>NC_045598.1:43401907-44721073 GCF_009762305.2 Zalophus californianus | reverse complement strand
TTTATCACCCACAGGTAAAATACCTGGGCTCAGGAACCAATCGGTAAAAGCAAAAATGGCCCCATCTTTATCACTCCTAATGACCACATTTGGTCATGTGCAATTCTAGTTCTTGCAATTTTTGAGCTCTTTAGTTTTGCCAAGCCTGGTTATTAGAAAGGTAATGTTTCCATTAGGGGATATAGCAAGAGTCCTATGAGAGTTCAAGCTATGGCTAGCACCTAGTTGCTTCCATGCCCTCATGCAAAGAGATTAGCAAGCAAGAGTTTACCATCCTGGACCTGATGATTAGGAGGTGGTAGGGCTGCTCTTATAAAGTGGAGGCATGGTATGTGTGGAACTCAGCTGGCCGCTTGGGCACCTATGGGCTTTCCCCTAAACTGATAGTAAAAGAGAGAGAGAGCAACACTGACCTGGGAAGGGCATGTGACCAGAGGCAGACATCTGTCATGTCTCTCTGCCATCAAGGCATTGGCCTGCACTATTACCCTATAGTGGGGCAAATAACAAGGTCAGCGGAGGAGCTAGGCAAGGGCCAGGGAAATCCTCTAATGGGAAGGAAATAATAAACATCACTTATGGCCTTGAGACTGGCTACAGCTGTGGGGCTATAGTTGATTCTAACTCTTCTGTTGCCCCTAGAGAAAGAAGCCCAGTAGGAACTTCTTCCAGAATTCAGGAGGCAAGTTCACCCAAGTAGCACATGGACTGAACACCAGAGAAAGCGCTGGTGCCGCCCAGATCCACTGCCCCCCTCCCTGTCCCTATACACACTTCAGGGTTAAACACTCTTTATTCCCTCAGCTTCTGGAAATGTTGGCAGTTAATAGTGCTTGGCTGACTCTTCAGTTCATCTTGCCTTGGCTGAAAAGAGCTGCCAGCCCAAGATCGCACTTGCTGCCAGAGCTAGCCTGTATTCAGTGACTGTTTGGCATGGGGACAAAAGTACCAGGACTTTTGTTCCACTTGAGGATGATTCTGAAAGGCCATCCAGGATCCAGAGTTATCTGCAGGATTGGCTAAGGGCCTTGTTGTGACTGCATCATAGCTCAACTTCCCCCTTGGCTCAATCCTGCTTCCTTACCCTCCCCAAGGGCATTGCTCCACAGAGCACTCCCCAGCAAACTTTCTGCATTCAATTGTGCATCTCAGACTGCTTTCTTGAGAAACTGACCTGCAACAGGTGTTATGTGCACCTATTATGTCCTATGACAAAAATAAACCCCTTAATCTCAAAAGTGTCCACATATTTTTCTACACTAAAAATTCAAGACTAATTAACAATGACTTTCACTATGCCACATACTAGGAAATAAAACTTTAAATGACCATTTCTAATAAAGGTTGAAAAATTTTACAACATCCAACTTTCAACTGTTTCCGAAATGCATAGAATGAAATGATAAACTTGGAGGGCAAAACAGAGATAGAACCCAGAGGTTCCTGATGCTGAAAACCAAGGCCTATAGAGGCACTTTGTTCTCACTAAAGTACTGTCTCAGGAACCCCTGTAATTGCCTTCTAAGGAGCAAGTGCATAATGTAGCTCAGTACAGGAAAGTATTTGTTCTCCTTTGGTAACTTCGACCATTTCTAACATTTCTCCCTAGCAGATTGCCATGCAAATCTGGGGCCGAAGACACAGCTTTATCCTCTGCCTTTCTGCTACCAATCTCAGCACAAATCCTATAGGCACCTCTGTGTACTCACAACAGAAATGAGCGGACTCCTCATTGGTCATCAGCCTCCTCTTCTATCCCAGCTCTTTTTGCCCAGCTCTTTTGCCCTATTCCATAGATAAAGAAACACTAATGGAGACTTATGGTTCCGTTTAGAAAAATACTTTCCATAAGCTAATCTGTATTCCTGAGGTGCAGATTTTGTCCTATTGAAGAGACAGTCAAAATCCTGATCTGTCAAGATGACACAGATTCCTGGCCTCTATCCCAGATGGCCTGATTGAGAATCTGAGCGTTCAGTCCGAGGTTCAAGTTTAGGTTCTCCTGGTTTGTTTCTGGAGTACATGAAATAGAAGAACCATCACTTTAAGCGTGGGGCTACTGAAGTCTGTGTTGGTAGCTTTGTGGTCAACTAATGATGGAACAGACTTCCTTAAATGCCCTAAACTAACAGGTCCCCTATCCTGTGCTGAGGGCTGTGTGTGTGCTTTGAGGCATGTCTTCAAGGTCTGGCAGGAAGCTGACAGCTCCACCTTGGCTTTCACCCTTGCCTCTGGCTAACCTTGAGACGCTGTATAAGCAAGAGATTCTCTGACCCTCTCAGGTCTTTGCTGAGCAAGCCTACAACTCTGGGAACATGCACAGCTAGCTCTATGTGTGTGTGGCCTTCTAGATTCCCGGGAGTATGTTGGAGCTTTTCCAACCCCCTGATGGACCTGTCATTCCCCAGCTTTTTCCTTGTAAGTTTGTTGGTCCGCGTTTTGTTTACACCAACCATTATTGCCACCTCAGGCCATCTGATGTTGAAAGATTGCTGAGGATAGTTACTTGAAAAATGCCCTTGGGAAAAGGCAGTTTGCAGAGAGGGAGGTCTGAGTCAGGTCAAATAAAGACAAGGTCTCTGAAGACTTCCAGGGAACTGCCAGACAGGCCAGATAAAGCCTATTCTCTGGAAGTTTGAGCTTTGAAAGCAGCAACAAGCCCTTTTTGACCCTCCAGTGCTAGGCTTCTATTTTTCCTAACGTGATTGTGAGGCTGTTGCTTTTTAGGGCTACCATGATCTGGGGAGAGGGGCATTGGAATAAGGCAAGTTAAAATACCGCCAGGTTTGCTGCTGTTACCAACATCCTGTCCTTGAATAAAAGTCTCCACAAACTGTCGCAAGTCTTTGACTAATTTTCAGAGTTGTCAAAAAATTCACTTTTTGAGAAGTTTTTTGCTAGTGTTCTTGTTACTTTTGTAGAGGAGTGGATTTTCAGAGGTCCTAATGTTCTAGAAGTGCTCTCCTGAGAAATTTTAAGAGCTAAATAAATGGAGATCTATACTGTGTTCATTAATTGATAGTCAATGTTATTAAGCCTTCAGTTCTCCCCAAACCTATGGATCCTGTGAAATCCTAATCACAATTCCACCGGGGTTTTCTTGTAGATATGAAAACTATTCTAAAGTTTATATAAAGATGTGAGAGACCTGAACTATCCAATGCCATCTTGAAAAAGGACAAACTTGGAGGACCCAAACAGAGTTCAAGGCTTACTACAAAGTTCTAGAATTAAGATAGTGTAGTACTGGCATAAGAACCGACAAAGAAGTCAATGAAAATGAATTGAGATTTCAGAAATAAAGGCACACCTGATTGTAACTTGATTTTTGACAAAGGCACCATGGTAGAAAATCTCCAACAAATGGTGCTAGAATTGCTAGACATCCACTTAGAAAAAAAATGAACCTCCATTCCTGTCTCACAGCAGATAGAACTTCAGATGGATTTATATAATTAACTAAAACTATAAAGCTTCTAGAAGAATTTAAGACTATACTTTTTTTGGTTTTATTTTTGGTGATAAGTACTTGAGGATACTTTATTTTTGAACAGGACAACAGAATGCAATACCACTTAAAGAAAACATGAAAAAATTAGAAAACATCAAAATGGTATCTTTTGATAATATTTTTAAGAAAACAAAGTATGGTAGAAACTAGGAGAAATTACATGCCTGACATGTTTAAAAAAAAAAAAAAAAGGACTAATGTCCGGAATAAAGAATTCTCAAACTCAAGACTCAATAAAAACTCAGCAAAACATTGTAATAGAAACTTGGCAAAGCTATAGGAACAGCCAATGAGCACATGAGAAATGCTCAAAGTCATTAGTCACAAAGGAAATACAAATGAAGTCTGAGTTACGTACAGTGTGAAAACTTAAAGGCCTATGTATTTCAAGTGTATTACACTGTGCATTTTAACTGAAGCTAAAATATGAAATGCCTTTTGATAATTTACATGAAGTGTTCAGAGGTAAAATAGGATTCCAAAAGTCAAAGTGCATTAAAAATGTTGAATTAATGGTAGATAAATGAAAATGTAGAATTTAGGTTGTGGACACAAGTGTTTGCTGTATCATTCTTGCGGTTTGTCTTTATCAATCTTGTAATAAAATGTTGGAAAACTATATGAAAGTGAAGAAATACAAATAAAGCCTGGGTTTCTTATTTGTGACTCTTTATATAGCCACAGCTGGGTTTTGGCTTACCATGTTTTTATCTGCTCTGTGTTCCTCTTGAAAATCAAAGTTGTACTCCCCATAATCTGACACTCCAGATGGGTTCAATCCCCATCTTCCCCTTGATCCCTTGAAACTTGTCTCCAGGAGCAGTTACAGCTTTTCCTATTTAGGACTGTACCACCTGGTGGGCACAGCCATGGCCTCACCTCCTATCATCAGTTGATTGCCATTTCTTGGGGGCAGGGGGGAAAGGAAGACCTTCTACAAAAGCTCCACCTTCTCATGGGGGTTGCAGAGTGGCTAGGTCTGACTGGATGGTAACCACACAGCATGGGACTTCCCCAGTGTCTTTTTTTTTTCTTTTTTTAATATTTGACAGAGTGTACACAAGCAGGGGGAGCAGCAGAGAGAGAAGTGGGCTCTCCACTGAGTAGGGAGCCTGATGGTGGGCTGGATCCCAGGACCCTGGGATCATGACCTGAGCCAAAGGCAGATGCTTAACTGACTGAGCCACCCAGGCACTCCTTCCCCAGTGTCTTAACAGGAAGGATAGATATCCAGACTTGGAAGTATGAGAGTTACCACCCCACAGGCACACTTAAAGATGAATCACTTATACAATAAGCTACCACCTCACACTGGTTAGAATGGCTAAAATTAACAAGTCAAGAAACAGAAGTTGGCGAGGATGCAGGGAAAGGGGAACCCTTTTACTATGTTGGTGGGAATGCAAGCTGATGCAGCCACTCTGAAAAACACTATGGAGGTTCCTCAAAGTTAAAAATAAAACTACCCTACAACCCAGCAACTGCACTACTAGGTATTTATCCAAAGAATACAAAGTGATTTGAAGAGGCACATACACCCCAATGTTTACAGCAGCCATGTCCACAATAGCCAAACTGGAAAGAGCCCAGATGTCCATCGACAGATGAATGAATTAAAGATGTGGTATAGATAAACAATGAAATATTACTCAGCCATCAAAAAAATGGTATCTTGACATTTACAAGGATATGGATGGAACTAGAGAGTATTATGCTAAGCGACATAAGTCAAAGACCAATACCATATGATTTCACTCATGTGGAATTTAAGAAACAAAACAGATGAACATAGGGGAACGGAAGGAAAAATGAGATAAAAACAGGGAGGCAAACCATAAGTGACCCTAAACTATAGGAAACAGGGTTGCTGTAGGGGAGATGGGAGATGGGGTAACTGGGTGATGGGCATTAAGGAGGGCCCTTGTGATGAGCACTGGGTGTTATATGCAACTGATGAATTATTAAATTCTACCCCTGAAACTAATAATATGCTACACGTTAACTACATTTAATTTAAATTAAAAAAAAAAATCACTTGTCTTTCTCTCCAATGTTTCTGTCAGACTCCTTGGACCCATATGTCTCTCTAAGGACCTCTCCTATGATTAAGCAACCTGCTATAAAGTTTTCTTGAAGCCATACCAGCTCAGTAATCCCCACACCTGTGATTACTTTTCTTCCTTTCTCCTCCACTTCTTTCTCTCCATTCCTCCTTCCTTGGGATTCTTCCTCCAATGATGTGTTAGCTTATGCTCTCGAGAAAAAAGCCTGAGGCAAGTTGCAAGTGCCCCTATTTGCTTGTTCTGCAACTACATTTTCATTTTTGTTTACTTATCTTGTGTTCCTTAAACTCTACCATAGTTCTCTAGAACTGTGAATTGAATATCTAAATAGACAACAAAATTACCATAATTTTACAATAACATAATTGCAGTCACCCAAAGGAATACTATACACCCAGTAGAAAACTTAGTATTTAGAACATGCAGAACTGACACTATATTTGATTTTTATTCCAAGTATGTATTTACATGTTGAAAAAGGAAGAAATAGTTTGCTTTACAATCTTAATGAAGATATGTGCAAGATTGCCCTCAGCAGCAGAAATGCAATAGCTGAAAGCCAAAACAATCCAAAAGAAAGTAGTAGATAAATTCTGTATGTCTTAAAATGAGAATTTTCCAGACAAAATACAGCTTAGATTGCTAAGCTTTCAGGTAAACAAGATTTCTAAGTATAAACATCACAAATAGTGCACGGGACATACCAAAACGTGTTTATCTGAAATTCACATCTAACTGGGTATCTTAAATGTTTGCTGACTCTGGGAACATACTGGAATACTACACAACAATGAAAATCAACAGACTCTAGCCACATGCTCAAAATGAATTGTTGAGCAAAAATGTCTCTACACAAAACTTGGTCAGGGCTCAACGATAGCTTAAAAATCAAGATAGTGGTTAGTAGGTGGGGAATAAGAGGCTAGTGATCTAAGGGGACCTGAGAGGATCTTCTGCTGATAAGGTCTCTTAAATTAGGTGGGGGATATTGTTCCACAAAGATTTTTTATGTTGCTTTAAATCACAGAGCTGTGACAATTTTTGTGCTTTTCTGTATATATTACAACTCAGTAAAATGTCTTAAGTGAATAGTGATTACTCTGGACTGAATTTTACTTTGTGCTTTTCTATCTTCTCAGTGTATTCTTTTTTGACTTGGAACCTGAGAATTGGGCTACTTTTCTGTAATCAGAATTTACCGAAGTAATATTGTATGTAATGATGGCACCTCTATCTTTGAATGAACAAAAAAACCTATTCTGCTACAAAGTTTGGCTGTGAACTCTTTCAGATTTGGGAGAGGAGAGAACTTAAATATTTTAAGATAACTTCATTGTTAACCACCATTTTTTTTTCCTCCCGATCTCCCACTATTTAGGAGCTTGCCTTTTCTCCATTACTCAACTTTGAGTATTCAGGAAAGAAAAAAGCCAGTTTCTTCCTGGTGGGCTACATAAGTTTTAGAAACAGCAGGGATCTCCTTGAAGATTTGTCAAAAATAGGTTTAGAATCATGAACAACCTGTCTCAGCACAGGTTCAGAGCCTGGAACTTTGGCAAAACAAAGTTTGAATCCAGGTCTGATCGTAACCACCTTGAGCAAGTTACTAAGGCCCCCAAGCTTTGATTCTCTCACTTAAAATTCATTTATGTCTCCACCTAAGGAGTGACCTGCTTCACCCAGTGCCTGGCACAGAAGAAGCCTTCAGTTATCAACATGATAAACCCACAAGTGTCCTGATGAAGTCTTGCATTAAGGGCTCGCCCTTCAGCCTTGAACTTTCTGTGGACCTAGGTTTATGTGCCTGGCAGCATGCCAGATCAATTTACTTACAGTTTCTTCCCTCCTTGACTTTTAGCAATAAAACACTCCATGAAAGTGGGAGGTTGATGAAATTATGTAAGTTAAGATGGTTCCTTCCCCAAGCCCTCTGATTCCTTCCCAGAATAATCATATGAGAAGAGCTCTTTGTAAACTAGACCAGTGTCTTTGTCAATGTCCCAGAGCAATGACAACGAAATGCCTCAGCTACAGGATGCTTATCTTGTTGTAAAATAAGAGACCTGCTCTGCCCACGCCTCATCAAAAGGGCTGATTTCACTGTAATGCTGTATCACTTGGCTGCCCTCCAGGGTCTCCGAACATGCTGGGAAGAAAAGAATGGAAGATGTGCATTATTTCATTGCTTAAGCTCCCATGAAACAGCAAAATGGCAGAAACAGCAGTCTGAGATGTTGGAGATAATTGCTGTTTAATTCTAGATTTGATGTGTTAGCACCATACAAAAGGCATACGATGGGGTCTCATTTACAGCAAACTGTGTCACTGTGTGTATCGGGGGAATGTGTCATCTGTGTGTATCCTTGCAAATTACATTTTTCCGCGTAAGCAGTAATCCTGCCAAACAATTACAATGTTTACAGAATCTGATGCAATCCATCTGTTGAAAAGACTTTTCTGTGTTTAGGCTGATAAAATATAAAACAGTTGAAGACTTAACAAAATCCATGGATCTTGATTTTTGGGGAGAGTGTCATGTTCTTTCTATGCTGCGCAATGACAATTGATGGTGGAAAGCTTCCAGAGGCTTCCTGGGTTCTCTCCAATTCTGTGGAATGGAGAAACAGCAACACTGTCAAGGCTCAACTGCCTTTCCTCATATACTACCTTCTTGCTGAGAACGGACACATAGTCAGGAGCACTTGCGATGCAAAGTGTTCAGAGTACATCGTTTCTTCCCTCTGCTGTCAGTTCTTGCCTTACAGTTAAATTTGGGACAGGGTTAATAGTGATTTAAAGCATCTTGGTTGAATAGCCTTTCTCCCATGAGAGTTGGACTTTACTACTGAGGTGAGCTGAAAGACAATGAACCAGATACTTTACAAATGTTAACTTTTTTGAGACTTGGTTCCCCCCAGATGCAGACCCTGAGACAAAGATGTGATGCAAGTCGTTGACTTGGGAGGTATAGTGAGCACAGGCAGGGGAATGGAGAAGTGAAAGAGGGAATACAGTCAGTAGTGAATGTATTAAGCTAGCTACCACAGTTGGTGGCTGGAGCTTAATCTCAGAATGGTGTATCCCTCAGGATTTCCCCACTGAGAGGCAAGACAGCTGAGGCATTTACATCCACTCTCCCAGCCATCCTTAGTTGAGGACTGCTTCTGGGTGGTGGTCAGTCCCCACATCCAGCCCGCCACGCATGTGGCAGCTACACAGCATTCTGGAAACAGCAGAGATGCAGTCACTGGGAGCTGATTGGAACACAATAAAACCATCGACGCTGAGGGATAAAGGTCGCACTGAAGTCTGCCTTACTCTGTTCCCATTTTAGAGGGAATATTAATACTGCCCATGCTATGTCAGTATTTGAGGGTCCTATGGGCAGTAAAGCCTTAAGTGGGGAGTAGGACCAATAGGACTTGTCTTGAAGCAGTCTTGGTACGGCAAGCAACCGGTCTCTTCCTGGAGAAACATGGTGGTGGTTTGTTGCTTCGATAAGGCCCATGGGGGGGAGGAATCCGAATATGATGGGGGAGGTACGACCTTCTCCCTTGAAGCGATGACTGTGAGTTCCCCCTACCTACTTCATATGCTTGTTAAGAATCTGACTTAAGATCCTATGACTGATAAGTGGTGAAGCCAAGATTCAAACACAAGTCTATCTGATAGGAGAACTCAGGGCATAATTATTGCTTATGAAATAAAAGCAGTGGTTCTCAACCACGGTAGGGATGGCAACTGGGCTCCCCAGAAAACATTTGGCAATGGCTGGAGATAATTTTGGCTATCACAACTCGGAGGTACCTTACTGGCATCTGGTGAGTAGATGCAAACATCCCACAACGAACAGAAGAGTGCCTTCAATAAAGAATTATCTGGTCCAAAATGTCAACGGTGTGAGGTTGGGAAAGGCTTCCCTAAAGGTTAAGGGCATGGCTCCTGGCCCTACAATCTACTGACAGTGTTACTATGGAGCCCAAAGGCCATCTCCTAATCCACCATGAAGAGAGGTGGGAATTACTTTATTGAGTCTCACACTTCAGTGCCCATAACTTCAGGGCGAGCTGAAAATCGATGCCTCAGCCCCATAGATCTAAGTTATTCGAGAATAAGGCCCAAAAGTCTGTTATAAAAAGTACCCCCAGGTATTTGAAGTGGACCATACTTTGAGAAACTTCATTATACAGTAGTTTCCACAATTGATGAAAAACAGTTTATCATTTTAAGTGTGTAACATGGTTTAAGGGACTCTAAATATAAGCTGCTATCATGACTACTTGTCTTGACTTTGCCAACAGAACCAGCCTTGGCAGAGAAGTGAGATCATCCAGAATAATCAGATTGGGAAGTTGATAGGGGCAGACATCCTAGGCAGGGCTGTGGAAACACCAGATGTAATCTTATAGGGCTTTAAGATTAAATGCCCTGTCCTGATGAATGGTTTTGTGACTACAGTAGACTGGGACTTCAGTTGCTGTATAAAATCTTAATGCGGTCTGTAAAATGCTGGGAATAGGGTGTTCATCATAGCAAGATTGTCTGATTTATTTCCATATCCTCAAAGCATAGCATGGTGTTTGCCATAGTCCAGATTTAACAAACTTCACGTTAGGTGCTCCGGGATGTGGGAGATAGCTGGGGAGATAAAAGATCTTCTCTGCCATGGAGTATTCTCGGGTGCAATTTCTCCTTGGGGCCTCTCTGGAGAAGTCCCACATGCTGTTACAAGCTCATCTGCCAAGCAGTATGCTAGGTCCCTTCAGTTTATCACAAAGTAGCTGCCAGTACAATGTAGCACTTAACTTTGCTTCAATCCTTCCTTGCCTCCCTTCCCTTTCTCCTCATCCTTGCTTCCTTGGGTGTGGCATCCCTTAAATAAATCCTCAGCACTTTAATCCTTTCCTCAGGCTCTGCTTTCTAGAGAACACTGGCTCACTTTTGATTTGGTGAATTTCCACTTATTTTTCATAACTCATTTCTGGAGTCTCTTCCACAAAGACTCCTCTGATGACGACCACCCTCTTCCCTGCCTGAGTCAGACATCCCTCTATATGCTAGAGCATCAGACTTCCATATCTCCCAGCACTATTGATCACCTTTTGTATCTAATAAAGTGTGAAACCTCCCACCTTCTAACTAACCCCCCTCACCCAATCAGGCTGTCTCTATTCACAAGTTTGATAATCTTTTTGTTGTTGTTGTTGTTTTGCTGGCATCAGCCACAATGATTTTCATAGCTCAGGTCTCAAGAGGTATTTATAGAATAAATGTGGGGAAAGCATGAAAAGAACATAACCAGTGGGCGCCTGGGTGGCTCAGTTGGTTCAGCGACTGCCTTCGGCTCAGGTCATGATCCTGGAGTCCCGGGATCGAGTTCCGCATCGGGCTCCCTGCTGATCAGGGAGTCTGCTTCTCCCTCTGACCATCTTCCCTCTCATGCTCTCCATCTCTCATTCTCTCTCTCTCAAATAAATAAAATCTTTAAAAACAAAAACAAAACATGTAAAAAAAAAAAAAAAAAGAACATAACCAGTTCTCTTGCTAGCTCATGGAAGCCTGGTTTGCCATATAAGGAAGGGAGCTGGAATAGTCGTATGTCATTAGGGCATCTGATTCACATACAGGAAGAATTGAACAGGTTCTGAGATGGGAAGGATCAGGTGGCTCAGAGCACCAGCCAAGGGAGGCCCCTAGGGAGGCATTGTGTATGGTTCCATAGGAATGAAGGCTGCCCTTATAAGGTGGGAGAGCAATGTGTCTCAGACAACCCTGTTCAAACTTGGGAGTCCTGTCTCTGCTGCATGAGCTTAAACAGGGGCTCTTAAACATTCATTGCCCTGAAGAAAGGTGATGTTTTAATGGGCCATAATGAAAGGAAAGTTCCACAAGTGCGTGGATTATCTGCTCTCAGGATCTCCGAGAACCACATGTTAGGTGCTCCATGATGATTAGAGTGGATGATTCTCAAAGACTCCACTGACCAATAAATCTTAAAATGGTTTCCAACAAGCTTATTTGTATACCCAACTCCTAGTATACGGCTTAATCCAATGGCCAGGGGCCTCTTCTATGCATGGTCAGGTTTATTCCTTTCCCTGCAGGGATTTACAACACAGTGGAAGAAGTGGCCCTATAAGACTAAAACAAAGGGGTTGTGGATATTTGTACACTAACTGTTCCCTTGTCACAGATTCATTCCTTCCTCCCTCATACAGGTACACTTTCCAGAAAAAAATTTCATCTTACCACCTTGGTTCCTGGACACTTATTTTGCAGAATTAGGGTAATTAATAAGGGAAAGAATTACGAGCAGTTACATGACCCGAATAGTAATTTACATTGGAGAGGGCAGGCATTTTGTGGCAGAAGAGAAATGGATATATCCAGGTAGTAAGTTACAAAAGTGGGAGGCACTCCAGTTGAGGTTTAGAATTCAGGAAGTTTGGGAAGGGAAAGGAGACTGCTGGACAACTGCTTTGCATGTTAGAGAAATGGGAAAAGAACAACTTAGGAAATACGGCAGTATGTCACGAGCTCTTTCCCTTTTGCATTTTTGAACTATGTCTAAAAATGTGAAAAATCACTTTTTTAATGTGACATTATTCTAGGGTTGGACCGCTAGACCTCAATTCTATTTGGTTTGTACCGCATTTTAATCCCATCCAGGGAATTTGAAACCATGACTAGAGTGTTTTTGAGGTGATTTTAACTAATATCCACTATCTCAGGAAAACCTACTGTAAAATCCTGACATGTACATGTTTATGCATATTCTTTAATTTTTTTTTTCTAAAATCAGCTAAAGTCCTTTTTTTTTTCTTAGCATTGTATTTAAAATGACTACACACATTGACTACAATGAAGGAGTAATTCTTTTTGTGGATCTAATATAAACAAGGTTAGAATGACTTTTTGATGTGAATGTTTCCAATGATTATTAGCATACATTATAACTGCCCTTTGCTCTATAGGTCTTGTGATGTTTGTGGCCAAAAGCAATATAATTTTGACTAGAACTGATTCAGCAGAAACATTTACTTAATCTTGTTAACATTCTCACTAATGAAGCATCCAATGATCATAACTTATAGAATGTGGCCAAGATATCCAGGTGCCCCTCATCACGTGTCTGGCTGTTGACATTTTCTGTTTACTCTAATCCCATACAGCAATGTGAGCAGGCGAGGCTTGAATGTGGGAGCAATCTGCACATCATTCACTGGTCATTGATTTCTGACAACCAATTCAGAGGGAAAAATTTTTGACTTAAAGTCCAATTAGTCAAGGAGTTCCTCCTTTTTCCTTTTTACGGGATTAGAAAATTTGGAAACTAGCTTGGAAGATTTCTGTCCATTAACGCTTCTACCAGCATGTAAGCAAATAAGGGAGACAAAGCAGAAATCTCAGCAAGTCTAGATTCTGCAGTAGTCCCTGGACTCGGGAAGGAAAGTAATCAAGCATTTACAATGCCAAGGAGGTGCACTGCCCAGAAATGCTTAAAACCATTAAGAGTAGGAGTGGCAACATCTTAAAACTCCAAACTCCATCTCCAAATGGAGGGCTACCTTGGGGTAGGAGATGCAGATCCTAAAGAACAGTGAGCAGAGCATTCCTTCTGCCACTGCCCAGAATCCAAATCTCCCAAGGCTTCATGCTCTGGGCAGCGTGTCCACCACCCCATGACTTGACATGGTCTGCCCAGTGAATGCCTACTCAGCCTTGAGATCTCTTCTACTTAGCACTTCTCTTGGAAGTACCACAGTGGCACAGATGAAACATGTTTATGCCTACACTTCTTTATAGTACTTATCCCAGTCCTACTTCTGTGTTATAGATCCGTCTCCTCTGCCAGTCTTTAAGCTCTGTGAGGGCAGGGGTCCTCCCCTGATGAGATCATTGTGCCACGATGAATAAGGGCTCAGTGGCTTGCTGGATGAATTTCTTCTCTGGCCCTAAATTCTCTACCTTTAAAAGGAGGGGTTTGGAGACTTGTAAAGGAACAAACTTAACGCTAAGGGGGTGGCTTTCAGATGATGGAAAAGACCTTCACCAGCCCTAGGGCATACCAACCTTGCCCCCTAAAAGAGGTTTCGAGCAATCTGGAATTGACAGAGCAAGACTCCTACAGACCCAGTGTTGATTTCTCATGAGAGGACTTCAAACACCAGTATTCCTGGGGATCAGGGGAAAGCCACGGAAACCCATTCTGGAACTGTTTTGGAAATGTGGGCTCACACAAGCCATGAGGGCTTTAAAATAGCAATGCACGATGTTGTATGGATGCTGATAGAAATGGATCTGCTATTTTTTAAAAAAAATTTTAAACCCCGAACATGCTCAAATGAACCTCAGATTAAAATCTTGAGTGGCTGTTTTCTTAGTTCCTTTAAACTTTTTTTTTCCTTTTGGCATGTCAGTGACTAATAAATTACAGTAAAGCCTGAGTTTATACTAGCTCATAGGTGATTACAGTGGACAAGTAGTTTTCCCCAAACCCAGGGCCCCTTGGAAAATGAAATAACCCACATATGGAAGGAATCAGCAGACAGAGGGGCCCCTACCTACCTGCATTCTCCAGCTGCTGAAATTGTGTTTTGATAAGATAAGAGGAAACAGGGCAAGAAGGAACTCTGACTCCTAGAAACTGAAATCTAAAGCTCTCTTTGCTGTAAAAGCGCCACAGAGGTCAGCTGGGCCTGGATGACTGTGGTGGGACCGCTGAGCTTGGCCCTAACCTGGGTTCTTCATTTCCATCCCATCCCAGCCTCTTGCTGCCTCTGTCCTCCATTGTCCCGTTATTCTAGAAACCGTATTGCAGATGTTCCAGGAGAATCCCAGTCTCCATCGTTGTTGTCCTGATATGTCCACAACGGCCCGCAACCTTGTCAGCCCAGCTGTTGTATGTTTGCCTTCAGCAGCATGGTCCTGGAATCACAAGTCGGAGGGGTGTTGCAGCCCCCGCAAAGCCGATGGAGGCCAGTAGCTAGCAGAAATGATTGACGCCAGCCCGCTAGGATGGGGCAGTTCATTACTAAAGCCCCCACTAGTCATGGCCTGGGAGAAGACAAGCCCGGTCTTTTAAAACTTTTCAAACTTTTAAGTGTGGATAACCAGAATAGTCTATTAAAACAAAACAAAACAAAACAAAACCCATTACAACTAACCTGGACAGAAAAAGAATGAGTGTGCGAAGAAACAAAAAATACAAAAGCCCATTTGTCTATAGGCTCATGGGCCACAGCCTGCCAGATTCCTTCCATCTTTCCCTACATTCTCCATGGTTTTTCCTGTCTGTGGATGTCCCCCATATATTTCACCAACTCCTCCAACATCTTGTGAGCTAGCTGAGAGTTGTCCTGTTCAGTTCGAGGGCGCAGTGGTTCAGATGCTAATTTGTCCTTGGTTACACAACTCGGAAAAGATCCAGGTTTTGAAAAGCGTCCTTTGGGACTCATGTCCCATTATTTTTTCCCCCATTGCAGCACTCCATCCCATTTTTTAAGAAACTACCATAATAGACCCCAAAAAAATCTATTAAAGGGAAATAAAAATTTTAACAGAATAATTTAGCTATCAAAAATAGGGTGTTTGGGGTGAACAGCATCAAGAAGCACAAGTTGAAGGGAGCAAGAAATAAGTCACACTCCTAGTGGCCAAGTACATAAAGTCTTATTTTTTAAAAAAATATTAGATTCAGTCTTACCTTTTTGTAAATCTGAATATAGTTGACACAAGATTAGCAGTGACTGCTTCTGTTCTGCTATGACAAGTGTAGCTACCTAGTCACCATACAATGCTATTACAGTAATCTGACCATATTCCCCATGCTGTGACCTTTAAGAAATAATATTTAAACATTCAAGTTGAATTGTTGTTGATTCTATACTGTGAGACAACCCCCCCCCCCACATTGTCCAACCACTCGATAAGTCTGGTGCTGCACAGCTGGTATCGGTGGTGGTCAGAGGGTAAGAGATGGGACCATGAACCATAGAAAAGGGACCCACCCCCCCCCCAAATAGACAGCCAGGCAATGGATAAGATGGTCTAATTCACGAGAATCGGGAACTCCTTGCCATAGCCATTATATAATCAGGAGAAGCACAAACCTCCCCAGAGGCCTCCCACCCTAGAATTCCAAAGGAGAGGACTAGGGCAGTGGGTTTCTCATCTTGTGAGACGGTGGTCAAGGGAAAATGCTTTTGTATCTTAAAGAGCAGGGTGACTCCTCTTGTGTCTTCATTATCCCTGGAAATAGATACAAGAAAAGGTCTCCATAACCATCGCCCTGATGACAAGCAAAGCGAATCGCTGCAGCATCTGTGCTCCCATTGTACTTCGTTAAAACCTGCTCTGCACTGTGACTGTATAATCTTGGTGGAAGAGCGAACGCCCTCAGCCCCACACCTCCAGGACCTACCACAACAGGCACAAAGATGCACACTTGATAGGTCAAAGATTTTAAAATCCCCCCACCATCTCCACATTAATAGCTGTGTATGTCATGTCCTTTCCATCAGTTATGTTTACACTTAGTATTCCTTTGTAACTGAGTTTAATTTTCCAGAAGGTACTAATTTTATTGCTGCCAAAGTAGTCAATTTTTCTGTTTATATAGCATTTTATGTTTCAATTTTCCCTTAGACCCGTTTGCAGACACCCGGTTGGGATATGCACTTGGTAACATAAACCCAAATTAATTTGCGCAGTTTTGCTTGACTGGGCTTTTTTTTTTTTTTCCCCCTTGAAGTCACGCTCCATGAAAAATTCTAACCAGGTGAGCCTTGGCGAAGCAGCTGTTCCTCTCGTGGTCTGTAGGGAGGAACCACCAAGGCATGAGCTAAGGGGAGGCAGGTAATAATTGCCTTGCCTATTTGGGGTCTTTGTCTAATACTGACTTTTAATTACCAAGGCCAAATGTTTATTTTCTTAAGGGATCCATTTCTACCCCTTGGTTGTTGACACAGTTGGAATATGAAACAAGTTTACTTTTTTTTTTTTTTAACATGGGGGTGGATAGGTATGTTTACATTATAGTAATATATTCTGAGTGTCAGCTCTGTCAACTCTGACCACATGATCAGTTTTAGATCTTTATACTCCATAAGCTAACTAAAAATACATTAAAGATGTATCCCCTATTCTGGAAAACACCCCAAAAATGTACACCAATACTGTAGTTTGTGTTTATTGAACATTGGGGCTGACCCATAGGAGGGGCTCAATTTGTCAAGTGCTGGGGATACAGTAAGTTTCAAAAAGTCCAAGGACTTCTATCTTGGGGCTAATGGACGACAGCAGGTTAAGTGCTGTCATAGCAATAGGTGGGGGCTATTTGGACCCGTAAACCCTACTTGTAGAATTCTTTCCCAAAGAAATGGTCTGAAATGCAGAAATGGCTCACCGAGCTTGTTCCTACAGTGGACATTGTTATCGACAGACTGTTCATGCGGATCGGGTTCACACAGTGAATTAAACGGTGGGAAAAACTGTGGAAGCAGTGGGAAAATTGTGTTAGCTATTCTGAGCCAGGCGAAGTCCAAAACAATCTGAATTAACATTCTCAACTCTATGAAGGTATTCCTATTTTTACTGATGTATAAGAAAATCGACACCAAAGTTAACTCGTCCAAGGTTACTTAACATGCAGGTAGCCCTAGAGCCTGCCTTATGTTAGAACCATTAAAAGTGTTACATACTTGATACTGATAGGGAGACAGGCTTATGATATTGACATAGAATTGGACACACACTGCCAGTCTGAGCCTTGGGTTCTCCTAGAACGCACAGCCTAAGATAAGGGCCTGCAAGCATATAACTTGGGGAAGTTATTTGAGGAAAGAGCAGTAGAGGGATGGAAGGAGTGAGACAGGAAAAGAGAGAAAGCCAGTGCAAGGATGTTATGGAGCTTGTCACCCTGTAAGCGGGGGGAGCTCTGTCCCACCAGCACCCTCTGAAGAGCTATAGAGAATGTGCTTCAGAATCCTTTGCTGAATGGATGGGGGAGGGGAGGCTATGTCCCCCAACTCCATTCCTCGTTGGTCAAAGCTTACCCATCAGTGGCCTCCCTCTATGTCTAGGGTGGCACGAGCACGAGTGTTGAGCGAGCTTCTGTGGACCTCACACTCTGAGGTGTCAAAGAAGACGTGGGGCAAAAAGTGAGAAGACAGGAGGTGTTGAACACTTAGGCCTGCGTGAGGCTGGTGTGGCAGCGATGGGTGAGGGGCCGGGAGGGCTGACAGGACCAGTGGCAGAGCAGCAGAGGTGCCCGACACAGCCCCTCCTTTAGCCTAGTCCTGCCCAGTCGCCGCCCCTGCCCCGTTGCGAGATTGCTCAGCGCAGTCTCCTTCCACGAGCATGGCCCACCGCAGCGTCTGCCAGAGTCCAGGACAGGTGGGTGAGCGGGACAAGCTCCAGCCGCACGACCGCGGTCCCAGCCATGATCTGCTGCCTCACTGTGCCTTCTGACAAATGCAGACATAGAGAAAGACTGACTTGGCTCCCCTGATCTTGGACTCCGGTTTCTGAAGCCTCTGCTGCTACTTGACACAGAGGAGCTTGCAGAGAGCATCGGGAGAGGATGCAGCTGCTCCTGGTCCCTCAGGTCCCTGGAGGGCTTGCCCTGTTGTGGTGCCTGCTTGGAGCCCATGCCACTGTCCTAATACCTTCTACCCTGGGGCTTTTGGGTTGTGGCTGAGCTACCATGGGATCAGCTTCCTATTACTTGTAGTTGTTCAGCCTAGAAGCTCCAGAGAGTTGATGCTCTATGGGGCCATCCCTGACTGGTGGCAGACGGGAGTAGGTGGACAGATGCTTTCTTCCAGAAAGACGATCTGGAGACACAGCAGCTTCATGCCGCTGCTCTGAAAATGCCCGGACGTGCAGGGAATCGGCTTGTTGGCAGGCTGTGGTGGCACAGAGCACACAGTTGCCTTAACTCTCCTCGTCTCCTGCCTCCTTGGGATTTTACTCTTCAAAATGTTCACGCAAACTTTAGACTTCGGCTGCTTTTCTGGAAGAACTGGGTCAAAAGTCTACCCATACATCTTTTGGGCTCTGTGTGACTTGAAGCAAATCACTTAAAATCACCTTATACAAAAGGTAACTCAAAGCTTTAACCGAGTTTAACGATCGAGTGAGACGGTTGCATATAGGGGTTGGGTGTTTTAGTGTAAAAAGCACCCAGCATATTTCCTGACCTAAACAATAGCCAAGAAAAATCATTTTGCCCTTGGCTGTCTCCTAGCTTTTGCTGTGTTGAATCTGCTGGTGTGGCTGGCAACCCAAATATAAGAGGATGTGTAATAAGGTGAATCAAAGTGAAAACTGTCAGCAGAAGAGAGTAGTAGGGTGTTGGCGGTCTCATGTGGCTCGGCTTCATACAACCTAGGGAAGCAACCATATGACCCACTACGAAACACACTGGACCTCATGAATCCATACTCCGTGAGGCAGAAATGAGTCTGTGAGGATTTTTTGGGAGATAAGCTAGGTCAGCACTTTGCCCAGTGTTTCTCTTTATAGGCTTGGGACAAGAACAGGATTTCCTTTCTCCTCATCTTTGCTTCCCACATGTATTCTAAGTCACCTTTGCTAAACTTCCCAATTCCAAACAGGCTCACCCAGAAAGGCTATGTTTTTAAAGGACTAGATTTGTGTGTGGTACAAGCAGCCCTAGTTCTTGGGCCATATGATCTGGCAGACCCTTTGATGTTGGAAATGTCAGTACTAGAAAAAGATGCATGTGGAATTTGTAGCAAATCCCAGGGAGACAATCACAACACAGGGAAGGACATGTCCTCTTCAACGGATAAGTATACATCTTTATTATACCAACCCAAAACGTCTCTTTTAAAAGGAATTTACATAAGATAGTAAACATAATAGTTCTTCATAGTTATCACTGTCTTCATTATTTCTCAACTCCTTTAGTAATCCCTTCTAGAATTTCTTGGGGGTTGACATTAAGCTTATCGATCTATAGTTTCAAGAAGAAAAAAGGCAGAATTCTGGAAAGTTGGGGCATATTTTCATCTCCTACATCTTATGGTCTATTGCTCGATGGTGACAAAAAGGATTTCCACATCAAATCTACAAGTTTTATATTTCTTAAGATGTGCTCTTCTGAACCTAGAAAAACTAGTTTACTTATATTTTATCTTATGATGGCATAAACCTAAAATAGGTGAAAAACCAATACTTTAAAACTGTTCTTTTTGATAGAGAAAATAGATGTTTGATATTTCTGCTTTTTTTACTCTACCATCAAAGTACTTTCACCCTCACCCAATGGTAAATACAGCATAATATTTCTTCATTTTCTGCTGATCAGAGTTTTTAGGGGTTACTGGAAAATAAGCTAACTTGGAAACTTTACTTCTTGGGCATTATTTTTAAAAACAATTATTATGGTAGGTACCGGATCCTGGGAGAGTTGGGGATGCCGATGCCAGGTGATATGTGCCTGCAGATGCCTGTTGTGAACTGAATCTGGGAGACCCATTGTGTCCTAAGATCAAATGGGCCCAGCAAACTTCATCAAAAGACAGAAATGATCCATTTAAGATCCAGTGTAGGCAGAACAAGATGTTAGGTTTAATGAACAGACAGCTCAGACCCACCACTGATGTACCAGCATCCCTTCCCTAAGTCCATGCCAAGGACCATGGTTTTGGCCAAGTCAGGTTGGAGAAAACCAAGGACAGATAGTCAGTGGTTGTACATGTGATTCTGGAGCTTGAGGAGGAAGTTTGTCATATACCTTTAGAGATCAACAGCAAGGCTTTTCTGATGTTCCTCACAATTAACATTCCTAAGTTGACTTCTATCCATGTAAGGACTCGGTCACTGAAGGCCAAGGTGGCAGATATCAATCAAGATCTCACTAACTGCTGTAAGTTCCATCCTTCAACTATGACCGAATGCCTCCTGATTAGCACATGATCTGAGACCACTGACCCTTGGCAAATGGCCTTGGGTTCACCTCCTTAGCTACTCCCTTTGCCTCCCAGATAATACTTGAAATTCACTCACCTCTTCCCTGACCCCAAACCTGGCTTGTTCTCTACAACCTGAAGTTATTGAACTGCTTGGTTTTCCTTGTGGAGTGACTGGGTCACGGCTTCCTTCAAAGACTGAAAAAAGCCAAACATTGTATCATTTCCCACAACTCCAGTAAGTGAAGAGTAATCAAAAATATCTCTTGAAACGTTGTTTAAACTCTCTGCTACAGATGTTTATCTGTTCCTCATTTCTGTGTACATAAAAACAAGCATAGACAGGGCTTCAGTCAAGTACTGTGCTGTGAGTGGTAAAAAATAGGTACTTCCAATATTACCCAAAGCACAGTAGTCAGAGCTATACCTATAGAGCAAAGGGCTCAGAAGCTCCTCCAGAAGCAGGAGGTTTCTACCCTTGGAACTAGTTGTACAAAGAGGATAGACAGCCGATGCAGGAATATTTTAGAGATGATGTATTATATTTGGGCACCAGTAGAGGTAGCAGATAGAAACCAAATGCAAGTCTTTAGTTCTAATACACAGAGGCCATTATCAGAAGGGACTTGCCTGGCATAGGAACCATAGCGTCACTTAGAGAGTCTGGCCAAGGTCCTGGTGCTGGCATGGGAGCCCACCCTGCACATAGTGGGCCCCCAGTAAAGAGTTTGTAGTCTGCTTCCCCTTGTGCATGATCTCACTCCAGAACAATTTGCTTCAGCCCACCTTGTATTCCACTGTTGGCTCAACATGTGTGTCTACTACATGTCTGTCATTATCCTGGGCATATTTCGAGATTGAGTGAAAAAGACGCTTCCTTGAAGTCTGGAGAAGTCCCAAGTAAACAGGTGTGGAAACAAAAACCTTTATAAAGTACCACAAATAAAACAAGGAGCTGAGACAAAATTGGTAGGGGTGAGTAATGACCTCTGCCTTAGGTGATCAAGAAAGCTTTTCCCTGCTTCTAACCTCTTGACTCAATTCGTGTTCTTATTTTTTGAAGCTAAAGCTTGATAAAGCTCCTCTAACAAGGGCCCCTAGCTTCCATTCTCATCTACACGACGCAATCGCCTTCAATCAAGTTGTTGGCATATGGACACAAATCATTGCCTGGTATACCGTACTTCTGTGACCTCCCCTGCATCCTCACCCCATGAGTCAGACCTGGGTCTGATCATTTAGCCCAAGGCCCTGTTGACCAGTATGAAGAACTGCCTAATCCAATCTGGGTTTGAATCCAGATATTAGACAATGACTTTGACCTACCATTAGAAAGAATTGATCTTGGAATCACTTTTTGGAATTGTGAATTTCAGCCCCTTGTCTTAGAATCGAGGTGAACTAGAGGAATGAAGGCCTTCTTAGCCCTGATTTACAAGAGTTTCACCCTGGCCTTAAAATGGATCTCAACTTCACTGACCTCTGTAGTACTGAGCACTGTGGTGGAAACTAGCCTGGAGCAGCTTGCCATAGCCAGGCAGTGACCAGAGCCCTGCAGATCCATGTGTCCTCTTCTATAGCCACAGCTGCTGGTCCCTGAGACCCCTCCACTGCAAAATCTGCATGCCCCAAGCCTGACAAGTCTTCATCCTTTAGTGTTTACCACCCTTCCTTCATTGGCTCCCTTTTCTGTGTTCTCCTTTCCATATTAGACGCAGTAGATGTTAAATATGTATGTCCTATTAGTTGTCTTAGATTTTCTATCTTCTTCCCTAGCTACACCTCAGTTTTACCAAGTATAGCTTTGCTCTCCCTGCCACTACTTTCATCAGGCTGTCCTCTCATGCCTAAACTACTCAAAATGCTCAGATGATTTCCTGTCCAGGTCATTGATGTGGGATTTACCCTAACACACAAAATGGGAGAATTTGGAAGGATGTGGAGAACTTCCTGAGCAGGGCAATAAGGGCCCCATGTGCCTACCTAACTCTCCTAATCGTCATCTTCCAGGTGCCTCCACGAGCCCCACTTTCTACATGCTGCCCTGATTCTCCAGTTTTGCACATGTTCCTTCTGCCTAGGATGCCCTGGCTTCTGAATTAAAACACCCATTATGACCTAAGTGACCAGAGGAAGAATAAAAAGAGCGAAAAGAAACACCATGAACCTATTGGAGTCTTCATCTAGGTTGAACGGGGAAAAAAATGCCCCCACTGACTTCACTGTACAGGGACAGTGAGAACCAAAAATAAGTGTTATTGTCATTAAGGGTCGTTAAGACATGAGTTACATTTCCAGACTTTCTGAGCATCCAGCTTTTATCAGGTTTCCAAAGGAAGGTGTGACAAAGGTTTAGGAATTAGCGTTGTTACTTTCCAAAGCAAGGAAATGAGCTGGAACAGGCTGATGGGTAGAGAGGACCTGAATAAATGCCTCTTGCTCTTGAACCAGGGTACTGAGACCAAAGCCTTAGGGTTTTAAACATCAGGTATGAACATATAATCTATATCTAAAAAGATCAGATTTTATGAATGTTCACATTTTTCTCCTAATGAGGTATCACATGGCTATTGACTGATTTGAAGCATGGGGGGAAAAGTCTCCGTAACGAGACTCCACTAGTTTCTAAGCCATGGCCCCACTTGCACTGACCGCATCTGTCTGCATATGTGATGGACTACAGACTTCATTTGTCCTGGCAGCGCTGATTACCGTTGACAGGGTCACAAACCCCAGTGCCCTTGGGCTCAGGGAAGCAGGAGTATCCTTGAGAGCTTGGCCATCCTAGGGGAGCTGTGTCCTGTGCTTTACTGGCCTTGCTGAAGGCTGGGGACAGAAACAGTATATGGATGCTTATCTCTGTAAGGAGACAGAAGTCGGAGGTCTCTGGTAACCGTCCTGTTCATTTATGTGGGTGGGGTAGAAACCTAGTTCCAGAGTTGGCTGTTCCACTCCTTCATTGGAAAAGGAGAGATAATCAGTGGTACAAATGATCATGACTATATTTTTTAATAAGGACTTTACAGCATGGTGTCTTGCATCTTTTACACTTGCTCTTTGAATAAGTCCCATCAGGCTTGGCTTGTGGCAAGTGTCCAGTAAATTTTGGCTGAATGTTGTCTTTCCTGGAGACAGTTGAGTACTATATAAAAGGTACTGGGCTACAGGCACAAATTGAAATACAATCCCCCTCTGGGGAGCACAGGCAAGTAAACAGAGGAATATAAAATAGGACATGAGTGTGTGGTGATGGGGAAGCATGGGCAGAATGTACCCAACCAGGACGGGCAGTCAGAACAGCTTCTGCAAGAAAGGGAAGTGTCCACTAATGTCTAAAGGAAGAGTGAGAGTAAGCTAGCCAGGCCAGTTGCAGGAAGAAAGGATCTTTTAGGGGGTATAAGCATGAGTGGGGATGCATCCTGGGAAACAACCAGGTGTGCAGTGAGATTGGGACAAGTCAGGTAGAGGTTAAAAGGACACTGGGGCTCAAACATCAGGAAGGGAACTGTGTACTTGATGGTATGGGGCTCTGGTTTATGTTTTAGCTTTCTTCATACCTGTTGCTTTGCCTTCTCCTTTATCACAGGGCCCGGAAGCCTGGGAACTGCATTTCCCAAACTCTCTTGTCACCAGTGTTCTGCACTAGTGAGATGCACACATGTGAGATTTGGATGGCAGAAATGAGGCCAAATCCTATTCTCCAGCAGTTGATAGTGGATACAGGGTTTGAGCAGATGTTGGATTTTTGTAGCAAACTGGGGGCCCCCAGGCCAGGAGGGCACCATTCCTCCTGGAGGCTGTGGAGGAATTGGGAAGCCAGCCAACCTGGGCTTAGAGGCAAGAAGAAAATAAGGAAGCTTACAAAAGTAGTCGGACTGAGGAAGAGGAGGTCCTGAATGAGTACAGTAGCTATTGGGAAAAGTGGAGAGGGCAGACGCAAGGTTCACATGAGCTATTGGGTCTAAAAATGAAGAAACTGAGAAACACTATCTATAGAGGAATACAATCAGTATGGCCCTAGTAAGAGCAGCATTTGGTGAGATTGTGCTCAAGTAAATTGAGAGCCAGCTTTGAATTATTTCCCTTGCATCTAAGTGCAAGAGCCGCTGGCTAAGCCTTTTGGAGGAAGTGAGATAGATTTCTTTGGTTCTCAAGGGATGAGTATGCTTTGGATAAATTCTTTCATCCTTCTTCCACCTTTAGCAAGCTTCTGTTGTATCCCTTCTATGCACAAGGTGCTCTGCTAGGTGATTGTACACATATTACACGAGGTGTAGGCATTGTCAGCCACCTTTCTGGAGAATACAAGAACTGGCTCCACGTGACCCAGTTAGAAGATGACTAATGAAACCAGAATCTCCTGATGCCAAAGAGAAACAAGTACTCTTTCCACTCTCTTCCATGTTGCCTCCGAGTAGGAGTGTCACAGGAATGTTCACAGGTTAGATGTGTGTGGGTTGTTCCAAGTAGATCAGTCTGGATTGGAAGGTGTAGAGAGTGGAGAGGCTCACTGGGATGTCCCAGTAGAAAGTAAATGCACTGTCCTTGTAGGAAAACTACTCACTCTTCTCCCACAGGAGCTTTGGTCTATCCTATCTGAAGTTCTGCACTTAGAAACTTATTTCTTTGGGCTATTTAGTTTTATAAAGAGCTCCTACAAGTCAATATGACAAAAGCCAGTAAGGTAACAGAAAAACGTGCAAAGATCACGAACAGATATTTTGCACTGGCCAAAGGACAAAGGAGATCATGGATGTGGCCCACCCCAGTCAACCTGGAATGTAGGGTGGAAAATGGATTTAGAAGAGTACATGGATGATACCCAGTGGTTCCTTTAATCCTGCAGATTCCTTCTAGAAGAGTCCTTTTATTAAACTCTCCTTAATTCCTGCCTTGTATGTACTGGGACAAGATGCATACATCCACATACAAAACATTTTTTCCCCCAGTAAATGTCCTGAACCTCCTTTCAGGTAGCTTTAAAATTTTAGTCATGGTGAAATACACATAAAATCTGCCATGTTCACCATCTTTCAGTGTACAGTTCAGTGGCGTTAAGTACATGCATTCACCTGGTTGTGCAACCCTTCCCAGCACCCATCCACAAAATTCTTTTCATCTTGCAGAGCTGGGACTTTGTAGCTATTACATCATTCTCCATTCCTTTCTCCCTCCAGCCCCTGGTCTTTCACCATTCTACCCTCTGTATCTGAATCTGACTCTTCTAGGTATCTCCCGTAGGTGGAATCCTATAGTAGTAACCCCTGGGTGACTAACTTGTTAGCACACTGTGTTCAAGGTTCATCCATGTTGTAGCCAGTGTCAGAATTGCTTTCCTTTTTAAGGCTGAGTAATATTCCATTGTATGTATATACTACATTTTGTTCATTATTCTGTTTATAGACACATTGTTTTTACCTTTTGGCTATTTGGAGGAATGCTGTCATGAGCATGGGTGTGCAAATACATATTGAAAACACTGATTGCAGTTTTTTGGGTTTATACCCAGAAGTGGAATTGCTGGATTGTATGGTAATTGTTCTTAATTGTTGAGGAACCACCATACTGTTTTCCATAGTGGCCGCAATATTGACATTCCCACAAACAGTGCACGAGGGTTCAGATTTTTTTCACATCCTTGCCAACACTTGTCTTTTTTTTTTTTTTTTTGATAGCAGCCATCCTATCAGGTGTGGGATGGTGTCTCCTTGTGGTTTTGATTTACATTTCCCAAATGATTAGTAAAGTTGAAGGAAATAACAAAGATAAGAGCAAAAATGGACATAAAAAACAGTAGAATGAAACTAGAGCTGGTTTTTTGAAAAGGTAAACAGAATGAACAAATCTTTAGCTGGACTAAAAGACTTGGAATCAAAAATGAAAGAAGGAACATTTGAATTAATAACACAAATACTCAGGATCATAAAAAAAAACTATGAGCAATTACATGCCAATAAATTAGGTAACCTACAAGAAATGGGTAAATTTCTCAAAACATAATTTACCAAGACCTGAATCATGATGAAATAGAAAATCTGAACAGACCACCAGTAAGGAGATTGAATCAGTAACAAAATATCTCCCAACCAAGGAAAGTCCAGGATCAGATTGCTTTACTGGTAAATTCTATCAAACATTTAGAGGGCAATTAATGCCATTCTTTCTCTAACTCTTCCAAAAAACAGGGTATGGTACACTCCCAAACTTCCTCTACCTGGCCAGCATTATTACCCTGATACCAAATGTTATAAGAAATCTACAGGCCAGTATCCCGGATGAACATAGTTGCAAAAATTCTATGGTCCCTTTCAGTATAATATCATTATCAGAAAAAGTCAGATTAACATCCAAGAAGAATTTAAAAGCTAATTTAAATCTTCAATGTAGTCTCCTGAGCAATGCCAAGTGATGATCCCATTCACAGCATACCACAAATCATCATAAAATTTGTTCTCCAGTTAGCTTATCTACACTTTCCCACAGCCCCACACCTCCCGGCCAGCAGCTGTAAGCCAATCTTCTTTTATTATGTCAAACTTTTCCAAAATAGTCCTGTAAATCTTTACCTGTGACATTTCCTCTGTTGTCCCCAACCCCCACTGTACCTTCTCACCTACCTCTGGCTCTTCAAGACCTAGTTATTCCTCTCTGGGCACAAGCCCATCTGTGAGATAGAACCTAACTCCTGTTCTTCCTATTTCCCACAGTATTTCAAAATGAAACAAGAGAACATATGTGAAAAGTCCTCATCAATTGAAAAATGCTACAAAAGTAGTTTAGTGTAAGATTTCATAGTCTCAAGACATACAGTTGTCCATTCCAAGTTTTTGTTGTTTTTTTTTTTTTTACTTATAAGGGAAAACACAATAACATCCAAAACTTTAAATAAGTGTATTATGGTATCCAAAAATATATTCTGTGATCCAAAAACACATGAAGACTCTGATACAGCTGGGCTCCTGACCAAGGGCCATGTGTTTACCACCAAGCTCAAGACATCTCCCTAGTACCTCCGGATGGTGGGCTCTAGGAAAGTGTACATCTCTAAATCCTTCTCAGGCATTTTAATCAGGGCTCTGGCTCACAGACCAAGAGAAAAATGGTCTTTCATTGAATGTCTGAAACACTGAAATGAGGCCAATCTGTCTCCAAGGGAAAAAAGTTTTGGGGTAGTCAAGGGGACAAACGGAAGAACTTGAATTCTTATAGTAGACATGGAGTCTATTTTTCTAAACATATCTTAACTCATCTAAACATTACACAACCTGAAGATTCTCTATTTTACTGAAGATGAAACAGAGGCTCCAAGAGCTAAAATAATTTTTCCAAGGACATGGGGCTGGTAGATGGTAGAGTAGGATATTTAACTCGAGTCTATCTGCTCTGAAGAGCATGGTCTTAACTTCTGTCCCCTACCTGTGAGGGGAAACGAGTGGTCTCATCTTTTCCCTCCTGTCCTTTGTCCTCCTGATCCAGGAAGCCTTTTGATTCTGAGGAAGGCAGTTTACATAATAGAGTTCTCAGGCTGAGCTTTTTCAGTGACTCCAAGTATCTCTGAGCTCATAGGCACATCATGTAGCCTCTTGGATCCTCAGCTTCCTCATCTGTAAAATGGATATAGGTTTGTGGTATAAAACCATAGGCCATATATATTAAGTTTCTGGGTAAACCTTTGTGGTATTAAATTTTTAAATAAGGTTAGAGATAATGCTTTTAACATGTGAAAAGAATTATACTTTATTTAGATACAAAAATAGCCTCATTTTTCCTGGTTAGGTAACTAATAAAAGCCCATATCTTTAAAAATGCCAAAGGATATTTAGTTGTTTAGGAAAACATATAAATATTATGGATTTGCTAGTAATCCCAGAGTTTGGGTCCAGTTCCAATAATCACTGGCTATTGATTATTGGTAACTTACATAACTGCTAAACAATCTGAAAAATAAGCTCAAATGAGATTTAATGTACTAAAGCTTCCAGTCCAGAACTTGGCACACAGTAGGTGCTTACTAGTGAACTTAAATGGGTAGCTTATTCCAAAAACCCAGTGATCAACCATTCCAACATCTGGATATATCTTAGGCATATAAAAAGGTCCTGTTAATCATACATCCAACTATTCTATCACACCTTTACATTTATTGTTTCTGCCAGTGCTGTAGTCAGATCTACTGATGTTTCTATACTAGTTCATTCTGAGAGTCTCCTACCAGTCCCCTTGTTCCACTCTGGTCCTCCTCCAAACAAGTTGTGGTAGGCAGTCTCCAAAATGACCCCTAATGATCTTTGTGTCCCGATATCGATGCTCTTGTATGGTCTCCGTCCACATTACATCAGAGCTGAAACCGCTTCTATCACCAGTAGACTATGATGGTGGTGACAATGTGTGACTTCCATGCTAGGTGATAAGGACATGGCAGCTTCTACCTTGGTCTCTTTAATTGCCTACACTCTGGTGCAAAGCATTTGCCATGTTTGGTTACTCAAGCAGAATAGTGGATGCACAGGTGTAAAGGAACAGAAGCCTTCCATGGACAGCCAGTGCCAACTTGCCAGCCATGGGAGTGAGTGGAATAACCAGTCCTTCCATTTTCCTGAGACTTTCCTGGATGTAGCCCTGGAAAGTCTACATCCTTGGAAACCCCTCCATCCCATGCAAAGCAGAATGGTTGCTTTACCCTATGCGTGAGTCCCCTTGGAAGTAGGTCCTGCAACCTCCGCTGACCTCTTCTTGAACCTCCTGAGAAACTCTGAGACAGAACTGCCTGGCCAAGCCACTTCCGAATTTCTGATCCTCTAACTGTGAGAGATGATAAATATTTAGTTTATGCCACTAGGTGTTGGAGTGTTATGCAGAAATAAGAAACTAATGAACAAGTCTCATTTTTGGAACAAGATGAATATAACTCAAGTCCATTACCTATCATTGGGCATTGCACAGAGGCCAAGAGGGTACTGGGGCTGAAAGGTATTCAGTTTCACTTGTTCTGAAATTTCATATTGTGGCCCTTCTTACAAAATACTGTTAACAGCAGCCTTTCATTCCATTAAAATAAAATCCTTGAACACACACAGTTTACTTGGGTGTGAGGGCGATTACAGTACTAGAGCATATAATTTCTTCTATCTAGGAGTCCGATTTTGCAGTGATGTGAGTTCTCTGAGACCTTCTCTGGCCTTAACCAAGTCTTGGAAGATGGAGGAGTTGGATGGATGGCATCCCAGTTTGGGGGGACAGCACGAATACAAGGGGGAAGATGAAAAATGACACTGAGTGCCTGGGAACTGGGAGGCGGGCAACGCACAGAAGTGTGGTCCGGCAGGATCTGCACCTAGCAACTGCCAAACATTGTGCTCTCACACACTGACCCCTGATTTCTCTGGCGACTGGTAGCCTTTCCTTTAGCTGCTATTGGGAACGATTTTTTAGTGTGTACGTGCATGTATGTATAGAACCATACACATTTGTGGCTTATTTGAGTCTTGCCTAGGTAGCTGACCCTCAGGCCTCTGTTTGATCATGATTTTTACATTGTACAGCAGCTCAACTGCAAAGATGAAAATGGAAAAAAGATATGCTTGGCTCATAGGCCAGACTAGATTTCATAATGGGTATTGAAACCAGGTCCCAATCAAGTGGTCCGGTCTCCAGGCCAGGCGATGAGATGCTGACTCGTGCTCTGTTGCAGTACAAATAAACACGAGAGCTTGCTTGCATTGCATCTTCTCGATGCCTGCACAGTGTTCTCGTAACAACTGCTCTCCCTCACCCATGCACGTGTGTACACACCCCACCACATCCCACTTCCGCACACACATTCTGAAAAGGACTCAGACTGATTGTTGACAAGTTTGTCTTGATCCTGCTGGATTCCGGTATACAAGAAGTAAAGGTGGGGAAGGGAGAGAAGGAAACTTATAATTGATTTAGCACCAACTCTGTTCTAAGACAACTCTAGGTGCCTTGTGCATATTGTCTCAAGCTCCCCTGTTCTTACCCTTGCAAGTCCCAGTGTGTAGTGGAATGAAGTACATTTGGAATGGTCATTCTGTTACTAATGAACTCTGTGGCCATGGGTGTGTACATGGTAGAAACAGGAAGCAGCTTTCTTGGAGGTGAAAATTTAATACATGTAAAGAGTTGTTACCCACATACATTCTTTGCAGATGCATGCTCATGGTAGAATCACATTATATTGATTTAGGTCTATATCCAATGTTAGATAGTGATAACCTTTTAACTCCCTGCTGCATTAAAAAAAAAAAAAAGCCCAAAACAACCTGTTTCTTAACCCATGTTAAATCTCCAGCTTAAAAACAAAACTACTTCATTGCCAACCATCTGCTTCAACCAAAAAGAGGCTAACAAATACAGTCTTTTAGCTAGAACTAAATCTGTGTTCTCACCAGGTGAAAGGGAATGAGATAAGCAACTAGCAGTTTCTACCACAGTGGATAAGGTTAAAGATCCTTTCAACAATAAAGCTTAGTATTTTGTAACCTTTCAGGAGTAAAACATGGTGTGCTAAAAGTTGCTATTTCTGGTAGTGAGCATGTGGCTGGTATCAAAGAAAACATTTTTGGAGAACTTGAGGAATTGGTCTATGGAATGAACATGTGTGTTCGTGGATGTGGATTTCTCCTAGAATGGCCACTGCATAAACGTCTTCCTGCTATCCAGAGTGACAGTCTTCTCCTTACAGAGCCGTCATGAGCCGGTCTATGCCACCCAATCCTATTCCTGTATGTAAAAACACACAGAGTAAGCACTGTAGTATAAATGCCTTAAGATCTCCTAAGCTAGGACTCCCATGAGGACTGACCTGGTGGTGTGCACCACTCTGCCCTTCTGCCTAGCAAGGTCCCTGGCAAGTAGTGAGTGCTCAACAAGTATCTGTTGAATTAAATGTCCATTTTGTCTCCTGAACTAGGTTTCTTGTTATCATCCAAAGCCATGTACTCAGGGAATAAGCAAACGAATGAATGAGGGTGAAAACTACATGAACAAGGAAGTAAACAAAACCAACAAATCCCCTTTGATGTTGGAATCATCCTAACTTCACAGATACTGACCCTCAGAAAAGTGAGTTTTCTCTAACAAATGCTCTAAACTGGCAAGCGATGGGATTAAGATTTAAACCCAAAAATGACAGGCTTTAAATATCATGCCCTTGACTCTGAAGATCTTGTTTTTGGTTTTTATTTGGCTGAGTTCTTAAGACACTAAAACATGGATTCTAAATATGTTTTTTTTTTCCTTGTAAGAACATGTCATAAGTTTAAAAGCCCCTTGACTAGTCTAATATTTGCTCAACTTCCTGTATCTGCCTTGGGAAGCTTTCCAGCTAGAAAGGGAGTTGAAATTCTTTTGTAGAGTAAGGCTATTTAGTTATAGAAAGATGCAATTAACAGAATGTTACGCTCTTCTTGCAATTGCCCCAGCATGTCCCCCCTCCCACCAGGAACAACTAGTGCAGCAATTAGTAGGGTTGAAGGATCTATCCTTACGCTCTCGAGCCCAGGGGCAATGGAGTGATTTTCTGCAAGAGCACAGATGATTCCTTTATGCTTGTCCTGTGAGCCAAGCAGACAGACCATTCACAATATCAAGTTACAGTGACCTCTAAGTGCCAAGGTCAACACAGGCTTGCTCCCTGTGAATGCATTTATTATGATGGGTGCTGCAATTTACAAGGTCTCTCAAAGGTCCTGATTTCAGAGCGTGTGTCTCTGCCATCCTTGGAACTCATGGTCCTTCAGCATCATTAAGGATCCCAGGATAGCCAAAATATAATGGGTTGCTGGGAAGCTTAGACTATGAGGCCATCTGGAATGAGTTTGGAGCCAGGACCCACCTGTGATGCATTAGGCCCCAACCCCAGAACTGGCTTGGAGGAGAGGAGCTGCTGGGGCCTGCTCACTGAGGAACCTGGGGGAGTGTAATTGGAGAAGGGTGATTTTGGAGCACACAACTTGCCAGGATCTTTGTGTCTCCCGAGAGCATGCAGGCAGGCTGTCTGCCGAAAGGGTTTAAATTTTCCACATTGTGGAAGGAGAAAATGGCTACACATAGTTTTGCCTTTTCCCAGACAATCTGGTGAGAGAATTGCCTCTAAAACACACCACTGAGTGAAAGGCGGTGGAGCCTGGCATGTAGGACCTGAGGATTGAAGGTCAAGTAGCCGAAGTTCTTGGCTCTGACTCTAGGGTGATCTGTCCCTCAGTTTCCTCATCTGGTTTAGAATAACCAGTGTCTTAGTCTGCTCCAGCTGCTATAACAAATACTATAGGCCGAGTGACAAACGACAGATGTTTACTTCTCATGGTTCTAGAGGCTGGGAAGCCTAAGAGCAAGGTGCTGGCTGATTTGGTTCCCAGTGAGAACCTGCTTCCTGGCTTACAGATGGCTGCCTTCTTGCTGTGTCTTCAAATGCGAATATGAGGGTAGGGGTGGGAGAGAGACCTCTAGTCTCACTGATCTTATCAGGGAGGCCCCACTTTTATGACCTCATCTAATTATAAGGGGAGAAAAAAACTGCAAATAGCTAAATAATGCCAGTTTTCTATCTGTATGCTATTGCCAATAGAAATCATTTGAAGCTCCTATTTCTAATTGGATAAATACATATTCTGTACCAGAACCAAATAACACTGAGAATACCTACACTCTTGAAACATCTGAATTTGGTACAAATAATCATAGACCCCCCTATAGGGTGAATTTTATCTTCTAAAAATATCTCCAATATTTTCAAAGTGGGGGCAAATGATAGTACCCATAAAAATATTTGGACTACATTTTAATATACACAAAAATAACAATTGTAAATCTCGGGGTGCCTGGGTGGCTCAGTCGGTTAAGCCTGCAACTCTTGATTTCAGCTCAGGTCATGATCTCAGGGTGGTGAGATCAAGCCCTGTGTTGGGCTCCACGCTGGGTGGGAAGCCTCCTTAAGATTCTCTCTCTCCCCCTGTACCCCTCATCCCCGGGCTCCAAAAAAAAAAAAAAAAAACAAAAAACAAAAAAATGAAAATGCTAACTAGAGCGTTATATAAAATGCAGTGCAAGCCAAAGGAGGCAGCAATTAAATCTGGCTGGGGGATCAGCGGTGGTGACCTTGAACTGGAGCTTGTGGGATTTCCACAGAGGAGACAAAGTGTTTAGGATAGGGTAGGAGAAAAGGCAGAGAAAATGCACCATACAGCCGGTGCCCACAAAATCAAGTGTTGGGTGGAGAAATGTGTTGTTCAGACAGTTCTTAGGGGGGAAAAAAAAAAATCACATGAGAACCAGCAATAATTGACAGGCATGGTGTTGTCTGAGCAGTTGTTCCCAGGATCCTGAAAGGGAGATCCAGAGCAAGGATATGTATATCTGACCTTCACTTTACCCTGCTGGAAAGTCCGTAAGAAAGATCTGGATGGGAAGTGATGATGATCAGCAGACACGGTGCTGCAGGAATCCTGCAGGCCGCCTTAAAACTGCACAGACAACAGTGGTATTGGGAAATAGAAGTTTTTATTCCGTTTAGGATATAAACTTTTTTCTCTATCCCATCGCCTCCAAAAAGTGATCTAATCTATCTTGCCCCAACTGGACCACTTACTAGCATATAGTAGTCCAGTAACTGGCTCTTCTTGGGACAGAAAATATTTTAAAGAGTGCTAAAAATCTGAAATTCAAAGAAGGGCCTCGTTTCCCTTTATCTGCTCTATTCCCTGGAGCATGAGATAAATGTGTGACACGAGAAGAGCAGAATTCTTAAACTTTGGCTTTTTCCTGGCATTAACAAAAGGTTTCTATACTTTCACGCACTAATACTTGAAAAATAAGGTTTATAATTGGAGGTTCTTAAATGCCTTTCTAAAGTATTTGTATTTTCATATTGCCTATAGTGTCAAATTCAAAGATTTATCATGAGTAGCATCATTCAATTTATGTCTTTGATAGCAATATGAATAATTGGAGAAGGGGCATTACCACAAGTTGTTAATCAGGAAAGTGATTAACAAGTCACTGTAATAATTCAGCATTATTCATCTCTGTCAAGGCAGTGGAGTACCAGACTCTTCGGAAAGTCAAATAGGAACAGATAGTAATTGGTATGGAATGTCATGGGAAGGGTAGAGTCAAGGATGGTAGAGCAACTTCTAACTGGCTTATATGGGTGGATAGTGGTAAAAATATCAATAGACTATTTAGAGGGAAAAGAGAGGTGGGCTCTGGGGATGAAGAGGTATTATGGATTTTGTTTGCAAAATCCAGAGCTCATAATCTATGAGCTTAGACCTGGTGGACCTCCAAATTGGAACTATCCAGCAGATATTTAAGTACATGGATCTAAAGCTCATAGGGGTGATCAGAATACTGGTTAGAGCCACATGAGAAGGAGAAGTATCTCCTTTATTCTATCAACTGCTAAAACTTAGAGCTTTTCATCCAGAAATCTGGCTGGCATCCTAGAGAAAATTTGGTAGTTAGTTGGACATTATCTTCAGATGCCCAAAAGAGAAGAAAATGTGAAAATGCCAGTAAAAGAAGGTCTAAGCCTTGTTCTTACAAGACTTTACTCATTAGTTAGCTGTCCTTAACTTTGCAAAGCCTTGTATTAATGCATGTCTGTTCTTTCTCTTGATAAAGGCAATTATATTTTAATGCATTAAGTTGGAATACTGCCCCAAAATGCAGACAATGATGTGCAACTCTAACTGAAAATATGCAGCACCCACTTGGCCAAAAACAACCCTGCCAGGGACCACCCATTCACAGCAAGAGTTCTGTATGGTGCATGTTCTGCTCCACCCATTGCCCCAGTGATCTAGGGAGAGGATGCACCAGGTCAGGTGGAAACCTGGACATTATTTAGGGAGGTGAGGAGGAAAAACAGGATATGTCATGTGGAGATTGAAACACAAGGATGGAATTTGGAAACTCCAGACTCTGCTTTGTTCTTGGCCGGACTTAAAGGAGTGGCCAATTCCCTTAGCCACGGCTCCTTCAACATCTCCTGCCGCTGTAGGAGCTGCCCCTGGCAGGGGCTGGCTTTCGTTGAGCCAACATTTAAAGAATACATTTGAGTAACATCAGGGTAGTTTTAGGTGCTCGGAATATTAGCTAAGGTTCTTTGGGTTGCAAACCAACTAGCAGTGGCTTAGGTTTAAAGGCAGCATTTTCCTTTTTTTTTTTTTTTTTTAAGAATTCTGGGCTATCCAATGGAATCCAAGAGAAATTAAGTAGCAGAATGGAGTAAGAACAAGGATTTTTCCAGGGACCAGTAGGACTTCCTAGACCTTTTCTGGAAGCTCTTCAGTGAAACTGGCTCCCAATTTCTAGACTCCAGGCCTTGGGTGAAATTCTCAAAGGAGAGAATTTGGCACATTTTGACCAGCTATCAGTATGGCTTTCCATGGCCCTAAACTGTGGAACTGTAACCTCTTCTCTAGCATAGAAAATTGCCTGGGCAAACATTCTATTCAGTGTCTACCACACTGGGGTAGTGGCATCAGTTGGAGTGCTCAGGATCAAGACTTATTAGTCCCATTATCCCATGACAACAAACAACATTGCAGTGATAAAAACTTACTTTTCACTCACAGTATGTGCTGGCTTCAGATAGGCTGTGGCTCCATTCTGGGTCATGTTTTGGGTCAGCTGAAACTTTGCTCTTCATGTCTTTTTATTCTGGAATTCAGGCTGAAGAAGCAGACCCTATCTGGGACATGCCATTCTTGGAAGGTGGAGCCACAGAATAGCTCTTCAAGTTTCTGCATGGACAGGAGTATGTCCTTTTCTCTCACATTCCATTGGCTAAATGAAATCACAGGGCCATGTGTGATGTCTGTGTTGCAGGGAATTACACTCCTCCCCTAGGGAAGCATTGCATATCCATGGCGACAGATCTGTATAATCCTAGATATGTGTAATCCCTTACTAGGAAGGGGGGTGAGTGGGTACAAGAATACCATCTACCTTAAGTGATTGAGGTCTTCAATATCAATCAGTCTAGCTGCAGAGCTGGTACACTAGATGTGACCTGATCACTAAAATAAGCCACCTTCCTGGCCTATGCCCAGCTCTCCCAATGCTCCCATTGTTGTGTCTGGTTGCACTACATGTTACTGACAAGATAACCTATCTGGTAGCCCTATTTATCTCCACTATGCTCATTAGACCAGACTGACCCACCCGTGTAACACAAGTGGCAGCTGATAAAAGGAAATGTCAAGTAGGTTGATCACATTGTTTAAATGGTCTATATCTTTACTGGCTTTCTGTTTAGTTGCTATATCAATTATCAAGAGATGAGTATTGGAATCTCTGCAATGGTTACTTTTATGTGTGAATTTGACTGGTCCATGGGGTGGCCAAATGTTACGGGTGTGTCTGCAAGAGTGTTTTTGAATAAGATCAACATTTGAGTTGCTAGCCTGAGTAGATAGCTCTCCCTAATGTGAGTGGAGCTCATCTAATCCATTGAAGACCTAAATAGAACAAAAAACCTGAGTGAATGGAAACTTTGCCTCCCTGACTATTCAACTGGGACATTAGTTCTGCCCTTGGACTGCAACAGCCTTCAGACTTGGACTGGAACTACGTCACCAGCTCTCCTGGGTCTCCAACTTAACAGCTGTAGATCTGGAGGCTTCTCAGCCTCCACAATCATGGGAGCCAATTCCTTATTATAATTATATTTCTTAGAACATATGTATATAATAGATGCACACACATATATACACACACCTCCTATTCCTTTTCTCTGGAAGACCCTAATTAATCTCCAACTAGAATTGTTCAATTGTCTTTCTCCTTTCATTCAATTTACTCAATTTTAAAATGTATTTTGGAGTTCTGCTTTTAGCTGCATACACATTTATGACTTATAGTTTCCTGAGCTATTGATGCTTTTATCATTTTTAAATTATCCTTTGTCCCTAATTTTCTCAGTCTATTTTGTCTGAGATTAATAAAACTACTCCAACTCTCCGATGATTGCTGCCTGCATGGTTTGTCTTTTTCTTTTTTTAAAAAAAATTTCACCTTATTGGTGTCTTTAAATTCAAGATTTAAAGATGAATCTTGCTTTTTCATCCAGTCTGACAACATATGCCTTTGATTAAAATATTTAATCTATTTACATTTAATGCCCTTACTGATAGGAATCTGCCACTTTGCTGTTTTCCATTTAACTTTTTGTTCCTCTTTTCATTTCCTTCTTGTGTTATACAAATATTTTGAGTGTACCATTTTAATTACTCTGATAGTTTAAATGTACTTCTGAGGTATTTTTCAGGGCTGCTTTAGAAATTTCAATATTTACTTGTAATTTATCACAATCTAACTCAAGTTAATGCTGACTTTATTCCTGCAAAAGATAATTGCTAGTTGGACCAATATAGCTCCATTTCCTTCCCTCTTTTTTGTGCTAGTGTTGTCATACATATAACTACACAGGCTATAAACACAATAATATTGAATTATAGTTATTGCTTATGTTATTTAAAGAAAGAAAACAAAATGGTGGATATTCTGGTGCTCTCCATTCCTTACTATGGATCCAAGTTACCATATGATGTCATCTCCTTTCAACCTGAAGGGCTTTATTTAGTATTTCTTATAGGGAAAGTATGCTGGCAACAAATTCCCTCAATTTTTGTCTATTTGGAAAGTGTCTTTATTTCACTTTCATTTTTTGAAGGATTGTTTTGCTGGGTATAGAATTCTTGATTGATTTTTTTTTTTTCTTTCAATGCTTTGAATATGTCATTCCACTGCCAGCTGGATTTTTTTCTTTTTTTGCCTGTACACAATTTTTCTTTCCAGCAAGATTTCTCTTTGCTTTGGTTTTTAGCAACAGTATCTCCAAATGTTTTCTTCCATATTTTTCTATCTCTAACTTCCTAACTCCATTATACACATATTGGAACACCTGACATTTTTGTACAAATGCCTGACACCGCTGATTTTTCTTAAACCTTTTTCCTGTTTCTGTATTGGAACAATTTATATCCATCTTCAAATTCATTGATTATTGAGCACATCTGGTGAGTTTCACATTTCAATTTTACTTTGCTAGTTAGCATTTCCATTTGGCTCTTTCTAAAATATATTTTCATTTTCTTAGGTTCCCTATTGATTTATTAAGATATTTTCCTTTAAACATAGCTTACACATTTGTATTGGCTGCTTTGGAGTTCTCATCTGGGAATCTAACATCTGGATTCTCTCACCCACTGTCAGTTCTATGTGGGTTGGGGAATGCATTTAAAGTTTCAGGCAATTCTCAAGTGTACCTTGGCTTTAAATTTTTACCAGGCTCCTTGGTCTACCCTATGTATATGTAGTTTTCTAGACAGCAGAAAAGTGTGGAAAAGCTTATCTCAGCTTTTACATGACTGTCTCCTTTCCACAATCTCTCCATAAAATTTCTGAATGGTCTGTCACTCATTCCAAGTTGGAATGGCAACCTTGGTCTTGCACAGCTGTGGGTTTTCCCCATCCATTTCCAATTAAGTCTGCCATTTTAGCTGGCAAAGCCAAAAGTTTTTGCTTCCTGTCCTTACTTGAATTAATTGCTTCTGGCAGTAAAGCTGCGATTTTGCCATCAATTCCAGGCTGACAAAGCTACTGTTCTTCCTACCAATCTGGTGTGAGAAAAGGAGGGAGGGAGCAAGGAGCAGACCCAGGCAAAAAACAACAAGAATAAATGCTTCTCAATTTTTTTGTTTTCCTTTGGTCAATACCTTGTGACCTGAAATGATTGTATTTGACAATTTTATCCAGTTTTATAGTTCTTCGTTGTAGAAAGGAAACCCCAACCTCTTCAGCTACTATTATTGAAAGTTCTCCTCTGTTTCCTTCTCTTCAAATGCAAGATAGTAATACCTACCTCAGATTTGAGTGTGAAATAAGATCACCTATGCCAGTACTGTAGTATTTCATAATTACTGACTTACTACACTGAAGACAAAGGCATATTCAGATCTAAGAAAAAATTGTATCTCTTTCAGACAGATTAATCTATTCAAATATGGTTTCTGCTAAAAAAGACTCAAGAGAAGTTACCTGTGAGGGTTTCCAATACCAAACTTGACTGGACATTTAGTATAAGAATCTGTTCGGTATCTGAGAGCATGGATATATGGCTGTGAACGTTCTCAAAGTGGATATAAAGGAAATGTTCTTTTGACATCTTAGAAAAACTTTATCATAGGTAATTTAGTAAAGAGAATGATACATAGCTGCAACTATTTTTATATTTTGCAAAAATTATTCCTTAGGATCAAAATTTCAACTTGTGTACTAAAACAGACATTACAGAAATGGGAATGGAACTGAATTATATATTTAATGAAAATGTCCATGATGTGTGGTTAGGGAAAATTTTTAAATAAAATTAGACTTTAAATAACTCGGTAAAATTGATAGGTAGTGATTAAAAACGTTCATTGAAAAATGAAAAAGCAATGGATATGTTCAGCATTGAAAGTTGTTTTATGGCAAACTTTATTAATTCTTAAATTATTTACATTTTTAAAGTTAAAATATAATTAAACATAAATTTAAAAACTTGGAGTTTATGGCAGAATGGAAATGAACAAATAAAATAGCCTGGGCTATTTCAGCCATAGGACCAGTGTTAGAGGCAGCCTCTGTTTCCATCATCTCTATATTTGAACTTCAATGCACGGGAGCTGCTACCAGCTTAATAGTGATGTTGCGAACTTCACACTTACTTCGGGGCTTAAGACGTGCTAGTTCCTTTCCTTCAGAATCTCAGACTCTCAGACAAAAATTCACAAAAATGATTTGTATGAAACCAACCCATGGAAAATATCACTAGTTGGAAAAAAAAACATCGATTACCTTTCTAAAACGTTGGATCTGGACTTCTATCCACCTTTTTGAGAATGAGTCCTTTTCACCTCATTTTATTATAGCATTTATCCTGTATTTTCCCCCACTAGACCAGAAGCAATTCGAGAGTAGGGATTATTCCATGTATATAATGGATTACTAGAACCTTCTACAGTGCCAGATAAGAGATGCTTCATAATTCATAAATGATTAAATGCCTAATTCACTCCTTTCAGAAGCTCTGATTCTAGCAACATTAAGAACTACAATAATACATACACAAACTCACTAAAATTCTTAGAAATTGGTTTAAGAAAGATAACCGTTTCATAAGAGAAACATCCTCTGTCAGAAACAAAGAAAAATCATAAAAATCAGCATGGATTATGTAGTTAGGGCACTTAACACCAGGGGTTAATTGCCCCCCCCCCCGGTGGGGGGAGTGGAGAAGGTGAAAAAGAACTGGAACCAAGGACCTCTGCATAAAAGTGAGCCTCAAAAAGATGCAACATTGGTTTAAAAATGATGTAAAAGTAGTATGCCTACTGGGACAGGGAGAGGGCAAGGAAGCTTGCCTCCCCTACCTGGACTCTGACTGGGAAATATTCTCCCTAAAAATTTTAGAACACTAGGCCTGTGTAGCTCTTATTTGGAGTCAGAATTATAATTAGTCATGGGGCTTAGGAATCTTTACACCAATCAAGTAACATAAAGATGATCCTGGACAGTAATATACTTGGAGTTTATGGCAGAAGGAAATGAACAAATAAAACATATACTGGGCTGGGACTATACTCTGAAAAACAATAGGATTCCCTCAAGTAGGGGGAAAAAGTGAAAGATCAGCTTATAACAGAAAATGTAAAAACAAAGAAGAAATGATTATGAAACAAGAGTTAACAAAAAAATTCCGTCCCCCAAATTAGAGATAATTTTTTTTACACTGGAAAGAGTAGATAGAATCTGATTTGTATTCTTATAGATTTTAAACAAACAAAATGAAACCTAAGGCCAGCTTTGGCATTATGTACCAATATCTGGTTCTTCCTTCCTACTTTCCAGGAAGAATATATTTCCTAGCTTCATTATAGGTGGGTGGAAAAATGACTTGTTTTGGCCAATAGTCTGTTATGGGAAGCAATGCGTGTCACTTCTGGGCCAAAGCACTTTAAAGCTAGCGCATGACTTTCATGTTATATTGGTCACCTGAGGCTGCCATAACAAAATACCATAGAATGGATGGCATAAACCACAGAAATGTATTTTCTCACAGTCCTGGAGGCAGAAAAGTCCAAGATCAAGGTGCAGGCAGATGCAGTTCCCTAGGAGGAGCCTACTTCCTAGCTTGCAAATGTTGCCTTCTTGCTGTGCCCCTCAAGGGACAAAGAGAAAGGCCGCCAGCTCTCTGGCGTCCCTTATAAGGGCACTAATTCCAGCATGCAGGCCCCACATTCATGACCTCATCTAACTCTTACTTCCAAAGTCCCCGTTTCCAAAAACCATCACACTGGGGGTTGCACTTTAACATGTGAACTTGGGGGACACACAAACATTGAGTTCATAGCACGTGCTTTCTTCCTTTGCCATGGTTGACTGTTGCTGTTTCAGTTAACACAAAAACAAAATGTTGACACTTCAAAATCAGTCTGGATTTATGAGGGATTGTGTGGAGCAGGGTGTCTTACCACTCTTTTTTCAGGGCATTTAGCATACAGAATAAAATTCTGTTTTAAGCCATCAAGAGTTTGAGATTGTTATTGCAGAAATGACCTAGCAAAATCTAATCTAAGATACTATGGAAGGAAAGGCCAATGTGGAAGAGAATCAAGAGAATCAAAGAATGAAATATGAGATTATAAACACAATGAACAATGTGGAAAAGATGCAAATGAAGAACTAGTAAACTAAAAATCTGACCACTTCATACACAGCACACAGATTGTACTAAACGTCCTAGCCACATCAATAAGTCAATAAAAACATAAAAAATATCAAGGTGGGGGAGAGTAAATGAAACTGCATCATGAACAGAGATAATTGTCTACTTAAAATTTAAGAATAGCCACAGAAAAACGAAGAGTTCATAATGGTTTCAGGTTGCTGTATCAAGCAAAATTCAGTTATAAATTTGTGAATCTACAACAACTTAAAAACTATAAATACCTTTTACAATAACCAAAATAGAGGGCACTGAGGCATAAATCATTTAAAACATATGTTGGCATCTGTTAACATCCTTATAGAGGAAATTATAAAACTTCATTGAACATAAAAAAGAATCTAAATGGAGAGAGAAATCATATTCATAGTTGGGAAGACAATCATATTATTTTTCCCTGATTATCAAAATCCCTATCATTCAAATTCTAAATTTCTACAGTGGATTTTTTTTTAATTCAAGTCAAGATGTTGATGCCAAATTTTTACAAGAAAAAGTAAAGGGTCAAGAATAGCTTATCCAATGGAGGTGTGTCGGGGGGGGAAGATCTACTTTATCAGGTATAATAACTAAAACAGTATGATATTGACAAAGGGATAAACAAGCCATTAAAAAAAGTGTTTAGAAATGGATCTACACGTATTATGAGAAACTGAATATGAGAAAGGGCATTCAAAATTGGTGGAAAAGGAAGGACTAATTGCCAAATGACACTGGGATAATTGGCTGTCTATGTAGGGAGGGAAAAAATAAGATTAGATCTTCAAGGTTCATGAATAATCAAGATTCAGAAAGTTTAAAGCGGTAAAGTTGAAAGCAAATCTTAAACTATTAGAAGGCAACAGAAAAATACTTAATGATGTCAGGGTAGGGAAAGATTTTCTTCATCAAACCACAAAAAGTAAACCTAAAAGGAGAGACTAATACAAAAATTATAAAAATAAACATCTGTTGGACAAAACCAATATACTTGAAGTGGCAAGGCAAGTCATCGATAGGAAGAGGACATTTGTCATGCAGGTAAAGTAACAGGTTTAAAAATGTTCGGAATCCTAGCAAATGTAGGAGAGCTTTGATCCCTGAGGTGAGCAGCCTGGAGGTAATCATGTAATTGTTGAGAGAGAAAGAGATGCAGCACACTTTGTAGCATGGTGACTATTAAATGAGGATGATGGATATTCCTGGGCATCTGTTATTTTCTTACTTGGAATATTTTATAATGAAAGAAAAGCCTAAGTCTATAATCATAGCTCCTACCTTTTTGCTGCTCTGTACCTGGACACTGTTGTTACCTTTGCGTCTGTGGACACAGAAAGAAGAAACCAAAACTCAGTCCTTAAATTGTTTACAGTAGGCAGACTTTTCCATTCCTTTTATAAGTACTTGGTATACAGCAGGTGCTCATAAGTGCTTGTTGAATTAAAATAATAGATTTCTGCAGTTCCCAGGATTCCCTGTGTTTACCCTCAGATTTGATATCCCCAAAGTTCCCTGTGCTTTCGCATCCCACCAGTTACTCATGAGACTGGACTAGAAATAGTATCTGCTTAGCTCTGTGAGGGCAAGAAGAGTAACTATGAGCTCTGGTAGCCCCGGGTGACAGCACAGTACCTGATATTTACTAACAGAACTTAATTCATTAATAATCCCACAGCATAAAGTTCATACTACCTGTTCCTTACTGGTAACTACCCAGGATTAGCCCATTCCCTCCACACTGGATAGGAAACATGAACTGGCCTCCCCTTGCCGCTTGCCTTCTAGAGCAATATTGGAGGTCTGCTGCTTCTCCACTTCCTCCCATTAAACTCCACCTGACTGAAAACTGCTGTAGGAAAGACGTTAGGGTTTGAGGCCAACGGCCAAGAAAGAGTTCTTGAGATGTCTTTGGAGCAAAAAGGTGGTTTTATCAAAGCACCACAGGGCAGGACTCATGGGCAGAAAGAGCTGAGCTGGGGTCATGAGGAGTGACCCATTATATACTTTCAAGTTGGGAGGGGGTTAGGGATAGCGTAAGCCTCCCGCGTATTTTGGAACCAAGGTTTCCAGGATCTGGAGGGGGCTGGCTATTGTTGGGAAAGGTCATTTATTACCGTCCAATAAAACCTGAGCCATGAGACCCTTCAGATGTATATCGGTGGGTCATATGCTTGGAGGATGATTGCCAACATGTATCTTGGGGGATAGAGATAAAGGAAGTGTCCAAAGGGATTTTTGTTAAAGTAGACTTTACAGGGTCCTGAGGGTTGAGCTAGGATTGCCTTTTGCCGATAGCAAAGTATCAACATTGAGGCAGCTGAGTCCCTAGAGGAAGGTCACTCTGCCTGTTTCAAGGACTTGTCAATGGGCTGTGGGTAGTAAGGAAACGTAATAATTTTTCTTCTGCCTTTGTTTCCCACATCAAAGTCCACCTTTGTATATTGTACTCAGGTTACCTCCCAACTTCGGTGACCCACCTCTGTACCTACCTCCTCAATCTCAGATCTACCTCATATCTTTGTCATCCTCCTCTTGCCTTCGGGCACCCAGGCAGAATCATTCGGCTCTAAGCTAAGTTTGTGCCTGGGTTGATTTTTACCATTGGGCCACCTGGATTTGGCAACCGCCTACAAGGAAACGATCATCCAGAGCCACTTAACTGAGCAGGTCCTACCCATAAGGGCACCAAGAAAACAGTCCCTCCAACTCAAGTCAAGCCTAAATGGCCACGTTTCTGACTCCCATGGAAGCTGCCTGCTCTGGTCCCCAGGAGCCAGGCCCTGCCCTGGGCAGGGACAATCTTGTGGCAGTCACATAGTAACCACCACAGTGATTGCCAGGGCTAAGATGCCTGTACTGGGCTGGCGGGCTGGGCTTGGTGAAATACGCCTCGATGGTTCTCTCTTTAGAAATGGATTAGATGGGGTGCTTGTCTTATTTTCTTTTCAGTAGCTGAGGTTCAGACACTCCCATCTCCTAGCACTTAACATTCCTACCCTGGGCAGCACTGCTGCTATATATCACTTACACTCCCTGCTGACATTTTACGGGGATTTTAAAGCAGCAGGTGTGTGAGATAGAAGCCATTGTCAATCATTCCATTAAAATAAAAAAAAAATACTCCACCCTTTCACATGCCTAATCAGGGGGCTTGATGGGTTGCAGCTGGCTGCTAACCAGCCAGGGTTTGAAGCTTTCAAGGCAAGTGGCACCACCTCATTTTGGGAAGGGAGCCTGTGGGAGGCTGGGGAAAGGGGCAGCTGAGAAGGCCAAGGCACTACAGTGTCATGGTGAAAGCGGAGGGAGTGCTCACCACCCAAAAGGAAGTCGGCACAGCATGCGCAGCCTCCCTTCCCTACTAGTATTTTCTGCATGGTCTTCATTCCGGGAGGGGCCCATTCGGGTGGAAGCAGCCCTGTGCAGTGACCAGTTCCCTATTCAGATAACTGAATAGGTGGAGGACTCACCTCTGAAGGTCTTGATGAGGCTTTGGTTTCCTTCCTGGGGCTGGGGCCAATTAGATGACAGGCAAGTAATGACCCACTTCACGTGAGGGTCCAGAGATGCTGTGGGATCACTAAGTTGGCCTGTTGATTAAACTGAGCTCATTCAGCTTGTACAGGAAACTTCTCTTTTTTCTTTTTGGCAAAGCTTTTGGGGACAGTTCTATAATCAATGCCTGTGGCAGTAAGTCCTTGGCCCTCATCAATGTCAGTGGTCATTCTAACAATTTCCATGGTCTTAATCTCTTATAAACAGCTCTCCAAATGTACTTCACGTATCCCCTCCTGATCCAGACTGCAGTCCCAAACCCTCCCTATTTGTAGATCTGACTAGTGCACCAAAATCAAGGCACCATGCCTTTAAGCTAAGGAGCACGGGGGGGGGGGGGGGGGGGGGGGGGGGGGGTTGGCTTTTGTCCTTTGTAACCACCAGAGAATGTCTGCATACCACTTCCTGGAGACCTGAATAAATTTGAGTCCCTGTTAACCCTGTTTTTGGATTTGCCTCTTAGACATTGGTTCTCTATTCAATGTCATCTTGGACTTCCTATCTTCTGTCACCTGTGCTTCTCAGCGTGTCCACTTAGTAGGTTCTGTGCATGCTCACTGGTGGCCTGCCTACCTTCTTATGACCCCAGCCTCTGACCTCAAGTGCATACCTTTTTTTTCATTTTTTAAAACATTTTTTATTTAAATTCAATTAATTTTTAAAACTTTAATTAGCCATAGCACATCATTAGTTTTTGATATAATGTTCAGTGATTCATTAGTTGCGTATAACCCCCAGTGCTCATCACATCACGTGCCCTCCTTAATGCTCATCACACAGTTACTCCATCCCTCCACCTCTCTCCCCTCAGCAACCCTCAGTTTGTTTCTTATGATTAAGAGTCTTTTATGGTTTGTCTCCCTCTCTGGTTTTGTCTTGTTTTATTTTTTCTTCTCTTCCCCTATGATCCTCTGCTTTGTTAAATTCCACATATCAATGAGATCATATGATAATTGTCTTTCTCTGACTTACTTTGCTTAGCATAATACCATCTAGTTACATCTACATCATTGCAAATGGCAAGATTTCATTTTTTGATGGTTGCATAATCCATATTCTCTTTCTCTCTCTCTACACACACACCCCACATCACCTTTTCCATTTATCTGTTGATGGACATCTGGGCTCTTTCCATAGTTTGGTTTTGTGGACATTGCTGTTATAAACGTTGGGGTGCAGTTGTGGAATATAATCAGACAAGTGAACAGAATAGAGCAATATGCTGGATTCTGTGTGTATTTTGGTCTGTTTTTTAGAAAACTAGATCCCAAAAGTGTAAAGAATGAAACTCATGTGTACAAACATAAAATTAAATACAATGGAAGGATAGAATGTAACTGTAAGAATAGAAATTAAGGCAAGAGGGAAAAAAACCCAAAACCAACAACAAAAAAGGAAGGGATATAAACAGACAGGTGAACAGAACAAAGCAATACACTATCTCCTGAGTGTATTTTGGTCAGTTTGTTAGAAGAAACTGCATCCCGAAATTGTAAAGAAAAATATATGTATACAAAAATAAGATTAAGTACAACAAAGGGATAGAATGTAACTATAAAAATGAAAATTAAAAAAGATTTTTAAAAAGGAGTTGATAAAATAAGTTGGCTGAAAAAGGAAAGAAAAAAATTTTTTTAAAGTTTAAAAACTAAAGAATCATGGGAAAAAAGCCATGGATTCTATGTGCAGTATTCCCCTAGCACTGGAGTTCTGCTGTTCTCATTGATCGGTAAACTTGGTCTTGGCTTGCTGGCTGTTCGTGCTGATCTTCTGGGGGAGGGGCCTGTTGCCGTGGTTCCCAAATGTCTTTGCCGGAGGCGGAATTGCCCCACCCTTGCTGTTCTAGCTAAGCAAGCTGCTCGGGTTTGCTCTCAGGAGCTTTTGTTCCCTGCAAGCTCTCGGTACAGCTTTGGAGGACCAGGGTGTAAATGGTGGCCTCCCAATCTCCGCCCGGAGGAGCTGAGAACTCGGGGCCCCGCTCCTCAGTGCGCCCCCAGAGAAAAGCAGTCACTCCCGTCTCCCCGGTCTCCGGCCGCACTCCGTGCTCACCCGGCCTGTGACTGAGCGTTTCTGTCTCTGGCACCCGACCCCATGTGGAGTCTCCAAACCCCGCAGACTCCTGCGGGGGGGTGGGGGGGGCAGGTGGGGCAGTCTCCCCGGATCTGCCGCTTGTTGGGTCCCTGCTGGCGGAGCAGTGGCCTGACTGGGCCGCGGATCACAGTTTATGGCCACCCCGAGCTGAGAGCCCGCACCTCAGCTCCGTCTCTGCAGCCGGCTTCCCCGCTCGATACCTGGGAGCTCTGCTGCACTCAGGCACGCCCGGTCTGTGACCCCGAGGGTCCTGAGACCACACTGTCCCAGCCAGGGTTCCACCCCCCGCATAGCCACTGGAGTGATGTCCCTCAGCGGAGCTGACTTCTAAAAGTTCCGATTTTGTGCTCCGCGGCTCTATCACTTGGTAGCAGCCGACGGAGGCCCCCTCCCCCGCCGTCTATCCTCCCGAATATCGCCTCGGATTCACTTCTCCGCAGGTCCTACCTTCCAGAAAGTGGTCACTTTTCTGTTCAGCGTTGCTGCTATTCTTTCCTTAGAACTCCAGCTGAGTTTGCAGGTGTTCAGAATGATTTGATAGTTACCTAGCTGAATTCCTGGGACCAGATGAATTTAAGGTCTCCACTCCTTCACCATCTTGGACTCTTCTGTCTCCCTTTTTTTCATTTTTGAACAGGCTCTGGTGGCTCAGGGGAATTTTCTTATTACTCTTTCATCCCCCCCCACCCCCCGCCATTAGCTTCTGGAAGGTATAGACTATCTTTCAGCCATACTTTATCTGTAGTAACTCAAATACAAAGTGGATTACCCGCCTCTGCATTATCAGTACTTCTACCTCTATTGCAGTGTTTATCACACTGGATCCAACTTCAGGGAGCTTACAATCTGTTGTAAGAGCAAGATAAGTAAACATATCGTAAGGAACTACATAAAAAGATGTCACAAATGACAGAAGAAAGGGACAACCAAGACAAAAAGATCCAGAGTAGTATGGGATGGGAAAAGGTTAATTCTCACCTGGAGATCCATTAGACCTTGCTTAGAACAGGTGATATTTATCAAATACTAGGAAGACTAGTCAAGCTTTCTCTCTCAAAAGAAGAGCTAGTGAAACCAGGTGCAACCTAAGCTGTGGTGGACTCTCAACACCCGTGTAAGGACATGAAAGAAGACACCACCACAGGACACACAACTTCAATCTTCTCCCCTGAGTCTGTTCAAACTCCATTTGGCTACTTCTCTGCCCTCTGGGTGAAAACCAGGGCAATGCCTTTGACCCTTTTGCCTACTTTTTCATCTCAGTAAGGAAAAAATCCCAACCCCATGGAATAGTCAGAAATTCCAATTTTCATTGTAAGTTAAAACATCTTTCACAGAGTTGAGGGGTTAGCATCTTCTCTCTGCTTGCTTCCTCCCTCTCCTTTTCTCCCCAGCTGGCTAGCCTAGGCGTAGGGAGATGTGCACAAAGTCACGGCAGGAGGAATGAGGGGGGAAAAAGACTTTCCTAGATTGGACCTGTTTTGGTCTTCCATTGCTGTCCTCAGGGATTGGTAAATGTTCAAAACCAATCTTTTCCTCTAACGGGCTGCTTCTGTGACTCCTTCAGTGATCGCCTTTGGGAAACACTGATTACAGCACTCGCAACAAGAATTATTAGCACCGCAGAGGTATACATAAAATACCCTAAAACTTAGCAGCTTAAAACAATCATTTTTACCTCCCATGGTTCCTACATTTGGGAATCTAGGAGCAGCTTAGCTGTGTGCTTCTGGTTCAGGGTTCCTCAGGAGGCTGCTATCAAGCCATTGGCCAGGGAATAAGTCATCTGAAGGCTTGACTAGGGTTGAATGTTTCCAAAATGGCCTACTTCACCTGGCTGTTGGTTTGAGGCCTCAGTTCTTAGCTCTGTGAATTTCCCTTTAGAGCAGTCCCAGCGTCCTCATGACATAGCAGATGGTCTCTTTAAAACCCCCACCACCAGCTTCAGCCTGAAGTCCTCTTGGGTTTTTAAAACAGTCCTCCATCTGGTTACTGCAAAAGAAGGCTGACCCTGGAGCGCCTGGCTGGCTTAGTCAGGAGAGCATGTGGCTCTTGATCTCGGGGTTGTGAGTTTAAGCCCCACATTGGGTATAGACCTAAAAACAAAAGGCTGACCCAGCTTATGACGCCACAGAAGTGCAGCTTGCTCCCCAAGTAGCCACTTGGGGAAATAGCAAAACCTCTTGCTCTTAAGACTTCTCAGATGTGGGTGAGACACAAGGTCCAGGAACACAGACCTGTCTCTTGGCTGGACTCTTTGTAGTCCTCTTACTAGTCTTGAAATGAGAAACCATCCACTGGGGAGGCAGAGCAGGGAAAAGACCATAGCATTACAAAAAACCCTCTTCTCACCCCAATACACAACTGAAGGGTATAGAAACAATGGACTTTGAACAGGCTGGGAGTCCAACAACCCGATAGATCACCCCCTTTGCAAACAGTGCATGAAGTTTTTGCCACATATTTTGTATCTGCTATTGAAAGCTTCATCCCAAACTGAGAGGACCCATTCTGTTTTAACGTTTTGTTGTTCTAGGGCAAGGATTTCATCAATATGCATGCGTCAAGCCAGCTCTGCATTTTGAAAGTCATTTGTCTCCGGGGTTCCCCCGAAGTAAACCCTAAGATGAGGATTTGAGTGCAAGTGGTGTATTTCAGAAGCAATGTCAGTAGATACTTTTAGGAAAGTGGGAGAAAGAGAGAACAAAGAAGAGAGCAAGTAAATATTGTATTAGCAAATCAGTTACTACTATAGACAACTAGAGATTAATTCTGTTGAGGAACTCTTGATAACAGCAAAAACACCTATTATCCCCTACCAAAGGACAAAAAAGGTGAGTATTTATCCACCAACTTCCTGTTAGTCATTATTTGTAGGCAGAATTGCTTGGGGACTTGATGTACTGACATGAGCATGGACTGTGAGTTAGCTCCCCATTTTCCAGACTGGACTTGGAGCCACTTAGACATTTTTTTTTTCCCCAGTCACAGGCCCACAGGAGGGGAGTCCTAGATGTGAGAACAGACTGTGTTAGAAAGCCACTTTTGAATCTGCATCCTGCAGTGTGGGGAAAAGAGTTGGCATAGGTCCACTCCAAGTGGTGGGAGCATGCTCTATGAAACTACTCTACTACTCTAACTACTCTAACTAACCTCTGAAGCCCTCTATGAAACTACTCTAACTACTCTAACCTCTGAGGCCCTCTTGCTCTGACCCCAGGAGGCTTTTCCAGTCTTCTCTCCTGCTATTCTCTTCCTTGAAGCTTAATTTTCAGGCCAACCTAATTTTATGGTTCTCATTGATCTCATCCTAAATTATGTCTTTCCCGTGTTTTCCCTCTTCTGCTAAAATCAACCTGCCCTCTTTCCTGGATAAGATAATGCAGCATAGCATACTCGCTGGGATTCCTGTAGTCTGAGAACAAGGGGCAAGGTGGGGGTGGAGTGGGGATGTGTAATCCCAGACTCTAAAATGTAGACATCTGAATGCAGTCTCCTGCAATGAGGCTTACACACTACAGGACTTTACAAACCGACCTTAACCTCTCTTTGGGCCTCAGTTTCCTCATCTGTGAAATATAAAGAGTCCTCCCTACCTGGCAGGGCAGCCACAAGATAGTGATGGCAAAGTGCTTTGCAAATTGTGAAGCAATCCCTTTTGTGTGAGTTTGCTTGTGCAAATGTAAGGGATTGTCATTAGCATTCAGGACCTTCCTAACTGATGTGTTTTTGCAAGAGTTTGGCTAGAAACATGACTAAGATATGTCCCAGCTGAGTAGCTTCTTCCACTGCAGCTTCATCCCATAGCCACAAAGGGGACTGAATAGGCCTTTTGTGATTTTCACACAGCTGGAAGCATTTCAAAGCATCAGATTTTTTTTTAATGAACTTTGTTTTATTTGCCTTAAATCTAGCTTCATCAGTGCTGAAGAAGCTTTGGCTCCAAAGTTAATAGGATATGGATCTTATAAACTATCAACTCTTTAAAAAAAAGATTCAGAATTTTCAAAGAATTCATATATCCCTGACAATACTGATGAATCACATTTGAAAGGAGAACTGAAGAAACAATCTTGATTAAACATTATCAGCCTAGAAAAATTTCCTGAAGTGTAAAGCTTTCTTCTTGACTCTTAGAAAAATATAACTGAGATCCAGTCAATAAAGAAATCCATGAGCAAACAAAATAGAAATAAAAAATAACCTTTAAGGAGAACAACATTCTAAAGTGAAGGGTACTGGAAAAGGAGCAGGTTGGAAGAGAGTATGAAGAATTCACTTGGAGTCTATTGATTTCAAAGTGCCTTTGAAAGAGGCCTTGTTGGGGTTCAGATATACAAAGCTAAAATGCAAAAGTGATGAGTAGAAGGCAAGACTCCAATATGGCAGATACTGGAATTTAGATGGAGTGAAACCCTGGGCCTAGAGATGATGAGCTAAGGGGAGAAGTGCCAGCAGTTAGGGATCAGGGCAAAGAAGGCTCAAGAGGGCAGTCAGAAAGCTGGTTAGGAAAGTCAAGTGAGATGGGGGTGTCGTTGAGCCAAGGTAAGAGTAAATCAAGACAGAGGGTCAGCAGTCAGCAGTGATAAATGGCGCCCTGAAGTCTAGCACAATGAGAATTCAACGTGGTTTCATGGATGCAGCAAGATGAAGGTAACTCTAGTAAGAACATTTTGATGGAATTATAGGGCAGAAACAGATTGCAATGGGTTGAATAGAGAATGAAAAATGAAGACAGAATGTAGACCGTTTCTTCAAGAAATTCAGTAGTGAAGTGGGGAAAAAGATAGCAGTACTTGGGGAATGAGGACTCCAGAGAATCTTTGTAAACTGGAGGAGACTGGGACATGTCTGATTATTGATAGAAGGGGTCCAGTTGAGAGGGAGAAGTTAATGACCCAGGGGAAAGACGTGTAAGATTACATGTTTGCCAAGGCACAGATCAGGATCACCCATCCCACCTGTTGGTCAAGGGCAGTCACCTGGAGAAGGTAACACCTGAGTTAAGCTACTTAAAGGATGAGTGAATTTCTCCATGCAAGAGGAGTTGATGAAGAAAAACAGCATTCCCCATCCAGTGCACTTCTCAATTTCACCACCGGGGCCTGTCAAACTTGCCTGAGTTGAATGAAGAAAGTGCTCTTGAGTAACATTTGGTGGGGCTGTAATTTTTCTAAACTCATTTTTATAAATAAAACGTGGGCTTGCTTACACAAGGCTTATATTGTGTGTCTCTACACTGAAGGTACATTTCTCATCTGGGTTATTTCCTTTAGAAAACGTGCAGGCAATAGTAGTGAGTCTTAACTCCCATGCGTCTGCAACTGTTTATATCACAGAATGGGTTGCCTTCCTCCCTATCACATTTCCTCTGTATTTCATAAGTGAATAATTTCCTTATAATCATGATTATGCCTAATTAGAGCCTGTCCATCTCAGCTGAAAGGGAGAACTTGGCCTTTTTAGGTGGTCGGTCAGGTCTGAACTCACTTGATGAAAGACATATTTTTTAGTGATGAGAGGTGGCGGGGGCTGGGTCTGGATTGGGAAGGAGGCTTAAGATGTAGCATATTCTGTGAGACACACTATCCACAAGGAGGGTCAGCTATTTAAAAACTTAGTTTTTCAAAGCTGATTATTATACACTAACAAAAACTGAATAAACAGGACAAATCAATTCACAATACATGGAATCTTCAAACTCTAGTAACTTAAGCAGTGCTCATTAAATTGAAGTAACATTTTCACTATTCAATTAGCAATAATTTCATTTAAAATACAAGTAACTAAAGCTAGTGAATATATGGTAAAAGGTAGTACCTTTGATCATTCTTGATATTGGGGTAAATTAAGGTAATTTTTTTGGAAAAGGATCTAGAATCATGAAACAAGAGATGTAAAAATGTTTGTATATCTTGACCCAGAAATTATTCTTCAGGAAATTTTTCTTAAAAAAAAAAAAAAAGACCTAAGGATGGGTGTGAACTTTAGCTTACTTACACAGGGTGTAAGAGGTAAACTCAATTTCTGACTCTGAAACCTATTTCTTTAATAGTCTTGGAAAGTTGAAGATCACTTATTGGAGTTTTCCTGAATACAGAGTCATGTACAGAGTCTGGGATCGTACAAAATGCTGAAGACTCATGTGATTGGAAGGAGATTCGTGTTCAGTTATCCACTGTCACACCTCCAAGGTACCCTGGAGCTCTGCCTCCGTTGCTTCTGCATCTTGTGGAAGGCCTGGGGATCACTGAGAAAGCTCAGAACTGTCTCCTCAGCCCCACACCATGCATAACCCCCTTGGTGGGGCCTTGCTACCTTCCCGGTTCTTCTGCCAGGAGGAAGACCTTGCTTTATTGATGTTCTTGGTCACGTAGTTTTCTCTCTCTTTCTTTCTTTCTCTCTCCTTCCTTCTCAGCCCAGGGCGCTTGGCAGGAAATGTTCCCCAGCAACCCCCATACCCCCAAAAAAGAGAGGAGAAGGAATCATGTTCTCCTTCTGTTTTCCAATGCCCTCTGCCTCTCCCCAGACCCCCCTGGCTGCCCTTTCCTTTTATCCTTCCTCAACCCACACTCCCACCTCTTCCTTTTATTTTCAAAGGCTTGAGAAGAATTTTATAGAAGGCTGTGCTTTTAGCCCAGTCCTGGGCCTCCTCTAGGCCAGAGTAAAAACAGTTTTTCTGTGTTTGGATGAGGGGCCATCGACGGCGGAGGGGGCAGGGGGGAATCCTCAAAATATTATCCTGGTGAAGGGATTAGAAATAAAACAAATATCCAAAAATTGGGGACATGATCACATAATTATATAAGCAGGGCAGACTCATTCTCTCAAAGATTACCTGCATTTAATCTTCATAATAATCTTTTGAATATCATGTAATCATTAGGAATAATTTTGGAGACAAGGCATCAACCTAGAATATTATGTTAATCTGTGCACAAACATATCTTATACTACTGCAAAAACCAAAAGCCACCAGCAATGATGAAAATGTCTGCAGCATTTGGGTGGCAGGATTTTGTGTGAGTTGTTTTCATAGTAAGGATTATATAACCATGTTAAAAGAAACAAACTAGAGAAAATACTTCTTTCCAGATTTGGAATGAGAAATGAAGAAATCCTTGTGGCTTTTGTCTCAGGGTATCAGCAAGATGTAGTTCCAAGAATTCCAAGCTATTTCAGCTGTTGTCATTGTTAATGACTTGGGATTGCAAAGACCACTTTTTTCTCTTGATTTAACTTTCTGTAATTCCCGAAGACCTAGTCTCTGCCTCTCCAGAGCCTATCCATCTTCTAGATATGAGAGAAGTTCAGAATAAGAATTTGGAAAGAAATAGTCAACAAGTCATCTGGTAAGAGATGAGCAACGTCTAGCCCATATGATAGAGCATTTGTTCCCAAGCAAGTGGAAATCACACTTGTCGGATACCTTCTATGTTCCAGACGCAGGGGTGTAGATACTTCACCATTATTACATAATTGTATTTACTAGACTCTGTGGGCTCTATTTTACTGATGTGGAAACCAAGGCTTAACCAGTGATTTGTCAAGTGCTACTCAGTGACTGAATCAGAATTCAGACTCCAATCTGGCTGAGCCCAAAGCCCAAGTTACTTTCGATGACACTGTGTTCCCTCTCCTCAAAGTGGCCCCTCATTGGCAAGTCCGTTCTGTCTGCCTAAGGTAAAATTTTAAAGACCTAAAGAGTTCCATTATTATAACTCATAGAAATATCAAGTAGGGCATTATTACTGAAAAGTAGTATCACCATAGGCCAGCAATTCCCAAAAGTATATAGTCCATGAAGTGCTACTTGATATATTAGATAGAAACATTCCATGGCCAAATAACATGGACAGAGGATATATCTACGGGCTCCTTTTGGAGATTCACTGTCCACTAAAGGCTCTGCATAGTTGGAAAAAAAAAAAAAAAACTCCCTCTTTTTAATTTCAGTGTTGCCCAGACTGAGATAGTCTTAGAACCCTTTCCATCAGAACACACAGCCCCTGGCCCAGTTGTACAAACCTGTGTCAGAGACCATGGAGGGATCTCCAGGGAGAAGTGAGAAGGCAGTATTTTCCTGGGGAAGGAGGGTTATTCTGTAAGACACTGGGAACACCTGGACTCTGCGACCTAGTAGGAGAGAGGGATGATCTCCTCAACTCTGAGCAGAAATAAAGGCCTTGGCACAGTGAAGACTCCAGATATGACTCCACATTGGCACAGTGAGAGCCGGCCCCCTTGGAGACGTCAGGACCCAGGCAGCACCAGGGCATGGCCAGTGGGACTCAGTGGTGATGAGAGGTCTTCCAGTGGCTTCCAACACACACCTCAGCAAGGGCAGTTAGAACAAGAGCAGGAGCCCTGTGCCTGGGCCAGAGCAGGCACCCAATGTTAAAAGGCACGGTAGAGGGTTTACTTGAATTTACTCCAGTTTCCCCTGAGACTCCAGGAAGTACCTGGGTATATCACCTTGGCCTTGGCAGGAAAGAGATGGCAAACTCAGCAGGGTTTAACTGAGTAAGAATTTCATGAAGGGACTCTTTACAGAGACACAGAGGTTTAAGGGAATCAACAAAGGGTGGAGAGGCGCCCAGGGACCAACAACTCCAGGAAGCTTTTTCCACCCCTGAGTCTGAGGGAGAAGAGAAGAAAGCCATGTTGTCAGAGCCTGGTGAGAACGAGAGCTGTGAAAGAGGCCCCGTCTGACAGGTGTGTGGCAGGAAGAGCAGAGCCAGCCCAGCAATAAGACACGTGGGATGGGCTAACAAGCCTGCAGAAGCAGATGGGGGAAAACTGCCGGCAGACTGTGTGTAATTATTATCAAGAGGTCACAGTGTATGTCCACAGGCTAGCAAGGCCTGGGGATGCAGGAACTACCCTGAGAAACTCCAAATCTAAGAAGCTCAGAATCTTAGAATTTTAAAATACAGGAACTCATGGTTAACCTGAAAAAAAATAATTGGGTGAAATTGAGGCCCCCCCCTTCCCATTTCTGTGGCCCAGTGACTGCCTCCTGCTCATTTACGCAAAGCATGCAGAGTTAATTTACATGTGTTGCCTCCTTTTCAACCTTCGTCAGATGGGACACTTGGAAACTGTGGTTGGCACATTTATTTGCTTACAGATTTCCTGTAGATGAGCCCACCCACCATATCTGGGGAAAGGTTTATGCCTTGGGAGGAACTCTTCTACCCCAATTAAGTAGAAAGAGACTATCAGCCCACCCCCATGAGCCATTCCAGAAACACCCAAGAAACCGTGGGTCTTTTAGGCTTGGGTCCCCATGTCCTTCCCAAAAATGTGCTTGGAAACCACAGGGATGCCTGGATAATGGCCCAGAATGTGGGGAACGTAGGGCCCAGGATTCTGCTGACCAAAAATGGATGAATATAATCAGACTTGTCTCGAGGAATAGGCTCTGTATAAGGAAGAGATGAGAATGGCCGAGGGAGGGAGGATGAGGCAACTCTGATACTCGCCTCAACCACCTGTAGGACTGGAGACACTGTTTGCAGACCTCTGTGGAAGCTGGAGGGACCTTGAACCTCAGCGGGCCTCCCCAGTGGGAGCTTGCGCCACAAAGAGAAAGAGCTATCCACTGGTAGCCAGGTCCATGGGGCAGATGCAGTCCCTGCTGGAAATGTTACCAAAAGCAGAAAATGCATGGAAGAAATACTCTGGCTTGTCTTCTGTCCTCCAATGTCCTGCCAAGGCCTTCCATAAACTCATCTGGTCTGAAGTTTGGCAGTTGGCAGAGCACATTAGAGATTGCGTTTCTCTGCGGTGCTGAACAGAATGAGGAAAAGGGATGGAATGGATGTAGGCAAAGGACTGCACACTATTGTATGCAGACGTTCACCCCTACGCCTCTGAACTACTCTTGTCAGTGTTACCCATGACCTTCACTTTGCCAAACACTATGCTAAATGCTCATTTCTTAACTCTCAACAGCATTGGAACTCCTTCAGTATCACTTCCTTCTTCAAGTATATTCTTCCCTTAGCTTCTGGTTTTTCACCTATATTACTTGCTGCAACGTTGGGCCCTTTGCTGGTTGCCCTTTGCTGGTTCCTCCCCATCTTCCCATTGTTGATGTTGGAGTGCTTCAGGAGTTTTTCTTCGGTTATTTCCCATTTTTTCTTTTACTCCTTTGCTGCTCTCATCTGGTCCCATGGATTTAAATAGCACCTATCTAGATGATCACCTTAAGATTTCTAAGTGCAGCCCCACTCCTCTACTTCTGTGCTGTTTGGTATAGCCATGTGACTGGGAGAGTTCCAGTTGGAGGCTAGTAGACATCTCAAATGTGTCATAAATTTAAACATTTTTCTTTCATAAATCTATTTTCCCCCATTTTCAAAGCTTAGTTTTGTGCCCATAGTAGATGTGGAATGTACATATACTTTAATGAATATTATAAATGTATTTTCCATAATCATTATGAAGTATTTTAAAAGCCTCCCATTTAACAAATACTGGCAGAGCGCCTGAGAGGTGCTGGACCCTGGGCTAAGTTCTGAGTAAACAAAAATGAACCAGGCATGGGACCTGACCTCAAGGGAGAGACACACGTCACCTGTGCCCACCTGCACACGTATTATGTATATAATCAGATCTTCCACCTGACTTTAGGTTCCCTGATGACTAGTGTATTGTTACTGTTCCTTGAGTTGAAATAGAGGCTAGTTTGAGCAAGAAGCAGGATCTTGGGGTATGTCCCAGAAGCCAGGGAAGGTAGAATAATCAAACCACAAAAAGGCAGGGACCTCAGCATCAGTTTGTAGACTTTTCTCTAGAATGCTATAATAATAAGACTCAGCTCCAACTCACATTGGCATTAGAACAATAGAATCACAAAGTGTAAAAATGACAAGGATCATCTCTGTGAACCCCAGGCTCATCTATGAAATAAGTTAATAATATAGTGCCATTATAAGGATTAAGGAACATAATGCACATGAAATACAGGACATGCCTCGGTGTAGTAAGAAAAGCTACCATTGAATGGGTGCTCACTATTTTTGTCTTTATTATTTACTCCAGCTCCTCATCTTTTATATGGTTGGAAAGTCGAGCCCAGGTGAAAGCAACTTAATGTCAGCTGTAAGTTTGGCAGGTACAGAGCTGGGACCAGAACAGTGGCCACCAAACAGTGGCCACTGTCATCATGGCAGAGCTGTGTGTCTTCCTAAGTGTGATTTGTTAGAACTCAAAGAATCCTAAAGTCACCATATTTGAGGGAATCTTCATGTTCATCAATGATTTGTCTTATATTCTACAACTAAGGACTGGACTGGACCTATTTGTGAATCAATGAACTCCTTGTCAGAGCCCACTTAATGACAACCATTTAGAAAGCTCGATTTATACAAAACCCAAATCTATCTCCCCAGTCTCAGCCTTTTTTGTTTGGCCTTCAGAAGACATTCAGAACTTGAATCAAATTTTTTTTTGATGATGGTTTTTGAGGTATTTGAAGAAAGATCTTATCTCACTGGGTTTTCCTTTTTCCATTGTAAATGTTTCCATCCATCCTAAGACAACCTTGTCATCATCCAAGAGTCTGGTGTCTTTCATCCCCTAGACTCTTAATACCAATCCTTTCACCTCTATCGCATTTACTGTTTCTCAAACCACTCTCTCTGCCCTGTCTCCACCACCACTACCGCGTTGACCTTTCTGGTCCCCTTGCGGCTAGAGTATTGCAATCACCTCTTTAGCCTGGACTCTGTCCTTTACTCTTAATACCTTTTAATTCATCAGCTATACCTCCAGAGTTATTTTTCTAAATGCAAATCTGACACCATCACTTGGCTCCCCATTACTTACCAAATAAATTCTGAACTCCTTAGCATGGCATATGAAGATCTTCATGATCAGAACCTCCCCATAGGTCTCCCCATTACTATCCAATAATATTGGATATTGATCTCTTGAAGGCAGGGTGGGAAAGGCTCTTTTGACAATTGAATGGGAGGGGGAAGGAGAGTGGTCATAATGAGGACAGTGGGATTAGAAATTAAAAACAGGGGCTGGATTTCAAAGGCACCTCAAAAGTAAACTCAAAAGAACATGGTTGATTCTTATCTTTACCATTTAAAGATAACTGCCAGATTTCTGTGTTGATTGACAAACGAGATGATGGTGTTATTCACTGAGACTAAGACAGAGGAGCAGGCTGTGGGAGCTTGGGAGCCTAAAATGGTGAGTGCACTTTTCAATGCAAGTGAAGGAACCCACAGCTAATACAGAGGCAAGGGACTGGGGGAGATATACCCGTGGAAGCTGCACATTAGTAATGCAGCCTGGTATGGAATCAGCTTCTTTGGTGGCCACAGGGCATGGCTGGTTCCTACCAAGCTACAAATGGAGTAAGTTCCACAGATGAAAGAATGAAGTCTTGCCCCCTGTCTGACCTTGGAGCGGGAAAACAACTTCAAAACAGCCATGGTATATGACTGTAGAAGGTTGTTTTTATTGTTGTAAAGAAACATTCTACTTTGCTTAAAAGATTTGTTTATCTTTTAATCATGAAGGATGCCTCCAGCTGCTGTAACTCTTCATAACTTATACTTTACTTTTCATTATCCATGACTGGGAGGTCACCCATTCAGGGAGAGGAATGGGTCTTGATTTGGCATAGGAAAGAGATCTAGGCAAGAATGATACCTTGTCTCCAAAAGCAGCAGATAACCAGATAATAACCTCACTCGTGGCCAGCTGAGGTCAAAAAGTCCGGGTGATCTGTTTAATAGCTATCATTTTATTATAAATAATAATAATCACTAATTATATAAAACTGTATTTCAAGTGAAGATACTGTGGTCCAGAGAAGTTCAGTAATTTGTCTAAGGCCATACTTCTGCTAGGGGTAGAAACACCTTGAATCCAAATCTGTCTCCTTGAACTTGACCTCATCGTATCCTTCAAGGCAATAAACAAATCGAAGAGATTGTCTTGACTCACTAAGAAGCTATGTGCAGAGACCTGTAACTTGCCATGAGACCTGGCTTTGGGTATAGAGACTTGGATTATCTTCTCTTAACTGTGTGACTTTTGTTGAGCAATTCACAGGAGAATATTTTCTATCCTGTTTGCCTGATGATGTTGCTATGGTGTTCAAACAAGATCAGTTAAATAAATACTTTAAAGCTTTATACACATACAGATATTAATCATGATCGTAATTCTGCTTATGATTGTGATTATTATAATAGCAGAGCCATTTCCTTTTCTTCTGAACCCCCATTACCACATCCATGAAATGTTTGGGTTTCACCAAATACTTTCTAGGTCCCTCCAAGGTCTATTAGCAAAGAATCATGAGAATGTTAAGTACAGAAAGCAAGGGACAAAAGTGTAAGGAACACTAGTGAGACCCTTTGGCTGAGACAACTGCAATGTAAACTGAAAACTGAGAGTGGTTGTCAAATTAAATGCTAACTGTTAAAAAAGAAACTTGATTAATATTCCAAGAATAAAGTAATCAAAAATTTGTCTAGAAAACCACTTAGCAAGTGCTTTAGGGCCACTAAATAAGATCACATTTGTGCATGGTCAACCATGAGCATGAAGCCACAGATGCTGACTTCCATGGAGGTGTTCTCATGGAAGACTTTATTGTCTGAACCCCCCCCCCACCTCCTTCATCCACAAACACTTCTATTACGTACATTTTGGAGCATGCTTTAAGGCATTCCCCTTGGACAAAAAGCCTATGTGGCCTATTTATCCCTCATGTTCCTGCATCTTCCTGGTCTTCCTTCACATTGACATTCTCATTTGAATGTCATGTAACCCTGTCAAGGGTCCTAGCTGGAGGGCCTGGAGGGTAGTTAGAGTCCAGACCCTGCTGTCTACTTGGCATGTGGGACCTTGGAAAAGTCTGGTTTAGTCCAGGATTCCTTTGAGGAGAACTCCTCTATGACTTTTAGGACTCACTTGAATTCAGAACTGTGTGCTGCTTCTGGAAGCTTCCCAGCTTTCCTTGAAGAGAGGACAAGTCCAAAACCATTTCTTAGTCCATACCAGCTTATCTGTGGACAGAGCAACTTGCAGACAATCTCCACAGGCTGGCACCTCCATCTCCATAAGCACCGGGCACTCTGTTAGGTGCTATGAATGCTATAGATGAAATGTCTGTGCCCTGAAATTCATGTGAAATCCTAACCTCCAATGTGATGGTATTTGGAGGTGAGGCCTTCGAGAGATGTTTAGGTCCTAATGGTGGAGCCCTCATGAATGGGATTTGTGCCCTTATATAAAAGAGACTCCAGAGTGTTCCTTTGCCTCTTCTACCACATGAAGACACGGCAAAAAGACTACCATCCTTGAACCAGGAAGTGGGCTCTCACCAAGACACCAAATCTGCTGGTGTCTTGTTATTGGACTTCCAGATTATACCAAATCCCCCTCACCCCCCCGGGGCTCAAAATCACTCCCCATTGAGAATACTGTATCACAATACCTCCAAACACCTTGATGAATATTATAACTATTACTATGATTTTTTTATTACTGTGTTGTAATTATGATCTTCTTCTGAAGATAACCTACACATTTCTTTCCATCCTGTGGTGCCCTAGAGAGGAATTTAGCTTTCAAAGCTCAAAGAAATAAAAGAATTCTGGTATCAGAGTTGTTGGCTCCAGTTTCCCCACGGGTTAAATGGTGGTGCTGCTTAGGCTGGTGAAAATTCCATGAGCAAACACAGCTCACACAGCCTGGGGCTGAGTAGGAGCTCAGGGACAGTCCTCTGAATACCCATTGTATGGAGAGCAAAGCTCTAAGAAGAGCCCCAGTGTCAGGAGGAGAGGAGGTAGGTCACACACAGTGCTTGTCTCAGTAGAGCAAAGTCATGTTTGATGAGCACCGCTGGGGGCAGCTGCTCCCATGGTTTCCTAGGGGTGAAGCCTTGTTCTGTGGATGAGTCTTATTGGCACCAGAATGGACACAGCTAAGCCAACCTGGGTGTTTGCCAGGCACAAAGCAGGCCTAGCCTTCCCTACCCATCTGCAACCCTCTTCTGCTGTACTCTGATTAGGAAGTAAATTCACCTCCAGCCCCTCTGCCTTAAAGAAAACTTTCTTGCAGGGAAGCCCAAAGATGTATTGGTGTTAGACTGGCATGTAGTAGGTGTTCAGCTTATACTTCTTAAAAACTTTGACTGTGCTAGTTTTATACATACTGCTTTAGTTAATCTTTACAATAACTCTTTGGATTTAACATTAGTGGATTTTGTTGATGGAGAAATGAAGGCTCAGAAGTTAGGTGGATTTTCTAAGAAAGCATAGTAAGCAAGCAAGTGGTGGTCCTTGGGTTTAACCAATGACTGTCTAACTCTGTTCCCTTCTCTCTAATATTGCACCTATAATATAAGGGTTGGGGAAGAAAAGTAAATTTAGTTATTTTCTGGAAAATCTGGGCATCTGAGCCTCATGATAAACATACCTTGGCTTAAGCAGTTGAAGAGATTGCCCACTCACACAGACCAAGTAACAGATTTCTCTGACTTCGTTAAGAGCAGTTTCTTACCTCTGAGAATTCAATGTCTCCTCTATTCACCCTTTGGCCTGGCAGGAGTGTTTCAGGTGAATTCTGATCTGAAAAGAAAAGCCTAATTGAAAGACTTGAATGAACTTGAAATACCCATGAGGGAAAGAGAGATGGCCCTTTTGACATTTCCTTGCATGGTCCCGATGGTGACAATGATGTATTCCTAAGTGCTGTGGCAGCCATGAACAGCTCTGTCCATGGGAGTCAGAGCTTCCCAGTGAAGAGACACTTAACTGAACCTGAAAGGATGAGTGGGAATATGTATGAAATGACTTGTCCCTAAGTCTGGTCCTGTATGTGGTTGGATTTTAGGATTGGTCATTAGGATGCAGCTCTGGCTGATGGGGTATACACTTGCAGGCAATTCATAGCCCTCTAGTGTATCAGATCTAGATGTGAATGAGGAAACGGTAGTCCAGAGAAAGAATCAGGCTTGTTCAGGGCCACTGGAGTGAAAACTCCTTCGTAATTCCCGGAACAACACTCTTTACCACCCTGACTTGGAGGTGCCCCTATTTGTCTCCTACCTGGCCCAAACTCCCAGGGTCTCAAACCACATGAGACCTAGGAGGGGGGCATTAGTCATTTGTGTTACTATTCGACCAGCATAGTTTCCTGGCCGTGGAGCCGCCTGACTTTGGAGCTGTGTAACATGTGCTCATTTCCCTGCAGTGTGCAGCTTCATTTAAGCTCAAACAAATGAGAAATGCTCCCAAAAAATGTACAGTCCTTGACCTCTGAGCTCTTCCACTTGGCTGATGGCCTTGGGTGAATTCTTCCCCTGAGAATCAAAGTCAGGAGCCAAGTTGCATTATTGTAAGGACTTCAAGCTCGATGCCTTTTCCCTGTCTGGAATGCTCTTCCACCCCCACCCCTCACCCCCCGAAGTCCTACCAAGTCTTTGAGGCTTAGGCTAAGTGCCATCGACTTTAGAAGCTGCCTCCAATTCCCACATCTCTACCACATTCAGCCCATAGTTTCCTTCTCTGAACTCCGCACCTACTATCTCTACTACCCATTCCACACCCAGCCTGTTTTAAACAGGAAATAGGGAAATACAAATTATGTCTTATAACCTCCCCAAGATTCTACACCCTGAAGTATCACCCCCACCCCCCCCCCAACCATACCTTTTGGTCTTATCTGCCTCAGACCAGTGGCATATTGGCTTACTGCTCCTTGGGATGCCATTTCTACCTCTCTCCCCTTACATTGTTCTCATACGGTTTTCCTTCTCTCTCTCCCTCTAGACACTTCTCTGGCTTGCTATAGGGCCTTAGTGGAGGCTGAATGCTTACCCAAGTTACCATGCAACCCAAGCTGCTCATAATGAACTGGATGTTGTCTGACCTTTACTATGACCAAGTCATTAAGTTGGGTATGCACAGCAGTACTCTACCATAAAATGCAAGTGGTATATTCAAGTTTGGGCTCAAACAAGCCCTGACAGCCTAAGTTACATGAAGTGGTCCAAATGCCCATGGTTACTTTCCCTGGCCTGTACCTATGCCTTGTGAGGGGTATCCTACCACTAGGCAACACCGTTGTCTCCCTCTTAGGTGATTACAGAAGCCTCCAAACTTGTTCTTCTTCCTCCAGTCTCTCTTACCTCTAGAGCTCTCAGCACCTGATCAGAACCCAAAGCAACCTCTGCAAGAGTCCTTTGAGGACTAATGGCTTACCTAAGAATTATACCAACTTGACCTTCTAGTCCATAATATTTCTGGATGTTTTAATGTTATGTTACGTTTCCCTGTTCAACTTGCTATTTCATGCAAATGCACTTTTTATCCTGTAACTCTCTATATACAGCACTGACATGCCACCATTCCTTTCCCATGTCCATATTCCCAAATTTGGACCCATGGTTCCCCTCACACTTTTTTTTCATACTTCTCCTATCTCTTTGGCATGGTTCTGTGCCTGAGAAATTCAAAATCTAATGAAGGAAATTTCACACTATGCTATGATAATACGCATATCATCATAAATTATAAATAGTAACCAGTACTGGGCATTTGTGGGGTTAGTGTATTCTCAGTGTCCGTTCCTTAGCCTGAAACCAAAAATAAGTCAGGACTGCACACAATAATACTATCAACACGATATCAGCAGCTACAACTTATATAGTGCTTACTCTGATCAAATTCTTTGACCCTTCTCAACTGTCTTTAGTATTAACTAATAGCATAAGAGCAGTAACAGTAATAGTAGCAGCAATCACAGTAACCACACACACATACAGATGTGGTCCATTGGAAGTTAAATGAGATTAAGCATATGAAATCACTTTGAAATCCTTCTACCACGGACTAGTTCATTATGAGACCAGGCTGAACAACCCCTCCCTGAGCTCCACCTCCCTTTCCCACCCACAGGAGTTCAGGCAGAGGTCTCCCAAGATCCCTGTGGCTAAAAGTTTCAGAGTGAGCATGTTGAAGTTGGATCTGTGACTGGAAGAGCCATAGGCAAGAAGAAGGTGGAGTTTTAACAATGTGAGCTCCTCTGTTGGACACTCAAGGACCCACAGTCTGGCAGTCCTCAAACTTAGAAACCCTCTCTCAGAATGGAATTTGTGTTTTAGTTTCAGGAAAAGGCTCTGTTGTTGAAAGAATGTGTGAAGAAGCCCGGGTGTGGGGGGCACTGTGTGCAGTCTTTGTGCTAGACTTTGGTATATAACTGACCCTATGTATTCCTCACAATGTCCCTGTGATGGGAGTAAGACCACGGCTGTTTTATGAATGAGGACCCTGGTGCTCAGAGACATTTAGTACCATACCCAAAGTCATACAGAAAGAGGCATGCGGCACCAGCATGTGGAGTCCTATATATCGGGCCACAAAGCTTATTTTTAAAGAAAGTACATGGTACGAAGAGGTTATATTTGTTACCAAGAATATAATGTTCTTATAAAACTTTAAAAAGGAGATGGCTCAAGAAATACTAGGAACTTTAAGTTTGAAGTCCCTAGTCCTTAGTATAAGAATGCTCCAATAGGGCATAGCTTCCTAAAACCTATAGAACTCAATTCCCTTCATTATTTTGTGTCTTTAGGTGAGATATCTTTAGGTCACAGGCTTCAGTGGGTGTGATGATGGTGGTCAGATGTGTGCTTTCTTGGATCAGTCATTTCCAGAGCTGAAAAGAAAGGGCAGGTGGCAGAGGGTGGATGCAGGAAGTGGCAATAGGAGAAAGTCCAGTAGAAGGGAAACACCTCTGACGGTCCAGCAGTAGGAAAAGGGAGAGCATGTAGACCTTGAGCTAAGGTCTCTCAATTAGTTGGAGATCAGTTAAAGGGATGGAGACAGAAAGTAGTTAAGGTTGCAAATCTAAGGTTGAGGGAAGGAGCAAGCAAAGACTTCTGGGCTTGGATTTCATAGGATTCCCAAAAAGTTACCAGTACATGGTATCCGAATAAGACCTGAGTCGAATTATAGGAGTATAAGCAGGATGATCAATGCAGAAGCAGGATGAGCAGAGCAGGTAACTTGATGCAGAATCCTATGAAATACCAAACAGGGACTCTTATGGCCCTGTGTCTGGGAATGGCATGTGTAGGATTTTGCCAAATGCTGACATCAGAAAGGACACTAAAGGCAGAGGGAAGAGCATGTGCCAAAATGTAAATGCTGAATGTTCATGGCATGTTTGGAGCAATAGCAAATAGTCTGGCTTTAAATTGAGGGAAGTAACACTGAGAAAATGTTCGGGGGGAGCATATTACAGAAGACCTTGAATGTCAAAAAGCCTAGAGTTTGTGGGGAGTCAACAAGTCTGGGTGATTCTAGCTGGTGGAAGATAGAGGAGAAGAGGAGACAAGGCTCATGGTAGGTGTTTGGTAGGGGAGAAATGGATCGTACGTAGATTATTGCTGTAGGATCACACACAGCAAAGGGATGAATGACAATATCCAAGCTACAAGAGATGTTGAAGACTCTGTAACTTCCTTATTTTATAGCTAGGGAGACCAGCCTACAGAGTGGAAATCAGAGATCTGTGCAGAACTAGAAATAGTGCTTATTCCAGTCAGTCATACCTCGAGATTGCAAAGTTAATAGAAGAACAATAGAGTTCTCCAAAATTTGACATTGTTGGTTGTAAAAATAAGCAGGAGGCGGGGAGGATCAGAACTGTGTCCTGGGAGTGAGGCTGAATAATTAAACTCAAAGTCAATTTTCTGACCTAAATTTGTGGAGTCCGAGGACTTGACCATGGGTGACCCTTGGCTCTTCTCCCCAACTTCTGCAGGTTGGCTTCATTTATATTTGATCCCTTAGTCTGTAAGACTTTTTAATCCATAAACTGCATAAAACATAGCAAAGTCAGGCAAATACTTGCAAGAGACTTTCTTTTTTGTGGACTTAGGCTGGAAATGCAATCTGATTCCAAGAAAGAGCTAGACACCAAATCTAGGGAAAGGCAAGATCAGTATGAAGAGAAATCGAACCACATTACCAGCCACTGGCTAACATGTCCCCTTTCCCTCAACAGGAGCCTAAATGGAGGAGGGGAAAACAGTTTCTAATACCTGATACTCCCAACATGACAGAGACCCTTTGCTTATCTGTTTTTGTTACACCCCAGTACCCTGGTGAGATCCAGTCAAAGTGCACATGGAATCCAGAGGAAGAAGTCATTTCTATTGGGGGAACCAGAGGGCTCACCAGAATTAGTTTTTGAAAGATTAGAAGGTACTTTTTAAGACAGAGGAAAGACAGAAAGGTTTTCCACCAGAGGAAATCATGTGTACACAGACATAAAAGACTATTGGCTAGAAGCAAGCAGATCAGTGTGGCAAGAAAATGAGGAGATGAGGGTGTGGAGGAAGAAAAGCATTCCAGGCTTGTGTAAGGGCATTCAGGTGTGGGAGACCCTGAGTGTCAGAAATGGTTCTATGGGGGGTGAGCCTAAGTGCCAGAAGGAACAGAGAGGGAGACGCAGCTAGAAAGGGGGATGGCTCGGGCCCAGGAGGGCTATGACTACCCTTCTAAGGAGTCTGGCTTTTATTCAACAGGGAGTAATGGGAGGCCACTAACAGTGTCTGAGAAGGGGGTGACACCAGTCATTAAAACTGTGCTTTTGAGGAAAATGATTGGAAAATGAGAAATGGGGAAATGCTTAAAAACGTGTGCTCAGATAGGACACTCAAAGGGACACAAACCTAGGGCCTTGCTAGTGCTGTAGCCCCAGTTCTACCAAGGACGTCCCCAGGCTTCCCATCTGCACCAACATCTCCCTTGTCCAAATACCTTACTGCTAACACGACTTCTGGTCCTTGGACCTCTAACAACACTACTAACTATAGATTTTTGCCTCCCTTGTGCTGTGAACAGCTGTAACCTCTATCTCCAGATTACAGCAAAGTGTCAGCCCCATGGGAGTATTGGTTGACTGAATGCAGGCTGAGATGCCTGAATATTCAGTGGATGAATGGAAATAGGATGCAGCTGTGTGCCCCACCCACCTACCCTCTTTCCCTACCCACGCCCCTCCGGGTCCTAGCACTGGCTGGGTAAATAGGGCAAAGTTGTTTCTTCATTGGTAGTACAACATTAATTCCTTCTAGGTGCCAGTTGGTTACCACTCAAACAGGAAATATGAGGGCAAATGTAACCAGCTCTCTGGGCGCCTCTGGGATGTGCTGTATCCTATGACCAGGACATCACGGATGCATCTCACACCATCTGTCAGTTCTGCCCATACAGACCCATACACACCCATACCCAGGGAGCCAAGACCCATTTGATACTGAATGTGGCTGACTAAAGGATGGGCACAGTTGGATCCTCAAGACCCATGTGTACCTGGCTCAAGGTCCTAGGCATACGATCCTTCCGGATAAGGAACTGTGCCAGGTGGTAATCACTGGCCTTTCACATCTAGCATCTGTCTTTACTGGAATATACAATGGTACTGCAAAGTAGGTCTTATTGTCCCCATGTGACAGGTGAGGGATCCAGAGCCTAAAGTGGTTAAATCTGTGGTTTTCAACCCTGGCTATAGTGTACAGTCACCTGGGGAGTTGTGATTCTGAGGACCTTGGGCCCCAGCCCAGGCTGCTCCAATCAATTTCTGCAGTGAGACTCAGACATCCATGTACAAGGTTCCATGACTGATGAGCAGAAACCCCAGGACTGGAACTCAGGCTCCCCCAGCCTTAGGATCTTTCTAAAGCTCCATTGGCATTAAGTAACATTCTGCTATAGAATGGTCCCGAGGAGCTTTCAGTCCAGTGTAACCAGGAGCTGGGGGACGGGAGGATGCAGGGAAGGCAGTGGACGGGGAAACAGGTTTCTCAAGAGTTTGTCAGTTCCTATGCTGTCGGCTTTTGATCACAAACCAAAGGATTTATTTGCGGCTTTGGTATGTTCACTATTCAGGTTCCTCACACCCATTCTACTCTGAACACAGCCTCTTTCCTGTCCAGTGGGGCCTTCCTAGCACAGAGGCCTGGCCTCTGCCTCTTCTTTGATTGGGGCAAAGCAAAGGGCCGCTTTGGCAGTTTTATGGGCTGCCTCTCAGTCTGCTGACATAGCCGCCTGACAGATGGCCTGCCACATTGCACTGCTGGGGCCATGTCCCCCAGTCCACCGAAGGCGCACACTCAGGGCATGTGCTTTGGCTTCTTTTTATGAGAAGATTTGTGTTAGCCCATGAATCACGGAGTAACCATGCTGGAAAGAACCTTCAAGGTAATCTAGTTTACTACCTGCACGATCACCACTCCCCGGACACTTTTCTGATGGGAAAATGGAGGCTTATTTGATAATTAAGTAGTAATAACCATAAAGTCCAACATAGTAAAACACTTCAATACCAAGAAATTATTATAAAAATAGATATTTATTTTGCATCCACTATATGCCAGAGACTTTGCATACATTACCTTGATTAGTGCCAAGGGCCACTGCATTGCACACATCCACGGGTCATCCATCACCTCAGAGTATGTGTGCCCTTGCCAGGATGTTCATGGGTCTCCTAGAACAGTGCTAGTCATGACTTGTGTGGCCATTCCTTGTGGCCTCTTAAGACAGGACAACCTCATGAGGAAGCTGTCGTTCCTGTAGTGGTTCAGGGTATGACCCACACAGCCCCTTTCCTTCTGGAGCACAAATCGCTCATCACACAAAGATTACCAGCCAAATGGGAAACAAGCTATCACTTTTTAAGTTTATGTGATCACCATGTGTATCGGGGAGCTCTTGCTACATAATGGGTTACTCCAAAACTTGAAGGGTTCAAAACAAGGACCCTGTGTTGTTATTGCTCACAAATCTACAGGTCAGTGCTGATCTGGGCTTGGCTGACCTTGGTTGAACTCATTGATATATATTCATCAACCAGTGGGTCTGTTGAAGATGGCTATCTACGATGGCCTTGGCTGGGCTGGCTTGGATGACTGGGATCTCTCTCTTGCTCACTGTCTTGGTGTCCCTTCATTCAGAAAGTTAGTCTAGGCTGTGTGTGGAGGGCACAGAATTTCAAGAGTATGAAGGGGAGCAGGTAAGACCTCTTGAGGCCAGAACCCAGGCCTCATGCAATCACTTTTCCTGCTCTACTTTGATAGGGGTAGAGAAATTAACTTCACCTCTCAAAGAGAGCAGGTACAAAAACTTGTGGCCACTTTTTGTCTACCATAGCCTTTAACTCAAAGGTCATGGGTTACCTCTGTTAGAGAGCATGGTTCTGCCTTAGGTGTCTACCTGAAAGCATCTGACCCACACTATCCCTGTGATAAGTCCACTTACAGGTGGAGTATTGGGAACACAGAACCGAAGATGGAGGTTTTTGTCCAAGGCAGTGACCCCACCTACTAGCCAGGGGTTAGAGTTTGACCTCCACTGGTACCGAGCTCTTCAGACACTCCTTTTCAGAGAGAAGTGTATATGAAAGTGGAAGAGTCTCCAGGGCTTCCACTGAGCACTGAGAGGGGAAGAGAATGCACATTCTCTCCTCTGTGGATCAAGGTAGGAATGTGGTAGAGGAGAAGGTCCCTTCTTGATCAGCCGTCCCCAGATCCAGATAAGGAAATGGAGGCTCAGAAAAATTGATATATACCTAAGAACACACGGTAAAAAAGATAAGGCATACTGCTCAAATTTTAATACCAAGGCACTAAGATCGGCCTTGTTCAGGTTCCCATCCTCTATAGCTTCTAGCCCTTTGCTGAGTGAGCCAAACAAGGATCTCAAATGTATTGGGCAGCTGCTTTGGTCCAAGCACTGTACTAAGCACCTTCATAAAAATTAGTGCAAAAATCGTTACCACTCCAAATGACTATTACTATCCTAATAATTAATGAAGAACAGTAGACTCAGCAATGATAAGATGTGTTCGAGGAGCTCCTGGGTGTCTCAATCAGTTAAGCTGCCAACACTTGGTTTCAGCTCAGGTCATGATCTCAAGGTTGTTAGAGCCCCATGTAGGGCTCTATGCTTAGTGGGGGGTCTGCTTCAGGATTCTCTCTCCCTCTGCCCTTCCCCCCACTTAAGCGTGCTCACATGCATGCTCACTTTTTTTTTTTTTTTTTTAGGGAAAATTCTTAGAAAAGAAAATGACGGGATGTGTTCAAGACTACACAGTTAGTAAATGGAACAACATGGACCTAAATTTGAATTAAGGCTCTCACCAACCCCAAATGCTCTTAAGTATAGGTGACTACTGGATCCTCTTGTCATGCATTGCACGCAGCAGGCAAACTGGGTTATTTTTCTCCCCAGAAGATTCTTCCTTATTCTTTTATTCATGTTTTCCCTTTACAAGGAATGTACCAGCAACCACCTTTTTGGTGATGTAACATTTCCCCCTCTCCCCCTACATCTGTTACCCTACCTGTAAGCTCTACCCTGTAAGACCCCTACCATCTTTGGGGCGCCTGGGTGGTTCAGTTGGTTAAGTGTCCAACTTTGGCTCAGGTCATGATCTCAGGGTCCTGAGATCAAGCTCCACGTTGGGCTCCCTGCTGAGCGGGGAGTCTGCTTCTCTTTCTCCCTCTGACCCTCCCCCTGCTCATGCTAATGTGTGTGCGAGTGCGTGCGCTCTTGCTCTCTCTCTTTCTCAAATCTTAACAACAACAACAAAAAAAACTCCTACCATCTTTAAAGGACCAACTGAAATACCACTCCTTCCAAGATCCAAAATTAAGATCTGCTCTTATCCTAACAGGAAGTCCTCTCTCCCTGCTTCCTCTGTGCTCCTACCTTCCAGTGCATACCACTTTTTGCCATATGCTAGTACTACTTGGTTCCTTTTAACTCCTATGCCTTGAAAGCTTATTGGGCCACAGGGCTCATCACTATAACCCCATTGCCCAGAATGGAGTCTTGTCATTGAGGAGACAAAGCAAAACAATATGATTTCCATACACAGGTGACAGGAATTGAGTAAATCCTCCTTTGCTGTTAGCAAACCTGGAAGACTGCCTGGAGGGAGCTGTGGGTCTGGGATCAGGAGCAATTTCTGAGTTTCCTTGTTGCTTTCAGTCTTTCTCATTGCTTTGGTCTCTGATGTCTAAAAGGTATTGAAAGCACTTTGGTAGAAATCAGTAGTTTGTCAAGCTTGGTTATGGCTGTTCTTGGAAAAGAGCAGGGGGAAAAAAGTGTGCACAGACTGGTGTGGTAATAATTTAAGTTTCAGCCAAGTGAGATGTGGAGGCCTGCTTGAAGTGACACATTTCTGGCAGCTGACTGTCCCTGGAAAAGATAAAAAGGGAGAATGAGAAGAGAGCATTTTGTGGGAGTGCACGCCATTTCCAAAGGAAGCTTTGTTTCTCATTCTCGCAGAAAAGAAGGGATGGGAGTAGTGACTTTCTAAAGGTAAAGGAGACCAAGTCTTCACTCCCTGTGTGTCAGGCATGATAATTCTTAGCATGTGTCCACTGCTTTCTGCTCCATAGCCTTTCCCAGCTGCTCTCAGTCTCCAGCCCATGGAGGAGAGAAACCCAGTGAAGAGCGAGACGTGCGGGAAGCTGGAACTCAGGGTGTCACGTAAATTTTTCATCGTCTCTTTTAAAGACCCTTTTACTATGGCACGTGTTTTCTTTTCCATGACCTTTGATTCTTTTTCCAAGACATGAAGACTGACTCTTTGAAGACCACTCTTCCCTGCCAGGCGATCTAATCCACAGGAAGTGATCCAAGACCAAAGAACAAAAGGAGCCAGAGAAAGGCTTTAAGTAAAAGAGACCCTTCTGGCCCCAGATCCTCGTCAAGGCTTGCCTGTGCCCCACCTCATGACCTTGGGCAAGACACTTCAACTTTCTTATGTTTCCTGGGCAGAGAGTTCATCATGCCCTCCCCTCTGCTCCCAACATATTTTCAGCACACCATATTATCACTTACGTTTTATAGCCTATGTATTGTTGGTCTGCGAGTCACCTCTTCAGGGATTCTCTCCCAATCCTCCCACATAGAGCAGTGGCTTCCACCAAGTTCTCTGTCTCAGCCCCGCATTGGTGACTTCATAACCTGGATCACAATTGATCATACTGTGTTGGTATCTCTGCTTCCTTGGGAGAGGTCCTGGTGGTGTCCCCAACCGCAAGGCCAGCTTCGTGAGGACAGGGCCAGGTCTATTCTGTTCACCAGCCTGTACCTTGGTGAAGTCACACCTCAAATACTGATGGAGTGGATGATGCCTCCTGCAGGAGATGGGGTTGGGGGGGGCCTCCTCTTTTAGTCCAGGATCTGGTATAGAGCTGGTGCTCAGTTAAGGTTGTGCTGATGACAAAGGCCTGTCTCCACCCCTCACCTCCACTCTATAGCCTTGGCCCATGAGAAAGGGGCCATCTACTTCCATCCTTGTACTCAGGGTTTCCACCCCTTATCAGGTTCTCCTGAGAGAAGGGATCATCCACATGGTTAGAGACACCCTGACAGTCCTGGACCCTGAATAGTGAGTGGGCAAGGACACTCTGCAGAAACGTACCACGTAGCTGGGAATGTACCCTTCCTGAAGCATGAGGAACAGGATTCTGCTCCCTCCCTCTGGGCTCACACATATGGGCTGTCTTGCCTGCTTCCTATCTGCCTGCCAGAGGTGACTGCCGGGCAGGCATCTCCCAAGTGTTCCGCTCTGTGACTCCTGATGGGACAAGAGAGTCAGGGCGGCAATCCTCAGTCATATGGTGGTTTGGGCAGGTGAACTTGGGCTTGGCTTCACCAACCCAGACATCTCACTTTGTAGACATGAGGCCATAAAACCAAATCAGGTCCAGGGTGTAAGTAGAGCATATGCTTAGGTCTGGGCCACCTTCTCCAAGACAGCCTTACCAGTGCTTTGCCGTGTGGCAGTCTATGCTTGCCCAGATGTCAGAACAACTAGGATTTAACTTTCTGTTTCCTTACGGATTTGTGTACTGGGTACATCGGGAGACAGAAGGATAACTCTGGGGATTCGAGTGCCAAGCTCTACCCTAACACCTAACAGTATTTCACTTCTCAGCATGTAGTTCTTAGACCACCTGGATCCTAAAAATGCAGAATGAGTGTAGAGTATCTACATGCAGGGAACACTCCAGGTGATTCCTACACTTAAAATTTGAAAACCACGTCCTTAGTGATCTGCTGAATAAATAAATGAGAATAAATTCCTGTGAATTTGACAGATGGCCCCTGTAGATCAATGGAGCCAGTTCTGAGATTCTAGGTTTACTCTGTCACCCTTGAGAATTTGATTTTTTTATGAAGAGGTCTCTAGTAAAGGCTTACGGGCCTTGGCATTAGACCCATCTGAGCTAGGGTCACAGCTCCACCATTCCTCCACTGTGCAACCTTAAGCTGGGTACCTAACCTCTCTGAACATCAGTTTCTTCAATATATAAAATTGGAAGACTACTATCCATTTCTTAAGGTAACTGTGAGGATGACTAACTTAATATGCAGTTTTGGGTGCATAGAAGCAGTTAGTGAATATTCTGCAAAAGAAAAGTTAAGTGAAAAAAATAAAACTTTCACCCCTGAAAGTCAGAGAGTACAAGGATGGAATATGCCTGTGGTAAAGAATCTGTTGAAGCTTTGAACTTGCGTCCGATTCTGGGGTCAATGTGCACACACTCACATGTGCGCAGACACACTTGTATCTGATTAGTCTCACTGCTGCAAAACAGAACATGGCCTAGTCCAGCCTGTGGGTGTGCCTGAACGAAGTCTGTTTGCCCGAAGCTGACCTCTGCCAAGTCCTTACAGTAGGCATACCTCGTTTCCATAACCTTGCGGATAACGAGTGCCCTATCTTCTCTGGAAGGAAATAAACAGGCAAGGCCACACTGTTTTGTCTTAGAGTCTTCAGTTAATAGATACCTGTGAAACTAATTGGAGCTCATTAGTTAGGTAAAGCATTCTTGTTGGAAAATTATTCCTAAAACCCCAATCAGAAGGCCTGCACTGGAAGCTACTAGGAAATGATTTTTCTAGTTCAATGCCCTCTTTTTACAGATGGAAAAAAAAGGCTCAGAAAAAGGATGTGACTAGCTCCAGATCAGCTATATAGCCAATTTCTGGTTAGAACACAGCTGACAATAGCAAGCCATGAGGCAAGGCCTGGGACAGGCCTAGAAATCTGTGCAGAGTGCTTCAAAGAGCACGTGTTTCTTTGGTCTGTATGAGAGAGAAGACTCTGTTCTTTTGCCACCCAAGGCCTCCATGCTTGTCCCTTCCCCCTTAGGACACTGTAAAATTCCCCTTTATCATTAGGGCGTAAGGGACCTCAACAACTTCTTTGTCCAGAAGATCGATTCCTAGGAAGCCACGTGCCAGGCCTGTTTATTTAGTCCTCTCAACTACCCCTAGAGCTGGCTGTCCGCCTCTTCCTGGTGGAGAGGGAAACTGAAAAGTGCCAAGCGGCCCTGAGGCTCCGAATCACACAGCTCCAAGCTACCCTACCCTGGCAGGAGGAGGCAGCACTGTCCAGTTTCTGAAGATCTTCTCTTCCCACCACAGCCTGCTGCACCTGCTGCTTATTTATCTGTCGCTCATAAAATCACCATTTCTATTTGCTAGATCAGTTTCTTTAATGGAAAATATGCTTCATGGGGGCAGGGGATCTTGTCCGTCTTCCTCCTGAGTACTTGTGTAGGCCTTAGGAAATGCCCAACACTCAAGAAGGAAGGGAGGCAGGGAGGGAAAGAGGAAAGGATTCTGCTCAGGCAGGAGCCCCTGAGCCTTTATTCTCTGTTCTAGAATCAGATCAAAATGATGACAAACCCTCAAAGGTACATAGCCTTCACCTTCATAAATGTCTTTACAGGGCTACTGGGAGGATCCAGAGAATGCAACGTGGAAAGAAAAGGCATCTTTACCTCAATTTTATGCATACACTCCTAACACAATCCTCTCCTGAGAACTACCCAGTCCTAACAGCCGGGAGGGCCACGGGGTGCTGCAGCTCCTTTTTCCCCCGTCTCCTTCTGTGGAACATTGCAGGCAATAATGGGCGGTGGTGGGGCCGTGCACAAGAGGAAGGGACCCGCTCCAGGACGCCTTCCGGAGCCCTGTCCCCCAGACAGAGCAGATGCCTGACAGGAGTTTGGGAAGAGCATGTGCAGAAGGAACAGCACTTGCAAGGGACACACATCTGAGAAAGTGTGGTGTCTTCCGGGAAGGATGTGGCTGGAGCCCAAGGTGTGGAGAAGAGCAGATACAGGTGCTGAAACTGGAACCATGTGCAGGGACCCGACCTCGGGGAGGCCTGGAATGCTTGGAGACGGAGCGACAGCTGACAGTTGTAGGCCCGAGTGTGGCCCCATCCGAGCTTCCTGTTCGTGCTGCTTCTTTAAAGCCCTCTCCTAAGGGCAGAATGGAGCAGGGCAAGCCTCAGGGTGGCCAGAACAGTTAGGAGCCTGGAAGGAACATTCTGGAGAGAGGGAACAGAGACTGCCCTGAGGCTGTCACAGGGCATTGCTGCAGAGGGCAGAAAGTAAGGAGAGACTCAGGCCAAGTCAGGTCAGAGTGGGCCTTGCTTCTGGGAGGGCCTCCATCTGCCCAGGGTCTCCACAGCAAGTAGAGGGCAACCTAGGACCTCCATCCTCTAGGACAGCGTTCTTGCCCCCGTGGGGCAAGTGCTGCCTCACACACCCCTGCCCTGTGGCAGGGGCCCTGCTCTCCACGAGCCCCCAGCTCAGCCTTTGCCCCCAGCTCAGCCACCTGCTCTTGGCCCTAGGCCTGTCTGCCTCTGTTTCCCATCACAAAATTAAAGTTTCCTCACTTAAATCCCCTTACCAGGAAGGCTTAGTGGTGACAATGCTGTCTGTAATGGGAAAATGTTCCATTTCCTCTACCTCGAGGGTTAAGGTGAGCCCTCCACCCCCTACTGAGTTACCTCTGTTTACTCACTCACTCCTTGAATACTTCTTTTACGCTGAGCACTGGGACCTACCTACCTGGCCTCTCAGGACCTCTCCTCACTTTATCTTTGAATTTTAACATTAAACAAGCCTTCAAAGATTTTGGAATTCACCTACGCTCAAGGTAAGCCTGTGACTCATCCAAGGCCCCAACAAGTAAGTTGGCAGTTCAGGCCTCTCGAGGGACTCCCAGCTCCGTGGGATTTCCCTGACCTCTTCGCTGCCTAGGCAATCAGGACTTTCAACTTTGGTCTCCTCGAACCAGAATGCTTTTCCTGGTAGGAGCCAGCAGGTGAATGCTGTTCCCTGGCCCCAGCCCCGGCCCCAGGTGAGGCAAGCACAGAGCAGGTTCCCAGCACTGGGGCCACACCAGCCAGCATGCTGACACAGGCTCTTCTTCCTTCCCTCATTCTGCGGGGATGTGCTCGTTGATGAGCTGTGGAGCCCATCCAGAATGTTTTTGGAGCTGTTAGCTATTATGTCCTTAAAAAATAATAAATTGCACACTGTGGCTCTCTGTCTTTCCCTCTTTCAAAGCAACTGGAGAGCTAAAAATACCAAGCCTTCTTCCAGGGTCCTTCTCGCGTCTGAGTTACCACCAATGGGAGGGTCCCATCGGCCCTGGAGCCCTTGTTGACTTTGAAAAGCTCACTCAGCACCTGCTGAGAGCCCTCTTGGCCCCCAGGCCTCGGGAGGAGGCTTCCCGAGCTCCTTTGTGCAGACACAGACAGCAGGCTGCCCATTGTGGGCAGAGCATGGAGCTCTGCCCCCAGCCCGCCGCCTGCCTGCTCCTCGGGCCACCACGTCTGCGTTTATTATTCCAGATGATAAAGCGTACTGTCCCGAGGAGTTCAAAGCCCCAAATAACGGGGCTGCCTCAAGGGCACGAAAGTTGTGGTGGTTGATTTCCTAGCGGCCAGGCTCTTGCTCTCCCCTCCCACCCCCCAACTCTCCCTTGCTCTCCTTTTCTTTCCTTCAAAGGCCCTATTCCCCCAGCCTCTTCCCTTCTATGTCTTTCACCGATTTCCCCCCCCCCCCTCCAAGAGCCCCTGAGGCAGCCCTGTAGAAAGCAGTTGGAAATCCCAGGGTTACTTGCTAAGGGCCTCCCTGGGCACTGATAATGTATAAAAGCCATTCTTCTCCATTTTTGTCTTAGGCCACACATTTTGAGTGGGTGTTTATAAAACAGGCTGATAAATGCCCAGCTTTCAAGCCAGGGGATAGAAATTCTGGGGCCCAGCCTGCCTGGAATATTAGTATACTAAAAAGGCTGGTCAGAAGTGGGAACATCTATATGCAGCAGAATGGACCAGAAAATTAGATGACTCTGCAACATTCCTAGATTTGTCATCTTGGGAAAATTATATTTCTGTGGTCCTTGGTTTCTAATACATCTAAAGGGGTTAGGAAATCTTTGTCCTGCCCTCTCTGAGGAAGGATTGAAGCTTACCTAGGATCATAGATAGGAAAATCCTCTGGTGCCCGTGTGATGCTGTAGTAAATGTTATGGGCTCCGTATGACCCATGGTTATTGTAAGAAACAGGACTACATATGTAAACTTCCTCACATGCTGTCAAGCACAAATAAACATTAGCTGCAATTATCACTTGCCGCTGGGCCAGGTCCCCCAAGTAGCAGGCTGAGATGGGGATGTGCATGCAGAGACTCTACCAGGGAATGTTCTCAGGATTCCCCACATCCTGAAAGAGAAGGGACAATGGAAGGCCCAAGCAGAGGAAGATGTGGGTTCAGTACAGCCTCAACAGAGGTCTTGGCTAACATTACAGAAAGCTCTAAAGTGGGAGGGCCTTTCATTTACCCACAGTTGGGGGAAGGGAGCCAGGCATTTATATCTCACCCCCGGAGTTCAGTCACTGGATGTGGGCTGCCCTACGAAGACCTTGTGATCTCAGGAGAGACTGTTCTTTTCAGCTGATGCAATCCTCAAAGGGGACTAAGAATTGAGGGCTGTCTGCTGGCAGCCCTCCCAGCAGCTGGAGGAATAATTCCTTAAGTGCAGAGGCAAGGTCTGAGCCATGCATCCCAGCGTCCCCTACATCATTATTATTACATAAATACAGGGATTTATTTTGTTTCTTCATGTGGCTGAAAAAATTCTGATACTGGCTTAAGAGTCTGTAATTAGAAATGGGGAAAAATGTCTACCTAATCAGCCAGTAAGTAACCACTGATCAACAGCTGTTCAAAGGAACACGTCAGGCTGACCGATCCAATAGGCCCACAACAAAGAACCCTGATTTACAAGACCGCTTATAACAGCCTATTTATTGATCTTCCAGCCTTGCACTCTCTGTCATCCCCTACTGGCCAATTCTGTGTACTGCCTCGATGGTTCTTTCTTACTCGCCTCTGATTGTATCACCCTATTGCTTAAACAAAACCAAGGGCTTCCAACTCCTAAGGAAACAGTCAGGACTCCTCTTTACAACTGCTCTACCTGCCCTTTAGCAGCCTCATTCCCTGCCCCTGCCCTCCCTCTCCCTGCCTCGTGACCCCAGCAGCATCCTACATTCCAGGTATAGCACCAAGTCCACACCTGGAATTCTCCCCCCACATTTTTTTCATGATGGATCCCTATGTAGCCTTTGACGCACCGCCCGAGTGCCCCCCATGGTGTGTATTGCCTTCACCTCTGGGAGAACACATGCAGCACTGCGACGGGGAGCTGGCTTGACTTCACAGCCAGTCAGCCTCGCTTTGAATCTAATCTACCCGTTCCTGACTTGAAGCTATTCTGCAAAGATGTTCAGAATAATTAAAGATTATCAAAGGACTGTCCTGAAGATAAAATCAGGTGACACGTAAACTACCTGGCTGAGCGCCAGGCCTGGAGTCCACGCTACACTCCGTTTAGGGGTTCGTGGGGAGCAGTGTCCATTTCTGTGTTCTCGGAGCACAGATTCGGCACAGCAGAGGTGTCTCCTGTACTGGATGCTAAGTTCTCTGAGGGCAGATCTGTTTCTCCTCGCTTAGGACTGCATTCCTAATGCATAGCTCCATGCCTCAGTCCATTTTTAAATAAATTAAATATTCTGGAAATGTTGAAATCAATGGACTTGAACAGAATTCCTTAAGGTTCTCTAATGTAGAGAGCATCCATGTCCTTTTTCGAGAAGAGTAAAATGCAATCCCATACCCTGGGGACTGGCCCTGGAGCCTTGGCAGCTAGACCAGAGCAGGAAGGACTAGCCTGCCATGATGACGAACACCCCATCTTTCTTCTGTTCTCCAGGCAGCTGCACTCCACAGGGACGCAGCCATGCTGGACAAGCTCAGACTAAACACACAGACATCACTGTCTCCATGTGTGCTTCTAATGTATCCACTTCCAACTCGGGAGAAGGCTCCTGGGGACAGTGAATGGGACTGAGACCACCTCAAAGTAATTTTGAACCTGTGGACCTGTCATCCTCCTGTCACTCTTTCTGGAGCAGCCTCAGGATCAGTCCACAGGGCAATGACTCTACATTTCTGTCTGACCACGCCACTCATCCTTCATGACCTGGGCCCAGGCCAGCTCACCAGATCCTCCTTTTACGAAAAGAGCAAATTGTATGGCTGACGGGAATTCCACGGAGACGAGACTGTCCCCTCTTGGCTTCTTTAATTGTTCCTCATAAGGAACACGTATGATATAATGATGGGTGTTTGGAGGAACTCATCTTCAGACAGTAATTTGGGGAGGGGAACCCTCATAAACACTAAAAACACCAAGAATATCAAAGATGGCATTCTTCTTTCACTTGATATTGAGCAAATATTTATTAAATGTCCACCATGTGCTAGACATTAGTCTGTGCGCTGGAGGTCCGAGGAAATGAGACATCCGTTGTACCCACATGACGCTGACGGCTAACCAGGCAGGCGGTGTGATAAGCACTGTGGTCAGCTATGGGCACTTGCAGATCAGAGCCCCACTGCTGACTTGGAAAGGCTCCCAAAAACATGGTCATTAAGCTGAGTCCTGAGGGATTGTCTCAGAGTTACTCATATGAGAACAGGCAGAAGGTAGAGGAGGAAAGAGTATGTTTCCGTCAGAGGAGATGGGGTGTGAGAAAGCACAGAGGTAAACAGCATAGGTCATTAAAAATGACACCTCCAGGGCGCCTGGGTGGCTCAGTCGTTAAGTGTCTGCCTTCGGCTCAGGTCATGATCCCAGGGTCCTGGGATCGAGTCCCACATCGGGCTCCCTGCTCCGCGGGAAGCCTGCTTCTCCCTCTCCCACTCCCCCTGCTTGTGTTCCCTCTCTCGCTGTGTCTCTATCAAATAAATAAATCTTTAAAAAAAAAAAAAATGACACCTCCAAGGGCGCCTGGGAGGTTCAGTCGGTTAAGCGTCTGCCTTTGGCTCAGGTCATGATCCCAGGGTCCTGGGATCGAGTCCCGCATCGGGCTCCCTGCTCAGCGGGAAGCCTGCTTCTCCCTCTCCCACTCCCCCTGCTTGTGTTCCCTCTCTCGTTGTGTGTCTCTCTCTCTGTCAAATAAGTAAATGGAATCTTAAAAAAAAAAAAAAAATGACACCTCCAGTCACTGTGGCTGGAGCACTGAGTGTGCAGACAAGGCAGAGACCCTACAGTGAAGGGACATGGAAGCCATGTGGGGACAGCCAGATCTTAGGAGCACAAAAGAGCCTGTAAAGCCTGTGAAGCAAGATCCTAAAATCTAAACCAAAAGTCCGCTGTGGAGGACATACCTGCCACATTCACTCAGTGTGAGCCTCCCAATGTCCACATCCTATGCGGGCCCTGTGCACACCCTAAATTATCAATTATCAAAGGTAAGAAACCTTAAAGGTTTCTTTTAGAACATGCCCAAACCTGAGGAAATATGAGAAACAGAGACGAATGGACTAGTGTGGTTAATTTGTTGTGGCAATGGGCTAGGCTAGGCAGCACCACTGCTTGGTCCGATACTAATCTAGATGTTGCTATCCACATATGCTTTTGTAGATACAATTAACAATTATAGCCAGTTGATTTTGAGTAAAGCAGATTAGCCTCCTTAACGGGAGTGGGCCTCATCCAATCAGTTAAGGCCTTGAGTGCAAACATTGAATTTCCCCGAGAAAAGGGAATTCTGCCTCAAGACTATAACGCAGAAATCCTGCCTGAGTTTCCAATCCGCTGCCCGATGCTAAGGATTTGAGACTCAAGACCACATAGCAACGTTTACCTGAATTTCCCGCCTGCCAGCCCACCCTGCAGGTTTCTGACTTGTCAGCTTCTATAATTGCATGAGCCAATTCCTTAGGAGTAATCTGTCGGGTGGAGATAGATGACAGATGATAGAGGAGCATGCATGGATACCTAACTACGTACATGTGCGTGTGTACGCACACTTGTACTCTTAGTTCTGTATCTCTGGAGAAACCTGACTGATACAGCCAGGATTCAGAAAACGCACTCCAAACTGTTTTTCCTTATCGAACTTCTCTGGGTCCCTTGCCTCCTCAGCACAATGGGGACTAACCACTGCCTCCCGGGATGACTTTTAGGATTAACTGGATATGTGAAGCCACTCAGCACATACTGGCTAGCACATAGTAGGTGCTTCAGACTGTTTCCTTCTCCCTTTTCTTGCTTGCTTGATAGGACAGATCCATACCCAACGAAAGGGCATTTTTTTTTTTTTCCTGCTGACACAGGCTGCCCTGGACGAAATCTGATCTAGAATGGGAAGTGCTAAACAAATAGAACAGAATTTACCCTCGGTAGTATTTTGCCACCGTGATGGATGGCTGCTCCAAAGGCTCTTTCTCAAGAGTTCACCGGAGAGAAAAATGTCCAGGCTTGATTTTCTATGTGTGTGGAAAATAAATTGTATGACAAGGGTGGCGACATTTGGACGGGGAGAGGGCTTAGCCGAGGAATTAAACATGTCAGGAGCCTCAGAATGAAAACAACACAGAGATGGACGGTGAAAGGGGCATATTTGGAGAGCTTGACAAGTGGCACAATGGGAGGAAAGGTGGCATCTGGAGTGGGATGTCGGTCATTCCCTGCTGCTACGGCCACGGTCTGCCCTCAGTAACTCAGCGAGGTGGAAAGGGAAAAATATGAGCCCAGGTTCTAAGGCTCTGTTATCACAACTGCCTTACATTATTTTTCCTTTCTTAATTGACCACATGGCAAACACAGAGCAAAAGCAGGCAGGCTGCCTTTTTTTTGGTCGTTTTTAATGAAATCTTTGCCTACTTCATCTCTCCAGTTCCTGTCAGCGAAACTCGCAACATTAGATCTATCCGAGACCCAGAGAGAGGAAGTGTCTGGAATAATGTCACACAGAACACAAGGGGAAGAGCCAAGTCTACACCCCGGGTCCGTGTGAGTTCCCAACCCCCGGGCTTCTGTAAGGAACCAAGAGCGTTATCTAGGCAGGGATAGCAAAGGGGTTGCACTCAGCACACCGACGCTGATTGATTGTCAGCCCTTGGCTGGGGAACGTGAGAGCAAACGCGGGTTCGGCACCAGAGAGGGTCATAACTGATTAGTGACATCTGTCCTGGGAGACCGAGGTTCTGAGGAGGGGTCAAATACTTGTCATTCCTTACCTGTCCAACTTTTCCTTCTTTTCCCCTACATCATAGGTCAGCAAAATATAGCCAAATGAGACCTGCTGCCTGTACTTATAAAGTTTTATTAGAACACAGCGCTACTCATTTGCATATTATCTACGACTGCTCTTGCTGTACGACCACAGAACGGAGATTTTGCAACAGACACCACGTGGTTCACAAAGCCTAAAATATATACAAACTGTCCATTTATAGAAAAAGTTTGCCAGCCTTTACTCTAGGGTACGCTGGGACCCCAGCTGACTTGATTCCAGGATTCCAGTCAGATAATGAGGTCATTCATTCATAATTCATCACATATTTACTGGATGCCTAATGTGTTCCAGATACTCTCTCTCTAATATATAACATGGTAATATAGCATAAGTAATTTACCCTAAGAAGGGCAGCAGCCTGGGGATGACATATATATCCAGATATACATATCCGTGTCAACCTCAGGCTGTTTCCCTTAGGCACAGAATGGCTGCCAGGGACAGTCCTAGCTGCTCTCAATCCTGCCTGCTCGCTAGAATCACTGGAAAGGTTTTAGAAAATGATTATGTCTGGGCTCTTCTCCAGACCAGTTAAAAGCTCTAGAAAGAAGCCAGGACCTTGGTGTTTTTGGAAAGTTCCCCCAGGGGATTTGAATGCATAGCCTGTTGAGTAGCAGGGTTCTAAACCATTCAAGTAGGAGTAAAGCCCAGAGATTATCTAACCAAGCTCCTTATTTTATGAGTAACAAAACCCTGAGTTTTGTCCAATGTCACAGGCCTCACCCCATTTCCTTTCGTTTCAGTGAGCTGTGTTTGGGTGCTCACTGTGTCGAGGACCGGGCTATGTAATGAGAAACCAAGGCGAGTGGAGGGCCTCACCAGAGCGTAGGAGGAAGAACGTAGATTCTGGAGTCAGACCAACTGGGGCTCAGTTCCTGGCTCTGCCACCATGAGGTCTTGGATCAATCATTTGGACAATGAGAGTCTTTCTAAACTCTGAGGAGTGGGGAAGTAATACGTGTCTCGAGGACAGGCAGAAGAGGTTAACTGAGAGAATGTACACACGGCCCACAGAGGCCCTGAGAGGCACCGGGAAATTATTAGCACCTTTCCAAGCAGGTTGGGGATGATTTCAAGCAGGTTGGGGACTGGAAGGAGCCTGGGCTGGGCAATAATTGTGTGTCAGAACTGGAGGCCTCTGCCAAATGATCTCTGTTGGCCAGAAGCACGTGAATGCGCAGGCCGACGGGCCGGTAGGATTTCAGTTCAGGTTTTCATAACAAAATGACACCTCTTGCTGAGATGACTGATCCCAGAGGAGAGCCCAGTCTGAATTTAGAGGGTTTCGTAGTTCTCTCAAAAGTCCAGAAATGTGATTTGTCTTCAGGCTCAGAGCTTCCGAGATTATATATATTAGCCAAGCTGACCATGGCTTCCCCACTTGCTGCATTTTGAGCCGTGAGTCACGGTGTCTATATGGTCAGTTTGGGAACGGAGAAATCAATGCACCAGAGCCATCCAGCTTTCCATGGTAATCAGCTGTCATTAGGAGAGGACATGAGTCATTAGGAGCATACACATGTGTGTGTGTCAGCACCAGGGACTTGCTCGTTCCTTCTACGTGAATCACCAAAGGCAATCACAAAGTCATGAGCAGCCTGAACTGATGGCGCCAAGTGAGTGTGAGCCCGGGGACCCCAGGCCTGACTCAAGACCATCAGCAATCTCTGCCAATAAGTGCACATCTCGTTTCCTGCATGACTTTCCCCAGGGGACCCCTTGCCTGAAGTTTCTAGGTCAGGAAAAATCATCTTCATCCACAAGGAGAAGATTCCAGCTCCTTGGCAGAAAAAAAAAAAAAAAGGCTACAAATATGAAATTAGAAATGCTCTTCAAAAGTGATACCTGGATTGAAAGTGACATTTGTCTGGAAGGGGATGGGACAGCTAGATATGGAGCGCTTCCCATGTGTCAGGCGCTGAGATTGCAAACATAAAACAGAGAGAATTCTCTGAGTGCTAATTTCTTCGTCTCCAAGTTCCATTTTGAATATGTGTCTCCTAAGTTTTGAGTAATAAAAATATTCAATAATAACAGGAAACATTTGTGAATCACTGAGCTAGACATGGGATTAACTCTTTTATATATACTACCCCGCCCCTAGGAAGGAGGTAGAGCTGAGAGCCACGGCACAAACCAGGGACCCCGGGCCTCCAGTGGAGGCTCATCTGTCAGATTTCACACAAAAAAGAGCAGAGTCTGTACCATAAGCCCCGGCGGCCTGACTCCAAATCTCTCTGCCCCCCCCACCCCCTTAAAGTACATGAGGACACTAGAATGGTACGGCACTTTAATTTTTCTGAATCTCACAGTGGCAAAGCACAGTCTTGAACCTGGCATTTCCTGACTCCTGGTCCACTACTATTTTAAACTTCTGCCTTAACATGTCTCATAAAGTCGAAAGCAGGTCAAATGACCAAAGGAGTTAGCAAATTCATGCATCTCCTCTGGTGAGCAGTAGCCCACAGAATGGTGAAGGCCACTAGTCTAGAGAGGAGGTCCTAGTGTAATAAGAGATACTCAATATCTGGTAGCCGTGTTCCCGGATACCCTAGCACACACCCTCATCCACCGTCCTCAACACAAGTCTATGAATTAAGTAGAATTATCTCTGCTTTATAGGAAGCGGAAAACTGCAGAATGAAATTACTTGTCCAAGGTCACTTAGCTGGGGTATGAAAGAGTTTGTATTAGAATAATTTTCTTGGGCGCCTGGGTGGCTCAGTCGTTAAGCGTCTGCCTTGGGCTCAGGTCATGATCCCAGGGTCCTGGGATCGAGTCCCACATCGGGCTCCCTGCTCAGCGGGAAGCCGGCTTCCCACTCCCCCTGCTTGTGTTCCTGTTCTCACTGTCTCTCTCTGTCCAATAAATAAATAAAATCTTTTTTAAAAAAAGAATAATTTTCTTTCCTACTATACTGAAATTCCTTGAGGTCAGAAGCACATGTTGATAGTTTTAACTTATCACAGTGCCTGGAACAGAGCAGAGGCGCAATAATTGATAGTTTATGTTCTTCTTCGACACCAATAATATTCATTAAGAATGTGCCTGGCATTGTGCTAAATGCTTTATAACATTATTTTTTTCAGTGTTCAGAATAAGCCTGTGAGATAGACTTAGGATGTTTCCCCAGCCTATAAGTGTATCCAAAGTGAGACTAAGGTTGAACACACAGCAGATGCAGAATTTAAATCGAGGTTTGTGTAACCCCAATATTGTATGTCAACCAAATTTATGCTTTTTTTTTAAGATTTTATTTATTTATTTGACAGAGGGAGACACAGCAAGAGAGGGAACACAAGCAGGGGGAGTGGGAGAGGGAGAAGCAGGCCTCCCTGCCGAACAGAGAGCACAAATTTCTGCTTCTATGCTTTGTGGAAGAAGAGCATTATGGCCAAGAATCTGAATCCTGGAACTGCCTAGTCTCCACATCCTTCATGCCCTCAACAAAAGGCTTCCAGTAGCACTGCTGTACCTTGCAAAGAGAGAACCTGGAGCCTCACCGGCAGACAGTGTGTTTGCCAATATTTTCCAGGCCATTTGGGGGTTTCTAGAGTCTGAAGTCAGTATTATTAGAGCTTGGTGCTCCTTATGAACTATTTTTATACCTGGAATGTGTTGGAAGCCAGTTGGCTGTGGCTGCAGCTCACATATCACCTGGTGCTTTTTTCTGAACGGGGTGAATAAATCCCATGAACAGCTAAGCCAGACTGTGTCTGTCTACGTCTGTATCTGATAAGAAGCTCTCAACAAGTGAGCTGTGCTCCACTTTCTGCAGAGCTGGCTATGTAAAAAGCAGTGGACAAGTGAATAAGAATCACCAGACTTCAAAATGGGAAGGGCCCATCCAACCGCCTTGCTTTAACGCAGAGAAACTGGGACCCAGTGCCTTAGGCTGGTATATTGGGTTGCAAGAACTGGAAATCAATTCAGCTCAATGGAGACTGGTGTATCCTAGTCATGGAAGGGTGTTTTATTGAACCCAGTTGTAGGACAGACAAACCAGATCACAAGAATTGGAAAGTCCTCCCTCTTGGGGCAGATGGATACAGAACACAGATTCCCCTTCTAGAACACAAACAAACAAACAAACAAAAACTTGCCACATAGCTGAGGAGAGTGCTGTCCCCAGGCAGCTTCCAGCTACCCACCCCTCAGGGGTCTGCCTTAGCTACAGAGGCCAGCCGGCCTCAAGGTCATGCCCTTGCTGTAGTAGCCCACATTCCATGATAAAGCTAGGCAGTGTCAAGGCCCAGTCATTCAGACTGACAAGGGACATCCTGATGGCAAAATTTGTCCCAGAATACCCATTGTGTTGGCTAACGCTTTGTTGGACTTCTATCACAGGTCAACCTCTCCCTCTACTTTGTATTGCTCCTTCTCAATTCTTTTCACAGTGGTTGTTCCCTCATAAACACCTTGTACCCCAAACTCTAAGGATCTCCTTTGGAGAACCTAACCTGCAGCACCCTGACTTTCTGGCCAAATGGTATTTTCTTCCTGCACTCCCCGGTTTATCTGCTCTATTTTTTTTTAATTTTTTTATTGTTATGTTAATCACCATACATTACATCATTAGTTTTTGATGCAGTGTTCCATGATTCATTGTTTGTTCATAACACCCAGTGCTCCATGCAGAACATGCCCTCCTCAATATCCATCACCAGGCTAACACATCCCCCCACCCTCCTCCCCTCTAGAACCCTCAGTTTGTTTTTCAGAGTCCATCGTCTCTCATGGTTCATCTCCCCCTCTGACTTACTCCCCTTCATTCTTCCTCTCCTGTTACCTTCTCCTTTTTCTTTTTTCTTAAAATATGTTGCGTTATTTGTTTCCGAAGTACAGATCTGTGATTCAACAGTCTTGCACAATTCACAGCGCTCAGCGTAGCACATACTCTCCCCAGTGTCTATCACCCAGCCACCCCATCCCTCCCACCCCCAACCACTCCAGTAACACTCAGTTTGTTTCCTGAGATTAAGAATTCCTCATATCAGTGAGGTCATATGATACATGTCTTTCTCTGATTGACTTATTTCACTAAGCATAACACCCTCCAGTTCCATCCACGTCGTTGCAAATGGCAAGATCTCATTCCTTTTGATGGCTGCATAATATTCCATTGTGTATATATACCCCATCTTCTTTATCCATTCATCTGTCGATGGACATCTTGGCTCTTTCCACAGTTTGGCTATTGTGGACATTGCTGCTAGAAACATTGGGGTGCACGTACCCCTTCGGGTCCCTACATTTGTATCTTTGGGGTAAATACCCAGTAGTGCAATTGCTGGATCGAATGGTAGCTCTAATTTTAACTGTTTGAGGAACCTCCATACTGTTTTCCAGAGTGGTTGCACCAGCTTGCATTCCCACCAACAATGTAGGAGGGTTCCCCTTTCTCCTTCTCTGCATCCCCACCAACATCTGTCGTTTCCTGACTTGTTAATTTTAGCCATTCTGACTGGTGTGAGGTGGTACTTCATGGAGGTTTTGGTTTGGATTTCCCTGATGCCGTGCGATGTTGAGCACTTTTTCATGTGCCTGTTGGCCATTTGGATGTCTTCTTTGGAAAAATGTCTGTTCATGTCTTCTGCCCATTTCTTGATTGGATTATTTGTTCTTTGGGTGTTGAGTTTGGTAGGTTCTTTATAGATTTTGGATACTAGCCCTTTATCTGATATGTCATTTGCAAATATTTTCTCCCATTCTGTCGGTTGTCTCTTGGTTTTGTGGACTGTTTCTTTTGCTGTGCAAAAGCTTTTTATCTTGATGAAATCCCAAGAGTTCATTTTTGCCCTGGCTTCCCGTGCCTTCGGCGATGTTTCTAGGAAGAAGTTGCTGCGGCTGAGGTCGAAGAGGTTGCTACCTGTGTTCTCCTTTAGGATTTTGATGGACTCCTGTCTCACGTTTAGGTCTTTCAACCATTTGGAGTCTATTTTTGTGTGTGGTGTAAGGAAATGGTCCAGTTTCATTCTTCTGCATGTGGCTGTCCAATTTTCCCAACACCATTTGTTGAAGAGACTGTCTTTTTTCCATTGGACATTCTTTCCTGCTTTGTCAAAGATGAGTTGACCATCGAGTTGAGGGTCCATTTCTGGGCTCTCAATTCTGTTCCATTGATCTATGTGTCTGTTTTTGTGCCAGTACCATACTGTCTTGATGATGACAGCTTTGTAATAGAGCTGGAAGTCCGGAATTGTGATGCCGCCATCTTTGCTTTTCTTTTTCAATATTCCTCTGGCTATTCGGGGTCTCTTCTGGTTCCATACAAATTTTAGGATTATTTGTTCCATTTCTTTGAAAAAAGTGGATGGTATTTTGATGGGGATTGCATTGAATGTGTAGATTGCTCTAGGTAGCATTGACATCTTCACAATGTTGGTTCTCCCAATCCATGAGCATGGAACGTTTTTCCATTTCTTTGTGTCTTCTTCAATTTCCTTCATGAGTATTTTATAGTTTTCTGAGTACAGATCCTTTGCCTCTTTGGTTAAATTTATTCCTAGATATCTAATGGTTTTGGGTGCAATTGTAAATGGGATCGACTCCTTGATTTGTCTCTCTTCTGTCTTGTTGTTGGTGTATAGGAATGCCACTGATTTCTGTGCATTGATTTTATATCCTGCTACTTTACTGAATTCCTGTATGAGTTCTAGCAGTTTTGGGGTGGAGTCTTTTGGGTTTTCCACATACAGTATCATATCATCTGCAAAGAGTGAGAGTTTGACTTCCTCTTTGCCGATTTGGATGCCTTTGATTTCTTTTTGTTGTCTGATTGCTGTGGCTAGGACTTCTAATACTATGTTGAATAGCAGTGGTGAGAGTGGACATCCCTGCCGCGTTCCTGACCTTAGGGGAAAAGCTCTCAGCCTTTCCCCATTGAGAATGATATTCGCTGTAGGTTTTTCATAGATGGCTTTTATGATATTGAGGTATGTACCCTCTATCCCTATCCTCTGAACAGTTTTGATCAAGAAAGCATGCTGTAGTTTGTCAAATGTTTTTTCTGCATCTGTTGAGAGGATCATATGATTCTTGTTCTTTCTTTTGTTAATGTATTGTATCACGTTGATTGATTTGCGGATGTTGAACCAGCCTTGCAGCCCAGGGATAAATCCCACCTGGTCGTGGGTGAATAATCCTTTTAATGTACTGTTGGATCCTATTGGCTAGTATTTTGGTGAGAATTTTTGCATCCATGTTCATCAAGGATATTGGTCTGTAATTCTCCTTTTTGATGGGGTCTTTGTCTGGTTTTGGGATCAAGGTAATGCTGGCCTCATAAAATGAGTTCAGAAGTTTTCCTTCCATTTCTATTTTTTGGAACACTTTCAGGAGAATAGGTATTAATTCTTCTTTAAATGTCTGATAGAATTCCCCTGGGAAGCCATCTGGCCCTGGGCTTTTGTTTCTTGGGAGATTTTTGATGACTGCTTCAATTTCCTTAGTGGGTATAGGTCTGTTCAGGTTTTCTATTTCTTCCTGGTTCAATTTGGGTAGTTGATACATCTCTAGGAATGCCTCCATGTCTTCCAGGTTATCTAATTTGCTGGCATAGAGTTGCTCATAATATGTCCTTATAATTGTTTGTATGTCTTTGGTGTTGGTTGTGATCTCTCCCTTTCATTCATGATTTTGTTGATTTGGGTCATTTCTCTTTTCTTTTTGATAAGTCTGGCCAGGGGTTTATCAATCTTGTGAATTCTTTCAAAAAACCATCTCCTAGTTTCGTTGATCTGTTCTACTGTTCTTTTGGTTTCTAGTTCATTGATTTCTGCTCTGATCTTTATGATTTCTCTTCTCCTGCTGGGTTTAGGCTTTATTTGCTGTTCTTTCTCCAGCTCCCTTAGGTGTAGGGTTAGGTTGTGTATTTGAGACCTTTCTTGTTTCTTGAGAAAGGCTTGTATTGCTCTATACTTTCCTCTCAGGACTGCCTTTGCTGTATCCCAAAGATTTTGAACAGTTGTGTTTTCATTTTCATTGGTTTCCATGAATTTTTTTAATTCTTCTTTAATTTCCTGGTTGACTCATTCATTCTTTAGTAGGATGCTCTTTAGCCTCCCTGTATTTGAGTTCTTTCCGACTTTCCTCTTGTGATTGAGTTCTAGTTTCAAAGCATTGTGGTCTGAAAATATGCAGGGAATGATCCCAATCTTTTGGTACTGGTTGAGACCTGATTTGTGACCTAGGATGTGATCAATTCTGGAGAATGTTCCATAGGCACTAGAGAAGAATGTGTATTCCGTTGCTTTGGGATGGAATGTTCTGAATGTCTGTGAAGTCCATTTGGTCCAGTGTGTCATTTAAAGTCTTTATTTCCTTGTTGATCTTTTGCTTAGATGATCTGTCCATTTCAGTCAGGGGCGGTGTTGAAGTCCCCCACTATTAAAATACTACTATTTTATAATAGTAAAACTCGTAAGTTTTACTATTAGATGCCGGGGTGTTGACCTATTATTATTGATTTTGAGAGGGGTTCTCTGTGCCTCCTGGATTTTGATGCCTGTTTCCTTCCCCACATTAGGGAAATTCTCTGCTATTATTTGCTCCAATATACCTTCTGCCCCTCTCTCTCTCTCTTCTTCTTCTGGGATCCCAATTATTCTAATGTTGTTTCGTCTTATCATATCACTTATCTCTCGAATTCTGCCCTCGTGATCCTGTAGTTATTTCTCTCTCTTTTTCTCAGCCTCTTTATTTTCCGTCATTTGGTCTTCTATATCGCTGATTCTCTCTTCTGCCTCATTTATCCTAGCATTTAGTGCCCCCATTTTTGATTGCACCTCATCAATAGCCTTTTTGATTTCGACTTGGTTAGATTTTAGTTCTTTTATTTCTCCAGAAAGGGTTTCTCTAATAACTTCCATGCTTTTTTCCAGCCCAGCTAGTATCTTTAAAGTCATGATTCTGAACTCTAGGTCCGACATCGTACTAATGTCCATATTGAGTAGGTCCCTGGCTGACGGTACTACCTCTTGTTCTTTTTGCTGAGGTGATTTTTTTCGTCTTGTCATTTTGTCCAGAGGAGAATAGATGAATGAGAGAACAAAATGCTAACAGGTTTACAACGTTCCCAGCAAATATACTGTATACAAATCAGAAAAGACCTGAAACCAGGGGAAAAGAAAGGGAAAGAAAGAAAAAAGAAAGAGAAAAGAAAAAAAAAGATAAAAACAAAAACAGAACAATACAAAAAAAACAGAATATGATCAAATATGATCAGGCTGGTGCATAGATCAGTGCCACACACTAGATTTTGGGCGTATTTTTGTCTGTTAGAAAAAAGTGCCTCCTAAAATTTTAAAGGAAGAAAGACATATATGTACAAAATAAGTGTTGATACAATGAAGGGATGGAAGATGACTGTAAAGATGAAAATTATAAAAGATTTTATAAAAGGACTTGATAAGATAAGAAGTTGTTTGAAGAAAGAAAGAAGATTTAAGGAAAAAAAAAAGGAAAAAGGGAGAGAATGTGATCAGGCAGGAGACTAGAACAAAGCCATACACTAGTGATTTAGGGTATATTTTGATCTGTTAGAAGAAACTGTATCTCAAAATTTTAAAGAGAGAACAACTTATATATATATATATGCCAAAAATAAGGGTAACTACTATGAAGGGATAAAATAGGACTCTAAAAATGAAAAATAAAAAATGTTTTTTTTTTTTTTAAAAAGGGATTGATAAGATGGTTGAAAAAGGGAAAAAGAAAAATAAAATAAAAAAAACAGTCAACAAAAATTAACTTTGATGAACTAATGAATCATGGTAAAAAAAAAAAAAGCCATGAATTCTATGTGCAGTATTCCCCTAGCGCTGGAGTTCTCCCGTTCTCCTTGATCGGTAAACTTGGTCTTGGCTTGCTGGCTGTTCGTGCTGATCTTCTGGGGGAGGGGCCTGTTGCTGTGGTTCCCAAATGTCTTTGCCGGAGGCTGAATTGCCCCGCCCTTGTCGGTCTGGGCTAAGGAAGCTGCTCCGGTTTGCTCTCAGGAGCTTTTGTTCCCTGCAAGCTCTCGGTACAGCTTTGGAGGACCAGGGCAGAAATGGTGGTCTCCCAATCTCCACCCGGAGGAGCTGAGAACTCGGGGCCCCGCTCCTCAGTGCGCCCCCAGAGAAAAGCAGTCACTCCCGTGTCCCTGGTCTCCGGCCGCACTCCGTGCTCACCCGGCCTGTGACCGAACGTTTGTATCTCTGGCACCCGACCCCGTGTGGAGTCTCCAAACCCAGCAGATCCCTGCGGTGCGCTCCCGCGCCGCTCCTCCCGGGGGAGGAAGGGGAGTCTCCCCGGCTCTGCCGCTTGTTGGGTCCCTGCTGGAGGAGCAGTGGCCCGACTGGGCCGCGGATCACAGTTTATGGCAACCCCGAGCTGAGAGCCCGCGTGTCGGCTCTGTCTCTGCAGCCGGCTTCCCTGCTCCGATACCTGGGAGCTCTGCCGCACTCAGGCACCCCCGGTCTTTCTGTGACCCCAAGGGTCCTGAGACCACACTGTCCCGGGAGGATTCCACCCCCTGCTTAGCCACTGCAGCGACGTCCCTCAGCCGAGCCGACTTCTAAAAGGTCCGATTTTGTGCTCCGCGGCTCTAGCACTTGCCAGAAGCGGCCGACGGAGGTCCCTCCCCCACCGTCTATCCTCCCGAATATCGCCTCGGATTCACTTCTCCGCACGTCCTACCTTCCAGTAAGTGGTCGCTTCTCTGTTCAGAGAGTTGTTGCTACTCTCCTCTTCGATCTCCTGTTGAGTTCGTAGGTGTTCAGAATGGTTTGATCCCTATTCAGCTGAATTCCTGAGATCAGATGAAATCTAGCTCTCCTACTCCTCCGCCATCTTGCTCCACCTCCTATCTGCTCTATTTGACAGCACCTTCCCCTATAAACCATCTTTGACTTTTCTTCTTGCCCATAACCCATCATGGCTGTGCCCCCAAATGATTGCCTCAGCACCTGTGGCAGATCCTATTTTCCAGATTAACTACCACAATATTTTCAGCCCTACATGTCCTTCCAGAAACTGGCCACTCCCCATCAAGAGGCAGGCAGAGTCTGTTTTTCCTTCTGATGAAGCTGGGCAGGACTTTGTGACCGCCTTGGTAAATCGAATGCATGTCATGAGTGACATTGTGTGATATCTAAGGCTAAGTCATAACAGGCAATATGGCTTTGACCAGGCTTTCTCTCTGGGGACACTTAATCTTAGAACCTAGTCACTACCCTGTGAGGGAGCCCAAACTGGCCCATGGAGTGAGAAAACATGGAAAGAAACCCAAGGCCTCCAGCTGACAGCCAGGATCAATAGCCAGACATGTGAATGAATGAAGCTCGAGATGATTCCAGCCCCTCACCTTTGAATCTTCTAAGACCCCAGACATGGTAGACACAGTTGTTCCCAGTGTGTCCTGTGTGGGTTCCGTACTGTCGGAATCTATGAGCATGATAAATGGTCGTCGTACACCACTGAAGTGATTTGTTTCACAGCCTGGTAATTGAAACAGCCCCAAATTTCCCAGGAGCCTCTGACTTGTTTCCCACAGCCAACTGACTCCACCTCGAAGTCCTAATTCCAAGTTCCTTGGAGAGACCAATTGAGTGGACCAGGATGGACTCCTGACTCAGATTAGGCCAATCAGCTGTGGCCATGTGACCAGAAAGGCAAGTCTTCAAAAAGCCTTTATTAAGAAATAAAGGAAAACGTACCACCTTTTTCTAAGGTAGCATGTCTCAGTGACAGAGACTACCAAGGGAACCTGATTTTTTGGAGAGTCAGAGTGTGGCCACTGAGAAAAGGACTATTATATTTGCTTTGTCCAGATTCAGGAAGCATTTATTGAGCATCTACGATGGGTCTCAGGGCTTATGCCAGAAGATATTTATGTACAGATGAATCCTGTATGATGAGTATTTGAATCTCCTACTTAGGCCTTGAACATCCTAGGTCCAAAGAGATGACAAAATTGCTTGAGTTTGAGCTCAGACCCGGACCACTGTCTACCCTTCTGATGGTCTCCCCTAACACCAGGAGGCTTCATCCAGGATCCTTCAACATGGCTCAGGGTGAAAGGAGTTTTGCCAGTCAGAAGATGATACGTAAGTGCATGGGCTCTGGAGACAGCCTGCCCAGGTTCTAATCCTGGCTCTACCACTTATTAAACACAACTAGTAAGGGGAAAATACGGGACAAGTTTAGCCTTTCTGAGCCTCAGTCTCCTAGTCTGTAAAATTGGGTATTAATAGTGCTGAACTTGTGGGGTTGTTGCAAGGAAAAAAAGAGCTAAACCATGCAACGAGCTTAGTCTACTCTCTGACACATGTAAGTACTGAACTTATGTTAGCTCTTATGATCCAGTTCAAGAGGCTGGAGGAAGCTTCCTGGAGAAGGGCCCTAAGAGTATGTGGATTTTGAACACCTAAAGTTAGGGAAAGAGATTTCCTGATGGAATTAGCAGTGGGGAAAGAAACTAGGGAAATTATGGGACACTAAGCAATCCTATTTGATGGAGTTTGAAGGAAATTTGCTGACTTGTTTATCTTCTGCCTCTCCCATTAGCACATTGGTTTCCCATGAGATAAAGGGTTTCTTTCCACCTAAAGTAGTGCCCAGGACACAGCAGGTGTGCAATAAAATTTTACCGACTAGATTAATGAGGTATGCGCTGTGTGGTCTTAGGCAAGCTGGCTCTCCTCTCTGAGACTCAGTGTGCTGCCTTCCCAGAAAGGGATAATGACATCCTCTTCATGGGCTGTTGAGAGACTTAAATGAGATAATCATGCCAGTCCTGACCTGGAGTAGGTATTCAACACAGGTAATTCCCTTTCCTTGCAGTCATGTATCCAGTAGAAGGTCAAAGTGCAGTGGGATCAACAGTAGAAATGTAAAGAGGGAAGTGAAGAGAGGAACTGGGGCATACTAGGAAAAATAGGGATGTCTTCCTGGAGGAAGCAGAACTAAAACTGGTCCTTGGAGGTGGAAGCTGATCCGTGTTGGCATCAGAACCTCAAAGATGGACTCCCAAGTTCACAGGGAGCCAGGGACGATGCGTATCTGCACATGTCACATGCTGGGCTCCCTAGCAAAGAGAACCTTCAGGGCAGAGATTCTGTGCCCATGAGATGTGCCCTCCTCTTAAAGCTTTTCAAGTTGTGAGCTTCTGGCGCCAGAAACTGACACCTCTTAGTTAAGACACCAGCTTGCTATGTGCCCTGAGCAAGTCACTAAACAAGCTGGATTTGAGTTACCCCATCGGTAAGATAGGGGGTTTGATGGATGAGTGCCACAGCCCTCTCCCCGCGCCCCCACCACCATAGCTCTGATACTCTCAAGTCCCTGGACAGACATCAGGAAGCCATCTCAGAAAAACATCCACAAATGCAGTTATGCAATCGTTTGCATGTGGTGTTCTTTTGTATTAAATTTTCAAAACAAACCCCAAAGAAAGACCTAAAGTGGTTTGAATGGGAGACCTGTTTTGAGGGTCAAGAAACAGAGTTAATACAACTGTCATGGGAGTAAACTGGCCCTTGGCTGTACAAATTCTCTCCCCTTCTCTGGGCCTTGAGCTGCCCTTCTATTTAAAGAGGGAGCTGGGTAAAAGATTGGAAGGCATCTCTGGGCCTTTTAGATCACCAAACTTTTATGATTCTCCTGGGATGAGATCCTTCAGGAATAGATGCCAGGAATGCTGATGGGTCCCTCAAAAAAGCCTGTCCATTTGGACAACCTGCAGGGCTGTGGAATCTGGGTCTGTTTGTGGCCACATCAGGATGGCCTCACTACTGATCTCATTCTCTGGCACATCCTCTGTTATGACAAAGGCCTTGGTGCATCCAAAAGACCTGCCCTGGGTCAAGGGTGTAGCTGTAGCACATCCCAGCTAACAGAATTGCCTAAACCTCAGGAATTATTTCCCTAGGAGGCCTGCCCGTGCCAGGAATAAGGGTGGATGGATAATAATAACTTATAAAATCTGCCAAGGGCAGCAAGAGGGTTGCAAAGATTCCTGATTCTAGAGTGAGGAAACCTAGGGCTGCACCCAAAGCTCTGTCCCAACCAGCCGTTTGTCCTTGGGCAGGTGCTTACCCTTTCTGAGTACCCCTTTCCACATTTCAGAGTGGGGATGTGATCGTGCATGCCTCAGAGTGAGCTTGTGAAGATCCAGGCAGATTACAGATGTACATCCTTGGAATATTATCGACCCGCAAAGTTGAGACAATGTTGTCTCTGATGGCTGCATCCACAGAGTGCTTGAAAATTTATGGAGCACATTATTCTTAATGCACATTCACACTGATTATCTCACACTCCCCTCGACTTGCCCTATAAGGAGAGAGAGTGAACCTTGTTATCTCCTCACCACTTATCAGCTCCGCTCTTGGGGCACTTACGACATTAAACCTTCAACTTTGTATTTTAGTTATTTATGCACATATCTAATCTCCCTACCTTGAACAGAAGTCAGAACAGATCCAGGGTCTGATGGTCCTGGCTCCAGCCAACCCCCATCCACATACTGCCCTAGACATGCTCCATCCTTAGTCGGCAATAGAGGTAAAGAAGGGTGGAGGGGAGGGGGACAAAGAGAGGTGGGGGAAGTATGTCATTGGTCCTTGTCTTAATTTGAATAGTAAAAGGTAAGCTGTCTGCTGTGGTAGCTACCAGCCACATGAGATTATTTAAATTTAAGTTGCTTAAAATTATATGAAACTTGAAATTCAATTCCTTTGTTGCACTGGCCACATTTCAAGGCTCAATAGCCACAGATGGCTACTGTATTCCTCAACGTTTCCATCACTATAGAACACTCTATTGGACAACACTGATGTAGAGAAGGGAGCATGAGCTCTGGAGTCAGACAGAACCGGGCTTCAGTCCTTCCTCTTGTTCATGCAAGGCAGCTCACCTCTCTAAGCTTCAGTATCCATATTTATAAAATGAGAATTGATCATGATATCAATATCCCTTTCATAGGATTGTTGAGAGAAGTAAGCAAATGAATTCTATGGTTTTTTTTTTTAAAGATTTTATCTGAAAGAGCACTTATGAGCAGTGGGGAGGGGCAGAGGGAGAGGGAGAAGCAGACTCCCTCCCACCACCCTGAGCAGGGAGCCCAATGCAGGGCTTGATCCCAGGACCCTGAGATCATGACCTGAGTGGACGGCAGACACTTAACCAACTGAACCACCCAGGTGCCCCAAAACAAATTCTGTTTTAAACATAAATGTGAGCAGTCTCTCTGCTCTGATGCCTCCACATGATGGTAAAGCTAATGGGTTGATTCAGAAGCTGGTATTTACACCATGGGAAGTGGCGGGGCTGAGTGGAGGGAACACAGGCAGATGGGCAGACAGACTGAAGTTTGAATCTTAGTTCTACTTGCCAGCTACATGACTTGAAGAAGATCATTCTACCTCTCCAGGTCTCGTGATCTTTTTTTCCAGTAGGAAAAAAAAAAATTATCTTCAATTTTTTCAACATCCCTACAAGTTAAATATATAAATACACCAATGCCTGGTGATAGCCCATGTTCAATAACTGGAAAATTACATTATATTAATATAAAAAGCACATAGTTGAAATTATTATCTAATTGCTTTACATATGGTCACCGTCTTTATCATTATTTTACTACTAACTAGTTGGTTAAGGGTATGTACCTTAAGCATAGTGTGTGGGGGGTATCCCCCCATAAGTGTCCCCCCTTATACTTAAGGTACATACCATGGAGGGCTTTTTGGGCAGGCAGAATCTGGCAGCATCTCAGAGATGCTGAGAAAGTGAAACAATGTTCTCTCCACAAAGCAGCCAGGAAAGTACCAGAAAGGTATCTTTTACTATGAAAGGCAGCTTATGTCTTTGCCCTCACCAAAAATATCAACGTCTTCCCCTCACACATAGAATCAATTTAAGTCCCCACCTCTGCCACCCTCCAGCATCTGAGACTCCGACATGTCCTTCTCCATGCCCATGGCCTGGCCACACCGAAGGACCTGCTCTCGCTCAGACATGGCAAGCTTGCTCCTGCTCAAGACCTTTGTCCTGGCCTTTTTCTCTGCCTGAGCTTCACCCCCACATCCTCCTAGAACTTCCTGCTCTGGCTCCTTAAACCTCTGCTCAAGTATCCTCTCTAGGAGAGCTGCCCCTCCTCCATGATTTGCTCCCTGTTGTGCTGCTTGATTGCTCTTACAAATATCATCTAAGCTGAAAGTATGCCTTCCTCCCTCACTCCGTCCCATCATTCACTTTATTAATGTAGTGATTAGTAACTCAAATGTAATCTCTGTGAGGGAGAGACATCTATCTTATTCATTGCTTTCACCCTGGGTTTAAAACAATGGCCCAAACTTGCTAGGTTCTCAATACATTTCAGTGAATTTTCACATCTGAACAAAATCTGAGGGCTTTGGAACTGACCTTTCCTTTCTGATACAGACAGCAGCTTGAGCTAAATGGCTGTATTTTCAAATATATTCATCTACCCATTCATTCCCCAATTATTAAACATGTACACTGTGCTTGGCACCTAACCCAGTGCCTACCTTTAACAGGAAGCAGATGACCTTTCTTTAAGGAGGCCTCTCTCAGTTGCTGGGGCTCCATCCAGAGGCAGAGAGACCACCAACTGCAGTCTATTAGCTTGAGTTGAAGAAATACATTGTAGAAACCCAGGTGAAGGAATGACTTCTTCAGCTGGAGGGCACTAGGAGAAATGCCTCAGTGGAAGTAAACTCTGAGCTGGGATCTAAAAGAAGAGTTGGTGTTTGAGCTGCCATTGACTACACTATGACCTCTGAGCTGGGATGCCTGGATTTGAAACCTGTCTCTGCCACTTCCCTGATGAATGACCATGGCAGGTTCCCCAGAGAGCCGTCCCCAGATTCTCCATCTGTACAATGGGAACTATAAATCAGATGTCAAGTAGGGTTGGTGTGAGAATTAAATTATCCATTAAAAAAGTTCTTAGGTTGGTGTCTGATGTGTAGTAAATGCTCAAACACCAATTGTGCAGCCATTTTCTTGGGAGAACTTCCACATGCTGGGTGGGCATGGAAGGAGGCTAGTCCTTCCTCTTGGCTGCAGCATGGAGCCCCTGGGAGGGAGCAGCTGTGGAAGAAGAAGTTGGCTGAGGCCACGCCATGGAGGGCTTTGTGGGCGGGCAGAGTTTGGCTTTGATCTGAAGAGAAGGGAAGAGCCATGGAAGGAGTGTAAGTTGGAACACAGCATGCTTACATATGCAATCTAGAAAACTGTCTAATTGTAGCACAAGAGTGTGAGGAACTGGCCAGACTGGAGGCAGGGGAAAGGAGGTTGTCACACAAATCCAACCCAGAAGTGAAGCGTGTCATTAGTCGGGGAAGGGAAGACCATTTTGAGTGGTATGAGCAGGATTAAGGGAACAAGGCACAACCCGAGCAGGAAGATATTACCACCCCCAGACCTGAGGGGGAAGGGAATGGTATTCACAAGAGCCCAGAGAAATCGAAAGCCAAGGAAGTTGGCTGATTCAGTAAGAGCTAGAGCCAGAGTCAGGAGCACAGCTTCTACAGACCATGGCCAAGCTAGGGGAGGAAGAGTAGGGAATAACATGCCCAGCCTCTCTCCCCTTCCACTCTTTGATCTCGTGCCAGTGGCCCTCTCTAGCCAAACCCCACACGGAAGCTAGAGGTCAGGAGAGCCTGGGTCATGTGATCTGTAGATGTTAGCTGCCCTGGGTCAACAGCAGGTGAGAGAAGGGTGAAAAAATGGGTCTAGGGGAGGGATGCATCAATGAAGAGTAAGTTTCACAGTCACCGATTAGATGGGAGAGGAGACTAGTTGGCCGTGGGGAGGGAGAGGAATTTGTCCTAACTCCGGAGGTTCCTTGCTGAGGAGATTTACCCAATAACACATCTGTGAAATGGGGATTGAGATGCCTCTCCAAGTGAATCACATTCGGTTTTCACATACCCCTCAATGTTTGCCCCAAATGCCAGGATCTTCTTCGCCTTTCCTCTCCACCCAACAAATGTTACCTATTGCTGAATGCTTGGAAAAGTTTGCCAGAAGAGGATTTGCACTAGATCAGTGTAATTTCACTGGTACTACAGCTAAAAAACAAGCGGGTTTATTACATATTTGCAAAGTGATAAACCAATAAATACAAGAATGAGCTCTGGGGGCAAAAAAAAAAAAAGTCATTGTAGCAACGAGCACCTCAATCCTTAGCAAAACATATTTTCCACAAACACCATGGGGAGCCAAAAAGCTACATGGAAACTGTCCCAACTACATAGCCCTGCCTCTCTTCCTGACACATCTAATTCCCTGTGTCTCTGACGGGTTCCAGGCCTGGATGGAGCTGTGCACACTGGAGCACCAGGCCACAGTTGATGTAATGCTCTGAGTGATGCTGAGGCAGGCACACCCAGGAGAAGAGAAAACTGCCTGGGGACCAGGATACCGCTATTACGGGAGTCACAGGAACTGTTGACAGCAACAACCAGGACTTCTTTCTACAGAGTGCTCCCAGGAAGCCTTTACAGGCCTGGAGAGCAGAATAGTTTTCATCATTAATTAACACATTTTCCACACTGGAACCAGAAGCTAGACTAGCGAAGAGACACTGGGATGCATGGAAGAGACAGACTGGCAGCTCTGGACAAGCCTCAACTTCGAACTCTGCCCTGTGTGTCACAAGGAGAAGTCTGAGCTCCTTGGGAGGCCTATTGGAGATCTTCTAAGATCTGATGCTTATTTGTCCAGGTCATTGCCCCAGCATGTTTGTCCTAACCTTTCACACAACTAAGTTACTAGCATTTGGCCAGATATACCCTATAGGCACTTTGGGCATCTGGGCTTCTTCATGTGCCAGCCCTTCTGCCTGGAATGCCTTTCTCTTCTTCACCTAGAACTCTCCTACTTTTTTCATAAGGCCTTTCTCTAATGACATCCAGATCTCTCAAGGAGGGCTCTGGGAAGGCATTATCAGGCACTCATCTTTCTATGCCTCCATAGCACCTTGGGCTGCACTCTCAAGCAGTAAACAAGTAAATTATTTGTGCTGCTTCCACATCAAGACTATGAGCTCCACAAAGGCAAGGTTTGCATCCTGGTACTCATACCTTAGTATTGGGTCTGCACCAGAGTAAACACACAGGAACTCACAGCACTAAAGCTCGCCATTCTCCCATTGGACAGTTCTTCTCACCAGAAACTTCATCCTATTTTTTTTCTTGAAGTCTGGAGTTTCTAACTGACAGGTGCCATTTTGGCTTTTATGTATAATAAAAGTCCCTGCTGGTGCCACATCACAGCCATTCAGATCTTCCAAAGCAGTGACTATGCCCTACTAGGCCTTCTCTCTACCATATTTCTTTTTTTTTTTTTAATTTTTTATTGTTATGTTAATCACCATATATTACATCATTAGTTTTTGGTGCAGTGTTCCATGATTCATTGTTTGTTCATAACACCCAGTGCTCCATGCAGAACGTGCCCTCCTCAATACCCATCACCAGGCTAACCCATCCCCCTACCCCCCTCCCCTCTAGAACCCTCAGTTTGTTTTTCAGAGTCCATCATCTCTCATGGTTCGTCTCCCCCTCTGACATACTCCCCTTTTCTTCCTCTCCTGTTATCTTCTTCTTTTTCTTTTTTCTTAAAATATGTTGCGTTATTTGTTTCAGAAGTACAGATCTGTGGTTCAACAGTCTTGCACAATTCACAGCGCTTACCGTAGCACATACCCTCCCCAATGTCTATCACCCAGCCACCCCATCCCTCCCACCCCCAACCACTCCAGTAACACTCAGTTTCTTTCCTGAGATTAAGAATTCCTCATATCAGTGAGGTCATGTGATACATGTCTTTCTCTGATTGACTTATTTCACTCAGCATAACACCCTCCAGTTCCATCCACGTCGTTGCAAATGGCACGATCTCATTCCTTTTGATGGCTGCATAATATTCCATTGTGTATATATACCACCTCGTCTTTATCCATTCATCTGTCGATGGGCATCTTGGCTCTTTCCACAGTTTGGCTATGGTGGACATTGCTGCTATAAACATTGGGGTACACGTACCCCTTCGGGTCCCTACATTTGTATCTTTGGGGTAAATACCCAGTAGTGCAATTGCTGGATCGAACGGTAGCTCTAATTTCAACTGTTTGAGGAACCTCCATACTGTTTCCCAGAGTGGCTGCACCAGCTTGCATTCCCACCAACAGTGTAGGAGGGTTCCCCTTTCTCCACATCCCCGCCAACATCTGTCATTCCCTGACTTGTTAATTTTAGCCATTCTGACGGGTGTGAGGTGGTATCTCATTGAGGTTTTGATTTGGATTTCCCTGATGCCAAGCGATGTTGAGCACTTTTTCATGTGCCTGTTGGCCATTTGGATGTCTTCTTTGGAGAAATGTCTGTTCATGTCTTCTGCCCATTTCTTGATTGGATTATTTGTTCTTTGGGTGTTGAGTTTGATAAGTTCTTTATAGATTTTGGATACTAGCCCTTTATCTGATATGTCATTTGCAAATATTTTCTCCCATTCTGTCGGTTGTCTTTTGGTTTTGTGGACTGTTTCTTTTGCTGTGCAAAAGCTTTTTATCTTGATGAAATCCCAATAGTTCATTTTTACCCTTGCTTCCCTTGCCTTTGGTGATGTTTCTAGGAAGAAGTTGCTGCGGCTAAGGTCGAAAAGGTTGCTACCTGTGTTCTCCTTTAGGATTTTGATGGACTCCTGTCTCACGTTTAGGTCTTTCAACCATTTGGAGTCTATTTTTGTGTGTGGTGTAAGGAAATGGTCCAGTTTCATTCTTCTGCATGTGGCTGTCCAATTTTCCCAACACCATTTGTTGAAGAGACTGTCTTTTTGCCATTGGACATTCTTTCCTGCTTTGTCAAAGATAAGTTGACCATAGAGTTGAGGGTCCATTTCTGGGCTCTCGATTCTGTTCCATTGATCTATGGGTCTGTTTTTGTGCCAGTACCATACTGTCTTGATGATGACAGCTTTGTAATAGAGCTGGAAGTCCGGAATTGTGATGCCGCCAGCTTTGCTTTTCTTTTTCAGTATTCCTCTGGCTATTCTGGGTCTCTTCTGGTTTCATACAAATTTTAGGATTATTTGTTCCATTTCTTTGAAAAAGGTGGATGGTATTTTGATGGGGATTGCATTGAATTTGTAGATTGCTCTAGGTAGCATTGACATCTTCACAATGTTGATTCTCCCAATCCATGAGCATGGAACGTTTTTCCATTTCTTTGTGTCTTCCTCAATTTCTTTCATGAGTATTTTATAGTTTTCTGAGTACAGATCCTTTGCCTCTTTGGTTAGATTTATTCCTAGGTATCTCATGGTTTTGGGTGCAATTGTAAATGGGATCGACTCCTTGATTTGTCTCTCTTCTGTCTTGTTGTTGGTGTATAGGAATGCCACTGATTTCTGTGCATTGATTTTATATCCTGCTACTTTACTGAATTCCTGTATGAGTTCTAGCAGTTTTGGGGTGGAGTCTTTTGGGTTTTCCACATACAGTATCATATCATCTGCAAAGAGTGAGAGTTTGACTTCCTCTTTGCCAATTTGGATGCCTTTGATTTCTTTTTGTTGTCTGATTGCTGTGGCTAGGACTTCTAATACTATGTTGAATAGCAGTGGTGAGAGTGGACATCCCTGCCGCGTTCCTGACCTTAGGGGAAAAGCTCTCAGCCTTTCCCCATTGAGAATGATATTCGCTGTAGGTTTTTCATAGATGGCTTTTATGATATTGAGGTATGTACCCTCTATACCTATACTCTGAAGAGTTTTGATCAAGAAAGGATGTTGTACTTTGTCAAATGCTTTTTCTGCATCTATTGAGAGGATCATATGATTCTTGCTCTTTCTTTTGTTAATGTATTGTATCACGTTGATTGATTTGCGGATGTTGAACCAGCCTTGCAGCCCAGGAATAAATCCCACTTGGTCATGGTGAATAATCCTTTTAATGTACTGTTGGATCCTATTGGCTAGTATTTTGGTGAGAATTTTTGCATCCATGTTCATCAAGGATATTGGTCTGTAATTCTCTTTTTTGATGGGGTCTTTGTCTGGTTTTGGGATCAAGGTAATGCTGGCCTCATAAAATGAGTTTGGAAGTTTCCCTTCCATTTCTATTTTTTGGAACAGTTTCAGGAGAATAGGTATTAATTCTTCTTGAAATGTCTGATAGAATTCCCCTGGGAAGCCATCTGGCCCTGGGCTTTTGTTTCTTGGGAGATTTTTGATGACTGTTTCAATTTCTTTAGTGGTTATAGGTCTGTTCAGGTTTTCTATTTCTTCCTGGTTCAATTTTGGTAGTTGATACATCTCTAGGAATGCACCCATTTCTTCCAGGTTATCTAATTTGCTGGCATAGAGTTGCTCATAATATGTTCTTATAATTGTTTGTATTTCTTTGGTGTTGGTTGTGATCTCTCCTCTTTCATTCATGATTTTGTTGATTTGGGTCATTTCTCTTTTCTTTTTGATAAGTCTGGCCAGGGGTTTATCAATCTTGTGAATTCTTTCAAAGAACCAGCTCCTAGTTTCGTTGATCTGTTCTACTGTTCTTTTGGTTTCTAGTTCATTGATTTCTGCTCTGATCTTTATGATGTCTCTTCTCCTGCTGGGTTTAGGCTTTATTTGCTGTTCTTTCTCCAGCTCCTTTAGGTGTAGGGTTAGGTTGTGTATTTGAGACCTTTCTTGTTTCTTGAGAAAGGCTTGTATTGCTATATACTTTCCTCTCAGGACTGCCTTTGCTGTATCCCAAAGATTTTGAACAGTTGTGTTTTCATTTTCATTGGTTTCCATGAATTTTTTTAATTCTTCTTTAATTTCTTGGTTGACCCATTCATTCTTTAGTAGGATGCTCTTTAGCCTCCATGTATTTGAGTTCTTTCCGACTTTCCTCTTGTGGTTGAGTTCTAGTTTCAAAGCATTGTGGTCTGAAAATATGCAGGGAATGATCCCAATCTTTTGGTACCGATTGAGACCTGATTTGTGACCTAGGATGTGATCAATTCTGGAGAATGTTCCATGGGCACTAGAGAAGAATGTGTATTCCTTTGCTTTGGGATGGAATGTTCTGAATATGTCTGTGAAGTCCATTTGGTCCAGTGTGTCATTTAAAGTCTTTATTTCCTTGTTGATCTTTTGCTTAGATGATCTGTCCATTTCAGTCAGGGGGGTGTTAAAGTCCCCCACTATTATTGTATTGTTGTCAATGTGTTTCTTTGCTTTTGTTATTAATTGCCTTATATAATTGGCTGCTCCCATGTTCGGGGCATAGATATTTACAATTGTTAGATCTTCTTGTTGGATAGACCCTTTAAGTAGGATATAGTGTCCTTCCTCATCTCTTATTACAGTCTTTGTTTTAAAATCTAGTTTGTCTGATATAAGGATTGCCACCCCAGCTTTCTTTTGGTGTCCATTAGCATGGTAAATGGTTTTCCACCCCTTCACTTTCAATCTGGGTGTGTCTTTGGGTCTAAAATGAGTCTCTTGCAGACAGCATATTGATGGGTCTTGTTTTTTAATCCAATCTGATAGCCTGCGTCTTTTGATTGGGGCATTTAGCCCATTTACATTCAGGGTAACTATTGAAAGGTATGAATTTAGTGCCATTGTATTACCTGTAAGGTGACTGTTAACTGTCTGTTGTCTGTGTTCGTTTCTGCTCTTTGCTGCTTTTAGGTTCTCTCTTTGCTTAGAGGACCCCTCTCAATATTTCTTGGAGGGCTGGTTTCGTGTTTGCAAATTCCTTTAGTTTTTGTTTGTTCTGGAAGCTTTTTATCTCTCCTTCTATTTTCAATGATAGCCTAGCTGGATATAGTATTCTTGGCTGCATATTTTTCTCATTTAGTGCTCTGAAGATATCTTGCCAGTCCTTTCTGGCCTGCCAGGTCTCTGTGGATAGGTCTGTTGCCAATCTAATGTTTCTACCATTGTAGGTTACATATCTCTTCTCCCGAGCTGCTTTCAGGATTTTCTCTTTGTCTCTGAGACTCGTAAGTTTTACTATTAGATGCCGGGGTGTTGACCTATTATTATTGATTTTGAGAGGGGTTCTCTGTGCCTCCTGGATTTTAATGCCTGTTTCCTTCCTCACATTAGGGAAGTTCTCTGCTATAATTTGCTCCAATATACCTTCTGCCCCTCTCTCTCTTTCTTCTTCTTCTGGGATCCCAATTATTCTAATGTTGTTTCGTCTTATCATATCACTTATCTCTCGAATTCTGCCCTCGTGATCCTGTAGTTGTTTCTCTCTCTTTTTCTCAGCCTCTTTATTTTCCATCATTTGGTCTTCTATATCACTGATTCTCTCTTCTGCCTCATTTATCCTAGCAGTTAGTGCCCCCATTTTTGATTGCACCTCATGAATAGCCTTTTTGATTTCGACTTGGTTAGATTTTAGTTCTTTTATTTCTCCAGAAAGGGTTTCTCTAATAACTTCCACACTTTTTTCAAGCCCAGCTAGTATCTTTAAAGTCATGATTCTGAACTCTAGGTCCGACATCGTACTAATGTCCATATTGAGTAGGTCCCTGGCTGACGGTACTACCTCTTGTTCTTTTTGCTGGGGTGATTTCTTTCGTCTTGTCATTTTGTCCAGAGGAGAATAGATGAATGAGAGAACAAAATGCTAACAGGTTTACAACGTCCCCAGCAAATATACTGTATACAAATCAGAAAAGACCTGAAACCAGGGGAAAAGAAAGGGAAAGAAAGAAAAAAGAAAGAGAAAAAGAAAAAAAAAAGAAAAAAAAAGATAAAAACAAAAACAAAACAATACAAAAAAGGCAGAATATGATCAAATATGATCAGGCTAGTGCATAGATCAGTGCCACACACTAGATTTTGGGCGTATTTTGGTCTGTTAGAAAAAAGTGCCTCCTAAAATTTTAAAGGAAGAAAGACATATATGTACAAAATAAGGGTTGATACAATGAAGGGATGGAAGATGACTGTAAAGATGAAAATTATAAAAGATCTTATAAAAGGACTTGGTAAGATAAGTTGTTTGAAAAAAGAAAGAAGATTTAAGAAAAAAAAAAAAAGGAAAAAGGGAGAGAATGTGATCAGGCAGGAGACTAGAACAAAGCCATACACTAGTGATTTAGGGTATATTTTGATCTGTTAGAAGAAACTGTACCTCAAAATTTTAAAGAGAGAACAACATATATATATGCCAAAAATAAGGGTAACTACTATGAAGGGATAAAATATGACTCTAAAAATGAAAAATAAAAAATGTTTTTTTTTTTTTTTTAAAAAGGGATTTATAAGATGTTGGTTGAAAAAGGGAAAAATAAAAATAAAAAAAACAGTCAACAAAAATTAACTTTGATGAAATAATGAATCATGGTTAAAAAAAAAAAAGAAAAAAACCATGAATCTATGTGCAGTATTCCCCTAGCGCTGGAGTTCTCCTATTCTCCTTGATCGATCAACTTGGTCTTGGCTTGCTGGCTGTTTGTGCTGATCTTCTGGGGGAGGGGCCTGTTGCTGTGGTTTCCAAATGTCTTTGCCGGAGGCAGAATTGCCCCGCCCTTGTCGGTCCGGGCTAAGGAAGCTGCTCTGGTTTGCTCTCAGGAGCTTTTGTTCCCTGCAAGCTCTCGGTACAGCTTTGGAGGACCAGGGCAGAAATGGTGGCCTCCCAATCTCCACTCGGAGGAGCTGAGAACTCGGGGCCCCACTCCTCAGTATGCCCCCAGAGAAAAGCAGTCACTTCCGTGTCCCCGGTCTCCGGCCACACTCCGTGCTCACCCGGCCTATGATCGAGCGTTGCTATCTCTGGCACCCGACCCCGCGTGGAGTCTCCAAACCCAGCAGATCCCTGCAGTGCGTTCCCGCACCGCTCCTCCCCGGGAAGGAAGGGGAGTCTCCCCGGATCTGCTGCTTGTTGGGTCCCTGCTGGGGGAGCCGTGCCCCGACTGGGCCGCAGATCACAGTTTATGGCAACCCCGAGCTGAGAGCCCGCGCCTCTGCTCCGTATCTGCAGCCGGCTTCCCTGCTCTGATACCTGGGAGCTCTGGCGCACTCAGGCACCCCCGGTCTCTCTGTGACCCCAAGGGTCCTGAGACCACACTGTCCCGGGAGGATTCCACCCCCCGCTTAGCCACTGCAGCGACGTCCCTCCGCCGAGCCAACTTCTAAAAGGTCCGATTTTGTGCTCCGCGGCTCTATCACTTGCCAGAAGCGTCCGGCGGAGGCCCCTCCCCCGCCGTCTATCCTCCCGAATATCGCCTCGGATTCACTTCTCCGCACGTCCTACCTTCCAGTAAGTGGTCGCTTCTCTGTTCAGAGAGTTGTTGCTACTCTCCTGTTCGATCTCCTGTTGAGTTCGTAGGTGTTCAGAATGGTTTGATCCCTATTCAGCTGGATTCCTGAGACCAGACGAAATCTAGGTCTCCTACTCCTCCGCCATCTTGCTCCGCCTCCTCTCTCTACCATATTTCTTTTATTTTTGCCTGTTCAGGGGTTTTTTGTTGTTTTGTTTTGTGAGTTTTTTTTGTTTTGTTTTATTTTGCAAAACATCACTTTGGGATTTGGATAGACTTGATTTGGATACGAGGTCTGCTACAACTCAGCCCCAGTTTACTCATCTATCAAATGGGGATAATAATGTCTACATTGGAGGGATATTGAGAGAACTAAGTGATATATTTGATGGAGGTCCTGGCAGATAGCATGTCTTCAAATAAATACTTTTTGAATGACCGAACAATGAATGAGTAAACTGGGACTCTGTGTCACGTAGATGGAGTAACGTTTTCTACATCTAACTCTCTTACACTAGTTTAAAGTCAACAAATGGTAGTTCTGTGGCAGGTACTTGCTAGGATCTTAGGATAGAAAATGAACAATAAGGCATGCATGATCCATGGCTCCTGGGGATGTCACTGGACAAATAATGACAAAACACACATGTAATAAGTGGTATGAGGGTAAACTTGCAGGTCACTCAGCTGAGTTCATCTGAGCAGGTCAATGAAAGACTCCTTGTGGAAGAGGTCCTACATTAGCGAATAGAATACTTAGTATTAGGAGGGTACGTGTGGTGATAAGCACTGGGTGTTATATGTAACTAATGAATTGTTGAACACTACATCAAAACTAATGTATTATATGTTGGCTAACTGAAAATAATAAAAAAGAAAGGTAACTTGTAACTGAAATTCTTTGCTTCTCATCCTGTTATTATTTGTATAGTTCTCTTGGGAACATTATGGAGAAAGTGAGATAGGTTGGCCAGGCAAGAATGTTAAACCCTGAATGTAATATTACCAAAATTGGACAACTAAAAAGCCTCCCCTCTAAGTTTCATACTGACTGGTGAATATGATGGTAAACACACTAAGTGGTAAACACACTAAGTCAGTGGTTCTCAAATTACAATAGATATGTTGCATACCTTTCACAGGTTTGATGCCAAAGTTTTATCAATGCATAAAATTTATGTTTATATAACTGAAATTTTATGTCCGCAGTATTTCTCGGCTGAAAGGTTAAGCTGAGGATACTATGTGTCCCTGGCATCCAGTGGAGTGAAATTTGATGTTTGCCCTAACACTATTTCTTTTCAGGTGGTGCTAGCCAGTGCAATAATTTGAGAGGGAAAAGAGCACAAGAACGGGAAAGGAATAAATAAGACTGATATTATACACAGGTGGCATTAATGGCATATGTAGAAAATCTAAAAATCTATGGACAAATTATTAGAATTAACATGTGAATTTAGTAAGACCACTAAATTCACAAGGTCAATATACAATTTAAAAATGAACTTAAAAACATTATAATAGCCTTAAGACATGTCAAATACATAAGAACCTAACAAAACAATTGTATTTTTCGGGGTGCCTGGGTGGCTCGGTTGGGCCACTGCCTTCGGCTCAAGTCATGATCCTGGAGTTGCAGGATCGAGTCCCACATTGGTCTCCCTGCTTAACAGGGAGTCTCCTTCTACCTTTGAACCTCCCCCGCTCATGCTCTCTCTCTCTCATTCTCTCTCTCTCAAAAAATAAAATCTTTTTTTCTTAAGATTTTATTTATTTGACAGAGAGAGAGAAAGAGAGAGATACAAGTAGGCAGATAGTCAGGCAGGCAGAGGGAGAGGGAGAAGCAGCCTCCCCACCAAGCAGGGACCCTGATGCGGGGCTCGATCCCAGGACACCAGTATCATGACCTGAGCTGGAGGCAGACTCTTAACTGACTGAGCCACCCAGGCACCCCCAAAAATAAAATCTTTAAAAAAAAATAAGATGAAATAAATTTAAAAATTGTATTTTTCTATATATAAATTTTTCAAAACATTACTGAGAGAAATCAAAGGACAGTTGCCCAAACTGAAAGATATACCATGTTCATGGACCGGAAGACTCACTATTGTAATTTTGTCAGTTCTCCTGAATCTGATCTATACATTCAACACAATCCCGATCAAAATCCCAGCAATTTTTTTTTTCAGAATGCCTTAGTTTGGATCACCGTAAAGTTTATCCTGAGGTGAGGTTTGCATGTAAATAATTTATTAAAGAGATGTTCTCAAACTGATCAGAAAGTGGAGAAGTAGAACATGGGAGGGAAAAAAAGGAAGCAAAAGTCTGGCTTCTGCCTGATCCCACAGGGAAACTCAGGAATGTAACTGACACCCAGAAGCTTTCCCACTTCACTGCACGTAAGCTGGGCTTTCATACTCCCGCAAAAGTTAATCGCTAAGATCTATGGAGAACATAAACTCCCTGGCAATTATAGCTCTCTCTACATTTGGGCAAAGTGGCTCCTATAGATTTCAGGGCATCCTTCAAAGAGAATCACAGGTATGGACTATAGGAAATAAAACCTACAGAAGCTGAGCAAGAAGGGCAGATGTGAGGAGCAAAGGATTCCTGAGGGGTTTGGGGTCGAGAGCAGACAATGCTCACTATATGGAAATCAACAAGCTGAAATTAAAACTTACATGGAAATGTAAAGAGCCAAGCCAAACAAAGATAATCTGGAAAAAGAGGAGTAAAGCTGGAGTACTTATACTACCAGATTTCAAGACTTACTCTAAATCTACATTAATTAAGTCAAGTGTGGTATGGACCTAGGAATAGACAAACAACCAGTGGAACAAATAAAATGCCAGAAACAGATGCATACATACACAGTCACTGGATTCATATCAAAGTTGTGTGCAGGGGAAAAAGAGAGATTTTTTAAAAATTGGTACTGAATTAATTGGATCTTAATACAGACAGAAATGAATCTTCACTCTAACATACACAAAATTCAATTGTAGATGGATTATAGACCTGATATGATGGACCAAGAAAATAAAATCTCTGGAAGATAACAGAAAAGCATATCTTCATGACCTTGGGGTAGGCAATTATTTCTTAAGTTTCATGCTAAATACACTAACCATCAAGGAAAAGAGTCATATATTTGATTTTATTAATATTAAAAACTACAGCTTATCAAGAGATACCGTTGGGACAGAGAAAAGACAACAGAGTAGGAAAGATTTACACTACACATAACTAATGAAGAATTCATAATTGAAAAATGGAAAGAACTATAAATCATTAATAAGACAGATAAGTTTTTTTCTTAAGATAGTCAAAAGAGGCATTTCATGAGAGACTATCCAAATGACCAATAAGCACATGATCAACATTATTAGCCATCAGGGAAATGTAAATTAAACCCTAATTAGGTGCCACTACATATCAACAGGGATTACTAAATGGAAGAAGAAAAAGAACCCTGACAAAACCCTACCATTTCTCAGTGTGGAGCCCTCAACTTTGAAAATTGGAAGGATCTATTAAGACTAAATGAACATTCCTTGGGCATGCCTTTTGTTGCACAAATTAATAAAACTTAGGTATGTGTCTAGGTATTGAATTACTTGGTCATGGACTGTGTATTTTTTTCAGAGTAGCCAGAAGCTGAAATGATGCACGTGCCAATATATACACAATGGAACATGCATCAATTTTATGGCATAGTAAGTGAAGAAATATCAATGCAAGTGGATAAAAATTATTTCATTTTTTTATGAATTATGAAAGGCAAAAATGAATCAATGGTAATAGATACCATAATAGTTGTGACATGTATAGAGTGTATCGATTGGGAGGGGACATAACGGAACCCCTTGAGGTGCTGGGAGCATTTTTATCTGATCTAAGTAGTAAAAATTTACTAAAACATAAGTTTAATATCATGCTGTCTATTGTATGTTAAGTCACATTTCACTAATAAAAAATAGAAATCTAAAAAACCCTAAAGTGCCACAAGTTTATTGTGAACATTTTAGAAAGTACAGAAACACACCATGAGACATCCCAGTGTTAACATTTTTTTTAACTACAAAAATGACAGTAGATTGTAAATGCTGTTTTGTAGTCTATAAACAATTTTCCTATAAACAAAATGTCATGATCATTTCCCCATTCAATAGATTTTCTCCTACAACATAAAACATGTTTGCTTATGTAAATGGTAAGGATATAACATGACTCTAAGCCAGAGAACTTTGTCCTATTATTAATTCTTATGTGTTTGGGCATGAGGCAGAGGAGAAAACATTTCTGAAGGGGTGGATGACCTAACATAACCACATAAATATGCAATAACTGTTCATACAGTTTATGAGGGCTTCTCAACCTGTGTTTGCCATACTCTTTCAAATACTGGAAGTTTTGCAAGCAACATTCAAGAAGTATTAATGGCAAATTCATTCTGCCTTCTTTTAAATTTTTTACTAATTAACAGCAATAAAATGTGGAACTATTTTTTAAAAACTTAACAACTCTGAAGGAAAAAAGACCTAGGATAAGACTTTGGTGAGGAAAAGTTTAGGAATCCTTGAACTAGATCATCACCAGTAATGCTTCTCCCCAGTGGTGCTAGTACATACATTCCAATGTTTGTGATGAACTATGAAGCTTGGTATATGTTACTTACAAGCATTAATGAAAAAATAGGGATTGTAACTGGTTTATGTATTTTTGTGAATTAAAGCAAACTCGAATATAGTTCTATAATATTTTCACTCATTTTGAAACTAAGATGCTAACTTGTGTGGGAACAACAGGAAAAGTTTCATGAAGTTTTCAGGGAATTGAACACCATTCTGAATGTGCCCATGGTATATACTTATATTAAAATCACCTGTCACAGTTATCTTATTTCAAAGCCTTTTTCTTTTTTACAACCTTTATTCCGAATCATCTCAAGCCTCATTTTTGTTATCTATTAGAAAGATATAATAATTCTCACCTTGGGGTGCCTGGCTGGCTCAGTCAGTGGAGCATATGACTCTTGATCTTGATGTTGTGAGTTGAACCCCACACTGGGTGTAGAGATTACTTAAAATCTTTAAAAAAATAATACTAATTCTCACCTAACTTGTAGGTTGCTGTGAGGATTAAATAAAACCTGTTCAATATGTATCATGTGCTAAATGCTGTATCAGGAACTTCCCATGCCTTAGGTATTTTTTGGAACTGACATTTTTAATAAGAATTTATTTATTATAGAGAGAGCAAGTGAGTGGGGGGGGTGGGGGGCTGGTGGGGAGGGGCAGAGTCAGAGGGAGTGTGATAATCCCAAGCAGGCCCCATGCCCAGTGCTGAGCTGGACGTGGGGCTCAATCTCATGACCTTGAGATCATGATGTGAGCCGAAATCAAGAGTCAGGTGCTCAACCTACTGAGCCACCCAGGTGCTCCATGGATCTGATATTCTGAATGTAAAATGTGAGTCCATCTCTTTAGCTGACCGATGGTCCATGTTAAATTTAGTCCATGATTGTACAAAAACTTGATTTGCTCATGGAAAGAAGCATACATCATTAGGCTTTGACCCAGATTAAATTTGTTGGGATGAGTATTGGCAGACTCCAACATTGGCAGAAACCAACATGCTTTCAAGTAGCAAGAAAGGGAACCACAATACTTCCCTCTCAGAAGAGTTGAGATTTAGTGACCCAAATACTAGTAAGAAATATTTGTTCTGGGGGTTAATTTTTTAAGCAAACATAGAGCCATACAGCCTTACTCTCTATCCTCCTCTACTTTGCCATCTGAGAAAAGAAAAAGAGCAAGAGAGAAAGAAAATATCTGACATCTTTAGCCAGAATGAAAATTCCAATCACCCAGCTGTTTTGTCAGTTTTATTTGTGATCTAATTTTAGAGCTTAGAAGACTGCCTAACACACAGTGGCCATGCCCTCAAAATTTATTGACTAACTGCATAAACATGAATGAATGAATGAATGACAGAGGGAAGGCTTTAGAACTATAATGCCTAAATAGAGCTATAGAGACCATTAGCCTCTGTTCACATACTTCCCATCAGTTAAGCAGATGTGTCCCTGGCTTCAGGGCAGAGGTTCTGCTTGACCAGCCCATGTTAACACATAATCTGCAATTATACAGTCCAACGTTTGGTGTATCAGTCAGTGTCCTGGCAAGGAGCAGAACACTCAACATGTTTAACTAAAGAAAACTTAAAGAAGAGATTATTTACAGAGGTGTGGACAGCATTAAGGGAACCAACGAGGGATAGCAACATACCCAGAGACTAAGGATTGCAAAAAGCTACTGCTACCCCACTAACTAAAAGGGCAAGGAAAGGAACCAGCATGACCAGAGCCCAGTGAGAATGGGAAATGGGGGAGAAGGGCTGCCCAGTAGGCACCACTGTTTTAGAAGGATGCAGTCACTGCCTTATCCACAACAAGGCAGGGAGAGAGTAGAAAGGCTAAGTACTCACCCTCTTTCTTTTCTGCCCTCTACTATCCTACCAGCATTTAATGGCCAAACTCAAACAGGAAAACGAGCCTGGGTGATACGTTCTATAGAGGTCAGACTCTGGGCACAGAGTGAATCAGAGAGGAGTAGAGAGTAGATCTGGAGGACAAGCAGGGAATATCCAGCACAGTCCCCTTCATACATGTTCCATCCCAACGAGGAAAGCTCTGAGGCCTTGACAAGTGAGCCCAAATACTCACTGGTCCCTTGGTCCTGTCTTCCATCATTAACTGTTTGCTCCCAGTTTTAATCTTCTCTCTCCAACTATATTCAGTGGTCTGAGGTCTTATTGGTCTTGGATAATTATACATGAAAAGCACCAGTTAAACATCAGCTGAAGAGTAATCACCTAGTAGGGAGCACTCAGTATGTAAGCATCTGCCCAGATGCCAGGCACTGGACTCAGCCCTGGATAGAAACTGCAAATGCAGCAGACGTGATCTCTTTCCTCAAGGGGCATATAGTTATGGAGTGGGAGATTCAGAAAGTAAAAATAAAATTTAAAAAAACTAGCGGTAATGCTACAATGAAGAAGACAGTTGACTGGGAATGAATGAAGGAAAGCATGAAATGCTTTCTTAATGGAAAACGGAAACTTACATCACTGTAGTTTTTTTCCAGAGTTTTAGCACCTTTTGATTTTTGTATTCCATAAGAAAAGAAAAATATTTGTGTGGATTTTGGGTAACCAAAACAATAGTAAGTAGAGGAATTTCTGAGCACAAGACTGGAAAGAGAAGTTTTGGAGTCAGATAGACTAGGAATCAAATCTTGGGTCTACTACTTTGAAGTCTGAAACTACTGCAATCTCATTTCTAATTGGTGATAGTGATACTTCAGTTGCAGGGTGGCTGAGAAAATGAAATCGTTTGACTTTTTGACAAAACCTGGGCACTGTGCTAAGAATTTGGCGTGGTGTGGTTTCTAGTCAAAATATTCAACCTGTATATATTAAGGATGAAAGGAAGGAAGGAGGCCAATATAGGTGGAGTCTCTATTTCCCTATAATTGTAATTAAGGCCACCTTGGGAATAAAATGCTATGGTAACACCGTCTATATGATTCCAAATTGTGCTCTTAATGTTCTACTCCAAAGAAAAAAAAGCACATGATTGCACATCAAAAAATGTCTGCCCAGTGGCTGAGGTTTCAGATTGGAGTTAATTTCAAGGTTGATTGGAATGTCAGAGTTAATGATTTTGTCCCCCAAAACTTGGAATTTGTAATTATCCTTAAAGATTGTAAACAGTGTTGGAAAGATCCTATTTGTCTTCAACTTGTTTTTTCCCAGAATTGCCTCCCCCCATCGTGATCTTTCTGCAATAACCTCAACTGCCTGCAATAGTAGTTAAAATTATGGTGCCTGACACTCTTGAATTTATAAACCAGTCTGTTATTAGTGTTCTTATGAAGTCACCAAGATTGTTTAATCAAAAAGTGACCCGATTCTCTCCCCAGAGTATCTGGAGAGATGGCTAAAGCTAAATAAGAGATAGAAAAAAATGCACATAAGTTAAATAAGTTGAAACTAGATGATAAAGTGTATGCATCGAAAAGACAAGTGAAAGAAGCAAAGTTCTTGAAAAATGGGAAAGTAGTTGTCAGTAGCAAACCAGGAGAGGGAGAGATGAACGGAGGGGAAGGAGCCTAGAGAGAAAGAGGACGGGGGAAGAGGAGGAAGAGGAACAAGAAAAAGACAAGAAATGGAAGAGAAAGCAAGCCTGAATCTGATCTTGCAAAAGTTCACAATAACACTGGAGTTGGTGAGAAGAATGGGCTTGCTCCCCTACTGTGGCATCCAGTGTCATCGGATATTTAAAAGACTCCACCATCCAGGGATTATTTATGGACTCCAAGACTGTAGATCTTTTTTGTATGACCTTGGAGCATGGCTTACGTCCTTTGGGATCTGTTATATGATACCGCTAAGCCTCCGTTCCAGCTCATTCCCCATCCTTGATGCCTTTCTCTCCACAGTCTTTCAGTCTTCTCACATTAGCATGGAATTCCACTCTGGCAGAGCTAGAGGGCTCTTGGAGGTCATTTAGTCCAGCTCCGCCATTCTAAAGAGAAACTGAAGTCCAGAGAAGAAGAACAGCTACATGTCCAAAGAACCAAGACTTAAAAACAACAACCCTTCTTCCAGTCCAGGGTACCCCCAAAAGATGGGTTCTTAAATGGGGTTGCAATTGGGGTAAGGGAATCAGGAAATGACTACATACCTGTCCCCCAGTTTCTTATCTACTGTCCCCTGTGCTCAGTGATTCCTTTGACAGGAAACAAAGCTCTTCACTCTTCAGCGAGAAGGAAGAATGTTGTGACTGACATTTATTGAGCACCTTCTATGTGCCAGATGCTTCCCATCAGTGGCCCCATTTAATCTTCACAATAATCCCATCACCCAGGTTCTATTAGGCCCACTTTCCTTTTCTGAGTTCAGTTTCCTCAGCTGTAAGATGACCTCCCTGAGGTCACAGAGAGTAAGTTCCAGAAACAGGGCCCAACCACAGGTTTGTCTTTCAAATAGCAATGGTGCTCCAGTGGGGGTGGGGGTGGATTTTGGAATCAAACTGTATTGGGTAATGGAGTACATAAGAAGGGGAAAGAGGGGGTGGAGTGCCGTGCAAGGGAGATGCACCACCTCCCCACCTTCCATTAGCTCCCCCTTTCCAAGTGCAAGGGGGCTGAGATGAGGTTCAGCTATGTCTCCAGGATGAAGAAAGGAAACTGAATCATTGGTGAGCATACCATGGTGTTCTCTGCCATGGCATGCTGCCTCGAAAAGGCCAACAACTCTCTCATTGTCTGAGATTACCCCCCAATAACCATGTGAGTTCAGTACTCTCAGGGTGAGGCTCCAAAAGGAGAACTGCACTCGATCAAGGTCACAGAGACTTAAGCTGCAGAGGTAGAAAACCTCAGGTTAGGTTCCAGCTGTAAATCCAAATGTCTTCCCTCTAAACTGTCCGTAGGTCCCAGCCCATCCTCAGGCTGAAGAAGTCCCAGATCACATCTCGCCCCTCCTTACCCAGCAGAGCATCTGCAAGGAGTTTCTCAACCCTGAGCTGTGATAACAATAGCATCGAATGAGACACTCCTCCACTCAGCCATTTGCTTCCATCAGAATCACCACGTAAATGCAGCCAAAGAAGGAAGAGCTTGGGCTTCTCTGTCTGAATTCTCAGAATCAGTGAGTCAAATTGCCTGGCCTGGAAAATCTCAGGGAAAGTATGTTGGCACAGCCTCCACGGGAGAAATTGGGCATTCTGACTTCTCGCTCAGAACTCTCTAAGCATCCAAAAGCACTGAGGCCCTCTGGTTTCTGCCCATGGGATAATTGGTCATTTCTCCCCACTGTCTCCCCATACCAGATAATGGTTTACAGATTGGGAAATTAAAGCAGAATCTTCCAATGCAGAGGGTGGGTTTGTTTCAATATGTGGTAGAAGTAATAGAATCAAGAGAATTTTTAAAAAGAAAACACTGAGCAATAGAACACTGATAGAAACCAAACCAGGGTCAAGATATGTGGGGTTGGGGGCCTGGCTTTGATGTTACTGGTCTGGGAGAGAGGACAGTCAGGTCCTCTCTCTGAATCTTGACATCCTCTTCCTTGAAACCAGATGGGTTACTTGAGTGGTTCCCGACTGGGGTAGCTCCGCCCCTAAGGGACATTTGTGAAAGTATAGAGGCATTTTGTAATTGTGTGACACCAACTCGAGAATACAACTGATCTTCAGCAGGCAGAGGCCTGCAATATGTGGGACAGTCTCACCAATAAAGAACTGTCCCTCCCATAACACCAATAGTACCCTTGTTGAATCCTTTGATAATCTCTTACTGCTAGAATCAAAGATTTTTAATAAAAAATTGGCCTAATTTTCTGCTTTGGTAGCTAGGAAACTCCAAGCCAATTGGAGAAGCCTCGTTCACAGCTCCGTGTAGCCTAAGTCCTTGGTATTCTGATACTTTCTACTTATTCTTCCCCTTCTGCTCCCTACACACACACACAAACACACACCAATGTTATGCTGCTTAACTTTTCATCCTTACTTTAATGGTCAAATTTTAAATGAATCTTTCTTTTGTATTATTTCCTTTTTTTTCTTTAAATTTTTTATTGTTATGTTAATCACCATACATTACATCATTAGTTTTTGATGTAGTGTTCCATGATTCATTGTTTGTGCATAACACCCAGTGCTCCAATATTATTTCCTTTTTTTAATGGATTTGCATTTTATTGCCACATGGTTTCATTGTGAGCTGTCTGTACACGTTTCCCCTACTAGACCAAACTCCTTGATGGCAGGGACAGGTCTTGCTCATATTCATTCATTCATTCAATAATTCAAATGACACTTATAATAGCTAATATAGAGTGAGCACTTACTATGTACCAGGAACAATACCAAGAGCTTTTATATGTCTTGAGTCAATTAACCCTTAGGTACTCTTATTATCCCCATATTATGGATGAGAAGATTGAGGCTAAAGGAGGCTAAGTGACTGGCATGCAGTCACACAAGCAGCTATCAGGTTAGGGACTGGAGATCAGAGACAGAAGCCAGTACCTGCATTCAAGGAGCTTGCATTCTGACAGGCAAGTAAACCAGCACAGCATAGCATGGTCTCCGAGTATGATCCTAAAGATTGCCAACTGAGCCCCAAGGAGAGACACAGAGCCCGATGTCTGGAGAAGAGACCCCGAGAAGATGATGCCTGAGCTCAAGTTAGAGACCCAGTGAGAATGCTCAGAGGGGCCAAGGAGCAAGGACACTCCCCTGGGGAACCCAAAAGTGAAAGTGTGTACATTTCAGGGACTGCAAATGCCCAGTGTTATAAGTCATTGCTTGGAATATGGTTTGCCAATAGGGAAACTGAAATCCAGTATAATTTACCCATAGGGAAGCTGAAAAGGTACGTTGTTGAAGTCCCAGAATTTGGTTCTAATGGGAACCAGGTTGTAAATGATCAGAGGGTAGCCTATAGCCTTAGTGTCAGTCCTCTGCAAGAACAGAGGCAAGGGTAAGAATAGGGAACCAAGCCCTTCCTAAAAGCTGTACTTGGTGTTAAGCATCTTCCCTGCTAGTTGATTGAATCCTGCCTCTGCCCAATGGGGTAGCGTTATTATCCCATTTCATAAGCGAGAATACTGAGGCTCAGGGAGGACAAAAAAGGTAGTGAGGAGCTACGGCAGGAATTAAACTCAGATCTGACTGTAAATTCCAAATTCTTAAGAGGCTACCATGCTGCTCCCAGGGTCTCATTTTGTGTGCGCTCCGCCCAGGCATGCTTACCAACTCTCCCGTCCGTGGGACACGGAGAGGCTGCTGGGGTCTCCCTGTTAGGTCTGCTACTGCACCTAGACATCAGTGTTTACTTGAAAGCACTTTCTCCCGTCTTCTGTGTGGTCTGAAGCAGCAAATCCAATGTCAATTCTGTTCATGCTCAATCTCAGTTTAGATAAACCAGTTAGCAGAGTATATATGATAAAATTCCCTGCCAAGTTATAAACTAAGTAGTCAAACAAACAAACACAAAATCAAATGAAGATCTAATTAGCTGGGTCCAATCACTCTGTTCCCTTCCAGCTGGTTCAGGATAATCTATAACAAACACCAGAGAAGAAAAACAAACTACCTGCTTTCATGTCTTTTTTTCCCTGCTCCTTATTGTTTCCCATCTTTCCTTCTCTCTCTCTCTCTCTCTCTCTCTCTCTCTCTCTCTAGGTTTTCCCCTCTTTTCTGCATTTCTTTTTCTTTCCTTCTTTCATTACTTTCTTTGTCTTTCTCCTCTTTCCTTCCTGTTTTCTGTTTGTCTTCAGGGACCAAGCAGGAACTCTAGCCTGGGAGACACATGAGGCTCCCATAAAAGCCGATTCTGAAAGGGAGCCATCAGTTTTTCCCTTCTGACACAGACAGCCCAGAGCTAAAAACCCTCTCAACACCTTTTAGCCATGAAACCAGATATGGACAGTCCTGGGACGCAGGGACCAGAGCGCGTCTCTGGTCCTCTCCAGCCATCCCTGACCCAGGCTGAGATTAGGAACCACCTGCTGGTGAAACGCCAACAGGAAGGGGACCGAGGGGCAGGGAGTCGCCTGGTGGCATGGTGGGTACCAGACCTAAATCCTTTCATTTTTCAGTCCCAGCCCTAGTTAACAAAAAAAAAAAAAAAAAAAAAAGTTCCATTCCAAGCAGAGAGAAGAAAGTGACGAGTGAGCCAGGCTTTAGCTTTTTAATAATGTGAAAATTGAAGCAATTGAGGAACAGTTATTAATAAACACAGTTCATGCTATGAAGGCATGGAAATTTTTTCTCTGTAACGTAGCATAACCACACGGGTGGAAATGTTGATTCATTTAAAATAAACCGCTGGCTAGAACTTTCAGCAGTCTAAGGGAACTGTGCACGGGGGAAGGGGCGTGAGCTTGGAGTCAAACTCCCTCTATCCTGGGATGAGTCGTGTGACCCCGGGCAGGTCATTTGCCTTCTTAAACCTACCCTCAGCACCTGTCTCTTCACCAGTAAAATGGGGACAACAAATAAGCAAACAAAACAATAAATAGACCTCCCCTCAAATAGTTTTCTTGGAGTAGATGAAATGAACACTGTTAAATCTCAGCTTAATGAAAGTGTGCAGGACTAAAACCTAACAATTCTCTAGAACTCTTACCCACATTTCCTCATTTGCTTTGTGACCAGAAGAGAGTCACTTCACTTCTCCAGACTTCCATTTCCTGTCTTCAAAACCAAATCACACTCCCGGGGATGCAAAATGGTACGGCCACTCTGGAAAACGGTTTAGCATTTTTAATCAAGTTAATGATGCACTCCAACTGTAACTCACCAATCCCACTACTGGGTATTTTGTCTAGAAAAATGAAAATTTAGGTTCATGCACACACCTATACACACGTGTGTAGTTGGTCTTTTCATAATCACCAAAAAATGATAACAATCCACATGTCCTTCAGTGGGTGCATGGACAGACAAACCGTGGCTTATCCATACCCATGGAATGCTGCTCAGCAATAAAGGAATGCCTTTTTGATACATGCAACAACTTGGATGAATTTCAAAGGCATTGTGCTGAGTGAAAGAAATCCATCTCAAAGGCTGTGTACCGTATGAGTCCATCTATCTGCTATTCTCCATTTAGAGAAAGACAGAACTATAGTACAAGAGAATCCATCAGGGGTAGCTCGGGGTGAAGGGTGCAGGGAAGGTGTGATTGTAAATAGGCGACAAGAGGAAGGTTGGGGGGTAATAAGAACTAGTCTGTATCCTGATTGTAGTGGCGGTTACATAAATCTCTGCATGTGTTAAAATTCCTAGAACTGTACGCCAAAAAAAGGAGGGCATTTTACTCTGTAGTTTAGAAAATAAATAATAAATGGAGTGCAGAGAATAAAAATAAATTACTCTTATTTAACCATAACTTCTTTGTCACGAAGTACTTTGATCTGATTCTCACAGCTCAGAAATCATGACAGACACGAAATGACTTGCCTGGCAAATACTGATGTATTGCTTGAATCCCATCCTTCCAATTTCCAATTCTGGGTCCTTTTCAGGACACCTCACTAGGTGATCCTTGAAGTCCTTTCCTTTTCTGAGAGGCTGTGTGTTTGCCGAAAGAACCTGTAACATGCTGTCTATTGTTTGTCTTGTTTTGTTTTGTTTTTTCCAAGTTCCTATGTCAACCTGCTCATGCTCCTGGGAACATTTATATTTTTGTAGAGAAAAAATAAAACAGGCCAGGGCACAATTCTGTAAAATGACACATTAGTGGAAGGCACTTTTTTGACCGTCTCTTTGAATGAATGATTAGAAAAATAAGTTGTAGTAAATTGTAAAGACTTCACACATGTATTCGTTCATTCAACACATCTTTATTCAGCCACATCTTCAGGTGCCGTGACTTGGCACCAGCCATTTCTTTTGCTGTAGAAACTCTCCCTACATCCCTTTCTGGCTGACTCTTATGCATCCTTCGGATGTTGGCTGAAACTTCACTTTCCTGGTGGTTTCCCTGTCCTTCTCCAACAAGCTCGCTTCGTTGTTTTCCTGGGACCAGAGAGAGCATCCTACACGGTGTTCTGCATCAACGCTGAGGATTTCAGTACAACATGGTGGCTGTCTCTCCCCCTAGACTGTGAACGTTAAAAAGGGAGGGACCAGATCGGACTCATCTGGCACAGGACTCTGCACAATTAAGAGGCCTTCATTCATCCACCGGCCAGGTGTTTACATGACCCTTCTCTGTGTCAGGCAGTGTTCTCTTGTGGAGAAAAATGCACAGCGCATGTCCACATGGATCTTACCATTAAAAGTGAGAGACCATGAAGAAACAAATTACATGCTTTGCTGCTCTTATAGATCAGTGAAGAAAAATAAAGGAGGGAAGGAGGACAGAGGGTAATGGGTTCCTGAGGAAGGAACCTTCGAGCACAGATGGGAACAAAACACAATTCTCCATTCAGTGTTTACCCAACAAGAATTTCCTGAGAATCTAGTACTTCATTTATTTTTCCCAATCTTCTAGGCCTGGGTCCTTTCTTGGACCCCTTGGCTTAGTAAGCATGGGCCCATCTGCTAATATTGGCACTTTGGGCCTTGGTCCCCATGGTGGCTGGAGCCATTGGGATGCCATCGGCCCAGCCTGGGGACACATCTTCCACCGCACTACCTCTGACAACCTGAGCAAACTTCTCCTGGGCAGGGGTGCTGGGAGTAATTTTGTTTTGGAATCTGGGTTTGTGTTTAGATTTTAAACTAGTAACCTGCCAGTGTCCGGCCATTTGAGAACTTGGCTTCCTTGGACTCATAAAGTATCCTTTATGCCTAGGAGGTGACATAAAATATCATTCCATCTTTGCCCTGAAATACTCCCGACTGGTGCATGAAATGGGCCTTTATGGTACATCAAAGGCCCATAACCATATCCTTTCCTGGGCCTTTGATATTTTAATATTTGGCCAATGAAAGTATTATCTCTTTAATCCACAGAGCACTTATTTATTTTGTTGGTTATATCTTTGTTGTTACTTCAATGATGAGAGTGCTAGGCAAGGAGAAGGCACCCAGCCTCTTGGCAGCTCCAGAGTTGGACTTTTTCTAACTTTTATCTCCAAAAGCCAAAGAACTCAGTGTTTGAACTTTTTTTGGTCTAGGTCTCCTAAGGGAAATGTCAGACAGCATCCCCCTTAACAAGTACCTCTAATATATGCTTCTCATAAGCCCACCAAGTCCTTTCACTGGGCTTCTATGGGCTACCTGGATCTTAAGGAATTGGTGTTTAGCTTAAAACAGGAGCCAGATCTCATTATTATTGTAAATGTGCTGTTCATATTCAATGAAGAGTTGTTGCATACCTGCTATGTGCGTCCTTTTAAGTTAGAAACCTAAGAACCACCTGAAATCCCTTGCCCATTTTTTTTTATATACTCAGGAAGTACTTATTGAGTGAGGTTCTGTGTCCCACCAGGCACTGGGCAGGACCTTAGGGATTCTCAGCATAAGGTAGTCTGCCCTCAAAACCTTTCAGTTGAGTTCCTCTCTCTCTTAAACTCCTCTTCATTTTTTACCAAGTCCTGTGAGTTCTGCCTTCCCAAATAATTCTCAGATTCACCCCCCTCTGTACTCTCTATGTCTGCCTTAAGTCAGGATCTGATCATTTTCCAACTGACTTCTGCCACTGTCTCTCAACGGGACTCCTGACCGCCAGTGTCACCCCTGTGACCCACCCAAGATCCAGCCATGGGCATTAACCTAAAACTCAAATCCGATTTTATCAGTGCTCTGCTCCAAACCTCTCAAGCTCAAATGCCTTCAAATTCCAGGCAATGAATAAAAATAAGTGAAGTAGCAGGATAAGGTCAGGGCCAGGAAGATGGTAGAAAGCAGAATCGGAGAGTGCATGCCCCACCTACATGAGGGCCCCATGTCAAGCCAAGTAAATACATCTTTGGGCTGAACCCCAGGCCACCAGCCTGCAGCTCTGGCTCCCACCGAATTCCTACTCCTCTCTGCAGCATCCTACCAGTGCCGCCTCATGAACTGGCCCAACCAAACTTTCTGGTCTGGTTTCTCACCCTAACCATCCCCCACTTGCCTCCCTTTCTAATCTGTGCTTAGCTATATTAAATTTTTTGCTTTCGTTTTCCAAAAACCATCACACCTTTGTGTGTATCTGCTCATGGTGTTACATTTCCTGAAAATGACCCCAGTTTCTCACATAGAGAGTTCTGCTTCATCTTTCAAAATTTATTCTCCAGTATCCCCTCCTCTGACGCTAGAAAGAACTAATCCTTCCCTCTCTGTCTTATTTCTTTGCCTTGTTGATCAGTGGGTGGAGAAGGCCGGCATGTTACTAGGGAGCTCCCTGTGGCTGGTGCTTGCTGGCTGACACCAGGCAATATTTGTGGTCCTGGTACCTTACACTGAGCAAACACTTCAGTGGAAGTGTGACAAATGGAATTATCAGCTTCAGTGCTAGGTAATTACATGTATTTCTTATTTAATTTTTATAAGAGGCAGCTTGAGAGGCATGTGTTATTACACCCATTCTCTAAATGAGGAAACCAAGACTAAGCAGAGCCTAAGGTTACACAGTAAGTGAGTAGCAGAACTTGGCTCTGGCCCCAGGTCTTCTAATTCAGAAGCTGGCCTACTTTCAACAATGTGGCCCACCCAGTTCTCAAACTGAATGCAAATATACCAGTGGAAAGTTCTAGAAGTATCTGTTGTGTCTGAGAAAAGGCCAAGTGTTGGTAAGGTCACTGATGGGAAAAGATGAAATAGATGAAGAAGAAAATGCACAGAAAGAGCCAGAAAAACCAGACTTATGGCTCTCCTTAAGCACCATGTCAAAGACCGTCGCAGTACAAAGGGACTTCACTATTATGTGGGTGTCCTGGCTTCAGGGCCCAGTCCTGCTACTAACTTGCTAGGCAACTTCTCTAAGACTGCAATTCTTCACCATGAAGTGTGGGGCCAGACTCCCTGGTAACTGAGGTCCCTTCTTGCTGTTTCTTTCTAATGTCATATCACTAACACCCGGAGAAGTGGCAGGAGTGAAATCGTTCCCAGGTCTGCCATTCCTGACTGAGGCCCCACCCACTGCCTCACCACCCACGGTCTTTCCCTCTCTACCTTTCACTTTGGAGAGTCTAGAAACTGGGAAGCCAGGCACAGGTGTAGCAGCAGTGAACAAAGATGACTCAAATTCCTCACATCCGTGGGCAGCTTTCCAGAATGAACAGGCCAGTCCAATCAATGTGTGTTGCCTCACATGATGGGAAGCCCTGTTTTTTTTTTTTTTTTGAAGGACTTGCATTTCCATCATCTTTGTTTTTGTTTTTTAAGATTTTATTTATTTATTTGAGAGAGAGAGAGCAGGAGCAGGAGGCAGGGGAGAAGGCAGAGGGAGATGGAGAAACAGGGGCTCCTTGCTGAGCAGGGAGCCCGATGTGAGGCTGGAACCCAGGACATTGAGATCATGACCTGAGCCAAAGGCAGCCACCTAACTGACTGAGCCACCCAGGTGCCCCTCCCATCATCTGTGTTTATATTTTAAAATGCAGGAATAAAGACATCATTGATAATCGATGGAGGATAACATTTATTTTTAGGATCATGTCAGTTCTTAAATGTATTTGACTTCTGTCCCTTCCTCCTTGAAAAAACCAAAAGAGAGAATGAAATACTTTGAACAAAAAATTTACTGACCATTTATTCAGGAATAATTTACTGGTCTTGTGATGATTTCTGGGTTTTACTATGTCCTCTCCCCTCAAATCCATACCCCACATTGGGGGCCAGAGACTGGAGGTGGGGCGATTCATGAAGAACCTAATGTGGACGATCGGGCCTTTATCAACCTTGGCCAGGACTATAACAGTGTGGGGGAAATCTAGAGAAGGGGGTAAATGTGAGAGGTAATTCAGAAGCAGAATCTATGGGACTCAGCTAACAATTGGACACGGAGGGTGAGACCAAGGACAAATAGTCTATGATAGCCCTCCATTCTGGTTTGGGTGATGGGGTTGATAGATGGTGGCACAATTTATGTGGAAAACAGATCTAGAAAGAAGGGTACACTTGGGAAGCAGAGATGATGAGTTCGGTTTTGGACATGTTCAATTTGTGGTACAGCATCCAAATGTAGATGCTGGGAATACTAAGGAAATAGTCGGGTCTACTAAGCTTAACCCCATTTTGATAGACCGTATTACCACCAGAATCTGTGCTGTTCCTTCCTCTAGGGCCCTTCTTTATGGGACCCATCCTTGAGGAGAACCATAATTCCCATTCCACTGACATTGGACTTGTCCATGTGACTTGCCAACAAAATGTGAAAGAAATGATATGTCTTCTTTCTAAAGCAAAAACTTTAATAAACAAACAACAGTTCTGCTTTGTTTCTTTCCTCTCAGCCATGACAGTGGCTTGTCCCAGGGAGGGGCTGCTCCTTCCACTTTGATCTGGGAAAAAAGAAGACCTGGAGCAGAGCCACAGCCAATCCAAGAGAGCAAGAAATCATCCATTAACATTTGAGGGTTCGTCGTGACGGCAGCCAAGCTTAGCCTAAACCGAGTCACCCACCCACCCTCTCATTTATGAAGGGAGACACTGAGACCCAGCAATATAAATTGGAAAAGGGAGAGGAAAAGAAATTATCTCCAGGCTTTCAAATCTTAATAAGGTTTTTCTCCTCTCCGTGCAGAAGTTCTCATGTCAACAGGGTTTGTGTTCCTTGAACTTAATACGTTAGAGCTGAATACCTTGGTAGCAGGGCCCAGTTTCCTTTTTCTTTTTTCTTTTTTATATATATAAGTGAAACATTATTTTCTTTTCCTCTGCAGAGATTTCATCTGCATCCTGTTTTTTTTCTCTCCATTTAAAGGTTCCTGTCTAGCATCAAGCCCATTAATGTGAGATTTCTTTCCCACCACTTTCCCCTCAGCTCCATAATACTGACTTTATGCACAAAAATTTTATTTGGGGTTAAGGCCAGGTGTGGGAAATTTTAAGACAAAAAGCCTTTTAAAAATCTGTGTAGAGCAGAGGAAAGGGCACGTGACCTAAAAGATGGGAGTTTGACTCCCACCTGAGCTGCAAAATGGCTGTGTGACCTTGGGCAGGTCACTTCATCTCTCTGGGCTTCAGTTCCTTTATCTGTCATAGAGGAAAAATACATGCCTATTTCTAAGTTTATTTGAAGATAAATTAAGCATCTATTTGTAGATATCTTTGAAAACCTGGATGTTGAAAGAGTAAATGTGTGGAGGTGGGGGACTCGGAGGATCAGGTATTGCCAAGCGACCTTGGACAAGCAGTCTCTTGGCATGGATTAAAATCCTAGTTGCCTGTGAAAGCATTTGTACAAAGCCAGGCCAGTAGGCAGAAGCTTGGATGGAGGAAAAAGATTTTGGAAAGTGCTTCCAGCATTTGAGTTTTCCAAGAGCAGGATTTCTGGCCCAAGTTTCAAGGGGGCAGGGTTTTGGGGTCTGTTCCACTGTGATAGTGGTGGTCATGGTGGTGGTGGTCGTGGTGGTGGTCTGCGTTTAGACCAATATGTTACAGATCTCATTAACCTTCACAATGATGCCATTGTAGCCCCTGTTGTGAACCCTTTTTCTATGAGAAACTGAATCACAGAGAGGTTAAAATGTATAAAGTGCAATCCCACCATAACTTTTGAGGAGAGAAGCGGCCTCATTGAAGGCTAGAGGGTGGGTGGAGGGGGCGAAGTGAGGGCAGAGAGGCCAGGAGGAGGGAGGCCATTGCAAGTGTCCGGAGGAAAACAGGGGCTGGACCACACAGACAACCTGAGGATGCGCCGGAAATACTGTTCGGATAGGCCATTCACCCAAGGTCATGTGGCAAATTAGTGAAAAAACAGGTCCCAGCCCAGAACCCTTTCTCTTCTTTCATGTTCTTGTCTAATACAAAGTATTCTTCGTGAGGTCGATGGAAATTGACATGGAACCACGCCTTGAATCTTGAAGAAAAAATTGGACTTTTGAGGAGAGGAGTGACCTCACTGAAGAAAAAATTGGAAAAGAAGCACATTGATAAAGGGACTCAGAAAACAATCAGGCCCGATGGCTCTACACCATGGAGCAACACTATTGGGTCAGGACTTGCACCCTGCACTCTTTCCTTTGGGCCTCTCCCACCCACACTGCCCTGGGCCAAAGAAACACCGAGGATGGGGCGCCTGGGTGGCTCAGTCGGTTAAGCGTCTGCCTTCGGCTCAGGTCATGGTCCCAGGGTCCTGGGATCGAGCCCCGCATTGGGCTCCCCGCTCGGCAGGGAGCCTGCTTCTCCCTCTCCCTCTGCCTGCCTCTCTGCCTACTTGTTCTCTCTCTGTATCTCTCTGCCAAATAAATAAATAAAATCTTAAAAAAAAATAAAGAGATCAAAATTAAAAAAAAAAAAAAAAAGAAACACCGAGGATGGACCAAGACAGTTAGAGGAATTTAATTAGTGGGAAAGGGATATGTGTATATGTACACATGCCTATACATAATCTTAATAATCTATGCAAAACCAAACCAAACAAAAGCTTTTTACACATTTCAGATTGTTCACTGAGAACAGGAACTGGCAAATGTTTTCTGAAAAAGGCCAAAAAGTGAAAGCACCAGGCTCTGTTGAAACTATTCAGCTCAGCCGTGGTATGGCAAAAGTAGCCACAGGCAATACTTCAATGAAAGGTCTGTGTTTCAGCAAAACTGTATTTAGAAAAACCAGGGGTGGCCTGGAGTTGGCCCAGGGAGCATAGTGAGCAGGCCTCTGCTTTAGAATAAAGTTGTCCACCACTACATTATCTAAAAGGGGGAGACATCAGAGCCAATGCTAGGGAAATGATCAGCATTCAATAATCATGTCAACACAGTGGTTTGACATTTTAACAGCTCTAATATGGTCATCTTACAGAACGTGGTAGAGCCATTAAAACAAAGCACTGCTTACAGAGTCTTCAGCACTATATTGAGCATTTGCTACCTGCCAGGCATGTAAGGAATTTACATGAAATAACTCCATTAACCCTCCCAACTGTACCTGTGAGGTGGGTGCTATTATGTGTTGCCATCTTACAAGATGCTTTTACTGTGCTTGCATACTTCCTGTAACGTATACATGGATAGAGAGGGAAAGGAGCACCTTGCGAGTCTCAAGATGCTCACAGTAAAGGTGCCTGACTAACTCCAGACCTTTGCCCCCTGGGTGGCTCATTCCTGGACTCCCGTCCTCCAGTCCTCTTAGGGCAGACTCCCTAGGGAGGATGTGGCTATCAAATTCCAGTAATTTCCAACAGTTAAAGGATTCAAATGGTTCCAAAGCTGAATTTCATTTTTACTTAGTTTCTATCCCACTAGAATAGGCTTCCTAAAGGCACAGGCTTCCCATAGAAAGACTGAGTGTGGCACATGAGTGTTTATTCTTAACTTGGCTCTACTTTGCATCAAAAATAGACTCTTTGCATGGCCCAGAGGGAGCTTACTCAGGAAGCCCGTGTTCTATTTTGGCCCTGGCATTATCTCACTGGGTGACTGACTGTGAGCCTCTCACTCAACCACTCTGGGTGTTGGTTTTTCCTTGTTTGTTCAATGGGAGCATGAAGAGAAATGACATCCAAGCTATTTCTCAGCTCTAAAATTTTGTCGTGTTCAAAAACTGGGGAGGGGCAAAACTGAAATTTGATAAAATGGGAACCTAGTCTAGGTTCTGCCACTACTTCTATTACCTTAAACAAGTCCTGGGACTCCTTTTCCTAGAAGGTAAAAGGGTAATTATTGTTAACTCTTAAATAAACCTACTGCATACAAGGCACTAATCTAAGCCCTTTACATGAGTTTATGCACTTAAGTCCTTATGGCCCTACAAGGTAGACTGGTTATCATCAAGCCTATTTACAGGTAGAGAGAGGTTAAGGAACATGGCCCAGAAATAGACCCTCAATGCTATGGTCAACTAATCTTTGATAAAGCAGGAAAGAATATCCAATGGAAAAAAAACAGTCTCTTCAATAAACAGTGTTGGAAAAATGGGACGGCCACATGCAGAAGAATGAAAATGGACCATTTTCTTACACCCTACACAAAGAAAAACTCAAAATGGATGAGAGACCTCAATGTGAGACAGGAATCCATCAAAATCCTAGAGGAGAACACAGGCACATCCTCTTCGACCTCAGCCACAGCAACTTCTTTTAGACACGTCTCCAAAGGCAAAGGAAACAAAAGCAAAAAAGAACTATTGGGACTTCATCAAGATAAAAAGCTTTTGTGCAACAAAGGAAACAGTCAATAAAACCAAAAGACAACAGATATTTGCAAATGTCTTATCACATAAAGGGCTATTATCCACGACCCATAAACAACTTACCAAACTCAACAGCCCAAAAAAACAAATAATCCAGTCAAGAATTGGGCAGAAGACATGACCAGACATTTCTCCAAAGAAGACATCCAAATGGCCAACAGACACATGAAAAAATGCTCCACATCACTTGGCCGCAGGGAAATACAAATCAAAACCACAATGAGATAACCCCTCACACCAGTCAGAATGGCTAAAATTAATTCAGAAAACAACAAATGTTGGTGAGAATGTGGAAAAAGGGGAACCCTTTTAACTGTTGGTGGGAATGCAAGCTGGTATAGCCACTCTGGAAAACAGTATGGAGTTTCCTCAGGATGTTAAAAATAGAGCTACCCTATGACCCAGCAATTGCACTACTAGGTATTTACCCAAAGGATATAAACTACTAGGTATTTACCTAAAGAATATAAACGTTGTGATCCGAAGGGGCACCTGCACCCCAATGTTTATAGCAGCAATGTCCACAATAGCCAAACTACAGAAGGGGCTCAGGTGTCCATCAACAGATGAATGGATAAAGAAGACGTGGTATATATATATATATATATATATATATATATACATACACATACATACACACACACACAATGGACTATTACTCAGCCATCAAAGAGGATAAAATCTTACATTTACAATGATGTGGTTAGAACTGGAGGGTATTATGTTAAGTGAAATAAGTCAATCAGAGAAAGACAATTAGATGGTTTCACTCATATGTGGAATTTAAGAAACAGGATAATAGGGGGAGGTAGGGAAAAATAAAATAAGATGAAATCAGAGAGGGAGACACACCATAAGGGACTCTTCACCATGGGGAAAAACTGAGGGTTGCTGGAGGGGAGTGGGGTGTGGGGGGATGGGGTCACTGGGTGATGGGGTCACTGGGTGAAGGGAGGGCATGTGATGTAATGAGCACTGGGTGTTATATGCAGCTGATGAATCACTAAATTCTACCTCTGAAACTAATGATACACTATATGTTAACTAATTGAATTTAAATAAAGTAAGTTTAAAAAAAAAGAAACATGCCCCCAAACCACACAGCTAGGAATGGATAGAGCTGGATTTAAACCCAGGCCATCTGGCCCCAGAGTCCATACATTAAAGTCCATCCATCCGTAAAAAACTAAAAGTCCATACATTTAGAATGACCCCAAAAGAGCTGAATTAGACACTCTCTAAGGACTCTCCTGGCTTGAACATTCGACAGGGCTATGATTCTAAATCATTTTGCACCACTTTTTTACCTTTTTCTCCTCCCCCACACCACCTCACCCTCTGCCCCCCCTGAGCTCCCATGCACCTCCACCCCCTCCAACATTCCATATGTGGTTGTGAGGACTCTCTCTGTGGCTAGAGAGGAAAAAACAGCCAACTCGGCTCCCCTCAGCTTCACAGAAGCTCCAGGCTGGGGTGAGAGGCAGGCCAATTCACCTCCCATGGGAACAGACACGGGGCCCAGGCCTTCCCTTTGCCACCTGAGCCTTGCTAATGGACAATAACATTTATGACTTCCTGAGATCTGTACCTGGTCAGTCTGAGAGAGAGGTTGCTCCTTCACCCCAACTTCAAGCCCCGATTTTTAACAAGGACCTTCTATGTTTATTAAGCAAACCATTGTTGGCCACCTACTGACGGCTAGGAGCTGAGATAAGCTGGAGTGAAAGCAGATGCAGTCTCTGCCCTCATGGAGCTTACAGTTTCCCGGGGGAGAAGCAACACACAGCACCTGAAGTGCGGGTGCTGGTGCAGCTAGGGCTGTTAGTGGAGGGGGTGGCCATGAGCAGTAGCTAGTCAAAGGCGTAGCAGGCAGAAATCCAGACCAGAGGGGAACGTGTGGTGTGCTCAGCAACTGGACCAGCCATCTCAGTCTCATTCTCTTCCCTGTGTGCCGGGCGCCCCACCAAATCCACCTCGGTCCTCCTCAGAGCAAAATCCCAAAGGTCGGCGTTATTGTCCTCACTTCACAGCTGATGAACGGGAGCCTGAGAAACCACAGGCGCCGTGGGCTGCCCGCTGGAGCTGCACGGGGTGGAGCGGGATTTGATCCCAGGGAACCCCAAAGCCCAGGCTCTCTGCTCCCAGCGGGACTGCCTCTGCTCCAGGGTGTTTGGTTCAGGGAGAAAAGGCAGACTAAGACCCACAGACTAGTGTTACTCAACATAGGTCTGGGGGCCGGGGCCAAGCCCCAAAATGTAGAGCAAACATTTAGAAAGTTTTAGAGCAATGTGACAAAGCACTCGTTATATGTCTGTTGAATTTAATAATAAAAAATTCAGGTTTGTAGTTTGTATATCTTACCCCCCCCAACTGTATTTCTCCATTAGTTCATTTTTATTGAATTTTGTAAAAGTATTGGTCTATGACAGATTAAAAGTTTTAAAACCTAGTTTTGAGACCATCAGAGGAGGCCTCCTATTAAAAATCAAATCCCAGGGACGCCTGGGTGGCTCAGTCCGTGAGGCATCTGCCTTCGCTCAGGTTATGATCCCAGGGTCCTGGGATCGAGTCCTGCATCGGGCTCCTTGCTCAGCAGGGATTCTGCTTCTCCCTCTCATCCCCACTTGTGCTTTCTCTCTCTCTCTCTCAAATAAATAAATAAAATCTTTTTTAAAAAAATCAAATCCCCATTTGGTGGTATGGGGAGCAAGGTGGTAGTGGAGGGAGACAAGGGGAGAGGAACGAAAGTCAATATTATACAGTTGGCTCCCTTTTTATTGTTTTCATTACTTCATGAAGGAGATTAGGAAAGACAGACGAAGGCAATTGTTTTCTCTAACTTTAAAGAAGATAAAGACTCAGATCCCTTTTGGAGAGCACTAAGGATAGGGACTCGGTCCGCCTTCTAGCGCTCAGGAGAGACTGCAGCGGCCAGGACCTCATGGTCGGTGCTCTGTGATGCCCCAAGCCAGCCATCCGCCCCGGCTGATGTGGAATAGTGCACCGATTGTTTCTCTACCAAAATGCCCTCCCTCCTGCTCATGCTGCCTCCACCAACTGGAAAGTTCTTCCTACCCCTGCCGGGGTTTGGAATCTTCCAATTTCCTAAGGGAGAGTCCTGATTTTATTACTGCTACTACTACTACAGTCGTCTTGAATACGGAGAAATCAAGGCCCCCATGATGCAGAGTGTCCTGCTCAGGGTGTAGGACCCAGGTCTCTAGACTCTGAAGTCCAGGTTCCCTTCCATTTGCTCCGTTAGAGCTCCCTGCCCTGACTCACCTCTCCCTTCCCTATTAAATGCCTGGTGTCACTAACGACCCTAGCATCCTGGCTGTGAGTTCATTTTTCACTCTGAAATTCCCAGGGCAGGTAATTTTATTTCCATTTTGCCCCAAGGGAAGGAATTCGTGGAGCACGTGTTATGCACTTCAAAGAGAGTGGCAGGATGAAAACGCATACACCCACCTCCCTCTCTCCCTCCATTGCCCGGCCCAACCATTTCTCATCTTGTCTTACAGCGCAAACCAAAGAGGAGTCTGTATGAGAGAAGGAACCTTGGCTGGTGGGGTTTATTTTTTTAAGATTTTATTTATTTATTTGACAGAGAGAGAGAGAGAGACAGCTAGAGAGGGAACACAAACAGGGGGAGTGGGAGAGGGAGAAGCAGGCTTCCCGCAGAGCAGGGAGCCCAACGCGGGGCTCGATCCCAGGACCCTGGGATCATGACCTGAGCTGAAGGCAGACGCTTAATGCCTGAGCCACGCAGGTGCCCCAGCTGGTGGTTTTTGAGTTAAGTGCAGCCAAGGGTGACAGCTGCCCCAGACTCTGAGGCCATCATTCTAGAGCACTCACAGTAACCACAGCTGGGTTTGGCTTGCAGGACTGTTATATAAAACTAGGCAGGTGGGTTGTACTTTGCCCCTGCTCCAGCGACCCCCAAGAGCTCCCCTCCCACTGTTTTTTTGCCAAAATAAGGTAAAATCCCTGAAGAATTTCAGGGTTTCCTTTGCCCAAATCTGGGCCTCCAAGTTCCTCCTGCATTACCCCTGCCAACAATTTTGCACCTGAAATTTTCTGCTCCTCCCTCCTTAAATGGCTCACCGCAGTGTCTCAGGGATAACCTCTCATCAGGGCAGAAGCCTTGATGCCTTGCCAATAGACAATGCCAGAAGCACCCAGATTTTCCAAACATCTGGCCAAATTCAACAATCATTATTTTATTTGCTAATTTAAAAATTGATTTTACACACACATACACACACACACATTTCTGTGCTTCAAAGCCCTCTCCTTTAAAAGGAGGGCATAGAAGTACAAACAGAAAATCCTGTATTAGTGAAAGTATGGATCAGCCAGACTTGGGAACCAATCCCATTTCTGCCACTTAGTAGCTATCGGACCCTGGCCAGTTAACTGAACCGCTCTGGGTCTCAGATTTTGATAATAACAGTACCAACCTCATGACCTGCTCTAAAGAAGAATGAAAATCATCCCTGCAAAACACAGCACAGACTTAACCTATCTAACATTTATCACATATTTATTGTAATTATTAATATGATAATGTTATGATATGGTATATAATATGTCATATGGGATATATGATATGGCTATGATAATCATTTCAAGCCACAGAGCATAAACTCCATGAGGGTAAGAACCTCAAGTGTCTTTTTGCTTCCTAACTCCATTGCCTGGAACAATGTCTGGCTCAAGAAGGTATTCAACAAATATTTGTTAATGAGTAAATAATAAATGTTGGAAAGAACGTTGAAAGATGATCTGCTCTGAATTGAGTTCTTAGAGCTCTACCAAAATATTAGTCATTTTGGCTCATTTTTATAGATTTAACAGTTACTCTTCTGATTTGCAAGTTTTCCAAATGGACATGCATTCATTCCTTTCTATTTTTATTTATATTCCCCATGTTTACAAATTGCTCCTAATTTCATCACCTATAGACTTCTCATCTTTCCTACGTTCCTTCTTTCTACTCGGACACTTTTGATGCATAATACAAAGATATTCATTTCCCAGAGGTTAAGCCACAAAGATAAGCCTTTTCTTCCATTTTGGTTGGAAGTTTTATCAGTTAGGTGGGGTCATACTGCTGGACATGAGATCATCTGTTCTGTGTACCTTTCCATATTTTTTAACCTATAAATAATATGTTGAATTTTGCCCTATTTTTAATGTATCAGCCTAAGAAGCAAAAATCTTCCAAAACAAAAGATCCATTCTGGGGTTAAAATAGATGAGGTCTCTATTGATTAAAAAAAATTGGGGAACCCGGGCAGGGGGGTCTGGGTAGCTCAGTTGATTAAGCTTCTGGCTTGATTTCAGCTTAGGTCATGATCTCAGGGTCCTGGGGTTGAACCCCACATCAGGCTCTGCACTCGGTGGGGAGTCTGCTTGAGGATTTCTCGTTCTCCCTCTCCCTCCATTCATACACACACTCTCTCTCAAATAAATCTTTTTTAAAAAAGTTGGGGAATCCCTGAACAGATCTAGTGTCATTTAACCAGTTGGAGAAGGTAATTAAGGTTCAAAAATGCTTATTAGGTACCTTAATGCAGTTAATCTTCAAGAGTCTACAGAGCTATTTAGGTGCCTCAATTGGATACTGTGAAATGGTAAAATATATATATTTGGTCTTTGCCCTCAGTTCCTGGCACAGAGCTTTAAAATCCCTTAGGATTTCCTGAGTAATAGGAGTGTCTTTTGATATTCAAAATGATCCCCTTTACATCATACCTGAGCTTGTGCAGATAAGGGGACTTAAATTGGGCTCTATGACAATCTCGAGAGACTGGCTGCACACTTGATTAGAGGGTTGAAACTTTAGCCTCACTTCCCTACCCTCTAGAGAGAAGAATGGGGCTGGAGATTGAGTCTAACCACCAATGACCAATGACCAATGATTGAAGTCAACCATACCTACATAGTGAAGCCTTGATAGAAACTCTAGACCAACAGCAGTGTGGGAAGCTTCTGGGCTGATGAATACTTGGATGTGCTGGGAGGGTGGTGCAGCCAGAGAGGATATGGAAACCCTACACTACCCCCACCCCTGACCTTGCTCTCTGTATCTCTTCCATTTGACTATTTCTGGGTTGTATCCCTTACACTAAAATGGTGATTGTAAGTATAGCACTTTCCTGAGTTCTGTGAGTTTGTTTAGTGAATTATTGAACCTGATGGGGGAGGGAGTGTGGTGGGGAACACCCTGAATTTGTAGCCAAGTTGGAAAGAAGTGTAGGTAGCCTGAGGACCTGAGGCTTGCTACTGGTGTCTGAAAAGAGGGCAGTCTTGTGTGGCTGAGCTCTTAAGCCTGTGGAGCCTGACACAAACTCAGGTGGTTAGTGTGAGAATAGGATTGAGATGTAGGACACTCAGTCAGTGTTGAAAAGATCCATCTCATCTATTAAACAGAAAAAGTGAAGCTCAAAAGAAAAAAAATACCCACTGTCACATATCCTTTCTTCTCTCCATGTATTTCCTAAGGAGACTGCCTGCCTTAGAGTCAACTGGTAGCCCATATTCCCCACACCATACTCAATTCTTCCTGATGGAGAAGGAATGATTCATCCAGTAGCTGAGTAGTTAGTCTGACTCTCACCAGTCTATATTTCTAGACCAGGTGGGGTTAAGAGATTTGATCTATAGTCTTTGCTACTGAAACTAGATGGTTGAGGGGCAGTGATTCTTCCTGCACGAGGTCATGTAAGAATTTGCCCATTCTGTAGACTCACACTCTCTCGAATGTGTCATCCAAAGTCCTGTTCATGGAAAAAATAACAGAAAGTCAATCTGGCCTCAGGTCCAAGCCCTGCCATCCAAGGCAAGACTGCCCCGATGAAGCCTGAAGTTTTACCTTCATCCCTCTGTCTTTTGTGTTTGTTTCTCAATTGGTTCAGAACTTGTAGGGAGAGGGGGACTTATTATCACTTTTAAACCCCAATCCATGAGGCATTGCTTTCAACTATGATTCCAAAGCCTCTTTCTTTCTCTTATTCCACAGGCTCGTAACATTGAGGCAAAAGACTTAGGGAGACAAGAATGAAGATATAAACAAACATTTTTATATTTATAGAGCAGAACATCAATAATATTATGTAGGAGAAAGAAGATGGTCTCCATATCCTACCCAAACTACCTCATGTGGCTTGAAAATTTTGTAATATTCCCTGGAAATACTTTTTGTCAAGAAAGAACTCCCCATGGGTAGGGCCAGCACATGTTTTCATTTGTTGTTTTATATATTTTATATTTGCTTCAATTATGGAGCCAGCCCTTTTAAAGCCAGGAAGTATGCATAAAAATGTGTGGGCAGAACGATAATTTTTCTTAAGGTTTATTTCACTTAAAAATAAAATAAAACCCACCATGGATCAAATGAAATGACCCAGTTAAAGACAACGAGTCTCCTCCTGTGGGTCTTTTCATAACGGGGGGACTAAAATTTCCAAGGTATCCTTTTGACTGTTTTCCTAAATTGTTACCATATTGAAAACAGCTGTTTTCAACAGTTAGGTGCAAAGAGCTAGGGGAAGATGCCAGGATATCTTTTTCTTTCCCATATGAGTCTACCCATTGACCAACAGGTCATCCCTGTTCCCCTACAGTTTGGGAAAGATGACCTTTAGCTGAAATCTATTGTTTTGCACAAAGACATTATTCCTGCCTCATTGGAGTTCTGAAAGTTGCCTTTTCTGCCCAGGTGTGTTTAATCGGATCACTAAGTCTCTCTCATCAAAGCCACCAGTTTAAAAAAAAATAAAAGGATCAGAAGCATTCATTTTCTACCTTGGCCATACGGCCAAGGCTGCCTCTGCCTAATCTTCAAGTCAACGACATAAGATGGGTATTTTTATCTACATTTACAAATAAGGAACTAAAATTCAGAGACGTGAAAGATCCAGGGCCTTTCTGAGATCCCAGAACCTGGTGCGTGGCTGAGAAAGGGTTGGAATCTAGATGAGGCTGGCTCCAGAGCCAGGGGTATGCACCAAAACAGCGTGCTTGGAGAGGAAGCCCCAGACCAGGCAGCCAAGGGGAGCATGCGCAGATGTGGAACGAGGGAGCCCACAGCTATCGGTTTAGTAAATGTTTAGCAAATGTACAGGGCGTAGAATCCTGTGTTTTGTTTTAAAGTGAAACTATCTGAAGCAGCCCATATCCTCCTTTAAAGCAAGTTTTAGGGAGAAAAAATGATCAGAGGGGCTGCAAGGCATTGATACAGTTGGTGGTTTCCACGTTATCAGCTACCGATTAAGAGAAAAGGAGACGTACTCTCTTGGACTTGTGGTCCTCCCTCCAGAAAGCATCTCATTGCTCCTCATGGCAAGGGAGATGATGAAGTCAGAAATCCTATCTGCCTCTCCTGTGGCACAGTGGAGTTGCTGTGGAAAAGCACCAGAAAGTTCTAGAAGACTAGGGGGTGGGAAGAGGATTGTGCCCCCCCCCATCTTCAGCTTTTCCTCAGACACGTTCCAGCAGTGGAGTAAGTAGACCAAGGAGAATATGCGTCAGGAAGCTCTGTCCCCAGAGGCCTGTCCAGACTTGTTTAAAGACAGCTGCTGTGATCATTAAAATGAAATAGGACATGTAACCAGATTATGGGGACATTATTGCTATTAACAGCAATAATTACCCTCTGTTCAAGTAGCTTCCTGAAATAAAAAAAAAAAACATCAAAGCAGAAGTTTTCAATTACCTCCCTATCCTGCATGAACCCTTGGGGTATGTGTGTGTTTGTGACACATCAGAGAGACAGAGTTGGGGTCGGGAAGAGGGGAGGAGGGTGCAAGTGTGTGTGTGCGTGTGTGCGCATGTGTCTGCCCACTGTATATACATTGTGAATTGTGTGAATACCTATTTTCATTGAAACAAAGGAATCTAGTGAGTACCTATAATGTCAGGCTCTGTCGGGGGTACTGTGGATACGCACCCAGGGAAGACGGAGTCCCACCCCCCACCAGAAGCGGTAAGTGTGGAGCCCAAGGTAGACCTGTAGAGAGGCCAGTGTAATAGGTGTGTTAAATCCTATCCTAAAGGAAGCGTGGCTCACTATAACAGCACAGGGAGCAAGTCTCATTCCATCTGGCCGGGGAGAAGGGAAGGTAGACTTCCTGGAGAAAGGGGTGCCTACATCACATCCAGAAGGATGGAAAAGGGAGGAGGCTGGGAGGGTCCAGTACAACTAAAGATCTCGTGGATGGAAAAGGGAGGAGGCTGGGAGGGTCCAGTACAACTAAAGATCTCGTGGATGGAAAAGGGAGGAGGCTGGGAGGGTCCAGTACAACTAAAGATCCCGTGGTTTGAAACAGTGGTAATGATCTCAGTCCCTGGAGATGAGGCTGCAAATGGACAGGTAATAGGTAGATGTACGGAAATCGATGAAAACTCTGCAACAGAGGAGGGAGTGTTTTAGAAAGACAACTCTGGCTATAGCATGAGACCAGGAGAGACCAGACCAGGGAGACGGAGAGCTGTCAGAAGGCTGTTGCAGGAAACCAGGCTAAAAAAGACACTTCCCCGAAGCTATGGACTGGAGGCTGTGGGTAATAGAAGTCTTGAAGAATTAAAAAGTCCTAAGATTTGGTTAGTGGATGGATACGGGCAAGGGTGATATTCAAAAGGTCCAACAACCAGAACAGCCCAGGCGCTGACGCATCGGAATGGACACCAGCCAGATACTACTGGCAGAGCCAAACCATGCATCCAGCTGAAAGCAGCCCCGGGCAGCGGTCTCTGCTCTTCCATCCATGTCACCCTGCCCCTGAGGGTACCAGGTGGGGGGAGGGGAGGCTTGTCCTTGACCAGGATTGCTTCTCTCCCCTGCTGTGCTAGACTGATGGACTAAATGCCCCCTTTTTCGCTCCTCCCTACCCTTTTGGACTTTGGAGTTGGGCTCCTTAGGACCGAATACATTTCTGCAGCCCGTATGACTCAATTTGGCTAACAGAATCAAGTTGAAGGGATGGTGTGCCAGCTCTGAGCCTAGACCACAGAGGCCCTCCATGTTTCCTCTTGCTCGTGGCACTTCTGCCATGGTCATAAGGCCATGTGCAGACTGGTCTGCTGAAGAATAAGGGACTTACAGAGTACGGCAGAGTCACCCCACTGACCCAAGCTGAGGCCATGCTGGGCCAGCCAACAGCCAGCCAACATCCAGACAGACAGACTAGCCCAGGCAAGGTGAGCAGAGTTGCCTAGCTGATCCCTAGCTAGCTCCCGATTGATAAATGCGTGTGGCTGTTTGTTACAGACCATTAGTGTGGGGCAATGGGTCATTAGGACACCATCCCGCCCCAGTCCTCCTCCTCTCAGAGCTTGTACCCGTATCTGCTTTACAGGATGGTCAGTATGTCATCGACTCTCTCAACAGCATTCTTCATGCAAAGGTATCAAAAATATTTCACAGGGAAAATACCTGGAACTAAATCTGCAGGTGGCTTACAGGCTGAACGCCTCTCAAGATCCCCACTCTCATTGGGTGGAGAGGAAACCTCTGGAAAATGTAAGGAGGGGGCAAAAAATACACAGGTGGGGGATTAACTAGAGCATCTAAACCTCCTTATTTTTAATCCAGTTCATCAGGGCTTGAAGGGATGGGGAAAATGTGCCTTTCTTCTTCTACTTCAGAGCCAACTGAGATAAACGTAGCAGAGAAAAGCATCAGCTTCTGTAAAAGTTAGATTGGAGAATACGGCTTGAGATATGGTCAAAAGGTCAGAAGTCAACAACACTTCAGCCTGAGATTCTATTCACCCTCCTGATGGAGGCGGGGAGGGCTGGAAACTGAGCAGGACAGACTCCCACACCCATCATCAGGGGGAGATCTTCCCCTTCATGAAGGGAAGGCAGGAGTGAGGAGAGGGGCCAGGGAGTCTCACTGGAGACCCTCCACATGGAGACGGGAGAGGTAAGGAAAAACGTTCCCACTAGCATCCAAGCAATAATCTCTCGACCCAGATTACAATGGATTTTTCCAGCTGTTGTGAATTTTGCCTGGGGCCATGGCACCTTCCTTCTCCCTGACAGAACCTGCGGCACCTCAGTGGGAAGATTCACTTCCAGCCCTCAAGTGCACAGAAGGCTCTTCTCATGTAATCCAGCTACAGGTGTGCATGCACCTGTGCATATGCGCGCGCGCACACACACACACACACACACACACACACACACACACACACACACATTCCACGAAGCATTTAGAACCCACCTTCACTCCTGACAACTTCCTAACCCAAACTCTGAGGACCTAGGCCTCCCAGTGTCCCAGTGAGAGGTGCCCTGGCCAGAGCTGGGTACGTCCTGAAGAGGTTTAATAGCTGCACGGACACACCCATACTTTAAATGAGTCGGAATCCTGCTCTGTTACCTCGAACTCATTTGTTCTTAGGGGAACTATTCAATCTTGGTGTGCCTCTGCTTCCTCATCTATAAAGGGAATGTCATGATAGAACCCCATAAGTTTGTTGTGAGGCTTGGATGACATAATTCGTGTGTCCAGCCCATGGTAGTTAGAGGAATAGTCCTCAGTGAATTGTATGTTACATAACATACAACATATGCGTAAGTTGTGTGACTGCATCTTATCTGGGGGGTGGGGGCAATAAGGGCCCTTGGAGGTATTTGAGTCACTCTTTGGCCTGGCTTACATGGTCCAGCTTGACCCAGTCCCTAATGACCCCCACACCTCATCTCCTGCCAGCCCACCATGTCTTCTATGCTGTAGCTTGTGCTGAACACCTTTTGTTCTCAAGAACCTCCATGCCTTCCAGATACCATTGCCTTTGCCTGGAATATCCTGGCCTTCCCCTCTTCCCTCCTCACGCACATCCTTCCCCTGCCTCGCTGCTACCCATGGACCAGATCTCAGCTAAGTACCATTTTCATTTACTTGTTCATTCACTCCAAAAAATACTTGTTGAGTGTCTACTAAGTGCCTAGATTAGTTTGCTAAGTCCACCATTAACAAAATACCACTAACTAGAGGACTTAAACAAGAGTAATCTATCTTCTCATGGTTCTGTAGGCTACAAGTCCAAGATAAAGAGGTCGACGGGGCTGTTCTTAGGCCTCTCAAGTTGGCTCACAGGTGGCCATTTCTGCCCTCTGGTCTTTCTTCTGTGCTTGTGCCTGTCTGTCCTAATCTTTTCTTCTTATAAGGATACCAGTCATATTGGATTAAGACCTGCCCATGTGACTTAACTGTGACTTCATTCCCTTTAAAAAACCCTGTCTCCAAATACCTTCACATTCTGAGATACTAGGCATTAGTCTTTCAATATATGAGTTTGCCGGGGATATGCCTGTAACAGCCCATAACAACACCAGAATGCAAAGCATTTCCCACTCCCCATGTTTTCCTCCAAAAGAAAATAACTTCTAAATAGGAAGACGCTTCTACATATATATATCCTATATATCTCCAGTGATGCAGGATTTTTATTATTATACACTTCTTCAGCAAAATGAATTGCACCTCCAGCCAGATTCCAGCCCCATAAGGAAAGGCACGGCATTGGTCTTAGTCACTGTGTTAGGCTCTTCTGATATGATGATGAGCAATATGTAGTAGATGACAATGGATATTTCTTGAGTGAATGAATGTCCTTGGCTGCCATCTCTGCATGCCAAAACCACAGCCTTAATAGAAAACATAGCCTAGAAAAATGTGTGATAATAATCCCTTACATTTAAAGAGCCCTTTACAATTTAAAGAGCCTTCCTATTCCTTATCTTATGGCCCCTCCTAAGTGTGGGTACCACTCTCTTCGTTTGGCAGAAGGAGACACTGAGGCCCAGCAAAAATAAGGATCTTGACCAAGTTCCCTCTGCAAGCAAGTCATTTCAATGGACCCAGCCCACCTCAATGGATAACCATGGGTTTTGAAATTACAGTGAAAATAAATTAAATTTGTAGTAAAATTTCCTGCTTCCCTTGAGAAACTTGGAGACCCTGGCAGCTGGGGAAACGAAAGCATCAGTGTAACCAGCAAAACGGAGCTCGGCTTCCCCCTTACTTTGCACTTCCATCTTCCCAGGGTGACCCAGACTTAATGCATGTCCTACATGTTTCAATGCTAGTCTCACCCTTTCAAGTTTGAAAGGCTGAAAAGGAGTCTGAACTTCAAATAGCAACTTAAGAGCCTTGCCCTTTCAAGTTTAACATTTCTTCAAGAACAAAAAATAGTCCAAATTGTTGCTTTTGGAATCCAGTTATTATTACTCATGTTTTTTTCCACCAAAAGAAAATCATTTCACATTTTGGTAATGCCTCTTGGCAGCACTGATTGGGAGCAGTCAACAGACACCTCCGGGATCCAGCCTGACCTGGCTGCAGACAGAGGACCAGGGCATGGGAAAATATGTGTCTTTTTAAAGTGGTCATTTGGAAGCTGGAGAGTCCTCATCAGACAGGCTCAAACCTGTGACCCGTGTGTGAAGGAGGCATAAAGCAAGGCTAAAACGCAGGGGCCCTGGCACAGGGAGACCTGCTTTCAGATCCTGGCTCCAGCACTTTTACTGTGTGGTTTGGAACAGGTAGCTTATCCTTCCTACATTTCTGATTCATCCTCTGTAAAATGGATGTTATTGTATGATAGACTTCAAAATATCGTGAGAATGAACAGAAGAATGTGTATAAAACTCTTGTCCCGGTGGCTGGTACACTAGGTACCAATGTTTATTGAGAGCTTACCCAGACTATGCCAGCCCAGGGGGAAAGTCGAGCAAAGGGGTCTCAGAAATGACTCCAGGCCTGTGTGGAGGTCCCATTCCAGTCCTTGCTCTCCAAACAGGGTCCTCCTGGTGGTGGCTCTCCTGGTCCCAAACCAGCCTTCCTTTCTACCTACTCTGGGCAACTGCTCTCCGTCAGACTTCCCCTCCCGAAACTCCCCCTGTGCCTCTCAAATGTCCATCAAACTTCAGTTCTGATGTTCCAGACCCCCTGACGGACACCCGTCCACCCCATCCCATGTCCTCAGCAGGAGATCTCCCAGTCAGGGCTCCCCGGTGGCGAGGACAACAGGCCAACTTGATGCACCAACTTGCTCCCCTTTAAAGTGAGTTCCTTTTCTATCCATATTGACTCTTCCCTGTAGGATATGAAGTTGTCATTCCATTATTTCTCACTAAAAGGGATCCTGGTCCTGGGATCAGCCTGCAGCCATGGTGTCTCCTAAAAAGCACCCCGGTTGACCTTGGTCAGTATACCTCCTCACGTGTCCAACGCTTATGCCTAGCCTCTCCCTGGCCCCATTTCTGCATCTTTCTTGATTTTTTGCTCTTAATAGATAATAATTTTATTCATTTCTTTTTAATTCAAGTATAATTAACATAATATCTGGGCTCCCTTCAACTCCTCTTTGACCAATTAATTTATTTCATATGAATATTTACCTAGGAACTACTCTGTCCACGTACTCAGTGTTAGACACATTGACAGCATTTTCACTTTTGTGTCCAAGATTTTATACTCTGCTGGAAAGAGAAGACCTGTAAATCAACAATTACAACAAAGTGTGATCCAAGTGCTTAGGTAATGGGACAAGAGAACACAGTGAGAGTAAAGAAGAGTGGAACTTTTCCCAGACTGGGGAGTCATGGAAGGCTTCCAGGTGGAGGAGATGCAGAATTCTGAAGAGTCCTACTGAGCTGACTCTCTGAATAATGTGGAGGGAGGGGGTGCAGGGAACGAGCATTCCACACAGAGAAACACTATGCTCAGAGTAGGGCACTGGAAATGGAGGGCTGTGTTTGAAGAACTACACGGTCTTCCAGTTGCATGGCATTCTGCCCACAAAGGCATAGTCTGAGAGGCAAGTTTAGACCCTGAGAGGCGACTATACAAACGAGAAAGTTCTGTGGAGTTATCTTCTGATTTCTCAGTGTAAGAATGATGAGAACAGACCCATGTCGAGGAAGTTCAACAGAGGACCGAGGTATGGTCCTGGCTCCCTCAGAATGGCACAGTGGGAGACCACCCTTCCACCCACCGTCATCTACTGCAGGGCCTCCAGAGAGAAGAGCCAGAGGAGGCAGGGGGTACGAGGACATGACTGGGGGCCAGGGAAGGAGTGGCTTGCCTTCTACAATGACTTTGCCTTCTCTGCTTTTCCTGAGCACAGCAAAGAAAAATAAATCACTCCTCAAATGGCAGGGGCCAGGGCTGGCTGCGTGATTGTCTAATTAGGTGTAAGATTACACCACAGGTCTGGTTACTGGACCCACGGGGATCCTATCCAACAGCATCAGACCAGACAAGAATAAGTGAGACCTTGGCCAGGGTGAAAAGGGGAGAGACAGAACAGCCTGCCACTCCCCCCTTCTCCATCTTCAGCTACCAAACTGAATAGCCAGATAATGAGGGATTTAAAAGAAGAAAGATAAATGGTCTGCTAAGATTTGACACTCAGTTTCATTTCTGCCGTGGAGCTCTGATTACATCCAGATAAGCTAAGAAAGAATCTGGGAAGTGGGAGATCACCACAAGCGCAGCTTATTCTTCTAATAAACAGGACTGAAAAATAATCGGCTGCCATGGGTTGGACATGGCCGTATGGAAGGGATACGTGGACGTGATGGGGACACGGCCCCTTTGCAAGGAGCTCCCAGCCTAGTAGGGAAGAATGACTCAAAACCTCACAACAGAAATTTCTGTTAGGGTTTATTTTTATTCTTATCGATAGGGTGGGTTTTATGAATCCATAGAGAACATTCAGAAAGTTGTCAGAGGGGATGTTGGATTTAAACTGTGTCTTAAAAAACTGAAAAGGAGAGCGGAAACTGCTACTCGGAAGTATAGATATGAGAAATAAGGCATTGTTATGAATAACAAAGACCATATTTCCTTGGTTCCAAGAACTCCTGGCTTTTCAGACATACCACTACTTATACCTTCTGAAGGGGGGATAAAATAGAAAGACCTATTACATTAAATAAACATGTATAAAAATGATCTACCCATAATAGCAAATAGGTGTCCCCACCCTGATAAACCATTTTCTTATTTTATATCACAGTGAGTTTCCCTATGTCTTCTATACATTTAGCAACCATTCTTCTGAGTCATTTTTTAGACATGAGGAGTTACACATAGCATAGTGACTCACAACTTTTTGTAACATGTGCTCCACATCTTGACCTCATTTGTACCTTTAAAATTGACAGTATAATTTTTAGAAGCACCTGAGAATAGTAGAATTTTATTGGCATTTCCTATTTGATAATACTCCTAGATTTCCTCCCCTTCGTTGAATTATGAAATACTAAAAATTAACCTTCTCTTAGTTTTATTGTATTATTATATTTCTCAGGGATTCATTCATTTTGTCTGACTCAAAACAAAATAAAAAGCCTAAATACTACCATAACCAAGGAAGAAATTGAAGACTGGCTTTAAATCTTTCCGCAAAGAAAATTTGAGGCTCAGATGGATGGTTTTACAAGTGAATTCTACCAAACTCACAAAGAACAGATAATTCCAGTATTATACAAATGCTTTTAGAGAACAGAAAAAGAGATACTCCCAAGTCAGAGGGGGAGACGAACCATGAGAGATGATGGACTCTGAAAAACAAACTGAGGGTTCTGGAGGGGAGGAGGGGAAGGGGATGGGTTAGCCCGGTGATGGGTATTAAATAGGGCTCATTCTGCATGGAGCACTGGGTGTTATGAACAAACAATGAATCGTGGAACACTACATCAAAAACTAATGATGTGATATATGGTGATTAACATAACAATAAAAAATTAAAAAAAGAAAAAGGGATACTCCCCAACTAGTTTTATGAGGTCGGTATAATCTTGATGCCAAATCCAGACAAAGATGGTATTAAAAAAATTAAAATTACAGGCTGTTGTCACTCATGAACAGAGATTTAAATATTCCAAATTCCGTATTTTCAAATTGGTTTCATCGAGGAGTAAAAAATATAATGCAGTTTGACAATGTTTATTAATCCCAGGAATGCAAGTTTAGTTTAGCATTTTAAAAAATTTATGGTGTATTTTACTTTATTTAATAATAAAGACAAATCTTGCCTCCTTCTTGTTAGATTTTTTAAATGTTCAATAAACTTTGAAAATTTATAATTAAAAATTCTTATAAAACTAGGGGTGGAAAGGAACACTTTACTGCTAAAGGGCATCTATCAAAAATCTACAGTAAAACATACTTAAAGGTAAAATGTTGGAAGCGTTTCCTATGAGGCAGGGAAAGGATGGTTTCCTCTTCAATATTTGTCTTAGCCAACATAACAAGTCAGGATAAAGAAATAAAAAGGATAATAATAGGAAATACTCTTAGATGTGGTAGATGTTTATATCAAAAACTGAAAAAATCAAATTATTAATAATATAGTTGGATAAAACATGAATATGCAAAAGCCAATTGACTATTTAGATTGAAGAAACACGTAGAATAAATAACTTCCTAAAAGATAGTATTTATCCAGTCACAAAATGCATATACAAATATTTTATATGTCATATCTATGATATATCTGACTCTCTATATACTTGAGAAATATAACAAAATCTGTACCAAAATTCCATGGTGAAAATTCTAAAACTACTCAAAAGAATGTCAAAAAGAAAGAAACAATAAAAATTTTACTATGCACATGGATGGGAAGACTCGATCATACTGATGCCATTTTCCTAAAAGTAATCTATAGAGTCAAATTGTTTCAACCCAAATCCCAACAAGAACTTTCTGGTAAAATTTGAAAAGATTTCCCCCATCTTGAATGAACTTTTGCTCTACCAGAATGCTTATGAAACCATTAGACAGTCATGACACGGCCCGAGGATAGACAAACAGATCTACATGACAGAACTGAGAGCCAAGCTACTTTCCAGAGTATATGGAAACTTGGTTCATGGCAGAAGCAGCAGTGCAGATATCGGGGAAAGATGAGCTACTTAGCAAATGGTACCAGGAATACTGGGGATCCATTATGGGGAAAAATATGCAATGGATACTCCCTCACACCATACATAACAATCTATTCATGTGGATTCAGTACTTCCATGTAAAAAATAAAACTTTAAAAATTTAAAGGAGGGCGCCTGGGTGGCTCAGTTGGTTAAATGACTGCCTTCAGCTCAGGTCATGATCCTGGAGTCCCGGGATCGAGTCCCACATCGGGCTTCCTGCTCAGCAGGGAGTCTGCTTCTCCCTCTGACCCTCTTCCCTCTCGTGCTTTCTATCTCTCATTCTCTCTCTCTCTCAAATAAATGAATAAAATCTTTAAAAATAAATAAATAAAAAATAAATAAATAAAAATTTAAAGGAGACTATAGAAGAAGGGCTTTATAATCTTGATATAGAGAAAGAGTCTGTAACAAGCCAGGAGGCACTAATCACACACCCACACACACACATACACGTGTGCACACAGAATTGATAATGTGACTACATTAAAATTAAAAGCCTCTGTCAAAAGAGCTTGTAAAAAAGTGGAAAAACAAGCCATGAACTACTGGAGAAATTTGCCATATAAATAACTTACTGAGCATTATTCTCCAAATACATTAAAGAATTCTCTCTTAACCAATAAAGAAATAAGTAACCTAATAAACAAACAGTGAGCAAAAGACATGAACAGACCTTCCACATAAAAATAAACAGAGGAACACAAATGGTCTATAAACATATAAAAATGTCCATCCTCGTTAGCGAACAGAAAAATGTTAATTAAAGCCAAAATAACTACTTTGTACTCACAGATGGGCAAAAATTACAAGTAGCACCACACTGAAAGTTGGCTAGTGCGGAGCAATGGGAATTTTCATATGCTGGTGACAGCACACTGGATGTTGGCATAAGAGCATAATCTTGTGATGGTGGAGATACACATACCTGGGGAACCGGCCATTTCTCTCCCAAGGCACAGCCTAGAGCAATTCTTGAACATGTGCAGCAGGATTCATGACAGCATTGTTGGTAATAGAAAAACAACTTGGAAGAGCCCCTGTGTTTGTCAACAGAAAATGGATAAATTTGAGTAGGAATTCACACTGTAGAACACCAGGCAGCAGTGAAGAAATGAACTACAACTTCATGCATCCGTTGTGGATACATTTCAAAAACATAACACGGAGTGAAAAAAGCAAGTTGCAGAAAAGCACACACCTTTATGTGTGTTCTGACACCTGTAGTACAAAGCTCCCAATATATAAATATTCACAGTATATTGTTTGGGGGTGCATACAAATGTAATAATCTATAATGCAAAGCAACATAATGATGAAGACAAATCCTGGGTAATCGAATATGGTTATCCTTGGCAGAAAAGAGGGCCACAGCTAAAGGGGAGCACACTGGGAGGGGGGCCTTCAAAAGCATCGAGAACTTTTATTTCTTCAACTGAAGCTTGGGCATTTATTTTATTATCCTTTATACGGATATATACATGATATGTTCTTATGTGTGAGCACGACACAAAATTTGAATATAGGAATGTATAAAGAAAACATAGTCACCTCCGATTCTACTATCCATAGATAATTATTGTCAGTGTTTTTTATATTCTTTTACTTACTATTTTATATCCTACCACACTAATTGTTTCTTAAAACATACACAAAGTGGCTAGAAGCCTTTAACAGATAGGAATTAGCCCTTGAATGGTAACTTTTTCAAAAACAGGAGAGGTTGATAGAATGGATTTGGAGGCTGTGTTCTCTCTCTCTCTCTCTCTCTCACTCACTCTCTCTCTCACACACACACAGAGAGAGAGAGAGAGAGAGAGAGAGAGAGGCAGGCAGGCACCACTTTATCATGACTTACTTCACTAACTGGCCTCTGGCAAATTTATTTTAACAATAACTACAAAATGCACCTCAGAAATGTTAGAATGTGAAAAAATACATCTTCAAGTCTAGAAAATATGCTAGCTTATTATAGCTGGAGCAGAGAGTGCAAATGGAGGCAAGGAGGAGTGGGGAACAACCAGACACGAACCTGGAAAGTGAAGTTGGTGCCAGGTTGCAATGGGCTTTGCATGGAAAGCTAAGGAGCCTGTGGACACGGGTCCATGCTACGTGACCAAACATTTTGATTGTACCCCCGTCTTTGTAAAGAAAAGAGAAATGAGTCTATGCCTGTAACGTGTGTATTTATATCTTTATAAATTGTGTTTATTTCTCTACTAATAGACTAAATATGAGAATACTTTCTTCCTACACTCCAAAGCATTGCCTTGAGCACCTTCTGAGAAACTCACACCCACACACCCCTCTGTGGAGCCTCTGCTCTATATGAGGTGTATGGAAGGATTTTAAACAGGGGGGTAATATGCTCAGATGTGCTGTCTGCTCAATCCATCTTAAATAAGAACACAAATGAATGAATTCTTCAATAATAGTGAATAATCCAAGGGATAAACTCTGGAAGCACTGCAAAAAAAAGGGAAAAACAAAGGAAGAGTAGCAGGCAGGGTATCTAGTTGCCCAGGATACGGGTTTGGATTAAACTGCACACTTGTCTCCAAAGTCAACACCAGAGGAGGATGGAGTGAAAGGAAGAGTGTTGAGATTTAGTTCATAACTAAATTTGATATAACTAAAAATCAGATTAGATGTGACCGTTAAGAAAGCGGCAAGCGATGAGGATGACCATGATGGGATGGATCATGACACACTACCTGGCACAGAGAAGCCCCGGGAGCGGAGCAGGGCTGCCAAGGAATGAGGAAGATCCATTATGAACCTGAGAACTTCCAAAGTCTACAGGACAGTTAGTGTCTAGACCAGAGCACACGGGGGTGGGGGGGTGGGAGGGAAATAGAGAACTCTTGACTGCAGCTCATGAGAAAATGTATATATATATAGAACTGAAACAAACGTTTTACAAAACAATACTTGTCCTGACTATATGGAATGCACGGTCATCTTTTTATTCTATTATTTTTAATGCCAATAGCAGTTCATAAAATCAATTTCATGACTCCAGAGTTTGAAAAACAATAGGCTACAGGAATTGGTTTAAATAGAACAATTCATTCTAATCATTCAAGCATCAAGTTGTGAAAAGAACTTGGACTATGGGATTGGACAGGCTTCTATTTGAATTCCAGAATTAGCACCCACTAACTGGGTGGCCGTGGACAAGTCGGAATCTCAGACTCCTCATCTGTAAGAATTGAAATAATATGATTTGCCTCCTAAGCTTGTGATGATAAAATAAAGGAGAATAAACATGGCATCATACTCAGGGTTGAGCCCCTCCTTATCACTTTCCAACCCTGATGAGACCACAAAATGTTGAGACATTTTTCCCCCGTAGGAAGCCCACCAATTTCCTGACGATAGCTATCAGAGCTTAACTACTCAACTCAAAAATTAGAGAAAAAATTAAGACTGAGTTGACCTTGTTTTACCCAGAGATTTAAGGGAGATTTATGCAGATATATGGATGCCTTGAAATCCTGCACAATCTGGGTGTCCTGTGACCCAGTAAGGTAATTCTGGGCCAAAGGAAATTGCCCTGTAGCAAGAAACACTTGAGACACACTGCTATATTGAAGACACGGCTCAAAGAAAGGTCATCGTGGCCCCAGAGGGCAGAACTGGAAAAGAATACTTGTTGTTGATGGATGTTTTGAAAACATGACAATTCAACACATAATCCCCAAAATAATAGTCTGATAGCTCCAGTACCTGAACAAGGTTTAAAAATATATACCCTGGAAATGAAAAATAAATGTGAAGGGAAAGCAAAGAAGGAATGTTGTTGTTAATAAAGTGAGCTTTGGGTCATATAGACCTCATCCAATTTCTATAAAACTCAGTGATGACACAGCCTTGGACAAGTATTCAACCTCTGTGCCCCGGTTTCCCCATCCGTAAAACAAGGATACATAGCACCTGGCTTGCAGGTACCTGAAATGCTCATAGTCATGCTGGACACACAGTTGGGCGGTAGAGTACAAGGAGTGGTGGCTTCGAACAAACAGGAAATGAGCAGGCTGTGTTATATATGGAATATGCAGTCTCTAATATGTACTAATATAAATTATACTGTGTGACAGCTAGAGAAGGGTCCTATCCCTTTGTGTCTATGCCAAAAAAAAAAAAGTGTAATCCTTGTAGTCATTTTAATTGTATTTTGCAACTATAGATGTCTATTTTTAGAAACCGTCTCAGCTCTGATTAAATTCAGGTTTCAGAGAAGTGGATTTATAGTTGAACCTACTGTCTAAAACCCCATAACTGAGAACACTCGGACACTTTGGAAAGAATCAAACATTTTTTACAACTTTGTGAGGGCTATCTTTGAAATCTTTGGAAATGTTAATAAAAGCTATGTTTAGCTTTCAAACATATACATTGTTTTTTACTACATCGTAGTAAATATAAAATATATTTATAAATACAAAATCAAAGTGAGATAACGAGAACAGCAGTTTAGGACTATGCCATTTTCTTTCCTTTCTTCATGATTACAGGGAGTTAAAACACACACACACACACACACACACACACACACAGAGAACACACAAAATAGGCACTTTCATGCCTCTGGGCTTTTATTCAAGTTGTGGCTTCAATTCATCATGTCCTTTCCCCTTTCACACCCCAAAGTGAAGTCTTGATTCTTGTTCACTCTCTTTCAGCTCAAATATCTGTTCCCTTGTCATACCTTTCCCGACTTGACCCACCCACTGCTGAAAGAATGAAACATTCCTTTTCTCCGCTACTGGAGCTTTTTCCCATGTGATTAAAACCTAGCAATCAGCTGCATAAATGAATGGAAGAATGTTATTTCGTTTTAGAGATACATTACATAAGAGATACATTACATTATTTATGTAATAAATTAGCGTTAAACTGCTGTAGCATCTAGACCCCAAATAGAATGGCACTAGCAAGATACAAGGACTCAGGCTGACCTTGGCTCTGTCAACTGCCATACCTACCTGTTCTTCCAAGGCGGCTCGGGTATTTGTCCTTCTAGCAGGGGGAAGGCTCGAAGGAAGGGCACACACCGAAGGCATTCCCGGGTGTGACTCGTACCACTTCTATTCACACTGCACTGGGTACATTTGGGTGAGAGCCCACAGCTCCTGCCACATTCCCAAGAGAGCAGGGATTGTGCCGTATTCATCTACGTATCCACAACATCCAGTAGAGTGCTTGGCACACTCCAACCCTCTCCCCAACACCAAGGCCATCACCAAGTGCCCACAATGCCAGCCCCAACAGTTTACAACCCCTGCCTGCTTAATCTTTTTCTTAATACTTGCTACTATTCAACACCTATGTTTTACTTATTTACTTAGTTTCATCTCTGCCTCCCCCTCTAGGATGCCCTCCATGAAGGCAAGAATTTTCTATTTGTTCCCCCTTTTATCTTTGGCACCTAGACCAATGCCTGGCATGTAATAGCTGCTCAATAAATATTTGTCAAATGAAAAACTAAATGTAGCAAACCTTTTCCTTTGAGGGCTACAGGTCTAGCACTCTGAGCACTTCCTGTACTAACCACTTTGGCTGCCTGTAAAAACAGAACAGTAAAAGCCCTTCGTGCTCTCAGTGCTCCAGCTGATTTCAATTAACTCCTCCATCTCACTCTGGTGAGTGAATTTGCAAGATCCTTTTTTTTTTTTTTTGAAGACCAGATATTTTAACACAGAACTGTGTATTCCAATATTGAGTATGCATTTAGCAACTGCAGATAAATAAATCTGCTTACAAAGGCAACTAATGATAGGAAGGGACTTTTAGAAATATAAAGCCATACAGAAAAGTTAAGTGTTCAAACTAGTCCTTGCTTTTATAGAGGAAATGGGCTTTATTTGGGGCACCTGGGTGGCTCAGTTGGTTAAGCGTCCGCCTTCAGCTCAGGTCATGATCCCAGGGTCCTGAGATGGAGTCCCACTCAGAAGGGAGTCTGCTTCTCCCTCCGCCCCTCCCTCCCTTTCTCTCTCTCTTAAATAAATAAAATCTTAAAAAACAACAAAAAAAGAAAATGGGCTTTATTCTCAAAGTCTAATGACAGGCAAAAATTAATAAAGCAGGAAATAACAAATGTTGGCGAGGATGTGGAGAAAGGGGAAACCCTCTTACACTGTTGATGGGAATGCAAGCTGGTGCAGCCATTCTGGAAAATAGTATGGAGGTTCCTCAAAAAGCTAAAAATAGAGCTCTTTTAATACCCTATGACCCAGCAATTGCACTCCTGGGTATTTACCCCAAAGATGTAGTGAAAAGAAGGGCCATATGTACCTCAATATTCATAGCAGCAGTGTCCGCAATAGCCAAACTGTGGAAAGAGCCGAGATGCCCTTCAGCAGATGAATGGATAAAGAAGATGTGGTCCATATATACAATGGAATATTACTCAGCCATCAGAAAGGATGAATACCCAACTTTTACATCAACACGGATGGGACTGGAGGAGATTATGCTAAGTGAAGTAAGTCAAGCCAAGAAAGTCAATTATCATATGGTTTCACTTATTTGTGAAACATAAGGAACAGCATGGAGGACAGTAGGAGAAGGAAGGGAAAAATGAAGGGTGGGAAATTGGAGGGAGAGACGAACCATGAGAGACCATGGACTCCGGGAAACAAACTGAGGGTTTCAGGGGGGTGGGTATTAAGGAGAGCACATGTGGTGATGAGCACTGGGTGTTATACACAACTAATGAATTATGGATCACTACATCTGAAACTAATGATGTAATGTATGGTGACTAACATAACATAATAAAAAAAAAAAGTCTAATGACAGGCTGAGATGTGGGTGGCTGAGCATAGCTCTGGCTGAGAATCTGTAAGAGAGCAGTTTCTGTCTGAACTGTCCTGAGACAGGCCAGGCTGGTCAGGGGTGGCAGGTCCCACTGAGATCACATGGGCCTGGGTCCATGAGAAACTGCTGCTGATATTCTGCAAGTCACTGAGAGGCAATGCCACTGGGAAGTCAGTGGGAACCTTCAAGGGGTTCTCTAACTCGTCATCCTGGGCACTGGAGAACCGAGGAGCAATGAATTCACACTTGGTCATTGAACTGTGAGCCAGAGATGGGGTGTGTAGGCGTTGGCTGCCATGGCAACAGACTCCAGAGAAAAGGCAAGCAGCACATGGGAGGGGAGGACAGACGCAAACTGATATTAAGAGCCTATTGTATACCAAAAACCATGCTAGGTGATGCACTACCTCATCTGTTTTATTCTTTATAAAACCCTATATCATCATCATCATCATCATCATCATCATCATCATCATCATATTAATATCTACTTCAAAACATTCTATTTATTGAAGGCCTACTAAGAGCCCTACATTGTACCAAGGTCTGTATAGCATTACCTCAAAAATTAATTCTCAAAAACCCTATGGGGTAGACATAATCTCCTTATTTTATAAACTCTCTTAGAGCTCAGAGAAGTCAAGAACTTGCCAAAGGTCCCTGAAGCCAGAGCACAAATATGAATCTGAAAGTCTAATCCCATGTTCCTTCAACCATGCCAAGCTACTAAATAATGTAAACAGCAGGCTTCCTTCTATTTTCCAGTCTCTAAAGCACCAGGCTGTTGTCATTTGATATCCATATCCTCAGGGACTGAGTCCAGGCAGGCAAGGCCAGGAACTTCTTTTCATCTCTCTGTTGATCTTGAGGAGAATATGGTTGGTTGTACCTGTGACAGTGGGGTCTGTCAGTGAGAGCTTCACAGGTGGGCATCCACTAAGGCCACCTTTCAGTTCTGGGGCCTCTGAGTACATCTAGAACATGCTGGTAGCTGATCTTCCTACAGCACGCTCTGACCACATCACTCTGCTGCTCAGCACCCTGCCTCCATCATTCAGGGCAGATCCTAAACTAGACTTTCAAAAGCCACACACTCTGGCCCCTACCACGGCAGCGAACACTCACCAAGCATCTCCCATATGTCTAAGCACTTTTCATATGTTAAACCAGGGAAACCCTACGATAAGTTGACTGTTCCTCTCATCCCATTTTCCAGATAGAGAGACAGGCACAGCAAGGTGAAATAGTTTGCTCAGGGTCACAGGGATAGCAGTGCCAGAATTCTGACACAGGTACGCTCGTTGTAGAATCAACCCTGACACCATAGTTCTCACTTCCTGTCCCACGAGTTTCTCTGCTGCCTTGTCCTGGGGAGCCCATGGAAAGCCATGGGCACTGTCATATGTGCAACAAAGAAAGCCGGGGCTGAAGGCTGAAGCCCACAGGGCCACCATTGATCCAGTGTTTAAATGCATCAGATGTGCAATCCATAATGCCCCTCAGAAGTCTCATGGGGTCAAGTGCTAGTGGTCCAAAGCAGTAGTGAACTCAATGGTGCACCCCTGCCTTAGTGTCCCTCCTCAGTCTCTCATTCCAAGTGGTCCTTAAGATCACTTCCCAAAGAGGGGTGCCTGGGTGGCTCAGTTGGTTAAGCGACTGCCTTTGGCACAGGTCATGATCCTGGAGTCCCAGGATCAAGTCCCACATCGGGCTCCCTGCTCAGCAGGGAGTCTGCTTCTCCCTCTGACCCTCCTGCCTCTCATGCTCTCTATCATTCTCTCTCTCTCAATAAATAAATAAAAATCTTAAAAAAAAAAAAAAGATCACTTCCCAAAGAACTACCTACACTCAAGTCTCCCTTAAGTTCTGCTTTTCAGGGAACACTGGTTACGACAGTGAAGGTCACTGAGCAAAGAACCCAGAAAATACTGTCAGAAAACCAGCTCTGGTAGTTCCTGCCATGTCATGAACTCACTTCAAGTCTCTGAACCTCATTCATGAAATGGGTTAAATGGTAGCTACCTTTTCTACACCCTCCCGCACCGGTGTTGCTTAGAAGATGAGAGTCTGCAAAAACTCTCAAATATAGAAAATGTAAAAATGCAAGGTATCATTTAGGAATGCACCAAAGCTTAGTGTTAGTCTCAGAATTTGGGCCAAATATTTCTTTCAGCTTCAGCTGGACTTTGGGTTTTGACTCGTTTGATATCATTTCTGGCACCCACTGTTGTGTGACCAGTGATTGCACGGCTGCCTAGGTCAACATCATGTCTGATAATGTCAGTAATTCCAACAAGGCAAGTCTTCTGGATTAATTTTTAATATCTGGTTAACTATTTTCAAACATATATAATCATTCTAGAAATAACTTAGTAAAAAAAATCTATTGTGCTTTGTATGATAGGCAATCTATATTTCAGTAATATCTGTTATCAAAAGAGTAAAATACTGCCATAGTCAATGTTTTTTGTAAAGCTGTTAATATCTCTTTCAAATTGCCAAGTAGTTATAAAGGGAAAGAGGTTGCTGTTTCTGTAAGAGTACTGAGAGAGTTCTTTAGCTAAACAGCTTTAGGAAAATGTTACATTTTTTTAACCTAAAATTTTTTTAGAAGCTTAAAAATAGGACAGCTAGAAGTGCTGAGAAATGATTGTTTCAACCCTTTGTTATCAAACTTTTAAAGTTTGAAACTAGAAATTTGAATAAGTAGATAATTAATTTATAATAATATTTAAAATTTTCCCTCAGAAGTTCCTCTTCTGTGATGGTGGTATTATGCTTTAAGCAGATATTTATTTTTACATTTAGCCATTTCATGTTTGGTCAAAATATATTTTGTGAACCTCTAGTATCTTCTTTTTTCCTCAATGTCCTAACTTCCAATATCTGAGGATACTATGAGCTCCTTTAGGTTAAAGCTATGTATTTATTCATTCACCCATTCATTCATTTATATTCATACAACAAATATTTACTAAACACATGCTATGTGCGAGTTGACACTGTTTATCTCTGTATGCTGAGTTCCTGAAAGAGTCCAGTAGAGTGATTTTAAATTTTTTGAGCAACAGAACTTTTTTTTCTAATAAAACCCTATTTAACATAAGATGAAAGTAAGAGACTCATTCATTCATTCATACAAAGTATTCATACAAAATACCTACAAGTACCAGGCACTATGCTAAGCATTGAGACTACAGCATAACAGGCAAAGTCTCTGGGAGAAAGAGACAACAAAGAAACATACAAATAATATGTCACATAGCAGATGGCCACAGAGAAAGGTAAAGCATAGTAAAGAGGGTAAAGAGTACTGGAGCCCGAGGGGTTACTAATTTTATACAGTGTGGTCAGAAGATCCTCACCAGCACAGTGACCTTTGAGCAGAGATGTAGCCATCTGGGTTCATCAGAGCCACTATGACTATTATTGGAATAAGAAAATTATTACAGGAATTAGACCTTACTCAAATATGGGAGGAGCTGGGGAAGGGGAAGTTCTGGCTTGTAGTTGGGCAAGAGTCTTTTACTAGTCCTGAAGTACTGGCTGATGGAAACAAATTGCAGCTTGCAGGGGCTCTGAGAAGCCAAGGATGTGCAGCCACTGAGGGGGACCATGAAGAAAGCTCACAGAAAGGTCCATGGAGATCCGTTGCTTCTACATAGCTACCACCTCTCCAGGGCCATAGCCAAGGATCTGGGCATGGAGGAGAAAAGAGCAAGTGCAAGGTGAGACTTGCCAGGCACTTCTGCATCTGTCCATCACTGCATCTGCCCCTTACAACTTTCCTAGAGGAAGGACCACTGCTCTACTTCATTTGTCCAAATCTCATGCATGTTCTCTTTTTGTCAACTCTAACCTAGAAAGTTATAGGAAGAGGGATTCTGGAAAACGCAGGTTCCATCTTAATCAAGTTGACATAGCTCAATCCAGTAGAAAAGTGAAGGAGAAGAGACTTTCAAGTTGACATAACTCAATCCAGTAGAAAATGTGCTCTCTAGGAGAAGAGACTTTCAAATAGAGGGAGCAGCAGGTGCAAAGGCCCAAAGGTGGCACTATATTTGGTGTGATAAAAGTAATGATGAACTGCTCAATTTAACTGTTCACTGTTTATAGAACTCTTTAAAGCATGTTTAAGTAGTACAATGTTACCTGTATTGGTAGGCTAAAAACCATAGCCTCGCATATTCCATAGAGAGCACTCAATAAATGATTGTTGAATGAATGAAAAATATCACTGTGGTCCTATTTTTGGCTTGGTTTGGTTTGGTTTTCCCTGCCCAACATTAAGCCCTCTTCCTATTTGTCCTATTTGTGGGCAATTCTCTGTAGTATAGGGTATTAGTAAGAAATAGCATCTTTCCCTCTATGGAAGCTGAAGAGCAGAAATCCTGCCTTTCCCCACCCCCCCAAAGCCCACACAAGAGCAAATGAAATGGACTTAGCCAGTCAGATGATTCCACCTAACTTCGAATCTCAAAGAAATAACTCAAAGACATGGAGACGGTTTGTTAATTATCCTCAGTGGAGAGGGCAGCAGCAAGAGTCTAGCACCAGCACATGTCAAGCGGCCATCATGGAGAGGGGCAAGAATTGTGGTGCTGCCACGATCTGAACCAGTCTATGCCCGGGACATGATCTTGGCTGTGTTCCCTACTGCCCTCCTTTGTTCTTACCACAGTTCCCATTGATTCTGTGTGTTAACTAAGACCCTTCCAGTGTATTACTTTTCCACAGAAGTTGACCAGAGTGAGTTAGGTTATTTGCAACTGAGCATCCAGAAGTGAGTTGTAATCCAGAAAGCCTAAGAAAATGGGGGATGAGCACTTAAGAGGAACAGGAATTTTTGGACTATCTAATCTAAGGGAGTTAAAGGCAGAGTAATTTCCACTTGTCTCCAGGAATGGAAATTGAGAAATTCATGGCAAGCAGTAACAAACAACAATAATAACAATGACTAAACTATTGGCTGAGGGCACACTAAGGGCAATGTTTGGAGGACCATCACACTAGCCAATAACCCATAACACTAGGACCATAAAGCATGCATGTGAAACTCGAGGATCAAATGGCAGAGAACAATCAACAGCTCAAAGAAAGATATTGACAAACTCAAATCCCTAAATTCTCTGCTCAAGGTATGAACTAAAACTTGGGAAGCTTCCATGGCCAGGGCAAAAAGAATCTTTTATAACTGACATCTACAAAGCTGAGGCAGAGAGAAAGCAAATTCAACCCAATCCTTGGGCTACCAAAGTAAAAGATAAAATGAATTCCCAGCCTCACCACACCAGTTGTCTTTAGTGTAAAATGAGGGTACAGACTAAGAAAGAATGCTTCCCTAGAAATTGCAAAGGAATGCAAGGAATGCTTTCAAGGGTACCTTGAAAGTCTGGGGACACTGGGTGGCTCAGTTGGTTAAGTGTCTGACTCTTGGTTTTGGCTCAAGTCATAATCTCAGGGTCGTGAGATCAAGCCCCATGTCTGGCTCCATGCTGGGCGTGGAGTCTGCTTAAGATTCTCTCTCTCTCTCTTAAAAAAAAAAAAAAAAAAAAAGTCCAGCCCATGCTGAGCTTTTGACAGCAGAAGCAGCTGTTCATCTCTTGTTCAATGAGGCTGTTCCTGGATTGCTAGAATAATCTATTACTCCCTTGCCTGAGGAGACGCCCTGCAAGAGGAAATCAAGATAACTACCTTCCTTCCATCATTGTCTTAAGATTATTTGAATCAAATTAATGAGTGCTTTAGAGGACGGAAAGGAGGCAGTTTCAAAGTCAAACCTGAGGTTTAAGCAGAAAAATCTGGAAAACAAGTGCAAAAATGGAATTTGAGAGCACTTCACCCAAAGGGAGGAGAACATAACACATCTTGTTGTTGTTATAAGCAGGGTATTCTTTCAGGGATTCTGGACTCAGAGTCCTTGAGGGATAGGAATGCTAAAGTGGATTTATCCATGTGCGACCACTCCCTCCCTCCCACGATTGCTGTGTGCTCTGGGCACACTCTCTTACCAAGAACTTAAGATCTACATTGATGAAGAGAGTGCCAGCATCACTGAAAATTGGTTTGATGGTATTTTTCTATGGGTAGGGGATGCTGAGAGGTCAAGTTCCAGGTAAAATGGAGTCACTGATTTCACTAGGAAGAGGAAACACCACTGGAGACAATTAGAAGCATTTCACCTGCATTTGTAAAGTAAGTGTGGTTACCGTAATAGGCAGTAATATTGCGTGTCTGACTTGCAGGGACAAGAGTGGAAAGTGCCACCAACCTTAAGATACCTTAAGCCCTAAGTAGACAGGCACCTCATCAAGGACCTACTTGATTTGCATAGCTCTAGGTTTTAGGACACCAAGATATTGTGCTACTAATATTGTTGCCATCCCTAATGCAATTTCCAGCCTTGAAAAGAGAAGCATGAATCCTGTAAAAATATGGAAGGTAGGCCTGTAACTCTTTCTCCTAGCCTTCCCCAAAGGGACCTGTGTCTCTTCAACAGGGTAACTATACCTCTGAGGAATTACTAGGTGTTGCCCTTAATTAAACTCTAAATCCTAGGACCCAGAACCTCCTGTAGCCTGATAGGTAGAATGCGAACTATTGAGTCTATTTAGAGGTCAAGTGATAAAGGGAATTTTGACTCAATTTTGTTTTGTGGTAAGTTCAGTGGAAACTCTGAATCCATCCTGGAATTTATGAATATGGTGTTGGAAACATAGTCTCAGGAATTCACGGAATCCACATACTGGCCTCCTAATCCATGAAGAAGGAGCCAAGTAGGAGAGGCCAAGGGGAAGCCCCTACGGTCCCCTCTCTCTAGCAAAATAGTAGATTAAAAACACTGTCATGTTCCTGGGGGCAGAAATCACTGAGATTAGTGTCTTCTTCAAACAACTGGGAGATACCAAGGTAATGATTCCCACCACATCCTCAGTACCTGCCAGTTTGCACAACTCTGGGACACCATTTAGATAAATAATATAGTGTGATTGACTCTCCCAAAGCTATTTGATGTGGTGACCCTGCAGAGGACCCTTAATTTTTCAGTTTGGCTGATAGAGAAGATACAGGACTTTTGGAACCATGCTATGCTGCTAAAATTGCCAATGTCATCTGGAGTATGAGGTAATACATTGGAGACAATCAGAATCACTGATCTCTGGGAGAAAGCAGTCTCCTTCCCATCAGAATGTGGAGATTTCATGATCTGGGATATCCACCTTCACTTTATATGTGGAGAAAATGAAATCAGAGAGCAAAGTGATCCATCCAGGCTCACAAAGCCATCAAGAAGCAGTGCCAGGTCTAACCCCCGTCCCGTTCTCCTACTCTGCATGAAAGCCCCTGGAGTTCCCCAAGTTCATGCTGAGGTGGAAGGTGCAGGTTGCATAGACTTGGAGCTGCTGCTAGAAGAGAACATGTTTTCTGGGAAAGAAAAGAGAGAGACAAAAATAAAGATCATGAATTGACAACCAGCCATGAGTGATGCTCAAGATGCAATTTCTTCCCAAATCTGACATCATTTGGGAGCTTATTTTCAAATGAATATTCTTTAGAGTCCGTGGGGCTAGTACCAAGGGAACATAGTCGACGGATGCCTTTTCCTCTTTAGTTTCCAAGAAAGCAGATGGTGGCAGCCAAATCCCCAGGTGCACGAGTGTTCAGTCTGAAGTTCTCCAGGTTTGGGAACAGGCCCAATGCCACAGACTCATCATCTGGTTAGGGAGATGATTCAGTCCAGTGATACTGGCCATAACCATTTGAGCATCTTTTATGATGTGTCCAACTGTACATCAGGGACTTGGCCAAGATGTAAAGGGATTTTTTTCTTAAAAGACTAGCCGCCCTCACTTCCAAATAAATAGAACATTTGACACATTCTCTAAACCGCCTGGGCCCTGGGATTGAATTTCATCGTGCACTTTATAAAATACAAGTCTTAGAAATAACATACCACATTATCAACTAAGGATGTGTTCAGGTCCTATGACAAATGCACTCTCAGAGTAGAGAGGAAGGTTAGTGAGAAGAGTGTGCAGAGGGCTCTCCTGAATGCATTCAAGTTAGCCAGGGTCTCTGTGACGCTTTGAGAAAACTGAAAAGAGTCGCAGAGCATATTCTTTAAAGCCAGTGGGCTCTGGCTGTTCCCGGCTTCTAGTTGGGCCAAGGGAGGGGCGGGGTCAGTATTGGCACCATAGTCACAACATTCCAGAAAGATGATGGCTGTCTCTACAACAAGTTTGCCCCTGGGGAGGAGTTTGCTTTAGGTTGTGGGGCCCCTAGCATGACAAAGAGTAGCTCCCAAACAGACTGTCTTCATCTTCACTAGTCTCAACTGGTGCTTTGCTGCTCCTCTCCCGCCCAGCTCATGTCCCACCTTCCATTACAAAATACTTGTGTCAATGGGTAACCCACAAAAGACCAAAAGGTCTCATGGTCCTGTATCTATAAGATGCCACATCAAAGAAACTTTGGTCTCACTCTGAAAGCTTTGAATAATAATGGACAGTTGCATTGCTGATTTTGTCAAAGGCGCAACACTGGACAATTTGCACAGAATCCCACCCAGAGATCCTTCTGAAAAATCACCTGTAGGTGTTTTCTCCTCTCCTTAAAGTTTCATCGTCATGGAAAATATTGAAAGTCCACCTCCTCCCCCATCTCTCACCCCCTTTCTCTCTACACCCCAGGGCTTCTCCGATTTGCTGTTGACCCCAGTCCCATACCTGACTCATGCCCCCTTAACCTGTCATCTTGCCACCACAGGAAGCCCGGTGGAAGATGTGGTCGGGATCCCTGCTCTGCTCTGTGTCTCCAGGAAGCAGCCATCTTTTTATTCCTGCCCTATCTCTCTGCCTGCTTGGAAGCTCCATGGAGTCGGGACTGCATCTAACTGCTCCTCTCTGCCCCCTCTCATGGCCTGGCAGTAACTAGCATATAGTAAAGTCACCATGAATGTTTGTTTCTGCAACAAAGTCATGGGGAGATAGAGGACCGGGGCTTTCTGCCTGCCTGTCTTGAAATTCTGACCATTAGCACCTGCCACCACTCACCCACATTATACCAGCAAACTGGTGTATTAATTTCCTAGGCTTGCTGTAACAAATAACCACAAACTTGGTGGTTTAAAACAACAGAAATAAATCCTTTCACAGTGCTGGGGGCAAGAAGTATAAAATCACGGTGTTGACAGAGCCATGCTCCCTCCCAAGGCTCTGGGGGAGATCCCTCTTCCCTCTTTGAGCTTCTGATAGGCTTGTTCAGGCATACCCCCAAATCTCTGCCTCCATCCCCACAGAGCCTCTTCCCTCTCTGGCTCTGTTCTGTTCACACAGCCTTCTTATAAGGACGCCAGATTTAGGGCTATCCTAATCCAGTATAAACTCATCTTAACCTAACCAATTATATCTACAAAGACCCTATTTCTAAATGAGGTCACCTTCAGAGATTCCACGTGGACATGAATTTAGGGGGGACAACCCAGCGTACCAGGAAATGAAAACACAATATTTTGAGGTAGACAGAGAAACTGATGCTTCTTTTCATGATCTATTCTGCCATATAGAGCATCTTGCCTCGTTGCAAGGAGTAGCTAAGCGTTTCAACAAATAAAAACTTTATATAGTACGTTACACAAGAAATTCCTACCCCTTCAGCTTCTGGGCCCTGCTAGAATAGGTTTATATTCCATGTTTTTCCATCTTGAGGGCCACAGAAGCCACCATTATAGTTTCCTATCTGCTGGCAGCTAATTCACATTTGGTGTGGCCTGAAGCTCACATAGTTTTTTTGGGGAAGGTCCAGTTAGGAAAAAATAATACAAAATCATGAATACAAAATTAGTTTCAAGAGTGAATATTTATTTAGCGTGAGAAAATAAATCACCATAAGCTATAAATTTTTAAAAGCTGGCAAAGAGCACAAAATCCTCAATTTTTGTTTTTATTAATTAGCTTTTTACCTACACTTTTGGCTGCATGGTCTTTTATTACCTCTTCATAGAATAATAATTTTGTAATATTTTCTGCAGAGGAAACAGAAAGATAATTAAGTCTTCCTCCCAGCATGGACCCTTCAAATTTGTTTTTATTATGGATAATTTAGAGAAAGTCTCAGCTTCACACCTTGTTATTAAGAATGTCCTATAAATTTTCAGGATTATCATCCAACTGGGGAAAATCTCTACAAAGTTTCTTTCATATATGGGCTATAAGATTTCAGGATATTTCAAATTTTATTGTGTATGACTCATCTTAAATATTTTTTGAATTGACGACATTCATTAACCAGTTTGATGTTGATGTCCTCATATGTCATATAAAGAATTTAATGTTATTTAAAAGAGAAGGTCTTTCACCAAATCAAGTTGAATGAAATTACTGCTTATTTCAACAGGGCACAACGAAAGAGCACAATGAATTCATCAAAACAAAGCCACTATTGACCTTTGGCTTTTGTGTGTTCTTTTCAAAGTACAGATTATCTTATTCTTTATTATTTTTATCTTTTTTTTTCTAATTTCTTTTTAGGCGTGCCCTGATCCTCCCCGTCTTCTCTTTACGCACATTGTCAACTTCACTCTCTCTCTTTTCTTGGCCATTATGATTCTTCACTCATCATCCAGTGTGACCAGCAGAGATTTTTTTTTTTTACAATGTTAGTGCACTTAAAGTTTCAACCAGTATTTTTTTTTTTTCAGTTTACATTTTTTGGCTTCCACTGAGATCGCTTTCTTCTCATAAGATGTGAATTCAGGTTTGCTCAATAATTTTGGGGAAAAAATACAAAACTAATCCAAAATCAAGGCATACCAAGAGAAATCAAGTGCATTTTTTTAAATTGCCTCTATATTTTATTGAGCTCCATAATTATATAACCAAATCATTCTCAAACTGCATGCAGTGACTTGTTAATGAATACATACAGAAATACATACAGAAGAAAGGTATAATGTTGTATTCCCTTCAACCCCCATTCCCTCTTTCTTTGTCACGGTAATTCCCCCATTCCCTCTTTCTTGTCACTGAAATACATCTTCATACAGCCTATTTTGTGGCATTGGTGATGATTTTAAGTATAATTTCTTCTGGAACCATCACAAATTTTGTGAGAACCAGATGTGTCCAATACGGTAAGATCAGATACACTAAGATGGGATCTGAGACTTTGGATGCAAAGGATAGGCGACTTGACCCTGACATACCCACTGTTGCTAGTACTGATCTAGGTCTGTGCCCTAGGACTGCAGGAATGCCCATAAATTCTGCTGGTGCAGTTAGTACAAAGGACATTTATAATTGTGCATGCTGCCTTGTTGACTATATTCCTAATGGGAAAGAACTTCCATTCTGACCAGGTGCCAAGGAGAACCTAATCTACCACTTAGAATTTTAAACATCTGATCATTTTAGATATTTTCCACAGACTAGTTTCTGGCCTTACAGATTTCAAATATTGTTTCTCTCCCACAGTCCACATACTTCTGCTGTCCCACAATAGCACATGTACCCATACTGGGATCCTACCCCTGGTCCTGCCAGAGTATAGTAATAGAAATAGTCCTGGAAAGCTTTCCCACACCAGGATGGTTATCACCACTTCACTATACATGGAGGGGACAAGGATTCACAGCACTTCATTGCCCTAACCCCAAGCCAAAGTCCTTCCCGACCCAAATCCAGCAATGCCTGCAGCCTTCTAACGCCAAGGAATGTGTGACATATTGGAAGGTGTAGCAAAGAGGAAGTGGCCTGGACTGATTTAAGTGAAATGGCTTACTTTTTGAACATCGTACAGATTTATACGACCACGAAGCACGTTGCTGGAGCCTCTCTCAGAGCCTTGGAAGGCACTTGGACCAACGAGGAGCCCTAAAGCTTAAGGGTAATCTCAAGGTAAATTCCTTTCTTGGCAGTCATAAATACTCTTCACTTGGATTCTGGGAGAACATTAAATGCTCAGGCCCACTCCTTTCCCAGTCTAATGTTACTACATTAGATACTTTATATGTTAAACGATTGGGACTTAGGAGGCGGGCAAGCTCCTCATCACATGCTGGAAGATCAATGTTCTGGTCTCTTTGTAAGTGACTGAGCCCTGTGATCACACCCGGTCCATTTAATCTATATTGCTCAATTATCACACCCCTCAACCATCGTCTGTTCCAAGAAGATGTGGCAATAAGGACGCTTCAAAATCAAGACCACGCCCCGGGGAACAGAGACCAAAGTTGTTTTTGAGCTTTTAAAGAATTTCATTCAAGACATTTATTGATGGTCTGCTATGTGCCCACTGCTATCTCACGTGCTGGAAACGGAAGAGTGAGCCAGAGTGAGTTTCTGCCCTCTGGAAGCTGTGTGTTAGGGCATGGAAAGGGTGGACACTGGGAGAGGACAGATAATAACCAAGTAAGTCAACAGATATCATATAAGGATATGAGAAAACATAATGTTAGGTAATAAGAACCAGGGAGGAAAATAGAACATGGGAATCTGTGGAGGGGAGATTGCTACGTTCTCTAGCACAATCGGGAAGGGTCTCTCCCGGGAGATGACATTTGAGATTGAAAATAAAACATCAGCCATACATAACCAGATATAGGGGTATTGATGATAGAGAAAGCAAGTGCAAAGGCCCTGAGGCAGGAATAAGCATGGTTATAGGCAAAGAACAGAAAGAGAGACAGTGGGGCTAGAGCAAGGTAAGAAGAGTGGAAGACATGGCCTGGACAGCCATGTCAGCCACAATAGAAACTGGGTTTATTCTGGCTGTGCCAAGGAGCCACTGGGAGCGAGCGCTTTGAACAGGAGAGTGATATGGTCTGCTTTATGTTTTCAAAGATCGCTTTGGTTCACTTCACTGCAGAGCAGCAAGAATAAAAGCAGGGAGATCAGGTAGGTGATTATTTCACTAGTCCAGTAAGAGATAATGTTCTTTTGTTTTCTTTTAAGAAGGAAGGAAACTAAACATTTTAAGTGGGGAAAATGACTCCAGGAGGGAATTTGATTCATTCCTGAAGTTTTCAAACCATATTTACTGTTGAAGAGGGGTATAATGTTGTATTCCCTTCATCCCCCATTCCCTCTGTCTTTGTCACAATAAAGCTAATTCTTCTGTGGCTATTCTACCAGTCCTCCCCAGTTCTCTCCGTGAGCGCTCATTCCCTGATCTCTCCGTATCCATTCAGTGCACACTTCCTGAGAGCCTGTTCTCAGCCTGCTGGGGGATCGTGGGTGCACTGCCTCTGGGGTTACCAGGCTGGCAAGGAGAACAACCCAGTCGGAGAGACAGACGCAGATAAAACAGACCACAAGATGCTAAATGCTAGAGCAGGGGTTTTACTTTACAGAGGCGAAGCTGACTTCTGGCTACTTTGAGCCCAAGAAGAAATAGGGGGTCAGTACCTGGCAGGCACACACGGAGTTGGTGTTCAGAGGGCACAAAACCACCGACTGAGGGGTTCAGGGACAAGATGTGGCCCTGGGGAGGAGACAATCTAAAGTGGGAAGGATCCTGGTCCCAGAGCCCCAACCTTGGACCCGGGGTGAGGGCTAGATGCTGTGCAGGGCTACCACCCTTGCCCCAGGATAGGAGACCTCAGCAGAGCCCCAGACCTACAACTCAGGCCAACCACAGGACAGCTCAACTCAGAGCTTATTGGGTGGTGGGCCTTGACTGGACATAGGGAATAAGAGCCCCTTCAGCCCTAAAGGAGCCTGAGTTGAGGGAAACAGAGATGGAGAGCAGGAAATTGGCCTTCAGATCAGGAAGTGGTGGAAAACAAAGCTGGAGGGAGTTTGCACCCACACTGTGTGTAGCTCCAATGCTAAGAAGGTTGGGCTTTATTTTTTTAGGAGCCTCCAACAATTTTGAGCAAGGAGAGATGTGATTAGTACTCCACCAAGCAGATAAAGCTTACAGCACATACACGTTAATTAGTGAGGGGAGAGCAAGAGGCAAGGAGATTAGTTAGAAGGCTCATGCATAGTGCAGACAAGTAGCCTGTGCAAGCTCAAAGGGCTTTCACGAGAGTCGCACCAAACATTGTTGCACATCTTCTATAACTCATCCTAACGAAAACCCCTGGATGACCTGGGGCCAGTGACCTGAATTGCAGGCCTGGCCATAGTCTGCTGCGTGGCTTTGGCAAGCCACTCCCCCTCCCTGAGCTCCCCTTTCCTTATCTGTATAATGAGGGGCTTGGATCAAAGGATCCCTTTCAGCTCTGCGTTTCCATTTGCTCTTCGCAAATTCATTTCTACGTTTGTAAGCACTTGTGAGAGACTGATAAGGCACTTTGATTGAAACCAGAGAGCCAAGGTGTCCAGGGAGACCCCCACCAGGCTCCTCCAGATGTGGGCCATTACCATGTAGGACTAAGGACTGCCAGGCAGCTCAAAAGGAATACTCGGGAAAATGACTCCATAACTGGCCATTTTTCCTTGTAAGGTTAAATCCGAGCACGACGGGAATAAACTGTTCTCACAAGCAGATAATATTGTTTCTCCTGGCCTGGCAATGCACTCGACACAGTGCCTCTGTGGATCCTTCTCCAGTTCACCGATTGGAGAGGCCGGAACACATTGCCAGAGGCAGCCAGCCAGCTGTCCAGCAACTGGAGAGAAGTGAAAGAGACAAGTCATATGGGAGCCTCATACTTCCCTCCAGCTGAGCGTCTCCTTGCCCCTCTGATGAAACAGGCAGCTGGGAGGACAAAAGCAAAAAGAAAACAAACCAAAGCAAATCAAAAATAGGGGGCAAATAGGGAAACAGGAAAGATGTGAAAGGTGGAAAGCAGATCTTGGGAAGAGGCAGTTTGGTGCAGTGAACCAGGAGGAGGGGAGTCCAGGTGAGATCCGCCCCACACCTCTGTCCCCAAGTAGGGGACCAGCTTGTCTCCTGGGAGCTTTTCGGCTCTCGCCTTCTGGGCTTTGACCTCGCTGGAGGGGATCAGAGAATTTCTAGGGGGGAAAAGAACACGTCTTGGGATCTGTAAATCACATCAGGTTCTACATACACCAGCACGTGATGTCAGGCAGCTTGTCTGGCCTCCGGGAGCCTCAGTCTTCTCTTCTGGAAAACGCGGAGAGCGGCATCTACTGTATCTCATCAAATCTAACACACCCTAAATTGTAAGATTCACCATTTTTGATGGGTATTAACCCGTGGGCCATTAAACCACAATATAAAGTTCTCCTGTCACAGAGATTGTAAGATGTAAGTTCCTCCTGGAGAATCTGTGAAATACGAATCAGGAAACATGACACAAGGCCATGGGTGAGCGCTAAAAATGAGACCCATCTGTGGGAAAATGCCCAGCTAGTGTGGCACCAGACACATTTTAGGGAAAAATCTATATTTGTGATTATCATTATCATTCTCATCATTAAAAACTTGTCTGAGCCCTCTGAAGTTTCCTGGGAAGTGGAGTTTGACTGTGTCCCTGGGTTGCATCCCCTTTCCCTTCTCTGTACCAACCCCACAATCCTCTAGAATGTTTAGCAAATACACACTAGTGCATTGGGGTGCTAAGGGCTTCACAAGTATTGTCAGCTGACATTGTGAGTCATCCTGTGTGCCTGGGGAGAATGCAGACACCAAGGTGCTCTGGGGCTGCTGGAAGGCCGGCAAGGTTATGTCCATCATTTGGACTCCTAACCATCAGTTTCTGCTGCTCAAACAAGGGACCAGGAGACGCCCAGCCTCTCCAGTGATTTTGTTTTAAGCTTTGTATGCTTTGTTTTTATTCCTCCTCCTCTCTCTCTCGTATTTTTAAAGTTTTTATTTTGTTTTTTTTTAAAGATTTTCTTTTATTTTTTGACAGAGAGAAAGACAGCGAGAGAGAGAGCACAAGCAGGGGGAGTGGGAGAGGGAGAAGCAGGTTTCCCACTGAGCAGGGAGCCCCATGCGGGGCTCGATCCCAGGACCCTGGGATCATGGCCTGAGCCGAAGGCAGACGCTTAACAACTGAGCCACCCGGGCGCCCCAAAGTTTTTATTTTCCTTTAAAGATTTTTCCTTAATCATTTCATAATGTATACATCTGTGTATATGTATACATATATACTTTTTAACTTTTTACCTTCATGTTTTTAACTTTTTAATTCTTATTTTTACTTTTAAAAATTCCTCTTTTTAACTTTTTAACCTCATAGATTATGGCCTATAATCATCATCCTTTACCTCTTTATTTTCATATTTTTATTCATTATTTGGGCTTATTTTTTGCCTTTGATCTTATTTTAAATCTTGTCCAGACTATTTCATTATTATATTTCAACTCTTAGCCTTTTATTTTACTCAATTTTTAATTCTTTTTTTTTTGTTTCTCATGGATGTGTTTTACTTAAAAATAAGATCATTGAAATTTAAAATGATCTCCTTTCCTACTTCATTTTTTTCTTCATCTATCTCTCCCTTAACATGCTTCTTTCTCTTTTAATGTGTTCTTATAATGGCATTCAAGAAGCATAACTCCTGGGTTATGTAAAAAAGGGGAGTTCATCAGATATAAAAGATGTATACACACACATAGGTGTGTATATATATATATACACACATACACACATATATATACACATATATTTATATATATCCACACTATGTAATTCCAAAAAAACAGACAAAATTAATATACAGTGTTAGAAGTCAAGATAATAATTACCTTGGTTGGGGGATGAGGGCCAATCCACATCACAGATGGGTCATTGGATGTCTTCGAGATACAACTGCAGGAGAAATTGTGGGAAGATGTGGAGAGAGAAGCCCTAACTCCTCCTGTGCTAATAAGGATGATTGACTTCCCTTGCCCTCAAAACTTTGAATACTCCAGAACCTATAGGTTAGCCTGCCCAGGGCCACAGTAGCAAACGCTACTCCTGACGTACTTGCAATCTCACTCATTCATCGGTCCCATCACATGACCATACGATTGGCTGTCCGCAACACTTTGAACAACGTCTGGCATGAATAGCAGATGTAAACAAAATGTCATGCTGTGTTTTCCTAGCCCATTTTCTTTTCTCTCTCCTTGCCAGACCTGAGGCTCAGTAAGGAAAGGGGCATTATCTGAGATGGAAGGGGGAGTGCAAGGGAAGCACGAGGGAGGGGACCCAACACCGTAAGGTGTGTGCGTGTGGGGAGAGCTTGAGGAAAGCTGTCCAGGGGAGTTTCTTCTTAAACTGAGATCTCTAAGATCTGGGCAAATGGAGTGGGCAACCACGGGGCGAGTGTTAGAAGCTGACCTGCCCGCAGGTGAAAGGCCCACAGGTGAGAAGTATGGAACTCCTGAGGAATTGAAAAAGACTCAATCTGGAAAGTTCTCAACATTTTACACCCACCAGCACTTTAAACTCTATTAAGTTTTGTCAAACTATGCCAATACATGCCACATGCCCAGTCAGGCAGGTGGCAGGAGGTCTCACCTATGAAGAGAGTCCCCTTTTGAGCAATGAGGTAGCTATGAATACCCACATGGGAGGAGCACAGGAACAGGTCTGAGCAAGGCTTCTGGCATCCTGTCTGCTATGACTCTTGTCCTTCCAGGTTGCTCCATCAACCTTCCTGCTAGATTTCCAGATGCTGCCTCTTGGTGTGGTTTCCCCCATAAACTCCCCTTGCACGGTGGTCAGAGAGAAATGGGGTTAAACTGCCCCACTGTGGGACGCTTGGGTGGCTCACCGTTTAAGCATCTGCTTTCAGCTCAGGTCATGATCCCGGGGTCCTGGGATTGAGTCCCACATCTGGCTCCTTGCTCTGCAGGGAGCCTGCTTCTCCCCTCTGCCTGCCACTTCCCCTGCTTGTGCTCATGCTCTCTCATGCTCTCTCTCTGACAGATAAATAAATAAAATCTTAAAAACAAAACAAAAACAAAAACTGCTCCACTAAGTACAAAACTTAGACTGAGTATAGCACACCCACCCAAAGCACTGAAACTCAAGCTATGCCCGGGCTTTGGACCCATTAGAAAAGAGCATGGGGGCCCAGGGAAGAGACTAAGACTGCTCTTCACTCCTTTTCCCAGTTCCCCAAGGGGAATAATAAACTCTCCTGTATACTATAAACTCTAAAGCAACCATTAAAATAACAAAACAAAGAGACATAACTAATAAGCCAAAAAGGAGATAAAATGGAATCATAAAAAAAGTATTCAATCAAAAAAAAAAAAGGCAGAAAATAAGGGAAGAGGGAATGAAGAACAGATGGAACAAATATATAACAAATAACAAGATGACAGACTTAAACCTAAGCATATTAATAATCACATTAAATGTAAATGTCTGCATACACATAGATACACACTTATAAACAAAACTTTAGCAAATTAAATTTAGGGGGTGGAGGAATGGGGTAACTGGGTGATGGACTTCGGGGAGGGTATGTGTTATAATGAGCACTGGGTATTATATAAGATTGATGAATCACAGACCTGTACACCTGAAACCAATAATACATTATATGTTAATTAACTGAATTTAAATTTAAAAAATATACATATATATTTAAAAAGTCAATGTATCATGACCAAATAGGTTAATCCCAGGAATGCAAGGTTGTTTTAGCCTTCAAAATATCAATGTAATTCACTATATGAACAAACAAACTGAAATATATATACTCATCTTAATAGATGCAAAAAAAAAATCATTTGACCAAATCCAACATCCATTTGATAAAAACTCTTAACAAACTATGAAAAGAATGGAACTTCTTCAGTCTTATATAGGGCATCTATGAAAAACCTATAGCCAAAATCACACTTAATGGTAAAAGACTGAATACTTTCCCTCCTAAGTTTAGGAACGAGACAATGATGTTTACTCTTACCACTTCCATTCAACATTATACTGGAGCTTCTTGCAAATATAATTAAGCAAGAAAATCAAATAGAAAGCATCCAGACTAGAAAAGGTGAAATGAAACTATCTTTGTTCACAGATAATATAACCACCTATGTAGGAAATTTTATATACTCTACAAAAACACTGTTATAACCACTGAGTTTAGCAAGGTGGAAGAACTATCAATATCCAAAACTCAGTTGTATTTCTATATGATGGCAATGAATAGTTAGAACATTTTTTAAATGCAATTTGTAATAGAATCAAAATGTATTTTTATGAAATACTTATGGATTAGTATGACAAAAGCTGTGGAGAACCTATACATTTAAAACTACAAAATATTGCAGATGATATATAAGACCTAAATCAATGGGGAGATCTACCCTGTTCAAAGTCCAAAAGACTCGATATGGTTTAGCAGTTGATTCTCCTCCATTTTGTCTTATTTACTCAACACATCCCAACCAAAATTCCAGCAGGGTTTTTGTTATTGTTGTTGTTTTGTTTGTGTTGGTTTTTTGTGGTTTTTTTGCAAAACTTGACAGGCTGATTCCAAAATTCATGCAGAAGTGTAAAGGATCTAAAATAGCCAACGCAACTTTGATGAAGAACAAAGTTGCAGGGCTATCACCGTCTGATTCCAAGAGTTCTTAGAAAGCTACAAGAATCAAAGCAGTGTGGTATGGACATAAATAAACAAATAGATCAATGGAATTGGATAGAATCCAGAAATAGACCTGCACATATATAGACGACTGATTTTTATACAAAGAAGCAATGACAATTCAATGGAGAAAGGATGGTCTTTTCAAGAAATGGCATTGAAGCATTCATATGCAAAAAAGTGGACTTTATTCTATACTTCGTACCATATAGAAAAATGAACTGTTATCAGAAAAACCTAATGTAAAGCCTAAGCTATCTACTTACAAAAATTGACTTGAAATGAATTTAAGACTTAAATATAAGACCTAACTCCTAGAGGAAAACATTGGCAGTAAGCTCCTTGACATTGGTCTTGACAATCATTTTTGGGTTTTGACCCCAAAGCACAAGCAACAAAAGGAAAAATAAATAAATGGGACTACATCAAAATAAAAAGCTTCTGCACAACAAAATAATAAACAAAATGAAAGGACTACCTCCAGAATGGGAGAAAATATTTGCAAACCATGTACTGATAAGCAGTTAATATATAAAATATATAAGGAATTTATGCAACTCAATAGCAAAAAAACCCCAAATAATCTAATTTAAAAATGGGCAAAGAACCTGGACAGACATGTTTCCAAAGAAAAGATACATGTACATGAAAAGGTGCTCAACATCATTAATCATCAGGGATAGGCAAATCAAAATCACAATGATATATCATCTCATACCTGTTAGAATAGCTATTATCAAAAAGACAAGAAATAACAAGTACTGGCAAGGATGTGGGGCAAAAGGAACACTTGTACACTGTAGATGGGACTGTAAATTGGTATAACCACTTGGCAAAATAATACGGAGTTTCCTCAGAAAAATTAAAAATAGAACTACTATATGATCCAGTAATCCCACTTCAGGGTATTTATCCAAAGGACATGAAATACATATCTCAAAGAGATATCTGCACCCCCATGTTCACTGAAGCATTATTCAAAATGGTCAAGACATAGAAACAACCTAAGTGTCTATTGATGGTTGAGAGGATACAGAAATGTGAATATAACAGTTGTGAAATTTAAACCCTAAACTATAAAACTTTTAGAAGATAATATGGGGGAAATCTTTGTTGCATTGGATCAGGCAAAATTTTCTGAGATCTAACAGTACAACTATGATCCATAAAAAGAAAAAATAAATAAATTGATCAACCCTGTTAAAAAATAATGAAAAGAAAAGCCACAGACTGAGAGAAAATATTCACAAAGACAGATCTGATAAAGAACTTGTATCTGAAATATAAAAAGAACTCTCAAAACTCAATAATAATTTCCTTACACCACACACAAAAATAGACTCCAAATGGTTGAAAGACCTAAACATGAGACAGGAGTCCATCAAAATCCTAAAGGAGAACGCGGGTAGCAACCTCTTCGACCTCAGCCACAGCAACTTCTTCCTAGAAACATCACCGAAGGCACGGGAAGCCAGGGCAAAAATGAACTCTTGGGATTTCATCAAGATAAAAAGCTTTTGCACAGCAAAAGAAACAGTCCACAAAACCAAAAGACAACCGACAGAATGGGAGAAAATATTTGCAAATGACATATCAGATAAAGGGCTAGTATCCAAAATCTATAAAGAACTTATCAAACTCAACACCCAAAGAACAAATAATCCAATCAAGAAATGGGCAGAAGTCATGAACAGACATTTTTCCAAAGAAGACATCCAAATGGCCAACAGACACATGAAAAAGTGCTCAACATCGCACGGCATCAGGGAAATCCAAATCAAAACCTCCATGAAGTACCACCTCACACCAGTCAGAATAGCTAAAATGTACAAGTCAGGAAACAACAGATGCTGGCGGGGATGCGGAGAAAGGGAAACCCTCCTACACTGTTGGTGGGAATGCAAGCTGGTGCAACCACTCTGGAAAACAGTATGGAAGTTCCTCAAACAGTTGAAAATAGAGCTACCATACGATCCAGCAATTGCACTACTGGGTGTTTACCACAAAGATACAAATGTAGGGATCCGAAGGGGTACGTGCACCCCAATGTTTATAGCAGCAATGTCCACAATAGCCAAACTGTGCAAAGAGCCAAGATGTCCATCGACAGATGAATGGATAAAGAAGAGGTGGTATATATACACAATGGAATATTATGCAGCCATCAAAAGGAATGAGATCGTGCCATTTGCAACAACGTGGTTGGAACTGGAGGGTGTTATGCTGAGTGAAATAAGTCAACCAGAGAAAGACATGTATCACATGACCTCACTGATATGAGGAATTCTTAATCTCAGGAAACAAACTGAGGGTTGCTGGAGTGGTGCGGGGTGGGAGGGATGGGGTGGCTGGGTGATAGACATTGGGGAGGGTATGTGCTATGGTGAGCACTGTGAATTGTGCAAGACTGTTGAATCACAGATCTGTCCTTTGAAACAAATAATGCTATATATGTTAAGAAAAAAAAAAGAAGAAAATAGCAGGAGGGGAAGAATGAAGGGGAGGAAGTCGGAGGGGGAGACGAACCATGAGAGACGATGGACTCTGACAAACAAACTGAGGGTTCTAGAGGGGAGGGGGGTGGGGGGATGGGTTAGCCTGGTGATGGGTATTAAAGAGGGTACATTCTGCATGGAGCACTGGGTGTTATGCACAAACAATGAATCATGGAACACTACATCAAAAACTAATGATGTAATGTATGGTGATTAACATAATAATAAAAAAATTTTAAAAAAACTCAATAATAAGAAAACAAAAGCTCAATTAAAAAATCAGAGAAGATTTTGGGGCACCTGGGTGGCTCAGTCAGTTAAGCGTCTGCCTTCAGTCCAGGTCATGATCCCAGGGTCCTAGGATGGAGCCCAGTGTCAGCCCTCAGCAGGGAGTCTGCTTCTCCCTCTCCCTTTTCCCCTTCCCTGGCTCACACGCATGCTCTCCCTCCCTCCCTCTCTCTCAAATAAATAAAATCTTTTTTAAAAAATTAATAAATAAAAAATCAGAGAAGATTTGAACATACACTGCACAAAGGAAAATATATGTATGACAAATAAGCACATGAAGATAGTCATAGGGAAAAGCAAATGAAATGAGAAAAACCCCATAAGATATGAATACATGTTAATTAGAATGATTAAAATTAAAAGGACTGACTATACCAAATGTTGGCCAAGATTTGAAAAACTAAAACTTTTACACACTGATGGTGGGAATATAAAATGCTATAACCACTTTGGAGAACAGTTTGGCAGCTTCTTAAAGTGTTGAGCATATAGCTACCATATGATCCAGCCATCCCACTTATTTACCCAAGAGAGAAAAAAAAAAAATCAATCCATACGAAGACTTGTACATGAATGCTCCCAGCAGTTTGTTTGTTTGTTTGTTTGTTTGTTTGTTTTGCAACAGCCAAAAACTGGAAAAATCCCAAACGTCTGCCAACAAACAGGTCAACGGATAAAAAAATTGCAGTATATCCAGGCAATGGAATACTACTCAGTGATAAAAGAGAACACAAACATGGATGAATCCCCAAACAAGTATGCTGGGTAAAATGAGCTAGATTTTTTTTCAAAGACTACACTATATAATTGCCTTTATGTCAAGTTCCTTCAAAAGTAAATAAATTTATAGTGACAGAAAGCAGATCAGTGGAAGTCTGGGATGGTGGAGATTCAAAGTGAGGAGGGCCAGGAGGAAGGGATTATAAAATCAGATGAGGAAACTTTTGGTGGTGCTGGATACATCCACCATCTTGACTGTGAAATGGTTCCACAAATAGGTGCATATGTCAACACCTATAAAATTGTACTCTTTAAATGTATGTGGCTTGTTATATGGCAGTTATACCTCAACTTTTAAAGAAAGAAAAGAAAAATCCGCCCGGGTGCCTAGGTGGCTCAATCAGTTAAGCATCTGCCTTTGGCTCCGGTCACGATCTCAGGGTCCTGAGATCCAGCCCTGAATAGGGCTCCCTGCTGGGCGGGGAGTCTGCTTCTCCTTCTTCCTCTGCCCCTCCCCCCATTCATGCTCTCTCTTGCAGGTGCTCTCTAGTTCAAATAAATAAAATTAATTTAAAAGAAGAAAAAGAAAAATCCTCCAATGGTTTCATCTCATCACACTGCCATTTGAGTTTTATTCTAACCCCCTAATTGTGACCCACAGGCCCTACAACATATCCTGGCCCAGGCATACCTCTCTCGCCTTATCCCATCTCTTCTCTCTTCCCTGCCTCCTCTATTGCTTCTACCACAATGGCCTCCCTCCTCCCCCCTTCAAGCCCTTTCATACACCAAAAGCTTTCACTTGTTTCTCCCTCTTCCCCAAGACATTCCCTTGACTAGCTCTCAGCTTTAGCGCTCAGCACACCCATCAGCCCTGAGTGAGGTCTTCTAGATGACTCAGATCGAATAGGTCCCACAGCATTATTCTTCTCTGCCATGCTGGGCTTACTTCCTTCATAACATTTTATCACCATCTGACAGCAGCTTATTTATTTATTACTACTTGTTACTATTTATCTCTCCTTCCAAAAAAGCAAATCCATACTTGAAGGGTAGAGACCTTCTCTATTTTGTTCAATGCTTTATCCCCAGTGCCTACATTATTCTCTGGCACATGGTAGAACCTTAATAAATATTTCTGAATGAATGACTAAATTCAGTACACCATTGAAGTTTTGAAAGGGTTCACTTTTCATTAAATATTAATGCTCTAGACATGTAGGAGAACTTCGTTTTAGAGCATTTATCTTCCTAATTCATACTCTTAATCCATCCTTCTTTCTGACTTTTAGGAATGCTTACTTTTCTCTGTTTACAAGCCAAGATTAGCTTCCTTGACATGGAGTATAAACTCCAGGCTGCTTTCTGACTGGGTCCCCATGATGCCCCCTATGATATTGTAATTTGTCAAAAACTGAGGTTTAAAATAAAGAATTCAGGAGAGATTCCTTGTCTAAAAATGGAGGGCACATGGAGGCAAAAGCAAATATTCTGATGTGGTTCAAGTGTTGGGTTGGAGGGAAGAAAGGATACAATATTTTATTTTGGCCTATGAGTCAAGCAAAACCACTGTGTATGGCAAATGGTATTTGTCTCCTTTCTCTAAAGGTGAAAACTGAGTAAGTCTTCTGATGTCAAAATCCATATTCTTTCCAGTAAGGGAAGTAGCTACAGGTAAAGCTAGAACAGGAGGAGGAATTCTGTTATCAGCCATGATAAGCTAAGTTATGCTACAATCTCAGTGATCAAGCGCAAACATGTTTATTTCTAGTTCACACAAAGTCCCTTATTGGTCCAAGTACCTACCTAGGACAGTTTCCCTCCATGTCAGCTCATATTCAAAGATTCTCCAATTTTATGGCACCTCCATTTAGATGCATACTTTCATAATCATTGGAACAAAGGAAGTAGAACCATGGAGAATGGATCTCCAGCTCTCAAACATTTCCACCCAGAAATTACTTATGTCAATTCTACTCATATTTTATTGGCCAAATCAAACTTCACGGCCTTGGCTAATGTCGAGGCACTGGAAGGACAATCACTCCATGGACCTGGAAGGAGGACACCAGAAATACTAGTGAGTACCATGAAGGTTTTCTCAGGTTTCAATCATGGAAGACCTTGAGCTTCAGCTGAAGAGAAGGGACCTTACATGGTTAACCAGTGCATAGCCATGGAAGGTTGGAGCATTGAGTGGCAGTATCAAGAATTAAGGCTCTATTAAGGCCTGAAACAGGGATCTCTAATCCCAAGAGGCTTGATTTCAACCTATGAATACCTAGAAATGTTAATGGTGTTTATGCCTGTAAGCACACAGCCTATGGATCTAAGCATTTGCATTTAAGGTAAAGACCCATCTCATCTTGATGTCAATAAAGATTAGCACATGTCTATCTGCCCGACTCTGCAGGCAGGAACTTTCTAGTCACATCCCCACCTCCAGCCAGCTATTACTGCCCATACCCCCAGCACTACCAAAACATCTTCCAAACAGCTGGAGGTTCTACTTGCTGACTTTGCAAAAGCCCCTCTTAAATTCCTCTTTTCTTAGAAAGTGACTCTGGCCAAGTACTGAGAAGTTCACACCAGATGGGATGCATTTACACAGAACCAGGGCCAAAGAACACCCATCTCTTTGTGTACGGCCACAGGCTGGGCAGAAAGTATCCTCTGAAGCTCTGCTTTTCACACCTGTCAGATGTAACAACTCTTTGTATGCATGCATTTTGGTGAAAGAGACTTACTTCCCTGATTAAGAAAATATTTTTAAACAAATATACAGTTGGACTTTTTTCCTACTACAATGCCATTCCCTTCATCCTTATGATCTTGAATCAAAGCCAAAAAGATGTTCTCTAGTCATGTGTCTTTGAAAGAAAGTTGGAGCTTGGATCTGTCCATTCCCTATTTAATTTATGAGAGAAATATGTTCTGACTACAATCACATGCCAGTTACGGTCCTTTCTTTTTCCAGGGCCTTTCTCCATGGGGCTGGAATATTTGAAAGATGTGAGGCTGTAGGTTGGATTTCCCCAAGGGTGGGCTCTGAGATGGAAATAGCATGCAGGAAGCCTAGTAGGGCACACTTGGAAGGGAAGGAAGGGGTGCAGGATGGGCAGAAGGAAAAGCCAGGCTGCAAAGAAGGCTTCTGCTGACCTCACAGGGGGCTCAGAAGCTGGAAAGGCCCTTTGGCGTTACCCACTTCACAGGACAAGCAGAGGACTTTCTGCATCAAGCACGCATTGGAGGCAGGCTACCCCAGAAAGGAGGAATGGCTTTGGGTGAGGCAAGTCTCTCCAGCACAGGGCAATTTCCAGAGACAGCCAGAAACATTTCCTGCCACTGAAAAGCAAAGTCATTCATTGCTGAAGGGGGATGGAGGTGACACATTACAGCATCCACTATGTATTTTGTATCCACAGCTAGAGTTCAAGTTAGGCAGGGTGATGTCATGGGGTGGCACTGGACCAAAAGAGCACCAGACAAAGATCAGTGATCTTTGGTCAAGCAGAATTGAGTAACTCAGGCAATCATCAGGGCGCTGCACCCCAATAAATAGGGGCACCAGTCAAGCCTTTGATGTTTGTGATCCTTCCCTAAACTCCATAACACACAGACCCTGGCCACTTACAGGCTGGTGCAAGCTGGAGTAGATTTGTCTCACCCTGACACTTACTTGTGGTCCCTTTCCTGAAAAGCTGATGTCAGCTAACAGAGCCCACTGCTGTAGACCACCCCGTGCCTTTAAATCAGGCCAAGTCACCCACAGCCACCAACATGGAAAATCACAAGTACTCCAGCTCCTTTCACTTTGCTTGGGATCTTACTCACGCTCCCAGATGCAAGCATTTGCCTGGCTTGAAGATTTCCTTCACCCTGCTGGCCTCTGGGAAGAGCTGAAGGATTGTGAATTTCCCAGTTGGGGTCCTCGTCCTCCATGCTTCTGGCTCACCATCACTCTCTTAATTCTTCATCCCCTAGACTTGTTAGGGAGCCTCTGCCTGCAAGCTCCAAGATACCTGGTATTGTGGCTTGAATCATGTCCCTCCAATATGACATGTTAAAGTCCTACCCTCTAGTACCTAAAATGTGACCTTATTTGGAAATAGGGTCTTTACAGAGGTAGTTAGGTTAAAATGAGGTCCTTAGGGCAAGCCTAATCTAATGTGACTGGTGTCTTTATAAAAGGGGGAATTTGGTCATCCACACAGGGAAGATGCCATGTGAACATGGCAGAGGTCATAAGCAGAGGTCAGGATGATGTGTCTATAAGCCAAGGAATGCCAAAGATTGCCAAAAAAACATCAAAAGCTAGGGGAGAGGCATGGAAGAGATTCTCCTTCACACCAACCCTACTGGCACCCTGATCTTAGACTTCTAGCCTCTAAAACCATGAGACAAACAGACAATGTCTGCTGTCTAAGCCACCCGCTTTGTGGTACTTTGTTAGGACAGCCCAAGCAGACTAACCCACTTGGGAACCTTGTCCACTCATAGCCTGCATCCTGGTCATCACTCCGGACAGGCCTACCACAAGTCCCCTGAGACAGGGAAACCAAACATTACACCAGGGTCACAGAGCCAGCAAGTAAAACAGATGGCAACAGCACTTTAGAAGCTAGGTCATCTGCCAATCAAAACCACAGTGGGCTGTCACCTAACACCCATTAGAATGGCCACTACCCAAAACCAGATAATAGCAAGTGTTGCCAAGGATGTGGGGAAATTGGAATATCCGTGAACGGCTGGTAAGAATGTAAAATGGTGTGCCATGGAAGGACAGTATGAAGGTTTCTCAACACACTGAAGTAGAATCACTGTATGACCCAGCAATTCCACTCCTGGGTATAGATCCAAAGAAATGGAAAGCAGGACCTTGAGGAGATACTTGCAAACCCATATTCACTGCAGCATTATTCACAAAGAGCCAAGAGGTGGAAGTAGTGTAAATACCCACCCACAGGTGAGCGGATAAACAAAATGTCATATGTACATACAATGGAGTATTATTCACCCACAAAATTAAGGAAATCCTGTCACGTGCTACCACATGGATGAACCTGGAGGACTTTATGCTGAGTGAAATAAGCCAGTCACTAAGGGACAAATACTGTATGATTCTACTTACCTGAGATCTCTAGAGTAGCCAAAATCACGGAAACAGAAAGTAGAGGGGTGGTGCCAGGGGCTGGGGGGCGGGCAGAATGGGGAGTTATTCAATGGGTATAGGGTTTCAGTTTCACGACGTGAAAAGTTCTGGAGATCTGTTACACAATAATGTGAATATAGTTAACATTACTAAACTGTACACCTAAAAATTAAGAGAATAAACTTTGTTATGTGGGGTTTTTTAACCACAATTAAAAAGAAAAAGTAAGAGACGCTGGAGGCCAGGTCAGCTGGCTCCCAGCCCAGCTCTCTTCTGCATGGCATGCCACCTGTCCCTGCCTGCACCCAGGGAAAGTGCCATGGGGACATGAAGGCAGACAAGGGGGTGATGGATTTATAAGCCAAAGGAATGCCAAAGAGTATCAACAAAGGCATTCCATGTGAATGCTTTGCGAAAGGACAAGGGACAGACTGGTCATTCAACAAAAGCACCGCCCATCCATTAAAACGGGAGAGGGGGCGTTCATGGAATATCTCCTCGGGGCCTCGAAGTATACCCGATCTGACCTGATCTTCTCGGCCACACTGTTGATGGTCCTCATTTCTCCATCCTGGAGAGGAAGAATTTGAAGTGCAGAGGTGAAAAGACCTGATCCAAGTCCCCCAACCAGCGGGAGGCTGACCTGGGACCTCCTCCCACCACCCCAGTTGCTCATTTGATGACCACTTAGCAAAACCACTTGACTTACACAGCTTTTAGGAGCCTTTCAAAGGGATAAATGGAACTCTCTCTCATCAGTGTGCTCATCAGTTCCCCCCCCCTTTTTTTTTCTGGAAGGGAAAATGGATCAGCTAGTGAAAAATATTTTCCTTAGAGATCATTCAAGGTATTTGGCGATTTGGATTGCCAAATATCACAAAAGAGAAAGAAGTATGATGTGGGGCTGAGGGTGAAAGTAAACATTCAACCAGTCCTAAGAGGCTTGGGAAAAGCTTCCGGCATGGCTCCCTGGCTACCGCCCCCCATGCTCGCACAGTTTTTGAGTTGGCAGACCCTGGGGAGACTGCACCAGGGTGGTCAAGGCCACCTCTTGCCAATCTTGGTTACCCTCTTAAATCCTGCCCACCAAAAACAAACCCACCGCCCCCACCCCTAAGCCTCGGTGTGTTCGAATTTCTTTCCCTCTTGCCAAAACCTGATTTCCTGTTTCTAAGAAAAAAACTTTTAAAATACCCCTTTAAAAAATCTCCTCAAGGCAGCTTACACATCAAAGCACTCTTAGAAAGTAGGGTTCTGTTTGGTTAAGTACACATGAATCAGAAAAAATTCCGATTAAATTTCCCCTTTTAAGTGCTAAGGGATTTTACTGGATGCGGGCAAAAAGTTTTCGGACAAAGCAGAGATTCTTGGGGGCCACGAAGAACATTATTCTCATCCAGTATGCTCATTGCAGAGATGAGGACCCCAAGACCCAGAGAGGGAAAGTGATTTCCTAAGGCCTGGTGGCAAGGCAGCATCAGACCTGAACCTAACCCCGGGCGCCTCACTCCCAGTCTGGTGGTGTTTCCATACTTCTATCAATTTCTCTTAAGTTGGAAACTGTAGGACTTTTTTCAAAGTCAAAGGTGATTTAAAGTTTGAAACATTCCGAAGGAAGCTAGTTACTGATCTCATTTTTTTTAAAGGTATCAGAGTCTAAAAAGAACGGCCATAATTCCCTTTACTGAGCACTTGCCATATATGCGCATGGTTCATTTAATCACCACAATCATTCTATGAGACATTTACTGTATTCTATTTTACAAAACAAAAAAAGAAAGAAAAAGGAATTTTTAAAAGAGGGGAGGAGAGGGAGAACGGGATTCAAATTCTGGTTCCAGGTTTTGCTCTATTTCTTGAGGGACCAAAATGTGCCAGGCTCTTTCTCATACCAGGTATCCGATAAACCTCAAAGCAGTCTTATGAGGTAAGTACTATCATCTCCGTCACACAAATGACAAAAGCAGATCTTAAAGAAATGTGTCAACTCTTCCAAGTTCTCACCACCCGTGAGTGGTAGCTCGGGGTTTGGAACCTACATCTGGACAGCAAAGCCCACCCTCTTTCTGTTACTTCACAGGGTTGTTTTGAGGGTCAAGTCAAATCATGGAAGTGAAAGCCTTCTGTAAAACTATAAAGAAGGTAACCTATGTGAGGGATAATCGTTTGAATTCTAAGCTGTTGTATTTTTCTAAATTTCCACTCTGGCTTTTAGCAACAGGATCCCAGAGCCAGCCAATGACCAGGGGCCCAAGTCTCTCAGCTGAAAAACATTTTCCAAATAAAAGATTTGATTGAACACACTCTTGTTTTCCTTGGGTAGGTCCCAACCACCCAAATGTTTAATTGAGTTGGAAAGTTTTGATCCTGATGGCCATTGTTGGAGGCAAATGAGAAACGTGGAGCCTTGCTCTCTGACCCTGAGAGAAGAGGGCCCAAGAAAATCACAAAGAGCAGACACCCCTCTAGCAGTGATGCTATCCAAATAGCAGCATTGATAGATCAAATGCTGGTTTGTTCATTTGCCTGTTCACTTGTTTATTCTAGGCTGTCCTATGAGCACCTTCTGCAAGTCATACCCTGCTTGAGGCATATGGAATACAAAGGCATGGCTATAGTCTTCCCCTCCAGGAGCCCACAGGGCTGAGGACTTGGATAACATCCCGCATGAATGTTCCCCTGCCCTTCCGAGTCAGAACTTACTCTTCCCTCTTCTCTGTGCCATAATCTATGCCAGTGTTAGGGGCTGAATTGTAGACCCCCCACCTCCACCACCAAATTCACAGGTTGAAGTCCTAACCTCTTTACCTCAGAATGTGACCGTAATTGGAGACAGGGCCTTTAAAGAGGTAATTAATGTGAAATGAGGTTGTACAGGTGGGCTCTAATCCAATAGGGCTGGTGTCATCGTAAAAAGAGCTTAGGACACAGACCCACACAGAGCAAAGGCCACATAAAGACACAGAGAGAAAGAGGGCCATCTACGAGACGCAGAGAGAGGTCTCAGAAAAAAAATCCTGCCACACTTTGATTTCCTCCTTCGAGCCTCCAGAACTGTGAGACAATGAATTTCTGTTATTTAAGACAACCATTCTGTGGTTTCTCTTATGGCAACCCCAGCAAAGTACTACAACTGGCTAAAGCCTTGACTCTGATCTCCAGGTAATAAGAATTACTTTGGTGTGGGGCGCCTGGGTGGCTCAGTCGTTAAGCATCTGCCTTCGGCTCAGGTCATGATCCCAGGGTCCTGGGATCGAGCCCCGCATTGGGCTCCCTGCTCCGCAGGAAGCCTGCTTCTCCCTCTCCCACTCCCCCTGCTTGTGTTCCCTCTCTCGCTGTGTCTCTCTCTGTCAAATAAATAAATAAAATCTTTAAAAAAAAAAAGAATTATGTTGGTGTTTACTGAATTTAAAAAATGATGAAAAATAACCCTGGGTCTTAAAGAGGAGACTGGCATTTTTTTCTTCCTTGTTCTGTGCTAGGTGCTGGAGGCACTGGGATGGAAACGCTGTGAGCCTTCTTCATAGGGTATTCTAGTGGGGAGCCAAGCCGACATCTCATGCATAGTGATTTAAGTGCTGTGATAGGGGACTGCAATGCTCAGTGTGCAAAGGAACCCCCTAACCCAGCTGGGGGAGGGACAAGGTCAGGGGACTCCTCCTGGAGAAGAAACTCCCCGACTGTCATGAAGTACAAACATCTGTTAGCCAGGAGAAGGTGGGGACAGACCATTCCAGGTATGTGCACAGGCCGGGGGTATGAGTGACCCAGCCATGCCATGTCAATGCAAGTGAGGGAACAGGAAGAGAGAAGGCCCCAGGCTGAAGCTGAGGCCAGGTCATGGAGACGGTGAGGGCCAACCTTCCGCAGAAGAGGCACTCGAGGAGTGTTTGCTGAGTTGAATTGAAATGACTACCCCTAAACATGGCGTGCAGACCTACCCACTGAGAAGAAACAATTCCATTTCCCTTTCTCCTCTGCTCCAGCCAGCCAGGCCCCATCCTTTCCTCCTTCACACCATCTTCGTCTTTGTGAAATCTGGACAGAGCTTGGCCTGCGGGTGGTCTTTCTCTTCCCCGTGGTCACATCGATGCTATTTGTTGAGAGGCCCTGCAGAGTAACAGAGACTCTTCAAGTCAGCAGACCTGGGAGCCAGTCCTGGAAAGTTCTGGGACCTTGGGGTGAGTCACTCCAGTTCTAGAAGCCTCTGGTTCCTAACCTTTGAACTGAAGGTAACAAGACCTATCATTATCCATCCTCCTTTTCTTCCTTTTTATGATAGAGCCTCCATCCCATTTTAGCGGGGCACACAAGGCCATGAGATGGAGGCTTTGTTTCCCAGCCTCCTTTGCAGTTGCAGTGGTCAGGCTCCTCAGCTCAGAACAGTGGACATGAGCAGAAGTGAAACAAGCAACTCTCAAGTCACTCTTTAAAGACAGCTTTGTTACTTGCCAGGGGACTCTTCCATTCTTTCTGAAGGCTGGGAAGTGGAAGCAACCAGAGCAGGTCCCAAAGCCACACCATGCAGGTAACAGACTGACCTACCAGCCGGGGGTCCTGGATGCCCCCAAACCAATTCCCCCTCAGCTCTTCATAAGAAGAGTAAACATCTGCTTTGTTTACACCACTGAAACCTGGGTCTCTTTGTGCAAACACTTCATCTGTATCCTAAGTAACCCACAGCCTTATTTTGGAGATTGTAGATAATATATTCAAAGCTACTTGACGTGTAATGGACCTGTGATTAGTTGATGCTAATAGCTATTATTAGGATGAATTAATAGGATGTGGTGACTCACTAAGTATGGCTGGCAAGGAAAAGGGAAAGCTCCTCAGACTCTGGGATTTTTCACTTGAGAGTCTAGGATAATGCAGCAACTCTGAATAGAAATGGGGGCAGAGTGAGGGGAAGCCAATGGAGAGGTAAAATAAAGGCAGACTTCGGCTGTGTTGTATTTTAGTTGCTGGCAGGGCTCGTGGAAAGAGATGCCAGCAGGCAATTTGAAATTCAAGCTGAAGTTAGACCCAGAAACCAGGAATCATTGAGGGGAGTGGGGGGAGCTGTAGGACCAGATGAGATTTCTAAGGGAGAGAGCCACAGACCCAAGTCTTAGAAGGATACTGAGGAGACCAGTCTGTCTGGAGCAAAGATTTTTAAGGTACACGGGAGAGAAAAGAATAGGAAAGCTGGGTTAGAGCTTGTAGAGCAGCAGGGGTCCTGCTGAAGAGTTCAAATATCACTCTACAGGCAGTTGGGGGCCATAAGACAGTTCTGAATGGGGAGGAGGGTGATGAGGAATCTGCCTGTCCTACCAGAGGATCCCTGGGTGACACAGAGGACTGCACTTCATCTCACCAGATAAAGCACTGCGCTGGGGTTTAGCAGACATGTGCAAAGTATAGGGAACAACTTCAATAAACATTTGGCCTCTAGGTGGGGGCTTGTGAGATTATAGAATTTTTTAATATAAAAACTGGATGAAGTTAAATGTTTTAAAAGGGCCATATGTGTTATGAACTAGGTAAATCAAAGCACTTTAAGGTTGGATATTTTGGGGAGATTCTATGGAGACAGTGAGAGCAAAGATTTGGCCAGAGTGACCCCATGGATTGAAAAATAACATCGCAAAGGAGGTGGGAAGACAGGTGTTTCCCATTCATCCTTTTGGTCCTTCAGTCAACAGATAGGCGTTGAGGTTGTACTCCATGTCTGCGTAAGCTGGGTGCCGAAGGGAGGGTGAAGACAAGAGACAAATCTGTTGGGAGTTGAGGAGTTCATGGTGGAAAATAAAGCTGAATGAAGGAATAAAAGTGAAGGGCGCAGCTGCCTGAGCTCAGGGAAGTTCCCTCTGAAGCAACCTTTGAGCCCAGAAGGCAGCTGAGGGGAGCCAGGTGGGTCTCAGAGGCAGAAGGAACAGCAAAGGCCCAGAGGGCATGACATGAATGGCCATGAGGTCAAGGCCAGCACCAGGGTGAGGCAAGTGCCTAGGTACAAATTTAAGGAGACACTCACTCTCAGGGCCATGCAATTGCCAACTCAGAGAGTAAATATATCCTGACATCCTGTGCCCAAGCCACTCTCCTTCCATTCTTGGGTCATCTTAGTCCAAACCCTGGTGGCAAGAGCTGAGTGCAGGATGTGGAGAGTGGCAGCAGGCCCCAGGGTGGCCACTAGACTCAGAAGATCCCTACCAGAAAGCCCAAGGCCACAGATGCTCACTTGCTTGCTCTGCCTAAAAAACCTGATGTACAGTTCACAAGAAACTCTACATGACTAGAGGGGTCACCTAAAGTGTAAGAGGAGGGTTTGGACCCACTTCTTGAGATGTTAGAGGATCTTCACTAAGGAGAAATGTCCAGCCTTGTGTCCCAACATGACATGGCTGTAAAACCTCAAGGAAGCCCCTCCCCCACTCTGGACTCAAATTTCCTTTTGTGTACCATCAAAGGATTGGATTTGATGAACTCAAGTGCCCCCCCCACCACCATCCAGGTCCAAAATGTTATGGTTCTATGAACTCAAAACAAACCTCTGTTTTTAAAGGAGAGAAGTGTCTCAAGGAGGCTATCAAAAGCTGGAAGAAAACAAACCTTTTTCTCTTCTTCCTCAAGTACTTCTAAGACACATGGGAGCTAGTTCCAGAGCTCTAGCTGTGGGATCAATCTCTCTCCATGGGAGGGAAGAACCTCTCTAGGTGTGTGATGACCTAGATATCACCAATAGACTCGAAATCTGCCATCCTGGGGAGTGTTCACACGCTAGCGCCTTCACTGACCAGAACCACAGTAGACACTCGCAAGAAGGACCACTTCAGGAGTCAGCGAATAAAGAACAATGTTCTGTTTTGAACAAAGTGGTCCACTTGAAGCCAATCTTTCCATTCTTGATCCCGAGCCAACCCAGATATAACTGCCCCATTACCCATCTCTCTTAGGCTTTCCACAAGCCATCTTGCCCCTTCCACATTTCCAACAATCTCCCAGGGGTTTAGAGTTTTTGAGCGATTTCCATTTTGACATCTAATTTGACTTCTGCACCCAGGATCTGAGGCAGAAACTCTCATTGCTACTTTACATATGAGGAAAGTGAGGCTTTCAGAGAGAAGAGCTACAAGAACCTCCCATGTGGTTGTCATTTCTGAAAAGCTGGCAGCAAGACCCTATCAAGTTGGTGCCATGAAATCTCATGATAACTGGGGGTTCGTTATCCGCCTGCCTATTGCAGCAGTGAATCAAATCTCAGGTTTACACCTTACAGATATCTACGGTCTACTCATCGTGTCCAGTATAACAGACAGCTGGGACACAGATACCACACCATCCCTTCCACCCTCCTCTACACCTTTGCCTTTAGGTTCTTGGACACATATCAACTCCTTTCTCCTTCCACTCCCCCTTAAAAAGTTCATGCATATCAGCTCCAGCAAATAGATCCCTGGAAGGATCACCATGCCACTGGTTCCGCCACCAGCCCGACTCCAGTGCAGGTCTGAGCTCCCCTGGGGCACCCCTGCTATATGCTGCCCTAAGGAAAATCTTTGCAGGGACTTAGAGTGGCCTCCGCCCTCTAAGGGTAGAAGGATAGAGACATGTAGCTCCAGGACACCAGCTACTCTAATTTTCCACTCTTGACTCACAGCGCCCTGCCCAGAAAGGCTTTTGGGTCCCAGACTGCACACAGTTCAGAATGCCAGGATTTAATAGATGTGTTTGCATGTGCAAGATGAGCCAAAGAACAGAAATTCTGCCCCCATCTAGAGTGAACACCCATGACAGACGCACATTCCCTGAAATAACCTGAGAGCAAACGCTGGGTGAGGCAAGAGCTAGGGAAGGAGAGACAGCGGGCTCTCAAGTCAAACAAAGCACAGTTGTACACTCGTAGAGCAAGACCTTGGGGGCCACCACCTAGAGGAGGGTAGACCCATGACAAAGGCAAGCAGGTGGCAGAATTTACCTTAATAAGTCAGTTTGGTTTTTGCTTTGGGTTTTGGCAACCAAGGATTTGTCTTATAAAAATGGAAAAGCTCAAGTTCAAACATTTAGTCTCCTGCAGCCTGCTTCAGGCCAGTCAAATCAAGCAGGAAGTGAAAGAATTAACCTTGAGAAGAGCTAGGAAGTTCAGAATGGATTCCAGTTTGACCTGGAAAAAATCTTCCCCCTGCCTTGAACCTCATAAAGTGCTTCCATCAGCTCTGAACCATCCCAACAGCCTTGTAAGAGATGACTTGTTATTTCTATTTTGCACTGAGAAAACTGAGGCACAAAGAAGGAAAGTGACTTATGCCCAAAGCCACATGCTGGCAAGTTGCATAGCTGGAATTCTATCCCAGGTCTGTTTGAACCTGGGATTTCCAGCCAGCATACCACATGCTTCCAAACAATCCAATGAAGTAGGGATTTATTATACCTCAGATTCAAAGAGGTTAGCCCAAAGTTACATGGACAGTAAATTCAATACCAGGAGGTGAACCTAAATTTCTTAGTGCCAGAACTAGGCCTCTTCCCACCACACCACAATGCTTTGGTGACCACTCTCTGCCTGAACTACTCCTCTAACCTGCCAAAGCAGCATCTGGTTTGTAGTAGGTGCTAAATAAATACTCGATGGATAAATGAGTCCTTCTTTGAAGCAAAGTTTTATTAGGAAAGCAGATGATCATCTTCACTGAGCAAGATAGTCAGTGATTCATTTTGCTCAGGGCCAAAAGCTGGGTTTGGAACAAACCCTCTTGACTTAGCTGTGAAATACGTCCCTGGCTCCTCCCTCCTTAAGAACAGGGACAACTGGAGAAAGAACCCACTGTTCCTCTCTGGAATGAGAATAAAACCATAAATTGGGCTTTTCTGGTTTTTTTAGGGTGATCAGGGAATAAACTTGGTACTTGACTACATTCTGACATCCAAGAGTACAGGCCTTTAAGTGGCCAAACACTACTTTTTTTCCCCATTATCTCTCACTTTGTTAAGGTATGGTGACTGACCAGTTGAAAATTATAGAAGAAACTGCTTACCTCTAGGGAAAATTCACTCATACATCCCTCTCCTGCATTCTTTGGAGTTCTGGGCAAAGCACTAACATCTGAGAGGTGGGAGCCAGTGGAGGGAGTGAATGGAAAGGGGCAGCCGTATGCAGGCACTTTTCCACACAGGACCCCTTTAATCTTCATGGTGAGCCTGCAAAGGAGCAAGCCCCATTTCACAAGGGAGAAAATTAGGGGTCAAAGAAGGGCTGGAATTACTAATTTCCCCACAATTAGTAAGTGGCAGAGCCAGGATTTGAACCCAAGACTTCCTGACCTCAGAACCTACATTCTTTCCCATATACCATGATTAGAGTCTACTAATAATCTACTAATAATAGGTATGATCACAGGGAAAACTGCTCCACAAAGAGCTTCACTTTTTTTTTAAGATTTTATTTATTTATTTACTTACTTACTTACTTACTTACTTACTTATTTGACAGAGAGAGAGAACACAAGCAGGGGGAACAGCAGGCAGAGGGAGAAGGAGGAGAAGGCTCGCTGCAGAGCAGGGAGCCCGATGCCAGGCTCGATCCCAGGACCCCAAGATCATGACCTGCACCAAAGGCAGACGCTTAGCTGACTGAGCCACCCGGGTACCTCAGGGCTTCCCTTACTTTATCTTCCAGTATGTGAGGATCAAAGGTGATGGAGAATAGGGGTAAGAACTCCCATTTTATAGGTGAGGAGACAGAGGCTTAGTGTTTCGAGTGATACACATATGTAATATATGCTCCATATAATTCCTATTTTGTAGAAGAGGGAAATGAAGCTTATAGGCAATCAAGCTGCATAAGCATTTACATATGTTAATATTGTGCTCCTACTATGCGCAGATTCTGTGCTGACATTTATATTTCTCCAAACCTCAGTGGTTTCTTTTGTAAAATGGGGATGAGCAGCTGAACCAGAAGTGATCAGCTAGAAAGGTTTGCATTTGGAATCTGCATCTCAACATTGCTAATCTTCAAACTTATTAAACTTTTATGTTACAAAAATCTCAAGGCTTTTAACTATTTCCTTCTACCTTGCTATCCTAAAATATGTGGCTCCTAAAAGCATCTCAATGGAGACCATTTTATCAGTTGCTAGCCAGGGTAGGTATTCGGACAAATACTTCCCCGAATCTGTGTAGGAGGTCTTCAGCTCTGATGCTTATATGAACCCTTTACTTGTGGAATCAAAACTATTCATTCTACTAGTGCAGGAAGGCTGCATCTGAATAAATCCTGCCTGGCATGTCACCTATGAGCTGGTGGGAGGGAAAAAGTTTATTAACTTCCTCCAAGAGAATGGACAAGGAGGCCCTTCATTCAGGGCTCTATGCCAAGTACTTAAAATTAAAATGGCCTTTGTCTTCTTGGGGTGCAAGAAAAGCTATATTGGACAAAACCGTGGAAGACATAGTCAGAAACGCTTGGCCAATCTCTGTAGAAAGATTCCTTTCCAGCCAAGGTTGTTGAGCACCAGTCATGAGCTTAGGGAAGTTCAGCAAAATACCTGGGGAGCCCACGTACTGTCCTTGGAGGCCAGGCACAGAAGAAGGCGGGGTGGATAAGCAGGGTCTTGAAGAGGAGCTGTGTTTCAGAACTTTCTGGGCAGTCCAGGCACAAACACCAACATGAGCAAAAGCTTGAATTGAGAAACAAATTGGAGACTAGAGCCACACTGAGAAAGATCATTAATGTCTGGACCAGAAATTTGGACTTAACCTACTAGACAGTGCTGAAGGTTTTAGTAGCCAACAAATGTAATCAGAACAGTTTTAGGAAAAGCACTCTTTGACTTATTCACCAACTATCTGTTGGACATTTTGCCAGGCATGGCATCTTTTCATTACTGCCCTTACCAGGACTGCACACTTAGTCTAGTGCACAGATGTTTTGGAAGTCTTGGGGGTGGGAAGTGTTGCAGTGAAGATGTGTGCAAGCTGGGGCAGACCTGGAGACAAGGGCCTGAGGGCAAGTGGTTCATTTAGGAGAAGCATTCATAGGGCATTGAGGGAGTGAGACAGGACAAGTAAACTAACACCACTGAAGTGACTGAGTCTTAATCCCACTGGATGCTCCCAGGAGACTGTGCAGAGCACATTTCGGAGCTGTCCCACCTAAAGTATGAGGAAGCTGGGGTATTTGCCTACCAAATCCCATCCTTCATTGACTCTGGGCTGCTCCTTGGAGGCAGGAATGGCCAGGCTGCTCCCGGGCTATGCTCTGCTGCCAGAGAAAGCCCTGAGGCACATGGTCCCAGAGTCTAGAAGGGTGTATGAGAAGGGGGAGTCCTGAGGCGATCCAAGCAGGGAAGAGATAAGCTCCCTCCATGGTTCCCTGGAGGGACAGGGAGGGCACCATTGCACAGGTGGTGCTGGAGCTGAAGCGGGGAGGACCAGCCCAGGTTCCCTAAAGGGCAGTACCATAGATAGTACACTCTAGTAAATAAAATGAGGGAGGGGAGAGCTGAGCAAGGAGGCAAAGGTTAGATCACAAGGAACTTGGGCTCCCAGCAAGAGCTTTAGGTTTTCTTTTGTGCTCAACAGGGCACTATGGAAAGAATTTAACTAGGATGTGACATTGTCAGAATAGCATGCTTCTGGGGAGGAGGGATGGAGGGGCCAGACCTGGAGGTAGAGATCATGAAGATGTGGGGTGTGGGGTGGGCGGACACCTAGGGAGGGCGGAATTACAGGCTTGAGCTAAGGCAGAGGCTGTGGGATTAGTCATGAAGGAGCTGACAGGAGAGATAGTTAGGGAGAAAATGCTACAAGCTGCCCACCCTGCATCTAGAAGGACACATATAGTTTGCCTGCTAAGGGCACAACAAATAAGGAAAAGGAGCTGAGGGGCAGAACCCAGAGGGACTGCCACAACCACATTCAGGGCCTGGAGGAAGAAGAGCCAGCCACAGAGCAGTGACCTTTGAGGACATCCAGGTGTCCTCCTACAGAAGCCAAGGGAGGAGCACAGCACAACCATCACTGTTGGTCAGCAGAGGTCAGGGAGACGGGGGCCCGTGCCAAGACTGCAGCTGTTGCTCATTAGCAGGGTGGCAGCTGCCGATTCTTTGATGTCCTCATTGAGGGAGCAGCCAGGTGACAGGGTGATGTGGTAAGGACTGGAGAAGATGCGGAGGATGGTGGGGCCAACCAGGTGGCAGGAAATCTGGCCATGAGTAGATGAAGAGCTGCATGTGGCTTTGACGGGTACAAGTGGCGTGGAGTGGGCAGGGGACGAGAGGGGTGGGAAGACCATGAAGCATCTTCAAGCCAAGGAGGCCAACCAAGCCATGGCCTGAGGAAGAGACCGGAAGCAGAAGAGGTTGAAAATGAAAAAGGAAGGAGGAATCAGTGTTTGATGGAAAGAATTAAGACTCCTTTAAGTAAGCACATTACTGCCATTGACTACTTGGGTGACCGTGGTAGCCAGTCCCCAAGGGGAATGATCCCCACCTCCTGGTGTTCACAACCTTGTGTACCCACACAGTACCAGGCTTGTCTGTGTGACCACCAGAATATGGAAGAAGTGATGGTATGTCAATTTCATGATCAGGTTAACAAAAGAACCTGTGGTTTCCCTTTGGCCCTCTCTCTCTCTCTTTCTCATCACTTGCTCTGGGGGAAGCCAGAAGTTCTGTCATGAGCAGCCCTATTCTGATGCCCACATGGGAGGACTCAAACCCTCTGCCAATAGCCCTGTGAGTAAGCCTGGGCTTGGAAGTGGACTGCCCAGCCCAGATGACCACAGCCCCAGCCAACTGCTTGACTACAGCCTCATGAGGAAGCCTGAGCCAGAGCCACCCATCTAAACCCCTCCCAGCTTGCTCACCCCCAGGAACCAGATGAGATAGCACTTGCTGATTCTTTTATGCCACTACATCTTGGGGTAGTTTGTGACACAGCCAGAGATAACTCAAACAGTGATCTTTCTGGAATGATTGATGTGACAGTAAAGTGACCTAAAGAATGGCCTGACATAGGGACTCATGAAAATATAGAGGAGAGAGAAAGAGGCAGCTTCAGAAGATCAGGTGGAATGAAGTGCCACCCTCCTTATGACCTAAGAGGCAAAGAGCAGAAGCTCCAGGTCCTGACCTGTAGTGAGCACTACCCAGGCCAGGCACTGGTGAGCACCTGATGTAGTGTCTCATCCAAACCCCTGGCAGGACTGTTGCATCATATGGGTTTTCCATTACTTAGTAACTCGATGTAGATGCAGATCTGAGAGGGGAGAAGGGAAAAGCAGGGCCTTGCTCAGGGCAGGGCTTGGGGTGGTGGGCCTTCAGGAGAGGTGTGGCGGAGCTGGGCATGGGGCAGGAGGAACGTGGGAGCAGAGCAGACAGCCAAGGCGGGAGGCCTCTCCAGCAGGGCAGCCAGCTCTCTGGGCACAGGAAAATTCCCACATATGTCTAATTGAAGGTCCAGCTCACTTCATATCCTTTTAAGGTAAAAACTCAGGGATGTTCCCAGGCCATCTGTGTTTATCAGAAAGGGCCATTTTTCCACCTCCTGATGTCCAGGAAAGACACTCTAAGAAGGAACAGAGTGTGCCTCCCCACCCATCACCTTTTCCCTGCCAGCAGGCCCAGCTTGGCTCCGTGCACCTCCATCCATAGATGATCAATGCACTGTGTAAAGTGCTTGGAGGAAGGGAGATGTAGACATCCCAGTGCCTTTCAATTTCCCCTGGAAACACCCGCAGATGGTGCTGTGGTCTGAGCCATCTTCCTTTTGTCCCCAAGACTAACTGGACATATCAGTGATTGTCTTCCCCAGAAGGCAACCAACCACATAAGAAATTTTTTATTAACACATTAAGAGTTATTTTTAAAAAATCAACTAAGTTATTACCTCATTTCCAAATTGTTTTTTTTTTCATGTCCTAGAAATACAAAGAAATCTGTGGTGTAGACCTCTAAGTACACAAAACAAATAAACCTAAGAAATTTTTTTAATAGAAAATAAAGCAGGATTCACTTACTGATAATGGTTTCCTATTTGGAATCATTTTTTTTTTCACTTCTAAATTCCTAGGTTGAATATTTAGTTCAGGGCTTCTCAACCAGGGACAATTTTGCCCCATAGGGGACATTTTAACAGTATTTGGAGGCTTCTTTTGGTTATCACAACTTGGGGGAAGACAGTATTGACATCTAGAAGGTAGCATCCAGGGATGCTACTAAACATCTTACAATGCACAGAGCAGCCGCCCACAACAACAAATTTCTAGCTCCAAATGTCAATACTGATGAGGTTGAGAAAATCTGTTCTAGCCCACTAATCTTCAGATTTTCTTCTTATCTAATAAGAGCACTTAATGCTAAAAATTTCCTGCTGGGTATGGCATTAGCTGTGTCACATTAATATTTTTTTAATCTAAATACAGTGAAATTGACTTTTTTTTATTTTATTATGTTATGTTAGTCACCATACACTACATCATTAGGTTTTGATGTGGTGATCCACGATCCATTGTTTTCGTATAACACCCAGTGCTCCATGCAGTAAGTGCAAATGACACTACAGATAAAGGGCTGGTATCCAAGATCTATAAAGAACTTCTCAAACTCAACACCCAAAAAACAAATAATCAAGTCAAAAAGTGGGCAGAAGATATGAAAAGACACTTCTCTGAAAAAGACATACAAATGGCTAACAGACACATGAAAAAATGTTCATCATCATTAGCCATCAGGGAAATTCAAATCAAAACCACATTGAGATACCACCTTACACCAGTTAGAATGGCAAAAGTGGACAGGGCAAGAAACAACAAATGTTGGAGAGGTTGCGGAGAAAGGGGAACCCTCTTACACTGTCGGTGGGAATGCAAGTTGATACAGCCACTTTGGAAAACAGTGTGGAGGTGCCTCAAAAATTCAAAAATCGAGCTACCCTATGACCCAGCAATTACACTCCTGGGTATTTACTGCAAAGACACAGATGTAGTGAAAAGAAGGGCCATCTGCACCCCAATGTTCATAGCAGCAATGTCCACAATAGCCAAACTGTGGAAAGAGCCGAGATGCCCTTCAACAGATGAATGGATAAAGAAGATGTGGTCCATATATACAATGGAATATTACTCAGCCATCAGAAAGGATAAATACCCAACTTTTGCATCAACATGGATGGGACTGGAGGAGATTATGCTAAGTGAAATAAGTCAAGCAGAGAAAGTCAGTTATCATATGGTTTCACTTATTTGTGGAACATAAGGAATAACAAGGAGGACATTAGGAGAAGGAAGAGAAAAATGAAGGGGGGAAATCAGAGGGAGAGACGAACCATGAGAGACTATGGACTCTGAGAAACAAACAGGGTTTAGAGGGAAGGGGGGAGGGGGGATTGGTTAGCCCGGTGATGGGTGCGAAGGAATCATTTTTTTTGGTGAACATCACAGCTGACAAGTGTGTATTTGTACGTACGTTGCAGTCTGCAAAACAATTCCTCACTTAACCTTCATACCACCTCTGCACAGTAGCAGGGCAAGGTACCCACCCCTTTTCAGAGGAGGGACCAGCCTGTGGGGAAGCAGAAGGGTGGTAAGAACAGGGGAGGGCTTCCCATGTCTTCCTCAGCCTCACTCTTCTCACCTGTGTAATGGGGACGAGAAGAGCACCGACTTCAACCAGTTAAAATTCTCGTAGTGTTTAGAACCTAAATTTGGTCAGTAAGCAAATGACACTTGTTTATTGTTGTCACTTTTTACTGCAAATCTGTAAGGATAAGAAGCAGTGTTTATAAGAATGCCGAACACGGTACCCAGAAATAGAAGGTGATAATTACGAAGAGGTAAAGCTGGGATTGTGAGGAGTTTCTAATTCCTTAATAATTAACCTTTCCTCTGCATCCCAGGCACTTGGGCATGGGATCAGTGAGACACATCTCTTAGTTTTGAGAATGAGTAGATTAAATCTTTATTGACTAGAAGGGGAAGAAAGAACGGAAGGGAGGGAGGGAGGGGAGAAGGAAGGAAACATGGAAACATGAAAATATGGAAACATTTTACTGTCTGCCCTAAGATGACGCCTGGCTGTATTCATGTTTTTGAAGATTCAACACATTTCTCTGCATGAGCCATAGGGGAAGCAGGGATCATGAATCTGTACTATTTCAATGTATCTCCATCTTCTAAAGAAAAAAGAAAGAAAAAAGCCATCTCCATATCCTTATTCAAGCCATCCCTAAATGGCTCCTGCCTCCCTTTCAGGCCACCGTCCCTCTGGGGAAATCTCCTCGCCATGCACCCATCCCTCCCACCTTCCCAAACCACCACACCTTTGCCCTTGCTGTGGCCTCTGCCTGAAATGCCTTCCCTCGCTTCACCTACTGAAAATCTCCCCACTCCTCAGGCTCTTGCAGAGAGGTCCGCCTTTTCCTGTCAGACCACCAGATGGGGACATCTTTGAGGACAAGGGTCACATCTCATCATCCCCGTCCCCTTAGCACCCAGCACAGGGCCAGAACCAAGGAGATGTGTGTGTGTATTTGTTGAGCACACCAGTGGGAAGGAAGCAATTGACCCAAGTTCTTTCCTGGGGCGGGGGGTGGGGGTGGGGACGGAGTGGCCGCTTCCCAACCCCCAGGATATGCCTGCCTGCGGGGGAGAAGGCGGTGGAGACTGCACACATGTAACACCCTGTTCCTCTTCTCTGTTCATCTCCCAGCTGTCAAGATGATGGAAAAAGTGGATCTTACCCTGGTAATCACCGATCATCTGGGTGTTGCTCTGGTTTTTCTTTAAAAGAATTATTAAAAGGGAGGGACCCTCCAATTATGGCCATGTGGAGAAAGCTCCACACATGGCAAGATAGGGCATTTTAGAACAGAGAAAAAGCGCTCTTGTAACTTATCTGGCTCGAGTCCACAGCCTCTCTGCAGCGCCTCGAAACGCCGCCACACGGGGAGGAAGACAACCGCAGTCGCGGGCGTCAGGACTTGGCTTTGATCGCAAGGCAGCTGCATGGGCCTGCACAGTAAAGCACCGCACAAAGAAGCCCCGCCCCAGGACACCCGCCTCCTACTCCCTGCGGCCCTGGGTTCGGGTCTCCTCACTTGCAAATTTGACGGCCTTCCCGTTCAGAATGTTCCCGTTTCCTGTCTAGTAGGCATCCAGTTAATTCCAACAAACCTGCGGCATTGTGATGGGGGTAAAGAGATTGTCAACTCGATGAGGACAGGACGTCTGGGACCAGCTCACTGATTGCCGCCTTCCCTCAGTGGACACGTGTCGGAGGTGTGAATGAACAAGGGTCCGCCTAAGTTACACCGACATTAAGGCACTGCTGGGAAATCTTAGCCCAATAAATGTTTATTGAGTCTTTGCCCTGGACTTGCTCAAGGCTGTGGGGAATACAAAATAGATACTAAGTAAGCATTCCTCCAGGCTTTTTTTTTTTTTTTTTTTTTTAAGGAGGCTCCACGCCCACCATGGGGCCCAATGCGGGGCTTAAACTCATGACCCTGAGACCAAGACCGGAGCTGAGATCAAGAGTTGGACGCTCAGCCCACTGAACCACCTAGGCACCTCCCTCCTCCAGGCTCTAAGGTGATCTGAGCATAAGTAAAACATAAAACCTAGCGAGGGAAGTAGACTAAGGAAAGGCTCTGGGAGGTTGGCCTGAGTCAGGTAGGATCTGATGGTCCAGCTGGGAAGAGAAGGAAGCAGGGAAAGGCAGCTTTCTGGACAAGGCCAGTGTGCACACAGAAGATGGTATGAAGAACAATTGTGGGTACACCTGGGTTTCATTAGACCAAGGGATCCAGGATGGCCCAGACCCCCTTACACATGAAAAATCAAAGATTATATTAATAGCAGGACTTGCACCCCAAACCTGCAAGTGAAGTTTGCTGGAGCTTTTTATGAAGCTCTCATCCCAAATTCAGATCTTAGAATCATACCACCAGCCTGCGAGTCACAAGGGACAGGAGACCAGAGTTGAAAGTACTTGAGTACTTGGGCACACACCTGAAGGAGAGGGGAAGAGGCTGACCCCCATCCCTGTAGGTTGGGCCCCAACTTCCCTTCCCGCTCGCAGCCCTAGGAAGGCAGAGCTGAGAGCCACACTCCTGCGCATGACCTTTGAGTATACAGCAGTCCCCCCAGTAGTGTTGGAGAGTTTATCTCACTGTCTTGGTATCCGATCAATTAATAAACTCATCCACAAAGCTGGGGGAGGAAAAGAGGGAGGGAAGGAGGAAGGACATCTTCCTGCTGAGCCCCTCCACTGTGAGGCTATGAGTGGGTGGGATATGTCTTACTATTTGCTGGCTCCATGCCATTCTTTGCACCGTGTCCTCTGCCTGGAATTTTCTCCCCCTCTGTTTTTCTAACATCTACTCACCCTTCAAGACTCAGCCCAGGATCACCTCCTCAGGATGGTCTCCCAGGTGCCCTTGTCAGAGTCCACGGCTCCCTCCAAGGTAAGTGCAGGGCATGGCCAGGCCCAAGCATCACACTTACACCTGGCATTATCCTATCACTTTGCTTGTCTGAGGCCCTCACACATCACTGAGTTCCTTAAGGACACAGAACCGGCCTTCTGCTTTTTTAATCTAACACAAGGCATCATCAGATGTAGGTTATTCAGAAGATGAATGTAGAGAGGAGAAAGGAGGGGAGAGCATTTTCCAAGAATAGGAAGTACAATTCTAGATAGTAATAGTCACTTGTAGCAGGCAAGTATCCTGCACATCTTGTGGAAGAGGAGGCCCGACGGAGTCTCCTGCAGTGCTACCCCCAGCCAAGACTCAAACCTAAACATTTCTAAGAAAGGCAAGGTCTGGAACAGGAACCTACGTGACAGCTCATGTGTTTGCTCTTCTCTCTCGCACACACACACACACACACGTACGCACACGTGCACAGAGGCATCATCCACACATACCCAGATGACCCCAGATGAGAAGTCCTTTGCCTTGCTGATACTTTAAACCTCAGCACACTTTCCCAGATATGACTCCGTTCATGTGGCACAACAGTCCTGCTCTGAACAGAGGCAGATCTTACCTTGGCTTCCTACCAGTTTGACCAGTTCGACAGTTTGATAAGGTCAAAAGATTCTTGAACAAAAGTCAGAAAACTGAGTTTGTATCTGGAATCTATTGAGATTTGCTCTAGACTAAATGATTGTGTCCCCCCCTCACCCCCCCTCCCAGATTCATATGTTGGGAACTAATCTTTAATGTGATGGTATTTGGAGGTGGAGCCTTTGGGAGGGGATCAGGTCATGAGGGTTGTATGATTAGTGAGCCTATAAAAGAGACTCATGTCCCCAAAAAGATAAGCTGCGGTCCTAATCTCTAGCACCTGTGAATGTGACCTTATGGGGAATAGGGTCTTTGCAGGTGTAATCACATTCAGATGAGGTTACTCCGGATGAGGGTGAGCCCTAAATCCAATGACTGGCATCTTCATTAAAAGGCCAAGTGAAGATAGAATGCCATGTGATGATGGAGGCAGAGAGGAGTGTAAGGCATCGACAAGCCAAGGAACATCACAGGGACTGCCGGAAGGCACCAGAGGCTATGAAGAGGCAAGGAAGCGTTCTTCCCTAGAGCCTTCAGAGGGAGCGTAGCCCTGTTGACACGGTCAGACTTCTAGCCTACTGAACTGTGAGAAAATCAATTTTTGTTGTTTGAAGTCACTTGGTTTGTGGCATTTTGTTATAGCAGCCACAGGAAACTCATACAGTAACAAAAGCCTGAAGTAAGAGATGTTTCTCTCCAGTTCAGGCAAGATGAAAATACGTGGGACGGAGGTCAGCGGAGGGAACAAAAGGAGCTGGAGACGGAATGAATAGTTAACACTGGAAGACCCAAAGAGCCCTCTGACATACAATTTTAGGTTTATATTTTTATCAACACAATCAAATGACGTCAGCAGAGAACCAACATGTTTAGAGAACAGTGTTCTCTTCAAAACAGGACAATTACCTGATTTGCTTGTTCCCAATTTGGAAAAAGGTCTGCCTGTCAATCGGCCAACAAGTGTTTATGGAGCCGGCATGCAGGTGTGCGTGATATGTGACGTCCCTGCCCAAGGGGCTCCCCAATCCGTGGGAGAGACTGTACTTTGAGTCAAGCAACATACCAGCATTTGACAGAAACCCCTGGAGCACACAGAGAAGGCAGGGCAGGAAGGATTAACAGAGGAGATGTCCATTTGAGCTGAATCACAGAAGAGAAAGGCAGGTGGGGTTGCTTAAAATACAATCAAGGTGACAAAAGTGAAAGAGCGTTCATGAAAGAAGGAAGCACACAGGCAGACCCAGAGCATGTCCCACTGAGGGGCCAATGGTGTCCTTTGATTTGGCTGGATCCGGCAAAAAGGAAGAAGGCAAATAAGATCTATTGAGTACCTGTTTAGTACGTGTGAATTTCTCACTAAACGGTCAAGTGCAAAAAATGCCATTTATGTTTCTACAAAGCACATATTTTCCATTCTAAGCCCATATTCTGCTCAAAGGCAGAAATCCTAATGTAATCCATTTAGGGTTTTCTTAAACAAAGCAGAGTTTTCTCAAGTCAGAGTTTCTTCCCTTCTGGACCAACCCTAAGCTTGCACCTTAGTCTTGACGGGAGTGGGAATGTTGGAATGGCGGGGCTATTATGTGATGTCAAGGCACTGGGAGAGGGGTGGGGAGGCACAGATATCTCATCCTCAGCAGCAGGGTTGCCCATGGGGCCCATGCAGAGCCTCCTGCCCTAATCCCTTGCCCAGCCTTGCAACCCCCAGATCTGCGCCATCTCAATGTCATGTCAGTCTTCACTGTTCTCAAAAACACAAATGTGGCAATTTGTAACTGTGTCACCATGGCTGAGCTAGAACATTTCCCAGAAGTCCTTTCCTATACAATTTCAGGTTGGTGTTGGTCAAAAGAGAAATGCACGCAAGATGTCAAAGAGGAAGTAAAGCTGCGGCCATTGTTCTCTTGAGTCTGTCATGTTTAGATGAGGTGAGGGACAGACGCAGAGGTGCTGAAGATCTAGAATGTCTCATTCTCACTTGCCTACCTGCAGTCTTGGTTAGAGACTTTTCTCTGATCCTACAGCTGCCCAGTTCAGACCCTTTTTCCCCAGCTCCCAAAAGCCTTTATTCCATATGCTCACAGTGGTTCTACTTTCTCCACTGAATTCCCACTTGATCCAATAGGGAAATATTTCCCATTCTATGTAGGCTCTCTGTAGTAGAATTACTAATTGTCCCCAAATATCCATTCTATTCTGATTCTGGTTAGTTATAAAGCCCCACATCTATAAGTTTCAGCTGGTCTGATGGCCATGCAACAAGGGATTCCATTTCCAAGCCTTTCTTGCAGCTGGGGATGCCTATATGACAAAGTTCCAGCCAATAGGATATGAGAAGAAGTGATGTGTGAAATTTCTGGTCATGCCCTGGGAGGGAAGTGGCTTGCTTCCCATTTCTCCTTCTTTCTTTCCCCCTTCCAGCTCACTGATATGCAGATGTGGTGGATGAGAGCTAACTACAGCTGGGAAGACCAAACCAACACCCTAGAGGATAGTGGAGTAATAAGAAAGAAGGAACCACAGCCCCAGAGAACTCATGGAGCAGAGCCGCCTTTCCTTTCTGGACCACCTACCAGTCTAAACTTTTAGGTGACAGAAATAACCCTCTCTCTCATTTAAGTCACTGTTACTACGGGCTCAGCTTAAAGGAGCCAAGCAAATACTCTATTACTCTTCCCAGGTGGTCCTCTTCACCCCACCCATCAGGGCCAAAGGAGGGTAAGATCCTTGTGGGGCTCACAGCATCCCAGAACAAGGAGCCAGACACTGGGCACAGGCTCCCCAGTCCCTCTTCTTTGGGAGCCATCAAACCCATCTGGGGATTCCTTCACCCTCTGCTTCACGTCTCCAAGTGGGATGGGAGCACTTGCACCAGAGATGCACTCTATTGCCCTCCTCCCAACTCTTCCATCTCTCTACCAACTCGGAAATGTATGAGCTCTTTTTATGCAAGACAACAGCATCATCACTGGATCCTTGGTTATTTCATGCATAAACTGCATGCCCTGAGTTGGTCCGAGCTTTGTCTTCTGAACAGACCGTTTGCTGCCAGGAACTTCATTGCCACCTTAGAAATCCTAAGGTGACTTTTTAAAATCAGGGTTTCTGCCCTAAGAGCCATGCCTCGCAAGCAGTAAGTCTAGAATATGTCAGCTGCCACATGAAAGGAAGAAGATACAGCAATTAATACTTGACAGCATCATCTCCAACACCTGTGATGAGCATCATGCTAGATATAGTTCATCTCCTCTGTGACTCAGCCCCAAGGACTAATTTCCTTGTTTGTGAAACGGACATAATATGACCCAGACCAATGAAGTGATTTGCCCAAACACACACAGACTGGAAGTTACAGAACAGAGTGTAATCTCAAATTCATGCTTTTTCAGCTGTATACCTTTGTGGGGAATGGGGGCTAAGGAAAATGGACTTTGGTTTCTCTTTTGATTTTTTTTTCTAAATTTTATTTTCTTGGTTTTGTAGAATTTTGATGATTGCTTTTCCTTCCTTTTTTTTCCCCTAAAAGAGGTTTATATTAAATTCATGTTTAAAGTGATCTTTTAATATTTTATATACTAGGCAGAAGTAGAAGCGTTAAATAACAGAAACATTAAAATCATATTTCCTTTCAGAATAATGAGACATAAAAACAGAAGCAAAGAGATTTTTAAAAGACAAACTTTTTAATATTCTTTGGACTCCTAAACTAATATTAATTGTATCACATTGATAGTTTTAATAATTTAACTACAAATATTGAAATCTTTCCCCCTGCATACTAAATGAACGCCAGAAAAGGAATCTTGCCTTTGAAAATCTGTGATTTCTACAATTACATACAAATATTGTATCAATGTTTTGAATGTTTTTCTGTTGAACTAGAGTTCTATTTCTCTTCCCCTATACCTCCAGAATGATTTATTTCTCTTCTGCAGATGTAGCAGTGAGAGCAGCAATGAGTCTTGGAAGCAGGGTGTATCGGTTTCCTGTTGCTGCTATAATAAATGACCACAAAGTCAGTGGTTTTAAAAATAAATGTATTCTTTTTTGATTCTGGAAGTCAGCACTCCAGACTCTGTTTCACTGGGCTAAAGTGAAGGTGTGGGCAGGGCTGGCTCCTTCTGGAGGCTCTGAAGGAAGACTCTGTCTCCTTGCCTTTCTCAGCTTCTAGAAGGCACCTGTATTGCTTGGTTAGCCCCCTCTTTCCCCATCTTCAAAGTACCCCACTCCCACCTCCATCCTGCCATCATATTGCTTTCTCTTGTGACTCAAACTTCTCCTGGATCCCTGTTCTAAGGACTGATGTGATGACATCTGGCCCAGCAGATCATCTAGGATAATTCCCCATCTCCGGATTCTTAATTTATTCACATCTGCAAAACCCCTTTTCCTATGTCAGGTAACGTGTTCACAGGTGCTGGGGGTTAGGATGTGAACATCTCTGGGGGGCTTATTCAGCCTCCACAATGGGGAGACGGGTTGGGAGTGAGGCTGTGAGGATGAATGGAGACTGAGGGTGCACGTAGGTTGGGAGAGTGTGGATGAGAAAGGCAAGAGCAGAGGTCTGGACACAAGAAGGCCTGGTTAGAACTGACTACCTAATTTGCAGAGCCTGGTGTAAAATGAAAATGCAGGGCCTTGCTCAAAATTTAAGAATTTTAAGAAAGCACAACAGAGCATTAAGCCAGGTATGGCTACACGGCCCTGTGCAGCTGCCCAGGTTGCACACTCACAAAGTCAGCCCCAGAACTGAGTTAGAATCCAATCTGGGGCATTTGCCAATTCTGTCATCTCGGACAAAGTCCTAAACTCTTTCTTAGCCTCAGTGTTCTTATCTAGAAAATAAAAAAACAGGGGCACCTGAGCGGCTCAGTCGGTAAAGCAGCCGACTCTTGGTTTCAGCTCAGATTATGATCTCAGGGTCCTGGGACTGAGACCTGCATTAGGCTTCACTCTCAGTGGGGAGTCCCCTTGAGCATTCTCTCTCTCTCTCTCCCTCTGCCCCTCCCCCACTCTCTCGCTCTCAAATAAATATATCTTTAAAAAATAATAACTCCTATATTATAGGTATAAAAACATTACCAAAATCTTGCTGGCTTAAAACAACAGAAACGTACTCTCTCACAGTTCTGGAGGCCAAAAGGCCAAAATCAAGGTATTGGCAGGGTTGGTTCCCTCTGGAGACTCTGGGGTAGAATCTACTCCGTAACTCTTTCCTAGCCTCTGGCGACTGTTGGCAGTCTGCGGCATTCCCTGGCTTGTAGATACATCCCTCCAATCTCTTCCTCTGCCTTCACATGGACTTCTTCTGTGTGTCTCCATGTTAAATCTCCCTCTTCTTTCTCTTATAAGGATGCCAGTCACTGGATTTAGGACCCACTCTAAGTTCAGGATGACCTCGTCCCAAGATCTTGAACTTAGTTACAACTGCAAAGACCCTATTTCCAGAAAAGGCCAAAGGCGTCAGAATTTGAGCATTTCCTTTGGGAGAGGACACTATTCAATCCACCACAATAGAGTTGTTGCAAGTATTCCAGGTGTTGTAAATCAAGTGCTCAACACAGCACCTGGGATACTGGAGGCCCTAAAAATTACAGCTATAACCATTATTATGAGTATTATTTAATGTATCCAAAGTAAAACTAGAGCATATATTTGATAATGGCTTAACCTCTCAGAATGGAAATCTAGAGGAGAAAAGTGATTCGAATGAATATCAGAAGGGGAAACAGAGGAGCTTGTTTATTCCCAAGACAGGCCAAGCACAAGAGGGGTGGAGGGGAGGGGCTGAAATCCAGCCTGGCCACAAAGCAAAGGAGTTCCCAGGGGAGCACACCCAGGCACCGGGGGGAGGAAGCCCCGAAGCAGAGGCAAAAATGGACGCAGGGAGGGCCCCCGGAAAGAAAGGGGTGCCCTGGCAGATAAACAAAGGAGGCACCCATTTACCCATCCGTTGTCCATCATTTGCACCTACCCAGTGCTGGGCGCTAGGGATACAGGGCAGAGCAAGAATGCTACGCTGTGGAAAGATTATTTCTTTTTCTTCTTCCTTCTTCCTTCTTCTTCTTCTTCTTCTTCTTCTTCTTCTTCTTCTTCTTCTTCTTCTTCTTCTTTTTTTTTTTTTTTTTTATGGAGCAACCTCTTAAAACTTGTCTGCTTTCATCACAAAATTAATTTAAGGTTTTGGAAACTCCTAGAGGCAAACAGGAAACTGGAGCAGACAACCACCATGGTCCAGAGAAGGCTGCAGGCTGGGAAGCAGACAGACTAGGTTTGAACCCGCTCTCCAGCACAGGGCCTGGGTTGTGTCATACAAACCCTCCAAGCCTCAGTTTCCTCATCTGTAAAATGGGGAGAGGACTACTCCTCACCTCCCCATGAGGGTGGTCCTACGTGAGGGGAGCTAGCAGATGTGAAGCGCGGGTACAGGGACCTGAACAGGGAGGGTTGAATGGATTCTCCCTTTCCCTTTCAGATGGGTGTTTCAGAAAGAAGGCTCGCAACACCCTTGCTTTCATTTGCTATAGAATCTGACACTCCTATTCCCTCAGTCAACTTTCACCAGAGGCTAACAGGCTGTTTTCTTTCAGTTCAAGCAAGATATTTCCCTGACTGTGTTGTAGCTGGAAAGAAAAGCAAGAAATATAGAATACGGTGAACTTGGGAAATCTTTCCTGTAAAGACCCCAGCAGATTTATCACAGATGTCTGGCCCACTCATGGCCTTCTCCTGAATTCTATTAAAAATAATAACAAACAATCAAGAAACTGAACCTCATTGCCCAGAAAACAGTGTTCTGGGTCTCTGGCAAAGTGGGGTCATGTACACACACAAGGGACCCGGAGCCCTCCAGGCACTCCCTCCCTGGTCGCTGGGACGCGGAAGTCAGCGATTACGGAGCACCCCTGCACAGGCACTGGGTCGGCCCTTTTCACATGCCCAAGCTCTCCTGGGTCTTTGCACAGAGCCCTGGGTCCCAGTGGCCCCTGTTTTTCAGATAAGAAAACACAAGACTGAGGTTTTTTTTATGCTGAGATTCTCAAGCACAAAAGCACATCAGAATCACTTAGGGAGAGCTTACCCGGAATAGTGGTTCTGATTTGGCAGGTCTGAGGTGGTGCTCTGGCTGGAGTATTTTTTAAATGTGTCAGAGGCTCTTCCAAGGCATACATTCTTCCGACCAAGAGCCCTGCACCACAGGCTTCAGCTCTGCCAATATCTAACAAGGTCACGTTGGGCAAGTTACTTAATCTCCCTGAGCCTCAGGTTCTACTTCTGTCAACTGGGGATAATTAAACCCAATCGAGAAGGTTGCTTTAACCAGGATCAAATATGATAATGTATGTGATGCATTTATATTAAAGGCTCGTACACAGTAAGTGCTCAATAAATCATAGCCGGGAGTGTAATTACAGACTAATCCTGTCGTCTTGAGAAAGTTATTGAACTCCTAGACTTGATGTCCTCTTCTGTAAAATGAGGAACATTAGGAGAGAATCTTTAGAAAACATTTTGTCCCACTTAACCTGCAATGGCCCCCTACTAATTTGTCCCTCCTCCAATGAGGAGGGAACTCATTGGCCACTCAAGGGATGAACTAATTCTGGGCAAAGACAGCCGAGCAAGAAAACAATGACTATTCTGGGCTAGTGTATTTCTGTTCTGTCTCCTGAAGAGCTGGCCCATCTGCTGCAGGCTGCCCCGGCAGCTGGTACCTGCCGAAAGCTCTGCAAATGGCCCCCAACCTGCTCTGCACCCACCACTTCTGCCTGGATTTATGAAGCAAGCCGTATGGGGCAGGGAGGAGCGGGGCTGAGACCGAGGCCACACAGGAGGTTCTACTGCCTGGCTTTGCTCCTCCAGTTTGCAGCCACGGTGAATACAATGTAGGAGCCAGTCATTCATTCATGCTTCCATTGTGTTTTGAGCACGTATGATGTACTAGGAGACAATGCTGGGTACTAGAGACACTGAGGTAGGCATGAGGCTGGCCCTAGTGCTCCCCATCAAATGAGGGGAGAACAGTGGTGAAATCGGGTCGGTACTGTGACTGAAGGAAGAATAGATACCCAGGGGGACCCCACGGGGGACCTGGAAGCCAGGGCCTATGTCTGCTTTACTCACAGATTCTTTCATTCATAAGCACCTGTTGTATGCCAGCCTCTGAGCCAGTTGCTGGCTACGAGTCACCCTCAGATCTGGTCTCAGGTTTGGAGCTGCTTACGGCTCAGGCCCCAGGCGCACATCCACCCGTGTGGATGCAGGACACAGCACTGTCCCAGGACTACCGTCTCTACAGCTCTAGAGTTACAGCCTCTAGGCCCCTGGAGCGCTCTACCCCTGTAGGCGGAGCCACACACTAAAAACTGAAGGCACGCAGAAGAGACAGTGTTACTCCACAAACTTGGCAACCTTTCTCTTGAACCCAAACCAGCCACAGAAGAAGGTGAGAGGACCTGTGAGCAATTTACAAGAAAAAGCATGGAGGTAGGAGACTCCAGGCACCCTAGGAGAAGGAGGGAAGATCAGTTCTTTCTGTCAGACTGGTGACTGTCAACCTTTGCTGTGCCAGACGCTCTGAGGAACAGAGACGCAGCCCCACGGGCCTGATCAGGGGCACTGTCAGGGCCGGAACCCAAGACCTATCTCAGCGGGGTCTGGAGGTTCCTCAGCCCCACCCCGCAGGGCTTCACTGGATGTTCCATGTAGGCTCCAAACAGGGTGAGATGTACAGCCCCAGACATGCACTGGCAGGAGTAGAAGGGGATGATCCTGGTCTGACTTTAAACACATACTATTTTATAATCCTGTGTGGCTTTTTTTTTTTACCTTCTTTATCATTATCATTATTATTATCATTATCGAAACATCTCCAAGAATGGCAACGGCTGAGGCTTCCTTCAATCTCTGTAAAACTCCATCTAGGTGCAACTCTCATTGTCATCAGCATCCCCCACCCCCATGAGCTGCCCTCCCCCCACTCTCAGCGACATGCAATGGAAAAGGCAGAGAGAAATGAGGCTCATGGAGGTGACGTGACTTGGCCTACAGCCACACAGCTGCCAAGAGTGAGATGTGGCAAACCCTGAAGTCTGGGGGCAGGCTGTGTGCACAGGGCCATTTTCATCTGGAGAAGAACACTGGCCTCAGAGATAGGGTGGATCACTTGTAGCTTTGTCTTAGCGCCCTGCATGCCCATAAAGTAACCTTCTCATTAATCTCCCCACACCCTCTTCCCAGTGGGGAAAAGCAGGGGACATTTCAAGGAAGATAGAGACTTCAGATGGGGACGGAAAGAATTTTCGAGTCCTCCCAGCCCAGGAGAAAGTGCAGTCCTTGGTAATCAGGGTCCACAGCTCACTCACTTTCCGCAGGGAGAATCAGTTGTGAAGATTTAGTAAGAGACCCATGCACGTGAAGCACCTGAAGTGTAGTGGGCATAAAATAATAGCAATAATAATAGCAACATTTCTATAGGGTTTACGGTGTGCCAGGCACTGTTCTGAGCACTTCCTATACATTAACTCTTAATCTTCACATCAACTCCATAAGGCAAGTAATAGCAATATTCTCCCATTTGACAGATGAGAAAACTGAGGCACAAAAAAGACTAAGAAAGCTAATGAGGGTTGACACAGTGAGTAGAGAGCCAGGGGCCTGGGATTCGAACCCCGGTTCCAGAGACAGGGCCTTGAACCATGTGCTATATTATGTCCTCTTGTAAGCTGCACCTTCCTAGTAAAATAGAACTGCCTTTTACTTCCCCTAAGGCTCACTTTAAACAATTTCAAAAAGGATCCTGGGCCTAGCACCACCCCCCTTGGTTGGCTACTCCCTAAGCAAATGCCTTCTTGATTTTTCCCCTCCCAGCCCCACCTCTTCAGGCTGAGGACATGCTGGTGCCCCTGGCCCACCACCCACCTTTCCCAGACTGATACAGAAACCCTCTCAAGTCGGCCCGCCTGGATCCTATTTAGACATTCTCCTCCGCAGCAGATAGCGCACATGCTTTGCAGAGGAGAAGCAGGTACAAGTTTACCCCAAATGTCAAAGGACAAGACAAATGAGTGCCCCTCAATGCACCCTCGTCCCACCCAGCAGCTGGCCACCCACTGGCCACCAGGCCAGCCCTGACCTCTCGGGGGCCCCTCCCCCACTCCCCTGGTCAGCATTTCTCATTTCTCACTTTGGGAAGAAAGAAAGGTCAGTGCTGGGCGGGAGAGAAATTTTAATGCAAACACCTCCATTAGTCAGAGGTGTGTGCCCACCTGGAGGACAGAAGAAGTTAAAATTGATAGAGAGTCTCCTGAAAGCAGCCCTCTGGATGTGCTAGGTATAAACTCAGGTTTCTCCTGTGTAATATGGAGACACGTATTACACAGTGCTGTGTGGGGATGAGATCAAATAAAGAGGCGTTTTTATGAGGAAGGATGGCCTTTGACTCTTGCACCTCAGATAATACGCTTCCTATTGTGACTTTTCTAAGAACTGACCCTAATCAGAGCTCAGACTTAGTCACCGGGTGTACAGAAAGCTGGTGGAACCCTTCCCAGGGCAGAAAGACACCCTGGAAAGAGGCTTGGCCTGTTCCATCCCAGTCCAGCCGGTCACTTTGCTGCATAACTGGGCAAGTCCCCTCCCCACCTATAAATATGACCACGCTGATAACAATAGCAAAGGCTTTGCATAGCACCTGCTTTGTGCGGGGCACTCTTCCAAGAGCTTTCCTGTATCAACTCATTTAAATAAAATAAACAAAATAGTATGAAGCCCGGATCTCCCCATTTCCTCCCAGCACTGCCTATCGGGGACAAGCAGGCCGGCCTGGGGTTCTATAATTACTAAGTGTGTTAATGGCCCTTATCTGCCGCCAGATCGTTAGGACCCTCGGAGTCCAGCTCGCCGGTTGTCAGCACCGGGCCATGGGGGGTCTCTGCAGCAGCCCCGTAGGCCCATTTCCCTGAGTCCGGTGTGATTGATGAGGTGTGGGGGCAGCAACTGGACGAGGAACAAATGAGAGAGCCAGCGGGGCAGGGGGGCTGAACAGAGGCGAGGAGCGGCCACTGTGCTCTGCAGCCCCCTCACAAGCCCCCTGCCCGCGGCCTTCCAGACTGGACACCTGATCCTCCCCAAGCCACCAGCCAGCTGTGTCCTTTCATTGCAAACTGGGCGGCTCAAGTGGGAAAACACTTTTCAGTGGCCCCTCTCTTCTCATTTTTAGATTGGAGTGAGGCGATGGACTTGCTGAGAACAGATACCTTTCATATATTAAATCAGGTCCAGGGGCTAATGGCCCACCTCCCGCCTCCCCCTGTTCTCTCCTGCTTATTTTCTAAATGAGGGCACACTTGGTCCCTCCAAACCTTTGTCACTACCTGACCTTCTACCTGGAGCCCTCTTCCTTCTCCTCCCACCTGGCCAACAGCTTCTTATTCTTCAGGACTCCAACTGAAGGCCACTTTATCATCCTTCTAGAAGGTTCCGGGCCCTTCCTCTGCAGGCTCGCTGAGCCGTAGACTTAGGTTGAACCACAGCTCTCCTCATACTGGGTCCTAATCACCTGAGTATATGTTAGAAGGCAAAAAGCTCTGTCATCCATCAGAGAGCAGGGTTCAAGTTCTGGTTCAGTGCTTACTACCTGTATGACCTTGGGCAGATTGGTTCATTTCCTTTAACCTCTGTTTCCAGGGCTATAAAACAGGGATAACAAGGCTTACGTCGGCCAGCTGCAGCAAGGAGTGGTTGAGACCTGTAGGGGACAACACCTGTGGTGTGCTTGGCAGGGTGCCCGTGCTCGTGGCCACTCTGCTTAGCGTCACCTCTATGAAATGACCTTCCCTGGGTTGTGGAAGAAGAGGGGTTTGAGAATCTTATATTGCTGGGCTTAGTATGGGCTTAGATCTGGGCTTAGTATGGTTCCCTCCACCCCTTTCTTTAGAATAACTGCTTTTGCTCTCTTAGTAAAGAATTTTGGCTACTGAGTAGTGTTTTCCCTCAGACCCGACCCTTTCCAGCAGGCTGTACCGGGTAGTCAGAGTGGCCTGCCCGGACTCGGGGCACCACGAGTTAGTGGTAGGTGAGATTAGGGGCATCCCCACAATGTGTCTGCACTGAGCGAGGTGCTTCCCTGGTCTTTGCTTTACCTATGAGGTCAGTGGTCTCCTTTTATAGAGGACAGCACAGACAGGCAGGCGGCCTGGTTTGCCATCTGCCAAACTCAATGGCTGCATGACCCAGGAAATGGGACTTGAACTCTCAGAGCTTCTGTTCCTCACCTGGAAAGTGGGGATGATAATGGTGCTTGGCTCAGGCCAGGAGTAGATGAGAGGAGGCAGGTGGTGGCTTAGGTAAATTCCCCGGTGCACGGGAAGCCCGAGGCCCTGCTGTCATTGGTAAAACCTGAAGTTAGCCTTGATAAGGGGCAGCCCCTCTTCTCCCACCTTAACTCCAAGCCCCGAAAGCTTCGGTGCAGCCTTATCGAAGTTAGGGCCCTTAAATCCCCCACACCCTCTCACTTCAAGCTCTTCATCCACGCTGCTCTTTGCCCCAAGCATTCCTCTGCTCCCCACAGTTAGCCAACTCCTACTGATCTGCGCCTCAGAGTAAATGTCACCTCCTCTTTGGGGCCTTCCCTGTAACCTCAGACTGGGTCATGTGATCTTCCTATGCAAAGGAGGAAAAGGACTTTCCTATGCAAAGTCTGTGCTTTCCCTATCGTTCACTTCATAGGTGATCAGGTAATTTTTTTACCTGGTTCAAAAATGGAAATAACATAAAACCTGGCTTCTAACCATGCCCCACCCGGCCTACCTTCCCTTGCCCCACAGGACATCTCTTCTATTAGCTTCTTGTGTATCCTTCTGCAGTTACTCCAGAGCAAAAGGAAATATGTATTCTTAGTTCCCCCTTTCTACATACTCATTTCTCACCTGTTCTGGCCACTTCACACCCTACCTTGGAGATCAGTCCTTGTCGGTGTAAAGAGCGCCTCCATATTCTTTGCTACGGGAGCCTAACACTCTGTTGTACGGAATTCTCTAACTGGCCCTCGCTGTTGAAATGAGGATATGCATGTCCATCTACAGCAGAAATCCCCAGGAGTGAGAGAAAGGTGGGCATAATACAGTGTACTATCTCCCAAACAATTCAGCTGTCAGCCCCAGGAACGCTTGGACATCTCTCTACCCCTGCACAGAGCACAGAGCCGAGCCCCCCGCCTGGAAAGGGCTGCCGACACCAGTGAACCTCCTGATGCTATTCCCCTAAAAACGAGACCTGCAGGCGTCCCCGGAGGCACTGCGAGACTCCAGGGAATGATGCATCTGAATGCTTACACATCAGGTTGCCAAATACCAAGATACGAGAAACTGACTTTCCAACAAGCCAGGGCAAGGGGAAAGAAAGGGCCTTCGCGGGTGGCATGGTTGTATGCCCACCCTCTCCCACGTCTACTCCCAACCACACAACTTTCCAAGGCTGAGGGAGTAAGTACTCCATGGTGGCATGCCTAGCACTGTAAGGAGCAATATCACTTATTAGCCACCACAGCAAGCTACACTGGGGACCCGTTCGTTCTCTTTCCTCTCTTTGGCTCCTCCGTATCGCTGTTCACAAGACCTACCTCTTAAAAATCTCTAGAATGTCCTAGCCGCTCCATCTCTATGGTCCATTTTTTTCTGGACGACTCCACAGCCTTATCCTGAATCTCTCCTTTGTTACAGGACAATGCAATTTTCAGAAAGTTAAAATTAAAATGACTGTCCTACTAATGTAATGTAGTATGTGTAAAGATTTATTTAATTCATCAATGAGAGAACCAGCCAGATTGCAAAGCTGGTTTGGAGAGTGTTTGAAGAGCTGAGTATTGATTTGTAAGTGCTACAGAGAGAATACTGGAATAAGATTTCTTGTTAGGTACAAAACTAGTTAATGTCCTTCGGGGCAATAAAAACAAAGCTGGAATTATTTTTTTCTATAAGACAAAAATTACTTTATCTCTGACAGACAAAAATCCACAAATCAAGGTGGATTTTCACAGGGTCTGAGCTCTGATCAATAACAAGTCATATGTCCAACAAGAGTACATTCTCCCAGAGCATGAATGGCAGCCACCTCTTGGTTTTGTAAATAAAGTTTTATTGACATCATTCATGTTCGTTCATTTACGTATTGCCTGTGGCTGCTTCCCTGCTACAATGGTATTGTTGAGTAACCCTGATGGAGATCCTATGGCCGCAACACTGAAATATTTACTATCTAGCCCTTCACAGAAGAAGTTGCAAAGGGAACTAAATAACCCTTGGGTGGACCTGTTCGGCAGTGCTCCACGTAACAATGAGAAAACACGCAGACCTCACCTTATTCTTATACCTCTTCCACTCTCACTTCCCTCCCACCCCTTCTCCCGGCTGTTATTAGAACATTCTTTCAAAATCATGCACCTTACATTGTCAATTCTCTGCCTAAAATCCCCCTAAAAGCCCCCACCGCTCACCAGTTAAATTGACCTCATAGGAATCCCTGCCGTGCTCGGCCCCCAGTCTCCTGGAGCTGCGGGGAGGCCCTCCTAGGACCATGCGTGGGGGAGCTGGGAGGACCAGCGCGGCTGTGCCCAAAGGGCTGTAACTGCCTCTGTGATGGACAGGATTCGTTTTTTCTCTTGACTGGGGGCACCAGGAAAACCTTGGGCATTCCTGGTTGGAGGGAACTGGGGCTGAGTAAGGATTAATACCAACCACCCCTGGAGCTTCTAGGGAGAATTAAAGGGGGAACTTGTTTATAGGGCTTGGCACCTGGTAAAGAGCTCAATAAATGTGAGCTTATTCTCTTATGATCCACTTACCTCGTGCGGATCTGAAAGGAGGATTATGCTTCTGAGAGGGAGAAGAGCAGGGCGGGGAGAGTGGGAGCCGGGGGAAAATAATGCTGAGGGAACATAACACTGAGGACGACATCTGCTTTCTATTCCCCAGACTCGGGGGCCCAGACCGCCTGCCTGGTGTAACGTTTCTCCATTCCGTATAAACAGAAAAGATGACTCTCGTAATCTCGGCAACAAAATACACAGGCATAAAAATGGGTCATATTTTACTTTAATGAGAGAAATGAGGGCCTGTTTCCTTCACACAGAGAAGGCTGGGTTGCTGTAATTAACACCAAATGGGCCTGAAGCTGATCCCTCAGATGATGAAGGGGTTGTTGGGATTGGAAGGACCTGGGGCCTCAGGAGGTGCTGACGCGGTGCCAGCCCTCCAACCCTGCATCCCTGCCCCTCCCCTCCTCTGCACCCGCCAGCCAGCCTGCCAGGTCCTGCAGAACAGGGAGCAGCGTTCACTGTCCCCAAGCACTCACTAGGTGTTTTCCGCACACTCGCAATCAGGAAGGGCATTTCAGCCCCACTTTCCAGATCAGAAGACTAACATTCTGAAAGGTGAAGTAACTTGCTTAAGATCTCACTGTTTGGAAGTTACAGGATCCTTCGCTGTCTGGCATTAGCCTGTCCCTCAAATCTCATCTCTCTCCAGAACAACCCCTTTGTGTGGTTTATAATCCAATCACACGGGACCTTTTCCTATTTCCCACTTACCTGACTCCCGCCTCTTCCTGTGCTGGTGTCTCAAACAGCCTGCCCTCCTCTCCCTTCTTTGCTACCGCAGTCTTGTTCAGCTTTCAAAAGTCAACTCAAAATTGAACATAGCATGGACAACTAGCGTAGAGCATGCCTGTGGACATTGCAATCACCCAGACCATATTCAAATACCAACTCTACCATCTAACCTTTTCTCTTTGAGTCCCAAGTGCCCATTTGTAAAATGAGGATAACAACACAGAGTTTTGATGAACTGACATATCCAAAATGCCCTGCACAGGGCTTGGCTCTCAGTACGTACGTCTTAATACCTCTTGGTTGGAAACACTGGCAATATTGCCAGCCGCCAAGAAAAAAAACCCTAAACAATAAAGGCATTTCAAGATTATCCCATGATGAGACTACTACTATCCCAAACAACTATTAAATGTCCAATCCCTCCCCCTGCCAGAGAAACATGCTCTGCCTACAGGCCCATCTTTGTTTTGAGGCCATCCTGGTAAGAACACGCTCAGTGCCGATTCCAGGGGCTAGTCCCAGACTGCTGACCCTAGACTTATGACGGACAATTCTTAACACCAGATAGGGCACCTGACCTGCAGAAAAGAAAGAGCACGGTGACCAGAGATTATGACAAATTCAGACTATTGCTCCTCCTTCTGTAAGACTTGGTTGGTGGGAATAAGCTGACATGCCAATATGAACAAAGAAAAGAATAAGGGGGGCTTAGGAAGACAAGAAGATAGGAAGAGATTTTTTTTTTAAAGATTTTATTTATTTATTTAACAGAGAGAGACACAGCAAGAGAGGGAACACAAGTGTGGGAGAGGGAGAAGCAGGCTTCCCGCTGAGCAGGGAGCCCGATGCGGGGCTCGATCCCAGGATCCTGGGATCATGACCTGAGCCAAAGGCGGACACCTAATGATGAGCCGCTCAGGCGCCCTGGGAAGAGCATTTTAGTTATCAAGATTTGAGGGGAAAATCTTGGGGAATTCTGCAGGATAATGACTTGAATATGTGCTCAGGATCCTCTCTCTGTTCCAGCTCCCGGGGATGAATCAATCACCAAAGTAAGGTTGGCTGATTGTAGAAGCCTAGAGAAGCTAGATATGGCTGACACCTCAAATACTAGGAAAGGAGACATAGAATAAGGGCTTCATTTTTTGAAATATAGAGGGAAGAGCCCAAAACCCCACTTGAAAAGAGGATTACTTGCCTAGAAGAATCAGCGGTGAAGACCTTAATCATAAGGTCATGAGAAGAAAGCCTGGTGAATTCCCTAGGATCGGGGAGGGGACCCTTCGCTCCAACTAGCTATGTGTAACTCTAGGAGAGGTCAGCTATTCCAATAGGTGGCTATGCCTGAAGGCCCTAGCAATGTGGGGCTGAGGACACCCCATTTCCACTGGTACATTTGAACAAAGAAGCTTCCCTCCTTCCTCTCATCTTAACAAATCCATCATCAGTAGCCTACTGGAAAAGAAACTCCTCCCTGTCTTCCACTGCCTGTCAGTCTCCCTGGCCCCAAAGAGCCCAAGGCCTTGTGTTCATGACTTCAAAACAAGCATTTACAGCACAGATATCATCCAAAGGATCAGAAGCCATTGAAGGAGGGAGATCAGTCCCAACAGCTAGACAGGTGGCTTTTAAGGAGGCAAGTTAGAGTCAGAATTCTTAAGGAGAGGTTGTGAAAGCATACGCAAAAATAACTTTTGGTACTTTACACATGATTTCTGAATTTTAAAATTCAATAGAAAAATTTTAAAACTAAGCGTTAATTTCTCCAAAATGATTATAGCATTTGGGAAAATTAAATATGGGAACCAACCCACAATACAGAGCAACAAATACATGAAAATCATAAATGAAAAGGTAAGGCACATAAAAGACACACGCAGGACATTTATTATGTGAGAGAGTTTCAAAAGGGGAACAAGACGCAGATGGAGCATCAATGATAGGAGACAAAGTTAAAGAAAAGTTCACCAAAGTGAGGAAAGACGTGAAAATTCATATGGAAAGGACACACCGTAAACAGGAGTAACGTTTAAGTGGCACACGCCTTGACATAGCTTGGCAAAATTACCAAACTCCAAAAACAGAAGAAAGAAAAAATATTCATAAGCTTCTTGTGGCAGCCATGTAGACATGTCTGTCAGATCTGAATCTGCCACCAAGGGCACCCTGAGGTCATGCTGCCTACAGGCTGCTCCGGCCAGTGACTCAGCATGTGGGGACACGAGACAGGCCTGGTCGGCCGGGTCAACCGGTCTCAGAGCGGAGCTGCAGTGAGAGCCAAATCCTACCATAGTAACCCCTCCTTTCCATCTCCTTTCACAGACTTCACACCTTCACCATGGTCTGAAGGTTCTGCCGGCCTTCTGCCTCTGTCCTCCTAAATCTGCAAGTCACCTTGGCCAAGCTCAACTAACACACACATACAGGTAGATAGGTAGGTAGGTAGACAGAGAAAACTAAAAAACAAAAACAAAAACAAAACTGACTTTCTATATGCAACACTGCTAAATAGAAGACAGTGAATCATCATTTTTAGATCATTGAGAGGAAAAACGTAATGACAGCATCCTGTATTTTGCTATGTTCTCATTCCATATGCTCAGGGAAGGCTGTTAGATCCTAGGGATACTCACAAATATCTCCAGCTCTCTGCCTTCCAGGCACACAGGGGGCTTAGCATGACCCTGCCCCTTTGCAGTTTGTCATGGTCACATGACATTCTTTGGCCAATGAAAATGTGTATGCTACTTCTGGGCCGAGGCATGTCAGGGTAGCATGAGACCGCCTGAGCACTTGCTCCCCTTGCTGCTGCAATCTGGAAAGCTTGTGTTGATACAGAAGTGCAACACCAAACTACAACATGGAGGACAACCTCCCTGGTAAATCTCCTGGACCCAGTAGCAAAGCTTGCATGAACACAAGGGAGACTTTTCTTTTTTTAAGCCTTTGAGATTTGGAGAATGCTGACTCCTGCAATAAAAATGAGTTGATGCCACTAATACAAACACCAGAGGAAAAGATGTAAGCTCCATGAGGGCAAGGCCCTTGACTATTCTCTGTCCTACCCCCCTTGCCCAAGAACATTACAAACTACTACCATATACATTGTGGTGGTGGTGGTGGTGGTGGTGGTGGTGGATCTTGACGCTGAAAGAAATTTCCAATTATTAAAGAATTTGAAGAGTATGTGCCCATGCCCAAAGCTGAGGAAATCACTTGAGGAAGAATTCTAGACAAATGAAAATTAAATTAAAACACAAGTCTCAAGACAGAAAAGATGACAAGTACAAGAAAGACTGGGGGCGGTAAATTTTATAGTATTTTATGGTTAAATCTAAAAGAAAGATGAATGCTTGACTGGGAATTGTAATATGAGTTAAGCAAGGATTATTGAAACAGAAGAGGCATATTGTAAGAAAATATGGGATAACAGAACAAAAGTTTTGAATTTACTCAGTAAAACCCAGGCGGTAGGGGGATGAGGGGGGTGGGGGGGGGGCAGGTTCTCCAAGAGGGTAGGAAAACAAAGAAGTTCAAACATTTAAAGGTTTCATCACTGTGGTGAGCACGTGGCCAAATAAAACACTGAGATGAGAAAGAATTAGGAAGATTCATTGAAATTTATGTCGTGATAGAGAAGCGTTTGACTGCAAAGATGGCTAAACATTACTATAATTAAGATGCTCATGGCTTGATCATTTAGTCAACAAATAGTTATTGAGCATCTAGTATATGCCAGGTATTTTTGTAGGTGTTAGGGCTGTATCAGTAAATACATCAGTAAATAAAATAGACAATGTTCCTACTCTCATTCTCAAGAGGGAATGGACAGGTTATCAAACAAATAAAAACATAATTTCAGATGGTAATAACTAACCATCATTTCTTCTCCTTAATGAAAACCTTAGGAAAGAAGAGAAATTATCCATGTTAGGATGAGGAGACCAGGGTGTTGTAGGCAGAAAACTTAAGGTAGTGATAAGCTTGGTATGTTCAAGCAATAAGAGAAGGTCAGAGGGGCTGGAGTTTGTGTGTGTGTCCCGGGGGGCGGGGGCATCACAATACCAGTTCACAAAGGCCGCGGATCACATCCAACTTCATGACGTTAAAAGTAAGAACGCAAGACAATTCTAAATGTGTTGGAAAGCTATTGAGAGTTTTAGGAAGGGGAGTGTCATGACCTGATTTAAGATCTTTGGCTGATAAGCAAAAAAAAAAGGGGGGCGGGTTTGTAGAGACCAGGACAAGACTGAAAGCAGGGACACCAGTGGGACAGGATGGTGGCTTGAACCAGACGGTGGCAGTGGGTATGGCAGAGAGAGGCCAGATTCAGATCCTTTCGAAGATACAGCTAGTGGAACTTGGCCACAGATTAGCTGTCCTAAGTGAGGGGAAGGAAAGAATTAAAGTTAACTCAGTATTTTTGACCTGAGAACTTGAGTAGAAGACTCAGAGACAACAGATTGGGAGCTGGGGCAGGGGGTAGGGGTAACAGGTAGGTTATAAACAAAGCTATGTTTAGGCAAGTTCAATCTGAGATGCTTATTAGACACCCAGGGAGAGACCTATCCAACCTCACACTCGAATACACGAGCTGAGTCAGAACCCAGAGAGGGAAATGAACAGTCCTCAGAGAGAAGGCATCGAAAACCAAAGGAAGACTCAGGCTACCATATTTCCATAGCTAGGTATGTAAAGCACCTAGCTTGGGGTTAGCACATGGAAAGTGCCCAATGAATGGTTTCTTCTCCCTTTCTCCTGGGAACGATTGAAGGTGGTCTCCTAGAATGAATCCTGCCCTGAGTGCCAGGAGACTGGACCAGATAATGTCCAGATAGACTGGACACAGGCAAGATGTGTCATCTTCTGGCCCTCAGTTTTCCCATCTATTACAAGAAAGTAGTGGTCATCAGTAGTGGTCATCAGTAGTGGTCTTCTGGGGCTGGTGGGGGATGGGAATGGATTACAGTGAAACATGAAGGAACTTTAGGGGGTGGTGGGTATGTTCTTTACATTGTGCTATTGGGTTCACAGGTTTGTACATATCTCAAAATTCATCAAATTTTACACTTAATGGGTATGGATTACTGTGTGTCAATGATACCTTAATGATGCTGCTGAAATAAAAAGGAAGGGAACAGTTTCTGCTTTTTTTATCTCCCTGGGTTGCTGGGTCTAGGATTAAATAATAGGATTAAATAATAATTATAGAAGCACTTGAACTAATAAAAATTAAACAGATGGAGCACATTCTCTTGCTGGTGCCTTTTTGCTCCCTGTAAAATTGGCTTATGCAATTATGGAGGCTGGCAAGTCCTCAGATCTGCAGTGGGCAAGCTGGGGGCCCGGGAGAGCTGCTGGGATAGACCCAGTCTGAAAGGGGAGGACCCAGCCCTGAGGAGAGCTGGTATTGTAAATCCAGTCTGAAGGCTGGAAAAACCAATGTCCCAGCTCAACATAGTCAGGCAGGAGGAGCTCCCTCTTACCGTCTCTTTTGTTCTATTCTATGGATTGGATGAGCCCCCCTCATGAGGGAGAGCAATCCGCTTTACTAAACCCACCAATTCAAATACTAATCTCATCCAAAACACCCTCACAAACACAATAATGTTTGACTAAATATCTAGGCATCCCATAGCCTAACCGAGTTGAGGGAAGAATTAGCCATCGCAAGGACTATTATTTATTGAGCTCTTATTTACAGCAAACCTCTATTCTCCCCCAGCCCAGATAAAACCCAAAGGGACCAAGAGGTGACATCACTTGCCCAAGAACACAGGGCTGTCAAAATGACAGAGCCGGATTTAAACTTCATCCCGTCTGAATCTACCGTACCATAGTCCACTTCTTACACTCCCAAAGCTCAGAGGTGAATGAGCCCTTACAGATTATCTGGTCCCCATCATTGGCTTTACTGAAATCCAGAGACGAAGTGACGAGCTGAGGTAGCACACGACTTACTGAGAGAGCCCGCAGCTCCAGCATCTGGCTTGGGCTCTTGCAGCATCACAGCTCCACTGCTGGGTTTGGGTTTGGTTGGAATCCAACTCCATCTTTGGCCACTTCCAAGTCCAGCCCAGGAAGGAGGAAAAGCCTACGGTGGGATCATGTTCTGCCTGCAAGGCCTCACCAGCTCCAGAGAATGTCCCCAGAGATGAGCCGCAACCTGCCCCCTCACCATATCCAGCCCCTTCTTCCCAGACTGCCCTGCTAGAGAAGCCCAGATATTTCACGACCAGCCAATTTACACCTCTTTTCCTCCTCTTGGAGGAGAAAATGAGGCTCAGACTTCCTAAGTGCAGGAATGTGGGATGGCCTAGTGGGGTCATCTCTTCTACGGGAGGCTAGTTGCCCTTGGGGGAACCTCAGGTCTTCAAGGCTATAAATGACTGGATTCCAAGATACTAGTGAGCTCTGGAGAAGAAATCAGGGGAAGAAAGCCTAGTGGGGGGAAGGGAAAGGAGAGGGATCCTTTACCTGAAAGTTGCCATCCCCCGGGGAAAGTTCCTTTCCAAGCTAATACTAGCGGGCATTTATCGAGAACTTACTGAGCGGTCAGCCACTCTTCTAAGGGACTCAGGTTGTCTCAAATATCACAGTCACCCAACAAGGCAGGTACTTGTATGACCCCATTTTACAGGTAAAGAAACTGAGGCACAGTTGATAAGCAGATTTCCGAAGATCACACAGTTGATAGCTGGTGGAGCTTATTTTCCTCCTCTGGCAGTCCGACTCCAGAAGCTGTGTACTGAGGCTTACACGACAGTTTCCTGTTCACAAAGTGTGTCTCCACCAATGACCTCATTTGATATGCATAACATGCCTGTGAGTTAGATTTTGCTACTTGCCTTGGTTTCCTTCTTTATCAAATGAAGTTCACAGAATGAAGAGACTCACCCAAGTCTACCCAATGAATCAATGGTAGATGAGGGAGATGCTCACTGATTCATTAAAAAGCTGTTTATTGAACACCCACTATGAGCTAGGCAGAGCCTCTGCCTTCAGGAAGCTTACAGACTGTCCAGGGAAATAGGCAATTACAATATAATCTGACTTTTTTATCATTTTAATTTTTATTATTTTTATTGAAGTATAACAATGCAGTGAAGTATACAAGTCAAAGTGTACAGTTCCATAAATATTAAAGTTGAACATATATGCATATATACATACCTATGTATAAATATGTATGTATGTATAACTCTGAATCAAGATACAGACTATTTCCAGTACCATACAAGGCTCCCTTGGTACCAAGATCACTGTTATTCTGACCTCTTTCCCCATGAATTTGCTTTGCTGGTCTTCACCTTCATTGAAAGGGACTTCTATAGTGTGGACTCTCATACCTGGCTTTTCTTATTCAACATTCACTCATGTTGCCTTTGTCATAGTCTGTTCTTTAGATTGCGTTACCGTATTGTGCACTGCAGTTCTGTCCCCTGGAAGGCCAACTCTGAGACAGATGAGCATGCGGTATTGTCACTAAGAAGGGCCCTTGGGATGACAGCTGGGGCAGGGAGAGACGAGAAGCAGGAATGGGAACAGGGAGATGTCCAGAGTTTGGTGCAGACCCAAGGACCACTTTCTACTCAGCCTGGAAGCTAGCTCGAATGGCCTGTGTTAGCTGTGTTTCCTATGCCCCAGGAAAGGCAGCCTTGGCCAAGTGGCTCTCTGTGGCCCAGGCAAATCTGGACGGGCCAGACATCCTGAAGGTTGTCCGCTGGCAGCATTCCCAACAGCTGGGGCAAGCCCCACCTGAAGAGGGATCTGGGCAGCACATGACCATGTCCACACTTTGATATATTTCTCCATTCTCCTGTTGATGGACATTTGGGTGGACTCCAGTTTGCACTATTATGAATAATGCTGCTATGAACATTTTTATAGATGTCTTTTGATGGACATAGCCACTTGTTTCTGTTGGACACATAACTAGGAACAGAAGTGTTTGATCGGTCATAGGGTATATATCAATTTACACTTCCACCAGCAATGTACAAGAGTTTCCATTATCCCAGCACCTAAGATTAAAGTCTCTTTAATTTTAGCCATTTTTGTGGGTGGGTATTTAGTGGTATCTCTTTATGGTTTTGGTTTGCATTCTCTTAACTGGCTTAACACATAGCCATCAAATATCTGCCTAAGCGTCCACGGCTGGTCAGGTGCAGCCAAATTCGAATCCAAGGTAGTTGGTTCTAGAGATATTATGTCTCTCCCTGTACATGTCTGCACCAGGGAGTGTGTATTTCTAAGGACTGAACTACATTTGAAGTAACCGTTGGCCCCTCCCTGAGTGTCTGGTTGTGTACTGTATATCGTTGCCTTCCGGGGCAGAGGCTGCTTGTGGGGTCTGACAGCCAGTTGCCACTTCCTTCTTGTTCGCCTACACTTTTTTTTTTTTTAAGATTTTATTTATTTATTTGACAGAAGGAGAGAGATAGACACAGTGAGAGAGGAAACACAAGCAGGGAGAGTGGGAGAGGGAGAAGCAGGCTTCCCGCGGAGCAGGGAGCCCGATGCGGGGCTCGATCCCAGGACCCTGGGACCACGACCTGAGCCGAAGGCAGATGCTTAACGATGGAGCCACCCAGGCGCCCCTCCCCTACACTTTCTGATTGAGGAGTCTGGTGACTACATGCTTAGGGGAGAAGACGATGAAACACAGGAGTCTGCCACTCAGGCTGCTGAGATTCCTTCTAGGGTCTTTGATAATGTCATGAAACAATTGAACTTACCAACCCAGAATCTCCCTTAATGCAAACATCCAAAAATGTGAAATGACAAATTTTCATATTATTTAAGCCATTCAAGTTAGTTTTCTGTTGCTTGTAGCCAAAACCATCCTAACTCCCTCTTTCCCACACCTCAACTCCAAGAGAGTGGTACTTTCTTTCCTGGCTTCTCCTTACAATGTGGTCTTCAGGAAAATGTAGAAGTGTCATTCTTGCAACATTTATAATAACATAGATTATTTCAATTCTTATGCAGAGTCACTCTAAAAGGTAGGATTCGTGTAAATTCCATTCCTTAGGTGAGGAAACTATGGAAACAAATCTCGGCTTCCTGAGGACTTGAGCATCTCAGAAAGCTCTTCCAAGCAACAACTTCATTTTTCAGAAATGATAGCCAAGAGCCAGAGAGGGGAAATATTTTGCTTATGGTTCCACAACCAGTAAGAAGAACACCTGGAATCTATAGACCTCTGTGCAAAACAATTCTTCCCTTACAAGAAATGAACACACACAAGCATTCAGCTGGGCACTCTGGGAAGCCAGAGGACACAGCCACTCCAGGTTTTAACTGCTCTATAAACGGTCTTCCGCTTCAGAGGCTGCAAATCAGAATGTCTCCTGCACATCTCACAGAGGACACATATTCTGACACCAAGGAGAAAATGAAAGCAACTCCATGTCCAAGATTCATAAAGTTAGCACCTCTGCATAAATATACAGTTTTCCCTGAAGCTGGAGACTCACTGGAAGCCCAAGCGGCCATGCAGAGAAAAGAGCGGAGCTGAGCTCCCTAGGACAGAGCAGAGGAGGCTGGCTCCCTCCTTCCACAGCTCAGATTCTCCTGTGAGAACTGCAGGTGCCTCTCATGCTCTCAAGGCGCTGATGTTCCTCGGGTTCTGTCCTCTCCTGCGGGGACCCTGCTCCCCTCTCTTCTGTGGAGCTGCAAGCATCATCTCTTCCCTCTAGACCACTTGGTCACGTCACCCCCCATGCAGGCAGCTCCACAGACCCGCTCTTCCTTGCTGTCCCTAAGGCTCAGCCCTTGGCCCTTTTATTAGTTGAGTCTTACCGCAAGGTTTTGACACAAAGGAGTAACTGAAAGTTACTGAGAGAAGAACAGACAGGGGCCACTGCAGTCGAAGGTGGTTAAGGGGACAGGGACCATCCCACAGGAACTTGCAGGCCTTGTTAAGGACTTTGCAATTACCCGGAAGACAAAGGGAAGCCCTTGAGTGATCTTCAGCAGGAGTGCAACAAGATCAAATCTGGGCTCCTGAAAAATCCCTCTTGTGGCCAAGGGTAAGGTTGAGGAGGACCAGGGACCAGATTAGAGACCAAGGGCAATAATCTGGGCTGCTTTGTCAGGTAAGGAGCTCCCTGTCCCTGGAGTATGCAAATGAGATAGAGAAACTATAAGGAAGATTCCTATAGAAGACATACAGTTGGACTAGCTCATGCCTGAGGTCCCTTCCAGCTCGGAGACACCAAGAGAAAACCTGCCTGCCCCAATCCAAACTCCACTCCCCTAAGCTCACAGGCTGGGATTACAGTGTCCCAGTCCATGCCTGAGTCGGTTTCTGTCTCCATGGCACATTTGAGGTCCTCCGTCAGGTCCCCCCCATGGGGACAAGAGGCGGCGGTTCCATTTTGTTGTGCAACAGCTCATAAATCCAGGAATTACAAACAAAGAGAATTCTGTTATAGGTATATACCATTTGAAATACAATCTCTGTAAGGGCTTTATGTTTGTCATGAATTTTATAAATTGTTGCAGTAATTAACAGGGCATAAAACAGGCTTCCTACCCCATCCGGGAAGGCCTTCCTGAATGCTCCATTGTCAGATGTGCCCCTCAGGCCCTCGGCGTGGCGGTGCCCGGGGTGATGCTGGGTGTGGGAGGAGGGTAGGGGCACGCAACCCTGGGAAAAACGCCTGCATTCACGGGTGGTAGTTTAACGGGCTCAGTTTAGGTGGCTTAGAGAATGACATCAAGATTTATCTCCTGGGTCCTTCCCTCAATAAATTAGAATGGGGCCTGGGGCCTGAGAGACAATTAAGACCCTCTCCCACATTTCCATCTGAAGCTGGGCCACGAGAAGCGTTTTTTTTCCTTGCTGTGACTACAGGCGTTTGGGGGGCTTTCCCACTTTTTCCCTCTTGTTTTCTTTCTCTCTGGGAAAACCATCACATGCTGGATGGAAAATAAAGACCCCAATTCATGAACCCAGGTTTGATTCCTTTCTGGAAAATAGAACCTTCTCAAAGTCTGAAATGACCCAGGGAGTGGATTCATAGCTGTCCCTGGAGAATGCTATCTCCCTGCACGTAGCTTACAGGATGTCAGGAGACAGTCAATGAGCTCAGTGTCCTTGGGACTCCCTCCTCATGGCTTTTTAACTGAGGAACATTTCGGGCAGACAAAAAACATAATGAGTATAAATAATGTGTATGAACCCACGATCTAGCTGAAAATATAATACACGACAGATCAAAATGAAGCCCCCTGGCCCCTCTCCCATTTTCCAACAATGTGTCCTGTGGGATTTTAGCAGGGAAGTGACATGGGGGTCAGATGAGATTGGGAGCTCACCGTGACCACTCTATGGATTGGAGGAACCAAGGCTGGATCTGAGAGACCAGACCAAACACTGGAAGGGGGTTCAATGGTCCAGACCAAACAGAACAGCACTGGAGACCCTCCCCTGCGCCCCTAATGCTAAACGTGGAAAACCAATAGGCAGATGAAATTTGTGAGTGACAATGGCAAATTAAGACTGGCATCTCAACTTTAATTTACCCAGTATTTTTCAAACTCACTAAATCACCAAATCCTCCCCCATAACTCTTTATTTGAGCCCAATTCTACATATAGGGAAAGGGATACTCAAAGGAAGTACTAATTTTCTCAAGATCATGCTGCTGGTTTTGAGTCCTGGCTAAGGCCCCTCTAGCTCTTCCCTTGACCTTGTGTCAACATAACACCTAGGACAGAACCTGGCACATTGAGCCTGTACCCTGCAAATGCTCAGTGGATAAATGAATCACTCCTACTACTCATCCTCTCTCTTCTTTGGAGATTTAATCACATACAGTTTGTGTCATTTTTTTGTACCTAAAATCATTAACAATGATATATTTTTCTAACTTGGTAGTAAACTCCTTGGAGCAATCATGTTTCTTATCTCCTGGCACAAAGTAAGAAATCATAAATTATAATTATGTAACAGACAGAGACTTCTACAACCAGACGAAATATGTGAGGACATCTGGTTAAATTCCTTCATTTTACCAATGAAGAAACTGAGATTTGGAGAGGAAAAAAAATGCCTGGCCAGGGTTCTTCAGGTGTGTTAGGAGGACTGTGAATGTGTATAATATGGCCACTTTCTCCCAGATTCTTTAGCCAGCCCATATTTAGAAACCCTCTGATGTGCCAGCCTTCAGGATGGGCACTGGGATACCACAGGCAACAAGACATGGTCTTTGCTCTAAAGGTTTACACTGCAGTCCCGGGGTTACAGGGACTTCAGGGACAACCCCCCCCCCCCCCGTAAGAAGCCATATCATAGAAGAAAAGAGGGAGAGGTAGAGCCTGTGCAGAAAGGGAGCGCTGGTGCCCAAAGTAAAGACATTCCACTTCCAGGGACACCTGGGTGGCTCAGTCTGTTTGTTAAGCGTCTGACTTCAGCTCAGGTCATGGTCCTGGGGTCTTGGAATCAAGTCCCATGTCGGATCCACACTCAGCAGGGAGTCTGCTTCTCCCTCTCCTTCTGCCCCTCCCCCCATCCGTGCTCTCTTTCTCTCTCTCTCTAATAAATAAGTAAAACCTTTAAAAAAAAATCTGTAAAAGACATTCAGCTTCCAATTTTATACTCTGGATCAACAAAACACACCATGTCAACTTTCTTGACCTCAGGCATTGCTAAAATCAGAGGAGGAGAACCAGAATTTCTTGGGATCTCTGGCTTATAATGGAGAAGAACTGGTTGCAGGAAGCCTGGAAGTTCTGTCTGTTTCCCAGCAAGTGCAGAAATCCCAGCCACAGCTCCTATAGAGCACTCCTAGGCTTTGGTCCTCACTGTTTTGGGAGATGGTTCTCCATGGGTTTCTTGTGTTTCTGCAAGAAGAGGCACCAACTATCTTTTCAAAGATGTTTGTAGAGCAAATAGCCTTGGCAGAGAGATAGCCTCTCCCCCAGGAGCAGGGACAAGCAGCCCAAACAAGTCTGTTTGCTGGCCCATGTAATACGAACAATGTTTCCTCTGGGGCAAGAGTTAAGGGGGGGTTGCATGCCCCCCATTATAAAAGCTTTGTTTCCCTAAGGGGCACCTGGGTGGCTCAGTAGGTTAAGTGGCGGGCTCTTGATTTCCACTCAGGTCATGATCTCAGGGTCCTGGGATTGAGCCCCCCCATTGGGCTCATGCTCAGGGCAGAGTCGGCTTGAGGATTCTCTCTCCCTCATCCTCTGCGCCTCCCTCCTCTTGCACTCTCTCGCTCTCAAATAAGTAAGTCTTAAAAAAAAAATTGTTTCCCTAAACCCGAGCCCCCCCCCCCACGTATGAAGCAAGTCTACTATGCCAACAGCTTCTATGTGGGCCACCTTGCATCATCCCTGTGGGACTTGAGGAACAGGAGGAAATTAACACGTACACGAAGCTTATGCTGCTACTTCACCATGAGTAATAAAGTTCTTTGTCCCCAACCCAGGGGTTACCCGTCTTCTACCAGCAGCCATTAAACTGTGGTGGGCAAACTCGTGAGCTTGGAAGTAGGGCAAAGTCCCAGACTCTTCTCCCTGCTGTTTTCTAAGACAACCCCTCCTGTGATTTCACAGGTGTTTGTGTTATTCCTAGATGACATGTAAAGTTCCTTGGTTTCATGTTTGTTGTTTTGGTTGTTGTTGGAGCAGATTTAAGCTGGAGTAGAGTTCAAGCTTTTACGGACCGATTTCCACTGTAGGGTGACTGTCTGACCTGGTTTGTCCCACGTTGTCATTTCATTTATGCCTGCTGTCCCGGCATACCTATTAATAACACTCCTTTTCATTCCCCAGTGTCCTAGGTGGGATGATACATTATACAGGCACCCTCATTAAAGGAGCTTATATGACCAACGTAGCAACCAGCCCAAAGACTACAGCCCTCAAATCCCTGCAGCATCCTCCTGCCAAAAGGATAGGATACAAGGTAAGGCTTCATGCTCCAGTATAAAAACATCATGGCTTTAGCAAGCCATTTAACCTCTTTGTGCCTTGATTTCTCTACTTGTAAAATGGAGATAACAATAATAGGCTCTACCTCATAAAGTTATTGTAAAGATTAAATCAGTTAATATACGCAAATGTAAAAGGCTTAGGGCAATGCCTAGCTCATAGTAAATAACATGTGTTATTATCATGTGTCTCCTCATTATCTTTATCACCGGCATCTTCATTTAACTTCTAGAGCCATATGCCTTCTTTGGCCATTTGTCAGCAGCCACTGATTTATTTCAAGCATTCACAGAACTAGAAAGAACCTTGAGTGGTTACGCGTGCCGTACCCGTGGTTCCAGGCAAGACTGTATTCCATCACATTCTGCGTGGCAGCTCATTTGGCTTCTCACGAGAGCCACTGGAGGGCTCTCCACAGGAGTCCCACGGAGCCATGCAGTAAATAACTATGAATAAATAAAAGCCATCTCCTTCCTATAAATCTGTATCTAGCTCATGATTCCAAACCCTCACCGTTTTGTATGTACATGGCAGAGGGGTGGGTGTATATCCATATACCTATGTTTTACCAAGGGCTTGACTTCATATCCAAGAGGAAAAGGGGTGCTATTAATATTTACATGGGGGCTAGAGGCATAACCTAGGGCTGTGTGAGATCCCATGGCCGACTGGGAATAACACACACAAAGGAACAGGACAGGGTGTCTTGGGAGCTGGTGGGTCCCCAGTGTCAGGGTCTCTCAGCAAACTTTGCTGGGTTGTGGGTGGAGAGCAGGAGTCCCTCTGGTTGTGACATGCCCACGTGCTGGCCATACAGCCGAAGAGCAGGGTCGCATTTCAGTGACAAATCCAGCGCGCTGAGCCTTGTTAAGGTCCCTTCCAACTCTGGTGGGTTGGCCAGTGGGGGAGTCTCTGATTCTGTGCACTCTATAAAAGGCAGGACATTTTTATGGCCCTGGGGGACAATAAATGTTAAAACACCAAAGGTGGCAATATAACAAGTATGCAAAACATTCCAAATGGTCTTAAATCTCCAAGCAACATGGCTTGTGTTTGATTGTCTTCGAGTCCTGACAAGTATAATGAATTGTCCAATATGCTCTCCACCAGGGCATCAGGGAGGAAGCGTTGAGCATGTCAAGTATGAAATATTCCTCTTTTTAAAATGCATTTGTTTCCCTGTGAAACCTGAGCTGCCTTGCACACTCCAAGTGAGGGCCTGCACCCCTTGTGAGGAGAGCCACCAGGATGGATGTGAGCATTTGTAAAGCAGAGATCTTCAGGATTCAGCCCCCAGGGCCACAATCTGCAGAACGTGGCCACTGGCGCAGAATATTTGTCGCTCCAGATAACTGCTGATCAGACTGAGAACTGACATCCTGTGTACTTCTCACTTGCATTTCCTTGACCAGAGGGGTCACAGGTTTTTCTTAATCAGGAGAAATAATAAGAACAGTTAGTTCTACCATTGATTGTGCCCTTGCCGTGCAGGTATTTGTGGCAGGTCCTCTGGGCAGCAGACGCTGAGACGAGTGGGGACATCAGTGGCATAGTAGGGGCAATGTCTGTAAAAGTTTGGGCAGGGAAAGCCTTTAGACTGGGATATGGATCTAACACCTGGGAAAGGATGGAAGCGGGATTGGCAGGGAGTGACCGCAACAGCAATGCATAACTGACAGCTGACCCGGCCAACCCCAGAGGGATTTCTGCAGCAAAGATGGCCTGTTATAGGACGCTCATGTTGGCCGTACATGGCCAGGCCCTAAGAGCCCCAAGTGCTCAGTCGTTGCCTGGAGCTGCCCAAGAAGGACACGGTCTCAGGTCAGAGGGTGAGGCAGATCCTGGAGGTGCTGCAGGTGGGGGCCTCACACCTCCATGGCTGCTACTGTATTATTCTACCTGCTATATCACTGACTGCATCACTGAGGTCCAGAGAGAAAGTTGCCCAACTTATATACACAGCCAGTACACTGGGGGGCAGAATTTGATTTCAGACAGACCTACTTTCAGAGCTCCACCCTCTTAGAACCATCCAGAAAGACATCAAGGAGGAAGTGGAATCTCATGGGATCCCAGAAGGATGGGCAGGACTGGGGCCCCTGGGGATAAACACCCCAGGAGGAGGGTGCTGTCCAGTGTCCCACACAGTCATCACTCATGGGAGAGCAAGGAAGGATGGCTTTCAGGCAGCACCTCTGTCCAGTGTTGGAGCCTGACTTGTAGCCACCACTCGAGCCTGATGCATGTTGGTGCCTCATGACAGGGGGCTCCTGACCCTACGGACTCAGTGACTTCATCCGAAACACCAAGTGGAGAGTGTGTGGGGCTCAGCCAGCAGCCCTGAGAGCAGTTCTAACTCTGCCACCCTCCAGAGTCCATCACATGACCTCTCTCAGCCTCCCTGTCCCACTCTATCCACTCATTTATGAACCACACTCCACAGAGAGGGCCCCCTCCCTCTTCTGTCCCAGGAACGATGCTGGGGGCTGCAGACACCCGCAGGAGAACACAGAGCCTGTGTTCCTGAGAGACAGTTCAGGTGGGTGTGAAGACTGCTCCGAGGATGGTGGGGTGCACAGGCTTAAAGGCAGGGTAGCTATTCCAACCTTTACAACTTCATGTCAAGCATCTGCCAAGCCAGCACACAGAGATACTTGGTCAGCGGGCAGCTAGTGGTATACGCAGAAGAGCTATGAATGAAAAGCCCAAGACCAGCTTCCTCCCAGTTCCATGTTTCTGAACATGACACCTACACAGTGCCTGTCCTCACCTGGAACTTCTGGACACCCCAGTGTCTGACTGACTCCAGCCTTCCCCGTTTGGCTCCAACTCAACCCCTGGCCTAGAACCTGTGTTCCGTTCTCTCCTCCAGCCTCCTAGAGCTGCCTGAGCAGTTGAGAGCCTCACGGAGTAAACACTGCAAAACCATCCCCGATGAAGCCCAGGACTGACCCTTCCAGCCCTGAAGGTCTACACACCACAGAGGTCCAGCCCACATCCTGCACACTCAGATGGAAAACACTTCAAGACACAGGAGTCTCTCCAGCTGAACTGAAATGAATTAGATTCCGCATTTCTCAGGCTCTGGAGTGTGCGGTAGTCAAAACCGGAATATCCGCTCTTGAGCTGCTCTCAGGGACCTTACATTCACACCCAGCAGGGCGGGATCTAACCACTGATCCAGGTCTCCAAAAGGGGAGCAGAGGGATGGAAAGAGTGTCTGTCAGCTTGGCGGTCCCATCCCAGCTCAGCCACTTCCTGGGGGGGCCTTGGACGGACCCCTTAGTCTCTGCAAGCCTCAGTTTTCCCATCTGCATAATAAGGCTAATTATGTTTTCAAAATTAAAAAGCTAATGTACAGAAAGCTCTTAGGTGCCTTGAGTCACCGGAGTATTCTAAGGTTGAGTGAAGAATAAATATAAAATGTCTATGTCAACTATACTTCAATAAAAAGTGAAAAAGATCAGCAGCAGCAATAAAGAAATTGTCGGCAATAAAAATAACAAAAATGTTTATTAAAAATTTTAATTAAAAAATTTAGTAGGTACAAAACAAATCAGGCTTGTTGAAAATAGGATTATCTACTATTTGCCAATAATAACTCTTCATAAATAATTCCAGAGAATGATTTCTATTTTATTAAAACATTTACAAACCCGTTATTTGAGCTTTCAACCTGATCAAGGAAACACTCTGTAGCTCCATTTTACAGAGCTGTAAATTGAGATTTAAGTGGCCGGCCTCCAGGTGCCTCGCTCAGGGTCCCACTGCCACACAACCAAGAGGCTGACCCTTTCTCCAGATCTTTCATCCCACAAACCTGGCCTGTTTCCCTGTGTCCTCCTGGCCCCCATCTCTCCATCACACAGCTCTGAATTCCAGAAGACCAGAAATCCCATTTCCTACGGTGTTTGGAAACTTGGAAAACAAGCCGTTAAAGGGACAGGCCTCCGGTCATGCCCAGGCCAGACTATGAGGAGGAACTGGTTCCTGTCACTGAGCCAGTCTTCCAGAGGAGGCTCCGAGGGGAGCTTGGCAGCCTCTCAGGCAGCTGACTTGAATCTCACACATGGCCTGAGAAGCAGGCTCAGTAATAAACTCAGTTTACAGATAAAGATAGTTCAATGCCAAGAAGGAAAAGGAATGCACCAGGGTAACGTGCAGAGAGTCCTGAGCTTGAAGCCCCAGCCCAGCCTCAGATGCACGGTGAGGCCACACGAAGTCACGGCTCTCTTCTGACCTCAGTTTGTTGCCTCATGATTTTCCTACAGTTTACTCAGAGACCAACCACAGGGCCAGCCCCTCACAATATCCATGAGCTTGGCTGCTTACGGAGCTCTGGTCCCTGGTGGCTCTCATGTTCTAGGGTTACTGGTGACTTTCTTAGAACCTGGAAGACACAGAGCCCATGTGAGTATTCGGGTCCCCTACGGGGCCTTCCTGCCATTCAAATACAAGGTACCAATTCAGGGGTCATCAGCCGGTCTTCTGCTCCTCTCCCAGCACAGGGCAGAAGCCTGATTATGGTGAATACCTGTAATTTGAAGGTGAGGCTGTAAATGGATTCCAGACAAGAAGGGGTAGGAGTCTGCTGGCCCCTCATCCCCAGGGGCCAGGGATGAGGGATGAGGGGTCAGCAGACCCTAAAATGTAACACCCCCATGACAATGAGGCTGGGATTCCTGCATTTCAGTAGGCTCAGATCCTCTGGGACACAGGTGGCTTCCTGGAGGGCGGAGGGGTGCTAGAGAACGCTGAGGTTCAGCTGTACAGTGGGTAACCCCCCTGCACGTACCTCCGGCCTCTGCACACCCTCAGTCCCCAACCTGCCATCCCAGCCTAGGCCCTCCCGTGCTGTGCCCATGGAGCCATGCTCAAGGTGGCTTGCCTAAAGATCTTGCCAGAGAAGCACGATAGTTTGGACCCTCCCTCCCCAAATGTTATTCATTTACACCAAAGGTCTTGAGAGCTCAGAGATACTTAATAAAGGTGAATATGCATCACGATTTCTCCACAGTTTCTCCAGAAACCGACCACTCAGGGTAAGCCTGAGGGCTGGCCCTCCCTAGTCCACAGACCAATTTAATTTACAAAGCTCTGGTTATTGATATTTCCATTTATAAAGGAGCAAACAAGGGCTTTCTGGCTCCAGAATTCACACTCTTACTCATGACTGTCTATTGTCATCTGTCTCAGACAGCGTCCAGTAAGGAGACAGAAACCTGACATGAACGAGGACAGAGTAATATAAAAAATTATGAACTAGTAACAGTGATATCACGAAGGGTAGGCTTGTTTCATGTTCTGAGTTATGTCGACTGTATAATGCTGCAGAGGCAAACAAGCCTGCATATTTTTCAAGCGCTAGGTACTGTGCTGAAGTGTTGGAAATTCAGCAGGGAACAATTAGACACAGCACCTGCCTTCACAGAGTTCAGAGTGTAGAAAAAAATGCCTCGTATCATCTGGGGAAGCATTGAGAGACACCAGCTTAGACAGTTAAACTAAGTGGGACCCATTAGAATCACCTGGAATGCGTGCACAAGGGGGGCTGGCATATCTGAATCCCACCCCAAACCCAATAAATCAGAGTCTTCATATATGCTCAGGAAGCCCACGGCACAAACACCTTAGTCTTACTGAGCTGATTAGGGGATGGGGTCCCAAGGAAAGCCTTGTAAAAGACTAATAATAGAAGAGCTCATCATTAGTGTATGCTAACCAGACGCAGGACACTGAGCTCAGCATTCTACACACATTATCTTATTTTATCCAGCAACCAGTTACCATTACATTTGCTAATCATGTCAACCTTTTGACTTATCATTATCCTCCCAGTTTGTTAATGATTGAAATGAAGCAGAGAGAAGTAGTCTGCCCAAGTTCATAGTTAGTAACAGAACCTTTAGCCATTATACTGTACAGCTATCCAATCCGGTCCCTGAAGTCAGTGGGAATTTTCCCAAAACAACGCGCTCTTCTCTCTACCCTTCTGTCCATTGCACGGTTCCTCTTCCAACTGGCTGCAGGAATAGCATGTGCGAAGGCCCAGAGGTAAGAAAGAGCACAGAGCACTCAAGGTGGCAGAGGAGCAGAGAGTGCTACCTGAGGAGGCTAGATCATAAGTGCTTAAGATAAAAGCAGGTCACAAAATCCAGACCCAACAGGCTAGTGCTTTGACCCTCAGTCTAGTCCTCTTGATCCGCCTAGAAATGTGCTTGTCCGTTCCCTGTACTGAGGGTTCCCATCCTTGCTTATACCATAGCCATGGCATAAAGACACCTAAGAACCTAAAGTCGGGAAATTGGCAAAGCCCACCTTCAATACACTTCAAACTCCCTCCAACCCTGGGGACACCAGCTCAGAAACACTGCTGCCCAACCTGTCTTCCTCATCCCCACTCTGCCAGGGTCTACCTTCTAGACAGCAACCTGTGACCCAATCCCAGCCTCCTACCTTTCCCTCCTGTGTCCTTCAACTCACAGAGCAATTGATGTGATTCATGAATAATATAGTTCATTCACTTCTTAACAGTGACAAATACCATGATGAAACAGAAAGAGCTGGTTTTTTTGGATCAAGAAAAATGGATTCAGGTCTTGGCTTATCTGTTGTCTAGCTCTCTGAACCTTAGTTGTCGCATCTGAAAAATGGGATAATACCCACCCCCGGCCCCCAAGAGTTGCTGAGAGATAAAAGGAAGAAAATGTCAGCGAAGCGCCATTTGAAAACTCTTTACAAAAATGATTTCAATGAGCTTGAAGTTGGCCACCTAACACCTGTCTGGCCCCTTAAAACCCCTGACTTCAGGCTAAGCCAGGGTAGCAGTCATGTTTGGGGTCTTTTTCAAGTTTACCCAAGTCAGTGGTCATGTGTGTTTTCTCTGGGATCAGAACCTCCTGCACCTGATTCAGACCCTGCCACGACCTACCTGTGCGACCTCAGACAATCTGCTTCACCTTGCTGTATCTCAGTCTCCCCATCTGCAAAATGGAAATAGTGACAGCACCTAGCTCGTGGGCTTGTTGGGAGAATTCGGAGCCATAGCACAGTAAGGTCCTTTGGGCAGTGCCTTCTCTATAGCCACTGCTCCAAAACTGTGCATGGCTTTTAAAAAGTATCTCCACAACTTACTCCCAAGGGCGGTATTAAGACCTCCATCTTGCAGATGAATACACTGAGGCCATGAGAGACTGAAGTCTCAGCCAAGTACGTTCAGAGAGGGAAAGGCATTGTTGAGCTTTGAACCCAAGTCTGTGAAATGCCAACCTCTGCACATATCCCATCCGCCCCATGGTCTCTCACTGGGGAGCATGGCCAACAGCACTTCTGTGGGCTCCGTGGGAACACGAGCTCTTAGTAAGGCTCCAGCCTAGATGCTGTCGTCTAGAGAAAGAATGAGACAGGGACAGGACTCTTCCAAGCAGCAGAGAGGGGAACGAGGGGGCAGGAGGACGGGAAGGGCTGTGGGAACCACAGAAAGTATGACAGGGCAGTCTGAGCCAGGACGACGGGTGGAAGAGAAAGGGGAAACCCCACATGGACGGGGTATCAGAGGCCTAGGAGCAGCGTGCTCCTGCCAAAGGCAGGGAGGCCTGGGCTCCTCCTTTCATCTCCCTCCATGTTTAGAGGGGAACCCTCACCTTTTTATAAGGCTTCACCCTGAAGGAAAGAAAAACTGCGTTAAGAAGCTCGTTTCTTCTCTGTCCAGTATACAGCTCAGGCCCAACTGGAACAGAAAGAACATACCAGCCATGAACAGCCCTGCCCTCTCCAACGATCCAAGAGCTGCTACACGGTAGCTGCCTCGCATTCGGGCCGCTGATCCTGCCCCTCTCCTGGGGGCACCAGGGGTCAGATCCTCAATGGTGCTTAGACATCCTCAACTGGGGGGCACCTGTGTGGCTCAGTCAGCGGGGACTCTTCATTTCGGCTCAGGTTATGATCTCAGGGTTGTGGGATTGAGCCCCTGGTCTGGCTCCACGCTCAAGGGGGAGGTCTGCTTGAGATTTTCTCTCTCCCTCTGCCCCTCCCCCTGCTGTCTCTCAAAATAAATAAATAAAAAATCTTAAAAAAAAACCATCAACTGGAACCGTGGACTTTTAGGTGGGAAACTGAAGCCGCATGTGGAAGTTATGTGAGGAAGAGTACGCAACCACCTCTGCAGGTCTTTGAAAAATATTTAAATCCTTTCCCACCCCCCTCACTCATTCCTTTCTTCATTCATTCATTCCTTCATTCATTCAACACCCATTTATGAAGAGACAGGCACTGCTGCTCACAATTAGAAGCTAGCTAGAAGCCAAAAACTAATCATGCCCAAAGGCGTGATTTTTTGGATCCGCTAGAATATTTTTAATTTTTAAGTTAATGGACATTTAAAATCAGTTTTTCATAAATATACAGATTTCAAATAGCCAGATATTTGTCTTCTTCTAATCAGACCCGGCCATACTTCCCGGGCCTAAAAACATTTTTGACTGGAGCCCAGTACTCAGCCTCATGCCCAGTGCTGCCCCGCACCCTCCCCCACCCTCCCCACACCAACTCCGGTGTCCTAGGAAGCTTACCCAGCCTCTCTTAGGTGATTTTTACATATGCTTATTCCCTCAATAATAGCACTTTCTACACTTAAATGTGCATATGAGTTGCCTGTGAAGATCCTGATTCTGATTCTATAGGTCTGGGATGGAACCTGACATTCTGTATTTCTAAAAAGCTGCCAGGTGATGCTGGGGCTGCTAGTCTGGTCCAGGACCACACTCCCAAGAATACCTAGCTCTCTTAAATGGTTTTCACATAGGAAATGGTTCCCTCCTCCTGTTTACCTGTCTCACTTCAACCTCTCTTTCAGGACAAAGTGTAGGTATACCCTCCTACAGGAAGCCTTCCCTGACTGCCCAGGGTAACTTAAACCTGGTCCTCAACTCTCAAACCCCTTTGTGCTTCCCTGTGTCCCAAGGAAACAAGTGAATATGACCAGCCTGAGATGCTCCCTGACCAACAACTGGGGACAAGGAGAACGCTTCTGGGGCTTCCTTATCCCTGGAGCTGTTCAAACTTGTGTTTAAATACTGAAGTCTATCATGTCCTTCATTAATCTAGCCCAGTGGGCGGAGCAGTGCCTGAGATCTGGATGAAGCAGAATTAGATTCAAATCCTTACTCACCAGGTGGGAAGGAGACTTTACACAGGCTGTCTCGGCTCTCTGCACGGATTTGTTATATCAGTAAAAAGAGTATACAAATATGTGCTTCTCAGGTTTCCTCCAAGTGTGAAATTAAATCACACATCTAGCCCAGTGCCTGGCACACAGTAGGTGATGAATAAGTGCTCATTACTCTTCTCCTCCTTGCCTGGGCGCTACAGCCCTGGGGCCCATCCTGCTCCAGCACGTGTATCTGCTCCTCTGATCCCAGAGGGGACCCGGGCCATGCAGGAGAAGCTGCAGGCCTGGGGCAGTGGAAGCAAGACTGGTGTGGTCTTAGGCCTGGTCCTTTCCACCTGTTGGATTTGGGGTTTCGGCTGTACCTCTCAGCCTCTTTCCCACTGGTGATAGAGGGCCTTCCCTCTTGCCCTTCTCTCTCTTCCTTACCTCTCCCTGCATCCCACCCTGCCACCATCTGTGCGCAAAGCTAATCTTGACTCAGGTAACAAGGCATTCTAGAAAGGGTAGCAGTCAGGGAGCCAGAAATTCCAGGGTCCAATTCTGTCTCTGCCACTGACAGTCTGGGTGCCCTTAACTTTTCCAAGCCTGGTGTATTAGTTACCAAGGGCTGAGTAACAAAACACTCCCAAATCTAGCAGCTTCAAAACAACTAACATTTATTACGTCACATAGATTCTGAACATTGGAAGTCCAGGAACAGTGGAGCTGATGGTTCCGGCCCAGGATCTCTCATGAGGCTGCAGTGACCCAGAGGTTGGCCTGCAGCTGGCCAACCTGCTTTCATTATGGCTCACCCACATGGCTGTTGGCAGAAGCCTCAGTTCCTGGCCACGTCAGCCTCGTGACATGGCAGCTGGCTTTCCCCACAACAAGGGATCTAAAAGAGAGCAAGAGTAACCAACACTAACACCAGTCTTTTATAACCTCCTGTCAGAAGTGACGTACCGTCACCTCCACCACATGCTTTTCACCAACCATGTACATGGGCCAACCTGGGACAGAATGGGAAGGGACTAAGTTGTGACTCCCAGGAGGCAGGATGGCTAAGGGACATCTTGGAGCCTGGCTCGCCGACATGGGCTGAATTCTGTCCCCCCTACATTCATATGTCCACGTCCTAACCCCCAGTACCTCAAATGTGAATATATTTGGAGATAGGCCTTTAAATAGGTTTAAAGGTAGAATGAGGTCATGAGGGTGGGTCCTAATCCAAGATGGCTGGTGTCCCTATAAGAAGAGGACATCTGGACACAGATGGGTGTAGTGGGAAGACCACGTAAAGACACAGGGAAAAGCCCGCCATCTTCAAGCCGAGCAGAGAGACCTCAGAAAAAGCCAACCCTGTTTACCTCAGACTTCCAGCCTCCAGATCCATTCCATTTGTATGGAAGCCCAAGCAAACCCCTACATTTCCACCTCTTGGTGGTGTCCGTACTAAGTGGAGATGACCCTGCTTCCCTTGAAGGGCTGTAACATTGACATCTGAGCCAAATGCCCCGCACAGCACCTGGCACAGACGAGACCCTCCATGATGGTAGCCCCTCCTCCCTCCCCTCAGCCATAGCCGGGGGGATTCCATGTCTTCAGGGGTCCCTGACGGGTGTAGGGCTTGATTCAGCCCAGTAGGACCTGTGATCCTCTCTGAAAGTCCTGGTAATAATTCTGGAAGTCAGTTTGGAGATGAGAAACAAGTGGTGGCAGGCTAAGGAAAGCATTACCTTTTGGGGCCACCAGTGCCCGGAGGCAGATCACAGCGTGGGAAGGTTTAGAGCCCCTTCTCTCCCCCAGGGCAGGAAGGGAACAGGCTCACCTCTCAAGCTCCTGCCCTCTGCCCGAGACTTGGACAACACCGTCACCTTCCCTCTTCTCAACATGGAGATCTGGGGCTTGTCAGCACCATTTCACAGCTCAGGAGTGTCCAGTAACCTGTGCAAGCTCACAGAGCTATGGCGAGGTCAAGTGGGACTGCGATTCCAGGTCTGCCCGCTCCAGAGCCCGTGGGCCTTGTCCTCCTGCCCCGCGCTGCCTCACAGCAGTCCTGCCTTCCTGTGTCTCTGCACAGTGTCTGACACAGAGAAGCCGCTCAATTCCTATTTGTTGTGTAAATGAAAGAATGAGTGAAAGAAAAGTGCAGTGAAAAAAATGAAATGGTATAGGAGACAGCAAGCTGGTGGCCATGTTGAAAGGGACATTTCCCCTTAGTCCCACTTCCTCCAGGAAGCCCTCCCTGACCACCCTGCTCACAGAGATCTGGCCTTGTGTGTGCCCCTCTGGTGGTACTTAACTGATTCTGTCAGCAGGAGGTGTCCGAATTCAGGGGGCAGGGAGGCAGTTCGGGCAGGAGGGGTGAGGCCCCAGAGACCGCACATACACACCCTGGGGTCGCTTGCCATGGCGCAGGCATGTCCATGCCGTTCACTTAGCCTTCCCGGCTCCACGTGAAAGAAAGGGTTCCTCAGCTTGCTAGGCTCGGTTTCCACAGGCACAGGGAGCTACGTCTCTTGCCCAGAGTCAAAACCGAGAGTACATGCCAGGAGCTGGAATTCAAGCCCAGGGCTGTCTGACACCTGGGCTCTTCCCTAGGGCCACATGGCCTTCTGAGGGCCAAGCACAGCAGCTGAAGGTCAAGGCCATAGGGAAAAGCAGCAGGGCCTTGAGTGCCAGGCTAAGGAGGTAGGCCTTTTCTTGAGGGCACTAGGGAGCTATTGAAAGGTGGGAAGCCGTGGGAGCGACATGGACTGATGAGTGTTTGGGGAAGATCAGTGTAGCAGGAGCAGGGAAGTACGTGGGAGGGGAATTAGATCAGTGGTTCTCAGAGCGGGGTTCCCAAACCTTAACAGCAGCAGCTTCAGCAGGGAGCTTGTGAGAAACAGTCTCCAACTGCCGCCACGCACCAACTGACTCAGAAGCTCTGGGATGGGGCTCATCCCCTGCTGCAGGGGATTCTGATGTCCCCTAAGGTTTCAGAAACCTTGGAACAGAGGTCACACGACCAGCCAGAATTTTATTTAAACCCTTTAAAGAAGAGAACGGTGGGAGCATAAACCATAGCAATACTAATATTAAATTGCTACCCTTTGTTTCTTATTTAATCACCATTATTTAAATCGTGCATAATTAGCAACAATAACCCTTTGGGTATAAAGGACAGATGGTACCACTTTTCTGATGTGGATACTGAGGAACGAAGAAGTTAAGCAACAGTCTAGGATGACCTCGAAATTTCTCACCCAAACAGGGCACCCTTGAAAGGGAAGGAAGGTGCTAACAATTGTTACACCGGGTCACAGGCCGGAGCGGGGACTGTCCAAGGCAAACCTGGATGAATGATCAGACTCCATGTCTAAAAGCTGAGGCGGCTGGAGTCCAAACCCAGGACCATAGACTCCATAGACTCTGCAGTCTGCCACTGAGAATCCACCTCGTCTTGTCAGCCTGTGGACATCAGGAGGCCTAGGAGGCCTGGGGACCCACGCTTCTGGATGCCGCCTACTGCAGTTTCTCTGGGACATGAGAGGGAGGGATGTGGTTCTTGTCCATCTGCTCCTTAAGGAGGGCTGGGCAACCTGACCTCCTTGTGCTTTTTATCTCTAGTCCCAAACATAGGCAGTGCGTCCGTTTTACTGGGAAACACTGCAAAGGTCAGAGCCAAAAGAAGCATGTGAGGCTGCCCCAGACCCTTCTGGAACAGTCCTCTGGCAGCCGGCAGCTCTCCGGGCTCTGATGTGCTGCAGTCACGCTCAGAGGCCGTGATGGGCCCTGCGGCACAGGCTGCTACCACCACCCCGAGAGCTCGCGAGCACTCCACGGTTGGCAAACGGCTTTAGCCTCCGCAGCTCAGCCCTCCGCTGCTCAGCCTGGGCCCTGCAGGCCCACACCTGCCCCCATGGCAGGGGTTGCAGTTTCCCACGGGCCAGCGAAGGATCCCGGATGCAGAGGAGCAGAACGACCTCCACAAATGTCGCCAGCTGGGGCCTGGCCGGTCCCATTCGTCTTTCTTTGGTAATCGTCCACTCTACCTTTCATTGATTTGGAAATAGAAAAACGTGGCAGTATGCTTGGAAGATAGTAAATCTGAAATCACATAATCTTTCCTTCCTTGTTTAAGAGGTGGAAAAAAAAAAGGAGGCTCTGATCTTGAATGGCTAGTTTAAATCTATTATATGATCTCTAGTTTATGGAGGTGTGAGAATGGAAACGTTATCCAGTCCAGATTCATCTGACCGCAGGTCACTGTTGGGGGGCGGGGAGCGGTGGTGACGTCATTGCAGCCGCCGTGGGTAGGACCCTGGCTGGGCCCAGGACATTTGCCGTGTAACCCCCTCCTGCCAGATGAGAGACCCCAGGTGAACAGGGGTCAATGACATCCTCGAGGCCACCCAGCTGGTGAGGGGTGCAGTCATGATTCCAGCCCGGCAGGTCCCAGAGCCGGGGCACGCAGAGCCAGTTCAACTCCATGTCTTGAGTCTTGTCGGGGTGCCTCCCGTGCCAACTCCTGCACAGTGGACAGGAGAAAACTAGAGATTTCTCCTAATCCCCCAAACCTCCAACCCCTCCTCTCTCTTCTTCCCTCTCAGCTGATGGCCTTGCTCACCCATGCCTGTGTGCTCTGCCACCCCGCCTGTCACTGCCAATGTCTGTCCGAGCTACGGAGGCCAGCCTTTCCCGGGGGGCCTAGACCCTCACCCTCCCACTCCCCAAGGACCTTGAGGGACTGTCTCCTTTCCCGCCAACACTATCAAATCTCCCCCTTGTCTTTTCCAACAGCACGTGAACCTGCTGTCTCCTTCCCCCCTTTACAAAGCCCTGACTTGACCCTTCATGCTCCTCAGGCCACTCTCCCCTTCCTCTGCTCCCTTTATGGAAAACTCCCCAAAGGATCTTCTGTATTCTGCCCACCTTAACTTATTCCCTCCAGTTTCACCTGGACCCTCTCCAGTCACGTCTCTACCCCACGTCCCATGGAAATAACTTTGTCAAGACCACCAGTGACCTGCATGCTGGTAAATCCAATGATGAGCACCTTGACCTAACAGCAGTGTTTGACACTTGGTTAATCCTTCCTTTTTGAGGTTCTTTCTTAATTTGTCTTCCAACACTCTCTGGATTCCCCTCCTATCTCACTGATGGCTCCTTCTCTTCTCCCTTCCTCCTGAATTTGGGGGGCTACAGAGCTCCATTCTTAGTGTTCTTCCCAACTTTTCTCTTGATAGTTGATATAAATAGATAGATAGATAGATGATAGATAGATAGATAGATAACTTGTTCATGTCATCCAGTTTTATGGCTTGAAGGACCACAAGCTGACAACTCCTAAATATGCATCTGTAGCCCAGACTTCTAATCCGTCTCACCTATCTGTCTACTCAACATCTCTCTGAGATGTCTGATAGATATTTCAAACTCAGCGTCTCCAAATGTGAACTCCCAATCTTCTTCCCAAACCCTGCTTCTTCTCCACTTTTCTTCATTTCTGTTTGAGCAACTCAGCCCCACCTGTCAGACAGGCCAGTCGCTCATAGTCGCCCTGCCTTCTCTCTTTGTCTCATATTCCACATCCAATCCATCAGGAAACCACGTTAGGTTTACCCTCAAAACATATGCAGCACCTGACTCCTTGCCACCCCTTCCATTGCCACCTGGTGTGAGGGGTCAGCGTCTCTAGCTTGGATTTATGCAGCAGCCTTCTAGTTGGTCTCCCTGTTGCTAGCCTTGACCCTATGGTCCAACCACAACTGAACTACTAGAATGACCCATTTAATAAATAAGATGGGAAAAGCTATTTCTCTATCCAGAGCCTCTATGGGCTCCTCATTCTGCCTGAACAGTGGGCCACAGTCCCTATAGTCCTGGTGCCCTGTCACCCTCTGACCTCGCCACCTGCCACTCTCCTGTCTCCCTCTGCTCCAGCCACATGGCCCTCTGGGCATATTTGCCTCTCTGCCTAAAGTTTTTCCAAGATATATCAAGACTCTGGTCAATAGTTAACTTGTCTTGGGGCACCTGGGTGGCTCAGTCAGTTAAGTGTCTGACTCTTGATTTTGGCTCAGGTCACAATCTCAGGGTCGTGAGATCAAGCCCTGCATCTGATTCTGTGCTCAACAGGAGTCTACTTGGGATTCTCTCTCTCCCTCTCGCTCTGTCCCTCCCCCTGCCCATGTGTGCTCACGCTCTCTCTCTCTCAGATAAATAAATAAAATCTGGGCGCCTGGGTGGCTCAGTTGGTTAAGCGACTGCCTTCGGCTCAGGTCATGATCCTGGAGTCCTGGGATCGAGTCCCGCATCAGGCTCCCTGCTCAGCGGGGAGTCTGCTTCTCCCTCTGACCCTCCCCCCTCTCATGCTCTCTCTCTCTCTCCATCTCATTCTCTCTCTCAAATAAATAAATAAAATCTTAAAAAAATAAAATTTTTTTTAAAAAAAAAGTTAACTTCTCTTTACAATGTTAATGGTTCTACCCCAGCATTCTCAGTCCCACTAACTTGATCTATTTTTCTCACAGCACCTGTCATTTTAGAACATACTCAGGACCTTTGTGTTCACACATATAGTCTGCTACCTTCTCCCATGATGATGTACATTCCAGGAGGGCAGAGGTGTTTGCTGTTTTGTTCACTGACACAGCCCAGACACCTAGAACAGTGCCTGGTACACAAGTGCTTAAGAAATATTCGTTGAGGGCGCCTGGGTGGCTCAGTCGTTAAGCGTCTGCCTTCGGCTCAGGTCATGATCCCAGGGTCCTGGGATCGAGCCCCACATCGGGCTCCCTGCTCCGCGGGAAGCCTGCTTCTCCCTCTCCCACTCCCCCTGCTTGTGTTCCTGCTCTCGCTGTGTCTCTCTCTGTCAAATAAATAAAATCTTTAAAAAAAAAGAAAAAGAAATATTTGTTGAATAAATGAACTAGCAAATGAATGACTGACTGAGAGAGGAATGTTCCTGCCCTGAAGGATTTTGCAGGCTTCTAAGAGGCTCTAGGTCAGGTACCACCCATATTGGCGTTTGACCGTGAATCGCTTACCTCAATGTCCCATTTGTTTCTTCAAACTCCTGCTTAGCAATGCCTCTGTCACTCCCCAGCAAAGCTGAATCTGGGAATTGTCATTTCTTGGACTTGCAAGATCTTCATCAATACCCCAACCACTTCTATTTCTTGAGTGATCATGATGTATCACATGAGGTATTTCAAGAATCTTATCTCTCATCTTCATGGTACCACGGAAAGGGAGTTTCCTCATCTGTAAATGGGGATAATGAAAGGTTGCAGAGCTTGCTCACATTCACAAATTTGAGAATGACAGGACTATGACCTGAAGCCAGATTCATGGCCCCCAAAGCCTGTGTTCTTTTCACACCCACCTTGCTAAGATAGAGGGAGTGGTGGCTAAAGAGCTTCCAACTTCCTATCCTGCTTCTCTCTCATTTTCCTTCTGCATCCTGCACCTGGAGCTACACTCCAGGAATCCAAATCCTGGCTTCACTACTTACCAGCTGTGGAACGCTGGGCTAATTACCTACTTCCCCTACTTCTCATTTCCCTCCTCTGTAAAATGTCAATAATAACAGCACCTCCTTCACAAGGTTGTCTGGATTAAATTAGCTAACACCTGTACAGCACTAAAATAGGACCTGGAATGCGGCAAGTGATTAATAAACGTGGCTGTTGTTATTTGTTGTTGTTACTGTTATCCAGCCTAGAACATGAGATTCATCACGTGAGCAAAGAAAAATGGACCATAAAGCACTGGAATGAAAGGTTTGAAAATATCAAAACTAGTTATCTTGGGGTGGGGGGAGATTACAGGAGATTTTTTACCTTCTTTATAATTTTCTGCATGTATATATAAGAGAGATTGAGATTTTAAGGACTTGGCTCACAGAATTGTGCCAGTTGGCAAGTCCAAAGTCTTCAGGCGAGGCCAGCAGGCAGGACCCGGAGAGGAGGTACCATTGAAGCTTAGATATACAAAGAGTCTGGAGGCAGAATTCCCTCTTCTTCGGGGGAGGTCAACCTGCTTTATCTTAGGGTCTTCAACTGATTCAGCAAGACCCACCCACATTATGGAGGGCAATCTGCTTTACTCAAAGTCCACTGATTTACATGTTCATCTCATCGAAAAACTACCTTCACAGCAACATCCAGGCTTGCCTTTGACCACACGTCTGGGTACAGCCCAGCCAAATGGATGCATGCCAGTAACCACAACATGCATACCAGTAACTCAATACCTCCCACAGGGGCTGTGGTAATGAAGGAGATCGGGCACAGGGAAGCCTCACCAGCTGCAAAGAGCACCTAAATCTGGGGGACTGCTTGAAAATTGCCAGAAGTCACTTTTTTGTTGTTCTTACGATGACACCAAAGTAGAAGAAGGCAAAGAGGGCCAGCCCTGGGGAGACCTCCTATTAATCACACACCCAGCACATCTTGCATATTTGCTTTCTTGATAGGCAAAATTTTCTAGACTCCGGATAAATGTACTTAGCCATCCCAAGCAGTACGGTAATAAGGAAGAAGCTTTTAGTTTTGAGCTAAACCTTAAGCCTTACAATATCCCATAAGCCTAAATCTCTATAGAGTAACATTGAAGACCAACATCTAGTCACAAAACAGAATGACACACAGTCCCTGCAATAGGTGCATTTTCTGAGCTTCAATTTCCCTTGTATAATAGGGACTAAGGCGGACCCCTGCCCCAGCTCACGCGACAGTCACAGAGACTCAGTGGGACCATGAAGCTGACTGGACTCTAAATTGTAACATTCCCAAGTTTCAGGGATTTTTTTAATCATTAAAGAACATGTACACCAACAATAACGGCAAAGCATGCCTTTTCCACTATCCCACAGGAAGTATAATAGCAGGTGACACAGAGAAAGGATTAAGAGATAAAGCTATGGGCTTCATATTAAAAGCAGAGGTTACCCAACATGCATGCCGCCGCCCTCCCTCTCACTCTCAGGGCAGACCTATCTAATTGATCACAGAGTTCTCTCAGGGTCCCACAGACCAATGTGGTGTCATGTAGACATGGGGTGGGAAAAGCTGTTCCTAGGCGAGGGAATGAGCTCACAGAGGAAACTGTGGTCAAGATTCATATGTTTCAAGAAATGCATCTGCTGGCCTAGATAGAGCCACTTACCTTTCCTAGTCCTGGGACAGAATGATTTCCCACAACTGGATCTAAGTCTGGGAATGGAAGCTAGGGAGCCCCGGATTATGCCTTTTGAAATCTTTCCTGGACCAAGGATTGACAGCAATCATTCAATCAATTTCTAGACAGGAAATTTATAGTGACACAGGGGCAGGCTTATAGATGATGCCACCCCACCACCATCACTAACAGTAGCAACCGCCACCACTGTATTCGTTATCTATTGCTGTGTAACAAATCACCCCAAAATTTCATAGCTTAAAACAATAAATATTTATCATCTCATGCAGTTTCTAAAAGTTGGGAATTAGGAGCAACTTGGCTGGGTGGTCCTGGCAGGGTCTTTCAATGGTTGCAGTCAAGGTGTCAGCTGGGGCTCTAGTCACATGAAGAATTCACTGAGGCTGGAGAATGTGCTTCCAATGTAGCTCACTCACATAGCTGTTGATGGAGGCGGGGAGGTGTCTCAGTTTCTCACCAAACAGACCTCTTCATAGGGCTGCTTGAATATCCTCACAACATGGTGGCTGGCTTCCTCCAGAACAAGCCATCCAACAGCAAGAATCTGTGATGCCTTTCATGACCTAATTTTGGAAGTCACCCTGGGCAGGGGCATCAGGCTGCAACTATTGGAGGGAGGAATGTCAAGGAATTAGTAGATCTATTTTTAAAACCACCAAATCTATCACCAGAAATGTGAAGCATAGTAGGGAGTCTTGGCATGGGGAGAGGGTAAATGTTATGTCAGATAGAATGCTCTACCTTAATTGAATGTGTTAAACATTGCAGAGTATACTTAGTTTATGCTACAAGTAGATGTACATTTTAAGTATTTAAGCCAGAAAGAAACTTACCAGTCATTGATCCAACTTCCTCATTCTACAGAAGGGCAAACTGAGGCCCACAGAGGAGTGGTAACTTTCCCAGAAATCCCAGTGAGTCAGTAGCCCAGCCCTGCCCAGGAGCCTGATTTCCAAACCCCTGGGCAGAACTTTTCCCAGTATCTCATGCAGGGCTATTTGTTATGATGTTTTTTCCCAAATCAGGTTGAGATACCCTAAGAAGAAAATGAGCTCCAGAGAGGGTGATTTTAGGGAGGATAGGAACAGAATGAACTTGGGGCACTCTCAGGAACTGCTGAGACCCTGAGTTCCTTCTGGCCCTGAGATGAGCTGGCCCTCCTTCCAGGGTATGACCAAGAGTGAGGCCGGCCAGAAGGAGAGCAAATGGAAACGGGCTCGAGCTGCCCCTCCCTGAAGCCAGGGCAGTTAAGTGTGCCTTTTTGGTGGAGGCCATTGATCAGAAAACCCCTGTTGTGTGGCCAGTCCTTCCCAGCAACTCAGCCACAAGGGATCAGCTCAAGTCAAGAGCATAAAGTGAGAAAGAAACCCACCAAGGTAGCTGAGACAATATTTTATATTATGTTTTCCAGGTTGCTTGTTATATAGTTTATATATTTTATGCATGTTTATGCTCCATAAAGATGTGACATGACAGCCCTTTATAGTTTTAATTTCATAGGTTATGTAGGCGATCTGCAGCTCCCAGGTCTTATCTAAGGTCTGCTAAGAGCTCTGGAACAGCAGTAACAGTGTGACCATTCTTGCCATTGTTCTAGAGAAGAATGGTGGCATGAAGGCATGGTGGAGGAGCACGCAGCTCTGGAGCCAGACTGCCTAGATTTAAATCCAGCCTCCACTGTGTACTGTGACTTTGGGAAGCTCATTCAACGTCTCTATGCCTCTGCATCTTTATTGGTAAAATGGAAATGATCACAGTTGCTGGCTCATAAGACTGTTGTGAGAGATGAACAAGTTGACAACTGGAAAGCAGGACAGAGCTAGTGCATCATGAGAACCCAGTGTGATAGTTAGTGTTGCTACGTGCTTTACGTCACACAGTTTCATTATGTCACACTATCACGTTTTTATGCATTAGGGCGCCGCTGTTACAGTTAAGTGTCCTGCTCAAGATGGCATAATAATCTGGCCAATTTCCCAAACCCAGGAAGTTGGATGAGAAGATCTCCGAGGTCCCATCCAAATAATTCTATGTGCTTCCAAAGGTTGGGAATAAACTATAAGCAGATTGACAAAGTGAGTCATGTTTTGATTCCATCAAGTTCAGAAAGACCTACATGGCCTAACACAACCACAAAATGGCCAAGTTTAATCCTCAAAACAATCCTACGAGGTTGGTACTACTATTATCACCATTTTATAGATGAGGAAAGTGAGGCACACACAGGCTTCCAGGTGACACAACCAGTAAGAGCGGGAACCAGCTCCAGACCTGGGCGTTCCAGCCAGAGTCTGCCGGGCTGAGCTGCCCCGCTGCATCCTGACAGCTTGCTTTGCTGGGTGAGACGAAGAGCTGGATAGAGATCCATTAGCAGTAAAGTGCTTAATTCTCCATTATATACTTGGCCATCTGCATTCATTTACCAGTCTTGGTTAGTGTGGTCTGTATTCTGTACTGTGTGTTCCAAGCACAGATCTCAGGGATAGAGGCATTAAAGAGCCAGAATGGCCACAGTATGTATTTTTTCAGGCACTTACTGTACAGCTGCGCACCCCCCAGAATCTGCCATGCCCATTCCTGCTTTTGTGCCTTTGCCATGCTCTTCCTTCTGCCTGTACAGTCTGCCCACATCTCCATTTGGAGAATGCTTACTCCTCCTTTGAGGTCCTGCTCATATCACCTCCTCTATGAAGCCTTCTATGATTTCCCCAGGCAGAGTTGCTATGCCCTTTATGAACCCTCAGATGTTGCACTTTCCAAAAGCTGTAGGATTTATCAGTATGTACACAGCTCCCCAGAGGAACACGTGTCCCTACTGTCCATAACCTTTCAATAATGTGTGGCCTAAGGGCAGGAACTGAGTTTTATTCAACTTCAGACTTGCTGTGCCAAGGATAGTATTGGCTCTTGGTAGAGGCTTGACGAGCATGAACTGGCTGATTAAATAAATGAAAGGCCCTTTTCTTCAAAGAGTTTCTGTGATTCAAGGTGATATTTTTCTCCAGAACTTGTGGTTTTTCAGGCCAGAGGGTGACTTGCCCACCACTTCCGTTGCAAACAGCTCTATAAGAGTTTGGCTTCTGGAACTTTTCCTATATTTTCCTTATAATTGTATCCCAATTGTTTCTTATTTGTTTGACACCTCATATTCCCTTCCTTTTTTTTTTTTTTTTTTTTTTTTGTCTTAATAGTTGCAGGCTGGGACGCCTGGGTGGCTCAGTTGGTTAAACGGCTGCCTTCAGTTCAGGTCATGATCCCAGGGTTCTGGGATCGAGTCCTGCATCGGGCTCCCTGCTCAGCAGGGATCCTGCTTCTCTGTCTGCCTGCCGCTCCCTCTGCTTGTGCTCTCTCTCCCTCTCTCTCTCTGACAAATAAATAAATAATCTTAAAAAAAAATAGTTGCAGGTTATTTCCACTTCACCCCTGCCTGTCAGAGAGTTCTGCCCTGGATTAACATCCTCTCCCCAGACAGACAGCAAGTCTGGTTTGGGGCAGACTCCTAAAATTGCAGTATGAACCAAATCAAAGTCTTTGGACGCTACCACTTATTTCCTGAATGAACCTATTATTTCACTTTGCTCAGCTTTGGTTTCCTCATCTGTAAAACGGGATCACCCATCCTTTCGTCTGTAGGATGTTTGTGAGGCTTCATAAGTACTAGCATATTTGTGAAGTACTAGCATATAATAGGCACTCAATAAATGCACTAGTACCTTTCCCTTTCCCTGTGCAGAGAAGATCTGCTTTTTACCATAATGCAATGTGTTACAGAGAGCAGGGATAAGAATACGTACTTTATGCAGTTATGAGAAGTAAAATGTCTAGAAGCTATCCAATTATTGCTAGATGCATCTGCATCCAATGTACTCTCTTGATACCATGTAGTTAAGCAGAAGCCTGAACAGTAGATCATATTTCCCTGTGGCTCAGACCACATTGCATCACACCTACTTGTTACATGTAAGAACACAGGGCAAGTGCTGCGGGCTTAAGAGTGCAGTAGGAGCACTGGGCTGTGTTTGGGGACGTGGGCTGGGCAGGCTTCATTAGGCTGAGACGGACCGGGTAGGGGCGGGGCTGTTTAAAGCATGCCTCCCTCCCCAGACCTGCAGACTGAGAGAGGAGGCAGGGATAAGAAAAGGGACTTGGGATTCAGCCTGCCTGGAGAAAGTAAACGCAGGACAATGGAAAGAGGGCTTTGAGTGGGAAAAGCAACGTTAAGTCCTGGCAGTGCCATCAACTAGCTGGTCAACTTTGGGCAAATTTCTGAGCCCCGTTCCTCCTCCGTAAAATGAGTTGGATGATCCCAGCTCATACAGTATCAGAGTTTGGCATAAAGATCCCACGAGGTAACCTCGGTGGACGCACAGTTTAAGCTACAACGTGGTGTACTATTGCAAAGGGATCTTTTAATAATCTTGTAACTTGTTTTCAGTCTCCAAGCCTCTGAGTCCCCTGCCAGCCCACTTTGCCAAGAATCCATTCAGGGCAGCTGGGTGGCTCAGTCAGTTAAGCATCTGCCTTTGGCTCAGGTCATGATCTCAGGGTCCTGGGATCGAGCCCTGCATTGGGCTCCCTGCTCAGCGGAGAGCCTGCTTCTCCCTCTCCCTCTGCCTACCACTCCCCTGCTTGTGCTCTTGCTTTCTCTCTCTTTCTCTCATGCTCTCTCTCTCTCAAGTAAATAAATTTCTTAAAATCTTGGAGAAAAAAATAGAATCCCTTCAGATACCATCTCAAATGCTTTGCCCATCCAAAACTCTAGGAGGTTTTGGTAAGAAGATTGGCAATCGGGGAAATCTCCCATGCTCATCTGGGGGACTCTGACCCTTAGCCATCTGCTGTTCCCTACGAAAGGATGAATGTGTAAGCACAGAGGGGAGAGGAATAACCGAAGGATTAGTAAGTCACACAATTAGCATTTTCTTTATACCTTCACCATAAAAGCTAACTATTTGTGCCTTTTTAATTGGATGGCGGCTTTTGACAGGTGGGGTCATGAGTAAATGAAATTGTATTTGAATCACCACATGTGTTGCATACAGAACCTTGGACCCACGCCCAGGCAATTCTTTTCATGTGCTGCCATCCAAGAGGAGGTCTCGTTTGAAAACTAACAACTGATATTGCTTCCCTTCCAACTGTAAACAGAGCCCCGATCGAGAAATTTACTATTTTGCTTCTCTGGTGGGCATTAGCCAGTGTTGAATAATTCATCATGACTGATGGTCATGGCGTTAGAAGGAAATTTTCTCCGGTAAACCTTGTCATAAGAGTAGGCGCTCGATAAATGAAATCCCTAATTGTGTGCTGCACATTGAATAAACTTTTCTCTGATTCTCACAACAATACCAAGAAGTAGGTACCTTTATCCCCATTTCATAGATGAGAATGGTGGTAAGGTTACCACTGAAGTGACCTTGGGCATCCGTGGTGGAGGAATACAGATGGCGACTAAAGTCCGTCATCACAACACAGCAGACACTTTCTGAAGGGCCACCTTGTAGGACAGTACTTGTTGATACTGGAGATATAATGATGAACAAAATACTTTTCTCATTATCCCTGTAGAGTTCACAGCCCAGAAATGAAAACAGGTTCATCAGACTGAGAATCACTTCGAAATTTTTCCAGAGGAAGCTATATATAAATACACTGAGTTGTAAAGGATGCGTAGGAGTACACAAAGAGCCAGGGGACATTTAGAGGACAGAGCCTTCCAGGCAGAGGAAGGCGAGTGGGTCAAGCTCAAGGCAAAGGAGAGCGAAAGGAGAGAAGAAGCCGGATACACAGCCCTGGAAGGTCGGGGGATGGCAGGGCTTTCTCCTGGGGGCCCCGAGGGGCCTCTGAAGGTCTTACACAGGGAAAAACATGCTCAGACCCATGCCCCCTGCCTTGCTGCCCCACCCCCCTCCATCATCCTGGCTTCAGCCTGAACAGACCTGGGGAAATCAAAGGTCCGGGACAGGGATGCTGGGGACCCAGATGCAGTGGAAATGGAGAGGGGAGGATGAGCTGCAGGGGTCCGAAGGAGGCAGCCGGACTCTGAAGCCCAGGAAAAGCCCCAGCCCACTGCGGTGCAGGCGCTGGATCTGGGATGCTAGAAAGATGAAAAGTGAAAATAAAGAAAAGGCAGCGGAGGGACGAACAAGCAGGGGTGTTGGCTCAAATCAGGTTGTTTGCCAGTGTGTTCTCTTTTCTTTTGTTTCTTCTTTTTCTTGCCCAGTCCAATGCATGAAGAAATAAACTAAAGTATTCTCTTTTAAAGTTTATATGGGATCATAACCCGGTTTTATATATGGGAAAAGGCTGGCTCCTGGTGGGTTTTCTGTGTTTTCATATTGCCATAATTCAAACAATGTGACGAATCAGCTCGCTGTAATTTCTGAAGCTGAGCTCAGAGGAGCTGGATTTTACGGGGACTGGACTGAGCTGCGCCTGGGGGTTGGGTGGCCATCCTCAGGGGGCTGGAGTATTTTCTGACCGGAGAGAGGAGGGAACCAGCATTTACACAGCGTTCCCTGTGTGCCAGGGTGGGACCTGCCTCACTCCAAAGTTGGGGTTCTTTCCTGTTCACCTCCCAGAAACCGATGACACATCCAGAGGGCCTGGCTGTGAAGAAGGAGGAAGCTTTAGGGATATTTTCCCTGTCTCTCCAGCTTTTCAAGATTTGTTTAACCTTTGACGCCCTAACCGTCCCTTCCCAGGTACAACAGGGAGGAAATGGGGGATGCTCTCCTTGGAATCAGTTTTATCTTCTGACCCAACAAATCTCCCACCTGGCTTTTGTCCTAACTCAAGATCCAGGGCTCATACCCCATGCCCCACTTCAGGGAGACCAGTCAGCAGGTGAACAAAAGGAATTCTATGCTTCCTCTAAGGGTCTCTCCCAAATCTGAGCAGGTAAGAGGGAATACTCAAACCTTAGGCTCTCAAAGCAACTGAAGGGTTTGCTCTTCCCTCTCGGGAGTAGGTCAGCATCACCCTCCCATTTCACACATGCAGACACTGAGACTTGGAAAACTGGAGTGAACTGCCCCAGGTCTTTAATAACACAAAGTCAGGCTTCGAACTGAGGTTTCAGATATGAACGCACCCAGCATGGTCGTCAGTAACAGCAGGTGTTTACAATGCCTTTGTTTCCTTGCTTGCTTCCAACTCTGCAGACCCCTGTCCCTCCCCGAGGGGACAGTCCAGCGGCATTGTCCCCCAGGGAGAACTGTGGCTCCCCTGTGTATCTGGGCCTACATCCCCGAGATGTGCCGTCCCTGGACCTTTTAAGGGATTAACAAGCCCACATATGGTGCAGGGTAGCCTGGGAGCCTGGTCTAAAGAGTCATAAAAGATTTTTAAGAGAACTTTATAGGAGTGAGCCCTCCGGCAGGGCGAGCAGTGAGGTAGGGGGTGGGTGTGGAGGGCTGAGCAGATGGGAGGAGGGCTGAGCAGATCGGAGGGGTGGGAAGTCAGCTCTGATGGAGGAACTGCTGTTCAGAAACCCTCCACGGGAGATCCCTGAGCCCAGAGCCGGAGCTAGGGCCTGAACATCGGGGCCCTGACTCTACAGCACCTCGTCCCGTCCCCCAGGAAGCTTCTCTGTGCACTGAAAATCTGTGTGGCAGAAAATATTCTAAGTTCTCTGGAACGTATTCTGTTTCATAGGTGTGGCGCCCTGTGGTGGTGACATCATGTGCAAGTCTTTCATCTCTGTTAGGTATTTTGGCGGGCTCGCCTAGGAACAGAAAACAGAGAATATGGTGTGAATGCCTCTGTAGGTGCAGCAAAGTGTAACATTTCTGTTGTTAAATTATTCCATTTATTAAACTGGCATGTAAGTTACCACCAGTGTTTACAAGTCACTGAAGTCATAGACTTGCATCTTTTTTTTTTTTTTTTTTTGCAGCCTAAGAAAGTGATGAGCAGACCTAGCCTGCATCTTCAGCTCTACAACTTGAGAGTGGAAAACAAAGCCTCGATCCCTTCCGAATCACTGAATGTATCCTTGGACTATACTGAGTAGCTGTTCCTATATTATTCAGAATTAAATTGTATTTATTTTACTTTTCAAAGTTCTGAAAGCAAAAATGAGAAAGGGCACAGGGAGGGGAAGAAGGAAGAAAGGACTGGTTCAGACAGCTCAGGTCCATGGTGCCATCATAACACCCCTCCCCCCACCCCACACCCTGTGATCAGGGTATAAACGTGTATCCTTGTGCCCCAGCCCGACTGCTCGTTCTTGTGCGTATGCTGTTCCTGCTAATAGGAATGTGCTTTCCTCTCTTCTCTGCCTTCAAAGCTTATAATCCATTTTTCAGTTCTCAGGTCACATCACCTCCTCCACGAAGTCCTCCCTGACTCCCCTCCAACCTCCATCCACCTCTGAGACACAGACACGCACACCCCCAAGTTTTTATAGCATTGCATATACCCCGATGACAGCCTTTGGCACATTATGTTTCTATTTGTGGTAGTACTAGTCCTATCAAACTGCTCTTTAAGAAACCCTTATTTTTTTTCACCTGACATAGTGTTACAGTCTTTTTATAAGTTCTATCATTTAAATTTCTATCGTCCCTATGCTCTGAATTAGCTATTATTTTCCCAAGTTTAAAAATGAGGAAACTAAGACCCCTTGAGGCTGGGGCTCTTCCTACCGTGTGACCCTGGGCAAGGACTGTGCCTGTATTTAGAGGCAGGGTCTGATCCTGTTGTACTTCAGACTATCCAGTCTAAATGAAGAAGCAATAATAGGCAATGAATGAAATAAGTAATAAATGTCACCATTGAGTGAAAAGGCCTAAGTGTGAAACATGGCTCTAAACAAGCATTTTATTTTGCTGCAACCATCCCAGAACACCCCCACTCAGGAACCAAGGGAGGCCTTAAGGAATCACATTATTTGACCAGAGGGAAACGAAGCCCCCACCCCCTCACCTCACTGGCGGGCAAGGGGCTGGCCCGGGTCACAGAGCTGCCTTTGGCACCTGCCCAGCACTATTTCCCAACTCCTGGTGGGCAAATCCTTTCCAAACCCCTCCTTCCCAGAGCTCTATATCAGTGACGGGCCTGTTTTCCTTCTTTGCAACAGAAGCCTTTCTGTGCCTGTCCTTGGAGACAGAAGAAGCACCAAGCCTCTGTATTTCTTGGTTGCATTCTCCCAATTAAGCAGAGAAGCCAACCGAAGACTCCTTGAGTCAAGCTAATTGCATCCTAGCAGGCTCAGTGCCTGCCAGCTTTAGCCCAGAGTCAGATTTTATAGGCCACTTAGCCCCACAGCCAGGGTTTATGATGGAAACCCTGACAAAGCTGCACTGATAAGGCTACAGAGGAGCCAGGAGACCAGAAAACCTAGTAATTTTCCAGAGTCTAAACCCGGCCTCCACTCCAAGGTCCCCTTGCCAGCCAGGGCTCTGAAGTGTTGGCTAAAAGGGCTCTGGAGGGAGCTGTTTGTTTCCACACCGATACGCTCCGGAAATTCGGTAGGATACCTTGCTGGGAGTTTTAATGACAACTTTCTACTTTGGCATCACCTGGTATGCAATTAGTTTTCCCATTCTTTGGACTTCCAATCATTCATTCACTTGGTCATTCATTCATCAAATTCTGAACTGTGCCAGGCTTGTGCTGGGCACTAAGGAGAAGAACTCGGGTGACTAATTTTAAATTCTATTCTGTTAGGGTGCAGTTTGTGCACTGCACAACTCTAGGGGGTGCCATTCACATGGACCGTGATCATATCGGGCACCTACTTGCAGATAACTGCGGAATGGGGAAGAATAAACACAAAACAGAATAGGAAAATACCATATATTCGGTCTCTTATAGAGGAAGAACATGCAAAATAAACAAAGTAGCTGGGTCACATAGCAATTCCCCAGCTCTTAGGCAATTTCCGATTTGCCTTTCTAAAACAGAAAAAAAGAAAAAATCATATATTCTCAGGGGTGCCTCGGTGGCTCAGTCGGTTAAACATCTGACTCTTGGTTTTGGCTCAGGTCATGATCTCAGGGTTGTGGGATCAAGTCCTGTGTGGGGCTCTGCACTCGGTGTAGAAGTCTGCTTGAGATTCTCTCCCTCTCCCTCTTCCCCTCCCCCCACTCACACTCTCTCTATAAATGAATGAATGAATGAATGAATGAATGAATAAATATCTTTAAAACAAGGTTTCTCAACCTTAGCCAGATAACACTGTTGGGGAAAGCTGTTCAATACATTGCAGAATATTTAGCAGCGTAACTGGCCTCTACCCACGAGATGGCATTGCCCTCCCACGGAGATGGTAGCAACTCCTTCCAAAAATGTGACGACCAAAATGTCCCCAGATACTGCCCAGTGTCAGGAATGGGGAGAAGGAGGAAAGGGGGCTAATTGTCCCCAGCTGAGAGCCACTGGTTTAAAATAACTTGTTTTCCCCATTACCTCCTCTTGCCCTGCAAAATGAAGTTCAAGACACTTAGATTTTCATTCAAGACCTTCACAGTATGACTCCTGCTCACCGGTCCATCCCCATCACGCGCCATGTCTCCATGCGCTCACCCATGCACTTCCCCCGCATGCAGACACCATCCCCACCTCCCATCCTGCCTTGTTTACACTCCTTGTCCTCCAAGGCTCAGCTTGGGTCCTCTAACTTGTGAAGCGCCCCCCCTACCCAGAGCAGGTAGATGTGCCCCTATGTGGGATCCCCAGCACCAGGGTACCCCTCTATCACAACACTTAGAGGTGTGAAAACGTGAGTTCTAATGAAATCATTGATTTATATCGTCTCTAAGTTACCTGGGGGCAATCACTATGTAACCCCAGCACTTAGCAAAGTCCCGGCTCACAGAGATTTACTTGGCAATTGCACTGTTGTACTCAAGTTCAATGAAGGATTAAAAAATAAAATAAAGAAAAGCCCACACCTTCTGCCAGCCTGCTCTGTAGAATTATTTGGAACTTCTGGCCAGAGAATCAACACTCTTAGCTCCATTGTTGATGGGCCATCTGACCTTGGACAAGTCAGTCCATCTCTCTGGTCTACCTCAGTGTTCTTTTTTTTTTCCCTTAAGATTTTATTTATTTATTTACTTTAGAGAGAGAGAGCACAAGCAGGGAAGGGGCAGAGGGAGAAGAGAGAATCTCAAGCAGACTCCATGCTGAGCACACAGCTGACATGGGGCTCGATCTAATGACCCTGAGATCATGACCTGAGCCAAAACCAAGAGTCGGATGCTTAACTGACTGCGTCCCCCAGGCACCCCTGCCTCGATGTTCTTCATGTAAAATGGAAATCTCTCACAGTCATTTTGAGACACAAATGAGTCGTGACATGACAACACTTAAACTGTCATTAACTGAATAAATTTGAAAGGCTATTATTACCATTGAAAAATAAGATCCTTACAGGCATAAACATTGAACTGAAATAAATACATTTGTAGGATCCTTCTTTTCTTACATGGAGGCTTGGCCACATCCTAGATGTGAAGGGCATTTTATTTGTTTGGGTTTTTTTTCCTCTCCTGAAAAACAAAACTTTCCATGTAATAATTTCTACTCTACCTAGAATCTTAGTATTTCAATCAGGACCTTTTATTTTTTCCTGGGCCAGAATTCAAAGAGTTCCTTTTATTTCTTTGAAGCAGGCCACACCAATAACTGTAGGACGTTTTTCTAAGAGATGTGCAGCTTATAGAATCTTGAATTTTTTTAAAGATTTTATTTATTTTTGAAAGAGAGAGAGAGCATGAGAGGGATGAGAGTCAGAGGGAGAAGCAGACTCCTCTGCTGAGCGGGGAGCCCAATGCAGGACTCGATCCCAGGACTCCAGGATCATGACCTGAGCCGAAGGCAGTTGCTTAACTAACTGAGCCACCCAGGCAACCCTAGAATCTTGAATTTTAAAAAAATTTTGTCGAGGGGTACTAATTAAGATAGAAAACTTCAGAGGAGGAACTGCTTCTAAAATATCCTCTTCATTTCAAAGATGACACAAATGCATTAGGTTTAAGGAAATGAAGTTGAGAGAAACCTCTTCAGAACTTTGCAACTGTTGTGGGTTGAATTGTGCCCCACAAAAACGTCCTAACCCCCAGAATCTGTGAATGTGACCTTATCTGGACATAGGGACTTTGCAGTCCAGATGAGGTCAGACTGGAGTGAGGTGGGCCCCAATCTAATCTGACTGGTGTCGTTATAAGAAGAGGAGACGAGACAGGGAGGGGCACACTGGGGAGGACGTCATGTGAAGTCAGAGGGAGAGCTTGGGGTGATGAAGCCATGAGCCCAGGAATGTCAAGGATTGCTGACTGCCACCAGCATCTGGGAGAGGGGCATAGAACAGATTCGTCCTTAGATACTCTGGAAGGAGCCAACCTGCCAAAAGCTGAATTTTGGACTTCTAGCCTCCAGACTCTGAGAGGATCCCTTCCTCCTGTGGTAAGGCACCCAGCCTGTGGTGCTCGGCTTAGGCAGGTCTAGGAAAGGGATCTAAGCTCCCTTGCCAGAGTCACAGAACTGTTTCTTCATGTGAGGTCTTCCTTCATGCCCAGTCTGGTGCTGCCCTACAGTAACATCGAGATACACAAATAGAGATGAATGAGGAGGGTGAGCCCCACCTCTCTGAAGAGAAGTATGGGAAGGGTGGAGACGACTTTTGATCCACACTGTGCAGCACTCACAAAATGTTCATGAGAATGCAAAGCAAAGCAACGTAAACACAAGCCCTCGGTAAGCGCCAGATGTTCTGAACTAAACGGGGAGCCCTGATGAGATGCATGGAGCCCCAGGCTGAGGCAGGGCAGCCATAATTTCAGGGAGACAGATGTTAAAACATATGTCCTGAAGTAGAGTTCTGAAACATAGATGGGAGCCTACAGCCAGGCAATGGGGCTGGTGAGCTAAAGAAGTAGGTGAAGATAGAGGGTGGAAACAAGCAAACCAGAAGTTGTCCCCCATCTGGAGTGTATGGACGTGTAGACATTGGGGGAGTGAAGTGGCAATTATTGAGTTTTTTCACTGTTCAATCTCCAACCCCCTTTCCTATTGGAGAGGAGTCTCCCATTGTACATGCTATTGATGGACACGGTGTCCTGCTTTTTACTATTACAACTGAAGGTGGCAGATGCTCCTTCAGTGCCTGCCCTGGAAGCCAAGTACACACAGGTAACCGAGGCCCACCTGTGAGGCATAAAAGCAAGCAGGGCAAAGCAGAAGGCATATTCACAGCAGGCACAGACAGATCCAGTTGTGGGCAGTCCCAGTAATAGGAAGGGATGTAGGCACGACCGCCATTTCCCCAGACCTGTGTCTTTATGTGGAGCCATTGCAACTAGAATAGTCCTACCAGACTCTTCCTCCATTCCTCACTGAGTTTTCTCCATGAGAGGAGAAAAAGTCACCAGCTGGGATGACACATGTAATTGGTAAGTCTAGCAAAAGGAACTCACTCCAGGAGGCTACTTCCTCCTTCTCTTCTTCTAGACCAGTCCTCCTAAAGGAACACGTAGTTTTTGCTCCTCTATGCCATAAGTTCACTGTGGCAAGTTGTGGTGTCCTAGGACAAGGCATGAGGTGGCGCCACTGTGCCAATGACTGGGAGGAGTCAAAATATCAGGGGTGAAATACAAGCAAACCCACTTGGCCTCAAATCTAAAACCATGTTCTCCAACAGCTTTATCAGTAATAAGTGTGATGTGTTAGTATGTGATTACTGTCTCTATCTTTGAATGGGCTTTGAACTCAAAAGGGGAAAAAGAATGTTATTCATTGGGCCTAGGGAACTCAGAGGGGGACTCCCAGAGACTCCTGGCATCATCTGTGATTGACACTGAAGGGCAATGTCGACTTCAAAGAAAAAGAAGTAGGTGGTATCTCCAATAAAATTTGTTGTTCTAGATTGGCTCCTTACTGGAGGAAATCATAAACATGTGACCCTTGCTATGTAGTGACTGCTTTTTCTTTCTCTACCAAGCAACAGAAAACACCAGAAGAAGTTGGCTTTCACCTGGTGGAAACAACAGTGTACTTGTTGTGACTCAAGGAGATATCAAAACTTCTGGTCTGTGCCACCGTTTAAACCACAGAGACCTTGACCAACTTCCCATCCAGGTGGCAAAATGTTAGTCCATTACATCAATAGCATCATTTGGTTAGGATTAGAATGTAGGAAATAGCAAGCACTATAGATGCTTCATGTCAGATACATGCAAGCCAGGGGGTAGGAGAGGAATCCCACAAGAATGCGAGAGCAGAATGCTGCATGGTACTCACAAGCCCCAGGGCAAGACTCAAAGTAAAAAGCCCTTGAAGTCTGAAAGCAAATCCAGGCTCTATTCAGCAAATAATTACACTCCTTTTAGAAAACACTGTTTAAATTGCTCTTGGGCCCTGTTGGACTGAAATGGGGCACAAAACAAGCACTCACCCCTCGTTGGGCATTATGAGCAGGATGTTCCATAATCTACTGAGCCATAAAGTACCATGCCCAGCAGATTCCATTAGTAGATGAAAATGGTGTATCGGGGACCAGGCTCAATAGGTTCTTAAGGCACAAGCAGTGGCTGGGGCAGGATGCTCACGTTCCCAGCATGCCCGTCCCTGCTATGATCCGTCTCCTCCTTCAGCCCATTCCTACAGATACCTGTAGGTATCCTACAGATACCTCTGACTAGTGCACTGACACAGAAACACTGTCATTTTTTATAGTTCCATTGAAGAACTGTAGAGAAGAAAGATCTACCCAGAAAGCAAAACTTCAAGTAGTAACTGTTCTTTGTTTGCTTTGCAAAGGAAGGGAGGGAGGGAGACCGGGAGACAATGGTTTTATGCCCATGGGATTCGTTTGTTTTAGGATGTACCCTTTTATTGGAGCTGCTGTACTCATAGGATGGCATTCTGGTTGGTTGAAGAATCAGTCATCATGCCATCAAGGTAACACCTCATACGATGGGCACTATCCTACAGAAAGCGATAAATACTCTGAACAATGAAACAATTTATGGTGATGTTGCCACCACATCCCAGAACCAAGGGATTAAAGAAGGGTTTGCACTTCTCACGCCCCACTTACAAACTTTTACTTCCCAGTCCCACAGCTTTGGGCTCTACTAGCTGGGGTGGGGGGTGTGCTTGGGAGAGGAAGCCTTCCACAAGGGGACGTAACAATGGTCACACTGAACTGGAATTTAACTCCACCATCTGGTCATTTCAGATTCTTTAAGCCACTGGGAACATTGGCCAAAAATGAGAGCAGTCGCCAAACTGGCTAGGGTGTTTGATCCTGACTGTCGAGGAAAAATAGGATTGCTGGTGATCAGAACATGGATTTAGAAAGAATGGAACTTGGAGACCTCCTAAGTGCCTCCTAATTCTGCTGTATCTAATAGTATAAGTTAGTGGAAAACTTCTACAGCCCCAAACCAAGGGCCCATAGCCTCCTCAAACCATATGTTTGAGCCACCCACCAGAATGACGATGGAAGGACTAGCTGAAGACCAAAAACCACTGGAATGGAAGAGTAAAGGGAGGCCACAAGCCCTAGTTGTGCAGACATGAGGACCAGAGCCTCCATCTGAATTTCCTTCCTTGCAGTGTTGAGTATTTATACATTCTACTAAAGTTTCCTCTTCTTTCCTCTCTGTTCTCCTCACTGTTATATATGTAGGAAGTAGGAACCATGAACTTTACAATTTAATTCATAGGTTTTTAGAAAATACTGGAAGCACAGTCTGGATGCTTTTGGATTTGTTCCTTTGGGGAGGGGCTAAGTATATTTTCATTTGCAAGGAAGACATGTGTGTGTGAGTGAGTATGTGTGTGTGTGTGTGTGTGTGTGTGTGTTTTCAAAGAATACATATAGGAAAAAAGCTTTGAATGAAGGTTGGGCAGCCAAAGAGGGGACCCATCAGGGACATAGGACAGTTCTTAGTGGTCACCCTACAACAGCTCCTCTCATTTGGTGGGAGACCCCATGTGAAGAAGAAGCCTACACTCACAGTGGAAGCCAAAGTGGGTAGGGGGGATATCCTCCCTCTTTCCTGCCCTTAGCATCCAGCAAAGTTGCCCAGATGAATGAGGATTAGGGCTCACTTGAGATCACTGTACTGTCCAGCATTGATGGTGAGGGTACTGATGGATGGTACAAACTGGCTGTCTTCCAAAAAAATGAATGTTTGCTTTTTTGCAATTTGTTTCCCTGACAATCAGAGAATTCCCTGATTCCTGTCTATCTTCCAAGTGCATCAATCTTCCAAATGCAGGCGTTTCGTGTCTGCTGATTCTGGAGCCTCCAGCACCCACTCATGAAGGTGCCGGAGTTGATTTTCATTGCTTGCAACTGAGAACTCTTGCTGATAGTAGAGTAGCTCTGAGTACATGGCTGAGGTAGGTTCACTCAAAAGGTCCTGGATCAAACGGATGATGATAAGAAGCTTTTAAATAATGTTCATTGTCATGATATTCTAGCCACCACGTCTAAAACACCATAGTCCCTTCACAGGCCGGTAAAATCTCAGCTTATCCCCACCACAACCCTATAAAGTCAATATTATTCTTATGTCTATTTTAAAAATGAGAAACTTTTTGCACAGACTAACCTTAACCTCAAGTAACCTTCCCAAATCACATAGCTAAAATGTAGTGGATTAGAAACGCAGACACATGTGTGTGGATAAGAACATGGGCTTCAGAGAAGACCTGACTCAGTAAAGGGTTCCATTATCTTTATCCCCTCAAATCTTATCTGACTTATACTTTCCCTCCTCTTGGGAGAATACCTTCTCCAAATAGCAACTTTTATGGGAGCCAGAGGATATTAACCAATACCAAGGTGCTACCAGGTTGTCCTGACCTATGGAGGATGAAAGTCCTTTCGTCCAACCAGACCACTGTATTCCTGAACATCTGTCCTGATGTATTGTTTTCCAGCAGTTGTCCCAAGAAATATGAGTTGCCACCTCCACCAAGATTCTTTACCTTTTAAAGCCACAGCTTTCCATGCTACCAACCCCTTCCCCAGCAAGACAGATGAGGTGCCCTATTTGCAGCCTTCTCAGGAGCCCTTGGGTGTGGAAGAATCTGACCATGTGTCCAGCTCCATTGAGTGACCAAGGCAGGAACATGTGCAAGCCATTAGGCCTGGCCTGAGGGTGGCAAATGCCTGATCCCTGTTTTTAAGGAAGCAAACCCAGAGTTTTATAGTCCAGAGCTCTCTGTGATCCTCAAAGCTTCCTTTTTACCCTTGGTCCTGAAAACACTCCAAGGGAAGAACTTCAAAGTTGTTTTCTCATTATAAATCTCATGGCCTTGGGAAGCTCTGCCTACCATGTGAAACCACCAGATCTGTGACTCATTTGGAGGTTTCCAAGCCTTCCTTGCCTTGCTGGATGCTCCCCTTCCTCCAGCACCCTGAGTTCTAAGTCAGCTAACTTGGCCAAGTACAAGATTTGTCCAAATCCTACTTATGCTCTGGGACCTCCCCTAAGACATTACACCTCCAGGAAGCTTTCCTCAGCCTGGTTGGCTCCCCACAGCACTTCACTCTTACCTCCATCAGAGCACAGGTATATCCAAGAACCTACCTTGAGTGTCTATGGTCTTCTAAAACATTAGTTTCTAACCAGGGGCAGTTTTGCCATTTGGCCTTGTCCAGAGACATCTTTGGTTGTCCTGAGGGCTATTGGCATCTATTGGATAACAACCAAGGATGCTGCTAAGCATTTTACAATGCATGGGACAGCTCCCAACAACAAAGAATTATCTGGTCCAAAATGCCAATAGCAGGTCTAGCTTCATGGGCAAGCAACTGGTGTAGTCAACATGACCTGGCTTGCAGTAGGGCCCCATACCTGGTTTAATGTTCTGCTGTTACCATGTTGAAATTCTTAGTAACCTTTGAACAAGGGGGCTCCATATTTTCACTTTGCACTAGGCCATACAGATTATGCAGCCAGGTGTGGGCAAGTCTATGGATGTTAAGAAACTGCATCCTAGGCTCTGCAATAAGGGTTGTAGAAATGATGATGTCATTCCTGCCCAAAAGGAACCATAGTCCAGTGGGGAGTGGGGGGAGGATTACATGCTTCCTTGTCTGTGAGCCATGATGGGGGAACCCATAGGAAGGACTGCCTAAACGAGCTTCCGGTGTCAGGGAAGTCAGACTTACTTCATCTAATTCCTGAGGAATCAGTAGGTGATAACCACATGAACAGGAGAGGAAGGAAGGGTCCAAATAGAGAAACAACATAATCAAGGTGGCAGGCTCTGAGTTGGTGAGGGCTGTCAGGGACGCTGGGCAATCCTGTGTGGCCAGAGTATCAGGTGTAATGAGGTAGAGAAGTAGAGGTACTAAGTCTGCAGGCTAGGAGGAACAAGTTCTCAATCATGAAGGAGCTCTTGAAGGGTTTTGAGTAAAGTAGTGACATGATTCAATTTAATTTTAGAAAGACAGAGTTGGTGTGGCAAATAGATGGGAGGGAGGAGACACTGAACAGGGAGACCAGCTCAGGGGCAGTCACAGTACAAGAGCAGGGAAAGCTGAATGAAGTAGGACAGTAGCAACGTGTTAAGGAGGGGTAGAGACTCAAGAGATGCTGTGGCAGAATAGGCTTTGATGGTTACTGAGCGTACCCAACACGCAAGATGTATGCTTATTCTCTTTTCATCCTGACCGCAGACTTACAAGGGACGTTGCGACTTCTCACTTTACAGTTGAGGAATTTAAGGCTGAAGAGATTGAAATACTTTGACCTAGGTCATACAACGGATAAGTGGTAGAGCCAGCTTTTGAAGGTGGGCCTTTCTGGTGCCAAAGTCATTGCCTTTCCACAAAGCCAGGTAGCACCCTCTCAAGCATACCGAGGATCCAGCAGGATGACTAAGAACATGTTAAACTGGCCCTAGGTCAGGTGTATTCCTCACTTCCTGTTATCAACTCTGTTCCTCAAGCCACCTGGTCTACTCTAGGGTTATATGCCGAATTCCTCACTTCCTGTCAAGTGTCAAGTTGATTTCTCAGTGCATAGTAGATAATTATTTATGACTAAAAAGAAAAATTACGCCAGACATGTGACAGACTTAAAAAAAATGGTTTTAGTTGACAACACAAAAAATCAGAGAAATAGAAATTAAAATAATAATGAGATATCATTTCTGCCTATCAAATTGACTTGGTACAATCCTTCTAGAAAGTTATCTGATATTACTCATCAGTTGTCATTTAAAAAAAAAAGCATACCCTTTGCTGAGTGCTTGGTTAATTCCTTAAGATAAAAACCTGAGTAAAGATTTATGGACAAAGATATTCATCTCGGCCTTTTGTATAATATAAGCAAAAATGGGAGGTTGGGGTGGGGATACAATTTCCAAAAACAGGCCAATGGGTAGGGCTATGAAATCAAATGATGGAATATTAATTCTGCAGAATTGTTAATGATGTGAGAAAATGACCACAATATAATACTAAGTGAAAAAAAATTTAATAAATACATACTCTTGTATATGCAGTAAACTCCTCGTTTTGTATACAGAGTTCCCAACTGGAGCTTAAGCCATATATACCCTTGGGATTGAGACATGTCTAGAAAGAGTGGAGAATGATGGAATGAATCTGGCGGAATTATCCTAGGGGAGAAGTCAATAGAAGGAGGCAGGAGGCCAGGCAGACAAGCTTAACCCGAATACAAAGCCTCATATGTAGGTGGGGCAAGGGCTGTTCTGAGGAGGGCAGGGTGCCTATCACTCAGATTGTGGGGGACTCAGAGCATATGTGAGATGGGAGAGACAAGGTTCTGTTGTTCAGATTATCTGTTACTATGTAACAAACTACCCCAAAGTTTAGTGGCTAAAAACAGCAATTTATTATTTTCATTCATGGTTCTGTGAGCTAACTGGGCTTGTCAAGACAGTGGTCCCACCGGGTCTCTCAGACGGTTGCAGTCAGATAGCGGTTTAGGCCAGAGTCATCTGAAGGTGCAACTCTCTGGATATCCAAGATGGCACACTCCGATGGCTGGCTGTTGGTGCTGACTATCCCCTCCGTTGAGGCCTTCAACTGCAGCACCCACACGTGGACTCTCATCATAAGGCTTCTCATCATGTCTGGCTGGGTTCTGAGAGGAAGCAGCCCAAGAATGAGCATTTCAAGAGACCCAGGTAGAAGTCACAAGGCTTCATACAACCTAGCCTCAGAAGTCCCAGAACATCCTTTTGGGTGCATCCTATTGGTGAATTAAGTCTCTAAGACCAGCCCAGATTCAAAGAGTAGGGGATTAGATTCCACCTATTGATATAAGGGGCAGCAGGTGCTTGCAGGGAGGGAAGGGATTGATGGCGGCCATCTTTTCAAGCTTATTTATCACAACTGTTTTCAATAAAGAGCTCTGAAAAACATTGCTACATAGGACCTAAAGCAAGGTTGTTTGTACCCTAAAGTATAAACCAAAAGGGGCAGAAACTCTCACCTCTACAGGAGCCCAGCCTAGCTTTGGTGCCACACAGGCTTCAGAGGGCACAGCTATGCTTCTGTCCCCAGAGGAAGGCTCAGGGCACCAGGAGCAAGAGTGCACACCAGCTATAAGACTCATAACAGTGGCCAGTAGAGAAAGCTTTGAAAACGAGCTCCAGCAGCAAAAGCAAGGCATATTCAGAGGCATAGAGGCCTCCAGAGCGAACATCATTAGAAGGACCACAGTGCTGAAAATGAAGAAAACACAGGGGCAGGTCCTAAGATTTCATCTGAGAAATTCTTTAGAACTTCCCAGAAACAATTCAGGAGGCCTTTGCAACGCAAGGGGAGAGGCATTGTCTGGAAAAGCCATAAAATACAAGTTACGACAACTAAGATCACCTCATTTCTTCATCCCAGCTTGATGCAAAACAGGTTACATGACTTGAATATATGAATACGTATGTTTCTATGCACACATACATGAACATACACACGTACAAAGAAAAAAATATGCTTGAAAAAAAAAAAAGACTGAAAGAAGGTACACCAAAATGTTAACAGCATCTGCGCAATGTCTGACATCAGATCAGTGTTTTTAACTCCCTTAGTACATTTTTCTGTATGTTCCCAATTTTCTGTGATGAACGCATTGTGTTTGTAACTAGAAATAAGTACACATTTGTAAAAGAAAGCATACGTGTATCTTTAATGATGGTGTTTGCTCAAACAAGGTCATGAGGGAAGGAGGTCCCCCCCTGCCCAGGCCCTTCCTCTGGACACAACAAACTTGATGGCCAAGAACATCTATGGCAGATTTGGCTTCTAGCGCAGCCCAGGGGAGCCATGAGCATAGCAGGAAGATAAGATTAGGAGTTAGGGGTATGGTAAAAGTCCTCTGGAAAAGAGGTCATGCCCCTACCAGCTGGGGTAGACCCGGGACATCCCTCTGCTGTGGAGTTTGGGACAGCCAGGAGGGTCAGCATGTCGAAGAGCCCTGCACTGTCCACCCATCAGGATGGAGAAAGCGCTCCTGGTGCAGGGGGTCTGAGGGTTTCCCTATAAGTCCACCATAGGCTCTCAGCTGGTCTGGTTGTGGTAGGAGGAAGGGAACAAAATTCAAGTGACCACCACAAGCCACACACAACAGCCCTATTTGGGAACTGTGTCCATCAGGGAAATCAAGTCCACCATAGATGGTTCAAAAAAGAAAAAAAAAGGCTTTGGTGAAAGGACCATTCTAGAAATAAGGGACAGAGATAAGGGGTAAATGAAGAGTCATGAGCCCCCAGACACTAGCAGTGACAGAAGGCTATTACCACCCCTAGAGCTGAAGGGACAGGACAGAGAGGACAGTGTCAGTGAAGCTGTGAAAACCAGCACCCGTATAGGAGGCCACCTGTGGATATCAACAGACAAAATACTGCAAGAACTGTGGTGCTAGGGCAGGGCAGAAATACCCCAGGCCTCTCTTCCCACTTCTCAGACTCCTGCCAGTGCCTCCCATGAGCCAAGCCAGTCATCAAGGGAGCCCAGGTAATGCAGAACACAAGGATCAGATTTCCAAATCCCAGAGCAAGACCAAAAAGGGTCACAATGGATGTGGGAACAAAGAGAAAATAACTCACACACACAGATACTATTATTATCCCAATTTCAGAGAAGGAAAGTGGAGCAGGTTAGTTAGGTATTTGCTCACATGTTCCAAACACCATGTTATACTTTCTAGAACTCACCTGGTTGGAGCAAGTCTGTTGATTGTCACAGGCACATAAACAGCCTGGTAAGAACTGAAAGGCAGGTGTTTCATATGTGAACCCAACAATGCTGGGGTAGGATGAGTGGTCAGGTAGGCTTCCCAGAAAAGGTGGCATCTGAGCAGAGTCTTGAATGGGTGTGAAGCAGCAGAGGGCTTCAATTCACTTCAGCCCTGTGCCTTTGCACGTGGCTAACGCACAAGCTAAAATGAGAAAAATGCACCAGGATACAGGTACATGGGGCATTCCAGGCTCTCCATCTCATTCATCTTCACAGTCCCGTAGTCCCACCTGAGATAAGCAGATGCCCAGGATTCTACAGGAGGCAGCGTTGGGTCACATTCAGGATTGCAGACTCTGTCAGACCAACCTGGGTTTGCATCCTGAGTCTACCCTTAGTGGGGTAGCAACCCAGGCTCCAGCCCAAGACTCCTTCTCTTGAATCTATAAAAGGGGCTGCCCTGGTAGTAGCACGTACTTCACTGTGGTTGTTGAAAGCATGAAATGAGGTAATGCGTGGAAAGACCTTAGCGATAAGTGCCTGATAATTTATTGTGATTGTCATGATTATATAGTTACAGTTATTATTATATCATTTTACTCATGAGCAGTTATTATGGTCATAACCTAATAGAAAATCTATAATCCAATGTAAATTCTAATAGAAGGAAGTAATGAAGAGTTCAGCCTGAGGAGCTTATGGGGGGCTCCCCAGAAGAGGGGCTGTTTGAAATGAATCTTGAAGTTCTCCAGGTGGAGAAGGGAAGGCATCCAGGCATCAGGACCACATAAGCAAGGGCATGGAGGCATGACACAGCTCGGCTCGCAGGGGAACGGTCTGTATTTCAGTGTGATCAGGGTACATGGTGCATGGGGAAAGAGAGAAGAGGAAGTAGCACAAGAGAGGGCTAGAGCAATAGGCAAAGGCCTTTCAACAAATCCAACCCATTGTGTGAAACCACTGCAAGCCTCCTCTCCTTCCAAAAGCCTTTTATGAGCATCTTACCCCACAGCAATCCACACCTTCTCTGAATTTCAATAATCCCCTGATGTTTTACCACATGATTCAGTTTCTGATTTTTTTTTAATATTTTATTTATTTATTTGAGACAGAGAGAGAATGAACAGAGGAGAAGGGCAGAGGGAGAAGGAGAAGCAGACTCGTTGCTGAGCAGGGAGCCCGATGCAGGGCTGGATCCCAGGACCCTGAGATCATGACCTGAGCCAAAGGCAGACGCTTAACTGACTGAGCCACCCAGGCGCCCCTCAGTATCTAATTTTTTTAAAGACAGTATTATTCTAAAGATTCTTCTGTGCAATATTTTTTTTCTTGCCAGCTTTCTCCATCTCTTATATTACCCTGATAACCCCCAGTAAATCTTTAGGAGACCTTTGTTGATTGGTTAATAACTCTTGTTTGTTTAGAGTCTTTTCTCTGCACCAGGTAAAAAGATTTCCCCTCTCAACCTATGATAAATGACAGAGTCTTACCAGAGACTCCAGGGCCCTGGCAGCCAAGCTTGGGACATGGCCTGGCTGGTTCCACCCCTCTCCTCCATTCAGCATTGCCCCCTGTCTTTGCTTCACTTCTTTGGATGGGGACACAAATGGCCTGTCACCTCACTGGGCTGACACATAATAGACACCATGATCTGTAGCCAGTATTATTCTTATCTTTATTACCAACCACTGGACTTTTAGATCCTTGGACATCAACTAATCTCATTTCTATAACTTTCTGACTTTTATCATCTCAAATCACTATAATGGAGATGTGTGACAGGTATAGATTCTTTTCCCTCCCGAGATGTGCAAAAGTAAAAGGCTGTTCCCTGCAGGGAAATGGTTTCTGAGCGGCCTGACCAAAAGACTGGGGCAGGGCAGCTAGAACTATTGGTCCCTCCCAGTCATTCCCATGATTTCCGAGAAAAGCCATCCCCTACCAACAATGGTTTTAACAGGGCTCACACCAGACTTCAGGTCAATTAAATGACCATCAGCATGGAGAAGAAGCTAGCTTTTTCAATGGAAAATAAGTTCGCCATTCAAAGTTCAAGCACCTTCCCTTAAGTACTCATTACAGTGAGATGAGAAGCCACATGGTTTCTCCACAGAAAAGTGATGATACTAGAAATGAACAGGCTAGAATTAGAACATTTCACTATTTCCAAAATCCCCTGACACTGGTTACTGAAGGTCGACACTTTCTGAGAAGCAAGAGTTCAAAGACAGATGACTAGATTGTTAATAAGATGGAAGAAATCATCCATTCATTCATTCATACATATAAGTGTAGCAGATTCTAATAGAAATATTCTCATTTTCCATTCATAAAATAACAGTCCAGATTGTAATTGTGAACATGGATTAACCTGGAGAACTCAGGCTTCTGGTTACTCGTCCACTCCAGGAGGTCATCTCCAGCCCCTTGTGTATAAATATGCCTCCTACCCCCAGGAGCTAATCATAGCATTTAGCACTTTGTATTTCAATTGCCCTATTTTCACATCCGTAGCCCTGACCAGGCGGCAAGCTCTATGAGCTCCACTTGGTTCATCATTGTGGCCCTAGCACATGCACCATGCCCTACAGATAATAGTTGCTTAATAAATATTTGTCAAATGGTTGAATGAAAGAGATCTGGAGTGACCATTCATGTATTCATTTATTCAATCTCTAATAATACTTGGAAGGATCTTCATCTGAGAACTTTATAAAGAGAAAAAAATTATGAACTGAGAATAACTCATCTCACACATGGGGATGGGAACTGGGTCTGCCAAGTCAGATGGGTCACAGACAGACCAGTGAATGAGTAGATTCCAGAGCGTGGTTGATTGGAAACGAGATGAGTGGACCCATGAGTAGACAAAACAAACTACAAAGACTTACAACAGAATTCCAAGACTCATTTTCAGCCTCAGGCAGGCTGGGGAAATTATCTCCTCCTGTTCTGGTCTAGAATCAATCTCTCTCTCTCTCTCTCTCTCTCTCTCTGTCTCTCTCTCTCTCTCTCATTTTCTTGGGATAAAAGTTCCTCCATCAGGTGATTGTCACCTCCATCCCCTGCAAATCTACCTGCCACCCATAAATCTGTCTATATCTGCTCCCCATCATGTATCTTCAACCTCTTCCTCTTTACTATGTTTTCATAAATGTGGTCAAGATTCTCTATTAAGTCTGACCGCCGCCCCCCACTTGATTCTGTACTCTTAGAGAGCTCCTTCCTCATCCCTCTCCTTCTCTTCACACCCAAGGTTCCCGTAACAATATGCTCACCCACACCCTCCACTTCTTTGCCTTTATTCCCTCCTCGAAGCACAAAATCTTGGAAACCCCTCTTACCCATGGTACTTGCTAAAACCAATAAATACATCTCTGTCCTTCTTTTTCCTGACCTCTGCCCAAACCTTCTTAAAGTTCTTCCATTCTGCAGTTCAATGATGTTATTCTCATAGAGGCTTCCTCCCACTCTTTAGACTCAACCTTCTGGGTGTTGGTCCTTGACAGCTGAGCCCCTCAAGGTTCTTCCTTCCACTGTGATCTCTTCTTCCTTCAAACACTACTCCTAGTTGGACTCATTCAAATCTGTGTCCTTAAACACCATCCACATGCGTGTACCTCCAAAAACCCTCCTCTCCCATCCAGAGCCTTCTCCTCCCCTAAGCACCAGACCTCTGAGTGGAGCTGCCAGCTGGACATCTTCACCTGGATGTGCCAAAGGTAGTTCAAATTCAGCATGTCTAAAATCAAACTTGTCATCTTTCTCCACATCCTGCTTCTCCTCTCCCTCCATGTTCTCCTCCCCAGGGATGTCACCTCCATTTTTTAGGCACTAGAACCAGAAACCTGGGTTCTAGTTCATCTGCTCCTTCATTGCCATTGTCACCGAGATCTATCAATTCTACTTCCTTAAAGTCTCTCTTAAAATCTTAAATTCCAGGGGCACCTGGGTGACTCAGCTGATTAAGTATCCAACTATTGATTTCAGCTCAAGTCATGATCTCAGGGTCGTGAGATGGAGCCCTGCATTGGGTTCTGTGCTGGGTGTGGAGGCTGCTTGAGATTCTCTCTCTCCCCCCTCCCTTTGCCTCTCTTCTCTCTCTCTCCCTCCTAAAAAAAAAAAACTGAAATTCCATCCAATTCTTTCCATCTGCATATCTGCTGCGTCAGTCCAGGCTGCCAGCACTGCTTGCCTGGATGAACATGGCCTTCAAGCTGCTCTTATCTCCAGTTTTGTATTTTCTTCTTAACCACCAAAGTGATCTTTCTAAAAGACAAAACAGACCAGGAAAAGAATCTCTTCTTGCTTCCACCCCCACTTCACATAAAACCTTTCCTGGGCTTTTCTGAAGACCTCAGGGCAAGTCCATGTCCTCAGCCTCCCTTCTTTTTTCCTGGGCCTTTGCTTATGCTGGCCCCTATGACCAGGGTACATTTTTCTCTCTCTTCCTACACTAAGCAAGCTTCAACTCATTTTTTAAACCCAGCTCAGATATTGCCTTTTCGGAGAAGTCTTCCATGCCTCCCAGCCTGAGTGACAGGCTGCCTATACGGTCTCCCAATTTAGGCCCCTATGGCCCTCCCCTCCCCATGGTGAACTTCAACCAGTGAGTGATTTGAAAGTTTTAGCCCCAGTGTCCCTAGCCTAACCCTTAGTACATGTGAGGCATTTAATAATTATTTTGTGTATGAGTGAATGATGGATGGGTGGAAAGAAGGAAAGAAGGCTAGCTGGGTGAAGGAAATCACCTGTACCTCTTAATTTCACTCCACATTGTATATCCATAATGCCCTCTAGTGACTGATAGCTTCACTGTCAGTTTAGGGCTACTGGGTCAGTTAGCAGACATGTACTGAAAGTTGGTTGTGTGAAACACCCAGCGCTGGGAACGGAATGGTCTTACGGTCCAGTGGATCAATGACATAGGTGCCAAAGAATCACCCTACTCTGGATGCTGCATGAAGCAAACAGCCAGTAAAATAGCAGGAAAATTAAGAAACTAAAATTCTGATAGGGCAACCTGGACAAATTTCCTAGTCTGTCTGGTCTCCATTTTCTCATCTATCAAAACATGGTTGCAACATCTACTTCTCAGGGTTTTGAGGACGATTAAAGAAGATGGGTGGCTCCATGCAGAAGAATGAAACTGGACCATTTCCTTACACCACACACAAAAATAGACTCCAAATAGTTGAAAGACCTAAACGTGAGACAGGAGTCCATCAAATCCTAAAGGAGAACACAGGTAGCAACCTCTTCGACCTCAGCCGCAGCAACTTCTTCCTAGAAACATCGCCAAAGGCAAGGGAAGCAAGGGCAAAAATGAACTCTTGGGATTTCATCAAGATAAAAAGCTTTTGCACAGCAAAAGAAACAGTCCACAAAACCAAGAGACAACCGACAGAATGGGAGAAAATATTTGCAAATGACATATCAGATAAAGGGCTAGTATCCAAAATCTATAAAGAACTTATCAAACTCAACACCCAAAGAACAAATAATCCAATCAAGAAATGGGCAGAAGACATGAACAGACATTTTTCCAAAGAAGACATCCAAATGGCCAACAGACCCATGAAAAAGTGCTCAACATCGCTCGGCATCAGGGAAATCCAAATCAAAACCTCCATGAGATACCACCTCACACCAGTCAGAATGGCTAAAATTAACAAGTCAGGAAATGACAGATGTTGGCGGGTATGCAGAGAAAGGGGAACCCTCCTACACTGTTGGTGGGAATGCAAGCTGGTGCAACCACTCTGGAAAACAGTATGGAGGTTCCTCAAACAGAGCTACCATATGATCCAGCAATTGCACTACTGGGTGTTTACCACAAAGATACAAATGTAGGGATCCGAAGGAGTATGTGCACCCCAATGTTTATAGCTGCAATGTCCACAATAGCCAAACTGTGCAAAGAGCCAAGATGTCCATCGACAGATGAATGGATAACGAAAAGGTGGTATATATACACAATGGAATATTATGCAGCCATCAAAAGGAATGAGATCTTGCCATTTGCAACGACGTGGATGGAACTGGAGGCTGTTATGCTGAGTGAAATAAGTCAATCAGAGAAAGACATGTATCATATGACCTCACTGATATGAGGAATTCTTAATCTCAGGAAACAAACTGAGGGTTGCTGGAGTGGTGGGGGCTGGGAGGGATGGGGTGGCTGGGTGATAGACATTGGGGAGGGTATGTGCTATGGTGAGCGCTGTGAATTGTGCAAGACTGTTGAATCACAGATCTGTACTTCTGAAACAAATAATGCAACATATGTTAAGAAAAAAGAAAAAGAAGAAGATAGCAGGAGGGGAAGAATGAAGGGGAGTAAATCGGAGGGGGAGATGAACCATGAGAGACGATGGACTCTGAAAAACAAACTGAGGGTTCTAGAGGGGAGGCAGGTGGGGGGATGGGTTAGCCTGGTGGTGGGTATTAAAGAGGGCACGTTCTGCGTGGAGCACTGGGTGTTATGCACAAACAATGAATCATGGAACACTACATCAAAAACAAAAGATGTAATGTATGGTGATTAACATAACAATAAAAAATTAAAAAATAAAAATAAAGAAGATGGGTGGCTCAGTCATTAAGCATCTGTCTTCGGCTCAGGTCATGATCCCAGAGTCCTAGGATCAGGCCCCACATCAGGCTCCCTGCTCTGTGGGAAACCTGCTTCTCCCTCTCCCACTCCTCCTGCTTGTGTTCCCTCAATCGCTGTGTCTCTCTCTGTCAAATAAATAAATAAAATCTTAAAAAAAAAAAGAAGAAGAAGAAGAAAATATTCATTCCAGGCATGTGCTAGTTTCCTTCTGGAGTAGGCCCTCAACAAGAGCCACCTTCTGTCCTTTCTACCTGCTTGCTTACTCATGAATCTGCAACTCCCCCTTGAACCTATTAAAGCAAATTGAGCTGAGGGAAGAGCAGCCCCATACATGCCTGGAGAGCCTGCACATCTTTGAAACCCTTGAGCTTAAAAAGTGGGTGACTCCAAGGGAGTCCACATGGCACCCAGGAAAGTGTTCCTGGAACCTAGAACCTGGCCTCCGGCCCCCATCTCCTCTGTGGCACTGAGTTAGGTTTGTGTGTAGCTGAAGCATTTACTGCTGTCCTTGGTCTAACAGGATCATGAACCCCAGGTTGCTTTCCTACAGCATCTGGAGACGATTGTGACATTTTTTATTCCAAAGCCTCTCCTTGCTGCTCACAAGCCACAGGACACAACCTCGTCCTTAGCATGACATGTGAAGTCCTAAGGCCTGGGCCTCGTCTTCCTCTGCACCCATCTGTACTCTCCTCCAAATATGCGGAGCCCTCCTGTGAGCCAAACACCTTGCTCTCCAGCCCCTCTGGGCCTTCTTCATGCTCTTCCCTCTGCCCAAAACACTCTGTCCCCAGTTCAGCACCCAGCAGTCATCTCCACTTTATAAGAACCAGCTCAGGTATCAACTCCTTTGAGCAGGTTCCCTATGTCTGGACCAGCTGCCCCTCTCCAATGCTCCCACAGCACTCAGCCCCCTTGATCACCACTTTCTGGCTTCCTGCTGGTGCTTCCATCAGACTCTGAGCTTAGCAAGAGCAGAACGAGGCCCTCTCCAATGCTGAAGCCGCTAGCCCTCCCGCGGTGCTGTCACTCAGCAAGTGCTCAGCAGAGAATATGGGGCTGAACTGCACCTCTGGGCTCCGGGGAGTCATGCTCTGAGGTTCCTCTAATTGCTGGTACAGACGTGTTTGCCCGAATTGCATCTGAAGACTGGCCACTGGGTCTTCCCTGTCTACCTGGACCATCCTTTTAGTTACCCTGTGCCCACTTTGAAGCCTTGTGTGCTGAGAAAGGCAGAGTCTGAGCCAAAGGGTGTGGCTAGAGGAAGCAGAGCCACAGCAAAAGCCCAAGTTAAAGTCAAGTTAGAATGAATGCATAGTCATAAATATTAGGCTGCACACTGAATATTTTCTTTTAACTGTTAATTCAGTACTCACCATGAGCCAGATATACTTTGGAGTTCCTTAACACACTTACTCATTTAATCTGCACAACCACTAGATGAGGCTGGTCTCATGGATAATGTTATCCCCATTTTATGTATGGGGGAAACTGAGGCACGGAGAGGTCAAGTAACTTGCCCAAGGCCACAAGCCCAGAAATAGGTGAAGAAGAGATTCTTTCAGAAGCAGACAGAATCAAGAAGAGGAGGATGAGCAGTGCGAGGAATGGGGCAGGCAGGCAGCCTGTTTCATTCACCTGGTCATTCATTCATTCAATAAAAAATGTTAGGCATCTGTGCCTGGCTGGGTGTCAGACTCCGGAATTACAGTGGTGAAGACATAGGTTCAGTCCCTGGCCTTACGGTGCTCATAGTTGAGGAATTAGGCAAATAATCACACAACTAAATAAATGAGTATACATTATGGAAAGTGCTAGAAGCAAAAAATACATGGCACCAGGAGACCAAAAAGAAAAGGGTATCTAATAAATACTGGGGATGAAGAAATGATGTTCCTGCTGAGACCAAAAAAAAAAAAAAAATGGGTTAACCAAATGAAAGATACAAAAGAGAAAGCTCTAGGCAGAGAGAGCAGCATGTACAAAGGTCCTGGGGCAGGAAGGTGTTTGGGTGTTCACGAACCTGGAAGATGGGCACTGTGGCAGAGGAACAAGAAATGAGGCTGGTGAGGTAGGCACAGGCTAGATCACAAGGACTTTAGAACAGAGCATGTGGGAAGGGAAATAATGAGAAGCCGGAAAGGGAAGTCAGAGGCAGGTCTTGAATGCCACACTTAAAAATTGGTGCTTCATCTTTGATGTACAAGATGCCTAGGTATCTTGGAAGCCAAGACCCTCTTGGGCCTGTCACCTTAGAGATTAAAAATAAAAATAACAAAAAGGGTGTGTGTTTGCTGGGGTGGGTGTGAGGAGATTTAAAATATCAAAAAGGAGTGCAAAGTGGCCAGCCAAATGATCCCAGCCTGGAAAGAGTTCACCCCTTCCTGCCCTTGATATCTTCATCAACTCAGGCGCTCTGCAAAATAATAAGCTATCATTTATCAGCGTTCTGCAAGGTAGCATTACAACGGAGTCAGGGCAATAAATCAGGCACATATAATTTGAGCCCTGAAGTACAGTAATTCTTCTTTTAATGCAACATCTGGTATAGATAATACAATTTGCAGGGGGGAGGGGGCAATGAATGCTCTGCAGGGCCCTCATTATTGTGCAAGTGTTGCTTGCAGCCCGGTTGCCCTCCCATCCTTCCAGCAACACCAAGGACTTAAAAAGGACCTTTATTATTATTCCCTGGGCTGGCCAAAAGGGAAATCGAGTTAATTATAGACTTGTTTGCCGGTTATTAATTAAACCCCAGCTAAACATAAAAACCATTTCCCGCTCCATGCTTCCAGCCTCTTGGAGCTGAGCTGACGAACGTCCCGCCTCTGCGGTCCACTCTGCGTCCTGTTTCCTCTGCAGATTTTCTCAGGAGGGTCCCAGGGCCTTTGCCCTGTGTGCAAACAAAACCTTATTTTTAGCTGGGAAGGAACACAACATTGAAAGCTCCAAAAGGGCAGGGTGACAATAGGAGGAAGCTAGCAGACACTGACTGGTTGTGACACCCAGGGCTCCGGGGACGGCCACACCCTCCTGTGTCCCACAGCCTCCCGGGTTCTCCAGCCTCACCAGTCCCCAGTGGGAATGCCCCAGCTTGGCCTGCACAGTCTGCGTAGTGACAACTCCACATAGTGAGTAGGACAGGCCTCATGGCCTCTGACCAGAGCTCCAAGCTTGCCCCCATGTCCCAGCTCCATGGCAATGAGTGAGTTGCCGGGATGTCCCCCTTCTCAAAAGGAGACACTGACCACACCCCCTCCTAGGGGTGCTATGAATCTCACACAAGACAAGGCTTGTCAGGCACTCAGCAGGCGCCCGGCACCTGGTTGCTTATAAATATTAGTTTCCCTCCCCTCACCCTTCCAGGACGACAGGCTTCATGCCTGTATCTCCCCCATAAATATCAAATGCTAGAAGGTGCACACGTGATCTTGGCACATCTCAAAGTCTTTCTAAGCTTCTATTTTCTCATCTCTAAAATGGGAGCAAGACTGGTGCCCACGAGGTAGGATTGCCAGGAGAATCAAATTAGGCAGAGGGGGCCACCCATTGCCTACCTCTGATCAGATGCTCAGTATGTGTAAGTGACCGAATGATCTGAAAATGATCCTCAGAAGAATTAAAGAGGAAACCATCAAGCCAGTATCGGTGGCATGAAGAAGAAGAGAAAGATTAATCAAAGGGAATCACACCAAACTAGGCTCATTTCTTAATGGAGTTGAGATACTACATTACCAGATCTAGAATATTCCATTGATGTTATATAAAGACATCCTAAGAGAATTTGCCAGATTCCTTGGCAAAATCTAGCTAGGCCATCAGCCTAGGCTCCTCAAAATCTTCCAGTGGGCATTTTGTCTGCTTGTCTGTAGAGAGGTGCGGCCATCACTGTCTGATTCATCTTACCCGCACCGTTTCTTAGTTAGGAAGAGCCAAGGACAGAGCCCCCTGACCGCCAGTAATCTGCCTCACAACAAGACTCCTTAATGTGGCTGGTCACGTGGATGAAAACAGAAAGCATTCCAGTGAAATTTGCAGACGAAACAAAACTTGAGGGAATTGTTCATGTGACTTCCAGACTCCGAGCCCTGAGCTCTTCACACCCCCTCTCCCTGCACTGCCCAGCCAAACTAGAAACTGTCGAGTCTGCATCAAAACTTGCCAACCCCACCCACCGGTGCGGGTGTGGACAGCCTGTCCTGGCATCGGCTTTGCAACTTGTGAACATGGCCCTTCACTGGCATCATTTTGTTCAGTTCAAGCAATTTATTTCTCTCATTTTTTATTGTGCTAAGTGGATCATTTCCTCCCTCCACCCATCTCCTAGCCACAATCCTGAGACTCAGATTCGTGTCTTATTCTGCGGAGGAGATCCCCGTAATATAGAAGCTGGAGATACAGTGGTGAACAAGGCCTACAAGACCTCCACAGGAGAACAGGTGGTAAACACATAATTGCACAAATAATTGTTTAATCACCATTTCACTAAGCACCAGATGCTAAAAGAGCAATATAATAGAGGGACCAGAGCTAATGTCTTACTTGATCTCCTAAAAACACTCTCATGAGTAGTGCACAAATTGTTCTGCCCATTCTAAAGGTGAAAGTGAAGCCAGAGAGCTCATGTGATAGACACCATGGAGCTACTGTAGAAGGAAGGAGGGGGTGGGAGGGACAGCAGGGCAAAATCTTTGTAAATTTTAAAGTTGCTACGTACATGAAAAGGTGATGACAACTGTCATTCCTGTACTCCAGGATACCAGGCTTGAGATTCCATCAAAAATTTTAAAATACCTGACACCAGAGTTTCCATATTTCTTTCCTTCTTCCAGCCTTCTGCATGATGATGAGTAAGATAGGGATATTGAGAAAGGATATCTCAATGTAGACATCTACCCTACATTCTATCGCCCACCAAATAAAATTCTTCCATATCAACTGTACTAACTTGGAAAAATCCTTCAACCTCTCAAACTGTCCACCTGGTCTGCAAGAAATGGCTGATAATATTATCTACCCCACAGGATTCTGGTCAGCAGTGAATGAAACAACATTTACAGAGCCTGACACATACTAAGTGCTTAGTAAATAGCAAGAATTTCCCTTGCCTCCCTTTTCCTTCCCTCCCATTCTTTCCCCTTCCCTCCCCTTCTCTCTGGAGAGGTCTGCACTGCCCAAGAAGATGAATCAGCATTCCAGGAGGCTGGCAGAAGGCTGCTGTCAGAGGCGTGCCTTACCCTGTCAATATGTGGCTTTGGTCTTGTCTCCAGGAACTCAAATTTTAAAAAGAAATGCAATGGGCATGGCTTCACTACTAATTTCCCACTTGTTATTCATGCCTTATCAATTGCATGAAGGGCAGAATGCTTCTGAGGGAAAGGAATTGAGTGGGGGGTGGGGGAAAAGGGGAGAGGGTGGTATGGGAAGTTTCCATGGTTCTTATCTGCACCTCTGAGAGCTTATGAATAGTTTAGTAAGAAAATACCTTCTCCCCTTTCTCTAAGAGTTGAGCAGTGATGCATTTGCCATTCTCCTTAAACAGAAAAACTGGGGGAGGGCATTGGAGATGGAGCTTGACTGTGGCATTGGAAAGGCTTAAAGATCCAAAGTCTCTAGAACTGCTACATGTCCTGGGACCTCCACATGCAAAACTGATGGTAGGATGTACTCTAGCAGAGGCTTCATTTCCCCCTGAGGAGCAGGCATGCTTCTTAGTGGTGATGAGGAAAACGTGTCCTGACATCTACCCTACGCCCAGCTTTTTGCTAGGTATAGCTGGAGATGGGGTGAATAAGACAGTGGCAACCTTGCCCTTGAAGCTCACAGGTGACCCTCTACAGACTAGACTTAGCAAGTTGGAATGGGAAGGAAATTACAGAGCAAGAACCAAACCCACTCACTGGGGAGTCCTGTTTATTATTAGCCAGCTGCAGTGTATTAGGTGCTATCACACCACTGGGTCTTCCCTCTTAATATGTACTTGGCCCTGACAATGATACTGAACAGTAGAAATTTTTAGACAAGAGAGACATGTAACTTGTACTTGTATTGCATAGAAGACACTGGAGCCCAGAGACCGTAAGTGGCAGAGATAGAATTCACATTCAGATCTGACTCCAGAACCCGTTCTTGTCTGGCTTGTGACACAACCACCAAAGAGCATGAGAGAGTGGGCCTTTCAGAGTTTCCATATCATTATGGTAGGCAGATTTAACTCAAAATTCACAACAAGGATGGGGACATTCATTATTGTGGCAAATAGCTCCTTATTTTTTCTTAAATTAGAACCTTATAAATGAGTGGTCCCCATGTCCTCAAGAAAAGATTAGAATATGGGCAGGATCCTCCACTGAAATAGTCAGAGAAGCATGTAATTGGTGTTAGAGAGACTTCCATCCAAAATTATTAAATCAAGTTTTGGCACATGAAAGGGAGAGGTTCAGTTATTGGAAAATTTACTTAGGTGACACAGCTCATTTCCTGATGGAACCAGATTAATGGGACATTACTGAACCTAATTCCTCAAGAAGTAAATGACTCACCTCTCCTCCTGCTGGGCTGCCTGGAGCTTTCCATGTGTTTGGCCTTCTGCCCTTTCTGAAAACCCAAGTGCTAGGATGGGAAGCTCAGCTGGAAAGGAGAAGGAAAAGCATCAATCCTTATTTCTTTACCTCCTGCTTCTCCATTAATTAGGTCTTAAACTAAGAAGCATCTGAATAGCCAAAAGAGATCCCCCTTCCCACCAAATTTAGGGCTTACACTAAGTTATTTGGAGCTAGGGTGCTCAAGACGGCTAGGTGGATAGGGTCTTGGAAACAACAAGATTAGAGGATGGCAGCAAGGAGGTCTGGGCGTGCATCCCTCAGAATGGGCACAGAGCATGAGGCTATTTGTGTCTGCATAGATGTTCCCACACACACACACACACACACACAAAAATATGTTGTCCACAGCAAAGGAACACTCAATAATCAAATTGTCAAGCTGTCCTATTCTGTGGTTAGGTAGTTTCTCTTCCTAGCCACCCTGCTGTTTGTTCAATGGGCTCATGAACAAGGTGGTCATGGTTGCAGGGATGCAGCTTAGCAGTGCTACAGCCAGATTGACTTTGGTCAAAGAAGTCTATGTTATTGAAGGCGTGCATGAGTGTCCAACCCATCAATCGTAGAGAACATGGCTGAGCCTGGGGTATGGCATCACTTGCAAGACGAGCATTCAGCCACCTGGTCTGATCAAGTACCAGGCAGTGATTTATCTTCACTGGAACAGACATCAATATGTATATGGATTTGATTTCCCTGACCACAATGTTTCTGACAACATCCCTATCAGTAGACATAAAAAATGCCTTATGTCCATTATGGAATCCCATTACAACATTGCTTCTGACCAAGAAACTCATTGTCTAGAGAGGAAGGACAACAGACTCGTGACCATGTGTCTCACCATGAACTTCACCACTCACAAGGAGGCCATCTAACAGATAGGTGCAATGACCTATTAAAGACTCGGTTATGGGGATTGCTAGATGGCAATATTTGCCAGGTTGGGGGACTATGCCACAAGATGCAATGTATGTTCTGAACTAACAATTCCTATTTGAGGCCATCTTCCCATAGCCGAACTACTTGGGTGTGAAAAACAAATGGCAGAAGGAGATTCTTTCACCATTAATTCTAACGATCCATTCGCAAAAATTTTCCTCCCATTCCTGCAGATGATAAGCCAGGCTCTCCTGTCTTAGAGGTCTTAATTCCCAAGGAAGGAATGTTTCTACCAAGGGGACACAACAATGGGTCTTGGACTGGCACTCAAGACTACCAAAAGGCGGGTTGGTGCTCTTGCAACATGAACTAACATGACTAGTGGTAAAAGTCGATGGAAGATCATAGAAACCAGGCACATTCGGATCTAGGACAGGTTTAGACCTTCCAGGAATGACTGTCAGGGCCATACAGTCAGGTAAAGGACATAACCAACTGAGCCGCTGAAGGAGGCACAGGGAACATGAATTTAGCAGTGGAATAAGGAAGTTCTTACTCTAATTGTGCCCGGGCAATGTGTCGCAGAAATGAGGAAGGCTGCAACTATGCAGGCAGTCTTCAGTATCCCCCATTCCTCCCTAGCATAGGAACAAAGTCCAGGCGATTTGGGCTGGCCGGCAAAAAAAATCAACGCAAGGAACCCTGGGAAAGAGAACGTCTTGCTTTTCAGCTTCTCTCGTGGGAGTACTGCTGATTGATCCAGAGTGGGACGTGACGGCCTTTCTCTGAGACACAGGTATCTGGCGCAAGGAGACGCCAGAGTGCTCACCGGAAGGAAACTCTCGGTGCCACAGCGGCAGGTTTTGCAAATGTTCAGTTCCTTTGAGACACAAGCAAACCCTCGCCGTATCCCTATTCTAAGTCCAAAGCCAAAGCTGTAATTTTTTTTTTTTTTTTTTTGCAGGAATAAGGAGTGGTCCATATGAGAATAAAATATACTACTGACCAAAGGGAAGGGGAAGAAAAAAGGAATTGAATTTGGTCACCGCGAAGATAAAACTGGGTCATAAGGCCCACAGCTGCCTCCCCAGAAAGTCCTATTAATGTGGACAATGGCCCAATTGTTCTCAACCTGGGAGCCAGTCACTGTCTTTTTCTATTTCTTTCCTTGAAACACAATTTATTGGAAATACTGCCAGATCTCTGGGGAGGGGAGGAGGGGGAAACAAAAGGCTGGCAGTAAAATGAAACACCTAATTAACAGAGAGGACTGTTCCCCTGCTGCCAGAGAACTTTCTGCAAGAGCCCTGGCTCCTTGAAAGGAGGAGTTGGGGGAGGGGTCCCCCAGCACCTGTTGCTGTACACACAGAGCTGGCTGAAGGTAGCACCGGGGGGGTGGTAATAAAGCATTCACTTTGGAGTCAGATGGCCCAGGTTCAAATCCTACATTTGCCACTTACTAGGACAAGTGGCATGACCCCCCTGGGCCTATAAAATTAGGGTGATTGTTGTCCCCCCTCTTCAGATGATTGTGAAAGCCAGGTGAGTTCATCAGAGCACTTGGAAGAGGACAGTGGGTGTGTTAGGTATTATTGGTAAGTGTTAGGTAAGTCCACTGTTGCCTGAGCATCGTGGCCGTTCGGTGGGAGAGCCAGAATCAGCTCCCTAGCCGTATAGTTGTAAAGCCTGAGATACTTGTAGAATACCACGCCAGCCCCTCCGCAACGAGAGGGCTTTCTCATCATCGTGTCCCCTTTGCAGCTTCAGTCTGCTCAGGGCCTGGGGTCCCCTGCCTCTGTGCCAGTGGACATGTACAGGCACAGCGTGGGGACCGTGCAGAGAGGGTCCAGGGGCAAGCAGACCCTTGCAGGTGGGGTCTGGGCTGTTACAATCCTGAGAGCAGGTGCAAGAGGGGTGGGCATGAGAAAAGGGACAGCTCTGCAGACATTAGCTTACATGTGTCCCTGCATCAGCACCCAGCCCTCCTGGAAGGGATCGTACAGCAAGAGGAATCGAGGCTCACTTGGGGCAGCGAGTTTCCAGTGAGTCTCCTTGAACTCACACCCCGGTGACTTTTTCAACTTTAATTTATCATTTTTCAAAACAATCTAAGGTCTTGGCAACCAGCCTACTTCTTTTTCCAGCCTCCCACCCCACCTGCCTCCTGCAGAAAACCACAAAGTAAAGCATCTGGCAAAACGCTTCAAACATAGTAGGTGTTCAACATTGCCAGAAGGTTCCAGGACCCGAGGGCCACTCCCTCCAGCTCCCAGTGGATTTACTGAACTTCCAAAAGTAGCTGCTCCCCCGAGGTTTGTGAAGAATGCATTGTACACCCCAGTCCCTTCCTTCCTCTCCCTACCCCCAGCAAGTCCTCTCTGCAGCCAAGACAGCCGGGACTGGGGGCTCCAGCTCGGTGCACTCGCTTGAGTGTGGGGGTGTGTGAGTGTCTTCCCACTGGGAAGCGGCATATGAAGCCCTACCCCTAAACCCCCAGGCCCAAATTGAAACAAGCTGGCTGCAATTGTGAGCGAGCCCCATGCACACCAGCTGGGCCCTGCTTGCAGCTTCAGAAAATGCTGTTTCATGTTCAGATGCAAATGACTATTTCCTCTCTCGAGCGTGCCCGGACTGTGTTCCAATCTGAACAGGGAGCAGAGGGGAACAGAGGCTCTGGGAGAACCCTGAGCCAGGGCTGTCAGGATGAATTATGCTGCCCTGAAGCTTTCCCCAAATTCAGAGGGCGGTCAGTGCTCCATGGGAGGTGCAGAGAACGGGAGAAGGGTGATGTTCCCAGAGTCTCCCCCCAGCTGCCCCTGACCCCGGCCCACTGCCAACCCCCAAGGAGGGACACTTGTGCTCCCTGAGCACCACTACAAGCTCTGAACTGGTTCTCCTACCTCCAGCATGCCCTCTCCAGTCTGTTTAAAAGCCTGCTGCCAGAGCGATGCGATCATCCATTCATTCAAATATCCATTATTGGACAATTACACTGTTGTAGACACAGAGGATACAGCAGGAACCACACAGAGGGGGAAGGAACCTGTCCTCAGAGCCTTATATATGATCTTTCTCCTGCACAGCTCCTCCACCCTCAGAAGTCCTCGATGATTCCCTCTGGCCAACTGAATAAAAACGAGTCTCCCTAATGCAGGCTAGGCTCTCCAGGCTCAGACCCCCCGACGGGATAGTCCAGTCTCCCATCTCCTCCTTCGTGGCCTGTGATCCAATTATCTACCAGCGGACAGGTCGAGCTCCAACGCTAGCTCCTTGAAGCCTTCCAGGATTCCCCACAGGGAGGGTCCCCTCCTTCCTTCCCGTTCTCACAGCAATATCCCAGCAATTTACAGCCAGGAGAAAGAGCAGAGATGATCCAAAAATCCAACTGACACTTTCACGGTCCCATCCTCCCCAGGCCTCACTGTGTTCGACTAATTAATTCACACCATGGTTCACGTGACTCGGGGTTCTGGATGTGGGCATTTAACTAAAATTTACTGGGGACCTAATAGGTGCCAAGGCCTGTGCTACAAATTTTCATCTGTTTTACTCCTCCCATCCTCTGTGTTCTCCAACTGACAGATGAGAAGGGCAAACTCCGAGAGGTGAAGTAATTTACCCAATGTGGCACAGCCACGGAGGTCAGGGATTCCCTTGCTTGTCCGGCAGCCATTTCCCCCCACCTGTAGCACACAAATCCTCTGGGACACTGCGGGGCGGGGGAACGTACACTGGGGGTGCCTGTGCGAAGTTATAGGAACAGCACTGGGCGTCTACCTGGCATATCCTTTTCACTTACTGGTAAGTAATTTAAATACTACTTGATGTCAAGAATATCTACATTAAAACAAACCCAGATGTTGCATATTATGGAGTGGAATTTTAAGACTGCATAAATTTGGAAGATAAAATGCAAGTCTTCAAGTCCATTTTACACCAGAGGGGGGCTCTTTGGGCTGTACTCCAGGCCTCCAGTTGGCACCCATTCAGCCTCCCGTCCAACAAGAGCCACTTGGATAGACAAATTTTCTTTAATACTGTATTGTCCTGCTGAACAGTGTGACTCCTCCCCTCCTAAGAGCTGGGCCTCACCGGCGGCAGGTAACTAATTGATGTAGTCAGGTGAATGACATGTGAAGCAATGAGTTGATTTCTCTCCTCTTTTAGCATCTTTGGTTCTATAGGGATCTTAGCTGCCCTGCCCTAAAGAAAAGCATAATGTAGAATCTTTGTCATTGTGTCAGGAAATCGGAGGCGTTTACATTTTGGGGGTGTGCAGAGGAGAGGATTCTATGGCCCTCAGTGACTCTATTCCACATAATTTAGACTTGATTCTTGCTGGTATTGACTAGGAGCAATGCTGGGTTTCCTGAGAACAAATGAGTTCTGGAAAACATGTGTTTTTGTTTTCGTTTTGTTAATGATCTGGCGAGAGCAACTCAGATTTAATATGTAGCACATGAGCCACCCCACATCCTCACCTCCCCACTTCTCATGTCTGCGGCAAACTTGGCTTGCTTGGCCACAAACCTCATTTCTTCTAGATTCCAGACTTCAGGATCTTTCTCAACACAGCACTCAGGAAGCCGCTACCAATGGATTGGAATTGGCTCAAGAGATAAGTTGTTTTTTAGTTTTTGGCTTTTGGTTTTGTTTTTTGAGGGTTTTTTTTGGGGGGGTTGCTTTTGTTTTCGTTTTGGGGGCGTTTTTTGCCCTCCTTGATCTGCATTGCAGTCATCAGATGGAGGGGACTATTCTAGTTCCTCCTGGGTTAGTTCAACAAATACTGAGTCCCTGCTTTACACATGCCCACCTTGGACCTGCTTCTAGAGAGAAACATGACCATGCCTATCTCCTCTATAAAGTCCTTCTGTGGCTTCACGTTCCCCACAAGATAAGGTCCACATTCCTTCACCCAATATTTAGGGCCCTCCATTATCTGTCCCAGCAAGACTTCCTGGCTCCTCTGTGGCACATCTGCACAGTGAGTCTGTGCTCCAGCCTCTGAACCATATTCCCACCTGACCATCTACTACCTCCTTGCCTTTGCACACCTGCTCCCTGGGCCTGGGACAACTTGCTCCCTCCCTTGCCTAGATCAGTGGCTCTCAAACTTGAGCATACCTCAAAAGACTGGTTAAAACACAGATTGCTGGGCCCCAGACCCAGAGTTTGGGATTCAGGGGTGGGCTCCAAGAACTTGCGTTTCTCACAATATCCCAGACAGTGGTGTTGCTATGAGACAGGGGACCACACTTTAATAACTACAGCTCTAGATAATTCTGGCCTGTCTTTCAAGCTCAATGCAGGTTTCCCTTTTTCCAGGAAGCCCACCTGCACTGGCCCCTCCCATGCTGTGTTAGGTGCCTCCTCCAGCCCGCCACATCCCCTTACTATTTCCTCTGTCCTAGTACCTAAAGGGTCACGTAGAAATCACCTATCGATTTGGCTATATCGTCTTCCAATGTTAAGCTCCTTGAGACTCCAGCTCAACCATGTCTTTTTCATCTCCATGTTCCTAATGCCGACTATACAGTACAGGCTCACTGATGGTTTTCTAATGAATACAAACCCTCCCGTAAGCAGAGGGCAGATGGAACCAAATTTCAAGGAAACACACGATGTAAGAAGGAGAAATATTATCGCCATGGCTCCCTCCTCTCTCACCTGGAGCACTGCCTCAACCTCCTCCCTCTGAACACCTCCCTTCCCTCCCCCAACACCGACTCTGCCACACCCTTGCTGTAACATTTCAGGAGCCCACATGGTCGTCAGGGCAAAGGCCGGATTCCCCATCTGTACTTTGAAAGTCTCCAGAGCAGGGCCCCAACATTATCTTCCATCCTCATTCTCTTACACACTAGGTTCTGAATATCCCAAACTGCTTTATCCTTCCATGCTATTTCCTCCACAGAGAATGTCCTTCACCCTTGTCTTCCTGGAAAACTTTTATATGTATTTCAAGGCCCAGATCAAATATCACCATCTCCATGAAGCCCTCCTTGATTACTCCAGGCTTAAAGACTTCTTCTCGTAGCTTGTTGTACTTCCCTTATTATAACACTCAGACAAGTAAACAACACTCCCTATTACCCAGGAAACTTTCCCTACTAGCCTGTGTGTTCCTGAAAGACTGTAGTTTACATCTATTTTTCTGGCCTCTTGTATACAGGAGGTGCTCAATAACTGTTTTATCAATCTGGCTTCCACCATGAGAAATATAAAGCATACTCGAGTTTTATAGGTTCCAACCTCCTTCAGAATTTCTTTAGAATATCTACCTCAAAGAGACCATTTCACTTGTATTTAAAACTCGGGCAGGTCTCCTTACAACCTGGGGAAAAAACACAGATGTGTGTGTGTAGCCTCTGTCCAATGCACAAGTCTAGTGAGATCGCCTTTCCAGTGGGACTAAAATGCATTTACATAAACAATCAGAAGAGGAAAATCTTGTAAAATCTACTTAACAAATGAGATGGCCTCAGTGTCCTCCCACAGACTTGGGTGAAGAACAGAAATTCAAGAAGCCTTGGCAGCTCCCACTTTGTGCACAAATGCACATTCTATAAAGAGAGAGGACAGAGAAGGAGACAGACATGACAACACAGAGAAGCAGGAAGAGACAGAAGGACAATCAGAGAGATACTAAAAAATAAAGAGAAAGCAAATCCAGTGAGATCTAAGGGAAGACAAAAACAGAGAAAGAGATGGAGAGGAAGAAACAAAAAGAGGAAGGAAGGAAGGAAGGAAGGAAGGAAGGAAGGAAGGAAGGGAAGGAGGGAGGGAGGGAGGGAAAGCAGAAAAGCAAGAGAAGAGACATTGACCCCCCAGAAAAAGATAAACCTGAGTACACACAGGACAAACAGGGAAACAAAGGCACAGATTAAAGACACAAAGACCAGCCATGTCCCTGAGCTGCTCTGCTGGGACAACTGATCCCCAGTAGGTACAATCAATGTTTTGTATGAATGTGGAATGCAGAATGAGAGGAAGAGACCCACAGATGGTTGGAGAGAGGATAGCACTGAGCTCCAACTTGATGCCTGCTGTTTTCTCATCACATACTCTGTAAGCAATGGAAAAATTATAAGTCGGCCAAGAGGACATATGAGCGTGAGACCTCCAGTTTCAGCAATGGTCTCCAAAACTTTAAGGGCTCATCAGGGACGTGATGTCTTCTAGACCACTAAGGGTATGCCAACCCTGGGAAGAGTCTGGATGGATCATAAAAATCTAGTCTGAGAAAATAGTTTATTCCACCCTGATTGACTCTGTGGAACAGGAGAAAGCACACTGCACAGGGAGTCTGGGCACCTGGCTTCTGGTCTAGGCCTTGTAGCTCCCCCAGAGCATCGGTGTGAACAGGCACTTGTCAATGTACATTTGGTACCTGGCTTCATTCACTCTGCATCTCTTCCATCACTCAGCTTTTGAGATTTATCCATTTTGCTGCTTGTATCAGTAATTTGTTTCTTTTTATAGCTTACTGGTATTCCAACACATGGATATACCACAATTTGCTTATCCATTCACCTGCTGATGAACATCTGGATTGTTTCTAGTCGGAGAGTATTGTAAATAACAATGCTGTGAACATTTTGTTTGTATGTATGTATGTGTTCATTCCTCTCGGGTAAATGTCTAAGAGTAGAATAGCTGGATTGCATGGTTAGTGTATGATTAACTTTTAGGAAACTGCCAAACTGTACCAGTTTACATTCCCACAAGCAGTCTATGAGACTTCCAATTACACCTTATTTCCCTAATTCCTAATATGGTCAGTCTTTTTCACTGTAGCCTTTCCAGTGAGTGAATAATGGAATCATATTATAATCTTAATTTCTAATTTCCTACTGATTAATGATGTTGAACATATTTCCATATGGTTATTGGCCATTCATTTATTTTCATTTGTGCAGTGTCTGTTCAAATCTTTTGCCTGATTTTTGTTGGATTATTTGTCTTATTATTGATTGCACAAGTTCTCTATATATTCTTGATACTAGTCTCTATAAAATATAACTCTTATAAAGAGTTTCTTCTAGCCTGTGACTTCAGTTTTCATTTTCCTAATATTTTACTTTGAAGAACAGAAGTATTTACTTTTGATGAAGCAAAATGTATCAATTATCTTCTTTTATGATTTATGATTTTGTGTCCTAAGAAATTGGTCCTGTTCTCAAGATCACCTCGTTTTTTGTTTTTTGGTTTTTTTACAATTTCAGTTTTCACATTTAGATCTATGGTCAGTTGCTAGTGAGTTTTTGTATTTGGTGTGAGTTAAGAGTCATGGTTCTTATTTTTCCAAATGGATGTCCGGTTCTAGCACCATCTCTTGTATACACTATTTTTCTCCATTGGATTATCTTGGCACCCTGGTCAAAAAGCAATCAACCTTGTACCTCTAGGTCTCTTTCTGGTCTCTACTATGTGTCATTAATCCATATGTCTATCTTTACACCAATACCACCGGTCTGGATTATTGTAGTTTTACAATGAATCGTGTTACAAGGTTATGTAACTCCTTCTGTTTGTTCTTTTTCAAAACTGTTTTGGCTATTTTATGTACTTTGCATTTCCTAAATTTTAGAATCATCTTGTCAATTTCTACAAAAAGCCTAATAGAATTTTTTCTGGAATTTTGTTGCATCTATAGGTCAATTTAGAAGAAAATCAACACCTTAAAAATATTGAATTTCTGATTCTTGAGGATGGTATATAACACTATTAATTTAGATCTTAATTTCTCTCACCAATTTTTTATAGTTTTCACATATCTTAATAAACTTACCCTATTCCATGTTTTTTATACTATTTTAAATTACATTGTGTTCTGGAATTTCATTTTCTAATTGCTTTTTACTCTATATGGAAGTATAACTGATTTGGGTATATTGAACTTGTATCAAACGACCTTGCTAAATTCATTTAGTTCTGGTAGCTTTTTGGTAGTTTTCTTGGAGTTTTCTACATATATGATTATGTCATCTGCAAGTAAAGACAGTTTTCCTTCTTCCTTTCCCACATAAATAGCTTTTTCCACCTTCCTTTATTGACTGTCCAGGACCTCTACTATAATACTGAATAGAATTGATGAGAATGGACATTGTTGACTGTGGGGGGAGGGGGGAAGTATTCATTCTCAACATCAAGCATGAGGTCAGTTGTAGGTTTTATTTAAATGACCTCTTTCAGGCTAGGAAAGTTCCCTTATATTCCTAGTTTTCAGAGGAATTGTATCATGAATTGGTGTTCAATATTGTCAAATGCTTTCTCTGTGTCTACTGAGATGATCGTTTTGTTTTCTCCTTTATTTCATTAATGTCATGTATTCCAATAACTGAATTTCAGATGTTAAACTAAACTTGTCTTCCTGGAATAAATACAGGATATTGCCTGACATGATTTGTCAATTTTTTTGCATCTATATTTTAGAGAAAAACTAATCTTCAATTTTCCTTTCTTGTAATAACTACGTCTGGTTTTAGTATCAGGATAATGTTACGCTCATAAAATGGGTTGGAAAGTATTCCCTCTTCCTCTAAAAAGAATTTATGTAAATTTTGTATTATTTCCTTCTTAAATGTTTGTAGAATTCACCAGTGAAGCCATCTGGGCATTAAGATGTTTTGTTCGGTGGGGACAATTATTTTTAACTTTTTATTTTGAGATAATTTTAGACTTACTGAGCGATCACAAAAAACAGTTCAGAAAGTTCCCAGAGATCCTTCACCCAGCATCCCCTAAGGTTAATATCTCACATAACCATGTACAATTATCAAAAACTTTTTAAAAATAATACTGGTATAAAAGTATTAGTTCACATTTAGCTGCCATGCCTCCTTAGTCTCTTCTAATCTGTGACAGATCCTCAGCCCCTCCTTGCCTTTCATTAATCATGATGTTATGATTTTGATGTTTGTCTACCCCGAGAATGCCTGTGTTGAAACCCTAACTCCCAGTGGGATGAATTATGAAGTGGGGCTTCTGGCAGGTAATTAGGTCGTGAAGGTGGGGTCCTCGTGATGGGATTAGTGTCCTTATAGAAAGACACCAGAGAGCTTGCTTCCTCTCTCTCCGCCATGCAAGGATACATAGAAAAGACAGCCTTCGGCAAACCAGGAAGCAGGTTTTCACCAGACATCAGATCTGTGGGGCAATGATCTTGGACTCCCCAGCCTCCAGTTGAATGTTTGTTGTTTCAGCCACCTGGTCTATGGTAGTTTGTTATAGCAGTCTGAGCTGGTTAAGACAGATGACCTTGAGACCTTAAAAAGTACTAGCCAGTTATTTTATAGGAATGCCCTCAGCTTGGGTTTGTGTAAGTTGTTTCATGATTAAATTGAAACTAGGCACTATTGGGAAGAATACCTTGAAGTGAGGTGCCCTTCTTGTGAGGTACATCATTTCAGGGAGTACATGATGTCAATATGCCTTATAGGAGATGTTAACCTTTATTTCTTGGCTAAGGTGGGGTCATCCATGCTTCTCTACCCTAAAGTTTCTATTGTTTCCTTTAAATTAATGTTTATTTAGAGAGAGATACTTTGAGACTCTACCCCCTTAAACTTCTTAAGTTTAATAAAATTAATTTAAAGCCGTTCATGTAGCCCACAAGAATTACTACTCTATAAAATGTCTTTTTTTTTTTCCTTTTTCTGTTTTTAAGATTTTCTCTTTATCTCTGGATCACTGGATTTTAGCGAACTGATTTTAACGTCTTAGTGGAGTGTGTGTGTCCTGCTTGGAGTTCATTGAGTTTCTTGAATCTGTGAGCTTATATTTTTTATCCTATCTGGAACAATTTTCAGGCATTATCTCTTCAAATATCCTTTGTGTTCTTTCCGTATCCCTTTTCTGGGACTTGAATTACACTAGTAATAATAGCCTGTTTGTTTTATCTCGGGGGTCACTGAGGTTCTGTGCTCCCCTTTAAATATTTTTTTCTCTCTTTTGTTTGGATAGTAGTATAGACTGAATTTGTTCCTTCAAAATTCATATGGTGAAGCCTAACCCCCAATGTGACTGTATTTGGAGTTGGGGCCTTCAGGGAGGTAAGGAAGGTTAAATGAGGTCATAAGGTGGAGCCCTAGTCCAATGAGATTGGTGTTCTTTAAGAAGAGGAAGAGACATCAGAGATCTCTGTGGGAACACAGAGAAGAAGGCATGTGAGGACACAATGAGGAGGCAGTCAGCTATAAGCCAGGAGAGGAGATCTCACCTGAAACCAAGCCTGAAGGGACCTTGTACTTTAGCCTCCAGAACTGTGACAAAATAAACTTCCATCATTAAAGCTGCCCAGTCTGTGGTATTTTGTTATGGCAACCCAAGTAAACCAATGCAAACAGTTTACTACTTCAAGAATGTTCTCTTCTATAATGTCTACTCTGTATTAATCCCATTAGATGTGATATTTTTTATGTAAAATTATATTTTTTATCTATAAAAGTTCTATTTCAGTGTTTTTTTCCATATCTTTCACTTTAGTATTTATTGTATCCATGTTTCCCTTTAAAGATTTGAACAGATTTATAGCTATTATAGTGTTCTCATCTGCCAGTTCCATTATCTGTCATTTCTGGGTATGTTTCTATTGGCTTTCTCTCTTTTTTTTTCAACTCAATTTCCCGTTTCTTAACATGTCTAATTGGATCCTGGGCATTGTTGTGTGCTGGGTTTTGTTGTCTTCCTCTAAAGAGTGTTAGACTTTGTCCTGGCAAGCACCTAAGTTACTTGTGAATCTTTCAAGAATGCTTTCAAGCTTAATAGAGTCACCTTTAATTTAGGGCTAGTTAAGAACTTCTAATAAGGGATGACCCTTCTGGTATTTACTGAATGCCTTGGGTTTTCAGTGAGATCTGTCTACCCTGGTTACAGATACCTGAGTGCTATGAGCTTGGGAAATAGTCCTACTTAGCATTTCTCTAGTCCTCCTTTTCTTGGCTTCATAGAGTATCCCCCTCTGCATGTGCAGCTTCATATTCAGCAGCAGACTCAAGACGAACTCTATGCAGATATCTGAAGCTTTTCTCTGTGTAGTTTCCTCCTCTTTGGTGCTCTGCTCTGCAAATTACAGCAAAGTCCAACTCCCTGAACTCTGATCTCTGACCCCTCTATTCAGTGAGACTGCCATGGTCTGCCTGGCATGTTCATCCCTCTTCCACAGCCCAAAAAAGTGCCTTCAGGCAGAAAGCAAAATGATCATTGGTCTCATCTCATTTGTTCCCCTTCTCCAACATCTTTTCCATATATTTTGTCCATATTTATGCCATGCCCCCAAAAGAAAGCACGAGTAGCTATGTTAATTTCAGACAGAGCAGACTTCAAGGAAAGTTAACACAGATAAAGATGGGCATTATATAACGACAGAGGAGCCAATTCTCCAAAAAGACATAATAATCTAACTGCTAATCTTACAGAAATGGAGACAAGAAAGATTAATTTAATGGAATAATGACATAAAAAATTATGAATTATGTATGACTTAGTTTTCTCACTCATCCAAGCATTGGCTCACTAAGAGAACACGCAGATGTATTCAATAATAATTAAAATCAGTCATCTTTTATACTGTGTCAACTTTCATTCATTTAAAAACTACATTTTAAGTGTAGTTTTCAGACTACATTTAAAAACTACGTTTTAACATTTTTTTAAATGGCATCAAAACATGTTAATAGGTGATTGGGTTGACTGATAAGTTTTAAATATTCAGACATTTGGCATACAGGTTCCATTTCAGCTCCAGCTCCAGGCCCTGAAAGTGTTAGGGATGGGCCTACACTTGCCATTAGACATTCTTCTGCCTCCAGGCTGAACAGCCCCACAAAGTCTCAGCCCTGCCAGGTTTCGCTGTCTCTACCTGCAGCCGACACGCCCTGCCCTGCCTCTGCAGGAGCCAGCTCCCCTCATGGTCCCAGAGGAATCCAAGTTCCTTTATCCCTTGCTAGTGGTACTGGGATTCAGTTTCACCCCCTTGATCCCGCCATGGATATTAGCTGCTCCAGAACCGGCTCACCTCTAGGGACTGCCCGCGTCATTGTTGCAACTACCATTATTGTCACCAGTGAAGCTGGAGGTTCATGCTGCTGCAGATGCGTGCCCTGTCTCTGCATGACAAGGGCTACTGACTATTCTCTAAGCCCCTGTATTAGTTCCCTGCAGCTGCTGTAACAAATTACCACAAACTGGATGGCTTTAAAACAAAGAAATGGATTTCCTACAGTTCTGGAGGCCAGAAATCTGCAATGATTGTCACTGGACCAAGATCAAGGTGTAGGAAGGACCATGTTCCCTCCACAGGCTCTAGGGGAAAATGTGTTCCTTGCCTCTCCCAGCTTCTCACAGCTGTCAGTATTCCTTGGCGTGGGGCTGTATCATGTCAATCTCTGCCTCCTGCACATGTGGCCTCCTCCTTTTTCATGTGTCCTCAGATCTCCCTCTGCCTGCCTCTTAAAAGAATACGTGTTATTGAATTTAGGGCCCACGCCGATAACCAAGGACAATCTCCCCATCTCAACAGCCTTAACTTAATCACCGCAGCAAAAATTCTTTCCAAATAAGATAACATCCTCAGGTTCCAGGAATTAGGACCTGCTATCTTTGGGGGCCAGGCTATTCTTCAGCCTACTGTACCCTCCATCCTTGTTCCCACCACCAGTTCAAAGTCTGGATCCAAAACCTTCCTGACCCAGTTCAAAACTTCACTCATGTTCTGTCCCAGAATTAACAATTCCCAGAAAGACTGACGATGAAATCAATTATTCTCTTCAAAAGAAAAATCTACCCTGCCCACCAGACTATGGCCTTGTCTTCAGTTCCAAAAACAAAATAACAAAATAACCTAATTTTGTATAACCAAACCTTGGGACATAAATGAGTCTTATCCATGTTTATCCTGTTATAATTCTACATTATAAAAACCATTTGGGGAACACCTGGGTGGCTTAGTCGGTTAAGCATCTGCCTTCGGCTCAGGTCATGATCCCAGGGTCCTGGGATCGAGCCCTGCTTCAGGCTCCTGGCTCAGCGGGAAGCCTGCTTCTCCCTCTCCTGCGTGCTGCTCCCCGTTTGTGCGCTCTCTCTGTCAAATAAATAAACAAAATATTAAAAAATAAAAGCCATTTGGATTTTTAAAAAATTTTCTTTCTCCTGTGATGCCCTCACGTGCCACTAGATACCAGTACTTTGCAGACTGGGCATGAGGCTGACGCTACTGTCACTCTTCCACACTCCTCACCCTGCCTACTCATGGGGCCTGATACATTTGGCACTGAAGAGATGCTTGTTAACAAAATGTATCACCCAAATGGAAGAGTCTCAGGGCACGGAAGATGGAAATCCCCTCTTTAAAGCCATATTCTACCATATTTGATGGCTGTAATATGACACTTAAGAGCAACAGGGTAGAGGGAATAGAATGGAGCTCGGCTGTAATCCCAGCTGTCTCAGTGACTAATGGGGTAGCCAGAGAGGCATCACTTTGCCTCCCAGGACTGCTCTTGCATACTGGGCAAGTTGGGATACAAACACAGATCACTTAGTGTTCTTAGGGGATTGACAGTCACCAGGTAGATGAAGGGACTATGTGCAAAACAAACACTAGCCATTTTCCCCACTGATAACTTTACAGAATGGATATTATTATCACCTTAAGATTGGTGATATTATTTTAATATAAATCATCTAATTTTTTATTTTTTTTATTTTTTTAAAGATTTTATTTATTTAAGAGAGAGAGAACGGGGGAGGAGCAGAGGGAGAAGGAGAGAGAGAGAGAACTTCAAGCAGACTCCACACTGAGCACAGAGCCCAACTCAGGGCTCGATCCCATGACACTTAGATCATGACCTGAGCCAAAATCAAGAGTTGGATGTTTAACCAACTGAGCCACCCAGGCACCCCATTTTATTTTATTTTTTAAAATAAAAGAGGCTAGTGACATGCTGTGCCAAATCACACGCTGCTAGTAAAATCACATTTCAGTATCTGGCAGGTAGAAACAGGCACACTTTTCCCATTCATTAGAGGAAGTTTCTGCTATTTCTAATCGTCTGTATATAACCTAAATGCTAAGCATATTAGAACTCTCTGTCACATGGAAAAACACAGGCTGTGAATGAGGGCCTAAAAAGGACACACATTTTTTAAATTTGTTTTCCATTCACAGATCTTTTTTGGCCTACATCCCAATTGCCACATATTCACTCCAAAAATATGTACGTGATGATATAATAATAGCAGTAAAAATAACAATAGTAATTATTACTATGTTAACAATAGCTATCATTTATTGAATAGTTACTCTGAACCAGGCACTATGATCTACAGACCCCAGGCAGCAGGGGAAGAAGATACAGTTTAACTGAATTTTTTTGAAGATAGTGACTACATTGTAGGCTATTGGATAAGGACCCCAAACAACTCAGAAAATAAAGTGTAACAACTCTAGAAAATAAAGGTTCTAGGTGCTCTCTCTCTGTCGCTAAGTACACAGGAGAGATTTTTCACGATGGAGCTGTGGTCTGGGGGCAAAGGTTTATAAGCAACAACTCGCTCCCCTAAAAGAAAAGGAAAGAAATTCTCTAGGGAGAATTTAAAATACCAAGTTCCCTGCTTTCAGTCTAGTAGAAGAGATGCCTCATGTTTGCTCTCTTTTCCCTTACTTGGTAAATGAAGCACTATTGTAATTAACACATTGTAAGGAAATGCTCAATAGCTAAATGAGGTTTGAAATACTAGAAAACTAAATTACATTTTATATAGACAGCAAAGCCTTACTTTGATTTCTTCCAGTCTGATTTGGTTATTAATTTGCTTACAGCCTCTGTTGTATATTTTTTACAAAGAAAATCCTCACCCTGGCTCTTACATACTATTTAGAATAATTCCCAGTTATTCATTGAGAAGTTTAGGCAGATGATTGTTTTTTAATAATCTCCAGCATTTGGAGAACTTCTTAATGTTTACGAAGCACATTCCTGCTCAGGCTCTAAGCTGAGCCTCATTATCAACTTCCTATTACAGATGAGGATAATGAAATTTCGGGGGGTCATGGGACTTGCCCAAAGTCACATAGTTAGTAAGAATTGGAGCTAGGACTCCTCCAACCCTTCATCCTCCCAAAGTCTCCTATGACCAAAAAAAAAAAAAAGAAAAGAAAAGAAAAGAAAATTATCTTGCTAAGACCTGCTGGATTCAACGGGAATTTTTCCATGACAATAGCCTAAGGAGGTACCAGAATAATGAGCATTATGAAACAGGAACATCACCAAAGGAAAGAGAAGAGGCACAGAAAAATTCTGGGATTTGAAGCCTTCCACGTGGGTTCGAGTCCCAGCTCTGCCATTAGTAACAGTATCACACTGCTTGGATGTGTGTGATTTTCATCTGTTTCAGCCTTTCTGCCTCATTCAGGTGTCAGCATCACAAGGATTCCCGTTATTCTCGTTCTCCAATAGAGTCCTCTGCACTCAGCCCAGCGCCTGGCAAATAGTAGATGTTCACAAATATCTCTTGAATATGTTTCTTGATCAAAGCAAGCTACTGCTCCCCTCTGAGCTCTGCTTACTCATTTGCAAAATGGCCTAAGCCTGTCTAAGGGCTAGTAAGCCTGAAGGTAAGAAAGAATTATTAACTTCCCTGTAAAGGGCTGTTCCCCCGCCTGCCTTTCTCAGTGGCTCGCTGTCACACAGGTCCACCCCTGGGATGGAGTTTTCTGGAAGACAGAGTGTAATACACATGGGAGTGGATGTTTGGGTGGTGCTGCTCTAGCTGGGCTACAGAGACACAGTATGACACAGAGATGAAAAATGGCATTGCTCTTAAGACCTAAAACCAACATCTCTCATTTTTAATGTTCTGCCAACGAAAATCTCAGCCTCCTGAAAGGACTGAGTGTTCCATTCATATTGCCCCACTTAGCATTTGTGTTTTTTAAAGGAATAAACATTTCTGTTTGCTGAGCAAAAGCAAAATGAGATTCAGTAAATACACAATTTATTTGATCAACATAGTTCACGCAAAGCTCCAAGCAGATTGCTCAAGATAGATTTGTTATGGACAAAAAACAACATTCAGAGGCTCCCTAGCCAGACTCCCCTCTATCTGTCCAGGGTGAAGAAGCAGCAGATTGGAATGGAAGAACCCAGACCGTAGTGTCAGACCTAACGTCAGTCCAGGTTCAACTATATGCAGGCACATAACCTCAGAAAATATCCCCTCTGTCTTACTCAGGTTCCTCAGAGAAACTGAACCAATAGAGTCTACGTGGAGAAAGTACAAGAGATCTATTTGAAGGCATTGGCCCCTATGACTGTGGAGGCTGGCAAGTCTGAAGTCTATAGGGCAGGCCAGCAGACTGGAAATTCAGCTAAGAGTTGATGTTGCAGCTGAGTCTAAAGGCATTCTGGAGGTAGGATTTCTTCTTCCTTAGGGGACCTCAATCTTTTCTCATCTAGCCTTCAACTGATTGCATAAGGCCTACCATATCATGAAGAGCAACCTGCTTTACTCAAAGTTGACTGATATGTTAATCACATCTTAAAATACCTTTATTACATCTAGACTGATGGTAGACCGAACAAGCGGGCATGCAGCCTAGCCGGTGGACACCTCAAATTACCCCTCCCACTCTTCAAGCCTGTTCCCTCATCCACAGACGACATCCATGCAAAGGGCTTAGAAAAGTGCCTGACTTATAGCACGTACTGGACAAATGCCATGCTAAGGAACCATCCAGTTCTATAAACTTCAACTGGCCCCTACCATGTGCCAGGCACTGTTGCAGTCCCTGGAGATGCAGATGTGAACAGGACCTTGCTCTCGAGGAGGTTACCGTCTAGGGAGGGAAACAGAAGTGGCAGCTACCTGCTACGGATGACATGGACATACAAAGGAGATGGATCCAACACAGCCGGGAGATTCAGGGAAGGCCTCCTAGAGAAGGCGATGCCTGAACTGAGTCTGTAAGGGGGAAAAAGACTTAGCCACATCCAGAAAAGTGGAAAAGGCATTCCAGGCGGCAATAAGAACATAGCCAAAGGCTTAGAAATCTGAAATAGCACGGCATAGGCAAGGAGCTGAGCTGCAAGGGTGAGCTTGAGTGGGGGGAGGGAGACGAAGCTGGAAAGGGACGTGAGGCCAGGTCGTGGAGAGCCTTGGTGCCAAGTCAAGGTGTGTTCACGGTCCTAGGGCTGCCACAACAAATTTACACAAACTCGGTGGCTGAAGAAAGCAGAGAGGTATTCTCTCACAGCTCCGGAGCCTAGAAGTCTGGAATCAAGGTGTCAACAGGGTTGGTCCCTTCAGGAGGCTCTGAGGGAGAATGGGTTCCATCATCCTCTCCTGGGAAGAAGTCACCCCTCCCTCTGCCTCCACCTTCACTTGGTGTCCTCTCTATATGTGTGTCTGTGTCCGAACTCCCCACTTCTAAGGACACCAGTCATGGGGCAAGGGACCACCCAACTCCAGGATGACCTCATTTTAACATGATTATATCTGCAAGACCCTCCTTCCAAACAAGGTCACGTTCACAGGTACTAGGGGTTAGGACTTGAACATACCTTTTGGGGGCACACAATTCAACCCATGATACAAGGTAATGAGAGAGATGGTACGAGTTTTAGTTAGGAAGGTTCTCCAGGCTCTGATGGGAAGAAGAGATTGAGACCAGAGATCTCTTCCTGTGGTTCTCTTGCTGTGGTCATCAGGAAGCTCGGGGTCAAAAGTGCAATAGACGCACTGATACATCTTTTTTATTGTTGTTGGTGGGGGAGGGGCATTACAGTTTGCATTTCATTTATAAACAGTATTTCTAAGTGCTTCTCATTTTTTTATCCTTCTCTATCAATCAGAGTTCCTAACAGGAAACAGATGGAACACTCAAATTAGGGTAATTCAAGGAGGCATTATTTACAATGGGATGCTTACAGAGGTATGGGCTACAGATAGGGGAAGCACCCGGTGACTAGAGGCTATTCCCAGCGGAGTTTATCACCCCCGGGTCCCAGCGGATGGAGCAGTCACCTGTCTAAAAAAGAGAGAGAGCGAGTTTTGTCAAGGTCACCTTGGGAAGAGATGATCTCTGTGAAAGGACCCAGCCTGGCTAGAGTGACCTCATCACGAAATCCTCCTCTTCTGACTTCCTGACGGTAACCCCCATGGCCAAACCCAACAGGGATCTAGACGCAGGCCACACAGGTCCGTGCCCCAGGGCAGAGAGCAGGATGGAGAAGGGTGTGGAGTGGGTCTGAGGGTTCAAGCAGGAGAAAACTTGATTTTCCCTTCATCTTGATTCATTTATTTTTCATACTCTGGGTTATGGGTGATACTTGGGTTAGCTGCCTCAAACTCTTGCTTTTCAGGATAAAAGGGCAGTCACCGTTGAAAGAGAACATGCAGCAGAGGCAGCATCTCCTGTCCCCTCCACCAAGGGGCTCTCCATCCCCAGCGGTCTGCACACGGCGTGCGGCAGCCAGGTGACCCTGTGCGGCCACCGAAGGCTGACCCAGCCCAGAACCAGGGGCCTTTGCGTACACTCTTCTGACCGCTCATCGAGTTACATAAACTCCCAGCAGGCTCTCCATCTCCAGGGCTTTCCGAGGACATACTTGAGGCAAGAGTCATCCCGGCATGGAGTGCCTGGGACAGATGTTGCAGCCTGCCACGAGAAAGAGACCCAGATGGAGGACTGAAGGGGGTGGAGGGAGCCCGGGGAGGGGACACAGGCTCTTCGGCTCACATGGAGAACACATCAGATCATTACGTGCCCCTGCTGAGAAGCTCGGCTTTCCCCCCGAGCCCCAGCGTACTTCATGAAGGAGTATGTGGATGCAGGCACAGATGTCAGAACTGGAGGGGTCCCTTGAGACTACCTCGTGCAAGCCCCTTGTAATACAGATGCACAGACTCCGGGCCAGAGAGAGCAGGGTAGCCGTGCGTCGGCTAAGGGTTCGTTGAGTGCCTTCTTCCAGCCAGTGCACCCCGTGTGATGGTCACTCGCTCATCCTGCATCACAGAGATGTGGACAGTCATAGAAGGAGGTAGAAAAGGCTTCTGGACCTGGAAGCCTGGATTGTAATGTACCCACGATACCATTGTTTCTGAAGGAAAAGGTGGTGTCCGTGCACAGGGTTTGAGTAGGGTGTGCAGCAGAGAAAATGGGTAACTGAGGCTGTTTAGGAAAAGGTCAGCAGGCAAGGCCTCAGCACCCTTGCAGGCTTTCGCCGTGTTTTTATTGAATGAAATAGAAAGAAAAGCCTGTTTTCCTCAACCTCAGGGAAAATTGGATTGTCTCTTCAAATCAGTCCTTTGACAACCAATCGACTCTGGCAATCGAACGAGACTGAACTCAGCATTGGGCCGGCCCCAGGCTTTGACCATATTGCTTTATGATGCAGGCTCACTTTAGAGGGGCTGTCCCATGAGGTATCTCATGCTGTCCAGGAGGGAAGTGTATTCACCAGTGGACTTCTAGCATGGAAGGACAGCGCCTGGGTGTCAAACACACCTACTTCAAGCTCTGGCTTCACCAGTGAAAACTGACTTACAGCAAGCCTCTATCTGTTATCAGTTGTCTCATCTGTGTAATGGGAGTGATTAGAATCCCGTAAGTCTATGTGGCTGGTAACACTTGATATTATGATTAAAAATCTTTAAATGCCTTCCATATAGTAAGTACTCAATAATTGCTATTATTAGTATTGTTATAGACAGTAAGTACTCAGTCATTGTGAGTGTTAATAATAAAAATAGCCACCTACACCGCTCATCGGTTCACAATAGTAAAGTTATGAAGAGTTTCACTGGATAACATTATTCTAAGTCAACTTTCTTTTAAGTTTCTTCTCTGGGGCGCCTGGGTGGCTCAGTCGTTAAGCGTCTGCCTTCGGCTCAGGTCATGATCCCAGGGTCCTGGGATCGAGCCCCGCATCAGGCTCCCTGCTCCGTGGGAAGCCTGCTTCTCCCTCTCCCACTCCCCCTGCTTGTGTTCCCTCTCTTGCTGTCTCTCTGTCAAATAAATAAATTAAATCTTTTAAAAAAAGTTTCTTTTCTAATTCTCAAGTGAAAAAAAGGAGAAAATACGGGAAAGAACCAAAAGAATAAAATTTTTATTTTTTATTTTTTGAGACTTTTATTTTTTATTTAAATTCAATTAGCCAAGGTATAGTACATCACTAGTTTTTGATATAATGTTCAATGATTCATTAGTTGAGTATAACACCCAGTGCTCATCATACCACGTTTAAGAATAAAATTTTTAAATCCACAATCCTACAATCCACATATAACTACCCTGTGAACACATTGGTGTATTTCTCTCAATGTTGTTGTTGTTGTTGTTTTCCGTATGGGTGTGTGTGGAGAGAGAGAAAGAGAAGTTGTATATAAACGAAATCATACTTTACATAGATAACCATTTTCCACAGAAAATGGTTCTATAATATTCCATCTGTGTACACACCCTAACTTACACAACTATTCTCTTATTGTTAGGCTTTGGAAATTTCCCCACTATTTTTGCTCTTATAATTCATGCTATAATGAAATTATTTGAGTAGAAATCTGTTCTGTACCTCTCCTAATTTCTTTTGGAGAAGATTCTCTTGCCAGAATTTTTGGATCAAAGGATATAAACTCCTTTCTGTCCCTAATATGTTTTGTCAAGTTCATTTCCAGTAGGGTTCCACTAAATCACCCGGCCTTCAGCAGAATATAAACAAATACCTACATTTATTTTTTTTTCCATTTCATAGGTGAAAACAGCATTTTTCTGATTTCATTGTTTTGATTACTAGTAAGCTTGATGGCTTTTGTTGGATCTTTTTCTAAGAACTATATGTTCACACCCTTGACCCCATTTTCTGCTATATTTGTTAATTTTCTTATCACCATGAATGAGCTTTTTATATAATAAAGATATTTTTTTGAATGTCACTGCAGTGGCAAATAAATTTCAGAGTTTATTGTTTGCCTTTTAATTTTTAATATTTTGACACACAAGTTTTAAATTTTATGTGGCTTGAAAATTTAATATAACATAATTAAATCTGCTCTTATATATACAACCAATTCCAACTCCACACTGTTAAACCTCACAACATTCAAGAAAACTCAGTAAAGATACCTTCTATATACTTAAACTAGTAGTACCAAGCATATTATACTATCCTGTATATTGATGATTTGCTGAAACTGGACTGCTGGGTACACAGAGGTCTGTTAGACTATTTTCACTTTCTGTTCATGTCACATGTTTTAAAATTCCCCATAATAGAAATCTAGGACATTTATTTTGTAGTCTTGACTCCTCAGGCACACAAGCCTTATCTGATTTATGTTCTATTGCCTTTCAAGCTTCATGGATATAAATTCCTAATTTGTGATCTTGGACCCATTTCAAAATTTCTGTAAGCCTTAACTAAGTTCTCTACTAAAAAACAAAACAAAGAAATAAAACTATACCAAACTTGGAGGATTGTTGAAAGGGAGAAATGAAATCATGCATATCTAGCATATAATATGATGCCTGGCACACAGTAGGTGCTCAATAAAGGTTTTATTATTATTACTACTACTATTGCTGCTGCTGCTATTATTCCAATTCCTGTAGGTCAGACTTTCTTTCGGCAAGAATCAGAAGTTGATCCTGGCCGATTAGGTAGCAGAGCAGTTTATTTCAAAGATACTGGGAAGATAGGACAAGTTCCTGGAAAGCTCCAGATCAACGCCTGGAAGCCTGGCATCAGGAGAAACCTGCTGGGGCAGCTGCAGCCCCGCTGAGCACAAGTGGCAACTGCCCCCCTTCAGTCACCTGAACAGTGTCTTTTCTGCACCAGAGCTGGGTGCCCCGCCATCGCACCTGCCAGCCCCATGTTTCTGAGCGGGCTCTGCTTCCTCACACTGCTCCTTTAAGTGGGTCTGACCTGTGAACCGTTGAGGAGCCAGACCCATAAGGCTGAAAGTCTCCAAACTGGAGTTCAAAGAGTGCTGAAAACCGGGCAGAAAACATAACAACGTCCTGTATGGTCAGTCTCCTCCTTAACTGCCAAAAATGATGACAACAACAGAGATCTAAGAAAGAGCTCTCCACTCATGGGAGCGTGCTTGCCCTCTGCATGAAGAGGCCAACCCAAAAATTTCAGTGCTCTGCTGGGCAAGCAGTCCAGGGTCTCTGGGTGATGCTAACTCCTCCTCTGGTTCTATTCTAAGTCTCTTAATGTGCCAGAGCCCTGGGACAACACCATAAAGACTGCCACCACCACCACACACAAATCACACAAGGGAACGAGGGAAGAAAGGGGGAATTTGTTATAAGACAATATGCGAGCACATCATGAAACTGTAGTTAGAGAGACTTAAGTATTATGTTCGTTCTGCTCTCAGCCAGCATCTCAGCTGCTCAGAAACCTTGACTTCATGGAATGACCCAAACCAAACACCCAATCTTCACTCCTGAGGGATCTGAGCCATCAGTGATCTGACCAGTAGGCAGACTTCATATTCTTTTTTTTTTTTTAATTCCTGAACATTAAAAAAAGGAAAAAAAAAAAAGTAGAAGACCCCACAGAGGAACTTCTTAATTCTAGATATACCCCTCCCTGTCCAATTTTGTTAGCAAAAGCCTATTTCCCCCTTGGTCATCAGGATTAATCACCCAAGAAAGCAGCATGACCTCTTTTTTGGCCTATCCATCAAGGGCATGGAGAAGCCTGAGAATAACCAGGTGGCAGTTCAGCTTCCTGCCAGACGAGCAGAACCCAGAGTCGCAGGGATGAAAAATAAAATTCCCTTAGTGGGGTCACTAAGCATATGGCTGCCTTGGGAAGTCCCATCTGGGGAGATGACTACCTTTACAATTCGAACATCACAGAGCCCGATTCCAAGCTGCCGAGCATGAAATTTGGAGTTCTGGGGTGGCTGGAGACTTTCCCTTTCAATCCTGGTTACTTTGCACCCCTGAGTCCCCTGGGGTGCATGTTGCTATTAGAAAACACTCCCGACAGTCCTGCTTGATGGGAGGAATATGGAAGAAACAAATGTGTTGGACCGCAGAGCCCTTACCTACTCACCTCGGGCAGAAAAGTGTTCCAGGTGGAACACAGGTCAGGGAATCCAGACTGGAGAGCAGAATCCCACCTCACCTCGTGACCATATAGCATTGTCCTGAGAATTGGGTTAAGTAACAGATGCAAAGTGTGTGTCATGTAGTAGATACTCAGTGACCATGGAAATGTGTTCCCTCCGCACCTCCCAACCACACTGGGCGGTGAATAGGCAGTATGCTCCTGTCACCATTTTACAGATTAAAAAGGACAGATTACCTGTTAACGAGGACACAGCTAGGAAGTGGGAGTGGCAATGGCAGGAAATGACCTTGGCCTTTTGGCTTCAATTCCCATTAACCAGACTCACCACTTCTCCAGCCACAGAGCCTCAGTCTGCTCTTACTCACCCCATAAGCCACCGTTTCCCAAATACTGAGTCACAGCTCCGCCTCCTCTCAGGCGGCAGGAGAATCACAACACGCTCCATCACAGGATTGGCAGACCCCACCTTTTTCTGGGGGCCCCTGCTGGGAATGCACGAGGCCAGGGCTGCCAGGAACTGAGAGAGTAGGTAAGGCGTCTGCTCCCATGGAGTGACCCGACCTGCATGAGACGGCGGGATCTGTGACGCTGCCAAGGATCACATCAGAAAGATAATATTTGAAGAGTGAAAGGTTCTCCGAAGAATGTTAAAATCCTTCAAGTGAGTAAGAGCCTAAAGTTCTTGAGGCATGACTCATGCTGGATGAGCCAGAACGTAAGCTATAGATAGTGGATAAAATAGGTCACGAGATAGCAGAGTGTTAGAGCTGGAAGGGATTTGGGCACTGATCTATCCCTTTAGCAAAGAAGAAATTGTGGTTCAAGGTAGGAGCCTGACTTTTCTGAGATCACATAGTTAAGGGGCCACACTGGGACCCGAACCCAGGCTTTGTCACTCATGCATTCATGCATGCGTTCATTCATTCAATATTTATTGGGTACATCCTATGCACTGAGTGGGGGAAGATTACTGAGAATACAGCAGCAAAAAAAAAACAAGCAGGTTTTCTATCTTCCCGAAGCTGACACTCTAGAGGGAAGGAGAGACAATTAAGCATACAATTGTGTACAATGATGAGCAGTGCTGGGATGAGGGGGGTAGAGAGCTGTGGAGGCACAGTAGAGGGTGGTCTCATCCCATCTGTGGGCTCGAGAAAGGCCCCCTGGATTAAGTGATGGTCCAGCTGAGCCCTGCAGACTAAGGAGGCGTTAAGTGAAAGGGGATTGGCTGGAAGGAAAGAGAATGCTCGGCGGCGGGGTGAGGGGGGTCTCTACATACCAGGTCCAGTACTAGACCCTTCTTGAAGGAAATACAAGTGATACAGATGCTCTCACACTCAACAAGAGTATGGAAGGACCCCTCCATCTGCCAAGAGGAGGTGACATCCAGTCTGGATCTTAAAGGAGGAATAGGACTTCAAGTCCAAGGCCAAGGAGATCATGTGGGAAAAGGCATAGAACAAGAAGAGCCTACAACAGTCAATTCCTGGCATAGGTCAATTAATGTTTGTCAGATGCTAAACCCTAGGACTAATTTCAATCAGTGGAGCTCAGAGAAGAACAGGGGAGTTTCCTGGTTTCCAGCAGCTGTTAGTGACAGCACCCCAGCTGCGGATTTTAGCAGTCATGCTTCAGCCCACCCCAGCGCCACTGCCCACACCCCCTGCTCTATTCCGTTCCGTGGCCTGCACAGCCACAATGGCCAAGGGGCTCGTGTCTAGGAACTCATGGTGCCCACCCAAACCTGAACACCCTAAGTGGGTGAGGAAATAGAAGTCCCAGTCTCTCAGCTAATTAATTTTACTCCAATAATAGCAGCAACGGAGCAGACACACGGACGCCTACTAGAAGGACGAGAAGTCCTCATGTCCCGTCCAGGTGCACAGATTGAACAGATTAAAGAAAGCAGTGCTCAGGATAACAACCTTCCCAGTGCACATCAGGGTGGAGTGTGCCGAACGAGGACGCCTTGCTTCTCCTTTATCACGGCTCCGCTGGCTTCCCCAAGGACTGAAACGAAGAGGACTGAACTGGTTCCAAAGTCTGTGGTCCTAGCAGGCAGCTCCAGACAAGGGAATGGACAGACGGACTGCGGTCTGAGACACGAGGGGTTGTCCGGGCAGTTGGCATAAGAGGTACCCTCCCTCATCCTAGCACTGCTCAGTCTGTAGAACTCAGAGTCTGCCCAGAGCCCTGTGTGGGAATTACACTTTGCCTCTGAATAGGACTGATCCGTTCATTTGCAGAGTCACTCACCTAGGGTGCCTCAAGCCCTATGTTGACACTGGGGACAAGGCAAGTGACAAGGCAAGTATTGGTCACAGTCCCCATTCTCAAGTTTTTCTCAGCTCCCTCCTTCCCTTGAAGCAGAGTTTGGCGGCTTCCTGCCACATGACCCACCAACCCCGTCCTTCCCCTTGCTCACCTCGGCTGAGGACTTGCCATGTACCAGGCATGGTGTCCTGTGCTGAGAGCCTTCCACTGTTTATCTTAGTTCATCTTTCCCCCCAGCTGTGAGGTAGAAGTTACTGTCAGCCCATTTTACAGGTAGGTAAACTGAGGCACACCTTTTTATTCACCGGGTAAATACTAATAGGAAACCTATCCAAGCAGCAGGATAGTCTTCTGAGGAAATGAGGAAAGGGAATGAAGGAACATTTATTGAGCATCGACATGTCAGGAGCCGTATGTTTTCCCAAAGTGACTTCATGTAATACCCTCCCAAAAAAGCTGGGAAGTGAATTTTGATTTCTCAGTTTTTACAGGTGGGCCAGGGTTTCCACAATGAACTAAACAAATAAGCGCCCTCCCCGTGGAACTGACACCTCTTGTCACAGAGAAAAACAATCCATCCATCAGGCAATTCTTTAACTAGACCAGAGTGAGCACAGAGAAGGAGAAGTATGCAGGAGATGGGGACAGAGAGTGCCAAGGGGGTAGTCAGGGAAGGCTTCTCCGAGGAGGTGACACTTGAGTTCAGACCTGAATGAAGTGAGATGGCAAGTCGTTTAGTGTCTAGATGGAGAACTGTCCTCGCCAGGACACTTGCTGTTACATTTCCAGCTCCCACACCCGGGGCCTTCATAACCCAGCCCCCTCGGGAATCTATTCTAGAGCAGGATTGGCACTTGAGTTATTCTCAGGCCCAATCTCCCTGCCTCGGGCTGCTTAAGACAGATTGTTTTCTAGGGGAAATTTTAGACAATCCGCAGTGTGTGCCGTGGTCAGTCTGGGGATGTGTGGAGGTAGGCTGCAGTATTTGATGGCAGGAGCTCCAAATATCTTTGGCACCTGACTTACTAGGGTCCCTGAGAGCCAAGTGGTTATCCAGCCACCTGCAGAACCCGCTCCAGGACCAGGAAACTATCTCCCCCAGCCGTTTCACTGAGGTCCTCAAACAGAATGAGATACATTCTACAAAGCCCATGAAGTCCCTTCTCATCTTACCAGCCTGCAGCGTGGGGTGGATACTCCTAGAGGTCAGGGTCCACATCTTACCAGCCTGCAGCGTGGGGTGGATACTCCTAGAGGTCAGGGTCCACATCTTATTTATTTCTGCATGCCCCCATGCCCAGCTCTGGCCCTGGCATCTAGCAGGTGTCTAATTCAATCTGTTGAATAGAATTGAAAATGCACCCTGATATGAACCAAAATTTGCCTCTCTGAAACCTGTCCTTTTTAGTATGTTGAGGACCATATAACAAAATTCTTCTTCCACACATCAGCTCTTCAGGGAAAAAGAACAGGGGTAGGATGGAAATGAAATATTTGTTGAGCACTTAACTAAGCATCAGGCCTACATGCTTTCCAAGTGTGGCTTCATTGAATCCTCCCGACAACTCTGTGAAGTGGTTGTTGTTTTCCTTTTCACGGATGCAGAAATAAATGTCGGAAGCCCCTAGTCATAGTTCTGGCCCCACCATTTACGAGCTGTGTGCCTTTGTGGACGCTTCTAATCTCTCTTTTCAGTTCATCCTTCTGCCTGCCTCCCAGGGGTTTGAAGACAGCAACTGTATCCCTCTGAGTCTTTCCTTTCTCATCCCCAGGCTAAACATCACCAGTCACTGTCAGCATCCCTGCTGGTGCTGTGGCCAAGAGCACAGACTCTGGAACGAGAATGACCAGGATTTGTCCCCAACTATGACACCTTGTGCCCAGGGGATGTAGCCTCCCCGAATGTTGATTTCCATCTGTGTGACGCAGGACTCCTCACAGAACTGGCCCAGAGTTGCTGCAGATGAAATAGGATAATAAACGCCAGCCACATTTCAGCTGAACTCGTGCTGGTTTTGCCAGGGTCCTGACTCACATTCTAAGATAGTCGGAACCGGACATGATCTTTGTTTTCCGGGGAACATCCTCATCTGCCCTGCCAGCCCAGATCCTGTCTCTTGCAGGGCGGGGGCATGGGTGGGGGGCGGGCAGTAAGGACCTGGAGCGTGTGAACAGGACCAAAGTCATACCACTTCCAGAAACCCATGCAAGCTGTGCAGCTGGAAAACTTAAGAACCGATGATAAATAAACTGTTTACTCGGAGTGGAGGAAGGACGGTCATCATCTGATCTAAGCACGGCGGGGGGGAGTTTCATTACATTGACTGTTTCAGAGAGACCATCAGGAGCACCTTCTCCATCCTGGGAGGATGAGTGGCTACAAGCCCCAGCAACAGATCACCATCTGGCATACTTTCTTAAAGTCTCAGCGGCACGGTTTTTTCACATAAAATATTTCTAAAATCGGATTTCAACATCCAGTCTGCCCACACGGGAAGAGAGGGAACCCTATGTGAAAGGTTTTCGTGGGCCACGCCTGCAAGTGGCATGTGAAATTTCCACCTGGTCTAGTGGCTATGCCTCCTAGCAAGAAAGGCCGAGAAATCCAGGATAGCTTGTGTCCATGAGTAAAAGGAAGCAGATTTGTCAAAGAAGGAGTAACGGGCACCAAAACATCTTGCTCTGTACCCAGGGAGATAACATGTTGATCATGCAGAACAATTGAGCACCCACTCCCTTTACTTCAGCCTCTCCCTGCGAACGGGCTTCTGGCTACGCCTCCCCATTACCAAAATCCTATTTAAGTGTTTTTCCTAAGCAATAAAGAAATCTCCCTTTAAAAAAAATATCCATTCTACTGTCAACCCTAAAACTCATAAATATTTGCTATTATTTTGTGTATGTTTTGTCCCCTTACATAGAAAAAAAAATATTTAAAGAAATCACCCATAATCCTGTATCAATTTTAATGTGTTTCTTTCTTCTATATTTCCAAATGCTCAAATCTTGTACTGCCTTGAAGGTCCTCTTTAAATGATCTACCTTCCTTGAACCTGAGACTCAGAAAGGTTAAGTAACTTGACTGAGTTCACACAGCTAGGGAATAGTAGAGTCAGATTTCTAACCATGATCTAACCCCAGGGCCCAGGCCTTTGCCAATGCATGATCTTGCCCCTCAAAATTCCTTGTAATTGTCCCTGGCCTTCTATTCACCCCTGTCTGCTGGATGGTAATTATCTGTGTCTAAAGTATACAGTGACCTGTCCATGATATACCTGATCTCTGTTATTAGAGCGTCAGCTCCCACAAAGCAGGAGCTATTTTTGATTCCGCTTTGCAACTACAAGGCCTGGCCCAGAGTAGCTGTTTAATTGTCTACCACGCAAAGAAGCAAATGTTTATCAGATAGTCATATCGGAAGCTACCTAAAAGGTGTCTGTCCAATTCACAGCCCCCGTTCCTATTTCACACAGTTACCAAAGTACAGACTTTGGAGCCTACCAAATGCAAATTCAGTTTTGCCTCCACTGCCGTGTGACTTTGGACAAGTTACTGAACTTCTTTTGAAACCCAAGTGAGGGAATCCCAAGTGAGTGAATGCACCACACATTCGATGTACAGTATTGCTTAGATTATTGTTAATATTATTACCATTATTATTGTTATTTACTGTGCAACTCTTCTAATTTACTATAGAGAGAAAAGAACAAAACATGTCAGGCCTGGCAACAAAAAGGAGGTGGGCTTTTGAGTGGCTTCTTGTGACCCTCAGAGAGCAGATTGGAGTAAGTACTCTTTGGGGGGAATTCTTGACCCTTCTAAAATCCCATTAAACCTAAACACACATCTGTTAGCACACACCAAGCATGCAGTGTCTGCTTTCACCCAGCGTTGAGTAGTACAAGGAGGAATATTATACCCAGTAACTCATATGGAACTATTTATCCCCAATCACTTTGTGCTTTTCCTTAAACTTTTCCATAGTCTTTGGTTTCAAAGGCCATTTTAGAACGACTAAATTTCCTTGCAAAGTAGATCTCCCCCGCCATTCCCGTTCCCCACCCCCACCCCCAAATAAGAGAGATTGTTTTAGGAAAATTTCTTTGGGGCATAGAGGCCTTGAGTTTCCTAACTTGCTTTCTCCTGTTCTCCTTTTTCCTTTTAAATAACAATGGCCCAGGAAAATAAGATTCATTAAATTAAGAATGATGGGGAGGCAACAGGACTGAGTTGAAAGGAGTTTGTGGCTTACTGCTTAGCAGGGAAATCACAAGGCTCTTTCAGGGGAATCTTACAAGACCAGAGGAACTAAGAGATCCTATACTTCTGCTTCCTCATTTGGAGGTGGGAAAACTGAGGCCCGGGAAAGGAGAATCACTTCTCCCAAGTGACATAGCAAGTCAGTCAGAGAACTGAGACTTGAACTCAGGTTTCCTAAATCCAGCCAAGTCAGGCGCCAACGCCTCCAGAAAGCAGAGCCTGAGGCAGGGATTACAGCGTTGATGTTTTACTTGGAAGGTGCAAGCCCAGGCAGTGAGAGTGAAGAGAAGAGGAAGTGAGGCCAGGAAAGGTGGGAGGCCCTTGGGGGGCGGGGGGGCGGCGAATGCCGTGAGAAGCACCCCAGTGCTTGCACCTGTTGCAGAGACAGGCTGGTTTACTCAGCATTCAGGACTTCTCATGAGCTGCAAGCTGAAACTGCATCTCCAGGTTGGGGATCTAGAAACTGCCTCATCTCTGACCAATCAGATGGTGAGTTGGCAGATAAAGAACCCAGTTTCCTCACCCCTAGTTAGGATAACTGTAGGGATACACACTGCACTGACTCCCGAATTGGGTGACCAGTGCATCTGGATTCTCTGGGGACAGACCCCTTGATCCCAGGTAAGCTGGGTCAACTGGTCCCCCTACCCCAGAGGACCCCAGTGTGACTGAGCTCCAGCTGTTCACCATAACTTGTTACTGGTTTCCTTCCCTGGCATGTCTCACTTTCCTACGGGCATTGCATAGGACCATCACTCATTCAGCTACTTGCCTTCCAGGCTCTGTCTCGGGGTCTGCTTCTGGGGAATGCAAGTGCCTGGCACAGAGTGTGCTCTCGATAAATGTGGTGAGTAATCATATTAAAATGACATAACAAAGCCTTCTCCCTCTTCCTTCCAGTTGCTTTGCAGACTTGAACAAAGTCGATATGAAACCCTCAGCCTGCTCCCCAGGCACCCCGTTAAGTCAGCAGTCTAAACTGGTTTTGCCCACTCCAGGCAGCCAAACGGTGACTGCGCTAGTCAGCCAGGGTCCACCTGGCCCAGATGCATGTATATATCAATGTCTGCACAGCTGCTCCAACTGGAGACTTTTGTGACCCAAAAGAATTAGTCAAAAATGACTAGAACGACAGAGAACAGAATAGTATACATGAGTTGTCATCCAGTTAATTTAAGTCCTGTTTGTATGATCTGCAATCCACCTACCTTCAGCCTAAAGATGGGGGGGGGGGGTGTTGCTGTTCAAAATGCTGGCTCCGGGGTCCCATCGCAGACTCCCCTTACTGAGTGCTTCCCACCCCAACCCCTGCATGCATAACACACTCTCTCCAAGAAATTCTCAGGCACATGAAACTTTGAGAGCCATTGCTCTAAACAACCAACAGAGACTTGGCTTCTCTGTGAGGAACCAGTAAGAGTTTCCCTCCACTCTCAGTGTGGTCCAGGTGGATTTCTCCCCTCCTCTGCCCAGCTTCTGCACTTCCCCTTCAGAGAGGCTCCTCCTGCTTTTGTCCCACTGGTTGGGACTGACATGGTCACTTTTGAGGGGGCCTGTGTTCTCAGTCTCTCCATCAGAACTTGTTCTAAAGTACAAGGCACCATCCAGCATGGTGCCCACAGTCAACGCCTCCGGCTAATGATGGATGTGCCCAGCTAGCACTTGGCCAGTCTTCCCTGATCTGGGCCTCTGTGCCTACCTGGCCTCAGGTGCACAGGGGGTCAGGACACGGCGCACTGTGCCTGAGCTGCCATCATCAAAGATTGTTTTGTTCCACTCCCTTTGGTGGTCAAAGAATTTCATCTCTGGGACCCCAGATGGAAGTGGATTTTCCCCATTGGGTAGAACCCAGTCTGGGTACTTGGTTATGGCAGCACTCGCAAACTAGAAAGCAAACGAGAAAGAAATGCATCCGCCTTGATTGCTCCCATAACCCAGCACCTGGAACAGTTCCTGCCACATAGTACGTCCCTCATACATAACTATTTTACCAACACTCTGAAAACGCAAACTACAGTACTCCTAGATCCCCCCAAATGGACCTGCTCTTTCATACATCTGAGGCTTCGCATATGCTGCTCCTCAGCCTAAAACTCCCCTTCCCCATCCAGCCAAAGAAATCCTACTTTTCCTTCAAAACTCAGTTCTGACTCATATTCTCCAAGGACACCCCTGACCCCGCTGGGCCGAATGGATCATCACCACCTTCTCTGTGCTATCCTGAACTTTGTACCCATGCTTCTACATCATTGTAACTGCAGGGCTAGGAGACTGCCTTCAGAAACCAGATTCAACTCTGATCGCTGCCATCTAGCACTGGGCCTGGAGCAGAAGGGTTGATTCATCTTGAAACCACCACTCTGAATCTGGATGATCTAGCTGCAAAGCAGACCTTCCCCCCACCCCCGTCCACAAGGGACTTACTGCCTCATGGGGGACAGATCCATAAACACACATACCTGGCACATACTAGTGTTGAAATAACTTTCTAGGCCCAAGAAGGAGCTGCTCCTGCCAAGGGTGCCATGCCAGCAAACCAAAACTTAGATGCCTTTCCTATCCCTGTAAATGTTCAGCTGGACCAAAAACAGAAACATAGTGTATCCACTCAGCCAGCTCCAAACACCAAGCCAGCTCTGGTCTCTGTACTTACCTCCTTGTTCCTTCTCACCCCAAACCAGGTGGACTATGTGGACCCAGCCAATCAGTATTTCCCACTTTTCTCTTCTTTGTTCTTCTTTACCCTCTGAGAGCTTTCTACCTTCTGCCCCATTTTGCAGTTCTCCAGATGGAGCTGGTCGGCTTCATGAAGCGTTAAATCGAATTTGTATCACCTAAATTGTCATCTTTAATCATTTAGCACTAGCTACTCAACAAATATTTATTAGATTTAAATTAATTTGCCAAATGGTCACCACCACCAAATCCGCATGTTATTTTGCCTGCTTAGAATATTCACCTCTGTCCTCACCTTCCCAACAAACCGCCCCCATTTTTTAAAAGCAAAACTTAAATCTCACTCTTCCACAGTTCCCTACCTGGCTATTCCAGAGCTTCCTAAGCTCCTCGAGTGACTGCAAAATATGACTCACTGTAAGAAGCAAGAACTCAGCCCAGACATGAGGCTGGCCGGGCACACCTCCTTCATCCTGGAAACATTTCTTGACTCTGAAGCCAGCAAGAGCCAGGTCTGTCCCTCCCCTGCACTGACTCCACCTGGGAGGACCTCTCCCCCACCAGGGCTGGACGCAAAGCCAGCTTGTCTATTCCCAGCCTGCATTTTTGCCTTAAGGAACAAAATCTGCATGTAAAGAAAACACTGACAGGAACCATCTGCCCTCCCCAAAAGCTTGAAAGAAGCTGCATGTGGACTCCCTAATCCTTCCTCTCTCCCCTCCCCAGGAATGAATTTCATTTGGAGGAAAAATTAGGGGGACTGTGAGGGAGAGGTAGGCCAGACACATCTGGACAGCTTTTCTTTGTAAATTCAGAAGACTGCAGGGAATCACTTTCTCCCCTTGACAAAGGAAATGGCCCATGGTCAGGAATTGATGACTTGCAAATCTCATGCAGGAGAAGAGGTTATTGTGCCTCAGAGGTCTTTGGGGCTTAGGAAAAAAAAAAAAAAAAAAAAAAGAGCAAATAATTTAAACGGGCAGCTGTTTATGGGACCAGAAACCCCAGCACCAGCACCAGTCAGCAGAGATTGAAATTCTGGATGCTTGGCATTCAACACCGGGCTGTGTCCTGATGATGCATTCCCCAATCCATTCATTCAGTTATTTAGCAAAAATATCTTTCGATGTGCTTAAGATTCTTTGCTGGGCAGTGTGCTTGGTGCTAGGGAAATAGCCATGGGCTTAGATTCATCTTCATCTCTAACAACCTCACGGGAAACAGTCACATAAACAATAATATACAGACCAACAGTCACAAGCAATCATCTGGAAACAAGGATGAATTGGGTGTTAAGTATTATAAATGAGGTATTTGAAAAAAAAAAACTCTTCACTTGACTAGTACCTTGACTTTGGGGGAGGGGGTGGTAGGAGACAAAGCTTTGGAGAACAGGGCACAAAGCTGGATCCTGAATATTATCTGTTCTGCCTATAAGAAAAAAAAAAAAAAAAAACCTCTAAGAGAGTAGGAAAGCTGAGCAGTGTGAAAGTCAGTGGCACATTTGGGGAAAGGGGGCAGATGTGTGACCCAAGCTCAGGAAATGATGGGAAGCATTAGGGGAGAAAGCTGTAGAGGAAAGCAAGGGCCAATTCTTGGAAGACCGGCCGCGCAAGAGTATCATCCTTCAGCACTGTGCGACCTTTTCCATGAAAGTTTTCCAAACGATAGGCAGGCATATAGATGGATGGGCTTATAGGGAAGCCAAGGGAAGAACCAAAGTCCAAAGCAGCCTCTTATAAACATAAAATTTATTTGAAATTTCATCTTTTCTGCCTTAAAAAAAAATCGCGTGCATTTTACATTCTCCTTAATAATATAATTTTGGCTTTACTATTTTTTAAAAAAAAAAGTTATTTTTCCCAACTCTTTAAGTGGAATGAACACCCAGCAAATGGCCTTACATCTTTGAACGTACAGCCACGGGTAGCCCTCCTGGGAGTATAGAAACGCCAGTCTGAGTAGCAGAGCTTGTTGGAGGTGGAGACCCAATCAACGTTTTAATCAGAAGAAGACAAAGGAACAACACGATGAAGGCTTCACTCACACCTCCACCCTCCTCAATCCCAGAGAGCCTCCTTCCCCACAGAGCAAGAAAATGCAGGTAAAGGACACAGTTCCTCTTATGCAAGTGGGCACAAATCCAGAGCTAACACAATGAGGTCACCCATCCACAGCACAACCCACAGTTCCGTTCTTCCGCCGGGACCACAACTAACCAGGGGTCTTCTCCAGTGAGGTGACCCAACGCTTCATATTCAGTGCATCTCAGTCCTTCGTGGTCCTGTTTCTGAAGGGCCTGACAGTGTTTTGTAAACCTTTCCACCAGAACACAGTAATATGACAAGACCAGGGGAATCGGCCTCATAGTCCTCACTGTCCTCACCGCGTAGCCAGAACACTTTCTCCTCGATGGTGGAAATCAAGCACACAAGCCAAACTTTCTTCCTTCGTTTACCTCGTGGTTGCAGGTGTCCAGAGTGGCCGGGGAGCCCCCGTAGCTAACTTTACTCTGGCAAATGAAAAAATTAGGTGGGGATGAGCTAGGAAGCACCTGATTGTACTTTTCAAGTCTTTGATGGTTGTAATAGCGTCTCAGGCTCTCCTCGGAAGTGTAGTATTGCTTCTGATTTTTTTGTTTCTGTTTTTGTGTAAGTGGTGAATATTAATGACTTCTGTGTGATCCTTTCTCCCCATAGTAGGCCTTCTGTGGGTCAGGAAGCCATGCGCAATTTCCGTCAGTTACCAAAGTTATCCATCCCAGCTAGGCATCCAGACCAGAGTAATAATGACAAGGAGTTTTAGTGCCCCATTGTCCTTCTATGAAGGGTACTCGAGTGAGACCTCTATTACCTGACCTACAGAAGTCCTTCCCCCAAGTTCCCACCCACCTTGGTTTAAATGGTGAAACATGGTGCAGTTCAGAATTCCTAGCTCTAGCTTAGAGCAAGTACCAAAGAGAATTCCAAGAGTTTCGCCACTTCTCTTTCCTTGGGGTACAACTGCTAGGTCTAAAAATGGCAGCAGGTTCCTTTGGGGTAGACTGAGAAGATATTCACAGGGACGTTATAGTGTGTATGAAGCAAGGCCTGTTTTCAAGGGGTCCAGGCCTTCTCTCCACCCGAGACTTCAGGGGCTGAGCCAGGGGTAAGATTGGAGAGGAATGATGGGCAATGTCCTGGCTCAAGGCAATCATTGCTTCACCCTTGGCTATGTTACAATCTGTCTGGGGGACCGAAATTATACGTGGAAATGTTTAATGTCTAATTACATCATGATACATCATGATATGAATATAGGGTGCCGTGACAACGTGAAGTAGGGGACTCTGCCCTAGACCAGTTAAGAAAGCTTCCAAGGAAATGACATTGAAGCTAAAAATGTGAAGGATAAACAGCCATACTCTCAGGGTGGGAAAAGCATGACATTACAGTCCCAATTTTGTTCCAATTTTATTTTAAAAGCTAGATGCATATATATATATATATATATATACATATATATATATATATATATACACACACATAATTGGAGTATCCCCCTACTTGGTTTGGGACACATCATTTATATTCCAGGAACTGACCAGGGTACAATGTGATTGTTTCTATGCAATATGTACATATAGGTACATGGAAAAATGTCTGGAAGTGTATATAATAAAGTGTTAATGCTGCAAGGTGGAGTTATAAGTGAGTTTTTTCCCCTTAGAAATAGTTCTCTCTAGGAGAGAGACACACACATACACAAAAGCAGTTACTATTTTTGCAATAAGAAAAAAAGTGACCCATTAGTTTGTGTGAAGAGAGAGAAGCCTGTGCATTTGACCTCTTGACTCTCACCTCCAGCAGGGTCTAGCCGGACAACAGTCTCTGCATTCCACCTGTCGCCATGGACTTCCAGAACTGACACCTAAAGGCCGAGGAGCAGAGAGTGGTGCCAATCTGGCCCAGGGCTGCATCAGTCAGGACCCAGTACTGAGCCAAGGCTGGGGCTCTGACACCAGGCAGACTCTCGGCGTTCTTTCTGGCACATCTGGCTCCGGCTGCTGCCTGGGCAGCATGCATCCTTGGGCCAAGTATCCCTGGGAGGGCCTGGCCATCAGAGCCCCCAGATGCAACTCCAGCCTTCACCTGCTGTTAGTCAAAACTGCACTGGCCTCAAACAGAACAAATGCTTGAGCCAATGGCCTCACCACCTCTGCTCTGAGGGCCATCAAGACATCTTGAATTCTTTCCCTAATGTTTTGGGTTTGTCAAAACTCTCAGTCATGCTTGGCTGATTAATTCTAAATGCATGAGGCTTAAAAAGAAGCGGGGGGAAGCAAATGGGATCCTTATGTTTTTGATTCATTCACACCTAATTCAGCCAGATGTGAGGGAAGGGCAGGGGGAGGGGTACCAGATGCTCTGCACTTGATCATGGAGCATCCCATCCAGACAAGAGGTGACAGGGACTGGGTGTCAATAGGGAGCCAGAAAACCAGGATTCTTGTCCCGTCTTTACTAAGTGCCTTCTCTGTGCCGAGCCCTCTGCTGGGCACTAGAGACACAAAGATGAGCCGAACAGGTTTCTGCCTCCAAAGGATTCAAAGTGCAATATCAGAGATAAATAGATAAGCAATTAGCTCCCCTAAAGAGTGTCAGGGATGTACAGGGTATACTGGGGCATCAAGAAAAAAGAAGTCATTTCTGCCCAGAGTATAAAGAAAGGCTCCACAGATAGTAATAATGCTCATGCTCCCCATGTATTGAGTTCTTGTCGTGCATGTTAGTTTCACGGGGCCACCTTAGCAAATTGCCACAAATCGAGTAGCTCAGTGCAACAGAAATGTGTTCCCTCACAGTTCAGGGTGCCAGAAATCAAGGTGTGGGTTCTGTCTGCAAGCTCTGAGCAAGAATCTGTTCCATGCCCCTTTCCTTGCTTCTGGTGGCACCCAGCAATCCATGACGTTCCTGTCCTGGGAGCTGTATCCCTCCAATCTCTGCCTCCACCTTCACATGGCCCCCTCATCTGTCTCTGTGTGTCTCTCCTTCCCGTAAGGGTACCAGTCATTGGGTTTAGGACACGCCCTACATGTCAAGTTCCTATTCCCAAATCCATGTAAACTCACAGTACTAGGAGGTTAGGACTTAAACCTAATTTTTGGAGGTTTAAGTCCTAAATTAACATAGCACCCCGTTTCAGCCCCTTCCGTACATGATACGTGATACGACGTAATTCTTAAAACAGCCCGAGGAGGTAGGTACTCTCACTAGCCCTATTTTATAGATGAGGAAGCTGAGACTGAAAAAGGCACACAGCTCACCACAGGTCACAGAGCCAGTAAGGTGAAAAGCTTGCTTTGAGCAAGCCTCCTGCCCCTTTGGTGCCCTTCTCCCTGCCCTCACCTCCCCGCTCCCCCTTTCCCTAGCCTACCCTTCTGAGAGCACGGCTTACCACTTCTCAAAGCCCTGTTCTCAGCCAGCAGGTTACTCCCGGGAGCTGACTCTTGAATGGTGGGTAGCTGGTTACCGGGCATAGGACAAAGTACCAGGGAGTTACTCATTTCAAGGAGAAGTTGCTGCTGGGACAAAGGCATGGAGGAGGGAGCCCTTGTCTTAAGTCGGTCACTGATTCACCGTGAGATTTAGGGCAAGCCGCCCTTCCTCTCTGAGACGCTCTTCCTGCCTCCTGTCCTTTGCACACCACTGCTGCAGCCATGTTACTCACCTTGAAAGATTCGGCTGCATCCCAGGCTCTAGAAGCTATCCCGTCCCTCACCTCGGGGACACCCCACACTAAATCAGCCTGCCTCCTAATTCCATGCCAGCTGTGTGCCCCTGCGTGGCTGATTCTTCCTCATAATAATGAAAAGTAAGATGTCATGAGAAGCTTCTATACACCAGGACTATGCTAGGGGCTCGCCACGCATTGTCTTATTTAATGCTCACAAGGAATCTTAAATGCGTATTGTTAAGTGAGAGAAGCCAGTCTGAAAAGGCTTCATACTATGTGATCCCAGCTATAAGACAGTCTGGAAAACGCAAAAGTGTAGAGACAATAAAGAGATCAGTGATTGCCAGGGGTTGCAGGGAGGGAAGGATGAACTGGAGAAGCACAGGGGATTTTTAGGTCAGTGAAGTTATTCTGTCCGATATTATAATGGTGGGCACATGACGTTTGTCAAAACTTACAAAAGCCATAGAAGTATATAACACAAGGTGTGAACTCGGAGGTCAGCCATGGACTTTAGTTACTATTCATGCACCATTATTGGTTTATCAATTGTAACAAATGTACCACACCGGTCAAGCTGTTAATAATACAGAAAAGTGTGTGCGTGGTAAGGGGGTAAACAGGGGAGTGCTGTCTGTCTTCCTGCTCAAGTTCTCTGTAACCTAAAACTGCCATAACAAAGCCTATAATTAATGAATTAGGTAGGAAAGCAATATCTTCGCTCCTACCCACTTGTCCACAGCCGGCCTGGGAGTGTAGTGAGAACGTCTGCTAAGCAATGGAGGGCCTGGAAATCCATCAGGAAAAGACTGTAGGTGGCTGGCTGTTCCCCGTTACTCCTCCCCATGGATCCTAAGGTGTATCCTCGCCAGTTTCGTCTGTTTCCAGGAACTAGTAGATGAGTATTTGTCTGTTCCTCATCTCAGGCACTGGCCCTGTGCTGGAAGCCAGGCACGCACATCTACATAAGCCACAGTCTGTATCCCCAGTGTGCTCACATCACTGCGAGGACCTCAGATGCACAGCGACCTCAGGCTTCCAAACGTGGGGCCAGATGCATGTGGGGTAATAAAGAAGTAAACAGCCTGAGCTCAAAGTCAAAGAGACCCCTCCTCCAGGCACACAAGTCAGGGGAGAGGATTTGAAAAAGAAGGGGGACTCTTGGCTGGGGACAAGTGCCAGATGTGAGCAGGGTTGCGGTTTCTGTAGCCTGGGTGTTGCCTGCAGGGCCCCTTAGAGAGCCAAGGCTGTGAGGCTCTGCTCCGACCCCCCCTTTCAAACTCCCCCCCCAATTCTCCTGGAGCCAAGACAATGGACTGCAGGCACTCAGAGCCTCCTGCCCCTTTGGTGCCCTTCTCCCTGCCCTCACCTCCCCGCTCCCCCTTTCCCTAGCCTACCCTTCTGAGAGCACGGCTTACCACTTCTCACTTGGAGGAAGCAGGGGCAACATCGAGGGGCGACATGGCTCTTGGTTCTCATTCTAATTGGATCACATGCCAGGCCCCCCTAGATAGAACCCCTCTCGCCCCCAATACGCAGCCCTGTGGGCTCCTGCATTGCCCCAGCCCCATGGTTCATACTCACGCCTCTCCAGCTTCTTCCCCTCCCTGGCCACTGGGCGCTCTCGCGCTTGGCTGATGGACTGACCATGGAAGAAGTAGAAAAGCCTGCCTACCCACCCCCCGGCCCCCACAGTGGTCAGTGTCTCCCTGCTGCTTCAGACACTGTGCATGACTCTAGAGGCTATGTCCAGGTGCTGGCTCACCTGTCGCTCTGGCCTCCTTCCTTCTACTCCCACCCCCAGGAATGCCCACGTGTTCTTGCCACACCAACCAACTGGGCCCTGTTCCGTAGATGGGTCTCACCCTCACGTCCCTCTGGGCCTTCCCTCTCGCCCTTTCCTCTGCAGGGCATGCCTTTCTTCACCTTTGGGCCCCTACTTATCCGTGAAGGCTCAGCTTCAATGTTATCTCTTCTACAAATCCCCACTCCACCCCCGTGCTCCCAAAGCGGCTCACCCTCGATTCTGGGTTTCTGAACATCTTCCTTCTCACGTAAAGCACTTTGCCTCTCATCTGTTTCCATTCCTATCTCCCCCAAATAGACTCATTACTTCATTTCTATTTCCCCAGCATAGAGCAGAGTAACTGGCACATAGTAGGTGCTCAGTACGGTTCCTGGCATGGATGCGCGGGCAGGAGGAAGTTAAATGTGATTGCTGTCCCAGAGTATGGACTCTGTCAGAGCAGATGGAAGCCATTTGGGAAATGCAGCCCTTCCTCCCCAGCTCCAACCCTCTCCTGCCTGGGCGCCACCTCCCCAGTGTCTTGTCTGAGGCTAAAAGCCTCCACATGGGCCATAATGCCCGCCTTCAAGCAGGTGTGGTGGTTTCTTTCCTAGAAACCAAGGCACGTTCTCTGAGCTCTTCTGATGTTCCCTACAGCTGATCGGATTTCCAGCATTGACCACCTTTGGGCTCATGCAGCCATTTAGCTTATGAGTTCCTGGAGACTGCCTTCTCTCCAACAGAGATGGAAAATGGAACGTTCATTCATCAGCAGCCAACATCAGGGAGCCCTGGGCCTGGCTGGGACACAGAGAGGAATCAGGCCCGAGCTCTACCCTCAAGGAGCTCGAGCCTGGTTGGCAGACCAGTGAGTACCTGTGCATAACGCAATGTGGTTCAGGGTGAAAAAGAAGAATTCCAAGAGCAGGAAGCAGAGAAGGGTGGGTGCATGTGTGAGGACAAAAGAGAGCACGTGGACTCCGGCTCAGAGTGTTTCAGGAAGGCTTCCTGGCAGAGGCAATACCTAAACTGAGTTTTAAGCATGTACAAACACAGAACCTTAGGCAATTTCAGATCCAGACCCCCAGGGTGTCTGGAGCATCCCCAGGACAGTGTCAGGAAAGGGGATGAGATGCTGTCATCTAGAGCCCCCCAGAACCTGCCATTGCCCTAGGCAGGAGAGGCCCATGGCTGGAAATTCTCCAACAATTGCCTGGGCGTCTGCTGTCCCAGCCGGTACAGCCGAGGGCCCACAGCTCAGGACTCAAAGACCTCTCGTTCCTGGTCACATTTCCCACTCTCAGAGCTTTTTCCAAAGGCCAGACCACAGAGGCCTTGCCAGATAGACCACGTGTCTTAGAATCAACATAGGCAGGGTGGCCAATCCAATGGGTTTCAATCCATTTCTGACCTTGGGCAAGCCACTTAACCAGTCTCCTGATCCATTAAAAGAAGGCAATACTCATATCTTCTTATGGTTGTTGAGGGCATGACACGAGATCAAGGATGGAAACCCCACCTTTCGAGCCTCTTTTGCTCCCTTGATCACACCATGCTCCTTTCTGCCTTCTGTATGTCTTCCCTTAGCTGAAGGTCCTACCCCAACTTGCCTGGATAGCTCCTACTCGTCTCCCAGGCCTTCCCCTGAAGTCACTCTTCAGAAGAGCTTTCCTAACACCTCAGAACCAAATTCCTTGCATCATAAAGGTTTATGGAAGCTGGAATTTCTCCTATATCATATTCAATGAACTTGAACATGGAATAGGGGACAACATCTTTGCCAGCCAACTGTCAGGACTTATCTCTCTTGTTCAAGGCCTTATCCCCAGCTCCCCCACACTGTCTGACACACGACAGTTGCTCTGTATGCATCTATTGCATGGATACATAAATAAGCAAATAAAGAAATGGGAAATCAATGTTTGATGGGTATTACTAATGCTATATTTTCAGTCCACCACTTACCAGCTATGTGACTCAGTTGCCTCATGTGTAAAATGGGAAAAATGAATACCCAAAATGACCCTGCAAAATAGCTATTAACCTAATGTCGATAAAATCCTTGTCTCGGAGTAGTGTTACAAGCAAGACAACAGGCCCAAAATGAAGTCACTTATGCTAAGCGCCACGTCACCAAACTGAGACTTAATTACAGTTTTGGCTCTCCCAGAAATGGAATCTGAAGCCAGTCAATCAGGAATCACCCGATCAGCAACTAATTAGGTAATCCTCCTGATAGATCCCAGCTGGCCCCTAAAGGAAAGCATCCCTTAACGACCAGTCTGCTTTTTGCCTTGTGTAACTTCCCTGTTCCTCTTCCTTTCTGCCTACAAAAGTCTTCCCTTTTGTAAAGCTCCTCAGAGCCTCTTTCCACCTGCTAGATCGGATGCTGCCTGATTCAAATCGATTTTTGCTTAAATAAACTCTTAAAATGTTTAAAATGCCTAAGCTTATCTTTTAACAGGAAGAAATCAACACATGATAGTGACCATTCTTGTCTTAAAGGCAAAGAAGAACGAGGGAGGGCCTCTGTTTCAGAACCCAAAAGAGATCCTTTCCCCACGTTTCCAAAGATCAGGAAAATATTGTGTGATCCTCACCCCGACATCACCTAGGGCCCTCCAGGAGATGCTTGAAGGGAAAGACATGGCCACGGGCTGGCCCAGGCCTGTCGCCCTGAGAACTGAGGCTGCCTCACCTTGGGGGCTGCCGGGGATCCGCTCACTCCTGCTTCCAACCAGAGCAGAGAGGCAGCGAGGGGATCACTGCCAATAGCCTTGTGCAGACTCATCATTTCGAATCCTCGCTCTTAACATATGTTTTCGATTTCACAAAAAACATGGCTTTCTGGTTTCCATTACCTTTGTTCCGTTTCAGAATAGAATTTTTTTTATAGCCTGGGGAAGGGAGGGAGAAGCAAGCAAGCCAGCGAGAGTGTGAGCGTGTATGCTTTTTATGCTTCCATCAGAAGAAAGAGGGATGAGAAAGCCAAGAAACCCATGCCGGCAGGCTTACCTCAATGCCTTCCAGTCCATCACTGCTTCCCCGAGCATCTACGGAGCACCTACTCCGTGCATGCAGAGTGTCAGGGTAAGAGGACCCACACGTGGTCCCCGCGGTCAAATAATTGCAATCGAATGAAGCCGATAAACTGACTCACGGCATTATAATACAAGACAGATTTTTCTTCTGGAAGGGAAGAGGAGAAAGTAGGGAGGGGATAAAGGAAGGGGGAAAAAAGAAAAAAAAATGAGAAAGAATGGAGTGGGGAGAAGGGAAGAAAGAATGAAGGAAAGGAAGGAAGCAAACGTATTCACGACTTCCTATGTGCCAGGCACTGCGCTAAGTACCTTACGTCTTGTATTTCATGTAATCCTCAAACAGCCCTTTAAGGAAATCCCATTTATCATTTTACAGGTGAGAAAACAGAGACTTAGATGACACCCATGACCTCACAGCTGGTAGAGCGATCTGGAGCTGGTGAAGCCAGGTTGGCTGTGCTGTGCAAACAGGACCCTCCTTCCTGCCCGCGCGAGGGGCCCGGAGCCCGGTTAGTCCCCCGGCTCCTTGCAGGCTGCCCACAGCCATAGGAGGCTAACACCAATGGACCTTCGGCATCATGAATCCAACCCACTCAAGGAGAAACTGAGATCCAGAAGCAGGTGGAGACTTAGCTGGGGTCCCGTGGACAGTTTGTAAGAGACCTGGGCTCCAGAGCCCACAGGGAGGTCAACAATGCCAATTGCCATGGCGTTTAATTGTTTCCAGCCCACGGAAGCCTGTGGTCCACTCTCCTTGCCCTGTCCCATTCTGGCTGAGGCATTCCCAGGTCAGCTGAGCAGAAAGGTTTGTTTTGGCAGAAAGCTGGGTGCTGTCCAGCTCGATAATCACCCGTGTTAACACACCATTATATGTGTCGTTAACAGACTTGGCAACTGGGACTTCACTTTTTTTTCTTTACATTCTCTTTTTATTTTCAAAAAAATAGAAAAATAAAATGCAAGCCCCATGTGTGAATCAGAAAGACCAGCCACACAGGTGCAGGCTGACTCTGCATGGAAAAGGAGGCTTTTACCAAAAGCACATCATTTCTGCCCAGAAAGTATCTCCTGACTTTGTTCTCGAGAGAAGCCCTATCTGTCGTCACAGGTGGGGTTCGCTGCTCATGACCAGAGCTGACACCCAGCCTCTCCCTCCCGTGGCTCCCCAGCAAGCCCCTCATGCCAGCGTAGCTCATGGAATGGAAAAAAGCTATGGGATCAAGCAGACTTCGATTAAAGACTGGCTTCATCACTTTGCGGCTTGTGAGACCTTAATCAGGAGATTTAACCTCTCTGAACCTCAGTCTTCTCATCTGGAAAATGGGAGTAACCGTGCGTTATCCTATATCAGCGTTTGCTCCATTTTTGCCATGCTCAGCAGCTCACGTATTTTAAAAAAAGAAAAAGAAAGATGTTAAAATAATATTGCACTTGTATTATTTAGCAGACCTGTTCTAAATACGCAGAATAGAAAGATAAATCAGACATGGGCTTTGCCTTCCAAAAGCTTACAGGCTCACAGGGGAGTTAGATATAAAGAAATTTAATGCATTCGGGCACCTGGCTGGCTCAGTCAGTAAGGCATATAACTCTTGATCCCGGAGTTGTGAGTTTAAGCCCCCACAGTGGCTGTAGAGATGTAAGAGAGAGAGAGAGAGATAAGAAAGAAAGAAAGAAAGAAAGAAAGAAAGAAAGAAAGAAAGAAAGAAAGAAAGAAAGAAAGAAAGAAAGAAAGAAAGAAAGAAAGAAAGAAAGAAAGAAAGAAAGAAAGAAAGAAAGAGAGAAAGAGAGAGAGAGAAAGAGAGAGAGAAAGAGAGAAAGAAAGAAAAAGAAAGAAAGAAAGAAAGAAAGAAAGAAAGAAAGAAAGAAAGAAAGAAAGAAAGAAAGAAAGAAAGAAAGAAAGAGAAAGGAAGGAAGGGAAGGAGGGAGAGAGGGAAGGGAGGGAGGGAGGGAGGGAGGGAGGGAGGGAAGGGAGGAAGGAAAAAGGAAAGAAATGTAATGCAATCGGTATCCCATGAATACCCAGTGAGCAGTTCTCTCCAATTACAGTGTTCACACACTGGCACGAGCCCCGTGTCCTCTTGCCTTGGCCACTGCAGTGACCTCCTAGCTGGTCTCCCATGTCCTTCCTTGCCCCTCCACAGCTTATTCTCAGCAAAGCTGCCAGCATGAGTCTTTCAAAACATCAGTCGATCATGTCACTTTCCTGTTCAAAACCTGACGGCTCTCCTACACTTGGCAGGGGTGGGGAGGATCTAAAGCTCTTACACTGGCCTAGCAGGTCCTCTGACCTGGGACCTCCCCGTCTCGCTCCATCCTCACTGGTTCTGCTCCAGCCACACCAGTCTGGCTGCCATTCCTTGAGCACCCCTAGAAAGCTCCCACTTCTGACTCTCCATACACTCCCCTGGAACAGGGTTTTCCTGGCTGTCTGCATAGCCCCTTCCTCCCGTCATTCAGGCCTCCACTCAAATGTCGCCTCATCAGAGAGGCACTGTATCCAAAATAGCAGCCCCACGGCTCCCTTTGTCCTTAGTTTGCTTTATTTTTCTCCACAGACTTTTCACTTCCTAAATTACATTATGTACCTGTTTGTTTCCAGGCTTTCTCTCGAGAATACATATTCCCAAAGGGCAGCGATCTTGGCACAGTGCCCTGCACATACTATGCGCTCAATAAACATTTATTGGGTAGATAAATGGAGGCATGAAATTACCAAACGATGTGCCAGGTTCTGTGCTGAGCCCTGGTGAGACCAAACGGACGGAGTCCTACTCGCGCACTCTGCGCGGGCAGGTAGACAAGGGGAGATCAGTAGGAGCCCTGAGCAGATAGGTGACCCAGCTATGGGAGGGTCAGAGCCAACGAATCCTGTCAGAAGGAAATGTGTCTCAACCCCGTCTCTAAAAATGAGTTAGAGGAGCCAGATGAAAATGGGGGAAGTTGGGAGTGAGGGGGGCATTCCAGAGGGAACCGTGTGAGAAAGGGAACAGAGGAAAGAATCATCTTCATATGTTTTGAGACCCACAGACACTCTGGTTTTATAGAACACGCATGAGCGTGCGTGTGTGCTTATGCGCACAAGCCCATGTTGGGGGTACGTGCAGAATAACAAGAGATGAAGCTAGGACACAGAAAGAAACAGTTCATGAAGGGACTTCTGTGGCATTTGAGGACATGGGATCTTCCATGCTAGGGAAAACCATTAGAGAAATGACATGATCAAATTTGTAGAAAGATCCTTCTGACCAACGGGCAGAGAACAGATTTGAGGGAAGTCAGGATGAGAAGCATGGAGATGAGTTAGCTAAAAATACAATAAGAACAATAAAAATCAGAACAGAAAAAAATTGTTCTCCTTCCTATAACTACAACCACTTTTTAAAGAGGGCCAATCCCATTAAATGGAAGAGGAAAACGAAGATTTTTTATTTATTTATTTATTTATTTATTTATTTATTTATTTATTTATTTATTTGAGAGAGAGCACACAGTGGGGTGGGGGGGTGGGGCAAAGGGGGAGGGAGAAGCAGACTCCTCGCTGAGCAGGGAGCCCAATGTGGGGCTCTATCCCAGGATCCCGAAATAACAACCTGCGCCAAAGGCATCCTCCCAACCAACTGAGCCACCCAGGTGCCCCAAAGAGGAGGGTTTTTATCTGCTAAGAATTTCTACGACTTTGGTCAAATAGCTTGGAGGATAAGAGTGATGGAGACCTGAATTTTCTGCACAAGAGAAAGAATTTCGATGTTCCCAGAGAATCTCAATGGGTAAAAATAAGAATAAAGGAAAGAGGAACCAGCAAAACAATGTGATGCTAGCTGCTGAGCAGGTAGCTACTGAATTTTTGATGAGAAAAACCCAGTAGCAAAGGAGTTTCTAAAAAACAGGAGTACATAATTTACAGTTCCAAGTTGCTTGCAAACTAATGGGGCTTCCACTTCAGGATACATTGGAATCGCTGGGATGAACTTGCCCTCCCACCGTCAAAACAAAATAAACATAAAACTGGACAACATACAGAAGGCACCAGTCTTCAGGCATTGATTAGACAACAGGCAGCACAAACCTGGGACCCCCGCCCCGGAAGAAAGGGAGCTCACAAGGTAAGCCCCACCTTTGCCCTGCCTCTCTGGGAGTAATCCCCCCGCCCCAGCTGAGCAGAGCAGGACAGTTCTGGGGAGCTGGGAAGATAGAAATCAGAGTTTAGAGAAGCTGAGATGACCTTGTTGGGAGGGTGCACCAGAGAGGAGCAAACTGCACAGACCGGGTCCCCAGAAGCTTGAGTAGGGGTGCCCGGTAGAGTCCTTGGCTGAGAGCTCGATGGCACAGGACAGCCTTGCAGGGGAGCAGCTACCCCAGGCTGGCAAGCAGAACAGAGATACTTGACAGCAACTTTGATCTTGGATTTCCAGCCTCCAGATCGGTAAGAAAAATTCATTTCTGTTGTGGAAGCCACCCAGTCTGTGGTATTTTGTTCCAGCAGCAGGAGCAGATGAACACACTGTATAAAGAATAAAGGTGGTATGGCTACATTGATAAAAAGTCATTTGCTGTTCCTGCTGCGTGATGCCACTGAGTGACTGCGGAGCCTTTTGTGAAGTCTACATTCACAGAAGCTCCAGAAGCTCCATGCAAGCAGGCTTCTCTGTGCAAGCAGGCTTCTTTATACGGACATCAAGAAAGGGCTTGAAATATGTTTTCACATAGATCATCCATTGTGAATTGACATTTCTCAGGGCAACTCAGGAAAAAAAAATTTTTGAATAGTCATGTATTAAGGAAGTAGCACGAATATTACCATTTTATCTATAACTAATGCCCATTTCAATTTTATTTTCATCAGGTTTTCTGAGTTTCAACATCAGTCCTGGAATCCTATTTCCAAAATTACAAAAAACAACAACAACAAAAACAAAAACAAAAAAACCCCACCACACTTGTAGAATAGATTTGGTTTAAAATTTAGCACTTTGTTATACAACAAAATGAGAAATAAAGGTATGTGTTAATTCTTCAAAAAAAAGGGGAGGGGTTGAGTCTCGTGCCTGGGTCTAGACGTTGCGGAGAAGGCATAGGCTAACACAGAAACCCAAAATGGATATGGCCCTGAGAACCTCCACCCCCTCGAAAATCTGCAGAACCTTAAGGGTACTAGGTGTCCACAGGCCATGAAATAATGGTTTGAGCTCCTGTCCGAGGATGTTTGAGACTCCTGATGTTATCTGGGTTTAATAATTTGTAAAAGCGTCATGGTAATATTGATGATGATGGTGATGATGACAAGGATGATGATGATGACGGTAGAAATTAAAAAGCCCTGGTCTCTTATTTCCAAATCCAGGACAATTTTTCCACTAATACACAGTTGTGTGACATAACAGTGATTCTTTGAAACCGTTAAGAAGCAATCTCATCGCTTGTCTGCTCAAAACCCTCAAGTGGAAAGACGGACATGTAGAGGTGATGGAGGAGGCAGCGCCGGGGTGAGGGGTGGGAGCCAGGACAAGGTTTCAGTCAGAGCTTCTTGAGAAAGGTCACAACAAGAACATTTTTGTGAAATAAAAATCTTTACCGTGAGGGCGCCTGTGGGGCTCAGTCGGTTGAGCGTCTGCCTTCGGTTCAGGTCATGATCCCCGCGTCCTGGGATTGAGTCCCCCATCAGGCTCCCTGCTCAGCAGGGAGCCTGCTTCTCCCTCACCCTCTGCCGCTCCCCCTGCTTGTGCTCTCTCTGTCAAATAAATAAAAATATTTTTAAAAATCCTTACTGTGTTAAAACAAAAACCAAAAACCACTTCACTAACATGCTCCCATCTCAGAGCAAAAGCATCCCTTGAACCGGCCAACAGGTGCCACGCAGCCAAGATGGCTGTTGTACCTCGGCCCACCCCGCTGTGCACACACACGGGCTCCTGGCTGGGCCCTGAAGCCCTCAGCACATTCCTGCCTCCGGACCTTTGTACATGCTCTTCTCCCCAGACGGAGACGCTCGCCCCCACCCCCACTGCCTCTCTCACATCTGTGCTTAAAGTCCCCCTCTCGGGAGGTCTCACCTGACCACTACTGAAAATCACACACAGGCCGATCTGCTTCCAGGCCTTATTTTTCTCCCTAGCACTCAACATCTTCTGATGCACTATACACATTATTTTTTGATCTTGTTGATTTCCTGGCTCCACTGCTAGGAGATAAGTGTGGGGCATCAGATTTTGTCGATTCTGTTCACTGCTATATCCTGATGCCTAAAAGAGTCCTAGCACATAGTTGGTGTTTGATGTATATTTGTAGAAGAAAGAAAGAGAGAGAGAGAAAGGAAGGAAGGAAGGAAGGGAGGGAGGGAGGGAGGGAGGAAGGGAGGGGAGGGAGGGAGGGAGGAAGGAAGGGAGGGAGGGAGGGAGGGAAGGGGAGAGAAATGAGGGAGGGAGACATAAAGCATTTTTCACTGTTCTTAGCACAGAGTAAACCTTCAATAAATGGTGATTTTTTATTACTAGATGTGAGAAATAAAGCTTAGAAAGAAAAAAATGACTTGATCAAGGGCATCAGAAACTTTGGGGTTCTTTTTGTTTTGTTTTTTTAGAGAGGAGGGGAGAGAGCACACACGTGCGAGCAGGCGGGGGGAGGGGCACAGGGAGAAGGAGAGAGAATCTGAAGCAGACTCCACGAGCACCAACCGAGCCCGACGCAGGGCTTAATCTCACGACCCTGTACCAAAATCAAGAGTCAGACATTTAACCAACTGAGTCACCCAGGCATCCCCAGATTTTTTTTAAGATTTTATTGAGTTATTTGACAGAGAGACACAGCCAGAGAGGGAACACAAGCAGGGGGAGTGGGAGAGGGAGAAGCAGGCTTCCCGCTGAGCAGGGGGCCCAATGCGGGGCTGGATCCCAGGGCCCTGGGACCATGACCTGAGCCCGAAGGCAGACACTTAACGACTGAGCCGCCCAGGAAGTTTTTGATGGGACCACTGCTAGGTCCCAAATCCCCTAACTTGTAACATATAGTTAAAATAATTCCTTTTCCTATTATGTGCCTGGCACTTTTCATATTAACTCTGCATATTAGTTATAGGAAGCGAGGGTGTTGGTTTCATTTTTAATCCCAAGAACACTGATGCTCAGAGAGGTCAAGTGACTGCCCAAAGTCACACAGCAGGTAAGTGGTCGAATCAGGATTTAGACCCCAGCCTGTGATTTCAAGTCCAGTGGTCTTTTCCTAATAAAGCCAGAGAGGGGTGTGGCAAAAAGTGCCAACAGCTTGGAATGAAATCCATCACACACAGGCCCAAATGCAAACCTCCCCCATTTAGCCTCGGGTGGGTTTTCATCTCTGCCTTGACCTTCAGAGAAGCCTGCTGACACTTTGGCGTCTGCCTTTGAAAGTCAGCTGCCTGTTTTTCAGACTCATAAATTGCCTGTAAAAAGTGTTTCATTATTCTATCCAGGCGACATCAAATACCTGGGCCATATTTCATGAAAGTTCCCCCTTCAGGAACAGGCCACAGGGCAGGTAGCATTTCTGTCTCCAGGAAACCCCTGAAATCCACCTTCTGGATTATTCCACGGGAGACAAATTAGAAGTGAAAGCGGCTGCCTGCACTCTTTCATGTTCATGGGGGAGTCGGGTGGGTGTGGGCTGCCAGGCACCAAAGAATTCTTTATTCTTTCGTCACAGGGGAAATTGAGGGGAGAAAGTAAGCACAGCACCTTCCTCCCACACATCAGTCACAGGGCACTGAGTGGGAGGGGGCCCCCGAAGGTGTCATTCCCAAGGCAGAGAGCTACCGAAGGGCTGGGCCTCGCACACCGAGGGCCAGGCCTAGGCAGAACTACAAATATGAAAATGCTAAGTGTGTCTGGTCGTGATCTGAAAGTCAGGGGACCTCCATTCAAACCCCAGCTTGGCCGTTACATGGTGAGTGTTGTTAAACAAGTCACCACCCTTCTCGACGCAGCGCCCAGGTGCTCTGTGAATCTTTGCTCCATTGTTCTGTGATGTCTGTATGGATCAACACGGCCATGACGGTGAAACTAGCAATGTATTTACTAGGCCAGTGAAAACTGAATGGATATAACAACCAGCTGATAAGCTTGAGCAGCCAAAAGCTTGTCAAGTCTCTCTGTTGCTCTTCTGTTATGACACCAGGTCTTTCCTGATCCCTACTCCGAGTTGAGCACATACCATTCTCCCCTGTGCTTATATGTTCTTGTTCCCATCCCCGAGGAGGTGTGAAAGCCACCAGAGCCAGCAGGGATGGAGAAAGATCTGGGTGCTGCCCTCTCGTAGCTGGCAACAGTGCGGAGGGCCCTCTCTCTGCCAGGCCCTTGGGTGTTCTTTCAGGAACTCCCCAGGACACCCGTACGAGGACTGTTACTCCTACTCCAACGTAAGCGACCTGGGGCTCAGTGCAAGGAAAGGACTTGCTTGAGGTCATTGGCTCTGAAGTTAGGATGTGGGGATTCACATTCTGTTCCATGTCGTTGCGGTCTGTGCTTGTTTCACACTTCACAAGGCCTCCCGGAATCCTGGGTGGGAAGCCATAGGGCCCAAATGAGGGTCATTACTTCCAGCTGAGGAGCTCTGGGAGCGCTTCCTGGAGGAGGGGGCACTTTTTGAATTGGGCCATAAGCCAGTCAGGGTTGGCCATTGATCCCATCACACACACACACACACACACACACTCACACTAACACACTTCTGCACGGACCCAGGGTGGCCTCAGCCACGGGCCAGGCTGAAAGAATGTGTGTACATACTCAAAAAAGAAAGCTGTTGATTTAGTGCTGGCACCCCTCCAGCCGTGGAAGTGGGGGTCCCAACGCAGTTATTATTTCTTTTTCCACCGGCAGAAAACATCTGTCCTGTGAAAATTATATTCGCTAAGAGACCACAGCATACCTGCCAGGAGCCCCACACCCTCCCCCTTCAAGACCTCCTGTCAGCACACCTACAGCTTGTGCCCTGATGGGATCCACCGTGGGTCAGCCCCCCCGCCCTGGAAGCTCTGGGCACCCTGAGCTGGACAGAGGGCGTCCTCTGACACAGCTGTCCCCAGGAACCACTGGAATGGAACTTGGGACTCTCGAGAACAGAACTTTGATCCACCTAAACAGCCCCCAGATCTCACTTAACCGGCACTTGTAAGTCACCTAAACAGAATTCATTTACCGGAATTCAAAACATGGTGGGAGGAAAGAAAAGTGAAGAGGAGAAAATTTTCAAAGACCCTAATATGTCCTAGCACCGGGCAAGTTTCTCCCTCCCCCAGCAGACTACGACCCTCTTCCTACACTTCTACTGTTTTGGGCGGGGAGGGGGGTGGGGGGGAGCTACAGGGGCGATCAGAGTGGCAGGATGTTGTCCTGCAAACAGCTTGGGTTTGGGGATAACGGGTCCAAGGTCACACAGGTACGCAGGTTACGTGGACACGGGATGCAGCCGTGGAGCCGCAAGGTCTGTGTCCCTTACACCTTACCTACTATTTCCCCTGGTGAGTAGCCCCAGTTGACTCAGTGAAGGCCAGGAGGTTTATGACCATGGTGGAATGGTAAGTGGCAACCAGATTGGAAAACGTCTTGACAGCCCAGATAAGGAGACTGAGCTCAGTTCCGGAGGTACGCGGGAGCCACTGAGAGAGAGGGATTGCTTATCAGGTTTGCGCTTTGGAGATCCAGATACGATCCGTAACAAAAGATATACACATGGAATCGATAGCCCATAAAATTGTTCTGACACCAGATACCTTGCAGGCGCTAGCTCACAAACAGGACCCTGGAGACCAACCCAATGAGCAGACACTGCCAACCACCTTTGTCGGGGCTGTGCCCACAGCTGCCGCCAGTGGAGGCTGAAAGGACAGAGCAGCCGGAATTCGGGAGCTGCAGTGTGCCCCTGTCTCTTTTGCAGGGTCCCTTGGAGCCCTGGAACAGAATTCTCCAAGACAAAGGGGGAAAGGCACCTGGACCCGGGAACGATTGCTGCATGACCAGAAGACGCTTGCTTCCCCCTGGGACCTGCTGCCGTCCCAGGTGGGCCAGGCAGTCGGGACATGAGTCGAATTTGCTCATTTGCTCGTGATGTGAGTAAGCCGGCGCCGAGCCCCGCTCCGCGCCAGGCTGTGCATGAACTACTACTACGCTGCGCACCTGTCTTGCTGTTGCTTTCACGGCCGGTTTCTCGCGGCGGGACCGTGTCTGGTGCAGTTTCACGGCCACAGTGCGTCAGGCCAGACCTCTGCTCTTGGCCTCTGGGTGGGAGTCGAGCTCCCCCATGCACTAGCCATGCGGCTGTAAGCAAGTCACTCGGCGAGGCAATCCCTCACTTGCCTTATCTAGACAGCAGAATCATAATCCCTCCTTGCAGGGTGGCTGTGAGCAACCGAGTTAATCCCTCAAGCACCTGGGGTAGTGCAAGCTCCGGCACCTGGCCAGAAGCTGACGTCAGAGCCGCACGTCAACAGAGCCACTGGGGGAGCCTGGCGCCAAGGCCGCGCAGTCATGGGGGAGGGAAAGAGCCAAGGTCAAGGACGGTCTTACAGGGGAACCAGCATTTGATGCAGCCAGATGCAAAGGCTGCAGAAAGGAACCCAGGGAGAGCAGTGGGACAGTGCAGGGAGGTGAGTGCAGGTGGGTGGGAAAGGTAGGCGGGTTCCCAGACTGTGGGCAGCACCACCGACAGGACTGAGAATTTAAACTTCCTCAGGGCAGTGGGGACCCATCGAAGGGTAGGCTTGGTCATAAGAGCTGGCGCTGGCCTGATCAGACTTAGGGGGGACTCTGGCGACAGCAGAGAAGGCACTGAAGCTCCATCACTGCTGCAGAGACCAGCTCCCTTCAGCTCTGACATTCCAGGATTGGGGGATTCCTCCAATGCCCCCTCTGTGGCTGCAGGTGGGTGGTAGGCACACATCAGGGATCGATCCACTTCCTAGGACTGCGCTGTTCCCGCCCACCCCTCTCCTAAGGTGGGAGTCACAGAGCCGGCGCCAGGCCGGGCCAGGGGCAGGGAGGTGTGAGGCCACCCTCTAAATGCAAGGGGAGGAGCGCCTGGGTGGTTCAGTCAGTTAAGTGTCTGCCTTCGGCTCAAGTCATGATCCCAGGGTCCTGGCATCGAGCCCCACGTCAGGCTCCCTGCTCAGTGAGTGGTTTTTACATTTTTACAGGGTGATAAAGAAAACGAAGGAAAATATGCAACAGTGACAGTGTGTGTCTCACAAAGCCTAAAATATTTACCATCCAGCCTTGCGCAGACAAATTTGGTGACCCCTGATTGAAAGAGACGCTAGAGGGGCATCCTTGGCAGTGGTCAGGGAAGGCTCCTCTGTGGTGGTGCCTTTGAATGGAGGCCTAATGATGGAAAAGATACAGCAGGTGAAGAGACCCAGGCAGAGGAAATAGCAAGTGATTGCAAAGGCCCTGGGGTAGAAACAAGCTTAGCAGTTTCAAGAAACAAATAGAAAGCCAAGGTCGCAGGAGATGAGAGGGAAAGCGGTACTGGGTAAGCTCAGCAAACAGCGGACCAGTCATTAGGGCTCTCTGGGCCCACACTAGGAGTGTCCTTCCCACTAGACCCCGTTTGTTGTGTGGCAAAACCAAACGAGAATCTACCAGGTATCAGGACGGGTGGGGTCCACTCCAGTGTTCCAAGTACAGTAGAAAAATCCAGGTACAGGGACACTTGAGTCAGACCCATGGTAGCAGCAGCTCCCAGGCGCTGTGGTCATTTACCTCAGGATTATACGTCATGGTCACCGGGTACCGGGAAGATGATCCAGCATGGACAGGGTTGCAAGAGCGTGGCAGGGACTTCTGGCCAAACAAACCGGGACTCAAAGAAGGCCTTGAGCTCCAACAGGAAATGGAGGGATAACTGTGAAGAAGCAGGGATGCATGACAAGGTGCTGAGGGTGAGGTAAAAGCAGCAACTTGTCAAGCATGTAGCTACCCAGACCGCACCACTGCACACCAAATGTTGGGACCATGGCCCCCTGACTTACACTGCCCCCCCCCATCTCTTTCCTCCCACCCTGGTCAGGCAAAGTTCAGGAAATAGGCGGGGCTGGCCCAGAGAGAAGGGAGCAGCAGTGACTCCTTCTGGAAGCAGCTGCTGAGGTTGATGCAGGCAGGGCTGCGGGCAGGGCTGCAGGCAGGGCTGCGGGAAGGAGGGCATCCACATAGTACCAGCCGCGTGCGTGCATGCGTGCTGTCGCCATCCATGCAAGCGCACTCCTGGGGGCTTCACCACACTCACACGTAGATTCTCCTGACCATGGGGAGTGAGAGGAGGGAATCACCAGGGTGGATCGGCTGTAACAGTTTGTACTTTGGCGACCGCTTAGTGTAAAATGGCCGTGCTCCTAAGCATGTCCCCGGGCAACATGTGTTCTGTAATTTGATTTTTTAAAAACAACTTTTATTGTTTTTTTTCTTATAAGAACAACATATGTTCCTTTCAGGAACATCAGAAAATACAGAGATACCAGAAAAGAAGAAAATAAAAAGCATTCATCCATCTACCCAGAGACAGCCGTTGTTCATAGTTTGATGTCTGTTTTTCGAGGCTTTTCCTTGTGCACATATAATTTATTAAACAAAGGTCATCCAAATATCCTCCAGGCCTCGCCAGGCGGTGGACTCCACTGAGGAACGATGAGTGGTGACACTGCTGGCTGATGGCTTCTGCCTGCCTGTCCCCAGGTCCCTCGGCCCTGTTCCAAGGTCCTTCCCTGCAATACCACTGGACGTCTTTAGGGGTGTTCCACATATGCACCCGAACCAGGTCAAGCCTTTGCGCGTGCCTCTGTCACTGCTCACCTCCCAGTGACCTGTTGCTGCCCTGTGGCTCCCCTCGGGCCACTGCCCCACGCTGCCCCACGCCGCCCCCTCCAGTTGGCCTCCTAGCTAAAGTGCTGCCCATTGCCTTTGAGCTCCCCTGCCTTGGACCACCCTAACTCCCTCGGGGCAATTCTGCTTTGTCTCTCCTAAGCCAACCACTCCCCTTCCCTGGGCCACGTGGACGCCTCCTTGTAGGAGAAATGCCTTCCTCATCTCTACTCTTTCAGTGGGGTGCCCCTGGGTTTAAAGACACAGTCCTTTCCATCCCTGCAGTGAAGGAATCTTCCAGGGGCCGGGTCAGGCACAAGTAAGAGACCTATCCTACATCTGGAACCATTACTCTGCTCTGCATCTGAGAATGACCCTAAGGTGCCTTCCCCCAATAACAGGGCACCTCCCAGGGACTTTGTCACCTTCTCTGTAACCTTTCATTCCTCGCCCCGCCCCTGACTTCCTTCTCCAGACGAGCCATGTGCATCACCTTACCTGAAGGAGAGGGGGGATGGAGTCACCCACATTCATTCACCTGTCACCAGACTTCCTCAACACTATGTTGCAAGTTAAAAGGGATATAACATATGGATAATCTGATAAATTTTTTTCACCTGTCAATATATTGGGGCCATCTTTGTCAATAAGTGTGTTTCTCCATCATGTTGAATGATTGCATAGTATTCCATTGTATATGTTTAGCTTAATTTATGTAAACAAATCCCTATTATAGATATCTAGGTTATGACCAACATTTTCTATTACAAATAAAATCAAGAAATCTTACTCTTAACTAAAAAACGTTCATGAGCAGAAATTCCTTATCAACCCTAGAATTTTAGAGGAAATTCTCCTAGACATCTATTAAAATCAGTCGGGATGAAGCATCTACTTACCGTGACATGCATCACAGTGTGTTCTGCGCTGTACTGTCTTGACAGGAGGCGGCAAGATTAAGTTATTGCCATCGATGTCCTGAAAGAGCTCACAGTCTATTGATAGACAGGCATGGACAGAAATGACCCGGATGTAAGGCAGAGCCTGTGCTCATTGTAATAACATGGCCAAAGGGAGTGTGCTTGGGGAGCATCACGGTGGGGCAGTCATTCCACCTTGGCTTCAAGAAGGAGGCAGTGTTTCAGGAGGGCCTGAAGGATGGCCGAGCTTTTATTCGGGAGGGAGGAGAAAGACAGACAAGTAAGCTAGGAGAATGGTCAGAGCCAAAGTGTGGGAATGGGGATGTGCAGGGTTTGGGGGGAACATGGAGGAAAGAGTTTGATTATGTAGAACAGGGAACCGTGAAAGAGAGAGTAGTAGAAACAAGTCTAGAAAAATATCCTGGGACCAGGTCATGAAACAATGCAAGCGCACAGATGATATCAAGGTCAGGAGAGGCAGAATGGAAGATTAAAGAGGAAAACCCAGTTTTGATGGTACAGTCCTTAAATAATTATTCCTGAAAGTGATTTTTTTCCCACTATCTCATTATCCTTATGCCAAATATTATCATCACATGAGCATAGAAAATTACAGTAAATCATGTTGATTTTGGTCTACAGTAAGTACTAAAAAAAAAAGAGAGAGAGAAATCTATACTTTTAATCTACTCAATATTTCAGTGAATATATTTCCTCATAGATAAAAAAAAAGTCATGAATATTCCATATCTATGTTTAGAGTAGGAGTGCTCCTGGCATTCCAGGTACCTCAACCTTCCACTGTTACCCTCATACCTCAGGGCCTTTGCACCTGCTATTCCCAATGCATGGAATTGTTTCTCCTCTAGCACTTGGACTGCCTTACCCCCACATGTCTTTCAGATTTCATTTCAAACATCACTTTCTGTAACCCTCCAACCCTCTATAACTTTCTGTTTCCTTCTCCTATGTTCTTGGGGTAGTCAGTTCTTTTTAGCATATATCATAATTAAAATTAAATAATTTAATGGTGCACTCATGCACATGGGTTTAAACTCAAGTGGTCAAGGCCCACATTCCCCACTTGAATGCAAGCTCCAGGAGGGCAGGAATTGTGTCCAAAGTGACCTTGCACATAGAAGAGAATCATTAGGTATTTCTCAAGCAAGTGAATATCACTCACAGTCCAATCATTGTTCCAAAATGTTTTTGATAATTCCAAGAAGAAAAAGAAAATGTATTTCTCAGAACCACTGTCAGGAAATATTTTATAACAGTCATCTCTTTTATGTGTATTTGCTATTTCAGAGCCCGCCTACTTCTAGAAAGTATTGAGAGGAAATTTACAGAAAAGACAATAGACCTAAGACATGAAAACTCAAGGGGGCCCACATCTGGCTGACAATGAGATTTCAGTCCACAATCTCATTATCTTCTTCTCAAAAGTCATGTGACGAATTTCTGTGGGGTGGGGATTTTCACCCCCAATTAGGTGAAGAAACTGAGGGGCAGAGAAGTGAATGAACTTGCCCAAAGCACAAAACCAAGAAGTGGGCTTTCCCGGAGCAAGACTAGACGGTCACTGCTCTCTGCCGCCTCCTGTTGGTGTGAAGAGGAAAGAGCAAGCCTCTCTGTCCGCGGAAGAAACCAGCTCTTCATTCCTGCAGTGAGCCAGGCCCCTCCCAGCCCCCTTACCCTTCATCATCCCCGACCCGACCTCCTGCCTGGCCAGATTCTCGGGGCGCCGAATTGCTCCAGTTTGCAGACCAATAACCAGAATCCGAGAACTGGAGTGACGGCCTTCCGAGTGAGCTGTGGTTTCAGACCAGCAGGACGGTCGGCCTGGTCTCCTTTCAGCCCAGTGCCCTGAGGTTTTGGTGCAGCCCTGGGAAATAACCAGGGGCAGGTAGAGCTCTGAATCCCCCAGCTGTGTGTCTTCACACCGGCGCTTCACTCCTCTGGCCTCAGTTCCCTTCTAGATCAAGTGTTGTATCCTTCTAGTCAAATAGAATGCGGATATGCGTGACCTCCCTGGGGCTTGACGAAACTGAAACACGGCTCAGAGTCAGGCGCGCAGAAAATGTCCACTTGCCTCGCTTCCCTTTCCGTTTTTGCCAGCAGCTTCGGCAAAGACTGAAATCTCAGTTGTTCTCCTGCCCCCTCGCCTGAGCCTGAGCCTCGGGGCTGATTTCTCAGCAGTGAAGTCACGTAGCGCTGAGCCAGGAGGATGAGGACCCACCTCCCTCTCAGTGGAGCCCTGTCCTCTACGGGTGTCTGGGGCGGGGCAGCTCGGGCTCTTCTGCCCCATCCTGACCAGGCCCGGACACAGGTGCGTGCTGGGAGCTAACAAAGCCAGCCCAGCCAACCGCGGCTCTAAATCCAGGGTGTTTATCAAGTCTTTGTGTGCCTCTAAACCCGAATAACCCCAACTCCCACAGGACTGCAGAAAACAAGCTGCAATTGTTATTTACTCATCAAAACCGCATTCTTCAGAGGAATGAGGAGCCAAGACACAGATGTCACTCAGTAAATCACCCAGCAGCAACTGGGGGATGGTGGCAGTGGGTGAAAAAAATCTGATCAAATAATGGGATGAAGGAGAGAGTGGGGCTTGAAACAAAGACAACAGCCTGAGCAGGGCTAGAACCCGGAAGATCCCTTCTCCCGGTGCCATTTGCAAGTGTGCTTCTTTGGGGTGGACAGGCAGGGTCATTCACCTGCAGGTGTTATGGGGAGGACGCCAGGGCTTCATTAACTCCAGGTCCAGTAGGTAATGAAAGCATGCTATCTGTTCAGAGCTATGTGATGAATTGTTCCTTCGGTGAAGACAGAGAAAAATGGGGCTGGCATCCAACTAATAGATGGGGCCAACATGACACTGACAGGAGGAGACTGGGGTTCAAACAGCTCACTCCAGACACCTCGTGGCCCTAAGGCCGCAAGGCGACTCAGAGCTGGTCTTCCCTGAGTGGCGACAGGATGCTGAGTCCTGCTGGCCCTGCCCACGCTTGGCTCAGGGTCTGGGGGGGTTAAGATTCCAGGAGGCTCTTGCTGGACGTCAGAGAAGAAGGCCACTTTGAGAGGACGTCTGGTGACAAGATCAACCCCTTCACTTAAAGAAAAATGTAAACCCCGGCCAAAAATGGAGAAAAGGGTTGGCCAGTCTTGCCTTTCATCTGATGGGTATAACTCATGCTGGAATGTTCAATGCAGCCTCTTGAATTTCAAGGCAGGATCCTTTAGCTCTCGTGAGCTATTTACTCACGAGAATAGAATTTAAGAGCCGCAAGGGCCTTACCTAATCCTGTGATGGAGAATGCGTGCCTGTCTAACACCAATCTGCCTCCCATGCATGTAGCTGGTGTTAGTGCTTAGCTGCGGGGTTTATTCTGCCCGAATGGCTTTCCCAAACCCCTTCTGCCCAGAAACACTCCTGGGTTTTCTTTTCAAAGAAAGAATGCACCTCCCGGTCCTGCGAGGTTTAGGTAGGACTGTTAATCCCGGTGCCTCGCTCCCTAGCCACAAGACTGAGGGCATGTGACCAAGGGCCAGCCAATCAAAATACCTCCTCTCCTAGCCACACCCATTGTTCTGGATCTGGACAAATCATCTGAACCTAGCCAACAGAAACCGGCCCAGGACGTGTCTAACAGAGTTAAATAGAAAGATTGTCTGTTTTGCTGGGACTTGCTCCTCGGGTCTTATTAGGCCTGAAGGGAGTTCTTCCTGCAGGCACCCCTGTTAATGAGCCAATATATTCTCTTTTTATGTATAGTAGCTCCATTTAGATTTCTGTCGCTTGCTGTCCTAATCTATCACAGATCACTCACAAAGCTCTTTATTGTTGAGCCTCGACATGGTCTCATACTTCTCAACGTGATGCTTCATGTAGTTGACAGGTCTGTGTGATGAAACCAATTGGCCTTCCCAGGTTCTACTCAGATGCTTTCATTTGGCAAATGAGACAGAAGGCCAGAGGAGAAAAAGGATTTGCTCAAGGTCATGCCCAGCTAATAATAGAATGTGGTTCGTGCCCCAGTTGCCCTTGGATTTTCCTTGGTCAACCTGTTTTCTTCTAAAAAGGCCTGTAGCCAAAAGTTGAATGAGAGCTCATGAAAAGTTCTGCATCTGCGGTGGCGACTTAGAACCTCCTTATCCCATACCCCCTTGCCTCTCAGCTATACCCCTACACAGCCTGGAAACTGCCCAGGATTTCAGCGTGAGCTTTCATGCGCCCTCTCAGAATACAGTTTTGAAGGGGACTGTGGAGAAATCTTCCAATGTTGGCATTAAAGGAATAAAGAGAGGTCCCTTTTATTTCTCTTTCCTCTGTCAACAAGACCAGGTCTGTGGAAGGTCCTTTCCTAACATTCACCCATTCATCTGGTTCCCTCACACAGTCTCAGAGCTGAATCTTTGATTCCAGAGGAGCTCTGGCCAGAAAAAAAAAATTTCCCCTCCTTTAATTTAAGCACTATACTTCTCTTAATGCAATCTAAGATATCATTAGCTTTTGGAGCAATCACATGATTGGCTGTAAAGAATCAAAAAGGGGGGAGGGGGGAAAAACCGAAAGAAGAATTTTAAGCCTGAAAAGGAGACTATTCAGGGAAAGCACACCATTTTCATGTTTTTAAAGGATTGTCATGGGTCAGGAAAATTAGATTTCTCTTAAGAGTCCAAAGGGAATAATAGGAGTGAATGGGTACCACCTACAAGGAACTAGATTTATAGATCCAGGAACTGAGGCCCCCCGAGAGAGTAAGTGACTCAGCCTGCATGCACACAGCACATTATTTACCAAACAAGAGTGTCAACTAAGACCTCCTGCAAAGTCAAACAGCCTGAGACAATTGAGTGAGACAAATCCTGGTTTAAATCCAGTTTTTGCCACTTCCTTCCTTAGGCAGGAAGCCTCTTAACTTCTCTAAACCTTTTTAAATATAAATAAGAGTTCAAATGGTTGAGGTTCCAAGAATCAATGACATCATGTGGCTAATGTGTCTACCATGGGGCTCAGCTCAGAGCAGCACTCAACAAATCCAACTCTTCTGACCTTTACCCTTTCCACCACACCGCCTCACTTTGTTTCCTACAATTTGGACAGCACAGGGTCCCTTTTAAACCAGTATCCAGAGTGGGAATTTCTTGCTTTAATTAAAGGACAGTTCCATTGAGCTCACCTGTTTCCTGGTCCCACGCAAAAATCACATTATGACTGGTCAGCGGGAGGGTAGGTGCTGGGAAAGGGTCTGGCAGAACCGAGGGATGTGGAAGGTGTTTCTGCTACCCTCCCCCCTACCCCGGTGCCCTGCTGGTTCCCTCCCTGAACACCTCACCCTTCACCTTCCCCCACAAAAGCAACTGTCTGCTCCCTCCTCTTGCCAAAGCTGGTGCTCCCTTTCACCTCAGCCATGCCGAACTGAGTTCCAGGATCCACTTTGCCAAGCCCACCTTCCAAACCTTTGCCTGTGCTGTTCTCTCAGCCTGGAATTATTTCTCTTTTTCTCCTCCATTCTTCGGAATGTAGATAGTTTACACATCATCTTCTGCAGAAAGCCTTTCCTCCGGTCTCCAGGTTTGTTAGTGTTACGTTTGTTTGTTTAAAATAAATTGAATTGGGGTGCCTGGCTGGCTCAATTGGTAGAGTGTGTGACTCTTGATCTCAGGGTTGTGAGTTTGAGTCCCACGTCGGGTGTAGAGATTACTTAACAATAAACCTGGGGCACCTGGGTGGCTCAGTCGGTTAAGCATCTGCCTTCAGCTCAGGTCATGATCCCGGGGTCCTGGGATAGAGCCCCGTGTCAGGCTCCCTGCCCAGTGAGGAGTCTCCTTCTCCTTCTCCCTCTCCCTCTGCTCCATCCCTTGCTTGTGCTCTCTTTCTCTCAAATAAAATAAATAAAATATTTTTTTTAAAAATAATAAAATAAAATCTTTACAAATAATAAAATAAAATAAAGAACTGCCACGCATGAAGGACTCAGTAAACCTGCATTTCATCATCATCATTGCTGGCATGGTTAGCACTAGCTGGAATGTAGTGTACTTTGGGGCACAGCTAGAGAAAAATCTAGAGGACAGGAATGGTAACTGAAGGAGTGAGCACAGCATGGCTCTCTCACTTTTTTTTTCAAAGGACACTAACAGGGAAGGAAGACTGACCAGCCAGAAGGTCTCGCAAAATGGCTTCCATTCCCTTGTGAATGTGCCAATAGTGGGGAGAGACCTAGGCTAACCAAACCCATGAGACTGATGTACAAACCCTAACACCCTTGAACTTCCTGACGGTGGAAATGGAACTGCTGAGCAGCTAAAAAGCCCTGTTTTCTCCCTTTGGCCCAACTCCAAAGGATGCTTGATGAGCAGAGGGTCAGAACCACAGGGAACAGCAGCTGTATAATTCAAATGTCTTCTGCCATTAGTCTTCCCTCTAGAGAAATTGTCCCCTCGAAGACTAAACAGGCCATGCCCTTGAGCAGTTGGTTTCCTACAGTCTTAGTCTGTATTAAAAAATTAAAATTTTAATTAATTAAAATTAATTTTTTAATTAATTAAAAAATACCACAGACTGGGTGGCTTCAACAACAGGAATTTATTTCTCACAGTTCTGGAAACCAGGAAGTCCAAGATCCAGGTGCTTGGCTGATTCAGTTCCCTGATGAGGGCTCTCTTCGTGGCTTGAAGGTGGCCATCTTCTTGTGGCCTCACATGGCAGAGAGAGAGAGACAGAGGTGGCTCTCTGGTGTCTCTTCTTACAAGGCCACTAATCCCATCATGGGGCACCACCCTCATGACCTTATCTAACCCTATTACCTCCCAAAGACCCCACCTCCTAATACCGTCACACTGGGGTTTGGGGCTTTGGCTGTGAAACTGGGGAAACACTCCAATCCCTAGAACCTACTCTTCACCAAGAAACCATCTTGTTCTATCTTCTTGGAGACTGGCCCAAAGGAGAGAACCCAAGGTCCTGCTCAGAGCAGCGAGGAGCAGAAGCTCATCTGGGTCCCGCTCCAGGACTCACCCATTCTGTGACCTTCAGTGGGCTGTGTATCCTTTCCAATCCTCAGTTCTGTTTCCTTTCCTGTCAAATGGCAGCAGTGATACCTACTCCCTAGGGCTGTTTCAAATAGTAAATGAGACATGGTATGAAAGGTGCTTAACTCTCTTCCCAGCAGGGAACAGGTGCTCGGAAGACGGGTGCTGTTGCCTGACCGCATCAGCACCAGCGTTCGGTTGTATAGAGTTGGCTGCCTCTCCTGCACGGAGTTTGAGTGTGTCCTGCCTCGGAGCCTAATTATTATCTATGTTCTTTGACTCACCGACCCTCTTGCAGCTCATCTGTCCCTTTATAACTGTGTTGACGGTCTTTGGGTCTTAGAGTGACTACTTTTCAAAGGTGGCTTTTGCCTAGTTGGGTCCACCATGTTCTGATTGGCAGCCAAACCCTCAGAAGACAACCCTCCTTTTCTTATTTTCCAAGTCTTCGTGGACACCTCTCTAGCAAAATCTGTGGGCCACCCTGCGATCCTTGGGGGAGGAAAAGCCACCATTTCTGCCTCTAATAACAGAGAAACGGTTTCCTAATGGTTTAGATAGAGCTGGGCTGAGGCTATGAGTTCAGTTTGGAGGCTGTGAGATGAGCCCTCCAAGGGCAGCTCATTGGTACGTATGCTGTCCTCAGCGAGGCCAGGCTGTTCTCATGGGCTGAGCAGCTTAGTGTCCCGTGGATGCAGGTCACCACGTGGTGATAATGGCAGCAATAACAGCAGCTGCACAGGGGACTAGTGTGCTTTTGTTCCAATTCTCTATGTTCTGTAGAAGAGTTCAGGAAATACCTCTGGTGAACAATGACATGACGGATGTGGATGGCCAACACTCAGCCTTCCATGTGACTGATGACAAACAGGCCAAAGAGGGCATTGCACGGTGAGAAAGCCACAAATCCAGTTAGGGCCAATCTGGAGAGCCTTTTGCTCCGGTCCCGACGCCAGCCACAGAAATACATTGATAGCATTGCTGAAGCTGCTTTCCACGTTTCTTAAATTTGCGTCCCCTTGCCAGTCCATATCACCTATAGCATGTCATGAGATAGTGTTTTTTTTATAAATCTGCTAAATATCTTTAAAAAGCCCTGTTGCAGAACCATAACTAGGCATCACTCACAATCTATTCATTTAATTCTGTTTTATCTGGTATAATACTATCTCCTTCAAAATTTTAAATGGCATTATTTTGCACCATATCTAAGATTTCACACGGGCCAAAAATATTTCAATTGTTATACTTCTTTCAGGCTGAGAAACAAAACAAATTAACGGAATGTGGTTGGGGTGGTAAAGGTGATAATCTGTTAAATAGAAGCCCTCCGAATAGACGTTATTTTGGTCCCCCTGCTTGGTCTTTCTTCACTTTTAATAGCCCACAAAGCTCAGAACATGAAAGGGGTCCACATCTCTCCTTTGCTTCTGAAGCCCCTTGTTACATAAAGGCTTTACATGCAAGGGTTTCCACAGCCTAGCTCTTCCCACTCACGTGGCTTTGTGATTTGAGCATTGTCTGAGTTCAGGCTCCTATACCAAAATACCGTAGTCTGAGTGGCTTAAACAACAAACACTTCTTTCTCCCTGCTCTGCAGGCTAAGTCTGAGATCAAAGTGCTGGCAGGGTTTGGTTCTCACAAAGGTGTTCTTCCTGGCTTGCCGATGACGTCTGTTTGCTGTGTCCTCAACAAGGTGGAGAGCAAGAGAGAACCCTGATGTCTCTTCCTGTAAGGACACTATTCCCATCTCAGGGCCCCACCCTTATGACTTCGTCGAAATCTAATTACCTCCCAAGGCCCCCTCCTCCAATACGCTGGGGGTTAGGGCTGCAGTATACGAATTGGGGCGGGGGGACAAAACTCAGTCCATAACAACCCTTAAGTTCCACTTCCCTTATCCACAAAGCAGTGATCTTCAGAGTCCCTGTTTCCACAGGGTGGTGGAGAGGACCATGGTGTTATGGGGTCAGGAGAGGAGGGAATGAGAGCTCCATAAATGTGGGTTTGTGGTGTGGAAATGGTGGTGGCAAAGGTGGGGTGGGGGTTGAAATAGTCTGTGGCACTGTTCTTCAAACTCCCAAGGGCTGTAAAAATATTAGTTATCAATATGATCCTCAAATACCCGTCTCCCTTTGCTCTGTAGTTAGATACAAATGCTAAATAATATTAGCTCTTTCAGTAGTAAGTGAGAATACTGCAAAGAGAAAAATTCAAGTGTTTAGCCTCAATTAAGCATTTCCCCCCAGAGCATTGTGTCCCTAAAGCCCTTCCCCCTGTGCCCTTCCCACTGCCAACTTGGCTTCCTGGGATGGCGCATGATTGGGAATAATCATTACCAAATGACTGAAGAAATAGAACCACAAATGGATGATGGGAACAATGGGAAGGGAGCCTGCCTACTTTATTTAGAAGGTTGTTCCCAAGCAATGGGAGACCAGACATTCTGGACCACAGGTGGACATTCCGGCCTAGTGCTGTGGTTCTCTTTTGAGGTCAAAGTGAGTGATTTCTCAATCTCATCCCATCAATGCTGTGGTCAGAAAAAAAATCTCTCCCAGAGACCTGTGAATTTTTCATGGAAATCATTCCTTCCAGACTATTGCAACTTCATGTCTTATTGTGTGTTTGGGAATATTTCCATGGGAAGGGAGGTGGTTAGATCGGGCAGTGTTGGAAAGCCATCATCATAACCCCAAACCCCTAATTCTTAACCATTAAAAATGCTGCTGAGCCTTTCCTTGGTTTTGAACCAGCTGGTGATATGGATCTGGCATGTTTCTGGTCAGCTTGATGTCAAAAGCTCTTGCAGGAAGTCTTGTTTTTTATTTCGCCACCAATGTTCTTTCAAGCCAGATACATGAGATATGACTGGTGAGGCTTTTTCCAGGCCTGGGATTTCTCCAGAGCTTATCCAATCATTCAGCGAACCTTCTTGAAAACCTGCCATGTTCCAGGTCTCAGGCCGGCCCTGAGATTCAGAGATAATTAAACACAACCGTGCACATTTCTCCGGAAGCCAGGGAAACCGCATCTTGTTTATAGCCTCTGTCTTATTCCGTCTTCAAAGATGAACACCTGGCCAGCAGCATCTATGCGATAATTCATCATTCCCTTCTTTTGTGCACAAACGTCCATCCCGAGATGATCCTCCAGGATGGATCTACCGGGATGCAGTCCAATATCCAGATGCGTGAGGACATTGAGAAGGGTCACCAGACCTTTGGAACCAAACTTCCTTTAAGTTGATTCAACTACAGAAACCTTTCTTAGACCCTGTGCAAGTTTAATATCACTTTCCTGAGGCTTGTCCATTCTCCGGTGGCTCTAATCAGTTCTTCCAAGCCACCTGCTGCAGCTGACCCAGTTTTGCTACCCGAGCACCAGAGAGTCATTTCCTGTTTCACGTAGTGGGTTTTTAATAAGACAATCCGGAGCAGCTGTTTTCTCAAACCACAGAAGGTGGAACAAAAGCAAGAGCACTGGCCTGGAATGACGAGATGGGTCCTCATCCACCCAGCCTCTGACTTGCTGCATGCTGATGGGGAAGGTTCTTAGGTCTGCGCCCATTGCTGCTGCCTCCTTCCTAGCTCGCTCCTCCCCTCCACCCCACCCTACCCCTTTCCCGAGTTCTCGGCCAAGTCTTCCAAAGGCTCTAATTCGCACTGAAATGCTGCTGTATGCCCAGGTGAGCCATTACTGGACACCAGGAGCGCTGGGAGGGGCTTGAGCAAACACCTGGTTTACACCTTCTTGCTCAAACAGCACATCCCTTCCCTAAACACTAGCTCTCGGGCACTCTGCTGGGGGCTGGAAAGACAAAGATTAAATATGGCTATGGCACAAATATCACAGGGAGCTCAGGGAGTTCAGAGGAGACCCTAACTCATCCCGACGGAACAAGGAAAGCTTCTTAAGAGAGAGCATTGCCTTAGTGGGCTCTGGGAGGAAGAGCATGCATCAGCCAGAAGGAAAGTGGGAGAAAGCTGTCCCGGGCATAGGAAGCCATGAGCAATTGCACTGAGGTGTGAAGTAGGATGATGGAACTAGGAACCTACCAGAAGAGTGAGGGGTTACGAGAAGAAAGCTGAAGCTGGGACGGGCAGATGAGGATGGGAAAGGGGCGAGGGGGCAAGAACCCAAAGTCTTTGCTGACCAAGAACAGGAGCACTCCTCAGCTCACAGCCTTTCAATGGCTTCCTCCGCACTTAAATTAGTATCCGGTTTCCAGTGACTAAGGCGTACACTGGACTGACTCTCCAAAAGGGCCAACCCATTGCATTTGGTTTTTTTAATCAGGTTTTTCAGAGATGCTTTAGAGAAGTGCAACTTTTTCTGATTGTGAGTGGAGGAAGCTGTATTTTCTGGACTTTCAAACCATAGGGAAATGAAATACTAACTCATTATTATTAATCATTATTATTTCAGGTCTACAAAAAGTATCAAAAACAGTGTAATAAACATGTGCATGCCCCTCACTTGTATTAAAAATGAGAGCATTGCAGGTGCAGTTGTCACCCTCCCTAATCTCTTTCCCTTCCCTGCATCCCAGAGGAAACCATTATCCTGAAGCTTGTGTGTATCACTCCCTTCCGTATTTCTACACTTCCATCACACACGTACTTGCAAAACAGGAATATTGGCTTTCTTACACCGGTTACACCGGTTCTTCTACAACCTGCTTCTTGCACTCAACATCATTTCCGAGATTTATCCTTATGGATGCCCGTAATTCAACTTCATTCATTTTAATGCTGTGTAGTATTCTGTTGTATGAATACAGAAACACACCACAATTTATTTTATCCATTCTCCTGAGGATGGACACTTAGGTTATTTCCAATGACTTGCTATTACAGATAAGGCTGCCGTGACCATTCTTGCATGCATCTGTCTATGCACGAGTCTGTCTATGCATGCACGCAGGAGTTTGCAAGAGTTTCTCTGGGAAATGTACTACGAGTACATTCTCTTCTCATAGGGCAGCCACATCTTCAGCTTTACTAGCTATTTTGCCAAATTTTTTTCCAAGGTGATTTTACCAAGGGAAACCCCTACCACCAGTGTGTGAGAATTACTGGGACTCTGACTTTTAAATTTTTACCAATTATTATCTGGGTGAGTGTGAAATGGTATCTCATTGTCATTTTAATTTGCGTTTCTTTGATTACAAATGAGGTTGGGCATGTTTTCATTTTTATTGGCTATTTTGCGAATTGCCTGTTTTTCTTTGGGGTCAACTGTCTTTTAGTAATTTATAGGAGTTCTATATATCTCGTGGATAAAAAAACCCTTTTGCATTACACACATTAAAAAGAGCATCAGAAAATTTTGTCAAAGACTGGAAATTGGCAGAAGGGTGTTCTTTCAGTTGAATTTGAGCATTATCTAGCGGTCCAAGAATTACCAGATTCTATACACCTTTGATAGTTTTGATTGACTTAGCTACTTAACAACTTTTATCTGAGGGATAAAACTTGACTTCTAGAAAACTAATAATAATGCTAATGTTCTCTGTCCCTGGCAATGCAAATAATCCCTAGTCCTAGTGATCAAAATGGATTTTGTCTGAAAAGGAATATAAATTTCTGGAAGCCAAATTCTCATTTAATCTCTCATTAACTTCATCATTAATCAGTAAGTTAAAATAACATCTTTCATATATATTCCTGTTATATTTGTATGAAAGTGGTGATTCCACCATGTTGAAAATTATATTTTAGCAAGAGATATTTTCAAAGAATTAAAAAATAATCAAGGAAAGCTGACATGTCCAGGCAGAGCCTGTGGTTGGCCAGACAGTACAACCATGTCAGAAAATGGAAGGCCTGGGGCCATCCTGGAGAGAGTAGCTGATTCTGAGGCCAAGAAAGCTGAGTCTGAATGGAAGTAGCTGGAGAGGAGCTGAGGTGGCAACAGGAGGCCGCATGGCTGGTTTGTGGGCCAGCGCCGCCATTTTCCTATTTGTGTGATTTGGGCAAATCACCTCCTCATTGGCAAAATAGGAATATTAATGTTTACCTGAAGGCTTACCACGAGAATTAAATTAAATAGTACATGTGAACCACTTAATGTGTGACATCAGAATAGGATAACAATAACCATGACAGTCACAGCCGACATTTAGTGAGTGCTTATTTACTAGACTAGGCGAAAAACCACAAGCAAGGAAACCGAGGTGGGGAGACTCCAAAGCCCAGGCTCACAACCAGGGAGCTCACTCGTACCTGTCATTACTGTCCCAGTGGAGCAAGCAGTGGACTGGGCATCCAGACCCAAGGTCAAGGGAAGACTGTTTCCAGCAGCTGCGGGGCCCTGCTCCCAGCCACAGCCATCCATCCTCGCACTCCTGTGATAGACTTGCTGCATCAGCCACGTCCTATACTAAATTGTTGGTGCCAGAGAAATGAGGAAGTTGATGGGTTCAATTTCTGAACTTTGAAGATACAGATTAAATATCTACTTGTTTCATACCTTATTAGTTTCCCATGGGCCACCATGACAAAGCACCACAAACTGGGTGGCTGGAAACAACAGTAACGTATTGCCTCACAGTTCTGCAGGTTAGAAGTCCACCCTCAGATGCCTACAACCCCACTCTCCCTCCAAAACCTGTAGAATCCTTCCATGCCTCTTCCCAGCTTCTGGTGGTGGTTAGCACTCCACGGCCTTCCTAGACTTGCAGTCATGGCACTCCAATCTCTGCCTCTCCTCTCCTCTGGTGTTCTCTTCACATGGTCTTCCTATAAAGACATTAGTCACATTATATGAAGGGCCCACCCTACTCCAGTAGGGCCTCATCCTAACTAATTACATCTGCAATGACCCTATTTCTAAATAAGATCCCATTCTGAGGTACTCAGGGTTAGGACTTCAAGCCATCCTCCTGAAGGGCACACTTCAACCCACAGCGATACCCCTAGATGGGAACTCTAAGGAAGGCAGGCCTGTGGGGCCCAAGACCAATCTGGCATGATCTTCCATGACGTTGGAGCTCCAGAGAAAACAGAAGTCCAGAGCCCAAGAGTGGGCAGCCACACTTCCCAGTGAAGACTGTTCTTTAATGCAGCCTTGTGAATTAAGTCCATTTACGGTGGGATGTCTTTGATAAAATGGGAGGGAAAGAGGCCATCCCATCCCGAAAGATTAGGTAAACAAAGCATCAAGAGTGTTATGCTAGATTAATGCTCACTTTTCAGAGAATACAGCCTAATTCTAGAAGGCATGATAGGCAATCATTCATCTCTAAAAAAAAGTTCTCTAAGATACAGGAAGGGAAGAGAGCCAGCATTTTTATTTAGCACCTCGTCTGTGCCAGGCCATATGCGGAATAATTTACAAACATCATTTCTTTCAATCCTCAGGATGATTCTTTGATTATTAACCCCATTTGACAGATAAGGAAGCACACTAAGAACAGGTAACTGATTTTTTTCTCAAGTGCCACAGCTAAAAATGTGGTGGTACCAGGATTTCAACCCAGATGTGTCTGACAATCCAGTTTATAATCTTTCTACTAGGTTGTGTCTTTATTATTTTATATCAGATAATGTATGTGAACACTTGAAGCAGTATGTCTAGCAGAGAGTAACCAATATGGATTTATATCCTTTCTTCCTCCAGAGAAGTTTTCTGGAATGAGTGAGTGAGTGAAAGCACGAATGAGTGAATGACGATGGGTGAACATACAGCACCCTCAGATTCTCCTGTCCTCATGTGAACTCTCCCCACTGTGAGCTCCAGGCCTTTGTTCTTCTCTATCAAGTGGAACTTATCCCCCTCTCCCCCTCTAGCCTTCACCCCCTGGCTTGTCCCTCAGAGAAGGGATGAGGTCTAACCATCTTCCTATCCCTACCCCTGGCCTCCTGCACTGGCCTGATACACAGCAATGCTCAGGATCTGCCTGCAGGGTCTGTGCTGTCCAGGGATGGACAATCCTTTCCCAGGGCCTAGTTTTCCTGAACCAGGAAGATCAGCATTTGGGTGCCTTGCCAACTTCCTTATGTTCGTGTCCAAGAGAGGATTTCCCAAAGACAGCTGGAATGAAGGCCCGCATGCTCTTGGTGGGAGGTTCCTTCAACCTCACTGAAAGCCCTCCTAAGGCCAAAGAGAATACCAAACCTTGATTGAGGGTCCTTGAGACAAACAGAACCTCTACTCCCTGTCCTTCCAAGAAGGAACTATAATGATGATAGGGCACACTTACCATGCACAAATGATTTGTCTTGCTTTGTGTGGGTGCTTCATGGCCATTAGCACCTTTGATTCTGGTGTGAGGCCGATCTGCATTGTGATTTTTATTCCCCATGTCACCAATCAGGAAACGGGAGCTCCAAGAGGTTGAGGGACGTCCCCAGGGTCATCTAGCTATCTCCGTATCCCAAGGTCTGGTTTTCATTTTTATTTTTACTTTGATAAAAAAGAGGAAATATAGAGGGCGGAGCAAGAGGGCGGAAGAGTATGAGACCTGGATTTCGTCTGGTCTCAGGAATTCAGCTGAATAGGGATCAAACCATTCTGAACACCTACGAACTCAACAGGAGATCGAAGAAAAGAATAGCAACAGCTCTCTGAACAGAAAAGCGACCATTTACTGGAAAGTAGGCCGAGCGGAGAAGTGAATCCGAGGCGATATTCGGGAGGATAGACGGCGGGGGAGGAGGCCTCCGTCGGCCGCTTCTGGCAAGTGGTAGAGCCGCAGAGCACAAAATCAGAACTTTTAGAAGTCGGCTCCGCGGAGGGACGTCGCTCCAGTGGCTAAGCGGGGGGGTGGAACCCTCGCGGGACAGTGTGGTCTCAGGACCCTCGGGGTCACAGAAAGACCGGGGGTGCCTGAGTGCGGCAGAGCTCCCAGGTATCGGAGCGGGGAAGCCGGCTGCAGAGACGGAGCCGAGGCGCGGGCTCTCAGCTCGGGGTTGCCATAAACTGTGATCCGCGGCCCAGTTGGGCCACTGCTCCTCCAGCAGGGACCCAACAAGCTGCAGGGCTGGGAAGACTCCCCTTCCTCCCCAGGGATCTGCTGGGTTTGGAGACTCCACAGGGGGTCGGGTGCCAGAGATAGAAACACTCGGTCACAGGCCGGGTGAGCACGGAGAGACCAGGGAGACGGGAGTGACTGACTGCTTTTCTCTGGGGGTGCACTGAGGAGCGGGGCCCCAAGTTCTCAGCTCCTCCGGGCAAAGATTGGGAGGCCACCATTTTCACCCTGGTCCTACAAAGCTGTACGGAGAGCTTGCAGGGAACAAAAGCTCCTGAGAGCAAACCCGAGCAGATTGCTCAGCCCGGACCAACAAGGGCGGGGCAATTCCTCCTCCAGGAAAGACATTTGGGAACCACGGCAACAGGCCCCTCCTCCAGAAGATCAGCATGAACAGCCAGCAAGCCAAGACCAAGTTTACCGATCAAGGAGAACAGGAGAACTCCAGCGCTAGGGGAATACTGCACATAGAATTCATGGCTTTTTTACAATGATTCATTAGTTTTTCAAAGTTAATTTTTTTAACTGGTTTTTTTTTTTAATTTTTCTTTTTCCCTTTTTCAACCAACATCTTATCAATCCCTTTTTTAAAAAAACATTTTTTATTTTTTATTTTTAGAGTCATATTTTAACCCTTCATAGTAGTTACCCTTATTTTTGGCATATATATATATAAGTTGTTCTCTCTTTAAAATTTTGAGATACAGTTTCTTCTAACAGATCAAAATATACCCTAAATCACTAGTGGATGGCTTTGTTCTAGTCTCCTGCCTGATCACATTCTCTCCCTTTTTTTTTCTTTTTTTTAAATCTTCTTCTTTCTTTTTTCAAATAACTTATCAATTCCTTTTATAAAATCTTTTATAATTTTCATCTTTACAGTCATCTTCCATCCGTTCATTGTATCAACCCTTATTTTGTACATATGTAAGTCTTTCTTCCTTTAAAATTTTAGGAGGCACTTTCTTCTAACAGACCAAAATATGCCCAAAATCTAGTGTGTGGCACTGATCTATGTACTAGCCTGATCATATTTGATCATATTCTGTTTTTTTGTATTGTTCTGTTTTTGTTTGTTTTTATCTTTTTCTTTTTCTTTTTTTTTTCTCTTTCTTTTTTCTTTCTTTCACTTTCTTTTCCCCTGGTTTCAGGTCTTTTCTGATTTGTATACAGTATATTTGCTGGGGACGTTGTTAACCTGTTACCATTTTGTTCTCTCACTCATCTACTCTCCTCTGGACAAAATGACAAGACGAAAAAAATCACCTCAGCAAAAAGAACAAGAGGTAGTACCATCTGCCAGGGACCTACTCAATACGGACATCAGTACGATGTCAGACCTAGAGTTCAGAATCATGACTTTAAAGATACTAGCTGGGCTTGGAAAAAGCGTGGAAGTTATTAGAGAAACCCTTTCTGGAGAAATAAAAGAACTAAAATCTAACCAAGTTGAAATCAAAAAGGCTATTAATGAGGTGCAATCAAAAATGGGGGCACTAACTGCGAGGATAAATGAGGCAGAAGAGAGAATCAGCGATATAGAAGACCAAATGATGGAAAATAAAGAGGCTGAGAAAAAGAGAGACAAACAACTACAGGATCACGAGGGCAGAATTCGAGAGATAAGCGATACAATAAGACGAAACAACATTAGAATAATTGGGATCCCAGAAGAAGAAGAAAGAGAGAGAGGGGCAGAAGGTATATTGGAGCAAATTATAGCAGAGAACTTCCCTACTGTGGGGAAGGAAACAGCCATCAAAATCCAGGAGGCACAGAGAACCCCTCTCAAAATCAATAAAAATAAGTCAACACCCCAACATCTAATACTAAAACTTATGAGTCTCAGAGACAAAGAGAAAATCCTGAAAGCAGCTCGGGAGAAGAGATATGTAACCTATACAGGTAGAAACATTGCAGGTCAGAAAGGACTGGCATGATATCTTCAGAGCACTAAATGAGAAAAATATGCAGCAAGAATACTATATCCAGCTAGGCTCTCATTGAAAACTGAAGGAGAGATAAAAATCTTCCAGAACAAACAAAAACTAAAGGAATTTGCAAACACGAAACCAGCCGTACAAGAAATATTGAAAGGGGTCCTCTAAGCAAAGAGAGAGCCTAAAAGCAGCATAGATCAGAAAGGAACACAGACAATATACAGTAACAGTCACCTTACAGGCAATACAATGGCACTAAATTCATATCTTTCAATAGTTACTCTGAATGTAAATGGGCTAAATGCCCCAATCAAAAGACACAGGCTATCAGATTGGATTAAAAAACAAGACCCATCTATATGCTGTCTGCAAGAGACTCATTTTAGACCCAAAGACACCCCCACATTGAAAATGAGGGGGTGGAAAACCATTTACCATGCTAATGGACACCAAAAGAAAGCTGAGGTGGCAATCCTTATATCAGACAAATTAGATTTTAAAACAAAGACCGTAATAAGAGATGAAGAAGGACACTATATCCTACTTGAAGGGTCTATCCAACAAGAAGATCTAACAATTGTAAATATCTATGCCCCGAACATGGGAGCAGCCAATTATATAAGCCAATTAATAACAAAATCAAAGAAACACATTGACAACAATACAATAATAGTGGGGGACTTTAACACCCCCCTTACTGAAATGGACAGGTCATCTAAGCAAAAGATCAACAAGGAAATAAAGACTTTAAATGAAACACTGGACCAAATGGACTTCACAGACATATTCAGAACATTCCATCCCAAGGCAACGGAATACACATTCTTCTCTAGTGCCCATGGAACATTCTCCAGAACTGATCACATCCTAGCTCACAAATCAGGTCTCAACCAGTACCAAAAGATTGGGATTATTCCCTGCATATTTTCAGACCACAATGCTTTGAAACTAGAACTCAATCACAAGAGGAAAGTCGGAAAGAACTCAAATACATGGAGGCTAAAGAGCATCCTACTAAAGAATGAATGGGCCAACCAGGAAATTAAAGAAGATTTAAAAAAATTCATGGACACCTATGAAAATGAAAACATAACTGCTCAAAATCTTTGGGATACAGCAAAGGCAGTCCTGAGAGGAAAGTATATAGCAATACAAGCCTTTCTCAAGAAACAAGAAAGGTCTCAAATACACAACCTAACCCTACACCTAAAGGAGCTAGAGAAAAAAACAGCAAATAAAGCCTAAACCCAGCAGGAGAAGAGAAATAATAAAGATCAGAGCAGAAATCAATGAAATAGAAACCAAAAGAACAGTAGAACAGATCAATGAAACTAGGAGCTGGTTCTTTGAAAGAATTAACAAGATTGATAAACCCCTGGCCAGACTTATCAAAAAGAAAAGAGAAATGACCCAAATCAACAAAATCATGAATGAAAGAGGAGAGATCACAACCAACACCAAAGACATACAAACAATTATAAGAACATATTAGGAGCAACTCTATGCCAGCAAATTAGATAACCTGAAAGAAATGGGTGCATTCCTAAACATGTATCAACTAAACAAATTGAACCAGGAAGAAATAGAAAACCTGAACAGACCTATACCCACTAAGGAAATTGAAGCAGTCCTCAAAAATCTCCCAACAAACAAAAGCCCAGGGCCAGATGGCTTCTCAGGGGAATTCTATCAGACATTTCAAGAAGAATTAATACCTATTCTCCTGAAACTGTTCCAAAAAATAGAAATGGAAGGAAAACTTCCAAACTCATTTTATGAGGCCACCATTACCTTGATCCCAAAACCAGACAAAAAGACCCCATCAAAAAGGAGAATTACAGACCAATATCCCTGATGAGCATGGATGCAAAAATTCTCACCAAAATACTAGCCAATAGGATCCAACAGTACATTAAAAGGATTATTCACCATGACCAAGTGGGATTTATCCCTGGGCTGCAAGGTTGGTTCAACATCCGCAAATCAATCAACGTGATACAATACATTAACAAAAGAAAGAACAAGAATCATATGATCCTCTCAATAGATGCAGAAAAAGCATTTGACAAAGTAGAGCATCCTTTCTTGATCAAAACTCTTCAGAGTATAGGGATAGAGGGTACATACCTCAATATCATAAAAGCCATCTATGAAAAACCTATAGCGAATATCATTCTCAATGGGGAAAAGCTGAGAGCTTTTCCCCTAAGGTCAGGAACGCGGCAGGGATGTCCACTATCACCACTGCTATTCAACATAGTATTAGAAGTCCTAGTCACAACAATCAGACAACAAAAAGAAATCAAAGGCATCCAAATCAGCAAAGAGGAAGTCAAACTCTCACTCTTTGCAGATGATATGATACTGTATGTGGAAAACCCAAAAGACTCCACCCCAAAACTGCTAGAACTCATACAGGAATTCAGTAAAGTAGCAGGATATAAAATCAACGCACAGAAATCAGTGGCATTCCTATACACCAACAACAAGACAGAAGAGATACAAATCAAGGAGTCGATCCCATTTACAATTGCACCTAAAACCATAAGATACCTAGGAATAAATTTAACCAAAGAGGCAAAGGATCTGTACTCAGAAAACTATAAAATGCTCATGAAAGAAACTGAAGAAGACACAATGAAATGGAAAAACGTCCCATGCTCATGGATTGGAAGAACAAACATTGTGAAGATGTCAATGCTACCTAGAGCAATCTACACATTCAATGCAATCCCCATCAAAATACCAACGACTTTTTTCAAAGAAATGGAACAAATAATCCTAAAATTTGTATGGAACCAGAAGAGACCCCGAATAGCCAGAGGAATATTGAAAAAGAAAAGCAAAGCTGGCAGCATCACAATTCCGGACTTGCAGCTCTATTACAAAGCTGTCATCATCAAGACAGTATGGTACTGGCACAAAAACAGACACATAGATCAATGGAACAGAACCGAGAGCCCAGAAATGGACCCTCAACTCTATGGTCAACTCATCTTTGACAAAGCAGGAAAGAATGGCCAATGGAAAAAAGACAGTCTCTTCAACAAATGGTGTTGGGAAAATTGGACAGCCACATGCAGAAGAATGAAACTGGACCGTTTCCTTACACCACACACAAAAATAGACTCCAAATAGTTGAAAGACCTAAACGTGAGACAGGAGTCCATCAAAATCCTAAAGGAGAACACAGGCAGCAACCTCTTCGACCTCAGCCGCAGCAACTTCTTCCTAGAAACATCGCCAAAGGCAAGGGAAGCAAGGGCAAAAATGAACTCTTGGGATTTCATCAAGATAAAAAGCTTTTGCACAGCAAAAGAAACAGTCCACAAAACCAAGAGACAACCGACAGAATGGGAGAAAATATTTGCCAATGACATATCAGATAATGGGCTAGTATCCAAAATCTATAAAGAACTTATCAAACTCAACACCCAAAGAACAAATAATCCAATCAAGAAATGGGCAGAAGACATGAACAGACATTTTTCCAAAGAAGACATCCAAATGGCCAACAGACCCATGAAAAAGTGTTCAACATCGCTCGGCATCAGGGAAATCCAAATCAAAACCTCCATGAGATACCACCTCACACCAGTCAGAATGGCTAAAATTAACAAGTCAGGAAATGACAGATGTTGGCCGGGATGCGGAGAAAGGGGAACCCTCCTACAGTGTTGGTGGGAATGCAAGCTGGTGCAACCACTCTGGAAAACAGTATGGAGGTTCCTCAAACAGAGCTACCATACGATCCAGCAATTGCACTACTGGATGTTTACCACAAAGATACAAATGTAGGGATCCGAAGGGGTATGTGCACCCCAATGTTTATAGCAGCAATGTCCACAATAGCCAAACTGTGCAAAGAGCCAAGATGTCCATCGACAGATGAATGGATAAAGAAGATGTGGTATATATACACAATGGAATATTATGCAGCCATCAAACGGAATGAGATCTTGCCATTTGCAACGACGTGGATAGAACTGGAGGCTGTTATGCTGAGTGAAATAAGTCAATCAGAGAAAGACAGGTATCATATGACCTCACTGATGTGAGGAATTCTTAATCTCAGGAAACAAACTGAGGGTTGCTGGAGTGGTGGGGGCTGGGAGGGATGGGGTGGCTGGGTGATAGACATTGGGGAGGGTATGTGCTATGGTGAGCGCTGTGAATTGTGCAAGACTGTTGAATCACAGATCTGTACTTCTGAAACAAATAATGCAATATATGTTAAGAAAAAAAGAAGAAAATAGCAGGAGGGGAAGAATGAAGGGGAGTAAGTCGGAGGGGGAGACGAACCATGAGAGACGAGGGACTCTGAAAAACAAACTGAGGATTCTAGAGGGGAGGGGTTGGGGGGATGGGTTAGCCTGGTGATGGGATTTAAAGAGGGCACGTTCTGCGTGGAGCACTGGGTGTTATGCACAAACAATGAATCATGGAACACTACATCAAGAACTAATGATGTAATGTATGGTGATTAACATAACCATAAAAAATTTTTTAAAAAGAGGAAATATATTCACATGGTACCAAATTCAACAGGTACGAAGATATGTACAGAATAGGTATGTTTCTCTTGCTCTTGTCTTTCTGCATCTTGTTCTGTTATCATTTGTTTCAAGCTTTCAAAAGTTCTTTTCCCCTAACAGAGGCAAATGGGTTATGCTTCCCCATCTGTAGCACACTGTGGACAGTGTTCTGTCCCTTTTGATTTCCACTTACCAATAGCACTAAGCAGTCCTTCCAGGTCAGTATATAAATATCTGCCTTGTTCTTTGTAATGGCTGGACAATTGTTCATCATTTGAAAATACCAATATTTATCTCAAAGGACATATATGGACCCCAACCTCTTAAGCACTGAACTGTACAGGAAAGAAGTAGGAAGCTGAAATGCCACATCCTCACACTCAGGGCCACTGAGCATTTCAGATCAACTGACCCCTTATCATATCTGTACACACAGGCTTTCAGTCTGAACACTAACCGAAAATGTGTGAAAGCACCATGTATTTGCACACAGTAAGTGGCCGGTCACTATACTAATGTCGGCACATGTCCGACTCAATGGTCCAAGGTGGTTAGAATACTAGAGAGTAGCAGAAGTCAGGGAAGGAATCTGCCCTAGCCCCCAAGAGCCATGGAGTGATGGAAAGAGCAGACAGATCTGTGTGCCAAACGCAGCTCTGCAACTCACTGTTTGTAGTGGGGATGGGACACTCCACTCTCTGAGTTTGGGATGGACAAACGGTCACCTGGCTAGTGCCTACATTTCCCACGCTCTCTTGCAGCCAGGGGTGGCTATGTTCTCACCAATAAGGTGCTACTGGAAATTGCTTACCTTCCACTGCCTCTCTTTCCCCCTTCCTGTGGACCGGAGCACATGTGCGGAGGTGAAAGAGCTTCAACCGAGGGAACAAGGCGACACTCCATCAGCAAAATTAGAAGGCCCTCTGGTGCCTGGGTACCTCCTGAGCAGAGCTGCTTGCCGCCCTGCTCCACCTGCGCACCTCTAGAGCACACTGCTGTGTGAGAAGGCAGTCCACTTCCATCTGGTTTGAGCGACGGCATTTAACTCTTAGTGACTAGTACACGGTGTGACCTTGACCAAATCACCAGACATCCTTGAGCCTCAGTTTCTATATTCCCAAATCCCTCATAAAAATTCAAGAGAAGGCAAACAGAACACCTAGCATGGTATTTGGCACATGACATGAGCTTGAAAAATGGCTCTCTGGGCCTGTTTCCCCATCTGTAAAATGTATGTGTTCACCATTCCTTTGTGAAACCAGATGACATGGAAGACCATGTCATTTGTACAACCAGTAGCTGCCAGGGGCTGAAGTATAGTGTGCTTTGCTCTGACAATGAGAAGAGGTTTAACCTTCCTGTGTCCAGGTGAGTTTGGGCAAGTCTCCTGTTTTGGACTCAGTGTGGGAGCTCATCTGGATTAGAAGCAAAGGAGACCTCTGTCTCTGAGGCCACAGGGGAGGAAGCCAGGTGAAGGCCTCCGACCACATAGCACCTGCTGACTGGGGCATGAAGGAATCAGAGGCACGTGGGTCCCATCACCTTTTCTGCATGCATGGATTTTAAAAATAAATGTGTGCCAGAGAGGGGAGAGCAATTAAAGAGAAGTGAGTTCCCAAGATCACCTTCCATGTGTTCCACTCAAACGAAAGAGTCTGAAGGCCACTTCGTTAAGCTTTTGTTAATTAGAGAGCCCTGCATTAATCAGATACCTAATAGGTGTCAGGTCCGCTACTCAGTGCCTTGCGTATGCTCCTTCTACTGACTCAGCAGCCCCAGCCAGGACGGGGCTTGCAAATGTGAAGACCAGAGAATTGAAGTACCTTGTCCAAGGTCATATAGCCAATCAGTGGCTGAGCAGGACTTGAATACAGATCTGCCTGATTTGAAAAGGCATGTTCTTTGATGCCACAATTCTAATACTGAATACCTATTATGCTCCCAGCTAAGGCTAAGTTCCATGGAATAGCAAGATAAATCAGGGACAGACTTCCTGTTTGCTGGGTAATTTCAAGATCTTTTTTCTCATGGAAAGTTAAAGGACGGGAACGGTGTCAGGCCTCGAGTCAGAAAGCCTGGGCTGTTCTGCCCCTAACTACCCCATGTTTTCTTGCACTTTTTTACACCTCTCTGGGCTTCAGTTTCCTTACCTATAAAATAGGAACAGTACCAATTTCCCACAGTCACTAAGAAGATTAAAAGAAGGAGGTAACAGGTGAAAAGACGCTATGCAAATCTCTAGCATGGGACAAAAGTCAACATGGCTTTAGGATGCTCTGGAAGCCTTGCCTGTGTTGTATAAATATTCCATTAATATCCATGGGGACAGTGAGCCAAGCACATTTGCTTCCCTGGCACAAGGGGTGCTCAGCTGGCGTCTCCTGATGATGTTCCCTGCATGTGAAATCCCAGAAGTTCACATGCCTGAGTGCTAGACCATCTGACCTTCCAAGGCCAGATGGCAGATGTCAACAGCTTCGAGGCCCTCTGTAGGCACGCAGCTGGCTACAACAATTTACATGTGGATGGCAATTCAGAGTTTATAGAATATTTTCACAGCTGCAAATTCTTTGGAGCACCTTGGCACCCAGCAAGGTAGGCAAGATAAATATGAAGTAACTCAGGTGCCGAGGAACCAGGAGATACCACAACTTGCCCAGGGACTTCCAGGTATTAATGCGGAGAGTCCGTGCTAGATAAGTTATATCTCAGGCCCGTAGCTGGATCTAAAGTTCTTCCCGCTTCCCAGTTATTCACCACCTGCTACAGAGGAAACTATGCTTCTTTGAGGCCCAGGTTACAAAAGCATAACACAGGGTGCCTGGGTGGTTCAGTCGGTTAAGCATCCAACTCTTGGTTTCTGCTCAGGTCATGATCTCAGGGCCTTGAGGTAGCCCCAAGTCAGACTCCACACTTAGCAGGAAGTCTGCTTCTCTCCCTCTCCCTCTGCCCCTCCCCCTGCTCACACGCACAGGTGGGTGCATGCTCTCTCCCTCTCTCAATAAATCAATCAATCACTCAATCAGTCTTAAAAAAAAAAAAAAAGCACAGTGCATAAAACCTACTCCTTCATTCAATAAGCATTCACTGAGAATCTACTGCCACCCAGTCCTGTGCTGGGCCCTGTGGAGACCAGTGGGCCAAATGCAAAGCCTGCTCTTCAGGGACTCAATGTGCTGAATCACAGAACCATGGAGCAAGGCTCTACTGTGCCGGGCACTTCACCTAAGCAATCTCTCATTCTTACAATAGCAACACTGCAAAGTGTATGTTTGCCCCAAATTTTATGATGGGCAATGGAGGCTCAGAGACACTGACGAATTCATTCAAAGTCACTCAGCCAGGGGCACCTGGGTGGCTCTATCAGTTGAGCATCCAACTCTTGGTTTCAGCTCAGGTCATGATCTCGGGGTCGTGGGATTAACCCCCCTCCCCCAGCTCAGTGCAGAGTCTGCTTGAAATTCTCTCCCTCTCCTTCTGCCCCTCCCCCGGTTTGCTCACTCTAAATAAATAAATAAATAAATAAATAAATAAATAAATAAATAAAATCTTAAAAAAACAAGTCACTTAGCCAATAAGTGGCAGGAGTAGGATTAGATTCTAAGTTTGTTGGCTGCCAAAGCTCAGGTCTTCCCCAAGAACACACAGGACTCCTTGAAAGGTCTTCAATATAGAATGTCCAGGGTAGAATGGTAAGTGCCACACACCCACTAGGCTTAGTTACATGGCATCAACTCAGCTAATTTATTTCTCCTTTTGACTTCTAGGTTGGATACTTTATGCAGCCCTAAAGCATCAGGGAAAAACAATCATCTAGTTAAACCTCCTCATGGTACAGATGAGGAAGCTGAGGATCAGAAAGCACATCTTACCCAAGGTCACAGAGCTGGGATTTGAGCATATGGATGTCCACATTAAAGCCCCAGTTCCTTCCACTTCACCGTGTTGTGGCTGCCCAGCCAAAGACTTGGCATTTACTTTCACATCCTTTTTTATCTGGAGAACACCCCTGCTTGAGGCAGAGACTAACCGTAGTTCATCTTTGCACATCCTGTGCCTGGAATGCAGAGAGACGGTCTTCAGTGAGTATGTGATCCTTGAATAACAAATGCAACAACTGTAATTATCCACGTTATACAGATCAAGAAACTGAGATGCAAAGAGATTAGAGTACCTGTCCAAGGTTACATGGCTCACACGTGGCCAAGCCAAGATTCACACCTGGTCTTTCTGGCTCTGGGGGCCACACATGACTGCTGGCAGGAGGACGTCTGTAAGGCACCAGCCCCACAGCAACTTGAAAAGCAGGCACAGCATAAGGACCCTTAGCTGCATCCTATTCATGTTGGAAAGAGCTTTGGGGGTGGGGATCCTGCAAGAGGACCAGGCATGTGGACCCCACTGGAAGCCATGATAAGTGTGCAGGGGGGAGAGAGACCCATCCTGGGAGGCCCCGTTGCAGAGGGGCCTCAGACTCCGATGGCCAAACCAGCCACACATGTTTGGAAATCAGTGAAGAGCCTTGCTGGGGGCCAGGAGAAAGATCCATTCTGGGGGTTCTGCCAGGCCTGGAGATGAGGTCAGGACAGGGGAAGGACAGATGTGTCCAAGGACCTGCCAGAGGCCACGCTGGCCCCAGTGAACCAATTCTCTAACCAGAGCCATCTCTATTCCAAGCTCAGAGCGTTCCGGTTCCCAGATTAGACCATGGAAAAGTGGTTCCATGTGGACTCTTCGGCGTGGTCGCTTCCTCAGCACCCCCTCCCAGCCCCCACCTCCAGCCCCGAATCACAGGGAGGCCATTTCGTGTCAACACGAGGATGTTGCTCTTTATTTTCTTCTCTCTTGAACACATAAAAATAACTCTGCCAGACCCAGATATCCACGTGAGCTCTCAAGAAACTGGGCTTAAACATGTTTGCACGTCGGGACCAAAGCAATCCCACATGTGGCTGCTGAAATGGGGTGTCCTCTACGTGGCAAGCGGCTGCCTTCTTCAATCTCAGGGACGGTAATGGAAGGAAGAAGTGAGCACATCTGCACTCCTTCCTATGCTCTTCAAGAGGCTCTTCGCGTTTAATTTTTCATCTTCATTTCGCAGATGAAAAACCTAAGGCTCAGAGAGATGGGAAGAGTTCAAAGGCATTCATTCACTCTGCAAATGCATATCATGTCCACCAACGTGCTCAGTGTGGGTTTTTGTAGGGAAAACCTTTCTTTTCTGCTTTATAAAAGGATTCATTAATGGATTCTCTGGTGTGTTCCATGCAGAGTTTCCCAAAGCGCACGAGGTAAGAGACTAATTCTATGAGGGCTTAGTAGGCATTTGGGAAATTCAACGCACAAATTAGCCTGGAAATCACTGATTAGACAACACTTACTTAGGAAATCACTGATTAAAGAAATGGAACAATGCAGGATTTTCTTAAGTACAGGGGTTTTCAAAGTGTTTAATTGGTTAAAGTGTATTGGAGTCTCCCAGCAGAGTATAAAGTATGCAGTGTTTTCCCAAAATTATGAGCTAGAGTTCTAAGAAAAACTGTTTTAGAAACACTTCCCCCATATGTTTGGTTGAATCATATGGAATTGCCAACATACGGCTGTTTTTTATCTACAAGACAGCATTTCCATATGGTTCAATCTAACATATACAATAGGGCTTTTTTTTTTTTCAAGTGTTTTGTGACTCCTTTATCCGATTTCATAATGTGATATGGCTAATAGACCCTGAACTCCTTGAAGGGTACTTGATGGGTAGCCTTTTATGTGCTTACTGTTAGGGCTGGAAACAGTCCTGGGGTAGGATAGCAACAGACGGCTACTCTCTACCAAAATATGTGCCTGTCCTTCCATACTATGGAGTTGTCATGTGAAGCAGCTGCCTAACTGGAGACTGACTATGTTGTCAGTGCCTGGACATCCGGGGGGTGGGGGGGCAGTGTCTGCTATGGAGCATGAGCACAAGCGATTCATGTCACTGCCAACCAAAGGCAGGTAAGAGTCAGGTGGTCAGGTGTGTCTTCTCCATCCTCTCCTTGCCTATTCTTCTGGCTGAATACACTCCATGTGTATTCAGGACTCCGTGGTCCCAGAGGTTGGAAGGTGAACAAGATGGAAGGGAACTCAGCCGTGATTCACCACCTGGTGGAAAGCCACCCACCAATGAAGCACACCTACATTAAACTCTTAGGTGAGGGAGAAAGAAACTAGTTACCTTAAGCCACTGAAGTTTGGGAGGTTCTATTGTTGCCATCACAGAAGAATATATCATCCTAACCCATACAGTGAAGTTGGGAGCAGGTGGTGAGAGTGGCCGTCCAGGGCCCTGAAGGTGGTGATAGTGTAGAGCCAATGAGGACCAACCTCAACAAGGCCCACACAACACAAGAGTCCGCAGTCAGGATGGCCAGACCGGGCTCATGTGTGCAGAAGTACTCTTGGTCAATGTGGGCTGCTATAACAAGATGCCATAAATGGAGTCACTTATAAACAACAGAAATGTATCTCTCACAGTTCCAGAGGCTGGAAGTCCAAGATCAAGGCATTGACAGATTTGGTGTCTGGTGAGAGCCCATTCCTTGGTTCATAGGTGGCTCTTCACTGAGTTCTCACATGGTAGATGGGAGAAGATATCTCTCTGGGGTCTCTTTTATAAGGGCACAAATCCCATTTATGAAGACCCTGCCTTCATGACCTAATCCCCTCCCAAAGGCCCCACCTCCACATACCATCACACTGGGGATTAGGTTTCAGCATCTGAATGGGGTGGCAGGGGGACATAAACATTCAGTGCCTAGCAAAAGCCAATGCAATCTGTAGGAAGTATAATCTGAATGAAGAGCTGGGCTGATTATAGGGCTATTATTCAAAACACGAATCATTGGTTGAGACCTGGGCACCTTCCTCCCACGCATACCCCCATGTCCAGTCAGTCCCCAGAGTCCTGTGAAGTCCATGTTTTCTGTCTTATGAACCTATTGCCCCCTTTCCACTTTGCCCTAAATCCACGGCCTCCTTCGGATTTGTCTAATGCCACCTGCATGGCCATGCACATGGACCTTATACTTTTGATCTTCCTTTTCTTCACCAATAAAATAGATCAGTACCACAATGCCTTGTATGTAGGATGCGCTCCTTCTTAATCAGCTTTCTTGCTTCCCCATGAATGGAGCAAAGGGCACTAAACGTGGAGGTGGGAAGCCTGACTTCTAGGCCGACCACTAGCACAGCACTTGGCATTGAGTAGGCACTCAAGACATGCATGCCTGTCAGATGGGCCAGTGCTAGAGCCCTGACTCCCTGTCACACATGATTCGGCTCCAATTGCTACATCTGGCTTCCTTCCCAGGCATGAGAAGGTGGTTGTTACTGGAGAGTGTTCTACATTTTGCTATCTCTGCCATGTAGAGTGAGAGGCAAGCTCTAGAAAGGCAGAAGAGACTCTCCCCCACCCCCACAAGATCTCCCCAAAAGAAACATCTTTGCCCATCAGAGAAGCAGATGGGGTAGTCATGGGCCTGCAGCCGTGGGGCCTACCAGCTAATGGGCCTCTAGGAATCAGGCAGGCAAGATCTTACAGTCCCTTCTACTAATCTTTGAAAATAAGACAAAAGGGAAAACATCTACCTCCCCAAAGCACACATCTGCTTTGCAGTTTCTGAGGATGAGCCCACAGAGAAAGAGGAAAGAGATCTCCCTCTACAAGGGTTCCCAGGAGAAGCCAACAATGTGTGATGCATTTTCCCATGAAGGAAGGGCCAAGTTCCCAGAGATGTCTCCCGATCACCCCTCCCTCAAAGATAATATTAAGATCCTCTTAACACACCTGCTTTTCCTTCTTTGGGCCTGGGACAAGTCCTGTCTCGGAGGTGGTTCTTCTCATCGCTGATCTAATGTTATAAAATAACATTGTATCCATTTCAGCCTCAGGGCTCTTGGGGTGCATCACAGTGGCCCCTTTATTCTACCTACACTCTTATGCGAAAATAAACTATAGGACAAGGACAGGGCAAGAAGTGGTGCTCCTACTCATACGAAACCTCGCAGGGCAGGTGGTTGTTGCATATAGCAGGAAGCACCCTAATTTACCATGCATTTTCAGGCCTTAGAATTATGACATCTCGAAGTTCAAAGTAACCATATTTAGATCTTGAACTCCTACCATGTAACTCAACAACTTCCTAAGTTTGTTACAATAATTAAAAAACTAAAATGTCTCATATTACCAACTGGAGACCACCCTAAAAGATAGTTATCTACTAACAATTTATCATGTATGATAAAAACCATCATTTGACTACCCAAAAGACATTTCCCTCCCACTTTTTAAAAAAGATTTTATTTATTTATTTTGGGGGGAGGGTGGGGCAGAGGAAGAGGGAGAATCCCAAGCAGACGCCATGCTGAGCCCAGCACAGGGCTCGATCCCATGACCCCAAGACCATGACCTGAGCTGAAACCAAGAGCTGGATGCTCAACTGATGGAGCCACCCAGGCGCCCCCCCTTCCCATCTTTCTCATGGTGACATCTATACACACACACACACACACACACACATACACACACAGAGGTTCCTGTTTTCTCAGCCTTCCTTGCAACTAGGAGGGGCCATGTGACTTAGTACAACAAAATGAAATATATGGAGAAATTTGCTGGAGGGCTTCTGGGGGAAGATGTTCTCTCCTCATAGAGCAATGCTATTCCGGCCTCTCTGGGTACCCTTGGCACCCTGTCTTTGAAAATAGCCATTTGAGGACTAACAGTGAGGTGGCCCTATTTAAATCATGAGGCAACAAGCCTCAAGACAAAAGCCAGTGTTCTAAGAAAGATAAACAGAAGGGTACAAAGAGGCTAGTTTTGGTTTTTGGGTTTTTGGGTGGGTGTTTTGTCTTGTTTTGTTTTGTTTGTTTGTTTTGTGGTTTTGTTTGTTTGTTTGCCACTGAACCACCCCAGAACCACCTACTTCTCAAGCCACTGTTAGTCAGGTGTTCTATTACTTGCACTCAAAGTATCTTAACTAATGCCTCGTGCATTATCAACCCACAATATAATAATGTCTTGGGACACTGAGAGGACCACAAGGGGAGTAGATGATTCAGGCCTTAAAAGTAGAAAATAAACCTTTACAAAAACTGGACAATAGATAAGTGAATGTTTAATATTATCAATACAGCCCCTTGTGAATGCCTGTTATAAAACAGGAATAATAATATCTGATGTGGGATTGTTCTAAGGATTAAACAAGTTAACAGAGATAGAGTGAAGTGAAAATTACCAGGCACACAGCAAGCACTATCTAAGAATAGCTATCATGGTAATCAGTAAAAAATGTAACTTTCTTTAATAAAGAGTTTGAGTCTAGGTACTGGACTTGGAATCAGAAAACCTGGCTTCCGGAGGGACATTCTCCTCTCTGATCACATATCGATGTTTGTGGCTATTTTAGGACATGAACTCTCAGTACAATAGAGTCCCCATGTCAAAGGGTGTTGAAAGCTGATAAATCATATGAATTTTGAGTTATCACATGTTGCCAATTCAGTAATGAAATAAATGTATCACTGGGAGTCTAAAAAGGCTGTAAAAATACGCTTGTAAATAAAATAGAACATTTGGTTGTGCAACGAAGGAAGAGCCTGGAAGTTTTTAAGTAATTTCATATGAAATTGATTTTCCTTTCTGAAAACAATAGCTGGACAATAACAGCATGAGTAGAACCATAAAGTAGAAGATGGATGGGGAACCGGAGTGCCTGAGTGGGTCCCACCATTGCCTGCTCACATGCCTCTAGCAAAGTCCTTTCCCATCCCTGAGCCTCAGTTTCCTCACTTGTAAAATGGGAGAAAGAACCTGGAGCTAGTGTAAGACACAACAGCCCCTATCCTGGCTCCACTCCTCAGCCATGACACCGGAAACAAGCGACTTACTTTCTCTGAGACCCATCTCTAAAATGGGAATGAAAAGCAGAGCAACTTCACAGGAAAGCTGTGAGGGTCAAATGTCAGAACATGTGAAAATATTCCTGGCACAGGGTAAACACTTAATAAATGTTGGTCAGAGCATGATACATTGTCGATCTCAGTCCCAACATTCTAGAGTTCTGTATAAAGTATAGCCCGAAGATGCAAAAGAACAAAAAAGAGGATGTATTCTTTGTCCCACAAAACTATGCCCCAGATGGGATGGCGTAGGCCCTCCCAGGAGGCCAGAGTCCCCTTGTGAAACATCAAAAGGCCCTTGGCCAACCTTCGGCACAAAGGACATTCATTAGATCCAGGAGACAAAGAGGGTCCAGAAGGGTCCCTGGGTTCTGGTATCAGGAATGTTGGGCAGTAAACATGGGAAGGTCAGAGCTCTGAGAAACACCTTCTACATGACATCTTCAGTGCCTGAGTATCCATTACCAGAATTCCCACTGTTATGAGGTCAGGTAGGGAAGCAAAGATTGGACATGAACACATTCACTTGGGGTGCCTGGGTGGCTCAGTTGATTAAGCGTCTGACTCTTGGCTTTAGCTCAGGTCATGATCTCAGGATCGTGGGATCAAGCCTTGCATCAAGCTCCATGCTCAGTGCAAAGTCTGCTTAAGATTCTCTCTCTCCACCACCCTATGACCCAGCAATTGCACTACTGGGTATTTAACCCAAAGACACAGATGTAGTGAAAAGAAGGGCCATATGCACCCCAATGTTCATAGCAGCAATGTCCACAACAGCCAAACTGTGGAAAGAGCCGAGATGCCCTTCAATAGATGAATGGATAGAGAAGATGTGGTCCATATGTACAATGGAATATTACTCAGCCATCAGAAAGGATGAATACCCAACTTCTGCATCAACATGGATGGGACTGGAGGAGATTATGCTAAGTGAAATAAGTCAAACAGAGAAAGTCAATTATCATATGGTTTCACTTATTTGTGGAACATAAGGAATAACAAGGAGGACATTAAGAGAAGGAAGGGAAAAATGAAGGGGGGGGAATCAGAGGGGGAGACGAACCATGAGTGACTATGGACTCTGAGAAACAAACTGAGGGGAAGGGGGATGGGTTAGGCCAGTGGTGGGTATTAAGGAGGGCATGTATTCCCTGGAGCACTGGGTGTTATACACAAACAATGAATCATGAAACACTACATCAAAAACTAATGATGTACTGTATGACTAACATAACATAATAAAATTAAATTAAATTAAAAATTAAAAAAAATAAATGTGACTTTATATATTTTTAATTTCAAAAAAAAAGATTCTCTCTCTCCCTCTCTCTCCCTAAAAAAGAAAAAAGAAGAAGAAATCTTTAAAAAAGAAAAGAAAGAAAAACATTCACTAAGGTACTCACCACCTATAAAAATACTCTCATTCATAGAGCACCACACACACTCACACAGTTTGACGCTAACGATTATGACCCACAATGAAATGGCTGGGATGGGCAGAATGATTCTCCTTTATGGTCAAATGGGCCACATCTAATAAGCAAGGAATATGCGATGCAAATGGCCTTCAAACTAATACTGAAATTTACAAAAGATGTCAGACAGCATGACGTCAGTGAAAGTAATGTGAAGGAGCTCTGTGAATCTCAAGCAGAGTCAATGATAAAAAATAATCTGTCCATTAGACCAGTCAGCCATCAAAGACAAGAAAAGAATGATGATACGACAGTGTCTTGAAGGACAGTGTTTCCAACATAAGTGAAGCTCAAGGAAAAAAAATTATAAGCCTTTTATTATATTTACACAAATTACCCTTTTGATCATGTTGCAGAGGTCAAAAGTAAACAGCATATTTTGTGCTAGCATACAATGTATCAGGAAAGCTGTACCAAAAAAACCAACATTTGATTCATTCTTGATTCACTGTAAGCCACTCCCATGTAAACCACAATGCAATCTAAATTTTGTTAAATGTAAAACAAAATAGACATAATTTTTGTTCACTTTTCAAAATAACATCCAACCAAATTTTTGCCCTTTTTTACTATTCACTATGAAACCACAATCCTTATTTTTTAAGTTTACTCACTTTAAGTGATTAATTTCAAAATGGTCAGATAAACAATAACCAGCTCTACACTGAACCCAGCCCTTGCTGGGCTCCAGGCTCTAAGGATCTGGGGATGAGTACATCAGACAAAGGAAACAGCTTGTACCAAGACCTGGAGGCAGGAAAGGCTTCGATGCACTGGAAGAGGGGAGGAAATGAGTAAAAGGAAGAGTGGGACAATACGAGTGACAGGGGTCACCAGGGGCCAGCTCAGGCAGGGCCTGTCACCCATATTAGGGAGCTAGAATAAAAACTTGAAGAGTACTGGGAAATGACAAAAAGAGTATCAGGAACATGCTCTGCCTGGAGGGGTTGGTGGATCACAGTGCCCCTCCGGGAGACCGGGCAGCAGGAGCAGCAGGTCTGGAAGGAGATGGCTCATTGTGGGAGGGACAGTTTAGCTGCCTGGAACCTGGCACGTGGACATGCCCAGAAGGCATTAGAGAGAGCGGTCCAAAAGTGGTCAGAGAGGTATGACCTTCAAGTATGACCTGAAGGAAAGGACTTGGGAATTATTAGTTTGGAGGATACAGCTGAAACCATGCTTACCAGACGATCACAACCCCACAAAGAGAACCTGTAAATGAGAAGAGAAACCCACAGGTGGAAAGTCCTAGAGGAGCTGAGAAAGGCTGCAGCCTACCCAGATGACTCAGCCCGCAGATTGTTACCAGATCTCCAAGCAAAGAAGGGAGGAGACGGTCAATGGAAATGAGAAGTCCAAGGGGACACTGTTATGGCAATGGAATATCATGTCTGTGCCCTCTCCGTGTCGGAAGGTTAATATTATTCATCAGCTTGGCTTGTTACCCGTTGCCAATTCGGTTAGACTTGATCTTTAAGGAAAAACCTGAATTGGTCAAAATAGCCTTTTCTCCTTGTAAACAAAGGAAAGTTCTCTGATTGTGCAACTGGGTACAGGGCCAGCCAATGATAAATAATCTCACGTGGAACCACACACCCCCCCCCCAATTCAGCACTAAAAATGTGAGTTGGCAGAGTTGAGTAAGAAGAAAAATAAAATAGGCATCAGGAGGCCCAGGACCTAATTAATGCTCAGCCATTGACAGGTGCTGAGACCGAAGAACAATCATTTCTCTCAAAACCTCAGGTTTGTCATCTGTAAAATTAGAAAAAAATGGGTTCGATTATGTCTTAAGTCTCTGAACCGTGTTAAGATCGTGCAATTCTGTAAGTAGGCAGGCTGGTAGGCAACTAAGTCTCAATGAACTTCTATAATGTTCCAGACCCATCTGTCCCTTGTCTCATATTAAATGAGACACAGAACATCCCTAGGAAACAAGCATTCTTTGTGTCGGTTTACAGATGGGAAGGCTTGAGGCCGAAAAGGGCTAGTGTTATAGCGGAAAGAATTCGGGCTTTGGTGTCAGATAAACCTGGGTTTTAACAGATTTTCATACTTGCCATGCCAGTAATCAACATACTGCCTCTCAGCCCCGGACTCCCCCTTCACTGCCTGGCTTCCCGATGGTGGCGCTGGGCCCTGTGAACATTTCTCCTCGGCCCGCTGGCCGAATGTTAGGCTTCGTCAGTAGAAGGCGCTAGAGGGACACCCAGGAAGAAGAAGGGTGTTGTCTTCCAGGTTCCGTCTGCTTGTTGTCTTCTTGCTCCTGTGGTGAAGGAGCAAGGAGCTCCTTGCTCCTCCAAAGTGAAGGAGCGTGGAAGGAACACCCAGTCCCAATAGTGCTCACACCTCAGCGAGTTTCCCTGGCACCCCAAAAGGCAGCTCCTCAGCAAAAAGCAGCTCCCAGGGGTTGTAGGCACCCCCCAGAAGATAGATCCCAGGACAGTGTTGTCCGCACCCCAGGCTCTGGTTTCATTTGAGGTGCCGCAGCAAACCGCTCCACCGTCCAGCGGACTGCAGCCACGCCCTCTCCAGAGACGTCTGAATCCCAGCCCTGGGGGCCGGGGTCCTGTCCCAAATCTGTTCCTTCCTTGCATACTGAAACATAACCTCCTTTTTTCACCTACTCACAACACTTCTGACACCAAGCGTGTGGGGCTTTTCCCACACCAACCAATTCTCCAACCAGACTGCCTGTGACTTCAGATGCCAGTCATAAGTCCCAAGTTGTCACCCATACTTCGGACTAACTGGCTATAAATTGGGGACTCCCACAATCCCTTCTGCAGATTTGATCATGTGCTATTAGGGCCCACAGAGCTCAGGGAACCCTTACTTATCTTTTCCGATTTATTATAAAAGATATCATGAAGGATACAGATGAACAGCCAGATGAACAGGTATAGGGTGAGATCCGGAAGGGTCCCGAGCACAAGAGCCCGCCCGCCCCAACGAGATGCAGCCAATAAGTGGACCTTGCAGTGTTGCTAGTGCCCGCCCACCCCTACCAGACGCAGCCAATGAGTGGGCGTCACAGCTGCTAAAGCCTGCCCACCCCAACCAGATGCAGCCAATAAGTGGACCTTACAGGGTTGCTAGTGCCCGCCCACCCCTACCAGATGCAGCCAATGAGTGGGTGTCACAGCGTGCTAGTGCCCGCCCACCCTTGCCATATGCGGCCAATGAGTGGGCGTCACAGCTGCTAGAGCCTGCCCACCCCTACCAGAGACAGCCAATGAGTGGACGTTACAGGGTGCTGGTGTCTGCCCACCGCAGATGCAAGACGCCTCCAGTGGGTGACTTGGCTCAGGAACCACAACATCAGCCTGGCCAAAACTTTCTTAGAAGTGAGGTACAGTCTGAAACCTTGTCCACCCTTCCTTCATCCTCTTGTTTTCCCAGGTGACAGCCTGAGTCCGGTCTGCAGGCTCATGGTGCCGACTCTACTGCTGCTCTCTCCCCTGTAGCCTTCACAAGTCTTTCCCCAATAAATCTCTTGAACTTGGCATCTGCTTTTCAAAAGTTCTGAACTAACATTTCCTCCTAGCTGGAGATGTGTTCACAGATGATGAGCAAGTAAAGACTCCTGTTCTTCGCTTCCTGCTGCAAAGGAGCAACCTGGGAGGACCAGCATTTGTATACTGGAGTCTCAGTTACCCCGTTCTATTCTCTCAGACCGCACCTCGATCTCTCTGCTTCTGTCATGCTAACCACACCCCATGCCTAATCTGACACACACACGCACACACATGCCACCATCTCCCGCCCAGCCTCCAGCCCAACTCCACTTCCTGCCACTGAAATCCTCCTCCCTTAACTCCTGCAACAGGCTGGGCATGGCCCCTGAGACTTAACCCTGGAATCTCTCCCACAAGTGAGCTGCTCGAGGACAGCTCCCCCAAGCCTGTATCCCCCATTTGGGGCAGGACCAGACATCCATAACACAGGATCCACTGAGCTTCCTTCTCTGGCAGTGCCAGAATGGGCCCAACAAGGCACCACCTGAGGGACCTTCATAGAAATCCCTACCCTAAACAATGACAGAGACCAGGGTGGGAGAAATCCACAGATCTGAACAAACACCAAATCCGGGAGTGGCAGAGGTATGTCCCAACTGAGGCAGGGAATGGGGAGCTCAAGATCTGGAATGAGCAGGCTGGGCTCAAATGCAAGAGTATAGGTTTCTGAAAGATTGTTCCAGGCAAACACAGGACCACTGTACAGTCTGGTGAGTATCACAGAGATGAGGCCAGCCTGACATAGAGGGCAGCTGGATTGGTAATCAGTCACTGCACCCCACGGTTCAAGCCTCCGCCCTCAGGTTGCTCTGGAGGGCATTTTACTGCCCAGTGCCCCTCAGGTGAAGCCCTAGATGGACCTTCCTCTGCCATATTGGACTAATTTGCTCCCCTGGGCTGCCACATCAATTTCCTGTCTGCCTCTGTTCCTTGCTACAAGCATCTCCCTGACTCCTCCCAGACGCTGCAGAAGGCTGGACACTGACGCACAACTCCAGCCACTAGTGGGTAGGGACTGCGCTGCTCCTCCCAGACCATTTAACACCCCCACCCCCAACACAGCAGATGGGGAACTGGGACCACATCTATGCACTGAACCATTGCCTCACTGGTCACCTCAATCCTTTCCACTCACATAGCCACTCAATCCTCACCAGCTGTGGCTTTCTCTCTTTTTCCAGTCCAAGCCACTGAGACTCCTGTAGGGCTCAAGGTCAAGTCTATGTGATCAGAGGTGAATGACTTGCGCCGTTTGGACCTCAGATCTGCCTCTTACATGGATGAAGCAGGTCCTCTCTAAATCATCCCTCAGGACCTTCCCAGTTTGGGAATCCCAGAGCCACTTGGCTCCATAATCCTATAGCCACTTGGCTCCATAATCCTATAGCCACTTGGCTCTATAATCCCAAACCACTCGGATCCCAGTATTTCTCGTGCAAACACTGCATCTGTTTTCCCTTCCTTGTTCTCACAGTGGGAAAGGGGCCATGAGGTCAAGCCATCACCCATGTCCTGGTGCCCATAGCTACCCAATCTATCTGTAAAGAGACTTCCTGTGCTGATATAAAGAGGACTTCCTCCTTCCCCCACTGCTCTGTTCTCCATTCCAGTGGCCGGGACACTCCCCACCAGATCCACAGGAGATGAAAGACATCCTGCACAGGCATCCCTACTCAGATGCAGCACGAACTGACAGCAACACATGGACTGTCCAGCTGCTTGTTCTCTCGCAGACACACACTCTCTCACACACACTCACACTCACTGCCTCACACCCAGTCACTTCCTGTCTTCAGACACGCACAAGCCCTGACACAGCCCTCAGTCCTCTTGCTCACTTCCTTCTCTCTCTCTCTCTCTCTCTCTCTCTCACACACACACACACACACACACACACACACACAGCAGGGACCACTCCTCGCACAGGAAAGAAACACTGAACCCAGGCTTTGACCCTGACTTCCCCTCTCTGGGCACTGCCCAGAGTCCCTCTTATGCTCCCCCAGAGCCCCCCACCATGCCCACACACACACACATACACACACACACACAGCCCCCTGGGGTCTTCCTCTCATACCCAGACCCCAAGTGCGCTTCAGCCCAATGAGTGAAGACAACAATGTTTTCTAAGCACTGAATGGTGTTCTCAGGTGACACAACCCGGGAAGAATGACCGCCAGGCCTTGGGCTTGAGCAGAGCCTGCGAGAGGCTGAGGGAGAAGGAGGGCGTGGGAGAAGCTGAGCCAGCAGAGGCAGCCCTCTCTTCCTCCCACTCAGTGGAGACCCTAGGGACAGTTATCAGTGGACCGTTTCTGTACCCCTCACAAAATCTATTTATCCCCTACACTAAGGGAGCATTTACTTAGCCACCTTTGTCATCCTAATATAGTAACCAACAGCACTGAGTCCTTACTCTGAGTTAGGGGCTGTGAGATGCCTAGGAATAAGTGAGTGAATATTCACTTTGATCTCACAAACTAAATATCATTACCATCACTTTTTTTCTGAAGAAAAAATGGAGGATTAATTAAGATTAATTAATTTAATTAGGGATTACTTTTTTTCATTAACTAGGAATTTAAAGTAACTTGCCCACGGTCACCCAATAGGTCAGGAAGGAGCTGGTATACAAGCTGTGTGACCCCCAAGCCCATGAGATTAACCCCCAGGCTCCACCACCTCCCCCCTCCCTCACTTTGGGACTTGACCAGAGCCAAGTGTGAACCTTAGCCCCACCGTTGGCCGTGGGATGCCACGCAGGCTCCTTCATCTCTCCTGGCTTCCATTCCCACACCGGTGCCATGAGGGCGACAGATCTGTTTTACAGAGCTCTAAGGAATACAGAGGGTTTATCTAAAGTGCTTAGCACAAAAATCCCAGCCCAGAGTAGGTCTTCAATAGTGTCTCCTCTCTGCCTTCCTGCAACATTATGATAGGCTCTTCAAAGACCAAAATGAGCCCACGAGGTAACAGCCCAAGCCTAGGATGCCCGATTTGGCGAAGTCCAGGAGTGAGGCGTATTCAGGTGTAGTTTTTAGGAGAAATAATAAATAATGCGCTCCTTCCTACCCTAGGGTTCAGTCATATGGAACTCATTTCTCCCAGGGGGTTACAGACTGAAGCCATGAGCCGGTCCAAGCTGACCTGAGATCTCTCGATGGATGACAGAGACAGAAGGGGGCATTGGAATGAGCAATAACACCTCCCATTTGTCCCGCACTTCACAGTTTACAGAAGCTTGCCCACCCATTCTCTGTCTGAGGCTCACAACCACCCTCAGAGGCAGGTCCAGGGTGATTTCATGTCCAAGTGACAGATGAAAGAATGAGGCCCAGGAAGGAGAATGTCATGCCCGTGGTGAGACCCAGGCCAGCTGGGTGGCCAGATTTTGGAGGCACCAGAAAACCTGGGTGGCTCCTCCAGAGGATGGACAGGACAAAGAGGAGCAGGGGCCCTCCTGTCAATGATAGCAGTCCCCAGCACGCATTTGCCAGCAGGACTGGGACAAGACTGGAATGAGAAAGAGCACATAGGTTACGGAATTTACAGAGGCCAGCAAGCACACGGTGAGTGCCTCCCTAAATTTTGCCCCCAAGGCTCCTCCCCCAAGTCCTGGCCCCGTTTACCAGTCTCTGTTCTAAATACTATATGTTTAGGGGCGCCTGGGTGGCTCAGTCATTAAGCGTCTGCCTTCGACTCAGGTCATGATCCCGGGGTCCTGGGATCGAGCCCCGCGTCGGGCTCCCTGCTCCGCGGAGAGCCTGCTTCTCCCTCTCCCCAACCGTCTGATCGTGTTCCCTCTCTCGCTGTCTCTGTCTCTCTCTCTCTCTCTGTCAAATAAATGAAAATCTTTAAAAATAAATAAATAAATAAACACTATATGTTTCAACTTATTTCATCCTCACAACAAGTCATAAAGTAGGCACCAATCATTACCTCCTACAGACAGCCCTTTATAGACATGGGAAAAAGAGGGTGAAGCAGATGCTCAGGGTCTCATAGGAAGAGTCCATACTCACGCATGTAACTACGCTGCCTACTCTTCCCTGCTGCCTCTGACCATGGCCATGGTCTCACCAGCGGGGCCCTTCCCAGAAAGGTCAATGAGTAAGACCAGGAAAGAAAGGGACTGACGTTGAATATGACCCTGAAATACCTACAGTTGATTCTCATTATTCGAGATAGTTATGTCCTATAAAGTCACCGTGAGCACTGAATTAGCAAATACTGAACCATTGCTCCAAGGGAAACACAGGGTTAGGTTCCTGGGAGCCTGTGGTCACAGCGTTCTTAGGCAACCCATTGATGCATAACTTTGTTTTATCGTCTTATATGTATTTCTGTTTAAAGATGTCTTACTTAATACATACTGTTGATTTATTAACATTGAACCCAGGGCCAACAGCACCATAACTCGTGCAGAACTCATGAATGAAGGCTATCTGACAGGTGTATCTTGTCCACAAGGTACACAGGATTGCTAGACGGCACTCAGCACCGCAGTTGGGGCGCCCGTGTGCCCCATGGGTGTCTGTGTGCTGCCCCATGCCACACAACAGTTTTTTCATCCTAAAGAGTGAAATCATGAACATAACCCACAAAAATGTGAAGAATGTGGCCCTCAGTTGATCATATAAAGGACACTTGTTTATAGCATGGGCTGAAACAAGAAGGCAGAGTGCCACCTTGTTTGGCCTTGGCTGGGAACATGTGTGTGGGGTGACTCATCACTCTGTAATGTCCACAGATGACAGCAGAAGCCCTGTGAGTATTGATTTGGGGCTTACACATAAATTTTAGTGAGTAGGCAAATTTACAAATACGGAATCCTTGAACAGTGAGGATCGACTCTACACAGGCCATTATTAGCCCTGCTCTATAAGAGAAGGACAGAGTCTCAGAGAGGTCCAGTGACCTGCTCACAGCCATGCAGCACTCACATGGCAAGATCTGGACCTAAGAGAACCCACCAGGGTTGTTTCTCCCCAAGACGCCCTCCTTCAAAGAGGAGCATGTTTGGATGTTCCCCACCATTCTGAGCCTTCCTCTCTCACAAACCCCGAGAGGACTTGGTGTAATGTCACAGGTGTTGGAGGAAACAGAAGACCCGGGTGTGAAAACCAGCTCCACCACTCCACTGCCCCATCTGTAGGGTAGTGACGACAACTCCTACCTCCCAGGACGGTTGTCAAGATGAGCAGATGAACCTGCAAGTGATCGTCTCATTTCCCCCTGAAAACAGGCCTTTCCCAGTAGGGCCAATGCTCCCGTTCCAGGCTATCCAGCCGAGTGGGCAGGGAGGGTCCCGCCTCCCCTCACCCACCCGGAGCTGGCCACACTTCCATAGCAGGCCAGGCACGGCAAGAGGGGCAGGGGCACACTCCACTTCAGGAATGGATGCACGCTTGCGAGTAGATGGCAATCCCCCTGCCCAGAGCCTTGTGTTTCCCCAGAGCCGAAACATGGCCCACGGCTTAGTTTTAGAAACACAAGTGATTTTCTCTCCCCTTCCTTTCCGGGGTCCCAAAGATGGCTCCTAAAGGAGCCCACCCGGCAAGCTGAGCATGTGGCACTTCGGAAAGGTACCATACCTTAAAGTGAGAGAGCGCTGCATCCAAATGTTGTTGCCACCAATGATTGCCTGCCCCTCACCCCGCTCTCCAAACTTGTTTTTTTTTTTATTGCAAAATGCAGCGATTTGTAGTGCCTGCTCATAGAATGTAAGAATCAAATGAGTTCAGTACCTCAGCATTTCACTACTCCAAACGTGTCCTTGGACCAGCGGCATGGGCATCACCCCTTAGAAATACAGTACCTCAGGCCCCCCCGACCCAGACCAGCAGAATCAGAACCTGCTTGTTAACAGGATCCCCAGGTGTGCATGAGAGCGTGTGCAGTACTGGTCTGCGGCCCTGCCCGGCTCCCAGGAGGTGCTCAATAAATAGTCGCTATTATTGTTTTGAGTGTATGGGTCCAGTCCTCAGATCGTTCACGTATAACTCATATGAGCCCATGGATAACTAACATAAGGCTGGGGCATTTTGGAAAGACAAGAATACGTTGTGGAGTAGAGAGGAGAGAGTGCCACAGGTTGGGGCACTCAGACGAAGCATTAGGCCTGGGCTTCCTTTCTACCTTTTTTTAAAAGATTTTATTTATTCATTTGAGAGAGAGAGAACATGAGCCAGGGGGAGGAGGCAGAGAGAACCCAACTCCCTGATGAGCAGGGAGCCCCACGTGGGGCTTGATTGCAGGACCCTGAGATCATGACCTGAGCAGAAGGCAGACGCTCAACCTACTGAGCCACCCAGGCGCCCCTCCATTCTCTAGTAAATGTTTGCCTTTATTCTATGCTGACTGTGGTCTAGGCTCTGTCTTGAGTCCTGGGAGAAGTGGCTACATAAAGATGGGGTCCTTCCCTCAAGTCATTTACGGTGCAACCAGAGACGCATAATCACAATACACGTGATGGTATGAGATGGATGCCAACAGAGCACAGAACGGGTGTGGAGGAAGGATGACTGTGGAGCTCAGAGGAAAAGATGAACACAGACCTTCCCAAGGCAGAGGAAAGCACTTTGAACATTTTGCTATTTATCATCTCTCTCTCTCTCTGTATGGGTTTTCACATGGTTGGGTCATATTATACATGTATCTGTCTATTGCCTTTTCAGTTAATATGAGCACCTAAGAATTGTCCTACGTGTAACTGGTACGGTAAACAGAGAGGACTTAAAGGGGTAGTGCCTTATTTTTGTCTCCTCTAAGCCCTAAAATGTACTCACTGGGGAAAATTCCTCTCCGGCCTCTGAATGAAATCTACAAGAGTTCTCATGAATCTTCTGCCCACACCTATATGTGATTTTTTTAATGCCCTAAAGTCTTTTTAAATAACAGATTTAGTCTCAATTCAATCATTAAAAGTCCCAGGGAATAATCAAAGCTCCAGGCTTGATTCAAAGGGTCAGTTACTCCCCGGTCCCCATGGCCACAGGCCTGCTGTGAGCAAGAAGCCGGCTTGAGCGGTAGAAGAAAGACAGGGTCTGGCTTCTGCCCTCCTCCACGTCATGTTCCACATCTCCTTACTCTTCTGGGTGACTGTGCTTCCTGGCCCCCACCCGGCGGAGAGAGGAAAGGAAGGCAAGGTAAGAAAGGCAGGGAAGTTCTTCATGGACTGATAACTGTCATAGGATTGCTTTATCACACGGTCTCCGCCCAGCAGCGTTTAGAACTCACTCTTGGAACAGCTTCACAGCTTCCCCGGGACCCCACCCTGCAGTTCCCTTGACAGTAACAGTGCGTCCTCCTCCAGCTTGTCACTTGCAGCTTCTACAGCACCCAGGAATCCAGAAATTCCCCTCTTGCCTTTTTCCACCGATTCTGTTTCCCACTCCGGGCGGTCACCCACCAGCTGCTTCAGCATGGTCCACGGGAAAAGCTCTTGGATCATTGGCCCTGGCAAACTCTAGGAACATAGGTATCTTTTCTCTGAAGCGTGAAGTCAGTAAATTGCAGACACCAAAGTAAATTTTAGGACAGGACACACTACTGGTCTTCATGTTCACAATTTTAATAATTTAGTAACTAGGTGTCTCTCTCAATACTCATTCTCCTTTTCTTCCACAGTTACAGTACCCAAATTTTTAGCTTGGACACATTGCTGGGATTAAATTCTTACTGCTGAGATATAAACAAAGTGTGGTGTGAGGAAGTCCAAGAAGACTCCTTAAAGTAAGAGTGCACGCATGTCTTTGCTACTTCTCTCTTGTTGCTTGGAATGTGGATGTGATGGCTGGTGCTGTAGCACTGATCTTGAACTGGGAAGATGGGGCCTCACTCGAATGGTGGTGAAGCAGAAAGCTGGACAGCAACTGTGCCCATTGGACCATCAAACCAATTTTTGGACTGCCGTCTCCCGGTCTTCATTTATTGAAAGAATCAGGTTCAATCTGGCTTACGTCACTATTTTAGGTGTTTCTTGATAGAACCTAGTCCCAACCAACTGTGTCATAATCCATCCTAAGGCTAACCCACAGTTCATTTGATCATGATTCCAATGTTGTTCTTTAAAACTGTTTCCAATTTTCACCGTTAGGAATAATACCATAATGAACTTTTGTCCATATTCCTGGTTATTTTCTAAGGTAGAAAATAAAGCTCTAGCTACAGACATAGGTCCACACCTATAGTTTTCCTAAAGTTTTCCCAGTTATACTCCTTTACCCTCTCTGAAGCAGCAGGGAGTAGGTCACATGATTCACATATTTAATATGCATGTGGACTTTAGAATATACCGCCCTGTATATGCCCCATAACAATGATCTCAAAATTCAATAGTTTTCAACAGCGAGCATCTATTCTCACAATTACAAACTCTGGTTCAGCTGATTGAGGCTGGCCAGGGCTGGGAAGCTCTGTTTCAGCCTACCAGGCAGCTGAGTTTCGCCAGACCGTGGTTGGGTCAGGTCAGCTCTGTGTGTATTTTTTCTAGAACCCAGGCTGAAAGGACAGTGGCTACCCAGGAGAGCTCATAAAGTGAGATAAATAATCCAGGGCATGAGAATGCTACTATTCAGGGAAGCTGCAACAAGAATGCCACCTTGCAAAGACAGAATGACAGAATGATAGAAAGCAAGTGATCAAGTTCTTCTCTAGACATTTGCAAAGAACAGTGTGTGAATGAGTTCATTAAACAAGATTTGGATTCAATGAGCAACACTGACTGAGCACCTACTCCAGCTAAGTCCATGCTAGGTGTTCTCAGAAATATATCAATCCTTGCCACAAACAAATCTATCCACACACATTAAAGTGATAGTGGCTCAATGTTAAAATAGACCAGAGACGAGAAGAAATGCTTTGGAATTCTCCACCTGCCCCTAGTCAATGCTAAAGATCTCCTAGTCATCACACGGTCTGAGTGGCCAAAACTGGGTAGGCAAAGGTTAGGGTAAACGGACCTCACATCTGACATTCTGGATTCAATCCAGGGTCTACTATTTTCTACCTGCAACCATAGCAAGGTATTGAACCTATCTGTGGCTCAGTTTCCCCATCTGCAAAATGGAACAATGAGAATACAAACATTTTGTAGGGTTATTGTGAAGGCTTCATGAAATAATACACCTAAAATGTCTTAAAATAGCACCAGGCACAGAGAAAGTGTTTGGTAAATGTTAGTGTTGCTTCCAGGGGGCAACATTTAACTCCTGTCAAAACTCAGATTGACCAAGAACATGTGACTCCTTTGTTTTGTCTATCACTTTTTTTCCTTCAGATTAACAGACTTTTTTCTTTGTATCTTTTCCAATGTTTATTAATTTCAAAGAAAAAAGTATGGAATGGTTGTTTTAGTTTACATTTGGGCAGATAATTAGTGAAGTTAACTTTTTTGTCTCATATTTTTATCAGATTATTTTTAGAAGCCTTTCAATGATGGCTAATCTTTGTCCTCTCAGAGTGGATTTGATTTTTGGAAATACCCAAAAGCCATTCAAAAGAATGACCTGATTACTCCCATGTCTAATCAGGTTTGAACCTTAGTATAACACAATAATTTAAATGGTCCCTTCAAAGAATGTTTACTCCCTAAGGGGAAATAAAGGTTTAGTCTCTCAGGCATAGTAGTCTTTTGGCTTGTCTCCAAGATGACATCTGGGTGTAAGTGGGGAGAGGTGGGGCTTAAATGATGTCATGGAAGGTGAAAGTCATATTCATCTGGATGCTCCGACTCTTCTGACCTGGGCTGGGTGGGCATCCCGGATCTACCTGCTGGAACTCACAGCCGAAGTTTGTGTTTGTAGTACAGTAACTTATGGCCCAGGCTTTCCTCAGCTGGGGCTCTGCCTGGCTGGCTCCACCTCAGACCACCTCTCCCTGGCAATTTAGGCTCCTCTGTTGGCCTTAGACTCCCTCCCATTTGCTAGGCCTCCAATTTGGCCTGACCCAGGTGATCCACCGAGCAGCCTGTGCTTTGGGGCACCTTGAACCTGCCCAATCATGATGGCTCCCATTTGCAGGGCTCCCCAGCCAAAGGCCCACCATGTTCGGGCTCCATGTGTGCCTCAGTGGAAACAAGGATGTCTCAGGAAAGCTAAACCTTGAGGCCTCCCTCTGCCTGGCCACACCACACTGCCATGTGGATGTGGTCATGCCCCAAGACGACATTCCTTTCAGCAGAGTCTCAAGTTGCAAGGGCAAGAGCCCCTCTGCCCTTGGTGACAGTCCCACTTGTCCAATGTGCCTTCCACTCTCTGGGCCAAAGCTGGGAGAACACAATCTAAATCGGCCTCTCACCTCCTCATGCCACCTTTCTCCTTCTATGTCTTTCTCATTAGCTCACGGGGCCCCAAAAGGCCAGATTTCCAACACAGACATCATGCCTTCCACCTCTCACTCCCGCCTCTTATAGAGGCCTTAATGGACCACAGGAGTATTTTTGGTACACACTTGGAGGGACTCCATAAGCTGGGTCAATCAGGCTGCGCTGTTGAAAGCTAAAGGAGAGATTAAAGGAATTTAGAAATCCTCTTTCAAGGTAACACCTGGCTTGCAAAGTCAGTCTCTTGCTGAATAATTCTGTTTTACATGTCAGAGGAGGAAAATTAACTTGTTCCTTCTTTTGCCCTTCCTTCTGTTATAAATCATGATCTTCCCCTAGGACGATGGGTGCTTCAAGCCAGAGCAAAGGCCAAGAAAGGAAGGAAGCAAAATAGAAAAGCACATCAATAGTCCTCAAAACATTACCTCCATCCAGCCATTATGATTAACAATAATTATAAGTATCCTTTCCTTTCTTTCTCTGATTTGGCTTAGATCTTCTCAACTCTCCATTATGCCTAAGAATTGGTGTGACCATGTGGGCTCTGTTGGAATTCTGATTCAAACAAAGCAACTGTAAAAAGGTAATTTTTAGGAAATAAAACAAACCCTGGTATTTGGTGATATAAATCAATTGTTGTTCATTTTGTTGGGTATGATCATGTCATTATGGTTAGGTCAAAAAATCTTTACTTTGTAAGCACAGACTTAAATCTCTGGGGCCTAATGACATGATGTCTCTGATTAAAATGCTGCAGCACAGGTGCATGCAGTCCATGGAGCACGTGACTTCTGATCTAAAATGAATGAATGAATGAGCAAATAAATAAAATACTATAGCAAAAGTAAAGGTGGGAGGTTAGGTGATGGATGGATCAAATACAGCAAAACGCTGATGGCTACTGAAGCCAAGTGATGAGTACAGGGAGAACTTTTCCCACTCATAATTTATTTCTGTGTGTGATAGACTTTTCAAAATAAAAGGTTTTCAAATAAATGGGGGAATTATAAAACACAAATTATATTACACTTATTAATATACTATATATTAATTCTATATTATACTATTATATTCAATATTTATATTTATTAGTAGATTATGTATTTATTAGTAATTAATACATTACATTATATTATATTACAAAATGGGGAATTTATAAAACACAAATCATGTGTGCTGTACTTAAAGGTCAGTTCAAGGGCAACATTGTTTACATGCAATTTTCATTTCACGGGATCAATCCTGCGGTGATGCCCATCTCACCACCCCATTAGCAGCCCTGGGTTTTATCAATTGATACTGATTCATCAGTTGAATGATGTGAAAAAAGGAAACAGGGTCTAGTTGTTTTAATTTACATTTGGGAGGTTTGAATAAGGACAAAATCGTTTCAACTATTTGTTACCCAGCAAAGTTTTAAGAAGCTCTTTCTAAATGGCTAGTCTTTGTCCTCTAAGAATAGATCTGATTTTTAGAAGCCACCAAATGCTGCTCGTAGCCACCTGGTGAATAAGCTGGTGATGAACACGGAGAATGGTCAAACCTCATTTTTAACCCCCAAATCTTAAAAAGAACAAGGCCCGGTTCTCTCATAGGTCCTACAAATAGCCTCTGAAGACCTTGCTCAATCAGAAGATGCACCAGGTATCTCCCAGTAACAATGTCAGCTCATTAAAATAAGTGACCAACTTCTCAAATTCGGCAGATAAAGCACTCCTTTGGACGATACGAACAATGTTGATGATGACAGCTATAATGTGTTTTGCACCAATTGCACAGACACAGTGCCTCTCAAAATTTTCCAGAAAAGTGCCCCTAAATGCACAGAATGAATACAAGAACGCAGCTGGTTGTAAAATCACAGCCCGAGGCCAAAAGTGCTAAAATTCAATTAAGTCCCCCGGTTTTTTATCTAAAGGAATGTGATTTTTACACACTGTCCCAGGTAATAGTAGCAGACATTTATAGAGCACTTAAAAGAGACGCTGTTTTAAGCTTTTTACATGTATTAATTCTTCGATTTTTATGATGTTCCTAGGAAGCTGGAGCTACTGTTACCTCCATTCTGTAGGTGACAAAACTGATGTACAAAGAAGTTAAGTGACTTGCCTGAGGTTGCATAGCCAAGCCTCAGAGCCAGACGCTCTGGGACCAGAGATCATGCCCTTAACCTTCCACCATGAAATGTGTTCACGCTCTCTTTCAATTAAAAAACAATTATATCTTCTAATTTACTGTGCACCCCGCATTGGGAACATCATAGCCACCCTGTGCCTCCTCCAGGCCCTGACATGTTTGACTGTGTAATGGTAGTTACGACCACCCAGTTGGAAAAGCACAAACACGTACTCTTATCTCCAGTCCTTGCAATGACAGAACAAACTAAGTATGATTATCCTGTTTTAGAGCTTTGCCAAAATCAGAGGTGACCCCTGTCTCGGGAGCAGGGGTGAGGGGTCAGGCAAAGGTTTATTCCATTGTCCCCTTTGGTCTTTACCAAGGACAAACCTACAACAACAATGCTTCTCAGATCTCTGACTCAAATGTCACACACATGCACGTGCACATGCACACATACACAAAACTTAGGTCCCATCGGACCTAAGAGCAAGCCTGAGCCACATGCCATGGGGACCAGCACAACTTCCACAGGTGATAATTAATAAATGGACACCAGATGCGTGAATGAGCCATGAGCCCCAAGGAAGAAAATCTGCCTTAGATTTGCTCTGGAGTCTCTGATCATGGCTTTTAATATTGAAAGACTACTTTAGACCTTCTGAAGTCGATTAGGAGATCCACAGAAAGCATTTTCCCAGTAAGCAATGAAGAGGCAACAGGACATAGTGGTGATGTACCCCCTTCCGAATCAGTCAGACTCGATTTGATTCCCAGCTCCTCCAGTCTTCAAGTCCATGGCTGTGGGCAAATGGCGTAGCTTCCTTCACCAAGCCCCCTTTCCCTCATCTGCCCAACTGTCAAAGTGATGGACACCACACCAGGTTGTCACAGGACTGAGATACCACTCATGTGAAGGTACCCGCACCGTGCCTGGTAAGTCAGAAGAACTCAGTAGATATTAGCTAAATAGAATTAATTTGGAGTGCATAATAGTATGTATATTGTGTACACACGTATGCACACACTGCAGATGCACAAACTATTCCAGGAAACAGTCCTCCTGAGGGAGAGGGACCGGAGAAGTTTCTGGGGTCAGATGGAAATGGGTCTTCACACTCTTTCTACTGTTTGAATGTTCATAATATGCATATATTCCTTTCCCAAATAGAAATATTTTTTATTTTTTTAAAGATTTTATTTATTTTTTTTGAGAGAGAGAGAAAGAGCACCAGCAGTGGGGAGCAGCAGAGGGAGAGGGAGAAGCAGACTCCCCGCTGAGCAGGGAGCCCGATGCAGGGCTCGATCCCAGGACCCTGAGATCATGACCTGAGCCGAAGGCAGATGCTTAACCAACTGAGCCACCCAGGGGCCCTAGAAATATTCTCTGGGACCCAAAGCAGGCATGCCTGGAAGCCAGATCTCACAAAGAGCTTTGTAAAAAACAAACCATTAGCCGCTGGACCCTTCTGTTCGGAAGACTAGGACCTAGACCTTGGATTTGGATGAGGAAATGGGAATAGCAGTGTGGTTTGGTCAGTTTCTCCCTCCCACACCCTTTCTCTCCTGGCTCATCTCTGACTCCAGAGATCTGTGAACACGTCCTTCTCAGCAGCTGCCGTTTCCCCCACACACACAGCTGGGGTAGCAGTGGCAAGCGCCTCCCCTGGCCTGTGCACACTGGAAGGCTCCACTGGGCTCAGCTAGATCCGTGTACAGCAATAAGTGTCGGATGATAGCAGTCATTTCGAAGTCCCAGACACTGGGCTGGGTAATTGACAAACAACGTGTCATTTAACACCCATCTGCAAATCACTTAACACTATTCCCAACCACAGATACAAAACAGGCACAGAGAGATTTGGGGATGACCCTGAGGCCATGAGATCAGAAGGTGAAGTTGACATTCAAGCCCGGTTGCCAACCAACAGCACCCCTCAAAGCCCTGCGTACATCCCAGCTCACCTCTCCCATCAATCCCGAGGTCTCTATCAGAGAATGTCTCCTCTGCCCCATTAAGTTTTCAGGAACAGGAATGGGAGGTGGGGGGGGAGGAGCAGGAAACCTCAGGCCAGTCCGGGAGCCTGGGCTTCTAGCTCTCTGATGTTCTAATTGTTGTAGGAAATTATCCCTGCAGCTGTGGGAAGTGTGCCGGGGAGGGGGACACCTTCTTGAATTGGTATCTTAAGAAATTCAAAATAGGGGCGCCTGGGTGGCTCAGTTGGTTGGGCGACTGCCTTCGGCTCAGGTCATGGTCCTGGAGTCCCGGGATCGAGTCCCGCATCGGGCTCCCTGCTCGGCGGGGAGTCTGCTTCTCCCTCTGACCCTCCCCCCCTCATGTGCTCTCGCTCTCTCAAATAAATAAAATCTTTAAAAAAAAAAAAAAAAAAAAAAAAAGAAATTCAAAATAGCCCCTCTCCCTAGGGATGGAGGAAGCCTTTGGGTTTCAAGACTCCAAGGGTCCCAGAGGAGACATTTGACGCTGAGTGAGTTTTGATGTGCAAGGTTTATTTTCGTCAAGGAGAGGAAAAGGAAGAGGGAAGTGTGAGGGTGTCATATAAAACCTAATAGCGTTGCACTTCTTTGTGGGGGAAGAATATTTTGGACCCTTGCCACCCACTACAGTACCAGGCAGGCATCTTCCCCAGAAGCTTTTGCCGGCTAAGAACGTGAAAGCAAAAATCTCTGCTCTCCCACCTAGGATTTCAGGGTAGAGAGAGAGGCACTCAGGATGCCAGCATTCAGGCTCGCAGGAAGACTCAGACAGTTCACCGGCTCCTCAAACGTTGATCACACACGTGCTGGGCCAGGAAAGCAGAGCAGTTCAGAGAAGAGGCTTGGAACTCGGACAAAGCTGGAGTATTACCACACAGCTCTGTAGCCAACTAGTTGTGCGGCTTGTTAAACTTTCTATATCTGAATTTTGCCATCTGCGACAATGGCAAGTCCTACCTCATATCGGTGGGTGGGGGTCAAACAAATGTGAAAGTCACTCAGCCCGGGGCCTGGCGTAGGCGAGCAGCTGCTTAGGTGGGAAGAGCCACCGTAGCATTGAAACGCAGCATGCACAGAGGGAGCACGTCACGGAGACATGCCGGCCGCGGAGCCGGCGTTTGAGCCGGACGGAGGCCCTCGCCTGGGGGTGGCAAGGGGTGTACAAACACCTGAGACAGAAGACAACTGTTACTCTTTCTAGCTCCCACCTTGTGGCTGGGGGGGCGGGGAGGAATCCCGGAGCCCAAGCCTGACCAGGGCCTGGAGCTGAGCAGTAGAAGGATGCAGCCAAGTTTCTCAGCGCACTCTCTCACCCAGGCACACGGGGTTGTGTCCTCCACTCCACTCCCAGCTCCAGCCTTGGGGAGGAACCCAACCTCTCGGAGCCTCGGTTTCCTCCTCTTCAAATTGTGAAGGGTAATGCTATCTCGTGAGGGGGTGCCTGGGCGGCTCAGTCAGTTGAGCGTCCAACTCGGCTTCAGCTCAGGTCACGATCTCAGCGTTGTGAGATCGAGCCCCTGGTCGGGCTCTGCACTCAGTGCGGGAGTCAGCTTAAGAGTCTCTCTCTTCCTCTGCCCTTTGTCCCGCCCCCTGTTCGCACGTGTGCACTCTCATTCTCTCTCTCCAATAAATAAATAAATCTTTTTATAAAAAAATAAATAATGTATACAAACCACCCAGGGCAGTGCGTGGTGCACAGACGTGCTGGACGGCAGGTAGATTAGCTGCCCCACACCCTCTCGGCAAGCTCTGACCTCCCAGCCACAGAGGAAGCCCTCCAGCAGCACCCTCACCTCTGTGTGTGTGTGCACGTGAACATGCGCACGCGCGCGCACACACACACATACACACACACACAGAGCAGAAACAATCGTGGTTCTGCAAGGCAATGGGAGAAATCATGGTTCACAAAAGAATGTTTGCCTAAAACCAGAAGAGCTTTGCCTTCCATCTCGCTGTGAGCAGCTTTGCTACATAGTATCTTCACATTGTCCTCTCTTGCCCCAACCCATCGCATCCCATTGCCATCCCAGCCCCAAAAAGGAAACTCTTCCTCACAGCCCTGGAACTGTCCAGTTTGGATAGCCCTGTGAAAAGTTTCCACTTTGGCCAGTGAAAGCATTTCTTAGGCAAGGTTCCTTTCTAATCTGTGGGAGAGGCTGGGTTCCACAGCCCTTGTGCTCGGTGGGAGCCCGACTAGGGAAGGGAGTCAGGAAGACGGTTCAAGGTGTCAGATAAAAGGGGGCGTCAGGAGGTCAATCAGCCAGGAATCATTGGCAGCCAGAGGACAGGCCTTCCCACGCTCACCTAACATCAACAGGGGGGCGGCTTCCTTTCCCTTCCCTGTGGTTCTGGGGCCATTGAGAGCAGGCCGTGCACGTTCCCATCTCCCCTCTTGCCAGGAGTTTGGTCCCTGTCTTACAGATGGAGCTACTAAGTTTAGAGAAGGGAAACCACTTGCCCCCAACTGTGTAAATGTTGAGAAATGCTGCCATAGGCTCAAATCTCCTGATTCCTAATTTAGGGCTCTTGTACCAGGAGGTTCTCTTCTACAACAAAATAGGAACAAGAATAAGAACGGTGACAATGTCACAGGGCTGGCACCAATGGAGAGCTCAGTAAAATGTAAGGGCTGCTAACTGTCATATGTACTCCCACAACAACCCAGAGAGGGGAGTAGCTGTTTCTTCATTTGTGAATGAGGAACCTGAGGCTCAGGGGTCAGTGACCTGGCCCACGACCTGTTTTTGTAAATAAAGTTTTATTAGAACACAGCCATGCTCATTCTGCATGTTGCGCACAGCTGGTTTTGCACTATAACAGCAGAGGTGAGGGGTTACAACAGGGAATACAGAACCCAAAATGCCTCAGATATTTACTATCTGGTTCTTCAAAAAAAAAAGCGTCAGCCCCTGGTCTAAGTGATTTGGGAAAGCTCCCACGGTTCGAAAAAGCAAAACCATGACTCCAGCCCAGACCTAACTCCAGAGCCTGCACTTTTAATTACCTTGCCTTCCCACACCCCATTATTCAATTATTCAGGAAACTTCTCTTCATTATTGCTATGGGCTGAACTGCGTCCCCCTCCCTAAGATTCGTGTGTTGAAATCCTAACCCCTAACCTGCAGAATGCGACCGTATTTGGAGATGGGCTCCTTATGGGGATAATTACATCACAACAAGGTCATTAGGGTGCGCCCTAATTAATATGACTGGTGTCCTTCTCAGAAGAGGAAATTTGGAGCCAGACACATACAAAGGGAAGACACGTGAGGACACAGCTAGAAGAGGACCACCTAGGAGCCAAGGTGAGAGGCCTCGGAAGGAACCAACATCCTGACCTCAGCCTTCCAGCCTCTAGGACTGGGGGAAGGACAAATTCCTCTTGAGTAAGCCAACCCGTCTGTGGCACTGGGTGACAGCAGCCCCAGCAAGTACATACCATTGGCCACTCAAAGCCAGACACTGTCCGGGGACCGGCACGTAGTCCTCCATCAACATTAGTTATTGACACCATTATCCAAGCACTCTGCTTATTTTGAGGCATTTCATCCTCACAGAATGCCTGTTCACTGAGTACTCTTTGATCCCCATTCTACAGGGGAAGCATGTGAAGCCCGGACCGCGGGCGGGGGGCGCCTTAGCCAAGATCACGCAGCTAACAGGAGAGGAATAACACAGCCCAGGCTGCAGTGGGGTTGGGTATATTGGGCAGTAAATGAATGTCTAGGAGACCCCTAGTAACAGCCACTGCATTCTTGGCTGGTTCAATGAAGCCTTGCCATGCAGCAGACCAGCTCATGGATGGACCCCACCGCCACCAACACCCAGTCACGCCCTCCCCACCCTGGGTTTTGGTGACATGAGGCCTATGCGACTCTGAATTCCTTGCTCCTCTGGGAAGGTTCTGGGTGCCTCTAAGTGTCACAATCACCCATTGCCGTGCCTCTTGGCTTCTAAAGGGAAAAAAAAAATTAAAAATTAAATTTAAAAATCTGTTTCCTGATTCTGTCTCCTTCCGCAACCCCGTCAGGCCCTGAGGCTGCTAGAAAGTCTAGTGAGGTCCTCTGTGATAATCACCTCGTTCAGTGCCGGGTGCAAAGCGGACTCTGAATGGCACCACTTCTATGCCCTTGTTCCTGATTTCCCACAGGGCTCTTAGTAACACTGAGGAGATGAGCCAGAAGAAGGTTCTCGTGCACTCAGAGGATGAGTCAGGGGCATGCAGCATTTAGTCATTCAACAAATAATTATTAAGCACTTTCTGTGCTGGAGAGGAGGCAGTGAACAACGTTGACCGGGCTCCTGCCCTCAGGGGGCTTTCAATCTAATGCAAGAGAGAAAGAGATTCAATAAGTGACCGCTGATGTGTCAGTCATTTCAATAAGTGACTGATGAATATTACCAACAGGAGGCTTGGAGAGCAAGCGCCTTGATAAGAGAGGTCTTCCGTGTGTGTGTGTGTGTGTGTGTGTGTGTGTGTGTGGCAGGGAGGGGGGATAGGAAAGACATTTCTTTTCTTTCTTTTTTTTTAAGTTTATTTATTTGTAATCTCTACACCCAATGTGAGGCTTGAACTCACGACCCCGAGATCAAGAGTCATGTGCTCTTCTGACTGAGCCAGCCAGGCGCCCCAGAGGAGAAACATTTCTAAGGAAATGTCATTTAAAGGAGAGTAGGAGTAGGAATGAGCCAAAGGAGAGGGGTATCTGAGATGTGCACTGTGCTTCTATCTCAACCAATATATAGCGGTGTGACCTCAGATACTTCCTTCCCAATCTGGGCCTCTGCTTTTCCACTCGTACAATACAGGGGTAGCTTGGGTCCTATTAAACTTCCTTTAAGTTATAAAAGCCTATGGCAGCTTTGGCATCGACTTCAGGCAAGAGAGAAATTGCTCCCACTTCTCTTTCATAACCTAGAGAAATACACACTATATGCTCTCCAAAAATTAAATTGGGAGTGTCTCTGTCCTTGGTGAGACTCTGAGCTCCCCAAGGTCAGGGATGGAGTCCACCCAATATGCATGCCTCCCGTACCCAGGACAGAGCCTAGCACACAGTGGGGACCAAAAGTCCTTTTGGTCTGTGTCTCTTAGAGACTTTGAGGTCCCCACGTAAAGTGAGAGGCATTAGTAAAGACCATTTGGGGATACTAATGAAATGATTATTGTTCAGATGCCCATGCCCACGTTGTCAGATGTGGTAATGAGCGCAGCCCCATGGGACATGGATTACCGCCCCCCCCCCCCCGCCCCGGGCCCCAGGCCCAGATAAGGAATGGAATTAACATTTATGGAGAAGCAATTATGCACTCGGTGCTACGCTAACACACTTATAATTATCATCTCATGTTCTGTTTACTCTTCACCCCAACCAGCCAAGTAGAGATTATGTATGCATGGGCCCATTGTAATAGGAGAGGCACAGGGTTCTAGGGAGGGTTAGAGCAGAGGATCAAAGCCCAGCTGTGTGGGCTGAAATGGCCCCCCTGAGGAGGCTTGCAGGGGGAGCCATGGGGGAGAGCCTTCAGGCAGAGACCCGATATGCAAACAGAGAGACATCCAGCACAGCTGCAGCAGAAGAGAAGTGGATGTGAGAAGCGGGACGGGGGGCGGGTGTGTGGAAGGAACAGAATCACAGGGCCCTCGTAGGTCAAGGGGAGGATTCTGGACTTTATTCCAAGGAGAAAAGAAAACCTTTGCTGGGTTTCATCCAGGGGAATAATAACTGGATTTGCATTTATTAAAACAGAGTCCAGTTGTAGTATGGGGTGGAGATTGGAAAAGTGAAGGCACCAATTCTAGAAGTTTATGAAGAAATCCAATAGATGATGGTGGCTTGGATCAGGGACAATGGGGATGGGGGAGGAGAGGTGTTCAAAGGATTTCAAAGAGCTCAGCAGTCCTCTTTGGTGAAAGGTTCATCATCTATAATTTCTCCAGAGGAAATTCAGGACATCAGGATGAATCTGTGTCACTTTTGATGCAAAGATGTGCTTGACTAAGGGGAGCCTGGGCAGGTGGCCAGGCCTTGCCCGTGAGCTGTGATGCTGGAGGCTTTGGAGCTGGGAGGGAAGGGAAGTGGCCCATTTATGGGCAGAGCGGCATCCAGCAGAGGCATGAGCAAACAATAAGATATATACAGAACTGTAAAGAATCCTTAGCAAAATCCTTCATTTCACAGCTAAGGCACAGTCTCCCTTATCCAACAGGCCTGGCTGGGTGCATCCCAACTTTGCCCCTGACAAGCTGGGGAAGCCACTTGACCATGGTGAGCCCAGATCTTTCTATCTGTAAAGTGGGTATAGTAAGACCTCTCTCTCACACGTCTTGCAAAGGGCTTGGGAACGTTAAGTAAATTACCAGTAATTTACCAGTAATCACCAAGCACGGCCATTTCCTGAGGCACTGGAGATAAAGAGATGTGAACAGCCCTAGAAGATACTCAGAAATTAGGAAGAAGAGGAATTGGTGATTGATTGGATATGGGGGTTACGACAAAGAACAGAGGCCAAGATGGCACCCAGATTTCTGCACCAGGGCATAAGTGCTGTTAGGATGCAGGAACCCTCCCACAGGTACCCCAGGCTGCCAGCCCCACATGTAGGAAGCTGAGAAATACTCCACTCCTCCCTCTTCCTTCCCTCATTGCCCAGAAATTCTCTAGAAGACCGGTAACTGTAAAAATGGAAACAAGGAAACGAACATCCATCAAGCATTCGCTCCATGTCGACTAAGGACTTTCCGCTCCAGTCACTGAAGCTTCACAAGAGCCTGTGAGGAGGCAAATACTATCTCATTTCACCAGTGAGGAAACTGAGGCTCGGCATGGAGAAACAGCTCACCCCAGGCCTTCCGGTGAGTAAGGAGCGGATCTCAGCCACCAACCTCAGCCTGCCTCCCGCCCACCTGAGCAGCCAGGCTTGCAGACGCCCTTGCTGGGGCCCCGCTGCTCCACGCCCCCCACACACAGGCGGTCTGAGCCAGCCCCGTCAGGTGACTGATTTAGTGGGGAGCCTCATCAGGAACAGCCGGCGCCTGAGTGAATTTGTGACCCCACCACCAGGTGTTCTTGCTGCCTGTTGACAGCACCTGGATTACGTGCGGCAGGAAGAGGAACAGGCCCCAGGCTTTCGACACCGACTTGGGACACCAACCTTCTTTGGTTCTCAGGGACTTCTTACTTTCAGGAGTCTGTGGTTCCCAACAGCTGTGCTCCTCAAAGGGTGGTCCCTAGATGAGCAGGCTCGGCAGGCAGAGGCGCTCCTTAGAGATGCTGAACCTAGGGCCCCACTGGGGCTTCTGAATCAGAATCTGCATTTGAACAAATACGACAGGTGACTGGCAGAGACGCTGACCCAGTGGAAAGAGCGTTGGCCCACGAGTCCGGAGCCGAACCCCTGAGAGGCTCCGTGACCCCAGGCAAGTCCCTTGAGCCTCGGTTTCCTCATTTGTAAACTGAGGGTGTTTAGACCAGATGGTCTCTGAGGGGCTATCACAGGTGGAGGGAACAGAGGGGCCTGGGAAGCCGGACTCAAAGCTCCACAGCTATGTGAACTAAGTAATCCACTCCACTGAGGCCCTACTATGTGCCGGACATTCTAGGCCCTGTTGATGACAGTGATGAACAAGTTCCAGCTCTAGTGAAGCTTCTATTAATTAATTCTCTAGTTAATGAAATGGTATTAAAAGCCCCCCCCTCTACTCACTAAAAGCAATGCAATTTAACCTCACCAATATTGACTTTTCCGGCCTGTAAGGTGGTAAGAGCTGTAACATGCCCTGTGTCTACACCTCTAAACACTTACAAGGATTCCCCGGAAGGCAGTGTAGTATGAGTTCCTACCCTGATTTCTCTTGACTTTGGGGCAGTTACTTGACCTTTATGCCTGCGCTCTGTTCCGTGGTGGCCGCGGCGATGTGCTCCCAGGCGCAGCTTCAAGGAATGAGGAGCTTCATGCCCCAGGGGCTGGGACCACCATCCTCAAGACAACCCACAGCCAGCAGCCCTCTCTGGGGACAGTCCAGTGGAAGAAAACTGCCTCAGCCCAGTTCTGGCTCACAACAGATGTCTGACCAACATCGGGGTACAAAGCCCAATCCCCTCACCCCGATGTGGACCACCCGCACTCCCGAGCACCCCGAGGGGTCAGCTGGGTCTTGGTAAGACCCTGTCCCAGCTCAGCTATCCGCTAAGGCCCTCCTGCTCCCCCGCTCCTTCCACAGCTGCTGGCCCCAAGAGCACTCCCTCCTAAGCAGCCTACACACACCTCTCCATCTCGGAGCCGGCTTCCTGAGGACCCCACCTGCTAGTCTCCCACCCGTAAACCCGCCTGGTGGGCTTTTGTGCACATTAAATGAGTTAACATAGATGTAAAATACTTAGATTACTGGCAGCGTGCTCCCCGTGTGTTTGCTACTATTGTCCTATCATTGTTGTCATTATTTCAGGTATAGGAAAGAACTGTCATTGGCCCCATCCCCAAGGGAACAGCATGTGCGAGAACACTGAAACAGGGAGGAGTGGGGAGGAAGGGAGGCCAGGAACAGGGGGGAGGATAGAAGAGGCCCGAGGAACACCGTGTGGGAAAGGGGCCAGACCACGCAGGCTCTTGTTGGACATGGTAAGGAGTTTGGCCTTTAGCCTAAAAGTCATGGAGGCTGACCAAAGGGTCTTTGGCAGGAATGACATGGTTCACCCCTCAAAGCTGCCCAGCCCAGGGTCTGACCTTGCCGGTGTTCGCGCCTGCCTTTAGACAACCCCCCAGGCACCTGTCTCTTTTCTCAGAGGTAGCACAGAACACCCCCCCGCAAACCTTCTACTCAGGAAAGACCTCCGTCTGAACACATACCTCAAGCTCCCCAAAGCTCTTTTGCAAAACAATGGTTTCTACTCTCCCCCCATCCTGCCTTTCCAAGACCTATTTTTAAGCTCCTCCACCCCATTCCAACCGGTTCCTTCCCCTGGACATCCAGCTTGTCTTTATCCTCTGGAAGTGGACCTGACTAGACTGCCCTCCCTGCTTCTGGTACGGACAGACCAGTGCAAGGCAGAGCGACTAGCCTGCACCCAGCCCCTCCCCCTCTGGTGACAGTCCCGAGGCTGTGTTCCCTTCCTGTGAACGCTGAGTGGATGACTGAGTGAATGGTAAGTGGTTCCGAGCAACAAGACCGGAGTGTGCACGTGATGACAAGGGGTCCATGGAGAACGCTGCTTAAGAGGTGAACTCTGTTATGGTGGAGTCTTCCTGAGGAGGTTTCCAGAAGAGCACTGCAATGGAGAGAAGACAGCCTGCACAAAGGAGAGAGTCCTGGACGGGAAGTCAAGAAGCCAGGTCCCAGCTGCAGCTGCACTGTGCAGTCCTGCAGAAACCACTTTCCCTCTCTGGGCTCCAAGTCCTCATTGCTACATCATCTCCAGGGTTCCATTTGCCCATTCATTCAGGAAAGAGCCCCTCCACAAGAATACCCATCCCACGTGCACAACGAATGTTTGAGGAGCAAAGAAAGGGGATCAGAGTGGCCCACAATGATTTTTGGAACAGGTGTGGCATGAGGATGGTGAATAGAGGGCATTTAAAGTCTTTTTCCTTGGAGCCTGACACCGTTATTAAGATTCAAGTGGGCGGGGGCACCTGGGTGGCTCCGCCGTTAAGCGTCTGCCTTCGGCTCAGGTCGTGGTCCCAGGGTCCTGGGATCGAGCCCCGCATCGGGCTCCCTGCTCTGTGGGAAGCCTGCTTCTCCCTCTCCCACTCCCCCTGCCCGTGCTCCCTCTCTCGCTGTGTCTTTGTCAAATAAATAAATAAAATCTTTAAAAAAAAAAGAAAAGATTCAAGCGGGCTACCTTTGAGAATGCTATAAATACACAAATCCTTCGTCCTAGCAATTCCACTCTTAAAATTTTTCCTACAGTCAAACCAGACGTTTCATGAGGTTATTCATTACAATAGTGTTTGTAGTAGTAAAAGATTTGAAACAACCCAAAGGACAGTCGATGAGGCTCACCTGTGGCACGACAGTAGCCCATCCAACTCCAAAGGACAATCAGTGGGGAATTGAGTACATAAATGGATGCCACCCTACAATGAAATATTGTGACACTATAACAGAAAATGAAGAAGTTTCCTATGAGCTGTTATTGAAAAATCTCAAGATACACTGCCAAATGAAAAACTAAAGAGCAGAACATGGTAAACTGTGCTCTTTAAGTTAGAAAAAAAAGCACATGGGAATTGTACTATATGTTTGTACACTCCATACCTGTACGAACACAACACATCTCCAGGTGGAAAAACAAGACACGAGCAATAGTGGTGGCTGGCTAGGCGTGCTGGTGGGCAGTATGAATTAGCAGGTGGGAGAATGGGGTGAGGGGAAATTTTTATCCTATGTCATTCTATACTTTCCTTTTTCCATTCCTTTAAAAGTTTATTCCCGATGGGGGCACCTGGGTGGCTCAGTCAGTTAAGCGTCTGCCTTCAGCTCGGGTCATGACCTCAGGGTCCTGGGAACGAGCCCCATGTCCAGCTCGGGGACCCTGCTTCTCCCTCTCCCTCTGTGCACTCTCACTCTTTCTCAAATAAATAATAATAAATAATAAATAATAATAAATAAATAATCTTTTTTTAATAAGTTTCTTTCTGATGAATTTAAAAAAATAATGTATGTGCCCAGATCGATATAGTAAAGACATTATGACATGGGGCAGAGCTTAATGTTCCTGTTGCTTCTGGATTTTGCAGCATGTAAGAGAGCAGCTTAGTAAGACCCAGCCTCCTGCTTTGTGGAGCTTAATTCCACAGTTTTTGATGTGTAAGCCTATTATCTGGTCAAAAAATAAAGGAGGAAGAGGAGGAAAAAAAAAAACAAGCTATCTTCAATGTTTTTATCTCATCCAGCCTCTCATGGGGACCAATTCCAACCCCTTCTTCCATGTGTGTAGATCGACCCTCATTCCAAGTAAACTCACTTCTTTTGTGAGATCGCCAGTATATGGATGTACAAAAAGACTGGCATCTCTTTTTACAGATAAGGAAACGAAAGCTTAGCAAGAATAAGTGACTTGCTCATGAACACATAGGCAGTAAATCAGCTTAAATGTTTTCAGCTAAAAGTAACAGATGACTTGATTTAAAACAGCTTAGGCAATGAAGGGCTTATTAACCAGAAATGAAGGGAGGCTCCATGTTTAATTAATTCAGGGGCAGGAAGATACTGTCGAAGGCTCAGGAGCCGGCTAGCCTTGTGCTTTGCATCCTCAGCAAGTTGCTGTCTTCTCTCCTCATGGCCACGAGATAGTTGCAACCAGGGTCACTTAAGGACACATTATCCAAAAACAGAGGACATGCTTCTCTTATCAGCAATGAAATCCTTTCCCAGAAGCCCCAAACAAGTTTGCTTTCAGGTCCTGTCTCTCAGGTGACTGATTCATATGTCCATGCCCGAACCTCTCACTAACAAAGAGTTTGAGGCCACCAAGGATGGCTTAACTCAATCATGATTCATCCTCCTGGGGCTGAGGACACAGCCATCTCCCCTAAGCATGTGATACTCCAAAATTGAGTGTCATTGGCAAGTGTGGAGTAGCTATTCTGTACCCACCCAACAATGTCTGTCCAGGTGGTAAATGATGTGTCATCTCATACAAGCAGGATGTGACCTTGTTAAGAACATTAAAAAAAAAAACCTCATTATTCAGTAAAGCTTTGCTGAGTACCTACTACGTGCAAGGCAATCTATACAAGGTACCAGGGATTCTGGAGTGAAAGGCACAGTCCTTTAAGGCCCCTCCTACTGTAGTGAGGAATGCAGACAAGCAAAGACACAGATCCAACCCAGCACGGCCAGGACCCAAGGAAGGGAGGCTCAGGGGGCCACAGGGGATGGAAGAGGATCCTGGTCCAGAAGGTTAGGGGTAGATCTTCAAAAGAAGGGAGTCTTGAGCTGTGAACCAGAAGAACCAGAGATAACCAGGTAACAGCCAGTGAGGATGGTCCAGCAGAGTGAATAGCCTGGGCAAAGCCTGGCGATGATGGGGAAGAACAGGACACATGCGAGGGACCACGTGGTGGGCGCGGGTGAAGCAGGAAGTGCTAATGGATGCACAGGGCTGGGAAGAAGGCAAGAAGCAATCCTGTGGAGCGTTGTACAGCAAACCTTTATCCAGGTGGGAAAGTCAGACAATCTTTAGTAGGGGTCTGACTTCACCAGCTTTGCATTTTAGAAGAGGAAATGGGAAGAAGAAAAAAAGAAGAAGAAGAGAAGCAGCAATGAGTGGAGAAAAACTGATTAATTACAAACCATGACTGGGTGCCAGGCTCCATCCTAGGCTCAGGGGGAAGGGGGGGGGCCCAGCGTGAACTGCGCAGAAACGGCCCCGCCCTCGCCATCCCCTTGGGAAAAAAGATGTTGTCCACTTGCTCTAAACCTGTAACCACTGGGAACCGCAGGTGTCAGGGGAGGCTCCAAGGCTGAGATCCAAAGGATGAGTAGGAGTGAGCTAATGAGGGATGGAGAGGTGTTCCGGGCATGGGAGCAGTGTATGCCAAGTCCCTGCGGTGCAGAACTCGTGGCATCACTGAGGCACGGAGGCCCCCGGAGTAGTGAGATCTCGAAAAGCAAGAGCACGATGATGACAAGGAGAGCTGGGAGGCATCTCTGGACCAACACCCTTGGCCGTGCCAAGGGGCTTACGTTTTATTGAGAGAAAGAAATAGAAGAAACACAAAGAGGAAGCAGGGAGAGAGAGCTGGAAGGCAAATTTCCTGAGTCAAGCCATTTGAGATCATATTGGCAGTTGAAAACCCCAGGCTGGGATTTCAGAGCATTCAATGGCCTTGGGCCGTCCTACCCAGCCCAGGATGGTAGGACAGCCTGCTGGCAGTCCCGCACCTCCCCAGACAGCTCCAGCTCGGGGCCCTCCCCAAGCCAGGTCTCGCGCCTCTAGGCAGAGACCTTCAGAAGTGAGTGATTTGCCCCGAGGACCAGCAGCAGAGGGCTTGTCCCTCCCCCTGGCAAATTCCAGATCTACTGCAGGTGGAGGCCATCAAAAAGAGATTAGCACGCAGCCCTGAGACACCTGCAGGGAGGAGCCATGCCGACCCTCTTACTGGGAACTCCTCCAGCTGATGCTAAGGGAAGAAACCTGATCTCTCTCTTGGCAGGAGCCAGAGGGGCCTTGGAAACACATTTCCCCTTGGGGGGCGGTGCTTTGCAAAATCTGTGATGGACTTGAGACTTGCAGATTCTAGAATTTTTTAGCTAAAATGTGTCTTCAGAGACTTTAACTTTAGAGAAAACCAGAGCCAACGAGGGAAAGCGACTTGCCCAAGGTCACAAAGCAAGTCACAGAAGAGCCCATACTGGTATAGAAGTCTGGAGACTCCATGTTCAGAGCTCTTGCCAGTAACAACGACAATAATAGTAGCTGACAAGTATTGAGCACTTAACTATAGACTAGACTGTCCTAAGTGCTCTGAATGTTTTCACCCATTTAATCAGCACCACTACCCCATCAGACTGGTAATGGCCTGATTCCCATTTTCCAGATGAAGAAACTGAGGCACAGAGAGTTTAAGTAACTCTCCCCAGCTTGCCTAGCTGGCACAGTTAGAATTCGAACTCATGCAGCCTGCGCCTTTGAAGACCACTCAGAACTGCAGATGGAAGCCCCACCTCTGGGTGCCAATCCCACCTCCTCCAAAAATCACAATCTAGTCACTAATGTGGGCCCCATTTTTTAAAATGCGGTCTGTCTTGAGTTCATCTCTCTTCTCCCACCCGCAGCCCTCCCTCAGTCTGGAAGAGCCAGTAGTCTACACTGACAAGAGACCCCGGGCAGCATGCTAGCAGTTTTTTCTCTGTGCTAAATAAATGCTCGCATCTCCAAAACCCTCAGGGCAGAAATATGCCAATATGTCAGCTGAGCCCCACTCCCCTTCCACCGCTCACCAGCTTTCTGTCCTCGATGCCTAACTTGTATGGATCATATCACTGGGCGTCCTTGCTCTCTGGTCAATGGGGACAATGCGAAGGATGATCAGGAGATTAGAGGAAGCGAAACTACAGGCTGGCGAATTTATTCCCCCACCCCGTTCCCTCTCTTTCTGGTCCCCCCTGGCTGGATCCCTCACCTGCAGGTCCAGACGCTACCGGGGTGGCGGGGTGGGGGGGGGAGGGGCTTTCACACACCCTTCTCTTCCTTGGCTCCCTCAGGGCTGGGGATGGCAAAGAAGCCTCTGTGTTCTTTGTTCCAGGGTCCCACACCATCCCACCTTGCAACTTCCCTACGCCCTGCCATGGCACGCCATGGATGGCTCCTGTCTTAACTTCATGATGGATCCCAACTTGAGTGTGCCATCCATTTCCTGAATGATGCACGGGCTGTTTCTTGATCTTCTGGATAGTGTGCTCTGCCATAGCCCAGGGGAGCAGAGACTGACACATAGCAGCTGGTTACTCACTGGTGGCGCCCATCCTAAAAAGCCAACCAGGATCATCGTGCTAACCAGCTAACTTCAGGATGCACCTGCTACCTTTGGGATCATCATTAGAGATGATTCTAAAGTCCAAAGCCTGACCTCCAGACCCGTGAGCCTTAGCCACTGACAGTTTCCACAAACATGTCCTGAGTGAGTTCCCAGGTACCCAAGTTGGGTGGGGCACTTGGGTCCCTAATCCTGACAGCAACCCTACCAGCTCTGTGGCATCACCCCATCTTACAGACCAGAAACGAGGGTCCAGAGAGATGGAGATCAAAGCTCTGGTTGGTAAGACTCTTTCCCTGCAACCTGCCCTGGATCAGTGGGCCGCAGCAGGATTATCCAAAACGTGGCCCAACCGAAGTCTGGGGAATGGGGGTGTTCTGCGAACGGGCAGACTGCCAGTTTAGGGCTCTGTGCCACCTCACTCTGCTGCTGAAGGGGCCGGCAGGGGTTAGGGTTTCAGGGCCCAGGCATTTGAGGGGTGCCGCCGAGCAGGTACTGGGAACACCTGGCAGTTTCATCCGCCTGACATCCATGTCTCCTCCTAGTCCTCACTACATCCTTCCTTCCTTCCCTTCCTGCCCTCCACCTTCAGCCACTCCCCGTCCAAGGGGGCCAGATAGGGCGGCCAGAAGCTCCACCCTGCCTCTCGGGGCTCTGCCAGCAGAACCCTTGGAGGGAACCGTCCTTTCCTGCTGATTGGTTCAGGATGGGCCCTGGAGTCAGTACAAATTGAGAGTCAACGTGAGGGCTTCTCTTAAAACTAGGACAAGAAGCTGCTCCCAAAGCTAGGACGAGCCGCGCCAGCCAAAGCTGCTGGTGGCCGTCCTCCCCTCACATGGGAGGCCCCCGCCTAAGAATGCAGCAAATAACCAGGAAGCACAGAGCCTGAGAGAGAAAAAGAAGGATGATCCTGACTGGAGCATCAGAGCACCTAGGCTCAGTCAGGCTTTAATTTGGTACAACCCCTGGACTTCTCGGTGAAGGGAGCCTACCCCGTTCCTTTTGTGCTTAAGCCAGTTCCAGTTTCTGACACAGGCAACTAAGTGTCTTGGCTAATGTAGAAGGTCTTAAGCTCCATCAAGGGTTTGAGGTACAGATCAGGGAAACCGAGGCAAAAGCCCAGATACATGGGATCCAACTGGGAAAGGACAGCAATCCCCAGCATTCCTCACAGTGAGGCACATGGTCTCCGAAATGCTGCTGCCTGGGTTTGAATCCTGGCTTGCTACTGCTTGGCTGTGGCAGGGGGGCGGGGGGGGGCTCATGCCTCAGTTTCCTCATCTGTAAGATACAGATATTCAAAACAGCAGCTTCCTCCTAGAGGTCTCAGGAGGATTGAATAGACCATCACATGTGAAGCACTTATACTAACGCCTGGCAGATCACAAGCTCTCAGTAAACGTTAGGTCTTGCCATCTCCTAAGGCTCGCAGGCGCCCCCAGGCTCATGCCAGGCTGTAAGACCCCTTCCACACCCACTAAGGAGAGACAGCTGAGGCCAGGCAGCTGGACCTGCCCCCCCCCCCCCCAGTCAGGATGCCTCAGGGACTCGGGCGAAGCCTGTAGGAGAGACTTTAGCACAGACCAGCTCCGCCGGGCTGAGGACAATGCGGGCCTCCAGGCGGGCAAGCTCAGGGCATCCTTGGGCTGCCCAGGGCACGCCCAGACCTGGTTGCCATTGCAGGGCGTGCTGGGAGGCCCCTCCTTTGCCCCTCTGTGCCCACCACGTGACTGTGGTGATGACCTTTCTTTCCCTAATGGCTCGTGGCCCAGGAGAGGCAGGTACCAGGCCAGGGCCCAGCCCGCACCCTGCCTTCGCGAGCTCACCGCCAGGCTGCCAGGCCATTTATGGTTGGGCTGCTACAGCCAAAGATAGAATGGGATGCCTTTGGTTAGAAAGGAAATTGTGGGTTTTGTTTTTATTGAATTAAGCAGGCCCCCCGACCAAGACAAAGAAAAATGCAGAGGGAGCAAACTGCCTGGAGCCAAAGTCAAGAGGCCCAGGGTCCAGCCCAGACCTGTCACTGGCTCACTGTGGGGCCTTGGCTGGTCCCTTCTCCTCTCTGGACCCAGGTCCCCTCCACTGTAGACTCCAGGATGGGAAGCAGACCGAGCAGGAGAGGAAAGACAAGTGGGTTTAGCAGCCTTGGTGGTCTCCTTCGCATTCAACAGGGCAGAAATTACCAGTCACTTTGCAGTTTGAAAAAAAAATGAACTTTCTTCAGTCCTGACACGGGTGCCGTGCTTCCTCCTGCTAGATTTTCACCGACTCCTGTGTCTCTCATTCACCCACAGCCCGTGCCGTCTCCTCCCCTCCTCTTTGGGTCCTCGGAGTGTAGGTTTTCAGAACTCACAGTGATTAGGAACAAACGACCAACGTCTGTATTAGCCCTTTGCCATCTAAAACTAACGTCACAGTGATAGCTTTGTTTAGGCCGAGATGAATGGAAGCCTATCATGATGTAGTCCAAACAGAAGGCTTACCCCTCTCTGCTGGAGTTGCTGCTTGCATCGTCTTCCTTGTGGAGTCTCTAGGCAGGTGAGGACTGCTTCCACCCTGCTCACCCCTGTACCCACCAATGCTAAAATGTCCTGCCTGTTGCGTGGTAGACTCTCAGTAAACACGTGTTGAACAAAGCAGCCAGGCCTGTCACTGGCTGAATATGGGGCTTGAGGAAGAAGGGGGAGTCTGGGGTGGCTGGAGGACCCTCTCTTATATGACGCCACTGCCCACCTGCTCACTTCTGGAAAAGCAGACTTAGAGATAGGAAGGGAATCCCAGTGATTAAAGGACCTAATCAGGGGCCACCATGGCTTCTCCAAACTGGTGACGTCAAGAGCTGTGCCCAAGTAATGCTTTCGTGAAGGCTGCGAGAAACCCTTTGTGTGGTTTTTTACTGAATCTGATCATTCTGCAGCCTATAACACTGAATCAGATAGGTCTACAGTATTTTGTTTCCAGAAAATCATCTGTGACAACTTAGCGAGTTAGGGGAATATTTGGGCTCAGATCAATCTAGAAAGAAAGAATGGGAGGAAGGAAGGAAGGAAGGAAGGAAGGAAGGAAGGAAGGAAGGAAGGAAGGAAGGAAATAAGAAGGAAAGAGAGAGAGAAAAGAAAGAAAGAGAGAGAGAGAGAGAGAAGGAAAGAAACTTCTATAGAAGTTTCAAGAAGGAAAAAAAAAATGAGCCCCTTGAAGCAACTGAAGATATCTGACCCAGGTCAGACTCTGTAAACACAACCACATGAATGTTCAGACATGTTGGTCAATTAGCTTAATGGAACATTCACCATACTTTCCAAATGCTTTCTTCTTTTTGGGGGGGACTTGAATTAAACAGCCAGAAGAGGTCTGGTACAGAGGACGGCAGATGGGAAGGGATCACCTTAGAGAAGTCACTGGCACAGAAACAGAGAAATCTGGGCTGGCTGGGATACTCAGCATTCATTAAAATTCCCAGAGTGTGAACTCACGCCTGAGTCAGACCGTCAGTGGGGAGGAGAGTGGGGCCCACGATGTATCCTGCAGCCAGAGGCCTCACCACTGATTTCAATTCCAACACCGGGGCTGAGGCAGGGAAGGTAGAAAACCAAAGCTTGGATATGGAGACTTAAGAGAGCAGGGTCCCAATACAGAATGGGGCTCGCCTTGGTGGGTGGGGTCAGCCTAGCTCAGGCGGGTTCAGGAGGCATGTTTGGGCCTCAGCCAATAGCCAGAAGATGAAGACTGATGCCAAGGCTGAAGAAACCATCCAGGCCTCGCCTGGTTGTGTGCTAAGCAGGAAGGAAGGCTTGGTGTTTGGAGCCCGGGTATCCATCTCGGCCTGCTCCTCCCCTCGGTTACTCCTCCCCAGGTCCAACCTTGCTCATGAGTCCCAGACTCATCCTGCACTCTGCCCGCTTAAGTTCTCTAATTGGGTGTCTCAGAGGCCTTTCGAACTCAAGATTCCCCAAACCAGATTCATTTTTCTACCTACTTGCAACTCTTTTCCTCCCCAGAGTCCCCCTCGGCGAGCAACGGGCACAACCATCTACTCAGACACCAGAGCCGAAAGCCTGGGTATTGCCCTCAGCCCCTCCCTTCCTATGAGTCACCAAATCCAGCTGTGTCTCGTGAATGGATCCCAAACGCATCATCCCTCACCACCCCTACCTAGAGTACCCCAGACTCATGTGGGTGCTTCCCTGCAGAACCCGCCTAGGTCCAGCAAATCTACAGTAGTTCAGAGACTTGGGATGGCTTCAGTCCCTGTTGAATGGCAGACGCCCTTCCCCAGTCATGCTTCCTAAAGCCCCGCCAACCATGCCCGCTCTCACAGGACTCAAGATCTTAATTCATTGCCCTAAGGCTCCTTGTTTCTCCTTCAGCTAGGACTCCTGACTTGGCCTTGGCCAGGACCCCCCACCTTCTACTTACTCTGCCCCAGGCCCCTTAAGCACCTGCTTGCCTCTTACTTCTCATCATCAGCACCCCCCCCCACCCCCAGTCACATTCTGAGTTGCTCTGCAGAGCCTTCCCTGAATGAGCCTCCAAGCCTTGAGTTAGGAGCCCTCCCTGAGCTTGCCCAGCCCTCTGTATGTACCTATCACCACATTCATCCCCCTGGATTGGATTTTCCTAGTCATTTGTATAGCTGGCTCCTTGGGAAGGGCCACTTAAAATGCATTTTCGGTTATATCTAGAAAGGGAACCACAGCAAGTCACTTGAGAGAAAATCTCTTGAGTGCCTAAACCAATAGGTTAACACTCTAAAGTTTATTTCTCTCTTATGCCATTGCCCAGTGCCAGAGGGGTGGGGGAGGACCTGTTCTATGTGTTGCTCAGGAACCCAGACCCCCTTGCACACAGGCGCTCAGAGACCTCTCCATACAGCAGGTGGGCAAAGGAAGAGAACAAGAATCGCATTTCCCTGGCCAGAGCCCAGTCCCTGGGCCACACCTAGCCTCAAGGGAGTCTCGACATGGAGTTGTGCTCCACACTCAGAAAGAAGAAAAGAACATGAATATTGGTGAGCACTAGCATTTCCTGCCATACCTGGCAATGTTTACCAGGCAAGATTTTGTCCTTTTGATTGGTTACCAAGTTTAACCTTGGCAAGGAGAAACCTGATCAGTAGCAGCAAAAAAAAAATAAAGGGGAAAGGCCCCTTCAGACTCCCTTCTCCGCCGCTATGCCAAGCAGCTGGCAGCCCCCCACCACCCCAACATCAGCATCTGGTGTTGATGGGAGGTGGGCATCTCCTGCCTTAGAGAGTACGGTTTGACTCCTGGTTCTTTGTGATGACCTGAGAGACAGCAGAACCAGGCCTCCTCACATACCCACTGCTAACTATCCGGAGAGTCTCTCTGGGTTACTGGAGGGGAGGGTATAAGCTCTTTGAAAGAAGAGCAGGAAGGAGTTAGAAGACTGCATTCCAGGACACCACTGGGGAGAACCATATCTGCAGCCCAAGCTATAAGGTCAGACCCTTTACTTAGAACAGTTGGTCTTTTTTCCTAAACTCAGAGCTACGGAGGGGCAGAATTCTCTGCAGGGCCTGGAGCGGAATCTGGCAGGGAGTGACCACGAATCCAGGTCCTCCCAGAACCACACCCCTCCAGAACCTGCCCTGGGAAAACTGGGTCCAGTTCATTAGGACAACCAGACCCCAAGGACAGGTCAACGGAACACTCACGCCATACCTGGCTCTATTTTCCAGATGAGTCACCAGAGGACACAACTCCGGAGGTATTACTAAATTCAGTCCCTTTGGTTATTGCCTGCTAAGGGTGTGTTAAAACCAGAGTTACTGGCCAAAATACAAATTGGAACATGGGAGGGGATTACATAATCCTGCATGAAAGGAAGAGACGTTTAGTAACCCCCGGATCAGGTAGGTTTCATTCTTTAAGTCACTTAATCTCACAAGGACAGTATAAAGGTGATATTTTGGTGCCCATTTTGCAAATAAGATCACAGAAGCTCAGCAAGTGCAAGTAATTTTCCCAAGGTCACCCAGCCAGTGACCGGTTGCATTGAGATTTGAACTCAAATCTTTCTTCAAATCTGCTGTCTTCACTCGCACCACGATGCTGGCCTCCTCCCACCACCTGAAGCCCCTAGGAGGGAGCCCCAGCCGAGGGGTCAGCACCACTGAGAAAAGCGAAGGGCTTGGGTACTGCTGAAGGGAAAACCAATCTGTGACAAGAGGGGAAGGCAAGAGGAAAGAGCGTTAGCCGAGGTTCCAGGGTTTAGCACTCCCCACGTCTCTTTTTATCTAATCCTCACAACAGCCAACCTAAGAGGTATAATTATCTCCATTTCACAGAGAAGGAAAGTGGGCACCGAGGAGTGAAGTAATTGAGCCAGATTTGCAAACTATAATAATAGAGCTGAGATTGAAACGCGGTCTACCTAACAGGAGAGGGGCTGCAGATTCCACTGCCAAGGCCACGTCCCCTGCCACTCTTGGCCGGATTGTATAAAATCCAAGACACTGGCTGCTGACCCAGAAGGATCCAGAAAGACAAAATGCTGAGTGCGTCTGGCTAGAGCCCAGCCCTCATCAGCACCTCTGGATTCCAAGATGGCGTGTCCCTGTTAACATTCCTCAGAGCAATGGTATTTGGGGACTGGGGGCTTTGGGAAAAAAGCAGGACACATCATGGTCCCTCTTCTCGCCCCAGGCCCAGCCTCTGCAGAGGCCATGTAGAAACACTTGGCCTTCGCCTTGCTGCCTCGCACTCGTACTGCCTCAGCACCGATGTGAGGGTATATTGTACTTAAGGAGGATAAAGCTATAAAGACAAACAAGGAATAAAATTCAACAATACATAAAACCTCAAGTGACAAGAATTGCTATCATTAAAGAGACTGTCTGTCATCTAGGATGTTGGCTGACTAAAATCTTGTTTCTTTTGCTAATCCTGATTTAAATGTCACCTTCTTTAAGAAGCCATCCCTGGAAGGAATCCCTTTCTCCCTTGCCTGTAGTCTGTTGTTTAGATTTATCATCTTCATCCCCAAGATTTATCATACTTCTTCACTAAATTATAATCCTACTGAAAGCAAGGACCCTACCTTTTTTGCAGCAATAGAAGTAAACTAATAAAATAAAAAAATAAAATCTTTAAAAAAAAAAAAGGGTGGGAGGGCGCCTGGGTGGCTCTGTCAGTTAAGCGTCTGCCTTCAGCTCAGGTCATGATCCCAGGGTCCTGGGATCGAGCCCCGCATCGGGCTCCCTGCTCAGCGAGGGTCTGCTTCTCCCTCTCCCCCTGTGCTCTCTCTCTCTCAAGTATATAAATAAATAAATACAATCTTTAAAAACATGTAAACTAATAGCCATCATCGGCTGGGTGCTCATCATGGCCCATATGCTTTACATTTATTATCTCCTGGAATACTTGTGATGCTCTACATTTGTTTCACCCGTTTGGAAACTCATGTTCAGAAAGATCACCCACGGGGCCAGGATCCAAACCCAGATCCAAGACTGGATTCTTTCCAATGTATGACAATGCGCAAAGCATTTATTGAAAAAACATTTAATATTTGTGAATTCATGGGTTCCAACTCCACCACCCTGTGTGTCAACTGAAAGTGAAGATTATAGTGTATCTATTTTCTATTGCTGCATAATAAATCACCCCAAATCTTAGCAGCATGAAATGACAATCATTTTTACTTGCTCCTGATCCTGAGGATCAGAAATTCTGGCAGGGCTCCCTGGGGACCTCTCCTCTCTGCTCCACACAGCATCTTTTTTTTTTTTCCTTCCTCATGGCCTCCCTATATGGATACTCTGGGCTTCTTTACACAACAAGTATGTTTCCCTCCAAGTGAAAGCAAAAGTTTCCTTAAAGGGCTTCTTAAATTTCAGAATGTCAGTTCTGCTGCATTGTACGGGCCAAAGCAAGTTACGGTCCAACCTAGATTCTAGGGGGTAGAAAAATGGACCCCAGCCCTTGTTGGGAGGAGTAATGAGGTCACATTGCAAAAGGATGTGGACCTAGGAGACATTATCCAATGGGGGTCTTTTTCAGCAATCTACCAGACACAAATGACAGATTCTGATCAGAGCACAGAGCTCCGGGATTAACTGTCCACACTCTCAGAGGACTGGAGAAAATGCCGATCTGATCTGGAAGTCAGAGCACAGCTGCTTCAGACCCAGAACTCTTCATGGATTTTCTCATTCCCCAGCTTGGGTTTGCTATGATAATCATCACATGTACATTACAAAGTCATCCACAAACATTACCACTTGTACAGAATTGAATGGGCTCTACCTTAAGTGTTCTTGCCAACCAGGAGCTTTGTTGTGGCAGGAACAACATGATGAGGGCACAGCTGCTGTCCGTTTGGGACCCTGGAAACCATCACTGGCACCTCCAGGGCCCCACAGGACACAAGGCACGAGGCAGGCACCACTGGAACCAGAAGAAACTCAACTTGCCCCTGAGCTGCTCTCTCCAGATTCAGAGCATTTAAAGCGGACATTTCATTATCTGGAAATTTTACCATGTGGAAAATTCCTTGACGGGGCAGGAACTGGAAGAGAGAGAGGCTACCAAGGGAGATGACTCAAATCCACCAGTTAGGGCCAGGAGAGACACAGCCTGTCCTTACTCAGCCTGCAGATCAAGGGCAGGCGTTTACACTCAATACCCTCTTGAACACGTGTGACAAACAACCTTTTCAAGTCAGTTCACTACTCGCACGGTGAATTGTATGAGTTGCCAACCGACTCAGGTAGTATATACTACATCCCCAGTGAGGGTGGGGAGTGAATAAAGGGGCTCTTCTTAAAGATGTGAGCCGAGCAGAAGGAGACCAACAATGAGTCGTGCGGTGCCCTGGGGTCCAGAGCAGCCTGGCTCCCTGGAACTTAGCCATGGTCTCCTGGCTGGGAGAAAACCCTGTCATGTCCCCTCCTCCCACCCCAATCTCCTGCCGGTGCCAACCATTGCCTGAATCCAACCAGAAGCCAAAAGGCATGGAACCCATAGAGGCCGTCTTTGAGAGTCAACTTCCCAGGGCCCAGGGCGAGGGAGAGAAGAGAACAGGGCCGGGAGCACAAATGGCAGATGAGCCAGCATACAGCCCCTCTGCTCAGCAGCCCACCCCGCAGTGTTCCTAAAGATCGCTCCCTCTCCTGCCTGACTTGACTATCTTCAAAATCCAGTTTCACCCTATCCCACACTTGCAGGGAAGAAGGAGGCTAGTACCCTGAGATTGGTCCAGGAGACACCCTCTATGGCTCAGCGCTCTGACCTATAAATGTATAAGAACTTGGGTTTCCTGCAGTTGCTGTGTGAAAATTCAATGAGCTCGTGAATGCATTTGGTCCTTCTAAAGCATAAAGCCATCTACAGATATGCTCTACCCTATGCGATGGGTGGGGAGAAAGGCCACAGATACAAAGCCGCACCTCCAGTGAAGGACAGTCTCGGCCAGTTCCATCGGACACATCACAGCATGCACGTCACTCCTCAACTAAAGGTCCAGGCAAGCTCCCAGGTCCCTCACAGCCACCTCTGCTCTGACGTGTGCAGCCAGCGAGGAGTCCGGCCGGGCCCCCGGCGTCCGTGATGACAGCCTGGGAGGGCAGTGGGGATGTCAGTCCCTCTGCAGCATGATTGATGAGCTGGAGATACATGAACGTCATCCGAGTTTTTGTTTTAGGAACACTGTTCTCTCCAGAGAGGCCCTGCGGGAGCATTTAAATCCACAAGGTTTATTTAGGGGCATAGGAAGTAAGTTGGGGGATGCCAAAGAGCGCCGTCCCCAGGGAAGAGCCTCACAGAGGCTGCTGGTCAGGGAGATGCAAGAGTCAGCCGAGCCAAAGGCTGTGCCTCTGCCTCCTCACAGGACCCTTGCCAAATTCTTGGCAAAAATGGCTCCAGAATTTATGAGGCCAAAAGAGGCTCTTAAATAATTTTTATTTTATTTTTAAGAGAAATTGGAAGAGTGTAGCGGGAACGGTGATATCCTTTTTGGAGAGCTCGTGGAAGTAGGCACGGAGGCGGTTCCCATGTGCGTGCCCACTTGACTTACAAGTAAAATTTCCATTTTACTCGGGAAGGAGGAGCAGACTTCTGCTCTTCTTTCCCATCTAGTGGCTCCCTGCAGCCCCAAAGACGATGCCTAGAGCTCCTTAATCTGGCATAGCAGAACCTCCCCAACGGGCCCCAGCCTATTTCTACAAATGCACTTCCCCATTCTAGACCTTGTGGGCTGACGATCCTGACATCACGTGGTGGTCAGATGCACAGGCCTCACTCAGAGCCTTCCAATCTGGGCTCCATCCCTCCCTAAGCCATGGTGTTCAGCCTCCCTGACTCAGGTTTCACAACCTAAAAATAATAGTGTTTGCCACAAATTAAATGAGGTTATGCACATAAAACCCTTAACATATTGCCTGACCCCCCCCCGAAAAAAAAAAAAACCTCAATAAATAATAGCTGCTGATAGCAAACCAACCTCCTGGCTGTGCCATGTCCTTTGCTTCCAGAATCCTGCCTAGCCAGCCCTCCACTGATACAAGCCCACCCCAAGTGCAACATCTCCAACAACTCCAGCTGCTCTAAACATACAGGCCTCTGCCCCGGCCTTGACCTCCATTCCTCCATGAGGACTCCAGGGAACTAGTCACCCTGCCAAGGTCACCACCATGACATAAGAAATACTGCTAGGTTCAGCACCTAAAAAGCCAAGTTCAAATCCCAGCCTCTCCGACGATTTGCCACCTGACCTTCCCCCAGTCACTCAACCTCTCTGGACTCCATCCCTCTTCTCTAAAATAGGGAGAATGACCCCTTCCACTTGCTGTGGAAAGTCAACAGGATGATAAATGTGGATGGACTTCGTAATTCTGAATTGCCACAGTGTTAAAAAAAAAATTAACTTCTAAGGCAATACTAATATTAACCACAAAAACTTATTTTTTATGACCTAGTTCTGCATTTATGGTCTATAATGTTTCTGCTGGAAAACCCCAGTGTGCTGATTCAAATATCCAGGCCACTCCAGTTCACCATCCCTGACAAGCAGGATTTCCATGGACTCCCTGTTCTTCCCTCAGGCCCCTCTCTGAAAAGTGAAGAAATAATTTATTTTCAATGTATGTTGTTGTTCAGACAATGAGGGTTCTACTTCTCCTCTGAAAATGCTTCACAGATTACAAGCCACTCATACATCCCAGCACCTAAGGACCCTACAGTTGACCTGAAGAGCCAGCCAGAGTTCCCCACGTCAGCCTGGGTCTCCTCTCTCCCTCCAAACCCCAAGGGCCTAGGCCTTATGATTACGTGAAAACCAGAGAGCAACCCATCCTCACCTACGAAGGGCCAAATGCCCATGGGAAATGGGATGCTTTGGAATGCCCAGCCACGTGTAAAACAATCAAGCCAGAGTTCTGTAACCAAATAAATAAAAGGATTGCTTCTTTTGTTTTATTTCTTGCAAAGTGCAGATCTAGTCCTTTGTCCTTCCTCCCCAGCTTACAGCCCCAAAAAACACACTGAGAGCCCAATTTACCAACTCTGGTTGCCTGTCAAGTTCTCTACGTATTCTAAGCCATGTTTCTTTCATTTTAACCTTCTTGGCTGACATTTCTTAGGCAATGCCTAGTTGATAGTGCACAAACTGTGCAGTTTCTTCAAGATAGGGGAAGAGATTGAGGGGAAGCAGATCTATCTGTAAGCACAAAAAGATGAGTCAACTTGTTGAACGCTACACAGCATCACAGCTGGGATTAGAGCCTCTGGCCTCTAATAGTCTAGGCTACTCCAGTGATTGCCCCTTTAAACAATGGAAATCCTGCCGTGGGAGGAAAATAGTTAAGTCTGATTGGCAGACTTGGCAACTGGACTGTCAATGAGAAAAACCATTAGACCCAGTTCTGCCCCTAGATTATTGTGTAACCTGAGTAAGTCAGTTCCCTTCTATGAGGTTCATTTCTTTGTTGTTTAAATGAGAGGCTGGATTAGATGAAGGCTAGCAAGTCCATGCCTCACCCACTCACCAAAGCCCATGCAGACATTACTAATCAATCACAGCACCCTTCCCCAGTAGGTAGAACACAATCCCGTGTTCAGGCCATGGTCAGCAGGAGGCCAAAGCTGGCACGTGAGAAAGTAAAACCTGCTTGCCATCCCTGAGCTAGATAATTTTTTAAGAATTTTTACCAGTCTTGACATTGTGTGATCTATGAAAGGAAAAAAAACCCCAAAAAACACCAAATCGGAAATCAGGAAATGCGGGGCCAGGACACCACCCTGCCATGGGCTTTCAGTGCTACCGAGGAACTCATGCAAAATCTGGCTCTGTTTCCTCATCTGTACATTGAGAGTAACAATTTTATTCTTCTTATCTTCAAGGTCTTTGTGAAGGTGGAAATGGAGAGGACCAACATGTGAAAGAGCTCCCTGAACTGAAGTCCTCAATAAGAGTAGCACACTGACACTTCTTAAGCACCATGCTAGGTCCTCAGGTTTTTCTCCTGCCTCATTTTCCTGCCTTCACCACTGTGAAGCTGGATTTCTGGCACTTGCAACCAAAACAAATCTGCAAATTCCCCCAGAACAGATTTGCTTCATCCATGTCTTTGTCCCAGCCCAAAGTCTAGGATATTCAGTAAATATTTATTGATTTTATATGATTCTCTGGAAGAAATTGTTGGCTCCTGAGAGAGTAATTAAAGACATACTTGGGAAGGTGAAGTATAACTGTGGGACTGACCTGACAGTGGTTTCAAATCCTAAGGACGGTTCAGAGTGTGATGCATGGACTCTCACCTCATGGCCCCAAGGTGGCTGACTTTTCCTTATAACCCATTGGGTCTCGTGATCATCCCTGAGCACAAAGGAGGTTGGGAATATTAGTACCCAGGAAGAAGGCACAGAAGAAGGGTTGTTAGAAATGGCCATTAGGTAGACAAGCAATGGTATCTCCCATAAGGAGCATCTCAGGTATTCTTCACATGTTAGTTACAGATTGCTACTGTAACAAATTGCCACAAACTTAGTGGTTAACACCAGGAATTTATTATCTTACAGATCTGGAGGTCAGAAGTCCAAAATGGGTTTTAGTAGGCTAAAGTCAAGCTGTCAGCAGGGCTGAATTCTTTCTGGAAGCTCTAGGGGAAAACCCGTTTCCAGCTTCTCCAGGCTACCCTCCGCCGCCAGTGACTTGTGCCCCCTCCTCCATCTCCAGAGTCAGCAGCACAGTGTCTTCAAGTCCCCCTCTGCCTCCTGCTTCCATCCTCACCCCTCCCTCTCTGATCTAACCTTCTGGTCCCTCTTCTGGCTTTTAAGGACGCTTGTGAGCATACTGAGTCCACTAGGATAACCACCCCATCTCAAGACAACCACATAGGCAAATCCCCCTTTGCAATGTAAGGTAACATAGCCTCGGGTTCTGGGAATTAGGATTTAGGATGTGACGCCTTGCGGGGGGCGGGGGGGCGGGGGGGGGCATTATTCAGTTTGCCATACCTCACAGGATTCCTTGCAAACCTCTTCTTCCTGAACACAGACTAACTGCTCCTGAAGGAAGGCTGAAAACAAAATGAACGGCAGACTTCAGAAACTTTGTACATCTGCCTGCCTAAACATCGATGGTCAACCTCCAAGAGAGCCACAGAGAGGCTAGTTCAGGCCATCGTCGATCTTGGCAAGCTTTCTACCAAGCCCCTGAGAGGAGAGACACAAAACCAATTTGGAAACAAAAAGAAATGCCCTTCCTGGGTTGAAGGAAATATTATTTTTTAGACTATCCAACAGCACCCCCAAGTGCCAAGAGGCAGGAAGAAGGGCTTCCTTTGACAAATTCTTTGACAAAGAATTTTATTTAGCCCAACAGTTCTCAGCTTGGTTGCGCCTCAGAGTCACCAGGGCCCAGCCTCGGAGATCAGATGCAAGTGATATGAGGTTGGACCCAGATGTGAGAAACCTTTTAAACACCCCCAAGTGATTGTGTGTTCAGCTAGAACCACTGAGTTCAGTGTAGCAATGAATACCATCTGAAAGCCTGCTAGGCCTTAAAGGGTCAAAAATAAAAATAATAAAGCTCCTCCTCTCAAAGAGCTTCCAGTCTAGATAGACTGTGAGACCTGGGAGAGACAGGCCACAACCAATAGCTGTGTGATATAGGGCAAGTTACCTAACCTCTCTGTGCCAGACTCCACAGCTGTAAAATGATACTCATAGTCCCTGCCTTATAGGGTGTGAAGAGTGTTACGTGGCATAATTCACATAAAGCATTTAGGATGGTGTCCCATTCAAAATCAGCATAGAACGAGTGCTGGGCGTTCCTAGCCCATTCCAGGGATAGAAAATACATGACCCACATGCCACTCAGGGCAGATACCACTGACCGATCTGAATCTGGACAAGCTTCTGAATTCTTCTCAACCTGATTGAGATGGGGGGAGCGGAGGATCCAATCTGCCCTGCAAACTTCCTCTGCAGTTTTCATTTAAGGGAACTGAGACCCTTGAAGGCCAAGCTCGCTGGATGAGCCTACGCGGAACTGGGAGGTGGATCCAAATCTTCCGGGCCAGATGCTCTGCGCATGCGGCTTTTCAGGGCGCACCAGCTCGCCGGCTCTGCCTCAGTCGCGGCGTGCTAGGCTCACGGGCTCCCACCGGTAGGGGTTCCTACTACTCTGTCCTCTCCGCCACTGCTTCCTGGGTATTCTGCCGTGACAGCATGACCTCAGAGTTTCTTTGAGGGCCAGACACCCCAAGTGATGTTATAGGAACGCACACCCAGGGATTAAAACCACTCCCACTCCCAGAGCCCTGACACCTGCCTTTTGCTCATTGCTTGATCATATCTGATGCATCTCAGGCAGCTTCGCGTTGATCCTGCCAGGCAGGGATTTGTTTTTTTATTCCCATTATATAGACGAGGAAACTGAGGCTTCAAGAATTTTAGTATCTAGCTGGAGATAAAATTATTCAGAGGCAAGAGTATCCAAACCCAGGGCTGATACCATTGAGCTTGACCATACCTTTTGGCTTTACGTATCCATAACTTCATGAAACAGAACCATGAAACTCTGCCATCATCCCAAAGTTTCAAGGCTTCCCTCTGTCATGACATGTACTACATTACATTGAACCAATCCCGTCCAGGTAAGGGTCTGCCCCATAAGACTGAAGTCCTTCTGCCTCTATTCCTAGTACACACACATGTTATACATATACACCGTTTCCACCAGTACCATACTCACCCCCCAGTTTTATGCTTATAAGTCACTCCTCCTCCAGGCAGCATGCCTAGACTGGCAGGTATTCCTGCTATATGCACCAGTATCAACCTGTATTTCCCTGGTCTCAGCACTTGTCAAACTATGTGGAATACGTTCTCTGACTACAGGGCCATTAATCTAGTAGTCTCCATAACATGTGAAAATTAAGAAACACTAACAAACACTGCGTCTCACGTGTGGAATCTAAAATAGTCAAACTCATAGCAACAAAGAGTAAGATGGTAGTTACCAGAGGCTGAGGGCTGGGAAAAATGGGGTGAGGCAGGCCAAAGAGTACAAACTTTTAGTTATAAGATGAATAAGTTCTGGAAACCTCATGCACAGTGTGGTGACCCTAGCTAACCATACTAAATTGGATACTTGAAATCTGCCAAGAGAGTAGATCCCAAGTATTCTTACCATACACACAGACACACACACACACACACACACACACACACACACAAAATGGGGACTATGCGAGGTAATGGACGTGTTAATTAGCTTAAAGATAGTAATCATTTCACCAAATACATGTACCAAAACATCATGTTGCATACATTAAGTATATGCAATTTTCATCTGTCAATCATCCTTCAATAAATCTGGCAGGGAGGAAGACATACTAAATTATACTTAGTAATAGCAGCTACCATACCAAGTTTCGGTCCAGGCACTCACTATACTAAGCACTATATATATATATATATATATACACACACACTTATACATGATCTCACCTAATGATGACTCCAGGCCACTTAAGTGATTATTATCACTTTTCTTATTCTGTGGGAGGTAAGGTTGGGAACTGGCAGAGAATGCACCTCAGAAAGGTTTAAACTCCCCAAAGCCGTGCAGATATGTGGCAAAACCAGAACTTGAACTGCTCTGTGTCTGCAGGGCCCGAGCTGTGGGCCACCATGCTCGCCCAACCCCTTCCTCCTCTTCCTACTGAGATTTCAACTACTAGAAAAATTACTAGATTGTGAACAGTTTATTGAATTCTGCCACCAGAAGTTGCCAATAAAGAGCAAAGTGTTCCCCAAAAAGATCACATGTTGGAGATGGTGGGGGAGAAAGGAGTTTGAAGGACAGTTCCCAGTTCCCAACCTTGAGAATCTGCCATCAGAATCCGAGAAAAGAGATGGTTTTTTTCCTTGCTGCCTCCCAGAACCTAGAACAGTGCCTGGCACAGAGTAGGTGCTCAAAAAAACACTACTGAATGAGTGAGCAGGACTCCCATTAACCCACACGGCAGCACATGGGTGGCAGCAGAGAGCAAGGGTCCCCCCAAATCCCTGCTAAAAGTTCTCCAAATACAGCACAACAATTTGTTTAATATGAATTGAAATGGTCTCTTTAGGAGCCCATGTATCCTTTTCTTCCTTAGGTCTTCCCTAAAGAAATGGATAAAAATGGTTTAATACAAAATACACTAATCATCAATGCACAATATGTTTCCTCTTACATCACCCCTAACAATGATGATATAAAATATTCTAGTAATGAACGCACAATGTATCACATACATCGATGAAAAACGGCTCACAGATTGCTACCAATTCTCTTGTGAAGGGGCGTCTGTAGGATGGAAGAGGACAGAGGGACAGATGGGTGGCAGGAAATAGGCCAGGAGTGTGCTCAGAGGAAGGAACTGAAAAGCTCAGGAGATGGGGCCGGGTGGTGGTGAGTTAGACGAGGTTCAGGAACGGGGCTCGGGGCTCTGGGGAGGGGAGCAGGTGGGGCATTCTCAGCAACTCGGCTGGACACAGCTCACTTGCTCCCTTGTCCCCCGGCCTCAGCCACTCTGCTCTGCTGGCTCTGCCTCCCAGGAGCTCATCCGTGGTCCTTTTCACTTTTTCCTAAACGCTCAGCCTTTCCGCAAAGCAAATGATCCCCGCCCCCCCGCCGCCCCCACCACCCCTCCTCAGGGAGAGCTAATTCTAAACAAACTCTTAAAATAAGGAAGCACAGGATCTAGGGGGAGCTCCTTCTTTACTAAAGGCTGTTAGAGAAAAGGAGATGGCTGTCTTCTGGGAATGGTTAAGTGTGGCCTTTTCCTACTCTTGGCTGGATTGCCTCTTAAAGCCCTATCCCGTCCTGACAGTAGGGGGCGAGAACATGCCACTGGGGCCAGGAAGTGACTTCAGCCACCAACACAGCTGTGCCTGTGTCCACAAGAGGGCAGCGGTGTGTGTGGTCCAAACCAAAGGTCTCACCCGGCCATCAGCCTGAGATCAGCATTAGGGAAAGCAGTGTAAGATCCAGTCGGAGAGCAGAGGGTATATTCACACACACACACACACACACACACACACACACACACACACACACACACACACACGTGCACCCACGCACACACAAGGCACTAAGGCCCAGCGGAGCAGAACTCGCAGAAACAAATTGCAGAGCCAGACTTCTTCCCTACATCAGTGGGTCCCGCATAGAGTTCCCCATAATATAACACTGTTCTCCTCCAGACCCAGTGATCAGAATCTCTGCGTGGGGCTCAGGCATCAGTGATTTTTCAAGCACCCCACGGTGAAGAAGTCCTGATCACTGCTGCCTCTCACCACACAGGATATAAAAAGAAAGAAAAATCTGAGTCTCCTATACTTTCGCAGGTTTTGTGACACAAAACGGGAAAAGTCAAGAAAATATGAAATATAATGAGAAAGGGCATATGAAACAGTGTGTAAGTCAGCGTGCCAGCAGAAAACAGATGTCTCACTCAAATTGGGTAACTTGGAGAGAGTTAATAAAGGAATTACAGAAGTATAATCAGGGTGTAGAGAAGCCACAAGCAAGAGCGGAGCAGTCTACAGGACATTTACCACGGGCCAAAGCCAGAAGGGGGAGTGGTTAATGCATCCCACAAAGGAGGGAGTACAAGGTGACAGCCCAGGGAAAAATACCCCAGACCCACCTCCCTCTGTCCCCCTGAGCTCCTACCAGGCTTCCACTGGGCTGACCTCAACCAGAAGCCAAAGGCAGGGAAGCCATTGAGAGAGAGTCCCTCGAAGTCAGCTGCCGGGGACGAGGAGCAGGGTGGCAAGGGACGGAGGATCAGGAAGTAGAAGCAATCACACACCATTCCAACATGTGTCTGTCCGATAGAAACTGAATACACAATGCTGTATGGAGACCCTATTGGATGAAAAACAACTTCACTTTAAACCCCTATGGATAAGGAATAGACATCCTTTGCTAGGCTGGATGCAATCTAGGCAAAGTCACCTCTGGGAAAGCAGTAATAGAGTGTTAGTTGGACAGATGAAGAATTTCTAAACACCCTTGCCTTTTTTCTTTTAACATAGTGATGAACAACTTTTCTTAGAAATGGACAACAGGAAAAGGTTTTCATTAAGTTACAGTACAACAGGGTTGCAAACTTCCTGGTTAGAACCATAGAAACTCCCTTCTGAGGCTTAGAAAAATTAAGTAAGTTCCTTATATTTATTATACGATATCTGTCTTTTCAAAGAAGTCCTACAGATTATCTCATGGAACAGATGAGAAAGCTCAAATACAGAGAAGTGGAAGCATTCTCAAAAGGTCGGCAACAGAGCAGGGGAAGAGGGACAAGGCGACGCCCGCTGATGCCTGCCCCCACCCCTGACCCCAAACCTTCTGCCTCCCTGCACCAGGGTGTTTACCTGCCCCTGGAGGTGGGGTCAGGGGGTTATAGTTAAGAACTCAGCAAAATAGAGAACGTCTGGGTGGCTCAGTCAGTTAAGTGTCCAGCTCTTGATTTCGGCGCAGGTCATGATCTCAGGGTCTTGAGACCAAGCCTCATGTAGGGCTCTGCACTGAGCGTGGAACCTGCTTAAGATTCTCCCTCTCCCTCTGCCCCCGCTCTCCCTATGCCTCCCCCACCCCCTCTCACTTGCACACACACTCTCTCTCTCTTTCCAAAAAAAAAAAGTACTCAGCAAAACAGGGTCCCAGGTCTAACATGGTCTCAACCAGGTGAGTTTGGGCCAGTCACTTCCCTTCTTTGGGACTCAGTTTCCCCAATCCTTACATGAGAGAGTTGGACTGGACTTGTAGCTCTTACGCATTTTTAGCAGGAGGATTTTTTCAAACAAGATCTTACTTGGCAACCACCCATTTGACAGACTTAGCAGCTCTGTTCTTGCTAGGGCAGAACCCCTCTTACCCTGTCACTAAAACCCCTGAGGAAATCCTAGAGGACTTTTCAAATCCCTTCCACGCCTATGTTCTACAAAATATTAGTTCCAGGAGAGAGTAGTGTAAGCCTTTGGGGAAAGGAGAGAGACAAGGTCACACACTTGATCAGGGAGGTTCAACAAATTTCTTTACTGCAGGAATTTCCAGGGTCTCTAAGATACTAATGTGTTTTGTGCCTCTCCAAGCTGGCGATGTAATATAGAGTTGGGGAAATAGTGATCTAAACAAGTGTCTCTCAATCTTTTCTTAACACGATCCACAGTCAGACATGTGATTGATATCACAACCGTGTACACACAAACACGTGCGTGCACAGGGACAAGTTTCACAGAACAATGTTCATTTTTACTGCACTCGTCTATTTTATTTCCTTGTTCGGGTGTCTAAATTCTGTGTGAGAAGGTCCACGAACATCCATGTCCGTGTGTCCGTGGGTCGTGCTGCAAAATGGATTTCTCCCTGGAGGCGACAGTCAGAAATGCTTGAGGACTGCTGTCTTGGCAACCACCAGCTCGGTGACTCCAGCCCTGCAGGCTGCAGGCTGCTTGTGGGTCCCTGAGGCACAAATTAACGGATTCTTTTTAGGGCCTAAAACATGGGAGGCTCTGTGCCTCTCCTCACAGCTGATTTGGGCCAAAGAATGTGGGCAGGACGGAGGGAAGAAAGCGGGCACTGCCCTTGTCTGGGAGGTACAGTTCAGGAACAAAGAGGGAGTTTGTCTCAAGGGCTGCCAATCCCGCCTCATTCACAGGCGCTAAATTCATTCAGCCTCTCCCAGCCCACAGGCTTCCTCTCTCGCCCCTCAGGGCCTGCCAGCCACTTCTACAAGGGGGTAGTGTCGGATCTGGGCAGCTCTCCCTGCCCGATGTGACGGGCATTCAGGTCGCCTGTGAGAATCGGAAATGGAGTCACTCTTGTCTGCTGAAAAACAACATCCTCCCCGCAGAAGCCCATGTGCTCCCTGCTCCCACCCCCACCCTCGGGGGACCCAGGAAACAAACCTGTCCTGAGATGTGCGTCCGCCGTGGGAAAGGGTGCTGGCTGGCGGGCCTAGCTGCGCAGGCCCCAGAGAGTCGCCGTTCCTCGCTCGCTTTCGCCCAGGCTCCTTCCTTCTTGCTCTGAGAGGGCTGCCTTTCCGGAGCGAGCCACCACCCTAAGCAAAGGGATGGAGAGAGGAGGAAGGAAAGGGAAGAAATCCTACTTTGTGCCAAGCAGCACCCTGGGTACCTTACATCGTAATCTCGGGTATTCCCCGGTTTATACAGAGGAGATAATGGGGCTTAGAGAGGATGTCACTCAAGCCTGACGGATGTCTAGATTCAAGACCTAGTAAGCCCCGGGGAAGAGGGAGGTGGCAGGGAGAGCGGATCAAATGGGTCCGTGGAGGGCAGCCTCGGGCTTCGGTGAAACGACGAGCTGCTTACAGAATGAAGTCCCGAGGAGCCGACGCGTGGGCCGCGGAATACAGACACAATGGGAGCCACCCCTGAACGCCAGTGATGGGCACAGTGGTGTACAGAGCACCCATTTTGTAACCACACAGACTCAGGGGGTTTCTAGTCTATTTTTTAGAGCAGGGTTAGATTCACAGCAAAACTGAGCAGAATGTACAGAGTTCCCACACGCTCTTGCCACACTTACCCAAGCCTACCCCACCACCCTCATCAACATGGCCCACCCCACCTGAGTGGTACAATTGTTTCCATGCTGCACCTACACAGACACATGATTATCACCCAAAGTCAGTGGCTTACATTAGAGTTCACTTTTTGTGTTGTACATTCTTTGAGTTTTGGCAAAGGTATAATGGCATATACCCACCATTATGGTTTCATATAGAATAGTTTCACTGCACTAAAATTCCTACATACTCCTCCTATTCATCCCTCCCTTTCTCCCCCTCACACCTCTGACAACCACCAATCTTTTTACTTCCTCTGTAATTCTATTAATGAGACTGAATTCATTTAAACTCTTCAAAAGCAAATATCTGGCCCCAGATGTTTTTATTGGACAATCCTGCCAAATGCTTATGGAAGAATTAACACCAGCTCTACACAATCTCTTCCAGAAAATATAAGAGGAGGGTCTACCTCTCAGTTCATTTTATGAAGCTAATATTACCCTGATACCAAAACCAGACAAAGATGCTACCAAAAAAAGAAAACCACAGATCAATATCCCTTATGAATATAGATGTCCGATAGATATCAGCAAATAGAATTCAGTACATATAAAAAAGAATTATACACCATGACCAGGTAAGATTTATTCCAGGGATGCAAGAATGGCTCAATATTCAAAAAGCTGCTGCATTAGGATAACGAAGAAAAATCACACGACCATATCAATGAATGGGGGAAAATCTTTTGACAAAATTCAGTGCTCACTCATGATATAACTCTGAGAAAAAAATAAAAATAGAAGGAAACTTCTCAACTTGTCAAAGATCATCTACAAAAAACCGACAGCTAACATTATACAAAAGATCAGAACCAAGGCAAAGATGTATGTTCTTACCATTCTTACTCAACATCTTGCTGGAACTTTTAGCCAGTGCAATAATAAGGCAAGAAAAGGAAATAAAAGGCATATATATAGAAAAAGAAGAAGTAGAACTGTCCCTATTCTTAGATGACATAATTGCCTATGTAGAAAATCCCCAAAAGCCTCAGAAAAAAAAAAAAATGTTTAACTCCTAAAATAACTGAGTTCAGAAAGATCATAAGATACAAGATAATCATACTAAAATCAATTATATTTGTATAAGCTGACAAATTAAAAACAAAATACCACTTACAATTACTCAAAAAGTAAATACCTAGGTGTAAATTGAACAAAACATGTAGAAGACTTGTATGCTAAAAATTACAAAATAATGATGAAAGAAATCAAAGAAGATAAATGAGAGACATACAGAGTTCATGGATTGAAAGATTTGACATAATAAAGATGTCAGTCCCTCACGAATTAATCTATAAGTTGAATGTGATTCTTGCCTAAGTTCCTACAAGACTTTTTTGTAGATATAGAGAAGCTCATTCTAAAATGTATATGGAAACAAATGAACTAGAATAACTAAGACAATTTTGAAAAAGAAGAATAATATGGGAGGAATCAGACTCCCTGCTTTTGAGACCTATTCTGTAACTACAGTAATCTAGACTGTGGCCATTGGAGGGGGGATAAATACATAAATCAGTGGAACAGAAGAGAGAACCCAGAAATAGATCCACACAAACACCCAAATCCAAAAGTCACCCAATGGAAAGAAGAATAGCCTTTTCAACAAATGGTGCTGGGGTAATTAAATGTCCAAAGAAGCAGGGAAAAATGAACCTCAACCTGAGTCTCACAGCTTATACAAAAGTTACCTCAAAGGAATTACAGGCTGTGATGTAAAGCGTAAAGCTATAAATCTTGGTGAAAAAACATAGGAAAAAATGTTCAACATCCATAAAATGAAATGGAAAAAAAAATGTACTTTGTAGATATTAAAATGTTTTCCTCTGTGAAAGACCCTGTGAAGAGGAGAAAATGGTTGATATAGACAGGGAGAAAAATGTCTGTGAACCACACGCTGACAAAGGGCTGGATAAACATCCTCAAAATTCGTTAGTCAAAATAAAAAACAATTTAAGTTAGAAGGTAGCAAAAGGGTGTGTGGAGACATTTCACTGAAGAGGACACATAGATGGTAAATAAGCATAAGTATATGAGAAGATGTTTAACATTGTTAGCCATTCGGGGAATGCGAATTAAAACCACAGGGCTATATCCCTACAAATCTATTCCAAAGGCTAAATTAAGAGTGATAATACCAGATGCTGGTAAGGATTCTGAGAAACTGATCACTCACACATTGTTGGTCAGAATGTACATCCATTCTCGAAAACAGTACGGCAGTTTTTTAAAAAATTAACCAGGCAACTACAATACAAACCAGCAATAGCATTCCTAGGCATTTATTCCAGAAAAACAAAAACTTATGTCCATGTAAAACCTTGTCCATAAATGTTTACAGCAGCTCGTTTGTAATAGTTAAAAATGTAGAAACAACCCAGCTGTCCTTCCAAATTTTTTACAAATGCCAATAATACCACTTAATAACCATTCTTTTATTTTATTTTATTTGTCAGAGAGAGACAGACAGAGCACAAGCAGGGGGAATGGCAGTCAGAGGGAGAAGGGGGCTCCCCGCTGAGCAGGGAGTCCGATGCAGGATTCAATCCCAGGACCCTGGGATCCTGACCCGAACCCAAGGTGGACGCTTAACTGAGTGAGCCACCCAGGTGCCCCTTAATCACCATTCTTGTGACATGTCTTCTTTATACATATGGGAGCTTAGCAGACACTGCTGGATGCTTGCCCATAACCCATTCTCATCTTCAAAGTTTATTTTAATGACTGAGACAGACACGATCCCTGCTCTTTTCTTAAGATTTATTTATTTATTTATTTATTTATTTATTTATTTATTTATTTGAGAGGGAGGGGGGAGCACACTCGGGGGAGGGGTAGAGGAAGAGGGAGAAGCAGACTACCCGCTGAGCAGGGAGCCCACGATGAGGATGATGACCAATGACAACGCGGGGCTCGATCCCAGGACCCTGAGACTGTGACCTGAGCTGAAGGCACAGGTTTAACCGGCTGAGTCACCCAGGCGCCCCATACACCATCCCTGCTCTTACAGAGTTCAGGGTTTGGGGGAAACATTGACAAGTAAACAAGTATAAACAATTGATTGCTTCAGTAATGGGTTGTTGTTAGAAACCTCTCTGAGTTCACTGCTACCCCAACCCAAAAAGGTGCCAAACTCAGTAGCTGACTTCACCATTTTACACAGAGGAACTTAGGACTGTTTTATATTTTTATGTAAAACTCATCCCAAAACTTTCCAAAGGACTAGGTGACAGCCCCAGGAACCCTAATTAAATCTCTCTGATTTAATTAGAAACACTGAGGTTCTCTGATCAATGGAGCAAGGAACAATTTGCCTGACTTAATTATTTTGTAAAAAAGATAGTTTTTCACCCTCTTCTTGGACCTATGTATTAATGAGTCCTTAGAGTAAGTGAAGTTATGAAGAGCCCAACAACTAGAGTCAGATAATCCCAGCTTCCCCACTTCGTCACAGTTAACCTTTACTTAACTTTCTTAGGCCTCAGTTTCCCCTCTCATAAAAAGAGACTTCATGAAAGTACCCACCTGATTGATAAAGCAATTGTATAAGTTAAATAAAATAACGCATTCTAAAGCACACAGCACAAGGCCTAAAATATAGGAATTTCTCTATCCCATGATCATAGTCCTCTCTTATCCCCAGGGGATACATTCCAAGATCCCCCGTGGATGCCTGAAACCACAGATAGTTCTGAGCCATACATATATATATATATATGCTGTGTTTTTTCCTATACATACAAACCTATGATAAAGTTTGATTTATAAATTAGGCACAGTAAGAGACTAACAACAATAACTAATAATAAAATAGAACAATTATAAAAACAAGAACAAGAACAATCATAAAAGTTATGTGAGTGTGGTCTCTCACTCTCAGAATATCTTATTATGATGTACTCATCCTTGGTCGTCTTCTTCTTCTTCTTCTTCTTCTTCTTGTGATGATGTGACATGATGAAATGTCTATGTGATGAGATGAGGTGAGGGAAATGATGTAGACACTGTAACATAGCCTTAGGTTACCATTGACCTTCTGAAGATACATCAGAAAGAGGATCATCTGCTTTTGGACCATGGTTGACCATGGGTCATTGAAACTGTGGAAAGTAAAACTGTGGATAAAGGCGGGGGACTACTGTGTATAATAGTGAAACATTCAGATTATTTCCTTAGAATGACTCTTAGGAGGAGTAGAAGTACAAATCAAAGAATTTAGACATTTTTAAATCTCATGAAACATATTATGAAATTATTTTCTACAAATAGCTAGACTAATCTGGGGCGCCTGGGTGGTGCAGTCAGTTGAGCGACCGACTTTTGGTTTCAGCTCAGGTCATGATCCCAGAGTCGTGAGATCGAGTCCCAAGTGGGGCACCAAGCTCAACACAGAGTGTGCTTGAGATTATCTCTCCCTCTCCCTCTGTCCCTCCCATTCATGCTCTCTCTCTCTCTCTCAAATAAATAAATAAATCTTAAAAAAAAATAGCTAGACTAATTTACCTTCCCACCTGCTATGCAGAGAGCACCTGTCTCTCCTTGTCCTTACCAGCCTTGTGTGCGCTTATTTTAAAATCTTTGTAATTTGGGGGTTCCTGGGTGGCTTGGTTGGTTAGGCATCTGCCTTTGGCTCAGGTCATGATCCCAGGGTCCTGGGATCCAGCCCTAAGTTGGACTCCCTGCTCAGTGGAGAGTCTACTTCTCCATCTCCCCCTGCCCCTCCCCCTCCACTCATGCTTTGTCTCTCACTTTCTCTCTCTCAAATACATAAATAAAATCTTTAAAAAATAAAATAAAATAAAATCCATGTAATTTGATAGATAAAAATTTGTATATTCCTTCCCTTTGTGTTTCTCTGAGTATTAGCAAGATTGAAAGAATTTTTAAATGTCTGTTAGCTATTTGTATCCCCCCCCCCTTGGTAGATTGTTGATTAATACCGTCTACCAATATAATTATCAAAGTCTTAGTTTTTATTGATTTATAGTAGCTCTTTATATATTAAGGATATTAATTCTTTGAAGGTAGTGTGTAATTTACTATGTGTGGAAGGGTTGAGAGTAGTTCTAGTGGTTTGTCATTGGAATGGTAAGTAATGTTTATGGGATGCATGTGACCTTTAAGACTTTTAATTCTGCACAGATGTTAAGGCTACCATTTTTTTTCTTTTTTAACTCTCCATACGTAATTTTCCATCCTCCACAGATCTGAAGATACAACTTCTGTTTATTATTTCTAGGGTAGCTAGGATCCCATGGGTGCCCCTTTACCTACCCAGTGTGAGTATTGCTGACAAAATTCTCCTGCCCCCTTCTGGACAGAATTGAACCAAACAAGAGCACCCTCACCAGAGAGACTATACCACTCCTTCCGTTCCATCTGTCCACAGACCTCAACCAATAACAGACTGACCTTTGGGCCAGTCCCTTACTGTGAGATGGCACACTTTGTGCTCGAGAGCTTCCCCATGGGAGTGGACTGGAGCCAGACTCTGGAGGAGATTGCATTCTGGCTTGGCTTTTCTCCTCTGCCCTATGCCACTTCCCTCTCTCTCTTTCCCCTGGGAGTGTTCTCTTGAACAAGAATCCCTGTCTCAGGCTCTGCTTCTAGGGAATCCAACCTAAGGCCATGGCCTCTCTAGGAATAACCATTTCTGTGTGTACTTTCGTTCCCCAACCATTCTGAGACACACTTCTTCATGGCTACCCTGAGTGTACAACTACTTGCTTTTCCTTTACGGTTGAGTAAACCAACTGGTGAATTGTTCAGTAGCTTGTCCAAGGTCAGCCAGGATGTTAGTTAATGTTTACCGAGACCCATGAGGCAAAGTAACCTGAATGTGAATTTTCGGCCAATGGCAGCTGGAACTCTTGCTTGACCAGGGCCCTGATGAACTGAGATCTCACAGCTCATTCCCAACCCCGGGGTTGGCTCCTTCTGCACAGAAAATGATTCACACTGGCTCAGCAGCTCCAGGAGAAGGTACAGAAAGTGCCTCACTCTGAGGCCCAAGAGGCTGGGACATACTGGTTTGCACAATCCTACATGGTTGGAGCTGGAGAACACCATAGGGATTATATAATCTTAGGGGGAAGCCGAGGCCCAGGAAGGTAAAATTACTTAGTCAAGGCCAAGCAGCAAGGTAGTATGGCCACTGCAGGCCATTCTAGCACAGTGGAAACCTATGGGCCCAATCATAATTTCTTTGCTTTTGACTTCCCTCTTTATCTCCTAACCTAGCAACTCCTTTTCTGTTCCTTCCTTGCCACTCAAGCTCAGCCCATGGTTCGTTTGCCTGAAAGCCACTGTCCTCCACCTCCTCATCAACCTTGCACTCCTGCCTCATCCGCCTAAACTGGTCTTCTCAGCTCCTGCTCCCAGCTCCCCAGGTGCTGCTGGAGAAAGTGGCACGGGCACACTGGTTCATGGCTTCCCTATCAGTTTACCCAGCCTCTGACAGCCTTGGCTAGTTGGTGGTTTGCTCTCTCTCTCTCATTCCCGTCTCTGCCCATCCCTGAAAACACGCACACTCTGAACAACTTCTTTGAGAAAAGGCAGATGACAACGTATGCACCCCCTGAGCTGTCTATCCTGCCGCAAGAGAGTTTACATCGGCCCCCAAATACCTCATCTTTCCTCTGCCCCTTTCACTGTTACCATGACTCCTGCTCCTGAGGTGTATACCCTCCTCTCTCCAAAGCTCCACGTTGCTCTCCCACCGCCACCAGTGTGCCTGCAGACTTGCTTAAGTTCCTCCCGTCCTAAAAACAAACCAACCAACAAAATGCCCCTTGCTTACAACCTCTCGCTCAAGAGCCAGTGGCCCACATACCTGCAGGGGCCAAAGTGGCCCTAACTGGGTCCCTATCTGCTCCTCAGCCCCAGCAGCTCCACTCCCCACCTCAGACTTGCCCTTCTGGTCACACTGACAGGCCTCTAGTTCCTTAAGCACATTAGGCTATTTCTGGCCTGACTGTCTTTGCCCATACAAGTCCCTCCATCTGGAACATCTTCCCCCTCCCGCCTTCCCTCTTCCCCTAAGATTTAGTTAGGCTGCTGTTTCCTCCAGGAAGCCGTGTTTGACAGCCTAAATCCCTTCCACTGCCAAGCTAAGGGGAGCTCCTCCCAGCCTGGGCATCCTGCTGGGCCAACCACCACGATCCCCTGACCGCACTATGAGAAAACTAGGTATTTCTGCGTCTGGGTCTTACACTAAAGCTACAAGCTCCAGACAGGCCCGGGCTGGGGTATATCCCTGCTTGAATGGGGTGCTAGCACTGGCACATGGGGATTTCTCCATACCTGCTTATTCCCCTTGTGCTTCCAGCTCTGGTGGTTTCGAGGACCCCCTGCCCCCAGCCCAGCTTCTGCAACATGGTGACAATGTTATGTCAATCCAAGTAGACTAGGACCTTGACCCTGTCGCAAAATGCTGCCACTGCCACAGGATCTGAGCTCAGCCTCCAGAAAGTGATTGCTAAAGAAGTCAAGCCCTTTGTATTTTGCAACCCCATGAAGGGGATTCAAGCAATGAGAACGTCTTTTAAAAATGTTCCCTTTTTCTCACTTCCATTCCCCGACGTGTCACAGCTCCTTTCATACCAGGGTCTTCAACACTCCCCTTCATCTTTGCTCTCACGTCCTTGTCCTTCTGACATCACAGTGGCCTAAAAGAGCAAGACTGGCAGAGCTAGAGCCTCCTCAGAACACGGGGACCAGGGACAAGTTGAGCACACTCATTCCGTCTCAGGAGTGTATCCTTCAAATGTTATTATGTTATGTTAACCACCATACATTACATCATCAGTTTTTGATGTAGTTGATTCATTGTTTGTGCATAACACCCAGTGCTCCACACAGAACGTGCCCTCTTTAATATCCCTCACCAGGCTAACCCATCCCCCCACCCCCTCCCCTCTAGAACCCTCAGTTTGTTTTTCAGAGTCCATCATCTCTCATGGTTCCTCTCCCCCTCCGATTTCCCCCCCCTTCATTCTTCCCCTCCTGCTATCTTCTTCTTCTTTTTATTTTTCTGAACATATATTGCATTATTTGTCTCAGAGGTACAGATCTATGATTCAACAGTCTTGCACAATTCACAGCGCTCACCATAGCACATACCCTCCCCAATGTCTATCACCCAGCCACCCCATCCCTCCCAGCCCCCACCACTCCAGTAACCCTCAGTTTGTTTCCTGAGATTAAGAATTCCTCATATCAGTGAGGTCATATGATACGTGTCTTTCTCTGATTGGCTTATTTCACTCAGCATAACACCCTCCAGTTCCATCCACGTCGTTGCAAATGGCAAGATCTCATTCCTTTTGATGGCTGCATAATATTCCATTGTATATATACACTACATCTTCTTTATCCATTCATCTGTCAATGCACATCTTGGCTCTTTCCACAGTTTGGCTATTGTGGACATTGCTGCTATAAACATCGGGGTGCACGTACCCCTTCAGATCTCTACATTTGTATCTTTGTGGTAAATACCCAGTAGTGCAATTGCTGGATTGTATGGTAGCTCTATTTTCAACTTTTTGAGGAACCTCCATACTGTTTTCCAGAGTGGTTGCACCAGCTTGCATTCCCACCAACAGTGTAGGAGGGTTCCCCTTTCTCAGGAGTGTATCCTAATTCACCTGCCTATTTGCCTCCTACTTACAGTGTTTCTGATGCTTTGCTATTGTGAGATATGTCTCAAAGAACATCTTTGGCCAGAGATATTTGCCCCAGCACCTCCACTTACTAGCTTTTTAACTTTTGACCTTGAACAAATTTTTTATCCTCTCTCTGCCTCCGTTTCCTCAGATGTAAAGAAGATATAACAATTTCTACCTCACAGGGTTGCTGTAGGGAATCTAATGAGACAAAAACTGCAAAGTACTTAGAATAATTGGCAATTGAGGTTTCTGATTTGCTTAAGGTAACAAAATTAGTGCTGAATTGGTATAATTCCAGATCAATGTAAAGAAGCTTCAGAGTTTAAGAAGAGTTTACAGGGGCACCTGGCTGGCTCAGTTGGTGGAGCATGAGACTCTTATCTCCTGGTTATAGGTTCGAACCCCATGTGGGGTGTAGAAATCGCTTAAAAATAAAATCTTAGGGTGCCTGGGTGGCTCAGTCATTAAGCGTCTGCCTTTGGCTCAGGTCATGATCCCAGGGTCCTGGAATCAAGCCCCGCACTGGGCGCCCTTCCCACCGGGCGGGGAGTCTGCTTCTCCCTTTCCCACTCCCCCTGCTTGTGTTCCCTCTCTTGCTGTGCCTCTCTCTGTCAAATAAATAAAATCTTTGAAAAAAATAAATAAATAAAATCTTTACAAAAAGAAGCATTTACAGAAAACTCACCATGTGCCAGGCAGACACCCATTGAGGGGCATTATTATTAACCCTGTTTTACTGACAAAGAAAGCGATGAGCCTGCCAACATTACTTAGCAAGCAGGTAACAAAGCTGAGATCCAAACTCAGATGATCTGATAACAGAACTCAAGCTCCGGTCCTTAGCCATTTGCCAAGGTGATTAAACATGCCCATAAATACAGCAAAAATCTGGAGCTCCTCTCTCACTACCTTGGTAGACCTCTAAGAATCTTCAAATTCCAGGTGAGGAACCACTGTCATAAATATATTCCTTTCAAAATGCTAATCACTTTTTGTTTCAATGTTTTAGTTTTACCACTTAAATCTAGATAGTTTTTAAAACAATCTACCTCCTTTCTTTTTTAAGGTTTTATTTATTTTCTTGACAGAGAGTGAGAACTAGGACCCCTGCTGAGTAGAGAGCACCATGCAGGCCTCAATCCAGGACCTGAGCCGAAGGCAGATGCTTAAATGGGCTGAGGCACCCAGGCGCCCCTCTACCTCCTTTAAAAAACAAAACAAAACTTGGTTCTATATGCTTTTTTCCCCTCTTTATAATTGAATACAACATTTAAACTGCTCTGCCCGAAAATACAATAAAGCAGCTTCATACACCAATCATTCACATAAGTCAAAATACTCCCAATCCATATCAGTAAACAGACATCAATTTTCTCTAACTCTGAGATGTATGTAAATACTTCGTGTGGCACTATTTGCTTTCCATCCTTTTTACTGAACAGAAGTCTCAGACCTTCCCTGCTGACATGATTCATGTCTTTGTCTTTTGAAGTCGGCTATGTTTTTTTTCATGTGCAACAGCTTGCCTCTCCACCTTCCAATTTGGGGTCTGTGTGACGAATATGTGCTATAAATATTTGGGGGGTTTGGTTGTGTTTTAACAACTGACCTTTTTTCCTTTTTAGATTATTTACTTAGGACATTTTCCCCAAAGTGGGAGCGCCAGCCCCAAGAGTCGAAAGGCGTAAAGAGGTAAGTATGGATACTGTACTTAGGCCTGTGTTTGAATGTTTTCCCCACCACCCACTCTCAGGGGGCTTCCTAAACCTCCTAAATCAAATGGTAATAATACCATCCCCAGAAGGATTACAATAAAATGAAGGACACCAAACACATAGTAGACCCTTAACTAAAAGAGGGTAGCCGTTGTTAGTATTACTAATTTCAAGCTTTTTTTTTTTTGCAAGTTACCGTCTTAGTTTCCAGCATGCACAATAAATGCTTAATTACTAATTAAGACTTAATCGTTTACATTGATCTTAGTTCAACGTCTTTTCCCTTTACGGTATTTTCTTTTTAACTGGGCCTCCCAGAGACGGCACACCTTAGCTCAAATATTAATGGTGGAATTTATCAGCTCATAAGAAAATACGGGAGGAGGAAGATCATAATAAAAATATGTAGAGCTTCCCTTCACATCAGCCTCATATTAATAGCTACCATTTATTGCCCTCTATCTATGTGCCAGGCCCAGTGCAAGAAGCTGTATTGTGTTTCCTGATGTAATCCTCACAGCCAGGCAAGTTGTGAATCACGATGACCATTTTCAAGATGAGAACACTGAGTCACGATGATGTCATGGACCCAGCTGTACAGATGGAAGAGGCTGAGTCCAGTTTCAAACCCAGGTCTATGTGACGCCAAAGCACATGTGCTCTCTTTGACACCAGACTGTTTCCCAGTGAACCGGAATAAGCATCTCAAAAGTAATCATGGATATGGGGACACCCGGGGGACATCATGGATCATGCTAGGATTGCTCTAGAATCTGCCATTTTGACGATCATTCTTAGTTGGTCCTCTACCTAGAAACCATGATTTAATTTGATATTCTCGTCCCCAAGGCCAACATTTCAGTAAGGGTTCCCTGACTCTAAGTCCCCCCTGCTACTTATTGACCTTGGGCAACTCTCTGGACCTCCTCTAATCCATAAGGTGAGAATAATAATAGAATCTTACTCAAAGGGCTCTAATTAAGAAAATTAAAAGAGCTAATGCATGTACAAGTTCTTAGTACAGTAGCCGGGAACCTGTTAGATGTTTAATAAATTACCTAGTATTATAAAAATAACACGTTCTTATTAAATGAGGGACCAACCTATTTCCAATCTAGTTGTCCTTGCCCTATTCTCTTTCCTTCCCTGCATGGTTCCCTCATCCTATCCCCCCTGGGACAAAAGCTGTTTGGAGACTATTTCTGCCTGGGGATAGGAATTTGGGAAGAAAACAAAATTAAAACCAATCAGGCTATAAAAATTCCTCTTTGCCAAGATGGCTTTGAGCCAGGCCTGCTGGCAGTCAGTGTGTCTGAACCAAGGGGAGATGAAGGATACAATTCCCTTCAGAAAATGCCCTGGCAGGATCGATCTCTGGCATGAAGTCAGAGTATGCCGCCTCTGTGATAGGGCAAGCTGGACGGGATAGGCAGCCTTTGTTGCCCCAGAGGCCCCTGCAGAGGTCAGGCCCCAATCCCCAAGTGTCAGCCAGCTAAACTGTCATGGCAGGAGAGTGAGGGCAGAGCCAGGGCCACAAGGTCCCCTCTCGGAGGGCTGGACAGGCCAAGGCCAGGAATGTGACACATCCATCCCCCAGCTGGGCAGAGGGGGGCTTCCCCCAGGTACCCTGAGGCAACGTAGCAAGCACAGGTCCCAAGAGGAGCCCTGACCAGAGCCAAGGTCAAGGTGGGGAAAGAGAGCCCCGTCTTCCAGGTAGTGAGAAAGCAAGTCAAACGTCCCAAGGGAGTACAGTGGGTAGAAGAATGGACGGAGAGCCGCTGTGAGCTGGGGAGCGGTGAGCTAGGGGGAGGGTGGCACCGACTGTGGCTAGTGGTGTGGGGACTTACCACTCAGCACCTTCTGGCTGTGTGGGGGAACTGAGTTTTTATCCTAAAGTCAATGGAACGTTTTAAGCACAGGAGACACATGACCAGATTTGCATTTTTAGACAATTCACTCAACAAATAGTCTTGAACACCTGCAAAGATCATGCAAAGCCCTAAGAAGAGTATTAGGGGAACAGAGTAACCCTCACTGAGCACTCGGATAATGTTTCCTTTGAAAACTTTATAAATGGAATATATAGGGTTCAAAGGCAGAAAAGGGTGTTTCCTAAGGGAGGGATCTGGGAAGCTGCATGAAGAAGGTGGAATTCGAATGTGGAAACATTTACACACACAGGTATAACATAGCCTACATGTTGTGTAGACACCAAAGAGCGCAGACACTGGCGTCTGACCACCTAGGCCCGAAGCCTGGGTCTCACGCTTACGCTTACTTACGTAAGAGTTGTGAGACCTCAGGCAAATTGCTTAACCTCTCTGTTCATTAGTATTCTTTTTATTCGAACCAGATCTTAAAGGAGAAGTGGGATTTGGACATGCAGAGTCTGTATGAGGGAAAGGGGAGCAGAGATGGAGGACGAGGTCCATTTGGCTGGGACAAAGTGTGTTAGAGGAGCTGTGGCGTATGAAAGGGTATCGACACTTTTCAGGAGTGCCTGGGTGCCTCAGTTGGTTAAGCGGCTGCCTTCAGCTCAGGTCATGATCCCAGGGTCCTGGGATCGAGTCTTGCATCGGGCTCCTTGCTCAGCGGGGACCCTGCTTCTCCCTCTCCCTCTGCCCCTTCCCCCCAACCCCATTCATGCGTGCTCTCTCTCAAATAAATCAAATCTTTAAAAAAAAAAAAAAAAAACACTTTTTGGATTTTTACCAGGTGCCGGAGCTCCGCACACATGAATACACTTCATCTTCACAACCACACCACAAGGGAGCTGGGATTTCCTTCATTTTACACTCAAAGCCACCGATGTTCTTTTTTTTTTTTTAATTTTTTATTGTAATGTTAATCACCATACATTACATCATTAGTTCTTGATGTAGTGTTCCATGATTCATTGTTTGTGCATAACACCCAGTGCTCCACACAGAATGTGCCCTCTTTAATACCCATCACCAGGCTAACCCATCCCCCTACCCTCCTCCCCTCTAGAACCCTCAGTTTGTTTTTCAGAGTCCATCGTCTCTCATGGTTCGTCTCCCCCTTTGACTTACTCCCCTTCATTCCTCCCCTCCTGCTATCTTCTTCTTTTTCTTTTTTCTTAACATATGTTGCATTATTTGTTTCAGAAGTACAGATCTGTGATTCAACAGTCTTGCACAATTCACAGCGCTCACCATAGCACATACCCTCCCCAATGCCTATCACCCAGCCACCCCCTCCCTCCCACCCCCCACCACTCCAGCAACCCTCAGTTTGTTTCCTGAGATTAAGAATTCCTCATATCAGTGAGGTCATATGATACATGTCTTTCTCTGATTGACTTATTTCACTCAGCGTAACACCCTCCAGTTCCATCCACGTCGTTGCAAATGGCAAGATCTCATTCCTTTTGAAAAGCCACCGATGTTCTAAGACAGCGAGCAGCTTGACAAAGCTTATCAGTGGGAGGGAGAGGATTGGAACCCAAATCCTCTGGCCCCAAAGCTCATGCCAGCTCCGCTGTGACCACGCTCACGCCACCCCGACCCTCACCCCCAGAGCGGGAGGCATCTTCTCCCGAGCAAGCACCCCAGGCTCCCCAAGCACGTCGGGCTCCTGCCACAGGTCATCTCAGAGCCTGAGCCGCACCTGGGAAGGTGGTTCAGAAAAGGGGATTCCAAACACGCTTTAAGCAAAATGATACTGTCAGACGATGCCTCCCAAAGGAGGACCTTTGAGGAGTTCCACATTCATTTGGATGTGTAAGATCTCTGGAGGTTTTTAAAGCAGCAGTCACATTACCTTATATTCACACCTCTGTGTTACCTTGGAGTAGTAACAAATTAAGCCCGAATCAGCTATTCACACTGAATAATTTTATAACGCTTTCTCTGCTCCCACAGCCTGGCTATTTTAAATGCAAGCTACTTGCCTAAGGAAGCTGCATTACAAGAAGGTGCATAAATCACCCCAAGATCCTCGACCCTCTACTTCTGGAATTCCTTCTGCATTGATTCTTCTAGTTCTGGGCCACATAAAAAGAAAGAAGTATGGGCAAGAAAAAGAAAACGTTCCTTCTATCCCCCCAAAACATTCATCATGTGCCTTTTGCATTACACAGTAAATTCTGCCGTGAAAACAAACAACCAACAAACCAGCATGTCTTTGAGAATGGGAATTGACAGTTGAGAGGGAATTGACATTTGGTGAGTTTAAAAATAGGTACTCCAATAGAAAGAGCATCTGTCCGCTAAAAATACGAAGCAACACAGGCCTGCTGCACTCTGGGAGCACTGACCAGGTTATTAGGCTATTTAATAATGCCCTATTTTTAGGGCTGTGAGGCTAAGAAAAACAGGCTGGCTTTCAGTGGCTCAAATAAACACATAATGCAAGGACATACAGAGTACGTCTCCAAAGTACCTAGAATTCAGGGCTTATAAAGGAGAACAAAGTTTTCTGTGGCAAAGCAATGATGTGGCAAGGATTTCTGTGGCTTTCCTAGGCTGCTCGGGATAATGGGGAGGGAGGCGAGGGGATGGCTGTATCCATTCTCATTTCGAGGGTAGACGCATGGATTGTTAACACTGAAGGGGCCTTAGAGACCACCTAAGCCCTGGACATTTGATGTGGGTCGGCTGCCTACCTCTGAACCCTCTGATTCCTACGAAGGGGAGGTCCCCATCTGAGGAGTGTTGATGGTCAACAGAGCTTGCCTCCCTCTCTAAGCTCTGTTTTCCAGCATCCCTAGCGGCAAAGGCTCTACCATGGGACCCAGCTCAGGAGGATGTCAGATGCACCTGCTCAGGCTTTTGAGTCAGAAGTGAGTGACTCAAAGAAGGACAGAAAGTAGAGAATTCTTTGCAAAGACAGCAACAGCTAGTTCCCGAGGGCGGCATGGCCAGTGGCGCCAACAGCAGTGTCCGGTGCCCACTGCTGGCAGGGACAAAGACTGTGATACTAAGCATTCAGGGGCCCATTGGCCGCAGTGGCCTTGTGGAGCCTGGTCCCTCACTGAGATTCCGGCCCTGGTTTTGCCTGTGCAGACTTCCTTGTCCTTGCCAGTTCTCCGGGTCTGGTTCTTCAGGCTTCCTGGTAACCCTGTGAGTTGGCCAATATCCTTTCAGTCAGTTCCTTTCCCACTTAAATTGCCCAGAGGCAATATTCGTTCTTTGCAGCTAAGAACCCTGACTGCTCTGACAATCCAACCCTGTTATTCTACAGAGGCAGTTAAGAGTGCGAGGGAAAAACACCTGGCTAGTTAGCATCAGATCCAGGCCTTGAAAGCAGGTGCCCCGACACAGTTTAGTGCGCTTTTGCCCACATGGCGCACAGAGCCTTACAGAAGCGTAGATGTGTTCTGTCCCTGAGACGTGCTCTTGTCTCGGACATCTCCTCCACACCCACCACCAGAGCAGGCCATTTCCATTCTTTCCTGCCCACAGGTCACCACAGTCACGGCCTACCCACCAGATTGTTTATATCTTTCCCCAGTCATTCCAAATGTCACAACCTACCTACCCTCTGTCACTTTCCCTCTGGGCCCTTCCAGGGTACAAAGTCTTTTTAAGCTTCCTTTCTTCCTAAAAGTATTGAGTACCACTATGTGCCCGACTCTACACAAAGCCCTAGGGATCCTATGGTGAGGAAAACAGAAACGGACTCAGCCACCATGAATACACAGTGCAGAGGGGAAGATTCACATTAATCAAATAACCACGGAGGCATGTAACTACAAGCACAATAACCACGAAAGGAAAAGTATAGGCATTTCCCTGAGGGGCCTTTTCTAGTCCAGGGTTCAAGGAGACTCCCTGAGGATGTAACATTTGAGCTGAGATCTAAAAGTCGATTACGTTTATTTGGTGGAAAGAGGGGAGGGAGAATTCTGGGCAGGATCAGCCCTCCTCGGGTCCTGAAGCAGAAGCACAGAAGTAGGAAGTGAAAGAAAGCCCGTGCGCCTGACGAGGGGAAAGCCTAGGCTGAAATCTGGGAGTGGGGCCAGCTCACTTAGATGCCTACAAACCCTGTGAAGGGTTTTGCTCAGGGCAGCAAGCAGCTGCTGAATGATTTGAACCAGAGGAGCGACACGGCCCTACTGTATTTTTGAAAAGAATGAACTGGAGAAGAGACGAGAGTGAGCATAGGCAAGCGAATTAGCAAGTCATTGCCCTAGTTCAAGGGGGACATGATGGTAACTTCGAGTCAGGAGATGTGATGAGCCTGGGGAGATACCCAGTAAAATCAACAGGACTCAGTGTTTGGGGAGATTGTAGAGAAGGTGTCAGGAATGATGCCAAGTTGCTGGATAGTCAGTGGAGTTATTCTCCAGAAGAGACAGTGTAGAAAGACCGGTTGTGAGAGGGGACACCATGAATTTGGTTTCAAGTAAATTGAGTTTGAGGTGCCTTTTAGACTTTTTCTTTTTCAGATTCTATGTATTTATTTGTCAGAGAGAGAGAGTGTGCACAAGCTGGAGGACCTGCAGGCAGAGGGAGAAGCAGACTCCCCACTGAGCTGAGGACTGAAACATTGGCGATTGGTGCAAGCAACACAGAGCCCCCCACTGCATGCAGGGCTCGATCCCAGGACCCTGGGATCATGACCTGAGCTGAAGGCAGATGCTTAAATGACTGAGCCACCCAGGTGTCCCTCTTTTAGACTTTTGAATGGAAATGTCAAAATATATGGATCTGAATCTCAAGCGAGAGGATTGGATGAAAGATATACATTTGAGTGTTGTTATTATTATATCGACAATCATTGAAGCCATGAGGGCAGATGAGTTCACTTGGGGAGACAGCATAGAGCTATGGAAGAAAAAAGCTTAGGAAACAGACTTTAAGAATTACATTTAGGGGCGCCTGGGTGGCTCAGTCGGTTAAGCATCCAACTCTTGATTTCAGCTCAGTTCATGATCTCAGGGCCATGAGATCGAGCCCCGCCTCGGACTCCATGCCGGGCATGGACCCTGCTTGGGATTCTCTGTCTCCCTCTCCCTTTGCCCTGCCCCCCCTTAAAAAACCGAATTATGACACTTAAAGATCAAATAGAGGGGTGCCATCTAGCAAACAATACTAAGAAGGAGTAGCCAAAGAAGGAGGAGGAAAATCAGGAGCATGTTTCACAAACACCAAGTTCATGGGTGGAGCTGACATCCATAACACCAAATGCTGCTGAGAAGCCGAGGAAGCTGAGGACTGAAACATTGGCAATCGGTTCAAGCAACACAGAGGCCAGTGTTCACTTCAGTGAGGATCATTTTTATTGCATGATGGGCGTGGAAACCAGGATGAAGTGAGCTGGGAAGTAAGAAGAACCTGGGTGGTGACAACATAATGCTGTCAGGGAATCAGGGAATCTTTCTAGAAGTTTTACTCTGCAAGGGGAAAAGGAGACATGGCATGGTGGCGGCTGGGCTCCGCGGGGAATTCTTCAGGCTGCATGAAGCTTGAGCATTTTTAAATGTTGATAAGAAGCATACATAGGAAAAAAGAGATCAAGTATTTTCTATAAAATTGATCTGAACATTGTTAATGGGTAACATTAACATCCCCCACCTCCCAGGAAATATTGATGTTTCTATATATGGGTGTTGGATGACTGAGCCCAAGTAATGGATGATGTGGGACTCTCTAGTGCCATTTACACCTTTCTAGTATCATCACACTGCCCCAGCCGAAGTTAACTCCTCTAGCCTGTCACCAACACTTGATTTGTGTCTATTGGGATACTCCCAATGTTGCAATGTGATTTACTGCCTATCTCTCCCACTCCTAATTTTGTACAATGTACATTGTGTGTTCCACATTTTACCCATATTTATATCCCTGGGCCAAGAATAGAGCCTAGGAGGGCTCTGGCATTGCTCAAATCACATGGACTAGAATTGAGCAGGATTGCGGTCCTGCCTGACGTTTTGCACTCGATAAATATTTATTGGATGAATGAACGAGCAAATAACAACCACCACAAGATGGAACAGGGCCTCTGAATGAGAACCCTGGAGTTCAGAAGGTATTTTTCACCCACCCATGTCAACTGCAACTTCATCCACACAGCTAGCCCTGTGGCAAGATGATCTGCGTCTTTAAGCAGTATGACTTCTGATCAGCACATGATGCTAAGAAGTGCCAGGAGCAACCGAGAGGAGGATGCCACAAGGCTTGTCCTCAGAGACAGAAGCATAGTGAGCTAAGTCAGCTCTTCTTTGGCCAAGACAATTTCTCAGAGAATCCAGGCCTCTTAAATCAACCCTTGCCTGAATTTCTTGCAAGAAGGAGCAACATTTTGGTAGGAACAGGTCAGAAATTATCCCCAACATGGCGCAATTGCTTCAAACCCAGGCTGTCTGCAGCCTCTGGAGATCAGTTTAGGGTAAGCAATCCTCCCTTCTTGGTTCATTCCTTGCAGAGTCTAGGTCTGGGCGATTTCATTGCTTTTTATGAGGAAAAAAAAAAACCAACCACATCTACTTTCACCTTCTCTCCTGCGTGCTCCTATCCAGAGGGAATCTGCTGCGTCAAATTTTTCTTTCACTGGAAATACCAAGTGCGCTGATGTTAATTGGCAAACTTCACTCTCTTTGCCACTGCCCCTCCACACACACACACACACACTCACCTCCTTCCTGTGCCTGCTCTGTATCCCAAGGTGCAATTGCTATGGGCCATAAACGTGGGCTCCCGTGCCCTCTGGGTTTCAGCTGGGTTTGACACCGGAGGGAGACTGAGAGCTAGACCCATCCCTCCACGTGCCGGTAGCAGCTGCACCCCTCCAGGACCTCAGCCCCCCCGGGGAGCCCCTCCTTCATGACTCCAGCTCCCACAAGGCCTAAGGGGTGACAGAGACTGCCCACTATAGCTAGTCCCTGGTACCTCCACGGTCCTTATGCTTTCCTTAACCTGCCCTTGCCTCTGTAAATCATCCCTTTGTCAAATCCACTTCCAAATTCCATCCAAGTATGCTTCTGCTTCTTGCCAAGACCCTGACTTACACACCTGCCCTTGTCCCCTTTCATGAGGAGAACAAGGGATAAACAGTTGAAAAGTTAAATGACAACATGAATCACATGACAATAAAGTCACGGGAAAAGTTTAAGCACCTGTCAAGCAGGGACTCAACTTATATTTCCATCTTCCTAACTTACGAAAGCAAATTCCCCCTCATCTGTCTCAAAAACACTTTTTCAGGGGGGTATAGGCACCACTTGTGTTTCTGCGCATTGGGGCTAAATTTCTGACTAAAAGATATTTTCAAAGGTCACTTGACTTAGCTTTTTTTTTCCCCCTGCAACACTGAGCAACACTGAATAACAAGGAGAAGTCTGTTACTTTTCAGGGAACTGGTTTCTATAAGTAGACAGTAAGTAAAATTCTGAAGTAAGTAAAAACATGTGTCCTTTCCCTCCTTTCTTGCCGCTCTGGGGCGTGAGTCTCTTCCACAGGAAAACAAGGAGAAAAGCTAGCTGGTGACACCAAGCTGTTGTTAGTGACCTATGACAGCTCTTCAGAATCCTAAAATGATTCCAAAACACTCTGGTTTTCTCATACAGCAGCTTCTCACTCCTCTATCCCCCAGGGCCTATCTGTCTCTCTCTGTCTCTGTCTCTGTCTCTCTGTCTCTCTCTCTCTCTCACACACACACACCTGAAGAAATAACAGAGAAACCATCAAGAGAAAGTTGGTTGTATTGGTTGAGCTACAGTGGGTCAACATGGTCCTTTGGTGGTGGCTGTGGTGGCGGTAGATCAGAAGACAGACATCTCATCTTTCTTACAGTTTTCTTTTCGCTAGATTAGGGGTGTTACTTACCCCTCAGACTTTTGTATGGCCCATCTTCCACCTAATCTGTATTCCTGCCCTCTGACTCTGCTGACATTCTACCTTTCACGAGAAAGGTAGACCCTTATTCATAGTTACAGCTATACTGCTCCAGGAAAATCTATTTGGCTCCCCAAACTTCCATTTTCCATTAAAGGAAATGCTGTGGTGCTGGTTTGTAAATCGTGAATTTTTTTAAGTTCAATTTCTGCGTAATATGGCACCTTACAGTGGCTGACAAGTAGGCATATTAGGTGTGACTTTATTATTTTTGAGACAAGAGAGTTGAGGTAAAGACATACACTCCATTAAGGCTGATGGATTGCTTAATATTGTACCTGCATTGAGTACGCAAGTGAGCTTAGTCACAGAAGAAGCAATTATTCACACCTCCCCCAAACAATTTACCTAGGTAAATGAGCAGATGAAGGTGGCTTTAAAAAATGTACAAGCAGGGATGCCTGGGTGGCTCAATCAGTTAAGCGGTGGCCTTCGGCTCAGGTCATGATCCCAGGGTCCTTGGATCAAGTCCCGCATCAGGCTCCTTGCTCAGCGGGGAGCCTGCTTCTCCCTCTGCCTGCAGCTTCCCCTGCTTGTGTTCTTTCTCTCTCTCTCTCTCTAGCAAATAAATAAATAAAATCTTAAAAAAAAAATGTGCAAGCATGCCCTACCTCACCTTGAACAGCTTCCAAATGCCTTGGCCTAGCATGTGAGATTTCCCACAGGCTGCCCCCTACCTATGTCTCCAACCCTTCTTATATATGTATTTTTTCTATCTGAGCCCTGTACCCTTAAATCCCAGGCCTACCTCTGTGCCTGATTCCCAAACCCAATAGGAGAGATGACTCAGGAATTCATCACAGCCTTTATTTCTTCCCTCTTTCATTCACAAAAGATTTAGCATGCACCTATGCTCCAAGTGTAGGAGAAGGACAGGCTAACCCAGTCCAGAACTGACTGGGACCCAAAGAGTAAGGTCACCTCATTCCATCACCAGTTAGCATTGCCTGAGCTATGCTTCCAAACTAGCCCCTGTCGGTAATAAAGTTGGTGTTTTCACTTCTCTTTACCCTTTTATTGTATTTCTTGAAATTATTCAGAACCCAAAGGAGGAAGAGAGGCGTTATTTATCATGAGTGTGTGGCAAGTGGGGGTTGTCCCTTGGAGTTGAGCACCAGGCACCGTCTAAACCACAAGAGAGAATGTTGTGGCTAAGACAGGAGGGTCCCTGTTGTAATGGAGTCTACATTCTGATGGAGGAAGACAGGTGACAAACAAAGGTGCATGGGAAACTCGGATCCTGGCCAGTGCCAGCAAGAGCGAGCTGTGTGGGGAGATGGAGAATAACGGGCTGGATGGGAAGGCTTCAGATGGGACTAAAGGGAAACTTCTCTGAGGAGGTGACACTGAGGGCATGACAGGACTTGCAGACAATGTAGGGAAAGAGTTTTTCAGGAAGGAAAGAGCAAGTGAACCATCTCAGAGATGTGAACAAGCACAAAGAGCACGGGATGTGCAAGGGAAGACTTAACATGGCTTCAGCTCAACTAGTAAGATGAAAAGTGCAGTGAGGTCAGAGAGAGAAGCAGGGAGCAGGTGACATATGGTAAGGAACTTGGATTTTCTTCTAACTGTGATGGAAAGCTTTCTAATGATTTCAAGTAAGAAATCTGATATGATCCAATTGGCTTTTTTTATCTTCTTATTTTGAAATAATTATAGAGCCACAGGAAGTCACACAAAAAAAGTATAGACGGGGGCACCTGGCTGGCTCAGATGGTTGAACGTCTGCCTTCAACTCAGGTCATGATCCCAGGGTCCTGGGATCGAGTCCCGCGTCGGGCTCCCTGCTCCTTTGCTTCTTCCCCTGCCTCTCTCTCTCTCTGTCTTTCATGAATAAATAAATAAAATCTTAAAAAAAAAAAAGTATAGACGGGTCTCAAGAACGCTGCACCCCTCCTTCCCCAGTGTGAGCATTTATAGACCCACGGTCCAATAACACCCCCATGAAATGGACAGACACTGCTACAATCCACAGAGCTTATCCGGCTTCCCCAGGAGGCATGTACTCCCCCCTGCATGTGTGTGTGTGCTCATGTGTACATCTACAGATAATTGTTCAAGGCGATTTTATACCATGTACCTTTGCACAACAACCACCACAATGAAGTTGCAAAGCTGTTCCCTTGTGTTGCCCTTTTGTAACCACGCCTACCCTCTCCTCACAAGCACTAAGCCTGGCAACCGCTTACCTGTTTTCCATCTCTATAATCACAACATTTTGAGACTATTACATAAATGGAATCCTACAGTATGTAATCTTTTGAAATTGGCTTTTTGCGCTCAGTGTGATTCCCTTGAGATCATCTAACTTGTTGCCCGTGTCAAGAGTTCATTCCTCTCTACTGTGGCGTAATATTCCGTGGCATATATGGACCACAGCTTATCATCCGTTGAAGGACATCTGGGTTCTTTCCAGTTTTTGCTATTATGAATAATATGAACATTTGTGTGCAGGTTTCCACATGAGCATATGTTTTCATTTCTCTGGAATAAATGCCCAAGGGTACAATTGTTGCATTGTATGGTAAGTCAATTTATTATTTGTGGATTTAATTTACATCTACCCAGGGGCAAGTGATGCTGAACATCTTTTTTGTCATCATTTGTCAATTGTATTTCAGTAAAGTGTCTCTGTGTGTTGTTTTGCCTATTTTCTAATTGGATCGTTTGTTGAGTTTTGCTATTGAATTTTGAGTGATCTTTGTATATTGTAGGAAGAAGCCCCTTGCAAATAGTTTCTCCCAAACTGTGGCTTATCTTTTCATCTTCTAAACAGAGTCTTCACAGAGCAAAAGTATTTAATTTTGATGATGTCCAGTTTATCATTTTTCCCTTTTTGGATTGTGCTGTTGGTGTCAAGCTAAGGAGTCTTCACTTCATCCCAGGTCCTGAAGATTTTCTATGTTTTATCTGAAAGTTTGTGGTTTTATGTTTACATTTCAATCTTGGCCATATTTTGAGTTAATTCTGTGAGGATTATGCCACAGCTCTTTTTTTTTTCCTTTCTTATTTTATTTATTTTATTTCATTTATTTTTTTGCCTATTTATGTCCAGTTGCATTGGCATTTTTTGAAGAGGCTATCCTTCCTTCATTGAATTGCTTTTGCAACTTTGTAAAGAATCAGTTGGGCATATGTGTGGGTCTAATTATGGGTCCTCTACTCTGTGTCATGGATCTATGTGTCTGTCTGCCAGCCAGCGCCCACTGTCCTGATTACCACAGCTCTACAGTAAACTTAACATCAAGTAGAGTGATTCCTCACAAGTTACTCTTCCTTTCTAAACTGTTTTGGCTGCTCTAGGTCCTTTGCCTTGACAAATAAATTTTAAAATAAGCTTCTCTAATCTACAAAAACTCTTGTTAGGATTTTGACAGGAGTTTCCTTAAGCCTGTAGATCAACTGGAGGAGAATTGACATCTTCACTGCGTTGAGTTTCAACACATGGATAATAAATGAAATTTATCTGCTTTGATTTCTTTCATCTACATTTTATCATGTTTAGCATATAGATCCTGTACATGCTTTGTTAGATTCATATTTAGAGTATAAATAAGTATGTCAATTTCTGAGGAGCTGTTGTAAATAGTAGGGTGATTTTAATTTCAGTTTCCACATATTCCTTGTTAGTATATAGAATTTTATGTGTGTTCATTTTGTAACCTGATACCTTGCCGAACTTCCCAGTAGTGGGATTTGTTTTGTTTTATTTTGTTTTGTTTGGAGGGTTTTTTTTGTTTCGTTGGTTGGTTTTTGTAGATTCCTTGGGTTTGTCTACATGATAGACAATCATGTTGTCTGCAAATCAAGACAGTTTTATTTCTTCCTTGCCAATCTGTATGTCTTTTATTTCTTTTTCCTGCCTTATTGTGCTGGCTAGGATTTCCAGTGCTATGTTAAAGAAAAGTGGTGAGAGTGAGCACACTTGCCATTTTACTAATCTTAGGGGGTAAGCATTTAGTTTTTCACCATTAAGTATGATGTTACTTGTAGAATTTTTTTTTTTTTTTTGGTAGGTGCTCTTTATCAAGTTGAGAAGTTTCCCTCTATTTTCTGAGATTTTTAATGAATGGATATTGGATTTTGTCAAATGCTTTTTCTGCATCTACTGATACAATCATGTGAATTTTCCTCTTTAGGCTGTTAATATGAGTTGCATTCATTGATTTTCAAATATTGAACCAACCTTACATCCCTGGAATAAACTCTATTTGGTTATAGTATATAATTTTTTTTGCACATTGCTGGATTCACTAAGCTAATACTTTGTTAGGTATTTTTACATCTAAGTTCATGAGAGATATTGGTTAATTTATATTTTTAAAAGATTGCTCTGGTTTCTTTGCGGAGAATGGATAGAAGGGCAAGACTGGCAGATGGTCAACTAGTTAAATATTGTTCTTTCCTCTCAACCTTGAGCTCCCTCCTCAGCCTTAATCTGCATTTGCTTTTCAAATTGCATTTGCCTCTTCTGGGTCCAAGGAACGCCACAGTTCAATTAACTATAACCCTGGTGACCCTACCCACCAGCTCCACTGAGTTTGCCCCAATTCCCCAGGGAAAAGGAATAAACTTTGCACTCCAGCCATACAAGTCCTGGTGTTGAATGTGCCACGGTTCTGTATTTATGACCTGCTTTTCCTTCAGGACCTTATTCAAGTCCTAGAACCTCCTCAGAGATTTCCTAACCATTCTAGTCACTGGTAATTTTTCCTTCTTCTCACCTTGTATAGATCTTATTGTCCATGCTACTCATTGCATTTCATTAATTCACTTATGCAGTCAATAAACATTAATCGAGCTCTTACTATCATCTAGGCACTTTATAGATACTGGGGCACAGCTGTGAGCAAAAGGGATGCAATGGAATTTACAATCTAGTGGAGGACAAAGCATTAAACAAAGGTTCATACAAGTATATTTGTGTATATATTACATTTGTGTGTATGTGTATATGTATGTGCGTGTGTGCTTATATATAGGGAGAGGGAGAAAGATACAAATCAAGATAAATGCTGTGAAGAAAAAGTATGGGGTGTTCAGAATAGACTACTTGCATTTATTTTTTCTGTACATATTCCAGTTTAATCATAAGTTCCTTGAGAATAGAGACCATGTTCGCTACTGCTTGGTCAAACTCAGAATCTAACCCATAGCAGGTAAGCAGGGGGTGTTTATTATGGATGATAGTGGTCATGAAGGAAAAGACAGTATTGTTTGAGGATGACTCTTAAGTACCAGGAGCTGAAGACATGGCACTTGTCTTTGCATTCTTGTGAAGAATAAGCGATCCATAGAATGCGTTCTTATTGTGTTGGTTTAAAGCACGGGGCCCCATCACTGAGTATTTTTATCTTTGGCAGAGATCCGACAATTGCTTTGAAATGCCTACCGATTTACCTGAAATGTGCATGCATCCTCTGCCCGAATTATGTTTTCTGGGATTGTGCACAATGGTGTGCTGATAAATCTTTAACGATGGACTCTCTCAAAACAAAAACAAAACGGAGTTGTAGCATTTGCTGATTTCTGTGGTGAAAATACTGTCACCATGGCCTGTTCAAAGCTACCAACATGCTGTCTCTAAACACAGATGCGAGGAAGTTCACAGTAGCACAATCATGCAGATATAACCTCAAAAAGCATAGTGAGAGGTAAAGTGTAGTAAAATATTAGGAAGTGATAAGGGGTTTTTTGAGTATTTATTATCTTTTTTTGTGGAATTTTAAGTTCGTATAATTCAATTTTAATGACCATATTTATTAACTGGTTCAAAACATTCCTAAAATTTTAATAGTTGGCTCTTATGAAATGGTAGGAGCCAACTGCAGCACCTCACTGACTGTGCGGCTTAGTAGACTCATAGATGTCCCAGATGGGAATCCACCACGCTGAGTCTTTAGACATAGGGGAGAAAACAAAATTGAATTTTGCCCCTGACCCTCAACTCTCTCTCTCTCCCAGCTCTGCAGAACAGCTAAGAGTCAGAAAACTTCAATGTGGCAATACTTCAAGTTAGCTGGCCGAAGCACCATTTCTGACCACCTCTCCCTTGTCTACTTCAACTCTGAAAGCTGGAAAAGCTAAGCATTCATTTTCCCAATTTCCAGTGAGGCTGAGTGGCCAATGAAATATGAAACTGCTTGTGGGTAGGGGGCAGATAGTGGTCAGGAAAAGCTTTTTGCTTTTCCGATAAAAGGACTAGATGGGTCTTTTACCCTTCCTTCCTATTTCAGATGTGAATATCATGTCTGTAGCTTCAACAGTCATTTGGAACCATGAGGCAATATGCATGAGGAAAAGGCCAAGAGAATTGAAGAGCTACCGGCTGTGGGTTCATTGGGCTGCCAGACTAAAACCAAACCTGCAGATTCCATAGACATAGTGTTCTTTGAGTGAGAAAGCACTTATTTTTTTTAAGCGCTTATGTTAAGTTTTCTGCTATTTACAGCCAAAACTATTCCTAGTCCATATAGGAATTAAAGGTAACTGATACAACAGGGATGGTATTGGGTGGTTTTCATCCTCTTTGAGTTTCACAACACTATGAGAGATGACATTTATAAAAATGTATAATTTGTCATGGCTAGTCACACTTTAAAGGAAGTGTGTTTTAAAGGAAGATTTGACAGACGGCAGCTATGTGGGCCTTAAAAAATTAATTTCAGGGGCGCCTGGGTGGCTCAGTTGGTTAAGCAGCTGCTTTCGGCTCGGGTCATGATCTCTGGGTCCTGGGATCGAGCCCTGCATCGGGCTCCCTGCTCAGTGGGAAGTCTGCTTCTCTCTCTCTCTCCCCCTCTGCCCTGCCCCACTGCTTGTTCTCTCTCTCTCTCTCTCTCTCTCTAACAAATAAAAATCTTTAAAGAAAAGATTTTTATTTATTTGACAGGGAGAGACAGACAACAAGAGAGGGAACACAAGCAGGGGGAGTGGGAGAGGGAGAAGCAGGCTTCCCACTGAGCAGGGAGCCCGACATGGGGCTCGATCCCAGGACCCCAGGATCATGGCCCAAGTTGAAGGCAGACGCTTAACAACTGAGCCACCCAGGCGCCCCTAAATAAAAATCTTTTTAAAAAATTAATTTCGGTGTAACTTTGCAAAGGTTTGAACACTTGTCTTTCTTCAGTAAATTAAAAGCACATCACACAGACATTTACTTTGGATAAACTAGACAAAAACTGCCTATTGATAGACATAACAGAGCATCCAATGCCTACATTCCGCCGAACAACGAAGAACATTTGGTTGGATTAACAAACACTTTAATAAAAATTAACAACTTTTATCAAAGTTGGCCTGGGTTTCAAGGGGGTAAAGGAAAGTTTCCTCTCCCTTGGGGCTGGGTGGTGGCATCTCCTGAGGAAGAGAAGGTGCCTGCTATGGAGTGGACTGGTCCTCTCGTCAGCAGGCCAGTGTTTCCCAGGGGTCTGGAATTCTCCCAGTGAGAGCCAAGAGGGAAACTTGCGAAAGCAGTGCACTTCTGGGGCTCAATCAGCCAGTCAAACCGTAGTTAGAAGTCCCTGGGCGTTTGTAGTGTAGAGAAGGTGGAGGTTTCCCTGGCATGAGTCGGGAGGACTGGGAAAGCGCAGAAGGTGCCAAGGGAGAAACGCAAGGGCAAGGATCACAGAAACCACCTCAGGAGATATTTAAACATCACAGGATGTGTTCTAACTGGAGTAGTGACATTCCTGGCATGCAGACATCCTTCAGTCGTTCAGAGGAGGGAGGTGTTTCCTGAGCGGCTACTATCAGTTAAATCCGGGGAATGGAGCAGTGACGCAAGCAGAGGTCCAGCTCTTATCGAGTTTTCAGTCTAGTAGAGAAAACAGTTAAAACAAGTTATAGGAAAGTGTGGTGAGTGTTACGATACATGAATGCTAGCATTTGTATTCAGCCTCTTCCTTCCGTGTGGCGTTATCACGTGGTGACACAGAATGAAGAAAGCATCGGACAAGAGCCTTGCTTAATTAAGTCACAGATATTCTTCAGTTGTGTGTCCTTGAGTAAATCTCTTCACCCTTTTTACTTGAGAATGAGGTCAATTTAGATGGTTCTGATTCTATTATTTATACTAAAAATAGCAACAGTAACTTTTTTTTATTTTTTTATTGTTATGTTAATCACCATATATTACATCATTAGTTTTTGGTGCAGTGTTCCAAGATTCATTGTTTGTTCATAACACCCAGTGCTCCACGCAGAACGTGCCCTCCTCAATACCCATCACCAGGCTAACCCATCCCCCCACCCCCCTCCCCTCTAGAACCCTCAGTTTGTTTTTCAGAGTCCATCATCTCTCATGGTTCGTCTCCCGCTCTGACATACTCCCCTTTTCTTCCTCTCCTGTTATCTTCTTCTTTTTCTTTTTTCTTAAAATATGTTGCGTTATGGGCACCTGGGTTGCTCAGTTGGTTAAGCAACTGCCTTCGGCTCAGGTCATGATCCTGGAGTCCCGGGATCGAGTCCCACATCGGGCTCCCTGCTCAGCAGGGAGTCTGCTTCTCCCTCTGACCCTCTCCCCTCTCATGCTCTCTCTCTATCTCATTCTCTCTCTCAAATAAATAAATAAAATCTTTAAAAAAATATATGTTGCGTTATTTGTTTCAGAAGTACAGAACTGTGATTCAACAGTCTTGCACAATTCACAGCGCTCACCGTAGCACATACCCTCCCCAATGTCTATCACCCAGCCACCCCATCCCTCCCACCCCCAACCACTCCAGTAACACTCAGTTTCTTTCCTGAGATTAAGAATTCCTCATATCAGTGAGGTCATGTGATACATGTCTCTCTCTGATTGACTTATTTCACTCAGCATAACACCCTCCAGTTCCATCCACGTCGTTGCAAATGGCAAGATCTCATTCCTTTTGATGGCTGCATAATATTCCATTGTGTATATATACCACATCTTCTTTATCCATTCATCTGTCGATGGGCATCTTGGCTCTTTCCACAGTTTGGCTATGGTGGACATTGCTGCTATAAACATTGGGGTACACGTACCCCTTCGGGTCCCTACATTTGTATCTTTGTGGTAAATACCCAGTAGTGCAATTGCTGGATCGAACGGTAGCTCTAATTTCAACAGCAACAGTAACTTTTAAGACTATCTCCCACCCTGCTTGTGATTGCCTTGTTTGGACAAGTACCATTTCTGTGTTTACCAGCATGTCCCAAAGTTCATTCCAGAGAACACAGTATTTCCTGAGCTTGTCCTTTCTTTCCATGGCTCTGACTTGGGTTTCCTGGGCCCTCCTTGCTGGTCCTGAAAGCCCCACATCTGAGGCAGATCAGTTTACTGTTGGCAGTACCAACATTCTACAGCAAGGGCGGAACTTTTGACCTTGTTCTTCTACATGAGTACATTTTCAAAGCAGTAATTATTAACTCAAAGTCTTAAGTTCCTTGGAGAACCAAAGATCAGCTTACAGGAATCCATGAATAACTTTCAAATGCATGTAAGAAAACGCATGCAAAATTGTGTGTGTGTGTGTGTGTGTGTGTGTGTGTGTGTGTGTGTGTGTGTTGGGGAAAAAGAATTCACGGGGTTCAGGGGCACCTGGGTGGCTCAGTTGGTTAAGTGGCTGCCTTCGGCTCAGGTCATGATCCCAGGGTCTTGGGATCAAGCCCCATGTGGGGCTCTCTGCTCAAGCAGGGAGCCTGCTTCTCCCTCTCCCTGCCGCTTGCCCTGCTTGTGCTCTCTCACACCCACTCTCTCTCTCTGTCAAATAAATAAATAAAATCTTTAAAAAAACAATTCACGGGGTTCATCAGATCTTCAAAAGTACCCATAATGCCAAAACATTTAGGAGTCTTACCCAGAGATTATGATATGATCTTAATATGGTCTCTCCATCCTCTGAATGTCCATGGTTTACCACTATTACTATAGGGGTGTGCATCTTTCCTACCAGACTATTCCTTCCTTATAAGTGGAGATTGTATCTTATTGAAACAACAAGTTATACAGGAGAAAAACATATATGTATACACACACACATATACACACACAGAGGCAGACAGATAGACAGATTTTGGAGTCAGACCTGAGTTCCAATCCCAGTTCTGTCGCTTACTGGTTATGTGACCTGAGACAGGTTATGTAACTTTCAGACTATTATTTTGTCTGAGTCCCTTTCTGGACTCTTCCTGAGAACATTCCCTTCCTGTCCATAGGAAAGGGCATGAGATTCAGTCTAAGCCAACCAGAGTACCCCTTTCCTTAGCCACGGAGGTGGAACAGCAGAGGGGCAGGCACATGACCCCCACCGGCCAACTGAGTTCCTTTCTAGGATTCTGCTAAGGGGTGCTGGCTGGGCAGGCAGGGGGCCAGGGGACCCTTTCTTCTCTGGCTGTACCATAGGCAGGGCATGGACCAAAGCTGTGCACCGGCATGTCTCCATTCTTGTGAGGACATCTGTCTGTAAAAGGAATAAACAGACTTGGCAAATGGATGGAAGCAGAGGTGCAAGAAAGAGAATGTGCTGGTTTCAGTGTTCCAAGCTTCTCAATTACATGAACCAATAGACACCCCTTTTCGCCTAAGCAAGTCTGAATTCAAATCTGTCACATGCAACCAGAGTCTTGAGCTCATCCATGAGTAGGCGCAGTAACACCTACACCCAAGGTGTGGTGAAGTTAAAATAACATGTAGAGAAGAAACCGCCAGGAAGCTTTCACCCTGTTTGTCACTGTCCCATTTCAACAGGTACCTTTTATTTGTTCTTCAGTGCGTTCTAAGGGACACCAGTTACCCGGGCTGTTACTAGGTTTTCTCTGAGTTGAAAAAAATGATTAAATAATGTGATAAATGCTTGGTTAAACAAAACTCTTTGCCAAGGGACTTTCCAGCGTCTCCAGGGTTCTCTGTTGCTTCGTGAATTCCTGACTGGGTAAAGGAACAGAACCACAGGGCCCTATGTCAAGAAGCACCTATGAGCACATTTTGGGAACTGCAGTCTTTGCGGCTTATTCAGTAGTTGTGTTGTGACAAACACTGCTTCAGGGACAGTCTGACTTGTCTGGTCCTTTTCCTACTTGAGTGAAAGTCCAGCAGCTTTCCACCCCTGTTCCAACAATTACTAGCCATGGGACTTGGAAAGTGACTTTAATTCTCTGAGTCCCAGTTTAGTCATCAGTAAGGTGACCGTGTTAGACTCTGTGACATTCTAGAACCCATCCAACTGTGGGGCCCCTGGGTGGCTCAGTCACTTTAGTGTTCAACTCTTAGTTTTGGCTCAGGTCATGATCTCAGGGTGGTGAGATCGAGCCCTGCTCAGGCTCCCCACTCAGTGGTGAGTCTGCTTGAAATTCTCTCTCCATCTCCCTCTGCCCCTCCTCCCTCACATGTGCACTGGCTCACTTGCTCTCTCTCTCAAATAAATAAATAAATATTAAGAAAAAAAAAGAACTCATCCAACTATACACGTCTCTGCTTGTGGGATTATAAAATGGTCAGGGGAGGTTGAATACAGAATGCAGTGGACACCCTGGGCTTATGAATGTCAAGAAACGCCCAAGTGGTCGAGTGGGGAGAAGTGAGCAGAAACAGCAATGAAGGGTCATTGCCATCACTAGAACCAGCTCCACTTTTAGGAGGTTTTACGCCGACATTCTAGCATAAGCAATCTCTGGATTTTCTCAACTTTCTTAAATTGAAGTTTCTAATGGTACTAGCTTCTACGAGTTTGTCTATTTTAGGTTTGGATGGAACAAGACTAAAGCCTCATAAAACAAAAGATTAAAATGACCGAATGTTGCCTGGTGGGTCCTGAAAGGCCAAGAACACCCTACAGAAAGAGGTGGAGAGCAAAGATCCTACCATTCAGACTCTGACTCCTGAAAAACTTTGGGGTCTTTACATTCTTAGTTCAAATTTAACCAAGACAGCTGCGAACCAAACCCTGTTCTCTTCTGCCACCCACCACTAATCACTGGGAACCTTAGGGATGCTAGGAAGTGTAAATGAATGACAAAGGACAAGATCTTTTGAAAACTGCAAAGCACTCCACAAACAGATTTTGTTTATTATTATTCCTAATGTTTACAGTATAATTCTGGCTTTGCCACAGACATGACTTCAGGCAAGTAATTCATCAGCTCCGCCCTTCGTATAAAATGAAAGCAGTGATGGATGGGAAAGATTAACTAGAAAATGATGGTGTAGACGCTTCTTAAAATTGAGGGTCACTGCCATACTTACTAATTAATAGTAACCATACAATTGCGAAGTTATAAATAGCTCAGCATCGGAGCAGAACCCAGGGTGCTCTGCTACTTTTTCACTTGGAGCCATTTTGATTCAGCTCATTAGCTCCACCAGCCTATAATTAGCACAACACCCTGGAAAATTAATCCAGCCTGGTGAGTAAACATTGGGGAAATGAAACAGACTTCTGAATCATGTTGGAATGAAGCTGAAGTCTGAGAGCCGGGTCCTCCTGATTTCGGAGGGAATTAAAAGCCTCAACTCTTGATCTTTCAGCTAAAGATAGGGAGAGTCCATCTTTCTGTTTTCGCCAACTGAGTTTCAACATTGTTATCAAGGTAAACATATCCCTTATGACAATTTTCAGTCAGTCGGAGAATGGCAAACTGTCACATTATGACTATATATTCCTTATAAAATGTGACTTTGGAGAAACTAAGCCTGCTAATGCAATTAAGATAAAGGGTCCAAATCTCTCTACCTCCTGGCAGAGACCCTGGGGTTCTGAGGAGATAGACTAGCAGAGGAAGTCTTTAGTAAAAGACTTTAGAAACTGAGATTGCTGAAATCTGAGCCCATGGAAAGAGATAGCCAACATGCAAGAAGGGTAATCATATGTTACTACAGACAAGAGGCCACAAGCAGATTAAAAGTAATATGGAAGGCTTGAATATGACGTGGTGGAGATCACTGGAGAGGATGTGACCGCCACTTGACTAATAGCTGAATCCGGGCAATCAGAGGCCCCTCACCCCCTTCCCTGTCTTTGGAATATGCATTCCATTTGCCTTCCCCATCTTAGAAGCTACCCCATCATAGCCTTGTGATAGTAATGTGGTATTGAGACCATCGGAACAGTATACATTACTGAACCCTGGTAAGGCCTCTACATAGACTTTAAAGATTTGGCAGACAGATGCAGAGATCTGTTTGTTTTGTGGCTGCCCAAGACAAGCCTCATTTAAATAGGTTCCTTTGCCCATTAAAACTGCCACCTACCAGTATGAAGTGACGGAGTGGTCTGCCTCTTTTGTCAGTCTCTCCTTGCCCTCCATGTACAAGGAACAGTTTGCAAACCAAGATATGGACCCAGCTACCCAGGAGCAGGGAGATGAAAATGAAATGAAAGGACTCAGTTGGTTGAGTGTCTGCCTTCAGCTCAGGTCAGGATCCCAGGGTCCTGGGATCGAGCCCCGCATTGCGGCGGTGGGGGGTGGGGGGGGCGGTCCTTGCTCAGCGGGGAATCTACTTCTCCCTCTCCCTCTGCCTCTCCCCCTGCTTGTGCTCTCTCTCTCTCTGACAAATAAATAAATAAAATCTTGAAAAAAAAAAAGAAAGAAAGAAAATGAAATGCAGTAGGTAAAAATGGGAGCGTGTGCTGAGGGCACGTCTCCTGAAATGCATTTTGCTTTCTTCAGCTGGCATATGGTGTCATGGGTAGGTGCTTGCTGAGTTCAAGGCCAGGAACTAGGTCATCAGAGAAATAAATGGGTCCTTTCACCTGTCTCTTTTTGTAAAATCTTTTTACTTTCCAAATTAAATATCCCCAGTGTCCTTTCCTTTTAAATGTTTATCAGCTTTAACCATATTGTTTTCAATGTACACATGTGATATGATTGGGGAAGACTGCAGGCAAACTTTCCTAGTAAAATACCAACCCATCTAAGGCCAAAGTCATCATCTTCCCATCTGGTCAAACCCTGGCTTCGCTTTGGATTATCTAGCCTTAAAATCTAGAAGTCTTTCCCTTTCCTTGATCATCAAATCCAATCACCAAATCTTAAAGAATCTTCCTTACCGTTGCATGCTTCTTTTCATTCTCCACCCCCCCCACACACACCTGCTTATTTAATCTCTTATGTTCAACACACTAAAGGCATTTTAATCTTTTTAAAGCACACTTTCAATCATGACATTTCCCAACTCAAAACCTTTAATGGCTGCCCACTACCTAACAAATTAAGAAGAACTCCTCAGTTTGGCAGTCAAAACCTTGGCCTTACCCCCCAAGCCCCCTCTCCACTTGACAGCCTGATAGCATGCATTTATGCTGTGGACCATTGGATTCATAATTCATCTGCTACAAGTAAAAGGCCTTCCAATGTGGAGGCAGTGGGAGTAGTTTGCATGCCCAGGGGGTAGATCTGCTCATTAGTCATGGGGCTCAGGAAAACTCATTCTTGCTGCTGGCAAAATAACCAAAATCTAATGTTGGACTACCATCAGGTCAGTTGCATCATCTTCTTAAGTGAAGGAGGATACCACGTTAACTTTTAAATGATTCCCCATTTGGCAATATACTGTCTTTAGTAAAGGGTGGGAGGAGCCTTAGACTTAAAAATTATCTTTTCTTCCTTCTTCTAGCTTTCTCCATTTTTCGTACTGATTTTTTTTGCATTAAATAATCAGAATCTAGATTCCTCTAAAAATATTTGCTCTCCTTAAAAAAAAAAAAAACTAATTGCTTTCCTTAATCCCCCTCACCTAGTTAATCTTGCCCCTCTCTGATGAGTGCACTTATCGTGATGAGCACAGGGTACTGTATGGAAAGTGTTGAATCACTACATTGTACACCTAATGTACTAATGAAACTAATATAACACTGTATGTTAACTAACTGGAATTAAAATAAAAACTTAAAATAATAATAATATTTAAAAGTTTTTAAGTTTTAGAATGTATCTTAAGATATTTAAAAAAGTATTTCTGGGGGAAAAGCTATATATATTAGTTTTACATGAAGGTATTTGGCTATAAAAAGAATATTTCATCCTTTTTAAATGTACTTTTATAAAATACGAAATTGAGTGCATTATTTTTGTAGCAGTTTAGTTAATAAATTATTCCATTTTCATGTTAAAAAAATAAAAATAAAAAATAAAAGTGCTCTCTTTCCCCAATAGTATTACTGTGTTTTTCAATAAAATATTAGTAAATTGAATCCAGTAACATATATAAAGTATCATACACCATGACCAAGTGGGATTTATCCCAGAATGCAAGATTGGTTTAACATATGAAAGTCAGGGGCGCCTGGGTGGCTCAGTTGGTTGGGCGTCTGCCTTCTGCTCAGGTCATGATCTCAGGATCCTGGGATGGAGCCCTGCGGGCGGCAGTGGTGGGTGGGCTCCCTGCTCTGCGGGGAGCCTGCTTCTCTCTCTCCTTCTGCCCCTCCCTCCCCAGCTGTGCTCTCTCTCTGGCTCTGTTCTCTCTCTCAAATACGTAAATAAAATCTTTAAAAAAAAAAAATACATGAAAGTTAATAAAAGCAATACACATTATCAACAGAATAAAAAACAAACCACACTGATCATTCCCCATAGTAATAGGAGGAAACTATCTCAACATAATAAAAGCCATATATGGAAACCCCACAGCAAACATCATACTTAATGGTGAAGGATTGTGTGCTTCCCTCCTAAGATCAGGAACAAAACAACAATGGTTGCCGTCTGCATCTCTCTTCAACACTATACTGGAGGTTCTAACCAGAGCAATTAGGCAAGAAAAGTAAACAAAAGGCATCCAGATTGGAAAGAAAGAAGTAAAACTGTCTTTATTCATAGGTAACATGACCTTGTGAGTGGAAAATCCTAAGAAATCCACCAAAAAACTATTAGATTTAATACACAAGTTTAGCAAGGTTGTAGATTACAAGATCAATTCATAAAATTCAGTTGTATTTCTATACATTTACAATCAATCCAAATGTGAAATTAAGAAAACTACTCCATTGGGGCACCCGGGTGGCTCAGTTGGTTAAGCGTCTGCCTTCGGCTCAGGTCATGATCCCAGGGTCCTGGGATGGAGCCCCACGTCAGGCTCCCTCCTCAGCGGGGAGCCTGCTCCTCCCTCTCCCCCTGCTGCTGCTCTTGCTTGTGCTCTCTTGCTCTCTCTGTCAAATAAATAAATAAACTCTTAAAAAAAAAAGAAAACTCCATTTACAGTAGCATCAAAAAGAGTAAAATATTTAGGAATAAATTTAGCAAAAGAAGTACAAGCTGTACTCTGAAAAGTACAGAACACTAGTAAAGAAATGAAAGAAGATTCAAATAAATGGAAAGACAGACATAACATGGTCATGGATCAGAAGACCTAATATTGTCAAGATGGTAATATTCCCCAAATCTGTTGAGCGAATCAGTGTAATCCCTATGAGAAGCCCAGCTGAGTTCCTTGTAGAAATTGACAACCTGATTCTAAAATTCATATGTAATTGCAAGGGACTCAGAATGGCCAAAACAATCTTGGAAAAAGGACAAAGTTGGGGGACTTGCACTTGATTTTAAACCTTACCACAAAGGAACTTTAATCAAGACAATGTGCTATAGGCATAAAGATGACATATAGATTAATGGGATAGAATTGAGATTCCAGAAATAACCCATGTGTCCATGTCTAATTGATGTTTGACAAGTGTGCAGGACCATCTAATGGGGGAAGAATAATCTTTTCAACAAATAATATTGGGATAATTAGATGGCCAAATGCAAAAGAATGGAATTAGACCTTTATCTTATACCACATCCAAAAATTCATTCAAAATAGATCAAAGATGTAACAGTAAGAGTTAAAACTATAAAACTCTTAGAAGAAAACACAGGCAAAAATACTTGACATGAAATTTGACAATGATTTCTTGGACATGCCACCAAAAGCACAAGCAACAAAAGAAAGAAAATATATTTGACCTCATCAAAACTAAAAACTTCTATGCCTCGGGGCTCCTGAGTGGCTCAGTAGTTAAGTGTCTGCCTTCGGCTCAGGTCAGGATCCCAGGGTCCTAGAATCGAGCCCCACATCGGGCTCTGGGCTCAGCAGGAAGCCTGCTTCCCCCTCTCCCATTCCCCCTGCTTGTTCCCTCTCTTGCTGTCTCTTTCTCTATCAAATAAATAAATAAAGTCTTTAAAAAAAAAACAAACAAAACACTTTTATGCCTGAAAGGGCGCTAGCAAAAAAGTGAAAAGACAAGCCACAGAATGCCAGAAAATATTTGCAAATCATATGTCTGGTAAAGGACTTGGATCTAGAATATAAAAGAAGTCTTATGACATAATAATAAAAAGACAAATATCCCAATTCAGAAAGGGTATTGAATAGAGGACTTGAATAGAATTAATCCAAAGAAGATATACAAATGACCAACAAGCAATGAAAATATGTCCACATAAAAACTTTTGTATATATAGTTACAGCAGCAGTACTCATAATGCCCGAATAATAGAAACACCTCCAACGTCTGTTATGAATGGATAAACAAAATATAGTATATCTATACTGAAATATTATTCGGCCAGAAACTGGAGCAAAATACTGATAACATGCCACAGAACATGGAGAAAGCTTGCAAACAGTATCCTAAGTAAAAGAAGTCAGACAAAAAAAGACCACATACTATAAGATTTCACGTACATGAAGTTTCTAGAATGGGCAAACCTAGAGAGACTGACAGTAGACTAGTGGTTACTTAGCACTGGGGGGACTGAGACTACAGAAGAGAGATAGCTAAAGGGTATGTGGGGTTTCCTTCTTATGTAATGAAAACTGTTCTAAAATTGATTGGGGCGATAATGGCACATATCTATGAATATACTAAAAACCATCAGTTCATACACTTTAAATGGGTGAACTATATGGTATGTGAATTATCTCTCAATGAAGCTGTTCCAAAAAAAAAAAAAAATCAATGCCCAAGTAGAGTATTCAAGGCATAGCCATTGATGCCGATTTTCCTAGTGGCTGTTTTTAATAGTTTTTTAACATACACAATGATCATGAATTTTCATCCATCAAAATCTGGGACATTAAATGTCATTTTATTTTTTCAGAAAGAAATTAAAACTCACTTGAACCCCCACTTGCCGAAGTATTGAGATGTTGAATTACAGTCATAATGAGGGTTCCCTCTCCTACTGCAGGGGGGATTTATGCAAATTGCCCAGGCTTGCGCCTCCGCTGCTTCCAGAAGAGTCCTCTGGTTCCTGGTCTATACTAGTTTACACTGCAGGGATCACAGTCTAAGCCTGCACAGGCTAAGCTCCTTTGGAGGAAGGTGATTCTGTTGCTTCCCTGCCCTGCTCAAAATTGGGGAATTTTGTAGAGATTTTGCAAATCTGGGACTTGGGCAGTCATTTCTCTTTGAGCTCTTTCTACTTTCTGGGGTACTGCAAGCTAGCGGGGCAAGGCTCTTCCACCTCATGGAGTATCCAAAATACTAACCTCTTCCTAGTCTTGGAAAATCTCCCTTTGTCAGGGTGTGCTCCCTTTACCGACTGCCTTGAAAGAATTTTCTCCATCTTCTCTCTTCTATGGGAGTTCTGCCTCCAACTATGACAGACTTGCTTATTTAAGACCATCCCTCTGTCCGAGAACAGCTACACAAGCCGGGCAGAAGAGAATAAATTTCTGTCTGAAGGCACTGAACGTTTCTAAGTGAGAAAGGGTGCCTGGGTGGCTCAGTCAGTTAAACATCTGGCTCTTAATATTGGGTCAGGTCTTGATCTCAGGGTCAGGATTTGGAGCTCCACGTTGGGCTACACACTGGGCATGGAGCCTACTTTAAAAAAAAAAAAAAAAAAAGTTCCCACATGAGAATTTCGAGGACCAAATCACAAAGAGAAAGGAAGTACAGAGAGGTGAGCCTGTCATTCAGCATTGCTTTTCCCTTTGATGGGTTTGCTGAATAATTGGCAACCAGGAGACTAACTGATCAATTGAATTCTCCACCTTTACCTTTCCTCCCTTTTAGACCATCTTCCACACTGCACTCTTCTTAAAAGTTAAATAACATTACCTCTCTCCTCCGCATAAATATTTCAGCGGCTTCCCATTCCCTCAGAATTAAGTGCAAACTCCTTACCACAGTTTAAGGAGCCCTCTCTGATCTGGTGTTTGCCTACTTTTCCAGCTTCCCTTCTCTCTACTACGTCTCTAAGAACCCCAGCTATATTCTGCAGGCTATTAATTCTTCTCAATTGCTTTCCTGTCACTCACTCCAGGGCCTTTGCACAACGTGTTCCTATTCTTTGGATCTCTTTTCGTCTCATACTCATTTTCCTGCCTTTCCTACTTCCTTTCAGATTATAGTTTAAACATCCTCTGGGATTTAGGTTTCCTACACACTCGGTCATTTACCTCCGTAGAAAGCAAGAAATTTGCCCTTTACATCCTGAAATTCCCTATCAAAGCACCTATCACACTTTATGATTACTGCTTTATTGTCTGTCTCCTTTGAAAGACCGTAGGATCTAAAAGGGCAGGAACTGTGTCTTGCTCAGAGTTGTCTCCCTAGTCCTCAACCTGGTTCAAAATAGACATTCACTAGATATTTTTTAGATCACTTATTAATATTAGAAAACCCTCATATTTTGTCTTCAAGACAGTTCATCATACCTCTTTTCAAGACCTAGCTATTTTTTCTTTTTCTTCTACAAGTTTCTAGAGAAGGATAATTGTGAATTGAATGTTATTTAAAATTTTTTAGACCCTTTAACGTTTTCAAGATTTTACTGCAATTAAAATAAAAATGTAAGTGAAAGTATGAATATTCACACCACAGGCCCCTCCCCTGCTATCCCAATTCAACAGGGTTTAAAGCGCTTGCTTGCTTTCTCACATGCAAAAAAGTGTGATTATAACTACTTGCATCCTCAAATGACACTCTGGCTTTTCAGTCACTCCAGGATCCGGTTCAAAAATGGCCTTCCTTGTTTTCTGTAGCCTTTTGTGGCTCCTTTCCAGTTTTTATCACAGACTTTGTTTTTCTCTGCTTCCTTCTCTGCTTCCTCTTCTCAGCTCCAGGCACAGCTTCCTCTGTCATGTTCTATAAACCTGCCACTGTTGATGAGTCTTTTTATGTGCCATCTGAATTGGCCGGCTCTGTCTCATTACCTCTTGGGTTCTGTCTCAGATCTCTGTGGCAAACAATTTTTTCTTTACCTATTACTTTCTCTCCCCTTTTTACTCATTTCTTAATTTGGTCACTGAATTAACTCTTCAAACAGAGGGCAAAATTGAATGCCAGCACTTTGCCACCATCAAATTTTGTCTGCTTTGTTTAGCGTTGCAGCGCCAAAAACGGTACCTGGCACCTGATAAATAGCACATAGTTGTTGAATAAATGAAATATCTTGGCGTGTACTCTATGATAGGTGGCTTGGCTTCGTTTACGTTATTTTTGGTCCTCATGTACCAGAGATGAATATTTGAACATCATTGAGTACTTAGAAGTTAATAACAGTAAAATTTTCTTTCAATATATACACTGGAACCTGATTCAGTTATAGGCATTCTTTCTTGGCAGGTTCTTTCTTTCTGTTTTGTTTTGTTATTCTTCAAAAATGTAAGAAGAAGGATTTGTTTTGTTATTTTCATTCACAAATTAAGACTAAACTTCCTTTGGGTATAAGTCCTATTCTATGTTCTATAATACAGCCTTTAATCGGTACAACAAATATACTTACTTCATTTAAATGTAGACAACAGTAATAAATTCACCCTGTAAATCAAATCGCTGGTGTTTGCAAGTATAAGTAGCAAGTACTAGGCAAGAAGGGTTCTGTGGTCCAGGGGAAAAGACGCTAACGGAGCGCAGGGAAATTTCTGTGTACTGACGCTAATTTTAAGATTTGGGATACGTGGAGATTTTAGTGAGTGCTGGGTTGTCATGAGGGGATTGATGGATGAGAAAGGTTAGTTGGTGGACTTCAGGGTTCTGGAAGAAACCAGGGTGAAGGCATTAGGAGATGAACCGAATTAACAAATATGTAGTGAGATAAAGAAAAGGCATCAGGATCTTGGGAGATGGTGGGGAAAGAACCTAGAAGCATGAATAAAAGGAAATTGAAGGGGGAAAATAGCAAGGGCCAGGGCTTGGGTGGCAGAGTCAAGGAAACTAAAGACGCAGCCCCCGGGTGCTAATGCTAAAGGTGGGAAGAGAAAGCAAAGCAAGCAGGCCTCAAAGGGAAGAGGAATGCTCAAAGGTAGAAAGGAACAGTGGTGGGGTCCTCCCGTAAAGGGCAGAAACCGAGTGGGTAGGATTCTCCCTCAGAGGGCAGAAACAGAATCCTGAGCCAAACGATGCAGCAGTGTGGGTAGGTGGGTCAGCAAGGGGAGAAGAGATCCAAGGCGTTCGAATGCGTCTGTGGCTGGCTGGCTGACATGTGATGCAGCCTGGGTTTTTCGGAGGTTTTCGTAGAGAGCGCTGGGGTTTAGAGTATGGGTCCTAAAAATACGTTTCAGAGGCCCAGGGTTTTGCAGTGTAAGAGTTTGGTAGAGTTCGGTCACGTTTGGTGGGTGCAGGTGGCCAGTGACGGAAGGAACATTCAGTGAGGGCTGGGAGTCGATTTTAGCCGGGTTGGGGTGATTTCAGGGGGACTTGGAGGGATTTGGGTCGGGTTACGTGGGGGTGATTTTCGGCCCGGGTGGGTCCATGTGCCCGGTGTGGGCATGAATTGAGGTGGGCGTTGGGGTGTATTTCAGGCAGCACGGCGGGCGAATTTCCGTGGGCTGACTGTGGCGCATTTCAGGCCGCGCCGGCGGCGAACTACAGCCGCAGCCGAATGAGTCCCACCCGGGATGGGGTACGTCTCGGGCGGGCGCGCGGGGGCGAGCCAGGCCTGGAGGGGAGTCCCGCTGGGGCTCTGAGCAGCTTCGCGGTGCGAGGCGGGGGGAACCGCCGTCAGGGCTGGGCCGGACCGACGGCGTGGGGACTTCGGGGACGTTCCGTGCGGCGAGCTGCACTTCGCCCCCGCCCGTCCCGCTCCCGGGGGAACCTGTTGCTGGAGAAATGGGCGGGCGGTGGCGACGGCCGAGGACCCTCCCTCGCCTCCGCCCGGGCGTCTGGGCGGCCCTTTCACCCTAGAGACGCGCCGTAGCGCAGCCCCTCCCTTCTCTAAGTGGAAGAAAAAAAAAAAAGTCGCCTGCCCCCCCCGCCCCCAACCACCACCCGCGCCTGTCCTCGGCGAGCCTGGGGCGGCCCGGGCCGCTTCCGGGAGCGGAGGCGCGGCCCCGCGGGCCGGAGGAGGCGGAGGCGGAGGCGCAGGCGGAGGAGGAGGCCAACATGGCGGCGCGCAGGGCTGGGCCGGGCCGCCGCGGCGCCTGAGCGCCCCACCGCCCTCGCTCGGCTTGCGGCGTCCACGCCCGCGCCCAGCCTGGCCCGGCGGCTGCAGAGCGCGCAGGCCGGCAGCGCAGGGGTCCGCTCGGGCGCGGGGGCGGCGCGGAGGGAGCGCAGCGCGGCCCGCCAGGCCGGGGAGCCGCAGCTTCGCTGCCCGCCGGCCGGCGCGGCCCTGAGGCCCGAGCCATGGAATCGGAGGAGGAGCAGCACATGACCACGCTGCTGTGCATGGGCTTCTCGGACCCCGCCACCATCCGCAAGGCCCTGCGGCTAGCCAAGAACGACATCAACGAGGCCGTGGCGCTGCTCACCAACGAGCGGCCGGGCCTCGACTACGGCGGCTACGAGCCCATGGACAGCGGCGGCGGCCCCAGCCCCGGGCCCGGCGGGGGCTCTCGGGGCGACGGCGACGGCGGCGGCGGCCCCTCCCGCGGCGGGAGCACCGGGGGCGGCGGCAGCTTCGACCCCCCGCCCGCCTACCACGAGGTGGTGGACGCCGAGGTGAGGAGGGCGACCGTGACCCCGCGAGAGAGGCCACTGGCCGGAATTCCATGGGCAGGGGGACACACCCCACTGGGCTGGGAGTGCGGAGGGCGTGTGGGGGGCGGGGGTTAGCTCGGAAACCGAGAGAATGGAGCCCCGGACTCGGCGAGGGCGGAGGTCATCGGACCGGGGTCAAGTGGGGAGAGGGACTCGTAGGGGAGGGGCTGAATGGGCTTTAGGGACGCGGGGCAGGGCTGCGCGGCAGGGTGGGGAGGGGTCTCTTGGGCTTCGGGCTAAGCGTGCCGCAGGGCCGGCAGGTCGGGGATGGGGAGGAGGGTCCGAGGCTAGTAGTACCTGCGATGGGCGAGAACTGACGCGTTAGCCTGGAGTGTGGGATGGGGAGGACGCGTGTATCAGGGGTCAGAAAAGGGGTGCCAGTAGGCTAGGCTAGGGTCGGCGATTTCGTGGCTTCGGCTTTCAGTGAAAGAGTGGGGGAGGCACCAGGTTCGGAGTCAGAGAAAAAGTGGGATGGGCCAGCAGAGTAGTGGCCTTTGCTAGGGTCAGGGGAGGACTGCTGGTGTTAGGAGTGAGCTTTGGGTTTTAGTCAAGGGCCAGAAAGAGGAGATTGGACAGCGTCTAAAAATGAAGAGGGACAGGGCACGGACCCGGGATGACAGGAATTGATACAAGGTGGGGGAGGGGGCTAGCTGCAATAAGGTCTGGATTGGGGGGACCGACGTTAATAAGGCCAGGTGGGGATTGGACTGAGGAGGTTAGAGGTCAGAGGCCGGGTCAGGAACAGGCGCTGAGGAGGCCTGGAATTAATTGGAGGATGAAACTGGGACCTGGTCTAGGTAAGGGGAGTACTGGTCATAGGCAAGGTCAGAAATGAGAGAAAACTAGAGGTGCAAAGGGATTGCAGTCATACTGAGGGTGCTGTGCAGAGGGACAGGGAACAGGGTGGGAGGGAAATGAGGAGTGGAGGAGTCTGTTAAGGAGAAAGGGCCATCTAGGCGAACGGCTCTGAGCACAGATCTCAAGCCTGGATGGAGAAAATCAGGCCTGTTTGGGATGTGAGCAAAGAACATGGGTGAGAAAACTGACTTTAACCAATTTTAAAAAGGATCGACCAGAAGCACCAGGGCCTGAGAAGTAATTGCTTTGCAGGAAGATGGCAGCTCATGTCAAGAATTTTGGTCAGATTCGTTGGATAGTGCAATTTGGGTGGACAAGTAGAGCAGCTTGGCCTGATCCCAGAAGAGCTCAGAGCTCAGATTAGTGGGCTTCTGTTTTTAAATGGAGATATGAGTTTGGATAATTCTTAAGCTAAGCCTTCTGAAAGAATTTTTCCTAAATTGTGTTCTATCCTTTTAATTACGTGCTTTTGCAGCAGTCGCTCGGGCTGAATGAAGTAGCTTGGAAAAAACGGTGGCACTTCAAAAAAGCAGGTTTCTTCACAAGATTTCTTAGGTTCCCAGAGTTCCACACACTTGATTGATTGCCCTCAGTTACGCTGTAACTTGGCTGTATCATTGACTAGTGTATGAAAGCAGAGATTGTTATTATTCCTCATTTGGGACAAAAATCCCACATAATTAAGGAACTGTACTTAAGTCACTTTAAGAAATGAGCTTCTCTTTTCGAGTCCCCGTCACTCCTCTACTTGCTCATTCCAGTTTTGACCCAGTTTTGAAATCAAGAAAGCCGTTGCTTTCTCTGAAGGTATTGGTATAACTGAAATTCAGTGTATCCTCATTTTGTGAGAAATTGTATTCTTTTTTCTCTTGGTCACACCTTTTCATTGCCTATAATTGAAAAATCAAGTTAAATAATGCTTGGTGGTACTCCAACATTAAGTGTACTGCTTATAGATTTAAGTACAAAGAAATGGGCCTGGCCTCTTTTCACATGAATGACAGGCTGAGGAGTTTGCTTTCAGGTAAAATCCAGAGAATCTGTATCTTTTTGAAAAATGATGTCAAGTTTTCATTTCCTCTTGACCTGTGGATTTGGCCTGGGGAGGCTGTACCATTTGATTTTGAGAGTCCAGGAGGGGCTGGTGGCCGAGGCTGCTTTACCTAGAAGCATATTGGCAGGCTACAGGCAGACACTTTACTGGCACACAGCGGAGCCTGGTGAGAACGTTTAACCCAGTTTCTGCGGGTACTTTACAAATCTCCTGCCCGCCACCTGTGCACCTCACTGGTTGGTCATCTTGCTGTAGACATTGGGAAACTGAGGCTTTTGATCTGGGACATAGGTCAGGGTGCTCATTGTTGCTGAACATCTCCAACGTGTTGGGCACTGTGTTAGGTGCTTTATACATTCTTTTAATCCTCAGCGAGATAGTTCCTAACATCGCTGTTTTAGAGATATGATTTGTTGGTGGCAGTCTGGATTTGAACCTGAGCTCCTTGACTTCAAGAACAGTGTGCTTTTTACTGTTCTCTACTCGTGGTTTTAGGATCAGATTCATTTTAGGATAAGAAGGAAAAATAAAGGGGTGGGGGAGACAGTTTTGAGGCTGCTGAACAAGTCTAGGAATGATATGGCAAGCATTGAATCATGGCATTAGGAGTAGAATGATGGGTGGAATGAAAGAATTAGATCTTTTAAGTGGAAGGCTTTAGAAATTAGTAATTTGTTCAGCTCCTTTGTTTAAATAGACAGCCTGGCAGGGCTCAAAGGGGAAGTGACTTGTCCCCACAGAGCCAGTTAATGGAAGAAATGGGACTAGAACTCAGGCCTTCTCCCTGCATGGCCCATGCACTTTCTCCCTCCCAGCTATACCTTTCAGATGAAGAGGGGTCAGGATGTAGCGATGTGTTAATGGGGAGGAAGAAAAGGTGAAGTTTGTCAGCTCTTGTATAGTCTACCCGTTTTATTTCTTTTCTTTTTTTTTTTTTTTTAGATTTTATTTATTTATTTGACACAGAGAGAGAGAGATCACCAGTAGGCAGGCAGGCAGAGGGAGAGGGAGAAGCAGGCTCCCTGCTGAGCACAGAGCCCGATGCGGGACTCCATCCCAGGTCGTTGAGATCATGACCTGAGCCGAAGGCGGACGCTTAACAGACTGAGCCACCCAGGCGCCCCTACCTGTTCTATTTCTTAAAAAATGAGTACCTGATTTTAAATTCTGTAAAGTTATTTTTGATGCACAGGAAATTTTGGCTTTAGTGTCCTCTTTAAAATGTTTGGGAATATACAGATTAAAGGATAAATGTTGAAAAAAGAAAAAATGACTACATTTTTATTTGTCATTTGGGGACAGCCAGTAAACATTCATTGCCTTCCATGTCCCCGAGGGGGTGAGAGTAGATGAACATGAAGGTTACATTCTTGTGGCTCTCAGTGCAGGCCTCTTCATTTTACAAGCAGTGACTTCCCAAGGTCATGTAGTTAGGTAAATCAGTTTAGTAATTTGGGCCCATGCTGTAATTAGGATTTGGTTTAAAAATTAAAATTTGGAAAATAAAAGCAGTTAACTTCTGGTTCAGAAAAAGCAAGAAGAATGCAGATAAAAAAAAAAGCCCAGATATCTAACAGGGGGGGAAAAAAAAAACCCAGAACACCCACATATCTAACAGAACATATAAAACCGCTCAGAAAGCCACCTTTTCAATATCCTCCAATTAAGTGAAGGTATTGCTTTGCACAAGTTGTGTTTGGTCGTTCTACTCTTGTTGGATAAATGTAATTCATGGTCTCCGTGTCTGGAAGGCATTTTGAGAAGCTATCCAGCTTAAACTTTGAATAACATTACTTCAAAACCTGTCCAAGGCAGATAAGAGTTTGTTCTCTTATTTAGGAGAATGAAATCCCACAGCTGCTCTAAATAACTTATCCAGATGTTTAACACCCCACTCAAAATTCTTCACTGTTGGGGTGCCTGGGTGGCTCAGTCGTTAAGCGTCTGCCTTCGGCTCAGGTCATGATCCCAGGGTCCTGGGATCGAGCCCCACATCGGGCTCCCTGCTCAGAGGGAAGCTTGCTTCTCCCTCTCTCACTCCCCCTGCTTGTGTTCCTGCTCTCGCTGTGTCTCTCTCTGTCAAATAAATAAATAAAATCTTAAAAAAAAAGAATTCACTGTTTCTTACCCTGCTGGCCTCTGCTAAGGGCATGCCTACTGGTTCTGTCCTTCACGGAGCTGGAGAGCTGGGAGAATCCCATCTTCTAAGCAGTGTGATCGATCTGTTCAGGGGATCAGTAGAAATCAGTCAGGTGCTGTTGTGAGCATCTAACACAATTTAACAATTGTGTAATGTAACTTATTCATTATTGTCTTAACTTTTAGAAAATACTGAAATAGATTTTTTTTTCAAGGAGATTTCAATTAACAGCTAGAAATACCTTTCTTAGCTGTCTAGTTCTGTGATAATCTTAGAAGTGACATTTAATACTGTGATCTAACAAATATTGGGAACTCTTGTTTTGTTCCCATTTTAATGTGGACTTTCCTTCTTGAGGTATTTTGTCAGAAGTATTTCCAAGATTTCATTGCTTTTTTGTTTCTTTTTAGAGCCCCAAAATTGGTCCTGCTCTAATATATCTAAATCACATTAATTTGTAGTTCTTTAACTTACCTCATTTCTCCCTCTTTTTCTTTCCTTTGATAGTATGTGGTAATTATAAATGAATTAAAATTTTAATATCAGTACTTACATTAAAGTTTATATTAAAATTCATGTTCTTTTTTCCCTGAAATATAACAGTCCTAGTACATTTGAATGTGGAATAAATATCAAATAAATTTTAGTTAATTATTAGTGATTTGAATACATGACCTTAAATATCATGGCTTACTATGATTTGATTTAAAAAAAAAAAAAGGAAGAATCCATGTAAAGGTTTTAAAGGAAAAAGTAAAATAATTCCAAAAAATCAGTTGAAAGTGATGAAATAAAAATAGGGAATCTGCAAGGTTAATTAATTAGCATAGCCTAATTTTTACAACAAGAATTTCTTTATAATCTAGTATATGAATCTCGTTTGGGAATTAGGCCTGTGAGTTCATCTAACAGTTGAATTCTTACCTTGTAATTACCTGGCCATATGCTGTTAGAATGAGCGTAATTTGGCATGAAGGAAGTACCTTTTGTATGTTGGTGAGTGTAGTTCTAGTGAAATCATAGTAGGTAGTGACAGTTTTATACACCATAATAATACTGTTAGCTTAAAACCAGTTGCAGTATCAGAAAAGCAAATTTTTTAATGTTTTAACAATTTGAAGAAAGGATTTCAGCTTCAGTACAACTTAAATAGCAGGTCAGTGTACTACATACTTTTGTACTTACTGGCCAAATATCATGTAACTTTGATTTTATTGGAATCCGAGTGTGAAGATGAAAATTTTTCACTTTCAGTAAGAACTGTTGTATTTAGAAAGATTTAGCCAAATAATACTTTTTATATCTCGAGTTCAGTTTTCCAGGAATTTTTTCCCATTTGGAACCCCAGAGAGAAATAAGTAAACACATAAATACATAAGATTGAACCATTTCAAAACATTCCCCACATATTTAGTGCATTCACTCCATGCGTTTCACTTATGTATTGTTTTTTTTCTGTAGTTCAAATAAATTTTAATATTAGGTTTCCTATCAAATTAGAAGTGGCAGAGTGAAGGGTTTGTGGCAGTCCCAACACGAGGTGATGAGCATTTAGAAAGCACGTTTGACAGTAGTGAGAAGTGACAAGCAGCAGCTCGGTGGTAAAGGAGGGGACAGGAAAACTTTCAGAGAGGACTCAAGCAAAGCAGGCCAGCCAGCGGGTATGGGGCCATATGAAACAGCTTTGTGTGCTTCACGACCCCAGAGGATAGCTGGTTTCAGTGATGCTGCACCCGAGAGAATGTTCCAGTACGCTCTGTTTAAGAAGGGTCAGGAATGTGTGGTACAGTTCAGCAAGGTTTTAGTTTTTAAACAAGAGAATGAAAGAAGAAAGTTGGGTGCATAAAGAGGTAAGTTTCAGGTACCTAGGAAATTCAGACACGTAGGGCATTTCAGTCTAAGGATTCTGGATTGCTCAGGCACTGCTGAGAAAGTTGTGCTTCATTTTCAAAAGAGTAAATGTTTTATCTCACCTTCCTTCTGGGGAGTTTTAGTTTCTTTTTTAGGTTTGTAATTCTCATTCTCATTATTATCATAGGAATTTTTATTGCTTAGTATTGGAACTTTTTTTAATCACTTGATTTATGAACATTATTTGTTAATTAGCGTATTAGCAGTTAGAGGTATCATTTTTGTTTATTGTTGATAATCTCTATGGTGAGTTTTTGGCAAAGTATTTTGCACCCTTTTTGTTTTTATGATAGGTTTATGAGGTCACTTCTCTCTCCAGCAGTGGGAAACCTAGCTTCCATTATTGGTGGCTTATATTTTTTATTCGTGTGTGTTTGTGTGTATGTGTGTGTGTTTAAGGGAAGTGGAATGTACTTGTTTTACCAGTTAACCTTAAGCTGGTTAATGGAACATAGAATCGTAGATTTGGTTTACTTTTGTTTGTTCTGAAGAGAAGAGCTAAACAATTAAGTCCGAATTTTACCCAGAAATTGAAATGCTTCAGCCACAAAGCAGAGGTCTGTGGAATCTTTTCCCAGGACTGAGTTGAAGATTTGATTTTCCTCTTACAGATAAATAGGTGCCCCCCAAAGTCTTCTCACTTCGGAAGATGAGCTTCCTTGTTCCAGCCCCGAGTTTGCTTTCGTGTGGTATCTCAGCCAGTTATTTGTGTTACAAAATTCAATTGCCACTATTTAAGATGCTTTCATTTAAGCTTAAGGTGTTTATGTTAGGAATATTTTATTAAAAAAAACAACAACTTAGTAAACAACATGGTACATTCTTTATCAGTATGTTTCCAAAATGATTTCTGAAATTAAAATCTTTTTCAGAAAGACTTATTGGTCAGACATTCTGTTGCCAAGACTTTTCAGTTTCTGCTTTGCGTGCTTTTAGAATATAGCTTTTTCTAAACAGGTCAGCATTTTTTTTTTTAATTTTTTGCTTCCCCCCCTTTTCATTTCTCACCCCTGTATTGTCAATTTTGGTGGAAAATTGAATTGCTTTCTGAAACCTGTAGTTGGAAGTCTACAGTGAAGCATTTTGGTAACTATTTAAAATATATTTCAGATCTTAGAAAATATGAAGGTATTCTACACTGCAAATGGCAATGTCATCTTGCAGTTGTTTAATTTATTCTGGATTCTTTATTTTCTTTTCTTATGCAATAGCCTGTTAATTGTTTAATTTATTCTGGATTCTTTATTTTCTCTTCTTATTGAATAGCCTCTTAATTCTGACCTAAGTATCCCTCCTGCCCCTTCTGTCTGTCCCCACTGTTACCGCTCTGGCTTTGTTCATGTTCCTTTCTTACCTTTTCTCTGTGCCATTCACTGGCTCCAGAATGATCTCTCTACAGTGCAGATTCTAATCACAGGATAACCTTGCTCAAAAATGTTTGGTGCTTACTCATTTTCTATAGGTAAAACCAAACTTCTTTTCTTTCAAGGTCTCCATACTTATCCATCTGGTCGTACCTCCTGACTTCCAGTTCCATGCTCTGCTTTGCAGTTCAGGGGCCATCTCTTGGCCCACTCTCACCCCTAAACCCCAGTTTCCATCTGCCTGGCTAACACCAATTCATTCTTCAAGGTGAGCTCCATCGCTGTGTCTCCTTAAGGTGAAAGTAAAGCGGTGATCGTATTTTATTTAAAAAAAGATGTGTTTGCCTTATATGTATCTGTCTTTCCGTTAGGCTTGAGGAACAGGACTCTCTTTATCTCTGTGACTCTGGCACCCCGGCTCATAATATCTGATTGGATAGAGAGACAACTGAATGAATGGGTAGAAAGAAAATTTTAGATGAAACAAATAGTCAAATGACATTTGAAAGAGTATTGCGCCAGTGGTTTGGGAGGTGGTACATTTTGTTCAGCGTTCAGTTGCCTGCTAACTTTATCATTGGGCAAGTCAGTTTGCCTCCCTGAGCCTCAATTTTCCCATCTATAAAACTGAGGTCTTTGACTATACCTGTGGTTATTTTTTTTTCATTCATTCATTAACTTCTTTGAGAAATTAAAAGCCAAGAGGTCTCTCAGAAAATATACACACTTAATTTTTAAAATAAGCTGACGCTGAAGTACTAGTACTATTATTTTTGGGTGATGGGACCACAGGTGATTCTGTTTCTGTTTTTTCATTTTTAATGAACTTCTAAAAAGTATATAAACTTTATTTTAAAAGACCAACAAAGCTGTGGTGTTCATTAAAATGAAAGTAGCTTTAAAAAAAAAAAAAGACTAAAGTATTTCACGAGTCTTAGGAAAATTTTGCCTAGACTCCAAAATTATTTTAAAACTTTGCTATTGAGGAAAATTAAATATTAAAATGATTTAATTTGTGTTTTATCTAGCCAAAATATAGAAAAAAGGATATTACTTCCTAGCATATCACTGGGAATAATTTTCTTTTAATCTAGAATTCATATTTGATTATCTACTTACTAGTTTCCATTTATTTCTAGTTATAAGAAAACTGTGGTCTGGAAGATGTGATTCAGTAGGACTTTTCAAATTTGAGTCCGAGGTTAAGCTTTATTTATTTATTTATTTATTTTTAAATTTTATTTTATTATGTTATGTTAGTCACCATACAGTACATCATCGGTTTTTGATGTAGTGTTCCATGATTCATTGTTTTCGTATAACACCCAGTGCTCCATGCAGTACGTGCCCTCCTTTAGCTTTAATGGAGTTTCTATTTAGTTGCTTTTCCTGTGCTGCTTTTCTGCATGCTCTCCCCTGCCCTCGATTATCTCAGAGCATCTTGCCTTGTTAATTGGTTTTAGCATATTCTTTTGGACGACTCCAGTGTGTTTTAATTGGCCTTCGGATTACTTGCCAGCTTTTAAAGACCCTCAAAGGCCTCTGACTGTATTTTGAAAACAACCGTGTTTAGAGCAGAGGGGTTTTTGTTTGTTTTGCTTTGCCAAAGGTATGGAATAGAGGTGCACATCTGGCCAGCACAGCCTTCCCTTGTCACCTCTGTGTCCTGTGACCTAAGCAGTGTTACTCAGAATTGTTGGGCTCTTGGTAGGCTCCAGACCCAATCTCATCCATTGTTTCCAAGAAGCATTCCCCTCGACTTTTTCTGTCACTTATATATACTTTAATGTACAGTGCTCTCTCGTGTCTTTTTGCAGTTTTTAAAAGGGTGAGATGGCTATTTCTGGTATTCTTGTTAAATGGAAAATCATTAAGAAGTTCTCAGGATAAAAACTCTAGATTTATATGAAATAGTGATACATTCAAATTCCAATGGTAAAAACAGATATTAAACTAAAGATGTTAGAGCAACAGAAGGGTTATTAGCCCATATAATAAAATAGCCATTCTTTCAGTAGGTTTTTATTGAGTACTGATTGTGTGCTAGGCACTGAGCTAAGTATTGGGAATGTAATGGTGAACCAATCACACATAGTCCCCTCTCTATTACGGTTTCAAGGCCAGTAGATTTCTTGTGCTCTAAGTGTAATAAATTGTGATGTTCTAATTCAGAAACTAGAGGCCTTGAAGAGTTGTGGGTTAAATATGAAAGAGCTGACATCTATCAAAAGCATTTGAATAGTGCCTCAAGAATTTTTTGTGATGTAATTTGATTTATAGTGGTATCCATTGCCAGGAAACCAAGTGGTATCTTTCTCAAGTGATACTTCTTTAGCGCCATGGAATGTACCGAATTTGTATTTATTTACCTGTTGGATTTTTAATATTAGTAGTTGATGTTTCTCTCAACTAGTATCTCTTCTGAGAATGGTGTTAATTATTTCACTCAAATGCTGTTACTTTCTCTCCTGAAATCATGAATGTATATGTTTTTCCCAGAAACGAGAAATTAGGAACTGGTCTGATTTCAGGCTAAACATCCCTTGTGATGGTCAATAATACAAAAGAAGCTGTTTTAAAGCTAGAGCAATGTAGCTGGTTTTAGAAAGATTTATGATGGTAGAAATAGCAGTAACTCTGTAATGAAAACTTATCTGGGATTAGTAACATAAGGAATCCTTAGTTTATTATTTGTATTTTGGGGTTTGTGGTCAGTTTTATGCTGGAGTGGACTGTCTTTGCTAAAATAATACTTAAAAATATTAGTAATTTTCATTTTGTAAGATTTACTATTCATGGTATTTCCTTCATTTGAAATGTTTTGTTGAATTATAGTAGCACAGATCATCCGATATTTCATTAGTTTGTACATCCTGTTTGTTTTTGAGAAAATGGCAGTTATCTATTGAGCAGTTGGTACTATCAGTATTGAAATTATGCCAGGCCCTCTCAAAATATATACATACACACACACACACACACACAAAATATATAAAATTTGTGTCATAAAAACAATTGGTTCATGTTACGTGTGTAGATATACTGACATCTGTAGAGAACGACAAGCGAGTCCTGTTTGCTATTCATTACTTTGATGTTTTTGTGGTGAGAACATAAAACATATCTGTGGTGGAGAAATCCCAAGCATTTGTTAAGGGGGGCATCACAGATGAGGATCAGTGCAGAACTACCAGGGATTCACCCAGTTCATATTATAATGTGGGAGACGAGTATCAAGAATACTTAGCAAGATACACTTTATAAAACAGAAAAATTATCTATAGAACTATTTCCTGCCTTCCCCTCTCCCTATCCCAAGCAACAGAATTGAAAGTTGTAAATTTAAGGATTAAAATGGAAGATTTGCTCAGAGCTGGAAGGGACCATAGGGGTCTTGTGGTGTTAAAAATCTTGTCAATTTAGGGATGAGGACCTTGACCTTGGATCATGAGCAAAGTCCCGAAGGGAGCCTAGCCTTCTGCCTCTTGATGTGTGTTTTGTGTTCTTTACCACACTTTGTGGCATGAGGAAGTCTGACTGCAGGTCATCTTTAATATAACCTTCCTCATAAACCCACTGTATTTGAATCACTGCTGTTTCCTGTGTTAGATATTAGTTTGGGTTAAGTGGGCAGACTTGACATTTGATCCATTTTCCCCCCTCAAACTTTTTATCTTGCTTTCTCATTTAGCATTTTTTAATGTCCATGGTTACAGGTGTTTATAGAAGGTGTTAAGGGTTGAGGAAGGGAAGGCTGAGCAGTGCTGTCACTTGTGAAGGTGTGTGTCCGTCTGCTTAGCATCCTTGTACAGCTGACAAGGATTAGTGAACTCCTGAGTCTATCCACAGTTGCACCCGTGCGTGGGGTACGTAAAAATAAGCCTAATAGTCAATACGCAAATCTCTTGAAATAGTATGCCGCCTAATTTTTTTTAAGTGTGTATGTTTTACTTCCTTAAAATTTTTTTTCTCTGTGTATCAAATACAGTGTTTGTTATAAATGTCAACTGGGATGTATTATACCCTTGTAGGTTTGATATTAAACATTTTGAATGATAACTTGGAAATGTATTAATATGCTAAAGCATAACAGTTGCCTCAGATGATTTATTTTAATGAACACAGAAATAAAACATAGTGTATATTGATTAACTCTTAGAGAATAACTTCAAAAAATCAGCCTTAAAATATGCCAGGGTTTTTTTGTTTTTGTTTTTTAATGACACCTTGCCTGTGCACATGCCTTTTCTCCTCCCCAGCATGTCCTCCTTGTCCCTTTCCCCTCCTTTTGCCCTATTGGACTGTGGGAGTTAGTCCACAGAGCTGCCTGGGCGACATCTACATGATCCCTGCACTTGATCCTTCCTCTACAAAGTAGATTTCATACACGCGCGCAGTTGATGGAGATAGGTAATGCACACCATCCTTCCTTCAGTCCAGCCAGTCCCAGAGCACTCCCAATGCTAACCTACGGCGTGCACTGTCAGTCAGATTTGCCAACGGTTTGCCAGGAGGACTTGATACCTTCCACTATTTTACCTCCATTTATTCTTCTGTTCTTCCGAGTTAAAAGTCCCTCCTTGACTTTGAATAGAGACTTATATTCCTCTGCCACAGCATTTATCTGGCACGTTGGAATTAACTCATCTCCTCATCACCCAGACTGACCTGTGGATCTTTTGAGGACAGGGTCTCATCTTCTGCATTTCCCATGAAGTTCAGGGTAACCCTCGACATAGGAGATACTAAATTAAATGAAAGAATCTGACCTGGAAAATACAGAGTTTGCATCACCATTCTGGAACACATTTTCCTTCATTCAAGTGTATCACGTAGCCTCTGAAAGCTAATCTTGCCTCAAATAACCTTCTCCATAGCTTGAAGGCAATACCAACAGTTTGGTAGTCCTAGAGCAGATTTCTGTTGTGGTATTTACCTTGTTTTACAGTTTGTGGAAAGGAACTTTTTTTGAACTATTGCCAGTCATTAAAACAGGCATCATGTTGGACATAACACATGAAATTTGAACTTTGGTATTCAGTACCACTCCCTGTGCTTTATAAATTGTTCTATAGCTCACATAGAAAAATATTGCACTCAGGAAAAAACATGATGGCTGCTAAAAGAAACAAACCTTTTTTTAGCCTTAGGTAGGACTGATCACCAGTCTGTTCTTAGACAGTTTTCTTACATGGCTTTGTTGAGCTCTACTTCAGTAAGGAGAAGATTATTGCAGGGATTGTCATTTTTGGAGAAGAAAGGGAAAACATGCTATCAGTGGAATTAAAACAGGAAACTGATTTTTATTGTTAGTTTTTGTTTCAGCTTGTCCTATTTTGTTTCATTTATCACTAATAATAATAATGATGTTACTATTAATCTAAGCAAGTTTATTTTGAAAGAAAGCTATTAAGATGTTGTTCGTTTTTTACCCCTCTTTTCTCATCCCAGTATGGGGGCGGGGGGGAGATGTGTAGAGGGGAAGTAGGAGGAGGGAAGGAACAGTAGTATGGGAACCATTTGTTTCACACTGAACAAATATTTATTGAATGCCTCTGGCTCTAGTCTGGCCTCTGATTGCTAAAACACGGTTCCTGCTTTTAAGGAGCTTATGTCCATTGCAGTGGTTTTGAATGGTGGGTAAGGATGGCCCGCACCAGATCAGAATCAGTTGGGCTGCTTTTTCAGAATAGCTTCTCCCTGGCAGAGCCTCCAGCTATCCTAGGAGATTCTGCCAGAGTGGGGAGGATTAGGTAAGAGTACTTAATAAAGTGTTAGAAAAGGTACATTTTCTGAGGTCAACTACAAATCCAATGTGGATGTAATTTGATTTTTATATTAGCTGTATTTTTCCCAAGTTTTCCTCTTGAACAATTTCCAACCTACAGAAACAGCAGTACGATGAACACTTGTGTACCCTTCACTTTGATTCAACATTTGCAAACATTTTGTCACATTTGCTTTAGCTCTCATCTCTCTCAAGGCGCGCGCACACACACACACACACAACTGCACGCGTGTGTGCACACACACACACACTTTTTTTCCCTGAACCTCTTGATGGTAAGTTATAAACACCATGACACTTGACTCCTAAATACTTCAGTATGGATCCCCTAAGGGCAAAGACATTCTTCTACAGAACCACAATACCATTATCTCAGCAAGGGAATTTAACAGTGATATATTAATATTCTCCATTATTTAGTTCATATTTAGATTTCCCCACTTGTACCAAAAATATCCTTTGTAGACATTATAAAATATAACCCAGGATTGAATCAAAGATAATGCATTGCATTTAGTGATTATGTCCCTTTAATGTCAATTCTAGAATAGTCTTTATATCTTTTTAGTCTTTTGAGACTGACATTTTTAAAAACAGCCCAATTCTCTTACTGTATTTTTTAAAGATTTTATAATTGAAAAATACACAAGGAAGTTTTATCATTATCTATTAAGGTAATAAGGAAAACTGAACAAAAGTATTAACTTCTTCCATGGCATAATTTGTTCCCCTTTAGTATGACTGTACTTTCAGTCATCTTTATTCTTTTATAGAATTTTAGCATTTTTAGAGCCAGAAGGGATCTTGGATCTATAGGTAAGCATTTTCATTTTACAGATGAAACTGAAGTATGGAGATACCAAGTCTCGCCTAAGAATGTAGTCTCAAAATGTTATAAGCTCCTGGTCACTTGGACATATTTAGGCAGAGGCTCTGGGATTTTCTGGGGATGTTGAAGAGAATTAGGTAGCATAAATGTTTAGACATTGGAAGTAGGATGGAGACAGGATGTAGCTCCTGTCATTGAGTAACATGATCTAACACACCTCAGTGTCTGATGTTTGGAAATAGAGGAAGGCACTTTAGTTGTGCTATGCTCTCTCTGTGGTGGCAGACCCTCACCCACACAGTTCTCTGTGCCTAGAATCCCTTCCCCTTCTCTTTTACTTCATAAGGATTTATTAGGTGCTTAACATCCATCCATTCACCAAAATTTATTGAGCACCTACTCTGTATCAGGGACTGTTGGAGATAATGCAACAAACAAAACAAAAATTCTGCCCTGGTGAAGCTTATATTCTAGGTTTGGGGAGGCAGACAACAAACGGGATAACTAAAGCATGGAATGTCAGATGAAAAGTGCTCTAGAGAAAAACAAAGCAGGGAGGGGCGGGGCGAGCGTGCTGGACTGGGGCTGGGTATGGCAGGGCTGCTCTTAAAAATCGGTTATTCAGGGAAGGCTTCACTGAGAAGGCCATACTTGAGCAAAGACCTGAAGGGGGTGAGGGAGCAAGCTGCATGGTTGTCTGAGGGGTAAGCACTCCCAAGCCAGAGCTCAGCAAACTTGTTCTGTAAAGGGCCAGATAGCGAATATTTTAGGCTCTGCAGGCCATACAGTCTCTGTTGCAGCTGCTCAGCTCTGCCTTGTAGTGCGAAAGCAGCCATGGACGACATACGCCAGTAGGAGGGTTTGTGTTCTGATACAGCTTGATTTACAGAACCAGAGAGTGGACGGTACTTTGCCAACTCCTGCTAAGCACAAGGAAGGCAGGCCAGTATAACTGGAACTTAGGAAGGAGGGGAAGAGCAGGAGGTGAAGTCAGAGCTGAAAGAGAGGGCAGATCCTCACGAGGGCCCCAGAGGCAACTGTGATGATGCCTTTTTGTCAGAATGAGGAAGGCAAGCCTTGAGGGTTCTGAATAGGAAGATGACATGATCTTGTAGGAAAGATCCAGAGTTTGTAATTGGACATATTAATTTAAGATGCTTATTAAATATCCTAAAATATCCTAGTGGAGGTATCAAAGAGGGAGTTGGATGGATGCCTGGAGTCAAGGGAAGATGCCTATACTGGCGCTAAACTGTGAGAGCCTTCAGCTTAGAGATGGTATTTAAATCATTAGACTAAGGGGCGCCTGGGTGGCTCAGTCAGTTAAGCGTCCGACCCTTGGTTTCTGCTCAGGTCATGATCTCAGCGTGGTGAGATTAAGCCCTGTGTCAGGCTCCACGCTCAACGGGGAGTCCGCTTGAGATTATTTTCCTCTGCCCCTCCCGACTGCACACACATTCTCTTTCTCTCTCGCTCGCTCTCTTTCAAATAAATAAATCTTAAAAAAATAAAAATTAAAAATAAAACCATTAGACTATGCATTCTCAAAAGGGCTAGTAGCACTCCAAAGGAGACAAAAATTAGCTCTTGAGGGGTGAAAAAAAATCTTAGCTATTATAGTGGTTTGCTCCAAATCTCAACCCTATCGAACACAATTTTATTCTTCAGTATTTAATTAACAGAGATGGGATGATTGGGGGGAAAGTGTTGAAAAAGCTCCCTGAAGGAGTGATAATGAAAACAAGGTTGAGAAACACCACCTGCACAATTGAAAATCCATATGTAACTTTTGACTCCCCCAAAACTTCACTCCTAATAGCCTGTTGATCTTAACTAATAAACAGTTGATTAACACCTATTTTGCATGTCTTATGTGTCATATACTATATTTTTACAATTAAATAAGTTAGGGAGGAGATGTTATTTCAAGTCATAAGGAAGAGAAAACACACTGACAGTACTTACCGTATTTATCAAAGTGGACCCATGCAGTTAAAACCTGTGTTTTTCAGGGTTCAGCTATATAAGACAACAACTTCTCCCGAAAACCTTGTTTCTATATAATCTAAATACATGAATAACCACTAAGAGTTATGAAAGAAAGGGACCATGGAAATGTCAGCTTTTGTAGAAAAGTTAGGAAGTTCTCTGCTACTTAGAACAGAATGAACGTGAATTCCAAGAAAAACAATTTGCAAACAGGCTTGAGACACAATGTATTAGTAACTTGGGGACTGCCTGCACACTTGTCCATCATCCCTCTTTTTCAAAGAAGCAGTCAGTATTTTAGGAATCATTTTCTCTAGTCTGAAATAACAGAAGGAATGTCAGATCTGCACATCACTGTCTCTGAATTACTTTGAATTACTTTGAAAAAGACTGACAATCTCAGGTGCCTGGGTGGCTCAGTTGGTTAAGCGACTGCCTTCGGCTCAGGTCGTGATCCTGGAGTCCCGGGATCGAGTCCCGCATCGGGCTCCCTGCTCAGCGAGGAGCCTGCTTCTCCCTCTGACCCTCTTCCCTCTCGTGCTCTCTGTCTCTCATTCTCTCTCTCTCAAATAAATAATCTTTAAAAGAAAAAGAAAAGGACTGACAATCTCAAGATTTAGTGAATGTTATAAATCCATGACTTGGAAGGGCACCTGGAGGGCTCAGTTGGTTAAGTGTCTGCCTTTGGCTCAGGTCATGATCTCAGGGTCCTGGGATGGAGCCCCGCTTCAGCTCTCTGCTCAGCGGGGAGTCTGCTTCCTCCCTCTGCCCCTCCTCTCTCTCTCTCTCTCTCTCTCTCTCTCTCTCTCTCTCTCTCTCCCTTTCTCCCTCTCTCCCCCCTCCTCTCATAAATAAATAAAATTAAAAAAAAATTCATGACTTGGAATCAAATCTTCATGTTTTCATGTTTTTCCTTAAGTACTTAACATATATGATGCGATTTGTTTATTTTAGATAATCTAATTTTAGAAATCATGGAGAAAACAATTAGGCATCTTCATTTTTCCGTACATTAATCGGAAATGTAGACACTCTTTTGAGTACATTGTTGGCTAATAAAATAGTTCAGTAATTGAATTTAGTGTTAAAAGAAACTTGATGCAACATTTCCAGCCTCCTCTCCTTTAAGTTGAATAATTTTCTTTATCTGTATTTGTTGAGTCAGTGGGCAGATAGGAGGTTATCTCTAAACTAACAGGCCATGCCTACTTGAGTAGGTTTTGCTTCTTTGAACAAAGAAGGCTTAAATTTTAATAATACATTCTTGTTGAGTTCAAGACTTTTTTAAAACTCGAAGGTAGTTTTCTAAAATAAATATTAAACTCTTATTAACTTAAAAGTTTGTGCAATGCTATTTTAAAGCTCATTTGCAAGGGTTAAGTAAATTATATTGTTTTGTATACTCAGCCACCAATTAAGGTAGTGCCTATGTTTACATTGGTTTATCTGCACTTTTCAAACCAGCAAGGTTCTGGGTATGGGTAGTGACATATATGAACATACCTAATTGTAAATATAAAAGGAAAAATTTTTTTGTGAAAATAACCTACTTGTTCAATCTAAAGATCTTCGCTAAACTGTGGAGGTAGATTTACACTATATAGTGACAGCATTTGCCCATTCCATGAAAAACTTTATAACTTTACTTCCAACTCTTTAAGTTGGAAATACTTAGTACTGAGTATTAAGTTGCCCTTTTAAGTAAGTAAATAGTAGATAGTAAGCCTTATTCTGAACAGTTTGCCAGTAGATGAAATTATAATCACAACTATTTGAATTCCTAGCAGATTTATAGCACTATGAAGTACAGGAGTTACAGAAGCTTTGCTTATATTTTCATTTGTATTTTGGGGCATAAGTAAGATTATTTAAGAAATAGCTTAGGGACGCCTGGGTGGCTCAGTCGGTTAAGCGTCTGCCTTCGGCTCAGGTCATGATCTCAGGGTCCTGAGATCGAGTTCCGCATCAGGCTCCCTGCTCAGTGGGGAGCCTGCTTCTCCCTCTGCCTTCTGCTCCCCCTGCTTGTACTCTCTGACAAGTAAATAAAATCTTAAAAAAAAAAAAAGGAAATAGCCTAAATTATGTATCCAACAATGTTAATTGTTTTGATTTTAGTCCTAAACTGGCCTATTCAGAAACCATAATTTAACAACATTAACTCATCTATTATTTTTCTTAGGTGACGAAATAAATAGACAAGATTCAGTGTTATTAGAAAATTTTCAGGTTAAAAGTAACATTCAGGAATTCTTTGCAAGCTCATTTCTCTATTTACTGCCTTAGTGACAGAATTGTGCATCTCTAACAAATGCTGGATTTACATAAATGTTGTAAAATACCTTTTAAAAGTATTTTAAAATGTTAAGTGAAATTGATGGAATATCATAGTAAAGACGCTGCTTCAAGTGGTCAAAAGGCTGAGTACTGAGGTTTTATTAATATGCTTGAAAACTAATACTGGTTTTGAAATAATACTCTCCGTAAGCCTCTGTCTGGAATACTGTTATCCCTTAAACTTCTTCAGCTGTGGACACACCCCTTCCCACTGCAGATGCATGCACAACATCCACATGCTAGCCTGGATGCCCCCCTCCCTGCTCTGCTTTCACATGTCCTGATCTTTAAAGACAAGAATTGTGTCTTTATCTGTGTCTCCAATGCTGAGCACCTTGGCTGGAACCTGGCAAGTTTTTGATAAATGTATTTCTAATCAATTTAGAACCAGTAATCATTAATGGTTACTTGAGTATCATTTGGACTTGGCATCTTATGAGAAATTAGTATATTACATTCCTTAGTTCTTAGTAAAAGCCCAATACCATATTTCTGTTGGGAGCTGTTTTGCAATAGGACAATTCTGAGCTGCTTTTGCGTGTGTTCTCTTGCTCAATAGGTAATTTTTGCCAAGGACAGGCTCTACTCAAAGTGATGACTCAAAATATTAAACCAACCTGAAAATGGATTCATGTCACTCTTGCCTCCTCTCTTGTGATTCCCTATCTCTTTGTGTTGCCAGCAACCTCCTCAAAATGTAAAGCTGCTCTGTATCATTCGTTAAACCATGTCTGTTCTCTTTTTTTTCAAGATCAAGAATGTTAACTGCTTAGGAGGCAACATGAGATTTTTTGCCTCTTAGATCTCAAATATATTATTTTTTAAATTGCTGTTTTAAAACTGTCAAATGGGCATATGTATCATTTTCATTATAGATCATTAGGTACAGCTCTGTGTTGTGAAATTCTTAGATGTATTTATATACTTATTCACGTTTAGTGACTGTAATCATTGAATTCCTTAATCAACTTTTTAAAATAACAGCCTTATTGATATACAATTCATATACCATAAAGTTCAGCCTTTTAAAGTATGCATTCACAGATTTGTGCAACCATCACTACTCTTTTAGAATATTTTAATTGCCCCCAAAAGAAACTTTATGTCCAATAACAGCCTCTCCTTTTCTCCCCCCTCCCATCCTCTGGCAACCACTAATCCACTTTCTTTGTCTGTGGATTTGCCTATTCTAGACATTTATATAAACAGAATCATAGAGTATGTGGCCTTTTGGTCTGGCTTTTATTTATCAAAATGTTTTTTAATGTCATTCATTTTGTAGCATGTATCAGCATTTCGTCTATTTTTAGGGCTAAAAATATTCCATTGTTTGGATATACCACATTTATTCATTCATTAGTTTTGATGACATTGGGTTTTTACCGCTTTTTGACTTACTATCACCAGTGCTGCTGTGCACATTCATATACAAGTTTTTGTGTGGACATATGTTTCATCTCTCTAGGGTATATCTGGTAAATATATCAATGAGTACAATTGCTGTGTCCTATGGTAACTATGATTAACTCTTGAGGAATTGACAAATAGTCTTGCAAAGTAGCTGCACCATTTTATATTCTGACCAGCAGTGTATGAGGGTTCCAATTTCTCCACATCCTCACCAGTACTTACCTTTTTAATTTTAGTCATTCTAATTAATGTATGTGAAGGTGGCATCTTTAGGGTTTGATTTGTATATCCCTGAGGACCAGTAATACTGAGCATCTTTTCCTGTGCTCATTATTGGCCATTTATATCTTCTATCTTCTTTGGAGAAATGTCCATTCAGATCATTTTTTGGGTTTTTTTTGGTAAGCTACATGCCCAGCGTGGAGCCCATCATGGGGCTCAAACTCACCACCCTGAGATCGAGACCTGAGCTGAGATCAAGAGTCGGATGCTTAACCGACTGAGCCACACAGCGCCCCCATTTACGCATTTTTTATTGAGGTGTTTGTCTTTTTATTGTTGAGTTGTAAGAGCTCTTATTTGTTTATTTAAAGATTTTATTTAATAAGTTCTTTTTTAGATAAAAGTCTTTTATCAGATATGAAATTTGCAAACATTTTCTCCCATTCTGTGATTGTCTTTTCACTTTTCTAATGATGTCCTTTGATACATAAAAAGTTTTTAGTTTGATGAAATTCAGAATTCAACATTTACTTATTTTTTCTTTTGACGTTGTGTTTTTGTTGTCCTATCTAAGAAATAATTGCCCAGTCCACGGTCATGTAGATTTATTCCTATGTTACATTTTGAGTTAATTTGTGTATGAGGTAGGGGTCAAGTTTCATTATTTTGCTTGTGTATGTTCAGTTGACTCAGCACCATTTGTTGTAAAGGCTAACCTTCATTGAATTGCTTTTAATGCCTTTGTCAAAGATTAATCAAATTGTATTGTCACCCTTGTTGAAAATCAGTTGACCACAAATATAAGGGTTTTGTATTTTTGAAATCTCATCAATTCAATTCCTTGATCTGTATGTTTATCTTTATGCCAGTACCAGATTGTCTTGATTACTATAGCTTTGTAGTACTTTTTTTTTTTTTTTTTTTAGATCCTCAAACTTTATTCTTTTTTAAGATTATCTTGGCTGTTCGGGGCTTTTTGCATTTCTATGTGAGTTTTAGAGTCAGCTTATCAGTTTTTGCAAAGAAGCCAGCTGGAATTTTGATGCTCGTTGTTTTGAAACTATAGACTAATTTGGGAGTTATTGCCATCTTAACAATAATTAACTTCCAGTCCATGAACGCGGGATGTCTTCCATTTATTTAGGTCTTCTTTAATTCCTTTGCCGTAATGTTGTGTTTTCAGTGTATGAGTCTTGTACTGCCTAAGTATTTTATTCTTTTTGATGTTATTGTAAATGGAATTTTCTTAATTTTATTTTAGGATTGTTCATTATTAGTGTATAGAAGTACAGTTGAATTTTACATATTGATATTGTATTCTGCAACTGCAACCTTGCTGAACTCATTTATTCTAGTAGGGTTGGTTTGTTTTTGGTGTATTCCTTAGAATTTTCTGTACACAAGATTGTGTCATCAGTGAATGTAAATAGTTTTCTTCTTCCTTTTCAATATGAACGAAGGCCTTTTATTTCTTACTTTGCCTAAGTGCTCTGGCCAGATACTCCAGTACAGTGTTGAATGGAAGCTGTGAGAACAGGCATCCTTCTTTTTCTTGACTTCAGAGGAAAGCATTCAGTCTTTCACAATTAAGTATGATGTTAATTATAGACTTTCTTAGATGCCTTTTATCAGGTTGAGGAAATTCCCTCTTTGTTGCATATATTTTTATCATGAAAAGGTGTTGGATTTTGTGAATATTTTTTCTGGATCTATTGAGATGATCATGTGTTTTTTGTCTTTTATTCTGTTGTGTAGTATATTGATTGATTTTTGTATGCTAAACGAACCTTGCATGCCTGGAATAAGTCATACTTGCTAACGAGTATAGTCCTTTTTATATACTGCTGGATTTGGTTTGCTAGTTTATTATGAAGGATTTTTGTATCTATATTCATAGGGATATTGATCTGTCCATAGTTTTTTGTTTTTTTCTGTGATATCTTTGTCCATTTTTTAAAAACTGTGGTAAAATATACCTGACATAAATTTACCATTTTAACCATTTTCAAGTATAGTTCTGTGGCAGTAAGTACATTCCATTGTTCTATGACCATCACACCATCCATCTCCAGAATTTTTTCATCTTCCCAAACTGAAACTATATACTCAGTAAACAGTAACTTCTTATTCTCCCTTGCCTCCAGCCCTTGGCAACCACCATTCTATTTTTTGTCTCTATGAATATGACTACTCTAGTTACCTCATATACATGGAAACATACATTATTTGTCCTTTTGTGACTGGCTTATTTCACTTAGCACTAATGTCTTCAGGGTTCATGCATGTTGTAGCATGTATGAGAATTTCCTACTTTTTAAAGACTGAATATACTATTGCATGTATATACCACATTTGGTTTATCCATTCATTCATCAGGCATCCATCAATGTGAAGTATCTTTGTCTGGCTTTAATATCAGAGTAATACTGACCTCCTAAAATAAATTGGTAAGTGTTCCCTCCTTTTCTTTCTTTTTTCTGGGGGGTGGGGGAAGAGTGTGAAGGATTGATGTTAATTCTTCTTTTAAGAGTTTGGGACAATTGATTGGTAATGGCATCTAGCCCTGGGCTTTTCTTTGTGGGAAGCTTTTGATTACAAAGCACTCCATTTACTTGGTATAGGTCTATTCAGATTTTGTTTCTTCTTGAGTCAGTTTTGGTGGTGTATGTCCTTCTAGGAATATATCCATTTCATCTAGATTATCTAATTTGTTGGCATATAATCATCAATAGTATTTCTTAAACAGTCGTTTTTATCTCTGTAAGGTCAGTGTTGATAGCCCCTCTTTTGTTCCTGATTTTAGTAATTTGAGTCTTCTCTCTTTCTTTCTTGGTCAGTCTGGCTAAAAATTTCTCCTTTTTGTTGATCTTTTCAAAGAACCAACTTTTGGTTTTATTGTCTCTATTGTTTTTTCTATTCTTTCATTTATTTCCACTCTAATCCTTATTATTTCTTTCCTCCTGCTTCCTTGGGTTTAGTTTGCTCTTTTTCTAGTTCCCTAAGGTTCATGGTCAAGTTATTGATTTGAGATCTTTCTTCTTTTTAAAAAAATTTCCTCTAATCACTGCATCATAAGTTTTGTCGTATTTTAATTTTCATTCATCTCAAAGCACTTTCTAATTTCCCTTGTAATTTTTTTGACCCACTGGTATTTAGAAGTATGTTGTTTAATTTTCACATGTTTTTAGATTTCCTTTCCTTCTGCTGTTGATATCTAATTTCATTCCATTGTGGTCAGAGAATACACTTGGTATGATTTAATTCTTCCAAATTTTTTGAGGCTTGTTTCAGGATCTAACATGCTCTATCTTGAAGAGTGTTCTATGTGCACTTAAGAATGTATATTCTGCTGTGATTGGGTGGAATATTCTATAAATGTCTTTCAGACTTAGTTTGTAGTATTATTTATTTAACTCTTCCATACCCTTGTTGATCTTTTATCTTGTCTATTACTGAAAGTGAGGTGTTGAAGTCTCCAACTATTTTTGTTGAAGTATGTATTTCTCTCTTAAATTCTGTCACTTTTTGCTTCCTTTACTTTGAGTCTCTTTTTAGATGCATACATTTTTATAATTGTTATGTCTTCCCGATAGATTAACCCTTTATCATAAAAAAATTCCTTGTCTTTAGTAACATATTTTCACATAATATCTATTTTTTTTTATATTAGTGTAGCCAACCATTATAGCTCTCTTTTGGTTACTCTATTAATGGTATGTCTTTTTCCGTCCTTTTATTTTATCTTCCTGCTATTTTGACCTTTTTTTATCATTATGAAGTATCCCTTTTTATCTTTAGTAGTAGTATGTTTGTCTTAACATCTAGCCTGTTTGATACTAGTGTAGCCGCTCCAACTCTTTTACGTGTACATGATATATCTTTTGTTCCTTTTATTTCAGCCTCTTTGTGTCTTTGAATCTGAAGTGTGTCTGTTGTAGATAGCATATAGTTGGATTGTTTTTTATTTATTTTATTTTTAAATTTTTAAATTTTATCTTTTTTTTTTTTAAAGAGAGAGTGTGTGTGCACATGCACGCAAGTGGGGGTGGGAGTTGGGGCAGGGCAGAGGGAGAGGGAGAGAGAGAATCCCAAGCAGGCTCCACACTCCATGCAGAGCCCAACATGAGGCTCAGTCTTAAAACCCTGAGATCATGACCTGAGCCAAAATCGGGTTGGATGCTCAATCAACCAAAGCCACGGATCATTTTTTTAAGAATTCATTCTGCGGATCTCTACCATTTTCATTGGAGTGTTTAGTCCATTTGTATTTAACATATTACTGATAATCATAACTTAATTGATAAGACAATTTACATCTGCCATTTTGCTATTTGTTTTCTATGTCTTATGCTTTTTTGTTCCTCTAATCCTCCATTACTCCTGTCTTTTGTATTAAGTAGCTATTTTTGAGTATACCATTTTAATTCCCTTGTTTTTTCTTTTACTGTATATATTTTTAAGTTATTTTCTTAGCGGTTGCCCTGTAGATTATAATTAACATCTGAATTTGTAGCAGTGTAGTTCAGATTAATATCAACTTAATTTCAATAGGACACAAAACATTGCTCCATTAACATAGTTTCATAATTATTGCTTTCTGCATCAGCTTTTTAAATCAGATAGGAGAAGAAATACTACATTAATACTGTCTTTATATGAGAGAGAATGATGGGGCCTGTTGAGGTGGTTAGTTCCACATTTATACATTTTTAAGAAAATGAAATCTGTAAAGAAATAGCTTTTACTGGAAAAATAGTTATTAAAATGTCACTGTGATTAATTTTTAAGTGGTGGAATTAATGGTGGGTTTTATTTTTTGCTACTCATATTTTCTGTATTTTCTACAAAGTACATGTACCTTATTTAGTAATCTGAGACAAAAACATAGAAGTATTTAGAAACCGAATTATTTATGTTACCAATGGGAATGAGGTTCTTAAGTAGAGCATACTAAGTATAATTTAACTTTTTTTTTTTTTTTTTACCACTATAGGTACACCCCTACCTCTCTAGATTCATTAGGTTATACCTGTGTAAAATACTGAATTTTCTTAGATTCTCTCTGGCTCCAAAATCCTATGTCTTTATATATTCATCTGACTAAATTGTTTTTATTTTAATTTTGAAATAATTCCAGATTTACAGAAAATTCCAGGTTTACAGAAAAGTTGCAAAAAAGTACATTGCAACTTTACCATAAGTCTGGAATTTTTATGTAACCTGTATTCAGGTTCTTCAGATGTTAACATTTTATCACAGTCTCTTTATTCTCTCTTTATATATGCATACATGTGTTGTGTTCATGTGTATATAAATGTGTGTGTGCCTGTTTTGTTACTGCTTTTCCTGAACTGTTGGAGAATAAATTATGGACATGATGCCCCTTCACCCCTAAATACTTCAGTTTGTGTTTCCTAAAAATGAAGATACTCTCTTTTTTAACCTTTGCACATTATCAAAATGAGGAAATTAACATTGATCCAGTACTAAAGTTCTTTGAAGCCAAGAAGTCATGTAAAACCAAAACAGAAATTCCTGCCAGGAGACCGTATCACAGATACTTGTCTGTCTGGTCATCCTCAGTCTTTTCATGACTTTAACATTTTTGAAGAACACAGGCTAGTTATTTTTTGAGTGTTCGTCACGTTGGGTTTCCTCATGACAAGATTCAGGTTTGCACATTTGGTAGGACGACCACAGAAGTGATGTTGTGCCTTCATGGTGCGTTACTTCAGTGCACACATGATGTGCATCTCATTACTGATGTTAAAGACCTCGCCTCCCCCTCAGCCCCCAGAGGAAGCTCTTAGCTCTTTGGTTGCTTGTTTTTTGGCTTATGAACGGCAGGAATTCATTTCTCACTGTTCTGGAGGCTGGAAGTCCAAGATCAGAGTGCCTGCGTGGTCGAGTTCCAGTGAGGGCCTCTTCTGGGTATAGGCTGCTGCTGACCTCATTGTGTCTTCACCTGCTGGAGAGCAGAGAGAGGACGCAGCTCTCCTGTGACGCTTAGGAAGGCAGCCGTCCTGCTTGGAAGCTCGTAGCTTTAGTAGCTGCTAGGTGCATTCAGTGATTTCATATATGATTTGATAGTGTTAACTCCTGTAGAAATTAATGATAGATATTTTGTAGTAATGGCATAGCATGTCATCCAGTTGGATTTTATTTTTGTATGCCCTAATTCTACTTTGATCCTAGGTTAATAAATTTAAGCATTTAACAAGTAAACAATTTTGAAAGTATAGTAAAATCTTTACTCATTAGAGTATCCTCAGGTTCTCAAAACAAAAGAAGTTTTGTTTATAGAACTTATTGATTACATGTATTTCTGAAAAGTATTATATTTTAAAAACTGGATTTTCCCCATACATTATGATTCTAAACCTGTTTTGTCAACCCCCACCCTTCACCTCCAGTTTACATTGTTGTCTACCCCATTTTTAGTTTTTCATCACCTTTCTATTTTTTGTCTTATCTTTTTTAACCATGAACCTAAAAAAAAAAAAAAGTCACATTCCTTTAGCTCTCATATGGGATTGAAAATCATTTTCTTCTGTGTATTTTTATCACTTCTGCTTTATATTTATGGTCTTTTCCTTAATTGAGGCTAAAGGTAATTTTTTAATGGAATGATTTTATTTTGTAATGATTAAATTATAGAGTGAATTGTGAAAATTTAAACCAGAGTAGGTATTAGGCAGTTTGGGGGAGGGGCCCAGTTTGCTTTATAACAAATTACTGTGGTAAGAACTGATGGAAAGTCTGGCACTTACCCTATTGATAGTTGAAACTTTGTTTTCATGAAGTATTTTTCCACTTAACAACATATATTAAATACCTGCTTTGTGTTAGGCGCCAGGTTCTGGAGAGAAGAGGCAGTCAGAACTGGACAGGGTCCATGTCTTCATGGGGCTTGGTCTAGTGGCAGCAGACAAAATATATCATAAATAAGGGTAAAATTTGTGAGCAGTGCTATGAAAGAGAAGTTCAGTTCAGGATGGTAAGAGTATAAAATAATGAGAAGAATTCAGTATAGTTTAGGAGTTCCAGAAAGGCTTTTCTGAAAACAGTTAAGGATGCACAGGAGTTATGTAGGTCAAAGAAGGTAGACAGGTGAATTCGGGAATAGTGGTATCTCCATGGAGGTGGACAGAAGTAGATGGATTTGAGAGAAATTTTGGGGGTCTCATCACCAGATCTTGAGGGGGTGGTGGGAGAACAGCATTAAGAATGAGTCATTGAGGGGCGCCTGGGTGGCTCAGTCAGTTGGGCGTCTGCCTTCGGCTCAGGTCATGGTCCCAGGGTCTTGGGATCGAGCCCCACGTCGGGCTCCCTGCTCAGCGGGGAGCCTGCTTCTCCCTCTCCCTTTGCCTGCCGCTCTGCCTACTTGTGCTCTCTATCTCTCTGTCAAATAAATTAAAAAAAAAAAAAAAGAATGAGTCCTTGATTTCTGGCTGTGCTGCCCTTCTCTGGGATGGAGATCACCGAGAGGAGAGACCCTAGGGCTGAGGTTTGAGAAGCTCCAGTATTTGATGGTCAGGAAGAGGGGGTACGTACCAGAAGAGACAGAACAGAACAGCCAGACCCACAGGAGGAGAACAGGGAGGTGTGCCCCCCCAGGAGGTGAGGGATGTGAGCTAGCATTTCAAGAAGAGGGAGCGGGCAGAAGCGCAGATATTGCCGAGAAGGAAGAGAAGGACTGAAACTGTTCATTGGATTTAATGACTTAGTGCCGGCCTGAACAACAGCCGCTGTGGGAGAGTAGGGCCTCTGGAAGACATACTGGTGTGGGGTCAGGGGTGAGTCCGTGTGAGGAGGTGGAGACAGCAGTGCGGAGAACTCTTTGGGGAAATCTCTCCCTTCTGAAGACAGGGAAGGTGGGTGTGCTCTGGGTCAGTGTCTGCTCTGTGCCCAAGTGAGAACTTTTACAGTAGTCGCTAATGAGTGTATTTGTTTTTTTACCATAAACCCTTTTTGTCAGAAGAATGATGAAAACGGAAACTGCTCGGGGGAAGGAATTGAATTCCCTACAACCAATTTGTATGAACTGGAAAGCCGTGTTTTGACTGATCACTGGTCCATCCCTTACAAGCGAGAAGAATCACTAGGCAAATGCCTGTTGGCGTCTACCTATCTGGCCAGACTTGGTAAGTTCTCACACCGCAGGACACAGGAGGAGGGGACTGTTTTGATCGGAGGCCTGACGTTAATCTTCACTCTTGTGTGATCGCCCATCTGTATACTATTTGATCATTTACTCTCCCAGTCTTGGTGTAGCCCCTGTGGAATAAAAGCTTTGAATTAAATCAGCTGTTTTCTTCTAGCTCCAACAGAGTGTAAGAGTCTTTAAAATATAATTGAAAAGCTTTATAGAAACTGAAATGAACATTTTCCACAAAAGCTTGGAGCACTTTAAGGTTCAATTCAGTGGCTTTTTATTCTTTAGGAGAAGAAAGTAATATTTATTTGGCGAACATTTTGTACATATTAAATGTTTGGCACTGTCTTGAGCGCTTTACAGATGTTAAACCAACAGAGTAATAAAATGCCTCCAGGTTGGAAAATGCGTGTCAATATATGGAAGCTTCTTGACTCTAATTACATTGAAGAAAAATAATTTATTTTTCATATGCAGTTCAGTTATAAAATAAGATGAATTGGTCCACTGTTTTGTGATTTTTTTTCCCCCTCATTAAAAGGGTGTGCATAGTTTACCACCGTGATTAAATATGAGGCACATCAAAAAGAAATATTTTGACTAGGGTCAGATTTAATTCCCATAGCCTTTTATGGCGCCTGATGACTGGCTTCTCAGCAGCAGCATTTATTGCTGGCCTGTTAGGGTGTAGGTACTGTGCTACGTGGTGGGTCTGAAGAAAAGAAAAATGGGTCCAACAGGATTCCCAGTGACAAGCCAAATATACTATTAAGGTTTTTTTTAAACGATGTATTCCAACGGGTAACTTTACAGTGGATTCATTCATTCACTTAGCAGATATTCATCACCTGTTGTGTGCCAGGCACAACTCTGCACATTTGTTAACAGAGTCCCCTAGGTTTTAGGGAAGAAGAGTGATTTTGGTATCTATTGAGAATAATTGTGTTTTTATAGAGCTATTTAGGAAAACAATAGCTAGTAAGAGGCAGCCGTTGGCGTTAAGTCAGATCATTTGAAGTTCCTCTGACAATGGAAACATAAGTTCAACCATTTCACTTCTAATTATTTATTACACTATTAACAAATGTATATGAATTAATACATATTAATATATTGGGCTGTTAACAAATACATTAATACTGTGATAGTCTGCTTGTTCATCAGAATATATATATATTCTGCTTTTAATCTCAAGTATCAAGGTTTCTGTAAATAAATAGTTCCATGCATATGAATTTGGAATAATATATATGATTTCTGCAAACTGCCTAAAATCTTAGTAAGGCATATTGTTTCATTTATTTTACTAAGGTCTTTCCGAGTCTGATGAGAATTGTAAAAGATTTATGGATAGGTGTATGCCTGAAGCCTTTAAAAAGGTAAGGAAAAATGTGCTAGTCTGGTTTTTTGGGTGGGGGCTTTTCATTTTCGTTTTTGTGTGAGAACAGTTTGTGAATCTTGTTCAACTGAGGAATCCCCTACTCTGAACCAAGTCACTCCGAATTTGGGGCTTATGAATGATTGACTTTTATATTTAATTGTTTGCACATGTCTTTGGATGTCTGTCACTTTTACTTCCTCTTTAGTTGCCAAAGAATAGGTTAAGACCTACCTATACTAGGAGATCACATATCATACTAATCTGAGGCTTGTGCCATTTAGAAAGATAAGACTGATTTATCAAAATACAAGCCATTTGTCCTGATTGTTGTACTGAGACAGACACAGGAATTTGCACTGTACAACATTTGACTGGATTGAGTATGTTTCATGGCAAAATGGCAGGCGTGTGGCAGCATCTCCGGCAGAGCTAGACTGATGTGAGTCTTCCCCTTCTGGTCACGTCGCTCATAAAGCAATTGTTCTTAACAGGGAGAATAGGAGATCACAGGATTTGTGATTCTGAAAGCAATCTAACTCAGCATGATTCCCTTTTCAGGGCATGAGTTCTGAACTCCCCAAAGAGCAGGGACAATGTCATAGACACTGTCGTTTTCCCTAGCGTATAGCCAGTGCCTACCTCCGAGAGAGAGCTCAGTAAATCTTTGCTGAATGAATGAGTCTCCCTGCTGTCTTGTCCTTCTGGGTTTTGACATCCATTTTTGTCCCATATGCAAGGAAGTCACTAGAGCCACAGATGGGTGAAGATTGTATTTATCCTAAAACCCAGCAAAATAAACTGCTCATTTGTAAACTATTATTCCCATCTACATCTTGATAGAATCTCCCTTGATTCGAGGCTCAAAAAATACCAAAATTAATCTTAGGAACAAAAACAGCTGCATCTTTGAAAAAAGTGTGAAATTCTTTAAAATTGTCATTTGGGCAGAGATTACATGGAATCAAGACTTACGTTCATTTTGGATGAATTCATCTACCAATTTATCATTTAAAATTTTAAACTTTTACGAATTCTGTTGAGAATTATAGTAATTTTTTAAAAAATAGAGTTTTTATAATGTCACATACTGTGATGCATTATGTCATATGCATAAATTTACAGAAAGAAAAAGCAACTTTATTCATGGAAAAGGATTTATCAGTATAAGGACCTTTAGGTTGATGGTGTCCAGATTCAGAGAGCCCTGTGTCAATGCAGGTCACCAACAGGTTACATATTTGGAATATATTACTGTAACTCTGTGCAGAGACACTTCAGAAAACAGTTTTATATTATGACCTCAGCTCTTTGTAATAGTGTAATAAATGGTCCAGTGGTTGGTTGCTTGGTTGTTTTTTTCTGCGAAACTACAAGCACAAGGGTACCCTCTGTTATATTATTCAGTGTTGCTTATGTAAAACTGTATATGTTAAATTCTCTTTACAGTTTAGAGCTATAAAAAAGGTTCTCGTCCACATCAATAAAGCATGCTTGTTCTTAATTAAATCAGAATTTAATTTACAGAGTTCTGTGTGCCTTTAGACCTGGCTACCAGAAAGCTCGATAGTATTTTATATAACTGGTATCATTTCCCTTAGCTGTGTTTCCTGGTACGATGACTATCCCTCTATCCTCTTCCCTTGACTTTTCTTGCAAGACATCTCAAATGATTCATTAGAAGGAAGGGTGTAAGAAATACACAATTGTATGAATAAGGCGCACCACAGGGGCTCTGTTGTCATGTCTGCCTTCTTCACCTGTTACCTTCAGGCTGGCCTGGATTCTTGACTGTGCGTTCAAGCAGGAAAGGAAATCTAGGTCTGGCCATAGGGCATAGTTACGTTGAAACCTTGAGCATAGCTTCCCCACAAAGGGCTGCCTGTCTTTCCCCCATCTTCTGCAAGGTAGGTAGACTTCCCTGTCCACATTCAAAACTGAGCAAATGAGATGGCAGCAGAGGGAGTGGTGCTACATCCACATACATTTTATTTTATAGTCACATGACCCTTCTCGAATGCTCGTCTGCTTCCTTTTGCTTTATTATTTAAGTATAGGAAGAAGATAGAGGCAGGCAAAAAATTCTTGCAAAAAAAAATAACTCATTGGTTTATATAAAATCAGTCTTACGGTTATTGCTTGTTTGCACAAATAGTGCAGCTAATTGGTATTTAGAAAATCTGGAACTGGGGTTTTTCTCTGTAGCTAAAGAAGTTTGGGCTCTTTCAAGCTGCTCTTGTTAAGGGGTTCTCAGTGTAACCAAGATGGAATTTTTATTGCATAGTGTTTTCCTTCTGAAGGGAAATCTTACAAAAACATGATACCACCATACCAATTTGCCATCATTTTATTAAGTGAAACCCTTTGATTTTCTCATTTCCTGTTCTGGCAAGTTGTTCCTGCATTAGATTTCCCCAAGGACTAGACTGAGGCTTGGAGAAATCCAATGATGATTATTTTAGATTCATCTATGCGCCTTTTCCCTCCTTTTTAATGAGTCTTAAGATGCTGAGTGTAAGATGCACCATTGTTATATGTTTTTTGTTTTATATTAAAGAAAAATAGCTGCAAAATGTTACAATGCCTTATCACTTAGAGTTCTTTTAGATTTGCTTAAACATTTTTTAAAATTGCATGTTACTTCTCTACATACCAAAAGGAGAATAGAAGCAAAAGAATCTGGTAAAGTATTTCTAAAATTTTTTCACATTCGTAGTCCGGTTGCCATCTGGTCAACAGGTGGAAAGACGCGGTCCTGTTTCTGAGATATTAAGAATACAGCAGGAATATGTATGTTCAAATCATGAAAGATAGCGTACTTCTTAGATTCTAGGAACATTGGTTAATAGTTACAGCCATTATATGTTAATAATAATACCTTGCTATTTATAAAACACTTTCACATTTGTTTTATCTTTTGATACTCACCACATCTATGTGAAGTGGGTAGGAATTTTGCCTCTTTAGACCTGAGACATCTGAGCCCCTGGGAACTCGGGTAATTTCTCGTCCAAGGCCATACAGCTATAAAACAGTAGTAGCTCCAGGATTTGGTCTCAGGTTCTTCCTTGCTCTACACCACTTGACCTCCCCAAGTAACAACGAAAAGTGGAGAAGCAAATGAAAATTTTCTTTTAAACCAGCTGCTTCAGTGTGAGGGAATTAATGTTCAAAAACAAAACTCAATGTTGATTCTGAAATCATTGAGTGAGTAGATGGGCTGCAGGCTATAGGCCTTTTAAAGCAAGTCATCTGCATAAAAGTGATACTATGGTAATCATCTCTTGATTATTCAAGATTGAGCTGATAAACAATAGACTTTTTCTTTTCAAGTTGGACTCTAAAGTGCCCTTTGTTTTTGTAGCTCCTGACTTCGAGTGCTGTTCACAAGTGGGGTACTGAAATTCATGAAGGAATCTACAACATGTTGATGCTATTAATAGAACTGGTTGCAGAGAGAATTAAACAAGATCCGATTCCCACTGGTCTCCTGGGTGTGCTTACGATGGTACATTATCTCTAAAATGAAGTACTTTGTGTTTTGATTTTGTTTAAAGTACCGACTGTCCTCTGACTTGTAATTAATAATGAGTGATAATGATATTGTAAAAGGTATTAATTTAGCTGTTAGGGACCTTGCTTTTTATTTTTAAAACAGAGCAACCATTCATTCTGTGTTCTCAGTTTTAACAAAATACCTTTCTAATTTTAATAGCTTTCTTAGCTCTTACAATAATTAAATTGCTTTCCCTCATGTCTTCCTGATTATTCACATCATAAATGCTTTCACATGGGGTGCTCCTGCGGTTTGGTTTCTGGCCTTTTTCCCTGACTAGTCCCAGTAGCTGTGTGAAGAAGGGGCCTTTACGGCCCTGCTGCCTGGCCGTACCTGCAGCAGCTCAGGACACCTGGCCGTGTGCCCTGCATTCCCTCCCGGCGGCCACTGGACAGGAGAGGAGAGCTCTCCCTCACTCACCCGCTCCTCTGCCCTAGCTCAGGGGTACACGCTGTTGGGATATTTGAAAGATTCCATTACCGAAGGAGTCCAATGCTATATTTTTTCGTCTTTTCTAATGCTAATATTTGTTGCTATAGAAATAGATAATAATGGTGTTTCTCTGTTCTCTTTGAATCTAGGCTTTCAATCCTGATAATGAATACCATTTTAAAAACAGAATGAAAGTGTCTCAGAGGAATTGGACAGAAGTGTTTGGGGAGGGAAATATGTTTGCTGTTTCACCTGTGTCTACTTTCCAAAAGGTAAACAGGGTCTTGTTTCATCATTTTATAGAGAAATGTATTGAAAAAGATTTTTTGCGCCGTAAAAATTTACGTGGAAGGGTTAAAACAGTCTGTGAAAAATGACAGATATTCCATATGGCTCATAAAATTGCTTAACTTTTTTTTCAGATATTGCATATTTTTCCACAGCTATTAACCAACATAAAGAATTTTATAGATTTGAAATTATGTTTAGTGAAATGTGGAATGACTGCATGACATCAGTGCCCTATTTATTGAATTGTCAGAACCCCAGTTTAATGGGTGTCCCAGTTTCTCAGAGATGTTTGACAAGCTAGAGCATTTGAAACCGTTTGAAATGGCTAATTATGCCTAGAAAAAATAATCTAGAAAGTAGTCTCATGTATCATTTTCTTTTAAACTCCAGAAGCATTAAAGCTTTGGGTTTTTTTCCAAGCCAAGAACCAATTATCTTTATTTTATATTTAAAGGCCTACAATGTGCCCAATAACATTATGCCCACAAGGAGTACATAATCTAAACATCTGTTGATCAGACTCTGGTTTTTGAGAAACCATTGAAAGGAGTCAGTAGAGTAGATAGAAAACTTATCCGTTGCTTTAGTCAAAGCAGAAGTTTTAGTTCAGCAGTCCTATAAAGATTAATAAGCCATGGCTCCTAACTTAGAGCTAGTGGAGGAAATGTGAAAACAAAAACTGAAGGTGCCATAAACAGTACATGTAGTCACAGTAACGTGGACTGCAAGAGAGGGTAGCCAGTGCTGTCTGGGAGGGTCAGGCAGTCCTCCAGAGAGGAGGGAATGAGGGCCGAGTGGAAAGGGCAGTGAGAAGACACTGTGGCATTTGATCCCCACAACAACTCCATGAGTGAGGTACTATTTTTGACCCCATTTCATGGACGAGAAACTGAGGCACACAGGAGTTGAGTCCTTGCCCGAGTCCACAAACCTAGTCACAGGAAGAACCCACGTAATCCAGCCTCATTGTCTGCATCTGTAAATATCTACAGTCTTGCTTCCCAAAATATTAAAAACCTCGTCTTTGGTTTTGTTGTGAAGGTTGGATGACAACTGTATACAGAAACACTAACCCCGGGGGTTCACTATTGTAAGCACTCCACAAATGTGCCTTCTCTTCGCCTGCACATGACATCCAGGACCAGAAAGGGTCAGTCTGTGTATTTCCTCTCAGCACTGCACAGGAATGCGCCCTCCTGCAGAGGCCTGCTATCATCCCCTTTCTTCTTGCCTTCTCAGTCATTTTCCTCAGGTTTTCTGTCCTTTGTTCGGTACCCTCAGTCTTTCCCTCTCTGTCGGAGCATCCCCGTTGTGTACGTCATGCTCTAGTCTTCCCCATCGTTAAAAATTCTGCCTTTGATCCCGTGTCCCTTTCTAGCTTCAGCATGGTTCTCTGCCCCTCCACACCCCTACCAGAGAAGATTCCGCCTCTCTCCCCTCCCACTTACTCTGTTACTGGTTACCCCGGAACTGTAACTTAAGTAGATGAAATCAAAATTTCATTAATAATCTGTCCTCCTCTGAGCAGCACACAAAGACCTTGGAAGGTTCCGTGTTCCCACTCCCCACCTGACTTATTCTCTGTCCCCTTAGTCGTCATCATGCGGTGTCTCAGTCCTCTCCTGTCTTGCTTTACCCTCAGACAGATATCATCATTGTTCTTTTGTGCAGCGTTTCAACTTAGCCATATGTATGTACTATCTCATTTAACTTAGCCATATGTATGTACTATCTCATTTAACTTAGCCATATGTATGTATTGGGGTCATTTTTTTTTCTTTCTGCAGTGCATCCTTGAAAGTGTCTCTTAGTAAGGGCCCATTGGTAGTTAAGTATTTGTTTTTGATCACTTGAAATTTACTTTGTTTCCCATGCCTCAGAGAATATTTTCACTGGGTTTTAAATTCTAGATTGACTGATACACTTTAAGAATGTCAGAGATACTATGTCAGTTTCTTTTGGCTTTGATTATTGCTGTTGAAAAGTTGGTGGTTGGTCTGACTGTTGTTGCTGTGGTAAGAAGTCCATCTTCTTTTGGAGATCTCTTTCTCTTTGATATTTGTTGGTTTGACTCTCCTGTGACCATGGTATTCATTTTATTTGTTTTGCTTCAGATTCACTGGGCTTCTAAATCTGAGGATTAATATCTTGTATCAATTCTGGAAAATTCTCAGCCATTATCTTTCCTCTTCTCTAGTCAGTTTCCCCTCTTCAGAACTTCGATTGGATGTGTGTTAAACCTTCGCGTCTGTCCTCCGTGTCCCTTAACTTCTGTCAAATTTCCCATCTTCCTGTGTCCTTGTGCTGCAGGTTGTGATCATTTCTTTCAGATCTGGGGTTTAGTTCACTAATTGTGGTTTTGGGCGTATCAGGTATGCTGTCTAGCCTGTTTGTTAAAAGTCTTCAATTTTAATGACTTTTCTTCATTTATATAAATTCTATTTGGTTCTCATTTGACTTTGTTTACTCATTTTTATTATCTCATGTTCCTGCCTCATGTTTTCATTCTCCTGTGTGTTTGTGTTCTGTGTCTGATATCTACAGTTCTGATTCTGCTGGCTTTTACTAACTTTAACTTGTTTTTTGTGTCTGTATGTGTATATACAAATACACACACACACACACACACACACACGTTTGTGTTTGTTTTTCTGTGAAGTCGTATTTCTTGAAATTTAATCTGGGAGGATTGTTTGAGGCCTGCATTGAAAGTTCTTTCCTTCAGAGAGGGTTTACCTTTACTTCCTCTAGGTGCCTGGGAGCACTTCCATCTGGGACCACTTTAGAATAAATTCTCAGCTTCAGGTATTTCAGACCATAAAGTCAGTGTGAATTTTTTTTTTAAAGATTTATTTATTATTTTTTTTTTTTTTTAAGATTTTATTTCGAGAGAGAGACAGAGTACACAAGCAGGGGGCAGGTAGAGGTAGAGGGAGAAGCAGACTCCAGGCTGAGCAGGGAGCCCGATGTGGGACTTGATCCCAGGACCCTGGGATCATGACCTGAGCCAAAGGCAGACGCTTAACCGACTGAGCCACCCAGGAACCCTGTTTATTTATTCTAGAGACAGAGAGAGAGTGTGTGAGCAGGGGGAGAGGGAGAGAGAGGATCTCAAGCAGACTCCACGCTGGAACCTGACCTGGGGCTCGATCTCACCACCTAGAGATCATGACCTGAGCCGAAACCAAGAGTTGGCTGACGAACCTTCTGAGCCACCCAGCACCCCAAAGTCAGTGTGAATTTGAGAAGCGAAGCCATGTGAAGCATGTTATGGTTACAGACTCTTAGAGAGTTTTTTCTCCCCTCTATCCAGGATCAGAGTCAAGGTGGGCAGGCTTCCCTGTGGTTCTCCCTTTCTTGCAGGTGAGTTCTTTCAGTTCACCTCCCACTGAGGTGGTAGCTCTTTGAGCTCCAGCTTTATGTGACTCTCTCCTCTTAGTCTTCTGGCCCCACCTTGGCTGTGAAAATGGAGGCCAGAGCTCACTGGGGTTCCACAGCCTGTGCTGTGAAGGCTGGCCTCAGAGTCTGCTTACCTCACACAATTTCTGCTTTCTCTTTGTTTTCAGCTTCTGAGCACTTTGTGCCAACTCAGCTATATGTTTTAAAAGATTTTTTTAGTGTTTTTGACTGTGGTGTTAGTGCTCTTCAGTTAGAGAGGTGTTTAGGGTAACTAGACCAAAGTCTCCGTGAACCCTTCAGAGCATTCCAGTCCACCTTCTTTTTCTACCACGCCCCTGAAACCACTCTCGGTAAGGCACCAACAGCCTCCATGTTTCCAGAGCCACAGGAAGTGTCTCTTGACCTCATCAACAGTGGCAATCACTGTGAGTTCCTGCCTCTCCCAAATCAGTTCTTCCTGTAGTCTCTTGCTTCTCTGCCTACTCCATAAGTCATCACATTGCGTTCCTTGATTCCTTCACCTTCATTCAGCTTTGACCCAGACCCCTTCTCTTTGTTCATTATTCTTTCCCTAAGAACTGTCTTCCATTCTCATGGATGTAAATACCATCTTTGTGCTCATGGCCCTTCAGTGTGTATCTCTGTGGCCCAAGCATCTTCTCTGAGCACACCGGACTTGAAGAGCCAACTGTTTTTCTTTTGGTTGCTACACAGACGTCTCAAACGTAGGGTGCCTGAAATGGAGCTTTCTTCCGTCTCCCCAGCCTTCCTTCTTCTTCCTGTCAGTAAACAGCCTCCCCTTCTACCTAGGTGCTCAAGCCAGACGCACAGGAGTCCGCCACGATTCATCCCTTCTGACCTACCTCCAGCCATAAACATGTCCTTGGAGTTCATCTCAGAGGTTGTTCAGTTCTCTCTGTCTCTGCTGCTGCCATCCTGCCCGCAACATCATCACGTCTTGCCTGGTTACTGCACTTGGCTTCCAGCTGCGTGCAGTCTCTCCCTTCCATGCGCCTTCATCCATTCCATTCCATCCACCACACAACTGTGAGACTGGTCAGCTTACAACATAAAAGGTGTCACTTTCTGGTTTAAACACTTTTGCTTTCCTTCCAATCCCAGTCTCCATGTTTCCGCGTGATCCGGGTTTGCCTCTCTCGACAGCTTCACCCGTGCTGCTTTCCCTGGCTCACTGTGTCCCAGCTGGGAGAGTCCCTCCCAGTTCTTCTTCACGGCCTTGCCCAAACGGGACCTTTGCCATTGCGGCCTCTCTGCCTGGACTCCTTGAATGGCTAAATCGCTCTCATCCTGTAGGATCCAGCTCGAAGACCACTTCTCTAGAGAGGGTTTCCGTGACCACAACTCTGAGCAGAGTAGGCTCCTTCCATTTCTCATTTGGTTTTTCCTTCTGTGGGATCGAGCCCAGACTGAGTTGTTAGGTATGTGTTAGTTTACTTGTTTTTGTGGGCACTGCTACAGGATGAGCTCCATGAAAGCAGGGACCACATCTCTTGACAGTCACTGCTCCCCCACAATGGTATCCAGCCCTCGCAGCGGTGAAGGTTTTGAAAAGGAAAGCAAGGAGGGAAAGCAGGGAAAAGAAAGTGTGTGCTCCAGGGCACCGGTTAGTGGGACGGCTGGGACTGAAACTTAACCTCTTTATTCGGGATCTGCTACTCCTTGGGTTAGGAATTCTTAATTTCTAAAATGTAATTTTCTTAGAGAATTTAACTCAAGTTATCCTGCACCTTGGAGAGCTTGAACACCTGCCCTCAGCGACGGAGAAGTGCACAAATGCGCCATGCTGGAGCAGTGCCATCCAAGCACAGACACGCAAACTCCAGTTGTATACAGTAATGGCCCAGACTCCCGTTGAGAAACATGTAGAAAAGCCCTTTGGGGTATTTTTCAAATCTTCATATTTTTTTTTATCTAACTTTTGACTGAGGTTAAAAGAAATACAAAGGTTAATGGGGAAGTTCTCATCTTGCCATCTCAAGTTTCTGTTTTCTTTTCTCACAGGAGCCTCATGGATGGGTTGTGGATTTGGTAAATAAGGTATACAACTTTCATTAATATGGTCCTATTTTCCTTCTTCTAATGAGCTTGCCTAGAGTTTGGTATTTTAAGTAAATGACAGCTAGAGAGAGTAATAAGAATTTTTTTCCTAAGGAGGTAGATTCTGTAGTTCTTCCTCTTTTTCATACATGCTGTTTATACAGATGAATGTCACCTTTAGAACTCAGCACATCTCCTGCAGTGTATCACAGAACAGTAGAGTGATCTTTGGGGATGACTCTCTCAAGATCAGTATTATCTAGAGCATGTTGTTAGGGTAGAATGGTGGTCTTCGTTTTTTGCTTAAACTATTGATGTACAGCACTTTAAAACTAATTTGTGCCTTTTTTTCCCCCTCAGTTTGGAGAATTAGGTGGATTTGCAGCAATCCAAGCCAAGCTTCATTCGGAAGATATAGAACTTGGGGTAAGTTAAACCACTAAATGTGCCCAAAGTGGGAGTTCACTTTATTCGGGCTGGTATGTAACCGAAGGGACGTAGTCTGGACACAGTGAGGGAAACGTTACTGTGTGAGATATCTCTGCGGGAGCAGCTTCAGTGGTTCTTATAACCAAAGAAATATTCGCCTCTAATTGTAACCCATTTTCAGTGGAGGGTGTTTGTTCCTTTTTACTTCATTTCCCTTTGCCTCTGGTATTAGTCTCTTCATTTGGGAGGGTTATGTGAAATTATCTTGCTTTTTAAGGATAGGTGCTGTCTGTGGCAAGTGCATGTGTACCTAACAGTGTCATGATTCACACCACAGTGTAGTTCCTAGTGCCAGGCACAAATAAAATATTTCATTTTAAGGTTGTTAGTAAGCTTTTTGGTGTTACAGTGATGCAAAGATAACAAAGAGCTATAACAGGAGCTTAGACTCTTCCCTCAGGTGCAATACCGTTCTCTTTTTATGTGACTTCATTTTTCTCAAAAAAAGTTTAACCTGGTGGTAAGGGGGAATAACTCAGTCTTTAATTTTTCACAGAGTGCTGACCTGTTTGTAGCTCAGAGCACTGTTCTGTTTTCTAGTTAATTATTCAGTCAACTACTCATATGTACTTGCCATGTATAAGGCCCAGTGCTAGCTACTGTTATGTGATCAGAACAGAAGGTAATCCGTTGCCCGAGTGATGCAGTGTTGTGCATGAACAGCAGTTATCCCTGAGGAACCGTGGCTAATCAGCTGACCCCCTTGGTCCACCTTTGGGTGAGGGCAGGAATAACACCGAGAAGAGAGACTGACCCTTTCTTGCCACTGTTCATCCTGAAAGATCAGGTGTCTGCCAGTTCATAAATACTTCTGCTGACACTGACCAGGGAGTGTCTTCTACCTTCCCTGACATGAACTAGGTTGTTAGGCTGTCATTTGGATCCCCATTGAATGGATCGAGCATGTTAGAAGTGACCTGACTGGAAAAATAATGAGTAGTGATTTAAGAAACAAAGCTTTTAAAACAAAAAATTTATTCGGGTATAGGGTTTTATCCAGTTTACTTGTTTCTCAAGAACTGGCTATATAGGTCATTGGCCATGTCAAAAATTAGCTTCACTTTTTTTTTAAATGTTAAAACACTCACTAATTCTGGCAGTTAATTTATTTAAAAAAAAAATACAGAGCATCCCAAGTTTCTAGCCTACCTGGAAGAAAATTGGCTAAGGGTGGATATATAGGAATCTGGGCTTACCCTCGTTATTATCAGATATCTTGAGGTTAAAGATTCCTCCAGGATTTTCCCCATTTTTCAGAGCAACCATGTTGTTGCTGCAGTTGATACAGAATTATGTTGTTTAGGTTGTATTTGAGGAGATGATAAAATTCAGGCATAGGAGAAAGATTCCCAAAGATTGAGACTCTAATTATAGCAAACAAGCATGATTAAAATTTCAAAATAAATGCCTGCTTTCTGACCAGTTAAGGAGGTGATTATGTCCTAGAATAAATTCAGGCCACTGCGTACAAGTAAATGCATTCATTTTACATTTACATTTGTATCTACATGGTTTTGAATTTGAAAAATACCGGGAAAAAACGTCATTCACAATTCATCAGTGAAAAATACCTGTACAAAGTATGGAATGAAAGTTGCCTGTCCCCCACCCCCACACACGTATACCTACCTCCTAGGTACCCATTTAATGCAGTGCCTTTCTGACTTTTTCCTAAATTTATGTAAAACATACCTGTGCATGATCTTTCCCTCTTTCTCGTTCTCTCTTTAAAACTGAATTGTAATCAAGCTATACCTAGTAGCGTATTTTCATCTAACAGTCTGTCATGGACATCTTTCCAGGTCAGCACTATCACTGTTTTTAATGGCTCTCACCTGTTCCTGCACCTGTTGTACCCTGATGCTGTCATTTTTTAATGGGCGTTGGATTATTTAAGTTTTTGCTCTTCAGAGAGTTTCATATAAATTTGTCGTTGTGCATATGCTACCATTTCTGAAGGACAGATTCCAAAAAACGGGATTTCTGGGTTAAAGACTGTATAGATTCTTAAATTATAATCAGTAGTATTAAATCTCTTTCCAAAAAGCTTATACCAGTCTGTACTCCCATAAACTCCTTTCCTATTTCTCTTGTTAGTACTGAATATTTTCCATCTTTAATTTTTCATTATAATGGACAAAAATAGCATTTTATTATTTAATTTGTAAGACTGATTTCCTGGGAATTTGAGCATTTCATCATGTGATTATTGGCTATTTGCATTTCTTCTGTAAATTGATCTAGTTATTTAGGTTACTTTGGGGTTCTCTTGCTAACTTTCAGGAATTCTTTTTATGTTCAGCATATCAGTGCCATGTCTACTTTATGTATTTGTAAATTTTTTCTTCCAGTCTTTGCTTCTCTTTTTATTTTTGTTGATGGTGTCTTGCTATACACAAGTTTCCACATTTTATGTAGATTTTTTTCCTTAATGGCTTAAGAGTTTCCTAACTTGCTTAGGGAACGTTCTCCCATCTCAAAGTTATAAAAATACTCCTTTCATTTTATACATTTACAGTTTTATTTTTTATACCTAGTTCTTGAATTCATTTAGAATTTCTTTTTATATATTATGTAAGATAGAGATCCAATTTCATTTTCTTCCAAATGGATAACTAATTGTTGTAAGATCCTCTAATGACTAGTCCCTGTCTTCTCTACTATTTTGATGTGTTGTCTCTATCACATGTCAAAGCCCCACATGTCCATGGGTGTGTTCCTGGACTTCTGTTTGAGTCATTCATTCGTCTGTTCATTCTTTGCCCATTTGTTCACTATTGCTCCCCTGTTTTCACCACTGGTAGCTCCAGTCTGCCCAACATCATTCTTCTCTCAGATTCTCTTGATCATTCTCATAGTTTGACTCTTTGAATATAGTCAACATGTCAGGTTGTCCTGCAGAAAATCCCACTGAGATCATGTTTGGAATTGTGTTAAATTTATAAGTCAGTGTGTGGAAAATTGCAGTACTGGTCCTTTCCATCCGAGAACATGGTATCTCCCTGTTTATTTGGGCCTTCTTTTATGTATTTTGGTAAAGGTTTATAATTTTCCTCATGGAAGTTTTTGATGTCTTTTGTTGAAGGTACATTTCTTCACCAACTGTTCTCTCCTTTTTCAAATAAAAATTTAGTATTCTGTGATATGAACTTTAAAAATCTTTCATCCAGTCCTCCAAAGTTTTATTGGCATATTATGATTTAAATTACATTAAATTTCTATAACAGTTTAAATGGATTGACATCTTCATATCAGTTCTTCCTATCCAGGAGAATGGTTTGTCTATGATCAAGACATTTCAGATTGTCTCTGATATATTAAAAGCGATTTGTTATGCCAAAAGGAAAAAACCCTCTCGCACTGATGTCTAACCTGCACTGTCCTTGTTTTCAGGCAGTCTCAGCATTGGTGCAGCCCTTAGGGGTGTGTGCAGAGTACCTCAATTCCTCGGTGGTTCAGGTAAGGTGAGGCCACTTGACACTTACTCAGAAGGTGACCTAAGACACACCAACAGTCATCATTATCTTTTTATCAGGTTGTTCAGAATTGTGCCTTATCCAGAGTAACTTCTTTTTTTCAGATTAGCTATTTTTCTAGTAAAAATATTATCAGAAGCTAACTAAAAAATGATTAATAATTTAAGGTATTCTAATATTTAAGAAGATTCTTTGCCTTTTCAATTTATTTTATCAAATATAATTTATATACGATTACATGTATTTTTATTTCCTTACTTGTAAAATAGGCAGCATATATCCCAGCCCCCTTCACAGGATTGTTTAAGGATTCGGTACCATTATGTATTAGATTAGAGCATGTTGAGCAACCCACTTGGCTTACTTACTAGCCAAGTGACTACTGAATAGCGGCCTAACGGCACATCTTGTCTAATTTCCTGCCACTGCAGATCATAAGTCAACAGGTCATCACATAGTCGAAGCTGGGTGTATCCATTTTCTAATGCTTAAGACCTGTTGTACTTTCTTATTTCCTTTCCATTTCAGTTAACAAGTTTTACTGAATGAAGTGTCACTTTGAAATACCTTCATTTTTTTATTTTCTTTGTGAATAGGTCTGTGAAACCTGTAACTTTCACAGAGATTTTTTTTAAGTTACTATAAATGGCTTTGAAAGCATCGTGTCCTTTGGGAGCAAAGTGTTTGTATGCACTGTTCCTTCTTGTTAATATCTCATTTACTTAGGGCCGTTTTAACAAGGGAGATAGGATTTGTTTTAGTACGTTCTGGAAATTTCCACCATTTTTAAGCATTACATGCTTTCTTTAAATGTCAAAGAAATCCTGCAAGATTTTTAAATGAAATCAGATGGCTATTTATGTATTTCTTCATTCTGGATATTAAGTTCTTTAGAAACATTTAGTGTTCTTTCAGCTTATTAAACATATCATTAGTTTTGTAGTTGAAACACTAAGACACTAAGATATAAGAGGCAAAATCATTTGACTTTTTAATAATTATTAACAATTTAATACTTGGCTTTTTAATAATCAGAGCCAGGATTGGATTTTTAAACACTCTTTACCCATGCAATGCTCTGTTGGAAAGAGATTTAGCATAAATATCCCAGCTACTAATTAATATTAAATTCTTTAGAAATTCTAGGTTTGATAGAATTTTTAGAATTTTATAGAGTTTTATAAAAAGAATAAAGTATTGAATTTCCAACCATAGCATATTTAGCTTTAATTATTTCAATCTATCCAAACTTCTTACATTTATTCAAGAATATATTCATGCCATGGATTTATTCTCATACCATATTCACATCCTATTACTTGACATAAACTAACAATTGTCTCTACTACTTGCTACTTCTGTGACTTTGGAAGACATATGTAACGTCTGTGCCTTGGCTTCCTTGTCTGTAAAATGCTGATCATGCTGTCTCAGCCACAGTGGGAAGTAAGCAGGGCTGGTGCTGCTGATGAGAACAGTGTGCTTGCCTCTTAACCCTAACAGCCCCCAGTCCTCACTGTACAATGGGCATGAGTAGAAAGGAAGAGATTCTATTTGGATAATTGTCTGATGTCATTTTAATTCATTGCTAATGTCTTGTTGGCCTTGACAGCCAAATATTGTCTATCTTCTCTTGTCACCAGATAAGTTTTAAAAATTATTTTACTTAGATGGAAGTGAGCATTTAGACCTAGCTAATATTTTCCTACTTCTCACGTAGTATTTAGAGGCAGTTATTTGATACTGCTACAATTCTGGAGCATTGTGTTATATGAGTCTCCTCTAGAGATCAGCACACAAAAATAGTGCATATTGCAGCACATTTTTTTGTGCTCCATGCTTATATTAATTCGTTAAAATCAAATGCAAAATACTTACTTTATTACAAAAATAAACCTACTCATGCTTCATGTTTTAGTTTATGTGTCTTTGGTTGCTCTTTAAAAAGACCCTTATGAGGGATGCCTGGGTGGCTCAGTCGGTTAAGTGTCGCCTTCGGCTCAGGTCATGATCCCAGGGTCCTGGGATCAAGTCCCACATCAGGCTCCTTGCTCAGCGGGAAGCCTGCTTCTCCCTCTGCCTGCCACTCCCCCTGCTTGTGCTCTCTCTCTCTCTGACAAATAAATAAAATCCTTAAAAAAAAAAAAAAAAAAAGACCCTTATAAGAATCACTGAATTCTGGGGTGCCTGGGTGGCTCAGTGGGTTAAGAGTCTGCCTTTGGCTCAGGTCATGATCCTGGGGTCCTGGGATCGAGCCCTGTGTCAGGCTCCCTGCTCAGTGGGGAGCCTGCATTTCCTGCTCGCTCTGCCACTCCCCTGCTTGCGCTCGCTTTCTCTCTCTCCCTCAAGTATATAAATAAATAAAATCTAAAAAAAAAAGAATCCCTGAATTCTACTCCTGAAACCAATATTGCACTGTATGTTAACTAACTAGAATTTAAATAAAAATTTGAAGGAAAAAAAGGAAACATCAAACTTGTATTGGCAAAAACAAAAAAAAAAATGAATAAAACATATTTTAAAAAATAAAAGGACCCTTCTAACATAGCAGTGACAGGGACTGCACCCACGTGGTATTGAAGGAGCTGGGGCATGGAGTCCCTTGAGCGCCTACTTAGGATGGTAGTAGCTAGCTATGGCAGCTGATACTGGAATTGAGATCTTTGCATTGCACTTTCTCCTTTGTGAAATGTGAATGAAGAAGTATCGCCTCTCTAGTTCTGAAGCAGCATCAGGAGTCTTTATTAAGTGTAGCACTTTTGTTCTGCAGCCAATGCTAGACCCGGTCATCCTTAATACAATCCAGGATGTGCGGAGTGTGGAGGAGAAGGACCTCAAAGACAAGGTAAATCCTGTCTCCAGCCAGGTAGGCCCCAGTGCCTGTTCGTCCATGGAAGCACAGCCAGGACCTGGAGCAAGGTTCACACACCATTGTTCTTTGGATTCTGGCCACACACTACTCACATCAAAGTAATTATACATTTTCTAACCAACAGGTGCTTTTTCTGAAGCACCAGGTTGGCATTAAATCTTACCAATAGAGTGAATTTAGGGTTCTCAGTAAGTGATACTGTTCAGAATTTTACTAACATGTTGATGTAGATAGTATTATAATTGGTATAGCATTGAAGAAGCTTTAAAACAATTTGATACTACAAGCTTATCCAAAGTTGTTTAAAGCAGTTTTAACATTTAACATGATTTATTTTGTTGACCTTGAAATTCTCACAGGACCCTTTCTTTTGCTCACCTGTGTGCTAACTTTTGTTTAAAAGCAAACTAGTTGATTGCCCATATGGAGTATCAGATATCACCAAACCATTGCTGTTGAAAATGTCCTATATTCCTGTGTGTGTTATAAGAATTACGATCAAAATGTTTTCATGGGTCCTTTTTTGTTTGTGTGTGCTTTTAATAAAAGAGATTGGTTAGCATCCCTGAGCTCTTGTCTGCCATCAAGTTACTCTGCATGCGTTTCCAACCGGATCTGGTGACCGTGGTGGACGACCTTCGATTAGACATCCTACTACGCATGCTGAAATCACCACATTTTAGCGCTAAAATGAATTCCCTCAAAGAAGTAAGTTTTATATTTGCTTCTAGAAGACTTAAAGCGCAGACTCTTCAAGCTCTGCCAAAACTTACGGTCATTAATATAAAAATGTTGGGAAGTGAAGAAGAATGGTTTCTTGTAATCATACAAAAAAGAGAACAATGATTATATGTAAAATCGTATATAGGGTTATATAGTTGTTAATGTGATCTTTTTATATGTGTTCCATTCAAAATTCATTCTCTGAAATATTTGAAGTAGTTTGTGTTTTTGTGAAATTTTCTAGAAGATAATTCCTTGGAATAGACCGTTTGAGATTTACTTTTTACTCTAGGGGAATACTTCCTTTTGTTACATTTCAGATAGGTGTTTTCTTAAACCAAATGTTCTAACTGGGGTTGGGACAAAAACAAAAAGATGACAACTATGACGACCTAAGCAAAATGCTAGAAATATTTTCCTGTAGCTTCCTAAACTTCTTCCAAACGTAGTTTGGTTTTGGTGAGTATAGATGGGGCCGGTATAGTTCAGGCATAACTCCAGAACTTAGTCATTTTTCCTGAAGCTCTGTTATAATTAGGATTCTTTACTGCAAGTGGAATACACTTGTTGTGAACCCATCTGGGGCCAAAAAAGGAATTAAATGGAGGAAGGCTGGGCTGTTTGACATGAATGAAGGATTGACTAGCCAGACCATGTAAGGGCAGGTACACGTGTGGGCAGCATGAACAATGAGAATTTGAGACCTGACCACTGCCAGGACTCTGTCCCAAGTCTTGTCCCTGCTTTTCTGAACGTGTTGGCTTTGCTTTCTCTCTTCCTACAGAGTGACATTTTTTTGTGGGGTAGACATCATGGCCGTAGAGGGTCCCATTACCAGGGAGGGACTGACACTTTCTCTCTGGTCCCAAGTATAGAATTTGAAGGATGTGCACTGGTAGAAGTTTGGTCAGATGCTCTTTCCCGAGCCATCCGGGGAGTGCCATTCTTGGCTCCATGTTCTTTTTAAAGAGACATCAAGAATAAGTAGTCTGTTAACTTACTACAGTAACTGGCCTTCAGTACATTTTGGCTAATTATCAGACCACATGAGAACACTGTGTAAGTCACAGGATATGTATACATATATATGTAGGTTTTGATTATGCAGAGTTGTGCTAGAGTCATTCACAATAATCCTGTCTTTTTAGGTAACCAAACTAATAGAAGATAGCACTTTATCCAAATCAGTGAAGAATGCTATAGATACAGACAGATTGTTAGATTGGCTGGTTGAAAACTCAGTTCTGTCAATTGCATTGGAAGGTAAGTTGCTTTAAAAAAAATATTTCCTAACATAATTATAAATAATGTATTTTTGTACTAAAGGTAAGAAAACGTTGCTTTGACTGTATTAGCCTTTAAATGTTGTAGCAAGTTCCTGTTGGTTTGAATTAATAGAATCATATTTAGAAAGTCAGCGTTCACTGTATCTGTCTACCTCTTGGGTGTCTTTTCTCTTAGGCAACATAGACCAGGCCCAATACTGTGATCGTATAAAGGGGATTATTGAACTCTTGGGCAGTAAATTGTCTTTAGATGAGCTCACTAAAATTTGGAAGATACAGGTAAGTTGATCGGAATTAATTTTGCCTTTTTCCGGTATTTCTGGCGGAAGGAGAGGGAGAAGGGTGGTGAACGAGCAGGGAGATGGAGCTTCTATCTTGCTTTAGCCACAGCAGCTCTACTCAGATCTGCTTTCCCTCTTGGGGCTTCTGTCAGGATTGTGTATGTGAGAAAGGCTTGCGCTGCTCAGAAGATGTGAAATGACTGAGCGCATCTAGTCTTCTCGTTTCCAGGTTAACATGATGAAAAGCCATCCTGCAGGCTCCCCAGCAGCGCTAGGACAGTGTGTCTCTTGTTTGCCAGTCTCATGTTCTTTTCACCGTTTGCTTATCAGTTTTCATGGATGAGTTTTTCCTGTTGGGTTGTTACGTGAGGATGAGAGTCCTACTTACTGAGTTCCCAGACCGCATCTCACCAGGACTCCCCGCAGCCGCCACAGAATCGGCTGCACCCCTGCCTTTTCTTTTCCTTCACTTTGTTACTAGGCCGTTGGACTCATTTTCCCCCCACTTTCCTGGCACCCTCTGTAAGTCTCCTTTACTAACTTGTTTATTCTCTTCTTCTTTGTAGATACTAGTTTCTTTCACGCCTTAGCCCTTTCCGCAGTCTGTAACCTCCCGGGGGGCAGTTGCCTCCCCTCCTGGGGCTTGGAGTGCGTTTGGATGCCGCTGACACTCAGAACTGCGTTCCCCATTCAGACCTCTTGGCACTCCAGTGCCGTGTACCTAGACGCATAACTATTGCGCCTTCGGGCACACCGTCTCGTAGGCATCTCAAATTCAGTGTGTCAGCACCTAGTCATTTTCCAGGCTATTTCAGTAATGGTATTAGCCTTCGTCTAGCTGCTAAGCCACAAGGAGGCCTGGATCTCACCTTGACTCTACCCTCTTAGTCACTGTATCACTCAGAACCTAGTCAGGAAACAGAGGCTGTACTAGGTATTTCAGAGGGAATTGTGCACAGGGGCTTGTTTACAAAGGCCTTGCTGGGTTGGAAGAGCAAAAGAGAGAAGTTCTGGAGGAACAGAATGGGGAAAGGGGCATCTGAAGTCCAAGGAAAGGGAGCGGCTTTGGGAGGTGCTTTCATGGCACATGCTGGGGTGCCAAAGAGGTGGCCTGGCCACCAGGGCTTCTCCCTGGCTGCCACCGATGCCAACACCTGCATCCACTCCCTGAGCACGAACCAACACTTCTTTCTTCCTCTTCCCTTCTCATCTCCCAGCAGTGCCTCCCATGGGCAAAAGATCACGGGAGCATAGCTAGGAGAGGAAATGCAATTCTCAGGCTCCCAGCCTAGCAGCAGAAAGCAGACTATAGAATGTTAGGTGCAGGACTGAAAGAAAACAGTCCTGGGGCCTGTAAATCTTGCTTCCCATAAATCTTGCTTCCCGTGTCAACTGTAGTTGAATACTCTCATATAATGTTGTTTTGTGAGTGAGTTTTAAATCCACGTAAGGTTGAAGATCAGAGGCCATGAAATAGATATTGTATATCCCTGTTACATTTGGTGAATATATGTATATAGTAGATACTGAGCAGATTCTTGTAGAATTGAATCTAGAGAAATCTCTGCTTTTCAGTTCCTTCACATGGTGTGCAGTGAGGCATAATGGAGTCATGTTTGAGGTTATAGAGTGAGTTTTGACCATAAAGTCGACCACAGGGCCTACATCACTGAAACAGAGATTCACTGGCCATGGGATAAATTAATATTAATTGAAATTATAAAGTATCTAGGAGCGAAATAAAAAATAAAGTAGATGGTACTCTCAGCTGTGGCCCTCAAGCTCATTTATAAAGTGCTGGAAGCGAATATGTTTGTTCTGTACTTAGTTCAAAGCTTTATTAGACAGTTGAAAATATTTCGCTTTCCTCTTGAAATGCATATATCAGATTGAGAACTTTACTCTCATCTTTTTAAAGATTTAATGCTGCTAGAAATTTATACAAGGCCAACTGATGGCCATTAACAGTGGTTGCTTCCTGTAGTTTCGCCAGTGTTATCATGCAAGTGAATGCTGATCAGGCTAGAATCAGTTTATCTTGTTGCTGTTGTACTTTGGCTTCTGTCAGTTGCTGGGAGAAGCGTGAGGGTCTTTCCAAGTTGCAGGATGTAACTTCCCCCACTGTCTCCTTTTCCAGTCCGGACAATCATCTACTGTGATCGAGAACATCCATACTATTATTGCTGCAGCAGCTGTCAAATTTAATTCAGATCAGCTTAATCATCTGTTTGTTCTCATCCAGAAGGTACGTGTCCAGAGAACTGCAGTTGCTTTTAGGTTTTTCTAAAAGCTCATTTTGAGGTCTCCCCCCTTTAAGTTAAGTAACTCTTCTTACTTTGTTAAACCATTTTAGTTCAAGTGTAAAGTTTCTGCTTGTTTTGCCCATTTGATAATATTGGATTGTCGTGTCTTTTCTGTTCCCCAGAGCTGGGAGACTGAAAGCGATCGGGTAAGACAGAAGCTGTTGAGTCTGATTGGACGAATAGGCCGGGAAGCTCGCTTTGAGACTACTTCTGGAAAGGCAAGAGAATCACATTAATCTTTCCAGCTACAAATACTTAATGTGGTCTGACTGGTGTATGGTCTGGCTCATCTTGTGTGGCATTATTGCAGGTGTTAGATGTTCTCTGGGAACTGGCGCATCTTCCAACGCTGCCCAGTAGCCTTATTCAGCAAGCCTTGGAGGAGCACCTGACAATCCTTAGTGACGCGTATGCTGTGAAAGAAGCAATCAAGAGGAGCTACATCATTAAGTGCATCGAAGATATTAAAAGGGTCGGTTTTATCTTTGGTCTAGTTTTGTTGTCAGAGCCATAGTATTATAATTAGAGCCTAATAATTTTCTTATCCTATTATGTAAATTAAATTAAATGTCCTACCTGGAAACTCTTGTCTTAGAGTCCAAGATTGGGAAATTATAGGTACTGCTTTTACCAAGTCACTTATATTTCTCTTAAAATTAATTTCAGCCTGGAGAATGGTCAGGTTTGGAAAAAAACAAGAAGGATGGATTCAAGGTAAGAATTTGCAGATGGAACCGCCTAAAAGGTATACTAATTTAATAATTTCTTTTAATAAGTGATACCATAATTTTAAGATAATCTCTTTTTGTGTCTCTTTGAGTAATGTTCAGATAGAAACCGCTGTTTAAATATTCATGAATCCAAGGTCACATTCACAGAGTAGTTTCATTATATTGTTTCCATAAAATTGTAAGACCTTTAACTTAGTTTTTTCTTTTGTAAAATAAATGCAAAGTCTGTACAGCTTTAATAAGTACAGTGGATTGTGCATAAGTGTCATGCCCGTTTCTCTGCCATGAGGGAGAAATGGAGGAACCCTCATAGAGGAAGAAGAAAGAGAGAAGGGAAGAAAGAGGGTCATGCAGTGCTGGCATGCAGTAGTTTTTCAGGTGCCTGGTTCACAGGTGTACGTAAAGAAATTCCTTAGTGAGTCCTGCTGCTGGGGTCTGATGCCAGGAGGTGGTCTTGGGTAGCGACTGCTATGGGAGCCCTCCCCTGCTCAGGGCTCTGGCCTCTAGGCTGCGGGGGACTTAGGGGCCACCCTTTCAAAGTGTGGTTAGCAGAGTAAGCAGTGAGGACTGTAGCTCTCCTGTCGCTCCAGTGCTTCAGCATCCAGCCCGTGCTCGAGGGGGCTGATCACAGAGCCACTCCCCGGAGGCACATCCCCTGTTGCCGCAGCCCTGACCAGAGCACTACGCTCCTCCAGCCGAGGCCCTCAGGTGGCCCAGGCCAAACGGAGAGCCTCGTAGCGGGAGGGATCTCATCTTACTGTAACATAAGAAAAGGTTTTGGTGAACAGCCAGGGGCTTAGTAATTTCATTGGCTAAACATTTTTCTTGGCTTTCATTAAGAAGTATTTCTTTAAAGGATCTTGAATACTGCTAATTTTCATTGGTGTATTCAGGGACTCTTAGCTCTCGTTATGAGACTGTGGTGACTCAGTGGGCTTTTATTAAGTTCTATGTGGTCATCAGGTTTAGTTGGGGACACATAAGAACTTTGTGTTTTATATTTTTGACACTGAAATTTGGTCAGGTGAATTTTCTACATAAAATCTAGCTTTAGAGATTTTTAAAAAGTCACAGACTGGAGCTGATGATGCTCAGGTTATGAGAAATCTTTCCTTTAATTCAGCAGCATTGCTCTCATCCTCAGATCCAGTTTGCATTTTTCCAGTTTTCTCAGTCCAGCAGTTTGGATAATTTATTGCAGCCTCTGCCTTTCACTTGGACCTCATCCAGAGTTTTGTAAGGAGTTTAGATCCTTCAGTAGTGATAGCAAGAGGAAAAGGGTATCTATAGAAAAATGGTCTTCTCTTCTCAGTAATAGATACGTTTCTTTATAAATAGGAGGGGTCCACACCAAAGAGACTGTTCCCTCCCTCCAGGGAAATGGCTTTTGAAAGCAGAAACCCCTTCCCACTGTCTGTTCCTTCCTTGCTGCAGCTCAGGCTCAGCGTTACTTAGCTCTCCTGGTCAGGTCAGCGGCATCCCTGCATCTTTACTGCCTCTCTGCAGTCACTTCATTCATGCCTGTTGTTTTATGACAGAACTCAAAGAGCAGCAGGGCAATTTTTGGAGTCATTTCTTGAGACTTGAAAGGAGTACTCTTCCTTTTTTTTTTTTTTTTTTTAATCTCCCACTGCTCCCAGTACAGAAATTCTGCTGGACCATTATTTCGTTCCAAACAACAATACCTTGCATTTACGTAGCACTTCCTAGTGAACTAAGTGCTCTCGCAGATACTCTCTGAAAGTACACACGGCTGAGGGGGGCAGTGGGAAGATCAGAGCCCCCTGGATATGGCTCCAGGCAGGGGGGTGAGTTATATACTGCCACTAAAGGTGTTTTTCTATGCTATGCCCTTTCCTGCCAGGCAGCAAGGTGGGCTGACTGGGGATTATGTCTCCCTGCCAGGCTACACAGAAACTAAGCAAAGGGTAAGACAAGACCACCCACCTCTTACTCCCTCCCACCCTCAGCTGCCTCTCTTCCCCCCAACTGATTCCCCTTCCCTCTGCTTTTTACACTCTGAAAATTCCCGAATTCCACTGTTGTGTTCAGAAAGTCTGCCCTTTATTTCTTAACTTTATTTCTGTAGATTCTGCCAGGACACCCTTGGCTCCCTTGGTCCTCTTTCCTTTGCTTCCTTTATACCTTCCACTGTTTACCCCCAACCCTCTCCCTCTTATTTCACTTCTTTTTTCCTTCAATTAAAAAATTTAAATGTACTCATCCAAAAAAAAAAAATGTACTAAACCAAAAAAGTCATTTTTACTCAAGTAGCAGTATTGGTGTATTCCCTAAGTCATCCTCTCAAGGCTTCCCTTGGCCCAGCGCTTGGCAGCTTCTGCGTTGATGCCCGTCCCTTCCTCTCATTCCTCCCCTTCACCCTGTTGAGGACACTAAAATCATTACTTACCCAGAGTGCAGTGGCCTCTACTTGCTAAAACGTGTAATTGAAAGCAAAAGTAGCAAGATGTCCTCAGTGCAGTCTCCCAGTGATGTGGTTAGCACGGGAGGAAATACTTTTTTAAAAATGCCCTCCTGTGCAAAAATTGGTACTTCAAATCTAGATAAATGGCTAGGCCTGGAAAAATAAGATAGATGAGAACATGGGGATGTTCAGCTTTGAGAAGATAATTCAAGAAAGCATATGAACGTGTTCTTCAAAGACTTAGATTGTTATAGAGAAGTTTGATTCCTCTCAAGAGGTCACGGGAGGCCTGTTTCAGTATGAGAGGGCAGTGCACTTTCTGTGAGAGCAGTCTGCTGTCGAATGCACTGCCTCCTGAGTTCCTCATTGCAGGAGACACTAGGAGAACAGTCATTTAACAGACGTGAGTGAGGATTTAGGCGTAGGTTTGCAGGCTGCACCAACTGACCTCTGAGGCTTCATCTAACATTGAGTGTCTACTTTGGACATACCGTTAACCTCCTACTTGTGAAACCTCAGCTCCATTACCAGGCATTATCAAATAGGCTCATTGTAATTGTTCGCCATAGTCTCTTGCCCCTTTGGTAACTGGAGAAAAATGATTTAAATTTTTCTTGTAACTTAGCAACGTAGTGTCATAGATACAATTAAATAACATCTTTTCTGTTCGCTAATACACTTTAGGAAGATATATCAGAAATACTTTTTAAATTCCAATTTTATATGATTTCCTTAATTTTATTGAATAGTGAGCGACTTTCAAAGGATGATTTTCTATGTTAAATATAAATATTCTAGCCATAATTGACTTAGTCTGTCATAATGATGCTTTTTTAATATATCAGATTATTTGCTGAAGGGTTCATATTTATATCCTAATGTTTATAATCCTTTTGGTAGGTATCAGTTTGGACTTAAGCCCTTAGAGTTTTATTCTTTGTCATTTTGCAACTTTTATATTTTAGCTGCAATATGTAGGTAGTCTTGCAAATAGTTGGCCTTTAATATATACCTTATTTCTCTGATTCTAAGATGCCCATGATTGCAACCTGCATCACAGACCTAATAAGTTTGCAAAGAAGAAAAGAAGAAATTGCACATTCTAGTTTACTTATTAGGTCTAGTTAGACCTAATAAGTTTGCAAAGAAGAAAAAAGAAATTGCACATTCTAGTTTATCATTTGTTTAAATTCCCACTCAGAGTCTGAATGTAAGCCTCTTTTTGACCAGTATGCAGAGCTTCACTGGCACAGTGCTTTTCATTATCTAGAGTAGTGATTTTGACCGCCGAAATCTGTAAGAGTGACTGTATAATGTTGAGGCATGTGAAAGAATATGGAATTTTGTGTCCTTGTCCTTTTTTGTAAAACTCAAGCTGCTTTTTTTCCTTAATTGAGTTGCGTTGTGTATACTACAGGATGAACGGCTTCTCTCGAATTATGGGTGCACCTTTGGACAGAGACATTTAGTGCTGGGTGACAAAGCCTTTCACAGCGTCTGAGTCTGTCACACCAAATTCTCCCGGCTATGAGAAATGCTTTAGACTGAGACCACTGGCAGTTTTCTTTGCTTTTAATTGAGTTGACAGACACAACAGGGTAGTCAGTGTTACATCATAGTGCCATCTTTTTGATAAGAGTTTTAAGTAACAAATCCATGATCTAAATTTAAGTTAAAAAGCCATCCTTGTTTGGTGCTGTATAAATGAAGTCACAGCTAAAGCGACAGGTAGATGAACAAATACCTTTTGTACACAGCTAAGGGTACATGTACTCAGTGTAAGGACAGCTGTGTCAAAACTTACTCCTGCACCTAGTGGCTGCTAAGTCACTTTTGACAATTGTAAGAAGTGTCAATTTCAGAAATGTTGAAATTTATAAAACCCGTATCTTAGAATCCAGGAAATATGGTATTTGCTGATTGATTGGCTAATCCTCAAGAAAACCAGTATTGTTTTTGGCAATAGCTCTCCCGAATATACATATTCAGTAGTACGATGTTTTCCTGCCAGAGACAGAAAGTATATTTTTCAAAAGTATTTTCCACCTTGTAAAGGTCTTCATCTTACAGAAACACTTGGGAAGAAGGAAGAGGGCTTTAAAAACAAAAGCAAAATTCAGCCTTTAAAGTAAAGGCTAAGGACTTAAAACTTCTACTCAGTTTTTTAGAGACTTAATCGATAATTTGATTAATAGTGTTAAATGGGACAGTCTTCCAAATTTTATGAATGTCTTAGTTGGAAAGATGCTATGTATTAAAGAGCAGTTCTTTTAAAGATTATTTCACGAACATCAGATTTTTCAGATACGTACTATGAAAGATCTGGATTGTCGTGTACCAGTTTCAGAAATAACATTTGAAAGTGTTATGAAAAATATAAGGTATAAATGTGTAGTGGCTGTAATAATTAATAAAAATAGAATTCTCTCTTGCAAAATTGTTTTAACTAGGACGTACAAGCAGATCATGAGTATTTTCTTTAATATTTAGACCACTATTGGTATCTTGATCATATCATTGGTATCTTAGTTACATAATTATAGAAAATCATATTTTTATAACACTTTACTTATCAGCCAGCTCAGTATTATCCAAGGTAAATTTTGACCATCAGTTTATTTCATTCCAACATGTCCTAGCAGCCTGTGCTACTTAATCTATCCTCTGAAGTTGCTAATTCCTTGTTGTCTGTTTTTTGCTGATGTACCCCTATACATTTACTGTCACTTCACATCCACTCCTGTTTGCAGTTCTTGGCCTTAGGAAATTGCATGCAGAATAAGAAGTTGAAGACTGAATTATGAATGCATGGCGATGAGCTCTAAGTGAGCCAGTGTGAAGAGAAAAATAATAGAATGTGTAGCCATAAAGCCTAATTGACTTGGGAAATTTTTATAGCTAATAAATTTAGCCTGCCGTTTATTTCTAGCTTTAACTGATGTAACTTCTTTTTAACTCTAGTCATCTCAGCTCAATAATCCCCAGTTTGTATGGGTGGTGCCGGCTTTGCGTCAGCTTCACGAGATCACGCGCTCGTTTATAAAACAGACCTATCAAAAGCAAGACAAGGTAAGAGAAGAGCCCTGTTCGATGACTATACAGTTACATACACAACTGTTAGAATAACAAAACATAAAGATCTTGCTGAGTTTTATAGTCACTATTTTACATTTTTATGATTATTAATATCATTCATTTATATTCTCTAATAATCTTGAGTTTAAACATCATTCTACTTTCATTTCGATGGAGTTTTTCTTTTGATCTATCCTGAACTCATTTATGACCTTTTTATTTCCTTAATTTATTGAAATGATTACGCCAGTTTTTAAAAGTTAGGATGGTATTTTGGAAATGTGTTTGGAAAGATGTAAAGACATTTGATCTCAGGAAGATTAGATTGTTTAAGGACCTGGAGCTTCCTTGGTGGGAGAGACTTGGGAAGAAAGCTCCGGAAAAGTACACAAGCAGTGAAATAGTTCTTTGGAAAGTTGCCTTAAAAAAAAAAAAAAAAAAAACTCTAAAAGAAAAAAATTAGCAGAGAAGTTTACTAATTCCCTTAATTCTAGTTATGTGCACACTAGATGATTTTATTTGCTTTTGTGTAGAGTTGGGATTGAAGAAATCCTTAGATTCGCTGTCCTTCACTCACCTAGGACCATGTGATAAAACAGAAGCTTGTGTTAAACTGACCCAATCACTGCAGATTCTCATACCATTTTTCTTTTTGTTGTTTTTGCCAAGAGCATTATTCAAGACTTGAAGAAAAATTTTGAAATTGTGAAATTGGTAACGGGAAGTTTGATAGCCTGTCATCGACTTGCAGCTGCTGTGGCTGGACCCGGAGGCTTAACTGGTTCAACACTGGTAGACGGCCGATACACTTACCGGGAGGTATCCGGCATTGCGCTTTTGTGTCGTGATTTACAGCATTCATCTGGCTTTTTGCATTTGAACTATAAAAATAATATTTGTTGGGTGTCACTCGAAAAGAGGCGGCGTGAGGTATCTCTGTAGTGACGGAACAGTTTTGTGTTTTCGCTATAACCATTTTAAAATAAAAGTTGAGAAAATTGTTATTTCTGGGTAAATCTTTCAGTAAATCCCCTAAAAACTCCCTGTGATAAAGTGATAAAGATAACCACCTTTCTCTTGTCTTTCTTCGGAAATAATAATTGTCAGTTCTGTGGAGAATTGTTCCTTAAATCAACTGATTAGTAACACTGTTTTTAAAAATTGGAAAAAATCTTAACTCACCACTTGTGAGTTTGTGGTGTTTTACCTTGAGATTGCTGAAATGATATTTTACTGACATCCAAAGTCAACTGAAATTGGTAATAGACTTGAAGTAGCTTCCAAAACATCATGCCGTCAGCTTACAAACAGATGTCTCACATTTATTTTACTCCAAATTATATGAGAAAGTGTTAGGTAGAACTTTTTTTTTTTAATCAAAAAAATTTGTTTTTAATTTTGCTTTTAGGTAGGAATGCCTGGAGTTAACTAATTAGCATTGCTTCTTTTTGCAGTATTTAGAGGCCCATCTAAAATTTCTAGCATTTTTCTTACAAGAAGCTACTCTGTATCTGGGTTGGAATCGTGCCAAGGAAATCTGGGAGTGTCTCGTGACTGGCCAGGATGTGTGTGAATTAGATAGAGAGGTAAGAAGACGGTAGGGTGCGTAAAATAAGGCAGAAATGGGACTTCAGTATTTTACCTTTTCTGTGTATCTCATATTTTTTGTGGGTCTCACATCTTTAGTTCTAAACATTTCTCAGTTGGTCAAGCGTACATTTGTACTAACAGGCCAGGAACCGTAAGTGCTGAAAAGGTACTTCAGATAATATATATCTAGGACCTAGACGTACGAGTTCTTTAACCGTATTCTGGATAAAGCCAGGTTCAGAGTGAGCACGGCTACGGAATCCTCTGTGTGTCTTACGGTTTTCTCCCTCCCGTGGAGCTGACCACAAGTTACCAGCCAGAAACCGCGAATTCCTGTGATGATGTTGCACCCCAGAAACACAAAGAAGAGTAAATGCCTAGACAGATTTTTTAAACTATAATTAAGCAGCTGAAAGTAGATTAAACCAGGAGCAGAACACCTGACTTGGCGTATTTTAACAATGAATTGCTGTTTGCTCATCTCATTTTACAGAACTAGAACTGCTTCATAGCACTGTTGAAAGGACCACATACGTGCCCTTGCACAGCACAGTGGCTGGCACATAGCAAGGCTTGTTAATAAGCATTCGTGGAGAAGCCCAAGTTTAAACTCCACTGAACGGTGTGCATCTATATTTGCATTATCTGGGGGAGAGGTTGCTAGAACTGCTTTATTTAGTTGCAGAGCACCAGGCATTTCAGTTTTCAGTGGTATTTCGTCCATAAATATTTTTGAAGATTTAAATATAACTTATCTTCACTCTCCCACTTTGGAATATGTATTTGCCTGAAACGGATTTTAGTTACAGGGTAACATTTGTTTTGATCCACAGATGTGTTTTGAATGGTTTACAAAAGGGCAACATGATCTCGAGAGTGATGTTCAACAGCAGCTTTTCAAGGAGAAGATTCTTAAATTGGAGTCCTATGAAATCACAATGAATGGTAGGAAAACTACTTAAAATCTTTTTTTCTCATTTAGTTAAGAAATTTTATTCTTTCCTTTCCCTCTGAGTCCACATCTCAGAAGCAACTAATCAGTCTGGAATATCCTTCTGGACTTTTCTTTACATTTATGTAAAGAAACATATGTTTATATACACAGATAAGTTCCTTTTCATGTGAATGGTATTGTATGATTAATTTTAAATTATATGGCCCGGTAGCTCAAATGGTCAAATGGTGGCATGTATCAGTACTTCACTCCATTTCATGGCTGAAGAATACTCCATTGCATGAATATACCACATTTTATTTATGCATCCATCAGTTGATGGACATTGAGTTGTTACCACTTTTTGGCTATGATCAGTAACACTGCTATAAGCATTTATGTACAAGTTTTTGTGTGGACGTTAGTTTTCATTTCTCTTCAGTGTATATTGAGGAGTGGAATTGTATCCTGGAACCAACATTTGAAGAACTGTCAAAATATTTTGCAAAATGGCTGTACTATTTTATGCTCCTCCCAGCAGCATCTGAGAGTTTCAGTTCCTTCCCATCTTCACCAACACTTGTTATTATCTGTCATCTTTATTCTTGCCATCCTGGCGTGAGTCAGGTGTTATCTTGTGGTTTCGGTCTGCATTTCCCTGATGACTGATGATATTGAGCATCTGTGCATGTGTTTATTGACTGTATGTATATAGTCTTTGAAGAAATGTCTATTCACACCTTTTGCCCATTATGAGTTGGGTTGTCTTTTTATTGTTGAGCTGTATATTCTGCATAGTAGCTCCTCATCGGATGCACGATTTGCAAATATTTTGTCGCCTTCAGTGGGTAGTCGTTTCACACTCTCGTAGTCCTTTGAAGCACAAAGTTCTTGATTTTGATGAGGTCCAATTTACCTGTTTTTTTCTGGAGGTGTTTGTGCTTTTGGTGCCATATCTAACAAACCATTGTGTAATCTGAGGTCTTGAAGATTTATGACTGTTTGGTCCTAAGAGTTTTATAGTTTTGGCTCTTGATATACTTGGAGTCTTTTCATCGGTTATCTGTGGTACTTAGAGTGCATGAATTTATCTGACCTTCTATAATTTCAGGTTTTAACTTATTTAAGACTTTCTTTGAAAATGTGAATCTTTGTGATCATCGATTGAAACGGCAAGGAGCTCAGTTGGTGAGTACATCATTCTGAAATCTAGGTAATTTGGATAATCTAGTAAAACACGACAAAAAAAGGTGTAATTTTGTTAAAGAATGGGCATCTCCTCGACTGCCGTCTTCTGCATTGATGACAGGGCTTCTCTTAGAGTGTAACGGAGGCCCCCCTTCCCAGCACAGTGACACCTCGCCAACTGCCTGCGAGAGCACAGTTGACTCTCCAGTCCCTCCATGCTTCTTGCTGATCTGGGGCAGCCACAGCAGCCTCCTGTGGCGGGTGAATGCAGGGTAGGGATCGTTTCATTGAAGCTTCCAACTCCTCAGATCTGGTAATGGACATGTTCCTAAAAAGTAACAACACCTTTAATTCTGAAGATGAATCTTCAGTTCATCGCAGTGGCAGGGATTTGGGGAGAAATTTTTAGGAACAGTCAATGAAGCTGGAAAATGATGATCCGTAGAATGTATATAGCGTATGTTTATATTTACATATGCACCTTAAGAAAGACAGACAAAAAATAACTCTCTTTTCTAAGACCTAACTCTCTTGATTCAAGACCTGGCTTCCTGGATGGTAAGAATTTTTACAAAATCTCTAAAGCCTAGATTCTGTCATTTGAACGGAGCTTTGGGCAGACCAGATTGAGCCTCAAGAGTTATTAACCACTTCCAGCTGGGCTCTCTTGCCTTTTAGAGAAAAGCTCTTGAAGATGGTGCCCACCTCAGAAGATGGTGCCCACCTCACTCCTATGTGTTTCCGCTTCTGTAGCCTGTCTGGGTAGATTTCCAGCTTAGGTTTAGGAATATCTGGAGAAAACTCTCCATATCCTGGTGGCCATGGACATAGACCAGTGTTTCTGTAGTTGTTTTTTTTTCTTTGTTTTAAAGTTCCAAATTGGTGCAACGGTGCTCTCGCATGTAGCTTAGTTTTTGCAGCCTTAATTCATATTAAACTGAAAGGTGTAGACTTGAGTAATATAATAGAAAATAATTGTCTGTAATTTTGTGACCTTGGTGTGCTTTACAAATTTTTTTCTTTTGAACAGTATGTAGAAAAGCTGGAATTGATAGGAATGGATTTCATTTGGAAAATAGCCATGGAATCACCTGATGAAGAAATTGCTAATGAAGCTATTCAGTTAATCATAAACTATAGTTACATTAACCTAAATCCTAGATTAAAGAAGGTGGGTGCTCGTGCACAGAACAGAAGATTTATATATATATGTTTTTATTGATACGTTCTCACCCTTGGTGTGCCTGAAAATTGGCTTTTTATTTTGATATTTTGCTCTTAATAATGATTGCAACTAAAAGTCGGACTAATTTTAATTTCTTTTATCTCTTACTTGTAGGATTCTGTATCATTACATAAGAAATTTATTGCTGATTGTTACACGAGATTAGAAGTGAGTGGTAAATTTCCTTTGAACCTGTTTTTGAATTTCACTTGACCCTGTTTTTGAAATAAATGCTTTGATGTTTTTCCTTTTTTAATTTTATATTGGGATCATGTAAAATATTGATATTTGTGGCTGGATTCTACTGAAGAATTTGTCAGCAGTACCTTATTGTCACATAGGGAGCAGACATTTGCCTTGGTTTCCCCAGTGCAGAAACGTCCTTTATGGGAAAGCTTTCCTTCTCCTTCCACCACTCCTCCTCCCCACTCCACCCACCCCCCATTTTGGGGTATAGAAACTGTCTACAGAAAACAGGTCTGCTACACATTCCACTTTTCTTTTTTTTTTTTCTTCCAGATTTTATTTATTTATTTGACAGAGAGAGACACAGCGAGAGAGGGAACACAAGCAGGGGGAGTGGGAGAGGGAGAAGCAGGCTTCCTGCCGAGCAGGGCGCCCGATGCGGGGCTCGATCCCAGGACCCTGGGACCGTGACCCGAGCTGAAGGCAGGCGCTTAATGACTGAGCCACCCAGGCGCCCCTACATTCTACGTTTCTAATAGATTCTTCTCTCCTTCTCTTTCTGTCCAGGAGTTTCATGAAAGAACTTGCTTTTCCTACCCTTACCCATTTTCACCTGAGACTGTATCTTAAATGTTATTAAAGGCCTCGCAGGACACTCAGTAGTTGGTGGTATTGGTGGTCTTTGTCCATTAGAAGCCTGCTGTGTGATACCATCTCACATTTATTTCCAGCATGACGGTTAAAGCATTAAACAGTCATTTTTATTCTTAATTGTACTTAAATTTTATATCTAATGGAGAGTATTCCAAAAACATAGGCTGTTGCCCCCAAGTGTCAATAAATTAACCTTCTGATGATGAATATGTGCTTGAATCCATACAGGATTTTCCAAATTGTGACTTCCATCCAGATAGGTCATCATAAGAAAACATTTAAAATATTCAGATACCTTAAATGAGGTACCATTCAAGTTTTAGCATGTGTAGAACAGTAGTTCTCAACTAGAGGTTCTTTTGCCTCCTGGAGATCATTTGGCAATGTCCGGAGACCTTTTGGTTGTCACAGCCAGAGAGGTCCCCCTGGTACCTAGTGGTAGGTGGGTAGTGACTGGAGGTCAGAGATGTTGCCAAACATCCTGCAAAGCCCAGGAAAGCCCTCCAACAAAAAGTTCTCAGCCCAAAATAGCAGTAGGACCAAGGTTTGAGAAACCCTGATAGAGAATAATTGTTTCTTGTTTCATAGGCAGCCAGTTCAGCACTTGGTGGCCCCACTCTGACGCATGCTGTGACCAGAGCAACAAAAATGCTTACAGCGACTGCTATGCCAACCGTAGCAACATCAGTTCAATCTCCTTATAGGTAAGAGTGACGAAATTACGGCACATCCTTGCCTGATGCAGGAATATATATGTATGTGTATATGTGTGCGTCTGTGTATATATGTATGTATGTATCAGTTTGAAAAAATAAAAAATAACTGGCTGCTTTTTTTGGAGATGTCTCAATTGTGGATTTCTTCCTTGTATGTCATAATTTTTGTATATAGTCATATCCTGAGAAATTGTATGACCATATCATACTTCCCCAAATCTGTATGTTTTTCCCTGAAGATCCCTAGGTCATCATCACCACCACCCAGGTATTGCTCTGCCCCTCCCCTCTGCCTAGTGGTCAACTTCTGTTGTTTTGTTACTTTTTTTTTTTTTTGTATTTAAATAATTTTACTTTGACTCTATGTAACAGGAGTAACCTACTCTTGCAACAGACTGCAGGTATATTCATTGTACGAAGAGCAATTTTTTCAAGTTTGAAATATTTACTTAGTTAGACATAACCGTTCTCCTTGTGCCCAAATCAGGGCATTAACAGCATAAGCAAGGTGAAGTGGAAGATGATGGTCAACTAAAATTGTGCGTTATAATATTATCATAGTTAAAACATTATTTACTTAAAATTATTTTTCAAAATAATTTTTAATAAGAATTCTATCACCAAATTCCAACTTTGAACTGACGTCTTACCACATTGCCATGTTTCCAGTGTTTCAGTGTTTTCAGATACTATCAGTGAAATCTGAGTTCAGTATTTGCTATAGTTGTTTGATGTGGCAAGGAATGTAGATGAATATTCAGAAACATTAGACTGAAGGAACTCAAATGCTCCTGTGAGGTTTTGTAAGCCCTTCATTCTTTGTCCCAAACCAGTGGTGTCCAAGAAACCTTGGCAGGTGCTCAGAACAAGGCTTACTTTGCTGTGCTCTAGTGATGGGTGCTCAGATTGTCTCTTTATACTCTTGGAATGTCTTTATGTGTGTATTTGTTATTTATTTTTATTTACAGTTCTTTTTTTCTTTTTAAAGCCTTTCTTTAGAAAAGGAATCAAAACAATATATCCTTACATTCTATATCTTTTTTTTTTTTAGGAGTTGCGTACTAGGTAGCAATATTTTATTAACATGAGAGATGCCAATAAAACTCAACCCTCTTGGTGCTCTTTTTAAAATGCCAGAAAGTGGGGTGCCTGGCTGGCTCAGTCGGTAGAGCATGCGACTCTTGATCTTGGGTTTGTAAGTTCGAACCCCACGTTGGGTGTGGAGATTACTTAAAAATAAAATCTTACAAAAAATGGTTAAAATGGTAGAAAGTGATTACAGAGTATTCAGCTCATAAAAAGAACACTAACATGAGCTTTGCATTCCCATATTGATGGAAGTGTATTTCAAATAGGCTTTCATTGAGAATGTGTATTGAGAATTCCTAATTACATGTTTGTAAGATGTGGTCCATCTCTGCCTAGGTCCTTAATGATTCATTTGTCTGACAAACCAGAGTAGAAATGCATTGATGAACTATTGGATTGGGATTTCCAAACTGCAACGTCTTTAAATGTGTTTTTTGTTTTTCTCTTTTATAAGTGATTTTTATTCTGAATCAGTTCTTGTTTGTATGACTACAGAGCAAAACTACAGGATAGTTTTTAACTATTCTTGTTATAAACTCTAAACACTGTTAATAGGAATATATAATTTCAAAATTGCATTTGAACCAGGACATTGTAGTTGATCTTATTTCACTGGTTTTAAGAGAACTTCTCAGTGACCATAATTGAGTTATTCTCTCATCTATACAGTGTTCTGCAATGCTGTCTGTGATTTAATTCATTATTGAGGCATAATTAAGTTCACTCATTCACTTATTTAGTTAGCACTTAGATATTTCCTAAAGATTTTCCATCTCAATATCATATTCTAGTCTTGCCCATAGCCTGAAAGGATTTAAATGTATTTAACAGAACTATTAGAATGTGTTTAACCAACTCTTTTTAAAGTGAAATTTCCAATACTGCTATTCAGCAAACCAGACCAATTGTTAGAAAATGGTAGTAGTATCTTTGTTCAGATTTAGAAATGTCCCTATGCCTAGACTTTCTGGAATAGCACATGTTTAAATTAAGGGCACTTGGATTTTCATCTCTTGATGTTAACACATGTAATGTTCTCTTTCATAAAATATGGAGCTGTGAATGTATAAGCTCCTGAATGACAGAGTCAGGGTCGTGTGAATTCAGATAATAAGTAATATTCCCTAAGTCGGACCAAAAGGGACCTCAGGTCTCATTTTCAGGTGTGCTAGAGCTCCACACTTCCTGGCCATATTGTTGCCTGTTCTTGAGATGCTTGTCTCCTGATGCATGTTGATTTCTTAAGTACTTTGAAAACCGGTGGTTAGATAATAAATTCTTATGCTTGTATGTTTTACCTATATGGGATGTTCACTTAAACCAGATAAGCAATTGTTTGTCCTTCACATCCTCCTCATTCTCAGGCTCATTAAAACAGCAAGTGTTATTTGTGGTAGACTTACTGGTTTGCATTTGTCTTCTGATTTTCAGGCAGCTCAGAACTTGGTGAGAGTCCATGTGTTTACCAAATTATGTGGCATAGTTTAGTTGTAAGATTATGAGACTCAAACTTACTGATAGTTCATTCTTGGTGGATTGATGGACAAATAGACCTGGAGACCCAGGTCCTCTCTTTACAGAACAGCTGTTTACAAAGAGAGGAAAGGAGAGGACACCTGGAGATGCTTGTCCTCCCTGACTCTTTGGGTGCGTTTCAGCTGTGAGCTGGTTGAGCCACCCCCTCTCCGTGGGTGCAGGGGACGTTTAGTCTGCAGACTTCAGCCTTTGACCAGTGAGTGCTAACTGTGTGGTTTTGGTGAAGCAGACTGGAATCAAGCAATTCATTTCAAATATGTTCCAAAAAAAATTTTTTTAATCCATAGATCCACTAAACTTGTAATAATCGAGAGATTGCTGCTTCTGGCTGAACGCTATGTGATCACTATAGAGGTAAGCCTCACTTTTTAAAGCCACTTTATCATCGTATCATTAGACTGGTTGTGTTCGGTGTGTATTTCTGAGATGTTTCAGTGATGCTGTGCATCTGACTTGTTTGACCTATATCTTTTTCAAGGATTTTTACTCTGTTCCACGAACTATTCTACCTCACGGTGCCTCATTTCATGGACATCTTTTAACTCTAAATGTTACATATGAGTCTACCAAAGATACCTTCACTGTAGAGGTAGGTTTACGTTGAGCCCTGGAGCCGTTCTCGTATTGTCTTGTTACTTTTACTTTTGTGAGAGCACTGAGGGTTGGGATAGCTGCATGAGCGACTATTCTCCAAGCTGTTTGGTCAAAAATCCAGACTAAACACCTGCAGTGAAAGGGAAGTAATGGGGTAGAAGCAGGCCCATAAGTGAGCACATGATATAACATCAGGTGGTGATGAGTGTTCTAAAGAATGAGTAAGAATAAAGCTGGATGATTTGGTAGAGTGATGCATGTATGTGAAATGTCATAAAAAGATGGGCAGGGAAGTGGTGGTGACATTTGAACAAAGATGGAATGAAGTGACAGCAAGCCGTTTCTGGGGAAGAACATTCCAAGCGAAGGGAGCGGCAGGGACAGAGGCCTTGCCGTGGGGATTGCATGGCTTGTTCGGTAACAGGCAGGGTAGCTCGTGGTGGAACGCAGAGAGAATGGGAGAGCGTGGCCGACCCCGCGCAGAAGGACTTGAGATTTGATTCCTGCGAGATGGCGAGGACAGGGGCGGGAAAGTGGACATTGAATTACTGCAGAAGGGGAGCCTCCCAGGTGGGGAGTCTTGTCTGTGGGGTCTCTGCTGTTGTTCCTGGCTTCTGGAACAGCACCTGGTACCCGGTCCCTCCTCACAGTGATGTTTGCTTTTATCGTGCAGGCCCACAGTAATGAGACCATAGGGAGCGTGCGGTGGAAGATAGCCAAGCAGTTGTGCTCGCCTGTGGACAACATACAGATTTTTACCAACGATAGTCTGGTAGGTCTGCTCCAACCATTTGCGGCCCTTCAGCCTGACATCCACACCTCCGTCCTCCTTTCCCTCCCGGTAATTAAGAAACCGCTTTTTGCAGCTGACGGTGAATAAAGATCAAAAGCTCCTCCACCAGCTGGGCTTTTCTGATGAACAGATCCTCACAGTGAAGACTTCAGGCAGTGGGACCCCATCCGGGAGCTCCGCCGACTCCTCAACCAGCTCCAGCAGCAGCAGCAGTGGGGTCTTCAGCTCCTCGTACGCCATGGAACAGGTACAGGGTGACGGTCCGCTGACAAGTCAGAACTTAATCTTCGTGCTTGTCCCTTCGGCCCGTGTAGGCTTGGCTGACTGGGTCCTTTTCTGTCCGACCTGTCCTGACTGATGAGGTTCCTCATGAGGGAACAAGCAGAGACAGCCAGGGGACTCCTTTGTGTAGAGATCGAGGGTGAAGAGGACCCAGCAGGGCCGACGACAGAGGAGCCAGAGAGGAAGGGGGGAGCCAAGCGAGGCCAAGCAGATCCTTGACTGCCTTTAAAATGTATCTAGAATCTAGCTACTCTGCTCTGCCTCCGTGGCTTCCGCACGGGTCCAGGCAGCCGTCCTGCCTCACCTGCAGTGTTTTGGCAGCGCCTGCGGGCTCTCCTGGCTCTGCCCTTACACCCCTCAGCCTCTTCACCGTGCGGCGCCCAGCAGCCAGGGCTCTTCTTAAACAGCAGTGACATGGTGCGCAGACGCTCCCGTGGCTTCATCTAACTAGAGGAGGAGCCCAAGTCTACCCTACAGGGCTGATCTCCTGAACCCTCGTGGCACTTCTCTGAGATCACCTCCCGCGACCTCCCTCACTCCCACCACCCCTGCTGTACCGGCCTCCATGTTGGTCCTCAGACTCAGTACGGTCTGTGCTCTTGCACTTCCCTGTGTCTGGAATGTTCTTCCCCAGTATCCTGGTGGTCCTCTCTCGTTCTTCAGCTCTCCCTCAAATGTTGCCTTCTCAGTGAGCCTTCTTTGGCAATCTTATTTAAATTTTTAACCCCATCCTTGCCCTTCTTATTTCCCTTCCTGACTTACTTTAACATATTATATGTTTTATCTTATTTAATGTCTCTCTGTCCCCGATGAGATATAAACTCCATGAGAGCAGGCTTCTGTGTTTTGCTCATTGTTGTATCCCCAGCACCTGAAAGAGTGCCTAGAACATAATAGGTACTCAATCATTATTTGTCCAGTCATTTCATGAATCCACCCATTCATTTGGTACCCTCTGTGTCCGGACAGAGCTTGGTACCAGAGCACAGAACTGATGGGCCTGGTTCTGCTTCTTCACTTTTACAGTCTAGAAAGTAAGACCACACCAGACCTCATGTAAAGGTATTCAAATAGCACATGAGGTTTTTTTCATAGTTATATATATTGCTTTAATTCCAAATAGAAGATCTTTGTGTACTGTGTTTTTTTTCTAACTTACCATAAACTTGCTATAGATCTCAAGAACTCCTTGGGGCTAGTATTAGTGTAATAGTTTTTTTCTTTTTTTTTTAAGTGACTACACTTATATAATAGTAAGAATTTAAGGAAGATCCCACTCGGAGTAGTATTATAACAGTTAATCAACAGCAGAAACAACGTACAAGCAAGCCTTCACTCATTGCATTTTGCAGATGGTGTGTCTTTTACAAATTGAAGGTTGGTGCCAACTCTGTACCAAGCAAGGCTGCTGGTGCCACTTTTCCAACAGCATTTGCTGACTTTGTGTCTCTGTGTCACACTGTGGTACTTCTCACAGTATTTTAAACTTTTTCATTATTATATTTGTGATGATCTATGGTCAGTGATTGGTGATGTTACTATTATAATTATTTTGGGACATCACAAACCATGCCCATATAGGACGGCAAACTTAATAAATGTTGTGTGTGTTCTGACTGCCCCACAACCAGCTGTTCCCACATCTCTCTCTCTCTCCTTGGGTCCCTTATTCCCTGAGACACAACAATATTGGAATTAGGCCAGTTAGTAAACCTGTAATGGCCCCTGAACATTCAGGTGAGAGGAAGAGCTGTACATCTCACTTTAAATCAAAAGCTAGGAATGATTCAGCTTCATCAGGAAGGCATGTCGGAAGCTGAGTTAGGCCGAAAGTGAAGCCTCTTGCACCAAACACTTAGCCAAGTTGTGAAAGCAAAGAAAGAGTTCTTGAAGGAAATTGAAAGTGCTACTCCAGTGAACACACGAATGATAAGCTTTACTGTTGAGGTGGAGAAAGTGTGAGTGGTCTGGATAGAAGAGCATACCAGCCACCACATCCTCTTAAGCCAAAGCCTGACCCAGAGCAAGGTCCTAGCTCTCCTCTACTCTGTGAAGGCTGAGAGAGATGAGGAGGCTGCAGAAGGAAAGTTGGAAGCAGCAGAGGTGGGTTCGTGAGGTTTAGGGAAAGAAGCCGCCTCCATAACGTGGAAGTACCAAGGTGAAGCAGCCACCTGGGTGTAGATGCTGCAGCAGGTGATCCGGAAGCTCTGGCTCAGATCACTCATGACGGTGGCTACACTAAACAACAGATTTTCAGTGTAGATGGAACAGCCTTCTATTGGAAGAAGATGCCATCTAGGACTTCCATAGCTAGAGAAGAGAAGTCAGTGCCTGGGCTTCAAAGCCTCAAAGGACAGGCTGACTCTCTTGTGAGGGGCTAATGCAGCTCGTGACTTCAAGTTGAAGCCCATGTGCCTTTAGCATCCTGAAAATTCTGGGGCTCTTAAGAATTAGGCTAAATTTATTCTGCCTGTGCTTTATAAATTGAACAACAAAGCCTGGATGACAGCATATCTACTTACAGCATAGTTTACTGAACCCACTCTTGAGACCTACTGCTCAGGAAATAAGATTCTTTTCAAAATATTGTTGCTCATTGACAATACATCTGGTCACCCAAGAGCTCTGATGGAGATGTACAAGATAAATGTTTTCATGCCTGCTAACACAGCATCCGTTCTATAGCCCAGGGATTAAGGAGTCATTTCAACTTTCAAATCTGACTATTAAACACATTTCCTAAGGCTGTAAGTGCCATAGATAGTGATTCTTCTGATGACTCTGGGCAAAGTAAATTGAAAACCTTCTGGAAAGGATTCGCCATTCTAGAAGAGCATTCGTGATTCATGACGAGAGGTCAGGATAGTAACATTAACAAGAGTTTGGAAGAAGAAACCCTCATGGGCGACTTAGAAGGGGTTCCAGACTTTCAGGGGAGGAAGTGACCGCAGATGGGGTGGCAGGAACAAGAGATCTAGAAGTGGAGCCTGCAGGGGGTACCGCGTGGCCGCCCTCTCAAGATAAAACTTGAGCGGGTACGGAGTAGCTTCTTATGGATGAACAAAGAAGGTGGTTTCTTGAGATGGAATCTACTCCTGGTGAAGATGCCATGAAGGTGGTTGAAAGACAACAGAAGATTTGCAGTATGACAGAAACTTAGTGATAAAGCAGCAGCAGCGTCTGAGAGGATTGACTCCAGTTTTGAAAGAAGTTCTGCTGTGGGTAAAATGCTATCAAACAGCATCTCATGCTACAGAGAAATCATTCATGAAAGGAAGACTCGATCGATGAAGCCAGCTTCAGTGTGGTCTTATTTTAAGGAATTGCCATAGCCACCCTCATCCGGCAGCCATCGCCATCGAGGCAAACTCCTCCCCCAGCAGAAAGATCGAGACTTCTTGAAAGCTCAGATGGTGGTTAGCATTCTTCAGCAATAAAGTCCTTTTTAATTAAGACATACACATTGTTTTTTAGACACAATGCTACTGTACACTTAATAGAGTGTAGTATAAACTTATATGCACTGAGAAACCAAAAAATCCACTTGACTCTTGCAGTATTTGCTCTCTCACCGTGGTCTGGATGTGAACCTGCGGTATCCGCAGTATGCCTGCACATAGCATCTTCAAGCTTAACATTTTCAGATCGTCTCCTGTTTATCCTAAATTTATTAAAAATGTTCTCTTTTATAGTGACATTCTATAGTGACTCTAGTTTCTTATCTTTATAACCAGAAAATAGTACTTTAACCACATCTAAGTCTCTTCTACCTGTTGTGTGTGTGTGTATATATGTACCGAAGTACTACTTTCATTTTGCTTTTAAATCAGTCATTGCCTTGTTTGCTCCTGATGAGCTATGATCAGCTTTCAATGGTGTCTACTCTCCATTCTATTAATTATACCTGCCCATCATTTTACTTCTCTTCCACTTCCTGCCTTTTGGCCCCTTAACCCTTCACCAGCAGGTGGATAGGGGAGAGCCCAGGTAATAGGCACTAGAAGGATGTGGTCCCGCCAGTGTCTGTTCCCAGGTGTTGCTCTGTGCTGCAGGTGAGCACACAGCTCCCCTCAAGGTTTGTGGCGGCCACTCTTGCAGAAGTAGTAATTTTATTGTTGGCACGTTTGATAAGAAAAAGAGAAAATGTTTCTGTCAGTTTGTATTTATATTTTGCTTTTTTCCCTCAGGAGAAATCCCTCCCTGGTGTTGTGATGGCACTTGTATGTAATGTGTTTGACATGCTTTACCAGCTTGCCAATCTGGAGGAGCCAAGGTAAATATAAATGTCTACGAGGCCTGAAAGAGAGGAAGTTATTGAGGTTAGGGAACCAAGTCCATTTTGACTTGACTTTACATTTGTCAGGAACAAATGACTTTGGTATTGAAACCGGCTTATGTGAAAAAATTTGTATTTGCAAAATTTCAGGATAACTCTACGAGTACGAAAGCTGCTGCTCTTGATACCCACTGACCCAGCCATTCAGGAAGCCCTGGACCAGCTTGATTCCTTGGGAAGAAAGGTACGAGTGTCTTGGACTTAAGTGGCATGGTAATTTTAATGCCATGATTCAGTAGCGATACAACCTGAAATCACTTTCAGGCCTTATGCTATCCTATAACAGTTCTTTAAAAAAATACCTTTGCTGTAAATGGAAATCAGAACTTCATGTTGACTTTTAAAACACCTAGAATCAATAATGACATCAAATTTTAGAACCAGAGAGCCTTTTATACGTACTTCCACGTTCTTCTTGTTCAGGATTAAGATACTGAAGCCCAGAAAGACGAAGTGTCCCATCTAGGATCAGACTCTGGAAGAGTGCTGATTCAGTGGAGACATTTTTCTTCTGTCATGAGACCTCTCTGAATGTGATTGTTGCCTGTGTTTGAGTTGCTTGTGTAATTATTATTTAATTTTTTTCCACAGTTGATACTTAAAGTTCATCTTAATTTCTATAATGTTTTTCCTCAAGAATTTTATCATACGTATTGAAATTATATTCCCTCTATAATATTGTTTAATTATGTTCTCAGAACAAAGTCATGTGGAACAAAGTTGTTAGAACTGCAGTACGAATTTATGTTTCAGTGGTTGAAGTTTACAACCAGCTCATAGTCTGGTCATACACAGCTTAGGTATTTGCAGGGAGAACAAAACTAATGTAATTGGAAAATGTATCACTAGTGCTAGCTCAAAACATGTTCAAAGCTTCCACTTCCACAAGTTTATAATTTAATTATCAGTATTTAGTAGTACAGATTTTTAAAACACAGAGATAAGGACGACATTGCTGGTGTCGCCTAGAAGACACTCTCAGACACGTGCCTTACGGTCGGGATGCTGTTGAGCACTTACAGTTTGTGTGATGGAATTTGATGTTTCGTTAAAAATTAACAACTGATGTGTCCTTGAGGTTAATTTGTAGGAAATTCCTTTGGTGCGATTAAAGAGGAAAAGAACGTTAGAGTGCACACTGAGGTGTGTTTTTCTTTAACTTGTCCTTTTAACACATATATCCTTTGTTTTCATTCTTTAAAACCTTAGAAGACATTACTGTCTGAAACGAGTTCTCAGTCCTCAAAGTCTCCATCGCTGTCCTCCAAGCAGCAGCATCAGCCAAGTGCCAGCTCAATTTTGGAAAGTCTGTTTCGATCCTTTGCTCCAGGAATGTCCACCTTCAGAGTGCTCTACAACTTAGAAGTAAGAAGCCTCATTTCTTTTCATTTCATCTGGACAGATTCATTTTTGTTTGCACATTAGTGCTTTTAGATGTCGGAGATAAGTATTTTTATTGGATGATCTGTGACAAAATAAGTTTTCAAAAAGAAGTAAAAAACAGAATATAAACTGAACTGTTTGGTGTTTTTTGGCCTTAGAAAAGGCTGTCTTTTTTCCACTTTATACATATGCACATTGTTACACTTGCAATACAACCTGTAAATAAATAATGAGGAAGCCTTATGTAATAAAATATGCCATTATCTTCCTCTGGAAGTTTAGTGAGTCTGTCCAATACAGTTGTAATCCTCATCCTAACTTTTTAAAAAACAATTGTAATTTGTTGTCATAAATGAAGCTATGAAGAGTTTGTCAGAAAATAATCATCATTTCAGGTTTTTTAAAAAAAAGCAATTGGAAGAATTTAAGCAAAGAATATTTTTATTACCCTCTTTCCAAAAAGTAGCTTTAAACTAGTAGATTTAGTTCCATAAACATTTACTGTTCAATGTCTGCAAGTCATTGTGGTAAAGGATGAGAGTTGAAAAGTCAAGATGTCTGCTCCAAAATCTTGAGTAAGACACAAGAGAGGCTGCGTACTCTGAGTCTTAAGAGCAGAGCAGTAACGGAGCAATAGGGGAGGGTGAGCAAGTGGAAACACTCTGCTCGTGGAGAGTGAGAGGTTAGACCTTCTTGCCATTTTAGGTCTGGAGAAGATAAAGCCCTGAATGATTTTGCTTTGCCCCAAGTTTTGTCTCCTTTGGCAGTCTAATTTGGAGTATGCAAACGTGTTCAATCATTAGAGTGTGCAAATGTGTTCATTCATTGGAGTGTGCACAAACGTGTTCATTCATTTTTCTGCATCACTTGTTCGTGTGTTCAAGCTGTGTTCTTTCATGTTAGCCTTAATCATGCTTGTGAAGAAATGTGTTGGGTTCAAAAGGAGAAAATATTTAGCAAATGCTTTTAAAAGAAAGCATGTCTTTATTTAATGTGGGCATTTAAAAAATATATGTATGTGATATTCTAAGACAGAAAATTGCCCAGAAATTTTTGGCCAGTTTAAGCTTATAAATTTTGCAATACCTGCAAGATTTGTCAGTTGCTTTTGAATGATTGTCTTAAAAAAAGTTAAGATATAAACTTCAACACCCACATTCGAGAGCACCTAGAAAAGCAGAACGGTCCAGCAGTGAGTCTGGCTTGTCATCTACTACCTAGATTGCATTATCTTAGAGCCAGAGGACAGTAGTAGTAAAATACCTCCAGCACAATTTCAGTACTTCTGATTAACTGGGAATTCCTTTGAGAGGTAGTTTGTTTTTGTTTTTTGTTTTTTTGCTTTAGACAGCACAAAACATTTGGAAAACTGAACACTTTCAAAAGCACTCATTTTGGGGCACCTGGGTGGCTCAGTTAAGTGTCCAGCTCTTGGTTTTGGCTCAAGTCATGATCTCAGGGTCGTGAGATGGAGCCCTGCATTGGGCTCTGTGCTCAGTGTGGAATCTGCTTGAGAGTCTCTCTCCCTCTGTCCCTCCCGCTCCTGATCTCTTTCTCTCAAGTAAATAAATCTTTAAAAAAAAAAAAGCACTTATTTTTACTGACCCCTGAAAGGTTAATTTCTTTGCATTTTAGTCTTCAACTTACGTTTGTCTACTAGGAAGCTTCAAAGTGGCTATTCCAAATACCTGTTCCTTTGAAGAAATCTTCCACTTTCACTAAATTGCTATCTGTTAAGAATGGAGAATACATACGTGGCTGTCAGCTCACAGAAAGGGTTAGAAAAGCAGGGGCGCCTGGGTGGCTCAGTTGTTACGCATCTGCCTTCGGCTCAGGTCATGATCCCAGGATCCTGGGATCGAGCCCCACATCGGGCTCCCTGCTCAGTGGGGAGCCTGCTTCTCCCTCTCCCACTCTGCTTGTGCTCCCTCTCTCGCTGTGTCTCTCCCTGTAAAATAAATAAATAAAGTCTTTTAAAAAAAAAAAGCAGAGGACTCCCTTCCTCCCAGCAGTGCTTATAATCTGAGGCTGACGAGCCTATTTCCCAAAGAGCACTTCAGGAAGGAAACATTTGTAAAAAAGAAATCCCACACTAAAAGTCTACACACATAAAACCCATGGATTCGTAGAAACATTTTCTAGAATAAAAAAGGATCTTGAATGTATCTGTTTTTAAAACCTTGGAGAACCTGAGGCAGTGGGTTCCTTTTTTTTTTTTATTTTTAAATCATAAAAACCAAATAAGCAGTTGGTTACTAAGTCTCATACTATAGTATTATTTCTTTGAAATAATTATCTGCCATACTAGAATTTTTAGTTAAGCTTTCCTTTAGGTACATGTATCAGTGCCATAAAAGGGGAATGGATTTAGGAGGGAGGCACATCTGGGTTTGAGGTCACTTAGCCTTTTGGGTCTCAGTCTCTACCTGTAAAGTAAAGTACATACAGCATGCATGGTGAAATTGAGAGAGAATGCATGTAAAGACTTCCTTTTATGCCTACTATTATGTAGGTGGTCAGTAAATAGGAGTTTCAGAATCATTATTAGAGAGCTCATCTAACATTTTTTTAAAAGATTTTATTAATTTGAGAGAGAGCGTGCATGCACAAGTGGGGGGAGGAGGGGTGGGAGAGGGAGAAGCAGGCTCCCCGCTGAGCAGGGAGCCCGATGCGGGGCTCGATCCCAGGACCCTGAGATCATGACCTGGGCCTAAGGCAGACACTTAACTGACTGAGCCACCCAGGTGCCCCCTCATCTAGCGTTTTTAAGGAATGGGCTATTTTATAAAACTTCATCTACTTTTTCAAAAACTTGTCTAGCATATCACATAATGTTACGTGCTCTTATCTAAGCCTGAGACATCCACCTTTGCTGGTTTCATGAAAAGAACACACCAGCTTTCTTCAACAAAACATTTTTCTTGCTAACTAAATAGAACTTGGAAAACCCGATTAGTTCAATTGTGAAACATCAGCCCCCTTCTCCTGGGGGCAGGGGCGGGAAAGAGCATGCAGCACTTAATGAGACTCAGACTCAAGTTATTGGATTGTTTTACTTAGTGAAGGAGTCATTTTTGCTGAAAATACTGGGCTCTCTAACTGTGCCTGTCTGTTTTCAAGGTTCTAAGCTCCAAACTCATGCCAACAGCTGATGATGACATGGCAAGAAACTGTGCAAAATCCTTCTGTGAGAACTTCCTCAAAGCAGGAGGACTGAGGTTAGAGTTTCACTATAATGTCGCAAGAATTGCAAAGAATGAATATAGTTATTGTGGGTCATTTCTCCTGCTGGGCCTTGGTTATTCCTATAAGGTATTGTGTGAAGCATCACGAGAGTTATAAGAAGAAGAAATGGTGTTTCAGTCTTTGAAACGCTCAAATTTCATTTTATGACTTTTGGTTATTTGGAGAACTGGCAGAAGCACATCTTCCCTCCGGTAGTGGGAGAAATTCTTGAGAAGAGTAGAGGAGAGGAAGCAGATCTGTTTCTGCTGATTGCTGCATCAGTTTGACACCAGGCAAATTTGATTCCCAGTAATGGGTGTTTGTGAGGCCTTATTAGTGCTGGGGATGCAGAGATAACTTAGATCTCATTCCTGCCCTTTAGAGCCTCATGGTTTAACAAAGAATAACAAACAGTTGTTAGAGGTATCAAAACAGGCTCATAAAAAAGTGCATTGGGTGGCAGGTAGGCAGGGGTGATGGAAGATAGTGCTTAAATGGTGAAGTTTTCATGGGGTAATAAGATTAGAAGGGCTTTGCAGAAGATGACATTTGAGCTGGGAATTGAGAAGAGAGCAGGAATCCCCTATAGGACTCGTGGGGAGAGGGCACGCTAAGTCCGAGGGGCTGGGATGAGTAAAAGCACCATGGTGTGTGGCCTGTCTTGGGAGCCACAGTTGCCTGGGGAGGCCAGAGCAAAGGATGAAGGAGAGAAGTATGTCAGGAAGGATCACCTTGAGGAATCTCAACATTAGCTTATAGACCATGGGAAAACAGAAGGTTTCAAAGCCGGGAATTGCCTGGCATGATCATTTTGGCCGCAGTGGAAATGATGAATAAATAGAAGTGGGAGAGACAGACGCAGGGAGAGCCATGCAGTGGCCCCGAGAAGAGTGACAGTGGTAAATGTTGGGCAGCAGTAACCGACATTATAAGGTAACGTAGACAAGTTTTTACAACTAGATATAGGGGAGGAAATGTATCATTAATGGCCTGTGACTCCTCGCTTGGGAGAGGGAGGGAATGGTGAACATTTAGTCAGCGACGGAAGTAAGCTCGGAAGGGGATGGAGGACACAGGACATCAAGAGAGATGAACATGGTTGAGGCGCGTGAAGTGAGGAGCCCAGAGCGGCGTCAGAGACGTGGGGGAAGCAGAGCAGGGGTGACAGTGACTGGAAGGGGAGAACAGCTGAGGGGAAAGCTTGCTTTTCTGTTTTGCTTTTACCTTGGGGAAGCCTAGGTTGTCTTTGCAGGCTGACTAAAGAAAGATCAAAGGAAAAGGGATAATCCGTGGGGCCAAGTTCTCCTGCCCTGGCAAGAAGCAGGCCTGCATTTCCTCAGGCGAGGAAGGAAGGAAGGCTGGAGGACAGTTGCAGGAATTCCTGTGGGAGGCCTTGTGGGGAAGAGGCTGGGCTGAGACCTTGAAACGATAAAGGGAGTGGGGCTGAAAGAATTCCCAAGCGTGTGGAAGGCCTCCTGCATGGAGCTTGATTCGTTTTCAGAATCGCAGAGGTGTGCTCAGTGAAACCTCATTTCCGATTACTCACTTCCAATCACGGAGCTCTGGAATAAAGGCATTTTACTGCTGGCTTAGTTGTGTCAGTTAATCTGCATGCCAGGCATTGTTCTGAGCACTGAGAACAGAGCAGTGAACAGATTAGACAAAACTCCACATCCTGTGACGCTTCTGTCTGGAGGGGAGACAGGCAATAAAGAAGTGAAAGTAAAAGCATATGCCAGCAGGTGATAAGAACTGTAGAGAAAAATGAGACAAGAGGGAATGGACAGGGTTGTGATTTTCAGTAGGGTGATCAGGGAAAGTTTCACTGATGGGGTGACATTTTACAAAGATCTGAAGGAGGTGAGGAAGGGAGACTTGGGGGGAAGCCGTCCAGAGGAGCAGCCAGTGTGTGCCCCTGCAGGAGACAGACCTGGTGCCTTCGGAGACCAGTAAGCCTGTGGGGTTGGGGTAGCAGGAGGGAGACAGTAGGGGACATGAGGTTACGGACGTACCAGACGTCAGCTTATGGGTCTTACGGGTTACAGGTTATTGTCAAGACTGCCTTTTCTTCTCTGTAGGAAACAGGAAGCCGTTGGAGGGTTTTGTGCAGGGGAGGAGTGCCGTGATCTGACTTAATATTTTAAAAGGATCACTCTAATGGATCTTTTTTTTCCTTTCTTCTTTTTTTTTAGAGATTTTATTTATTTGACAGAGAGAGAGACAGCGAGAGAGGGAACATGAGCAGGGGGAGTGGGAGAGGGAGAGGCAGGCTTCCCACGGAGCAGGGAGCTCGATGTGGGGCTCCATCCCAGGACGCTGGGGTCATGACCTGAGCCGAAGGCAGGCGCTTAACGACTGAGTCACCCAGGCGCCCCATGACTGATCTTTTGAGAATAGATTTTGGGGGTGGAGAGTCAAGAGTGGGAGCAGGAAGAATAGTTAAGAAGCTTTTGTAATAAGAGAAATTGTAGTGAATGTGAAAACAAGCTTTATTAAATATACCAATTCTAGATACGTTTTTAACTGATAGTTCTTCTAGTGATAAAATAGTGGTGAATCAGTGAACTCACACCCGTCAGCGAGATGGAGGATGATCCAAACACTCTAGCTTTTGGCTAAGCAAGGAATCTAACTCTAAATGGACCAAGAGTTGCAGGAATCATAGGAAATCATTGTAGAAATATGTATGGTCTGTGTGTATGTAAGGCTCTTACAGAAATTTTAAGTAATTGATAACATTTACATAAGCAATTAAATTAGTTACAGAAAATTTCCTATGAAAGAAGTGGAAGTCTTTATTTAATATCCTGCCTTTTTCTTTTCTTTTAAGTTTGGTTGTAAATGTCATGCAGAGGGATTCCATCCCATCAGAAGTAGACTATGAAACAAGGCAGGGAGTTTATTCCATCTGTCTACAACTCGCCAGGTATGTAAATATATCATCTTAGTCTCACAAGACAGTACTTCACTTTATTTCTCTTCCCAAATGCTATCATTTTGAATAGTATGAAATAACCTCAAATAAGTTTAGCTTTTTGTTTCCTTTGAAGATTTTTACTTGTGGGACAAACAATGCCCACGTTATTAGATGAAGACCTCACCAAAGACGGCATAGAAGCACTTTCTTCTCGCCCATTCCGAAACGTCAGCCGGCAGACAAGCAGGCAGATGTCCTTATGTGGTACTCCAGAAAAGTCGTCGTACCGACAGCTGTCCGTGTCTGATAGGTCTTCCATTAGGGTCGAGGAAATCATCCCTGCTGCACGAGTTGCAATACAAGTAGGTGACTTGTGCATTCAAGAAATTAGAAGTCCCTGCTGTTTCAGGGAGGGGCTGTGCGGTCCTGCAAGTTATTGACATGAACGTAGCCTTCATGGAACCTACGGTGAGCCAGAGAGGGACCACCAGTGCAGAATCACTATCATTCAAGGTGGGACGTCTCAGGGGTTATAGGAGAGTTACAAGGGCAGAACATCCGTAGGCCTTCAGGGGAAGTGGACTAATTGTCTTCCCCCGGTGCTGTCGTGGACAATTTTACATCGGAGGTGACATTTGCGCTAGGCCTTAGAGCTAGATGAGATGACAGAGAAGCATGGAGAGTTCCTTCAAAAGCGCAGGTGTGAGCAAAGCGAGAGAGAACAGAGCCTGTAGGGAAGGCCACGGGGTCGTTTACGCAACCCAAAGTGTACTGTGTGGGAGAGGAGAAACGGTAAAAACCGAACGAGTGACGGGTGTCCTGACGCCTGAGCATGGAGATCACGCTCTGGGTTACAGGTAGCGGACATACTGAAAGTCTTTGAACAGTACGGAAGCATGAAAAAGGCTGTCCTTTTGGGTGATCGTGGAGGAGAAAGGGTCTCACAAAACTGAGACCAGTCAGGGGATGGAAGTCAGCAGGGGGAATGTGTTCCAAGTGCTGCCTTTTCTCATAACATTCTTCCTGCCCTTATTTAGACAATGGAAGTGAGTGACTTCACGTCTACGGTGGCTTGTTTCATGAGGTTGTCATGGGCTGCTGCTGCAGGACGACTTGACCTCGTTGGGAGCAGCCAGCCAATTAAAGAAAGTAATTCTCTGTTTCCTGCTGGAATCCGGAGCCGACTCAGCAGTTCAGGTACTGATTTAAAAGAAGTCATTAAATCACCGGGCAAGAAATAAGCTGTAAGACTTATCTATGCATAGGCTGTTTGGAGTCGCAAAAAGGAGGAAGCCTTTTCTCTTGCTTTTGAGCATGAGTAGAAACCCATCAAGCTGTGCCCTTGAGACCTGTGCACGTTACTGTACGTAGGTCAGACTTTAAGGAAAAAAAGCGTTGATAAGCACAGAGGAAGTGGGGAAACCAGATCAGCAGAGTTTTTAGCTTGCTGAGTGTTGTAAAAGTGCCATGAGGCCAATAATTGTGGCCATAATAAAAATTCATCTGGAATTCCTACCTGGAAAAGTCATTTTCTTGGTTTGGCCAGTTATTTTCTATAAGGCTTTTATAAATTGGTTTCCCTCTTCAATTTATGTGTGTATTTTTATCTCAGTAGAAAAAAATTTAGAAATGTATGACATTCGTACAGCGAAGTGTGAAAGTGTTAAGTGTCCAGGCTTTGGGGGATTTTTACATACGGACGACCATCTAGGTCAGGAGGAGGGGTATTTCTAATATCCCAGGAAGACTCTCTCAGGCCCAGCAACTGCACTGTCTCACTCCTGTCACCTCAACTGAGTTTCGCCTCCTGAGTACATTTTGAGTGCCTCCAAATATGTTTTAAAGCAGTAGGGGTCAAATAAAGTGATTGTCTCTCGTTTCTTAGACCAGAGTGTCTCCTTGCACTGTTTAATTTCACTTGAGGATTCTGGAGCACATTAAAAGGATGTTATGATACTGTGAGGGTCCTGTGGGGTCCGCAGTAACCTTCTGCTTGCCTGTTCCCAGGAAGCAATTGCAGCTCTGGGAGTGAAGGGGATCCGGCAGCCCTGCATGCGGGCATCTGCGTGCGACAACAGTCTGTGTCCACCAAAGACTCGCTGATTGCTGGGGAGGCCCTGTCTCTGCTTGTTACGTGCCTGCAGCTGCGGAGCCAGCAACTGGGTAGGCGGGAGGCTTGTTTGCCCTTCATCTCTTTTAGGGAAACGCCAGGTTTCTGTTGGGAATTATGTACATTCCCTAGTAGAAAAGGTTGTGCTAATAGAAGTGGAGAAGGGGGGAAAGCAGGCAGGTGGGCTACGTAAGAATAGTGCTGAGAGTGGCTAAATTCTGAACAAGTATTTATTGAGCACCTTCTGTATACAGGGTTCCACAGTTAGGTATTAAACGGGCAGATTGTCCTCTAGGAGCTTACTGTCTAGTTGGGGAATGAAGACAACCCAAATTGATAGGTCATAAACTCCAGAACTAGAATTCTGTATCCATCCCTAAGCTGGTGATGACTCTAGCATTCAAAGTTACGAAACTTCACACCTGCCCTTTGATCCTCATTTGTGGGCTTTGGCAAACTGGGGCTGTTATTGATCACACTCTAACATTAGAATCCCCCCAGAGCCCGGCCCCTGGTCACTGTCTCTTCTCAGTCTACACCCCTTCTCCCTGTGATCTCATCCACCGTCACAGCCCCAGATTCCCCCTAGTGTCTGAATGTGAAACTACAGCCTAAACCGCTGCCCTGACCCCTCCACTCGGCTCTCAAGTAGTCTTCCCAGGTCCACAGCCAAACTCCTTAGCTGGTCCGCATCACGCAGGAGTTTTCCCAGCTTAAGTAATAGCGGTTTCATTCTTTCAATCGCTCTGGCCAAAATTCTTGAGTCCTCCTTGATTCCTTTTTCACACCCCCTTCTGTCAGCACATTCTCCTTCCAACCATGTCAGATTCTGCCCTCTAGTACCACCACTGTTACCCCTCTCTGCTCCAGCATCATCCCTCGCTCCGATTATAGCAGTAGCGCCCTGACAGATCTCCCTGCTTCCATCCTTGCAGTTTATTCTCCATACAGTAACCAGAGTGGACCTTCTGAAATGTAAGTGAGGTTGTAGCACTCCTCTGTTTAAAACCCAGCAGCAGCTTCTCAGTTCCCACTGAGTAAAAGCCAGATCTTTACTAAGGTCACACAGAGTCCACCCCTTTGACGCCTCTGTGTCTTCACCTTCTCCTGCTCTCCCCCTCCCTCTCTGTGCGTTGGCCTCTCTGGCTGTTCCCCAACACTCCAGGCACATTCCTGCCCTCGCACTGGCTGTTCCCTCTTCCTGGTATGTTCTTCCCCATCTTTCCCACGTGGCCCTCTCTGCCTCATTTCCCACAGGTGTGCTTAATCTCATCTCTTAGACATTCTCTGACCACAACCCTCACGTCTTTCCAGCACTACCTAAACCCCTTAACCTCGTTTCTTCTCTATCACTTACTATCTTCCAGCATAGCCTGTAGTTTATTTACTTATCATATTTATTGTCATCATCCCTCCCCACCTAGATTGTAAGCTCTGTAAAGATAGACTTTTGTCCATTCTGTTCCCCACTGACTCTCTCATACCCAGACACCGCCCAGTGTGTAGTAGGCCCTCAGTAAATATTTATTCAGGAATGAAGTCTTAACAGTTCCACTTCTAAAAATTGTACCAATGCATCGAAGCCCTGTTCTTCCGTTATCACTGATTCAGACCACCTGTTACATAAGATTGATGACTGTTACGTGTTTCGTATAATACCCAAATTCATCATATAAGATAAGGTAAATCTAGAAAAAGTTGGAGATTTGTAGAACGGTACTGTAGCGTCCAAGATTATTTGTTTTGAGCAAGAATGCTTTTGAAGACATGCATAAGTACAAGTCATTACGAAATGCTTTTGAACAAATGCCATACTCATAGTTCAATTTTCCTATAATTGTTTAGTTTTAGAGATATTTTCAAGTCAAGATGAGAAGATTACAACTTCCCTTCAAGCTTTTTTATCATTTGTACTTTCATTGTAGAGGATTGATAGTTTATCAAGGCAAGACATACTGTTCTATAACTGGTGTGGACAAGGCACTGTGCTAAAATGTGGAGGCACGGGGGTGACCAAGACATGGTCCTGCGCCTGGGCACCTTGGGTTCTCGTGGGGGAAACTCAGAGATGTGGAGGCAGTTGTAGAAAGTACTGAATTCAATTTCAGGTAGAAAAAGAGATGAGTTTCTGCTATAGTTAAGCTTAAGAAAGTATTCAGAATTTTTGAAATTTTGAAAATGCATTTCCTAACTTGGTCCCCCCCTCCCACCCCCAATTCTCCTTATTCTTATCATTAGCATCTTTCTATAACTTGCCCTGTGTTGCTGATTTTATCATTGATATTCTGCTGGGATCACCAAGTGCTGAGGTAAGGATTTTTTACATTATGTAAAACATCCCCTTGGTCCTCTCCTGTCCACGGCCCTCTGCAGACCTGTGACACTGCGTGCACGACAGAAGGCATAGCGTCCAGTCCTCTTGGGAGTCCTACAAAGGGCTCTGAAAGCAAAGTGACCATTTGGACGCCCTGCCCTCCTTTCTATTCCGTATTCCACCGAAAGCTCAGAGATTAGTGCTAAGACTACTTTGTGTTTGTTTACAACAAACAGAAGGTTACAGCTGGTGTTGAGCGCCTGCAGCTGACGTTCAGTGTCAACATGTTGGTCAAAGTCAGGAAAGACCAACTTCAAGCCATGAACTCCCACTAGATTTTATAATTCTGATTTTTCTTACATGACCTTGAAAAGTAACTTTGAAACACTTGAAGAGTTTTTTCTTACTTTCATTTATATTAAATAATAAAACTTTTGAGTAGGAGAATAGAATAATTTGGAGGATCAGTTCTCCGACCACGCTTGTTTTTAATCAGCCCTAGTTTATTCAGTATAAATGTTACCATTAGTGATTAAAACGTTCACACCCTTATAGCATCCCTCAGAGTGTGGACTTCGGAGGAAAATCACTTTGTAAGCAGTCTCTAAGTGTTGGTTGATATATGTCCTTCGCCACTAATGATGTAATTTCAGATTCGCCGTGCTGCCTGTGATCAGCTGTACACTCTTAGTCAGACAGATACTTCAGCTCACCCAGATGTACAGAAGCCAAACCAGTTTCTCCTAGGTGTGATTCTCACGGCTCAGCTACCTCTCTGGTCCCCAACTAGTATTATGAGAGGAGTCAATCAGAGGTACGGAATCAAGATTAAAGGTCACATTACACCAAAAGAGAATAATGATTTGCGTGCTGCTCCCCTGAAGTCCATGGTGCATTACTGAGGTGACCGAAGAATTTCTCCTTTCTTCCTGTAACATCTGTGTCCTAAAAGAGGGTTTTTCAGTTCTTATCCCCATTCAGGACAGGAGGGGTAGAGGAAACACTACCAGGCTTCCTTACCCTTGAATCACTTCGAACTCCCACCTCCACCTGACCTGGTCCTCCACCCCCAAGAGAAAGAGGAGCTCACCTGGGTAGTGAGAGGCTGAAATTAATGGGAGCCCCATCACTTTTTGAAGATCATACTGTTCATGTCCTTGCATTTATCACACTCTCAGATCAGCATACTTTCTGACTCCACATCTAGATGTAGCTGGGGTGTCCTTCTAGTTTTCTCCCTTGGTTTTACACGTGTCTGGGCATGGAGGGAAGCTGCGGGCCACACTGATGGAGTGGCTTGGGTAAGTTCATTCTGCCCACCCTACCGTATCCCTGTGGGCTAGCCTGCATGCAAGGCTGTCCCGGGTAGGTCCAGGATGGGAGGGAGGAGATCCCACACCGACCTCCACTTTCTCCAACTTAGCTTTACCAGGGAACCCTTGCCAAAGGGCTTGTAAGGTACCACCAAGATGTGTGAAATGAGTATCTACTCTCCTTGTGTATATGCTTTACAAATTAGAGCTCTGGAAGGGAAGAAATATTAGAGCTACTCCAGCCCCCTATGTTTGGATAACTATCCAGACCCCCTAAGTTTGTATCCAAACTTGGTCTGTTTAAGCATATATAAGCATTTAAGCATAAGTTCAGGGGCATTAAGTATATTCTCATTATTGTGCAACCATGTCCACCATCCATCTCCAGGACTTTCTCATCATCCTAAACTGAAACTCTGGACCCATTAAGTTGTGAAATAAAAGACTGATAAATTCAACTCCATAAAAATTAAAATATTCTATGTGGAAAAAAAAATACCATAAAGTCAAAAGTCAATTCACAAACTGGCCGAATAGATTTGTAGCATAAGACAGACAAGAAACTCATTTTGATAATATCTATAAGAAGCTGTTAGAAATCACTAACAAATGACCCAACAACCAAATTGAAAAATGGGCAAAGGACATGAAGAGACAGTTCAAAAATTAGGTGGCTTTTTAATTTTTATATTTGCTAGAATTTCTTTTTTACTACAGCAAAATGTACATAAAATCTATCATTTTCCTCATTTTTAGGTCTAGAGACCAGTAACATTAAGTACATACACAATATACGTTGTTGGGCAACTCACCCCACTACCCAGTCCCAGAATTTTTTCATCTCAGACTGAAACCCTGTACCCACTAAACAGTAACTCCCCATTCCTTCCCCATCCCCCCATTCTGCTCTGTCCAGGTTCATCCATGTGGTAGTGTATGTCAGGGTTTCAGTTTTCTTTCTAATTAAGATGGAGAAATACTTCCTTTTTTGTTCTTTCTTTAACTGCCTATGCTCTTGGCATCGTATCTTAAGAAATCATTGCCAAATCCAATGTCATGAAGTGTTCTCTCTATATTTTCTTCTAAGGCTTTTATAGTTTTCACTCTTAGATTTATGTGTTTGATCCATTCGAATTAAGTTTTGTGTGTGAGTCACGAAAGTAAGGGTCCAGCATCATTCTTTTCCGTGTGGGTAATCCAGTTGTCCCAGCACCTTTTCCACCTTTGAATGGTTTTGACAGCTCTCATGAAAAATCCTTTGCTTGCTTGCTGATTGATTGATTGATTGGCTCTTCATTTCTCTTCCATCGATCTGTGTGTCTTCACACTACCACCACATGGCTTTGTTGCTCTAGTTGTGGTGTTCTGTTTTAGGATTCTTTCAGCATTGTTTGTCCTTCTCACTGTACGAGTCTTGAGTCTTCTGCTTCCTTCATTAAGTGGATGCTCAAGGACTTTACTCTTACTGATGCTATTGTAAATGGAATTGTTTTCTTACTTTTTCATATTGTTTATAAGTGTATGGGAGCAAAACTGATTTTCGTGTCTCAGTTTTGCATCTTGCAACTTTGCTGTATTTGCTGATTAGTTCTAAATTATTTTGTGTGGACTCCGGGGTTTTCCATGTACAGGATCACGTCATCTACACAGAGATAATTGTACTTCTGAGTGAGCATTTTTTAAGAAGTAAGATATTGCACTTAATACTTTTTGTAAGACTCAAATTATTTAATATAACTAAATGTTAAGGGTTTGATTTGATATTAAATTTCTCGAAACTCAGGAAAGAAAGCATTGGATGAGTTTTTAACATTCTCAGAGAATCTCTTGGATGTAGAACATTTAACTTCACATAAAATTAAATCTTTAGTTAAGGTGTTTTTGTAATTTGAAAATTGTGTTTCACAGCTACTTGAATGCCCAGAATTGGCACATATGTTCCGTACTAGTAATGACAATACTAGCATTACTGTGGTCTGACTCTTTGCCAGATAGCATGCTAAATTCATTGCATATATTTATCAGTTAATCCTCACAAAGGACAAATGAGTTTGACAGTTTAATTATCTCCTTAATAATCATAATTCTTGGTTCATTATCTATTCTTCTCATTAGTGTATTCTTGAGCCTTTTATGGATGTGCATGTGTGTGCATGTGTTTATTTCTAACACTTTTTAACAAGCATTTTAGAAATCAGAAACCAAAGAAATTGGCCCTGGACACCCAGTTGTAAGTGGTGGAACCAGGAATAAAACCAAAGTCACTTGACTTTAAAGCTTGTGCTCTTCACTACTATAATTGCAGAAAAGCTTCACTGATCATCCTAGATAAAAGAATTTGCCTTTCTCTTCTCTTACTCCACTTTATTTTTCTTCTTAGTATCATCAGTTAACATATGTATTTTTTTAATTTGTTGTCTCTCTCTTTTGGTCTTTGTCAGTTGTTCATCTAGAATAGTTCCAAGCATACAGTAGGTGCTTAGTAAATATCAGTTGATATTTGAATGAGTGTAATCTGGTGCATGATGTATACAGTCAGCCCGTACATCATTACAAAATGGGAGATTTAGTAAGTTTCCTCTCTTTACACTATTACTTCTATAATAGTGTATCTGTATTAGCAGAATCATTAGTGTGCTTGTTGCTAAGATACTGAAGTTGAATTAATGAAATAATGTAATGTAGTTCTTTTATGCTTAGGAAAATTCCATTGGTCAACTATTTTATAAACCTGTTCTTACAAGGAAAATGCTTTTTATTTTAAAATCAGCCTTTTTTAATACTTGAAATCTTATCTGTTTTTTAGACTATTATCTCAGTGTATGGAGTATTTTGATCTAAGATGCCAATTATTAGATGATCTGACAAGTAAGTAAATGTCTAACTTTGATTCGTGTGGGGGGAGGGGAGAGGGAAAAGTAGAAAAGAAAGCCAAATGGACATTTCTAAATCTGATTTAATGTATCTTTGATATAAATGAGATTATAATTACTGTTTGAAATGGAATTTTATTTTCTTGAAAATTGCACATAAACCCATATACCAGTTCTCTCTTCTCCTAGCATATACCCAGCCATTAATGTGTTGAGAAGATTTGTTGATTTTAAAAATTGTCAAAGGCACATTTTAATACACTGATACAGAACTATTAGGAAGAATCTTTCTAGTATAGTGAATTCTGACCATTTTAAAGGTCAGTCATTGAAGGAAAGAGGGAATCACTGTTGTGTTATGTTGATAATAATAGAAGTCAGTTAATTATTTAGTGTTAGGTGATTGAAATATTGTTAGAAATTTTAGTGTTAGAGCATTTAGATTGTGATCATCTGTACTTATATATAATGCAAAGGTATGTTGGGATACTCTGTGTAAATTTTAGTTGTTCACATCAAGAGCTTGTTAGTTTATTCCCCACTCTCTACGTAAAAAGATTCGCTTCAGCTTCCAGGAAATATCCATGAAGTAAATAAAAATCAGGATGGACAAAGTATTCATTGGAAATATTAATTGGAAAAGAATGTCAAGGCCAGGAGGTTAAACGGAAATACCTTGCCTGTATGTGGGCTGTAAAGCTCCACACAGTCAGAATTTGGTCGGGAGGTTGCTGGCAGACAGGTAAACAGGAAACAGCATATACTGGCTGTTTCCAGTACCTTAGAAGAAAACTGATTTCTCAAAAGAAACAGATCTTTTTGCGTGCACATTTTTCAGCCAGGCTTCTGGTGAAAGCTGGGCAGTAGCCCACAAGGTTTGTTCTCTGGCTTGGACTTGGAGAGGGCACTCTGCTTTGCTTCTCGAGGACTGGAACCGTGAGTTGGCTGTACACATACAACTTCAGAAGTCATGAACGAGCTTTTCATGTAGGCCTTCCCTATGTCACTATTAACGAGGGATCCAGGGTCCCTTGTTCGGATGTTGAGCCGCAGGGTGGGAATGTCTTGAGACAAGCGGTGTTTGCCATTTGGAGAGTATTCTGTCTGTGCCAGTACCTATGCTAGGCTTCACACCCCGCACCCTGCAGTGTAGGTGTTATCCGATGACCCACAGTGAGTAAGTGGACTCGTGTCCGGTGCTGGTCCCACTCCGACTGACCCTGAAGTGTCCCTGTTCACCTCGTCCTGTGGGACCTTAGTGCTCATGGCTGTAGTGCCATGGAAGGAGAGCACAGTTACTCTTCCTCTCCTCCCCAGTGCCATCTTCCCGGACGGAATCTTGCTTTACTCCTTGTTTAGAGGAAAGCGAGAGAACTTACTACAGCAGAGCAGAGTGGTTCTCCGGGGTTTGGCACACTGTCTGGAAACACTGTGCTGTGAACCTCCTTCTCGTTTGCAGGACTCCCTTGGCCTAGGTGATACTGCGGGAGCCTTGGCTCTCCTCGTACCTTCGTCCTTGCCTCCTCCAGGGACACCTGCTGATACCACCCCCCCCACCACCACCCCCTCACCCCCCGACCAGGAGCTTCTTCAGAACAAGATTGTCCCCTCCCTGACCTGCACAGAGGGGCCCTCACTATATGTTTGGTTTAGGACAGAGAGTGAGTGGGGAAGAAGTGAGTGTGCATGCGCTGTCACAGTCCTTGGGGCAGCAGCTCAGGCCCACTTTTTGTTAATGACCACTTTTCTCAGATCGGCGAAACGGAAAGTTGGGACTGGACTTTGCCTACTGTAATTCAGGATTTGGACTCCATGGAAGGAAATCCTTCTTTCTTCGAAATGGATTTCTTTTTTCCTTCTTAGCTTCAGAAATGGAGCAGTTAAGAATTAGCCCAGCAACTATGCTCGAAGATGAGATTACTTGGCTGGATAACTTTGAACCTAATCGCACCGCTGAATGTGAGACCAGTGAAGCAGACAACATCTTATTGGCAGGACACTTACGGCTCATTAAGACCCTTCTTTCACTCTGCGGGGCAGAAAAGGAAATGCTTGGTAATTATTGCTTCATCTTATCACATGATAGAATACCTCACTTCTTAGTTATTGCCACAGTATTGTGTGTAACTAGGAAAATAGGATAGTTGCTCAGTGTTCCATAGAAAATTGACCCTTCAGGTAATATGAGATTATCAGGAATTTTAGTGGCTGACAAACTTAAGGTTTGTTTTACCTGCATCATTAAACCATGTAGACTGTTTTATAGCATTCAAAATGGATCATGTAACTTCATAACATCAAGTAAAAATTCCAAGTAGCGTTTTCTCCTTTTGCTATTTTGTACTATATGAAATATTATCTATTGTATGTCTCACTTCTTTTAAGGGTAATTCTCATCTGGGAGGCAGCCCCCAACCACCATCCCCTGCATAGTGGGGTACATATGAGTGTCCTGGGGTACACACAGAATTTGTAAGGGCATATTCAGTATTATAAATTATATTCAGAAAACAAATCAAAACATTAATTACCACCTTTATCACACAAACTAAGCTCTATAAAAATCTTCTTGGCTACTGGGGATACATAGAAAAGAGTGATTCTAAACCAGGGTGAAAGGGGCACATCATTTTACCCAAAGAAGGCAAGATTTTAGAAGTTTCAGAAACCCTTCTGTGCCCCCCCCCCCACTGACCACCACGCCCAGAGTAAGAAGTAATTGTTCACTCAGACTGTTCTGCCTTGTGATGTTCTTGGCATTTGTGTTCCTAAAGTGAAAGCATGGCTTCTTTCACTCTGCTGTCAGCTCATAGAGGAAGGTACCCTTGCTTGTCTCTCTTTGTTCCCTGTCCCCTGACCCTCCCACCCATCCCCACCCCTCTGCCCCACAGAGCTTTGCCGTGTGTTACATAAGCGCTCACAAAATAAGCATCAAATTAAATTGAATGCCCTGCCATCGGGTGGCCTTGGGTGCTTCTGCTCTGGTATGAACGTACAAAAACAGGATCTTTGAATTAAAATGTGTTCCTCCTCAACCTGAATATTATGCTCTATTCCAGGTTCATCACTCATTAAACCATTGTTAGATGACTTCCTTTTCCGAGCTTCTAGAATTATTTTAAATAGTCATTCTCCAGCTGGCAGTGCCGCCATCAGTCAACAGGACTTTCATCCAAAGTATGGAAAATGCACGTTGTGTTCAGTTTTGGTAAAAATTCTAATTCGAAACTTTAGTCCAGAAAGATTTTCTTAACTTGGAGTTTGTCGTCCATCTCGTGAGTGTATGTAGTTATATTATCCACTATATAAAGAAATGCATGTAAAGGGGCTTAGGATAAAGCCTGCCTGGCACATAGTAAGTGCCGCGCAAGTATGTTGGAATCATTCTTATCATCAAATTGGAAGAATAAGTAATAAATTATGTGGTTAACTTGGTAGCAAATTCCAAGAGAAACTGAGGTTGTAAGGATTACATCCAAGGTAAAAGTAAATAGGCTCAGAATCTCGAGGGTTTCTTCTAGGAGGAAAGGGTAGGTGCTTCAGTGCATGAACTGTGTGATTTGCTGTATATCACCTGTGTCCTGATAATTAAAACTGCTGGTTACTTATTATGGTGGTAATTTTGGAATCAAATATCGTATTCATTTTTATGGGTAGAAACTTGAAAGATCTTTTTGTAATGTTGACCCTACTTGGGTGCTCCTGGAGGTAGGAAGCGGCTGCTTCATGCTGCCACCTTTACTTGCTCTGAATCCACCTTACTTTGTTCTTAGGAAAACCAGAGTTAATTGGAATAATCCCGAAGGAACTGGGGATTTGGTATTTAACCAGTGAAAAACATTCCCATATAATTTTAGTGGTTATTGGAATGGGCAAGGCATAATAAGCAATATTTTATGGAATCTTAAGCTATATCTTATCATCTGTGAGTATTTCTCTGTGTAGAGCTTTCTTATTAGCAAGATCTGTTTCAGGTAATAAACCTTCATTAGAACTCTTGGGGTGTCTCTCAGGCTGTGACTCCCATCCTCACCCCTGCTCCCGTCTTGTTCTGGAAGATCTGATGCTAGCTCAATGGGAATCTTTTATTAAAGCAGTAGAAATATAGGAGTATTTCAGTTTTCAGTGAATGGAGAAAATAAATCATCAGTAGTTTCTTTTTTTTTTTAATGTTTCTTTGGTTTTTTATTCTTTTTAATTTAAATTCAATTAATTAACATACAGAGTATTATTAGTTTCAGAGCTAGAGTTCAGTGGTTCTTCAGTAGTTTTATTGAAATTTTTATTCATGAATCCTTTTCCTTTTATTTATTTAAAGTAATACCTCCATCAGCAAGGAGTTGGGTTTTTTAAATCATACACAGTGCCTTAATTAGAAAAGGCGGCATTTTGTTTTTGAGTGATGTTCATTTATCACAGTGGCTCCCAGCCCTTTCCTACCTAAACCCTAAAGCCAGAAAGAGATTTACAATACACAGAAGTGTTTTCACAAGTAATGCTTATTCTTATTAACACTAATGAAAGAACTTCTTCATGTTTAGCCTGTGTGTATGGTACCTCCTATTCCTTCTTTACCTGTCCTTTGCAATCCAGAAGTCCAAATAAGAGCAAAGGTCAGTGCCATCTCCTGGCCATTGTCCTCAGGGCGTGGCGCAGTGCTGCTCTAAGAGCCAGCCCCACAGCCCCATTCCCACCCCACGAGCGCATCCCCCACACTGCACTCCATACGTGTTTCTCTCAGAGTTGGATGTCCTCTTTTCTGTGTATCCTTCCCAACCTGTGATCTTCTCGCTAATGCAAGGCTGGTACAGGTGGCAGTGAGAAATTACTGTCCATCCCCAAAATGATTTCTGCTAAAGGTGAGCAATATCAGAAGCCTTTAGTTTCCTGCAGAATGCTTGCTAGTTACCTTTTATCGTCATTTTAAACTAATTACTTTAGCATACCACATATTTCTGTCTCCGTTTTCTTAGCAAAATGAAGCTGATTCCTGTCCGTGAAGAGTTTTTTATCTCCAGGCACATATAAAACACTTATGGGCATTTATTCTGATTGGTATAGCTTTCTTTTTCTGCCATTTAGATATTTGAATTTCAGGGTGAGACCTACAAAAATCTTTCTTGCTACCTACTTCGAGAGCTAGTTATTCTCAGGTTGTCTTTGGTAAAATTTTCAGACTCTTTGTCCTCCATTTTTGCTGATCCAAATCTTAGATAAAAATACACTACAGTCCTGCGTAAGAGATTTTGCTACTTTATCAGGCCAAGAAGATATTTAGCTCTCAACCGTAATCATCCTTCGTGTATTCATGGCCTCTTCCTTTAAGTAAACACTTCCCCCAGGATTCCTAGAGCTCTGCCATCAGACCTGATTAACCTTGTTTGAGGAACTGCAGCTCCTCCTATATTTTCATTTCAAATGTTGATTTAGTTTAATGAGCAATTTAAGTAGATTATTCACTGTTGGAATTGACTTGCATCTTTTTTTTTTTAGGTGTAGTACAGTGAATAGCCGATTGGCAGCCTATGAAGTCCTAGTGATGTTGGCTGATAGCTCACCTTCAAATCTGCAAATTATCACGAAAGAACTGCTTTCTATGCATCATCAACCCGACCCTGCTCTTACCAAGGAGTTTGACGTAAGTTTTCTAGACCTTTACGTACGTAGTTTTTTTCAAATGATCAGATAAATATACAGTTTTAAAACCTTTGTTTGCATTATCCTAATCACAAAGAAAGTCAGTATTATTTGTTTGCTTATTGTGTTCACATACTGTAATCACCTATAAACTACAAAGTTACTTTATTACCATTGTAATAGTATATTACTCAGTGATACCCTTTTTATTAATTAAAGAGGAGACATGTTCAAGTCAGTTGATAACCACTCTCAGTAAGAAGTAGCATTTCAGCCCATGTGTTGAATAGCTGTGGGTGGCACAGCACCGGGCACTGGAGATACTGATTCAGACGCTGGCTCTGTCACAGAACGGTCTACATTCAGTTACATTCAGCTAAGATTTATTGAGTTTACTAGGCACTAATAGGCTTTGGAACTCACAGATGAATATAGGATTCCAGCCCTCAAGAAAGGCAGTGTATAACGGAGGAGACAGACCCATAGGCAGACAATTTCAATATAATGTGATAACGTATAAGATACAGGTCATGTCCTGAATGCTCAACCAACAGAGGGGCACTTCACCACCAGATGGTATCTTAGAAGGCATCTTAGAAAAGATGGAATTGAAAATAGAGCTCGGAGCACCTGGGTGGCTCAGTCGGTTAATTAAGCGCTCGACTCTTGATTTTGACTCTTAATTTTGGCTCAGGTTTTGATTCTAAGGTCATGAGATCGAGCCCCACCTTCAGGCTCCCTACTCAGCGAGGAGTCTGTTTCTCTCCCCACCCCCCCCCCCCGTCTCTCCCCCTCCCTCTCCCGCTCATGCTTGTCTCTCTTAAATAAATAAATAAATAAATAAGAACTCTAATGTCTCACAAGCCAACTAAAGCAAGATGGGAAGGTCATTCCAGCAATGAGGATATGGAACAAGGCTCTGGAGCCATGCAACCATGTAGTATTCACTGAGCTCTGCAGGAGGGAAGCACGTTGCAGGTGCACTGGAGTACCAGGCCAGGAGTGGGAGGACGCTTTTAGAGCTGCCATCACATTCTCCACGAGCATCGCAGAGTCAGGCTCATCCCTTTGGACACCTGAGCTGAGTACTATATAGCATACGGGTTAGGCAGGAAAGGAAGGGGGTGCCAGATAGAGAAAATAGCACTTGCAAAATGAAATATGAGTGTGTAAATTGGAAACTGTTTTGGTATCAAAATGTTTAGTTTATAACATATGCTTTAGTTTTACGTTATTTATTTAATATATATATTTTTTTTAATTTTATTTATTTGAGAGAGAGAGAGAGCATGAGTGGGGGGAGGGCCAGAGGGAGAACAGACTCCCCGCTGAGCAGGGAGCCCAATGCAGGACTGCATCCTGAGACTCCAGGATCATGACCTGAGCCGAAGGCAGATGCTTAACCAACTGAGCCACTCAGGCACCGTATTTAATAGATTTAAGTGGAAATTTTATTTTTTTCATAAGTCAGGGATTGTATCAGCATAACGAAAAAACAATTTGCCTCATATAAATACTTATTTTTTAGCACTACTATGAACTAGTTTTTCTTATTTTGTAACTTTTTAAAAATCTGTGCTTTGGGCTACAAATAAATTACAGTGTTGATTAGATCTTAGAAATCACCGTGCTCTACATGTATGTCAAATGTTAGTGGAAAGTATGTCATATTTAGCAATTCTTTGAGGTGCAAAAGATCTATAAGCTTTCGTCAGTTGGTTTTTCAGTGGATGCAGGTACTTGATAGATGCAGATTAGTTGATTCTGGCCATGGCTTTAGAACCAAGATTCTGCTGAAATAGCATTTCAGTGGATGCAGGTACTTGATATATGCAGATTAGGTGATTCTGGGCATGGCCTTAGAACCAAGATTCTGCTGAAATTTCAGAGTGTGTCCTTTCAATATCCTTTTCCACTTGGAGAAGTGTCATGTTAAACTTTATCCAAGATGCCTTTTCTAGATTACTTCTAACCAGAAAAGCATTGTAACAGGATCTGTGTTAGTACAAAACATCTTTAAATGGGGTGCCTGGGTGTCTCAGTTGGTTAAGCGACTGCCTTCGCCTCAGGTCATGATCCTGGAGTCCCAGGATCGAGTCCCGCATTGGGCTCCCTGCTCAGCGGGGAGTCTGCTTCTCCCCCTGACTCTCCCCCCTCTCATGCTCTCTGTCTCTTCATTCTCTCTCTCTCAAATAAATAATATCTTTTTTTAAGATTTATTTATTTACTATTTACTAAATAAATGTCTTAAAAAATAAAAAAAATCTTTCAGTGCAAGGCAGAGTAATTATTTATTTAATTGTATGCTTATTAGAAGTTATTCGATAGAGGAATGTTACTTTCTTAAAAAGGAAGGGAAGGAATATGGACCTTCTTGACCATCCGGACTGGTCAGGATTCTTCATAGTAAATACTTCATAGAACTCTATTCCTTTCTTGCAGAGTACTACTTCAGTTTGTAAGTAGATATATTTACTTGATTGATGTCTGTGTACTCTACTAGATGGTGAGCTCCTTAGGATGAGGGACCACATATATCTCTTGTATCCCTGGCACAGTGCCTGGCACATAGTAGCTTCTTCGTAAATATTTGTTGAATGATAATCAAGTGACGGAATGCATCACTACCAGTGGATAAACAAACACAATATGTTAGGTACTTTATGAATGGAAAAGGAACATTGAGATAGTAGTATTTTTTGTTTGTATTAGCATCTGCAGAGGGACTTCAAGAACGTAGATTTTGTTAGCCTGACTCCTAACCCACTGGATGGATAAATCTGTGAGTTTCTCTCTTTTTCTTCTCAGACATCTCAGACAGCCATGGTGGAAATGTGCTGGTGGCAGATACACTAATTCTCTCTCCACTGTTTCTCTCCTCTCTTTTCTAGTACCTTCCACCTGTGGATAGCAGGTCCAGTTCAGGGTTTGTGGGGCTGAGGAATGGCGGCGCTACATGTTACATGAATGCAGTCTTCCAGCAGCTGTATATGCAACCTGGGCTCCCTGAGGTGATTTCCTTCTTCTTTCCTGTTTGGTATGAGAGAGAATGTGTACCCGGCCTGAAAATTGTCCCAGATTCATATATTGCATTTAGGTTTTACTAAAACTAGACATAACTAGGGATTTTTTAGTAGCTTCTGAAATATGTGAGACAGCATATTCATGGTCATGTTTTTATAAATCTGAAGGAATATACTGCCTCTTTGACAGAGAGACTTGACTAAGTGGGATTTTTGAACGAAGCTACTCTCAAATTCTATTCCATAAAATTACTAATGTTTTTAGTATTTTAGAAAAATTTCAGGTCTTTCATCGGTGCTTTATAATAGTTCAGTTTACCCTTGAACAGCACAGGAGTTAGGAGCGCTTACCCTCAGCTCCCCCAGGGCGATCAAAAATTTGCATGTAACTTTTGACTCCCCCAAAACTTAACTACTGACAGCCTACCTTTGACTGGACAATTAACTCTTATTTTGTGTGTTATATGTATTATATACTCTACTCTTATGATAAAGTAAGCTAGAAAAAAGAAAATACGTTTACAGTACTGTTCTGTATCCAAAAAAATCCATGTGTAAGTGGACCTGTGTGGTTCAAACCCATGTTCAAGGGTCAGCCTATTAACTAGAAGCTTGTGATATAGCAGTCAGTGGTTTTGAGAATATTGTGTGTGTATCATGCCACATTTATCTGTCATAGAGATACTGCTGTGGCTGGCTCCAGTTTTTATAATCAGAGCCTCAAAGAAATGACTTGTTCGTGATTCCACCAGCTAGGAAGAACTGAAGCTAAACATCTACTCAGAGCTGTAGCCACATCCTCACGTACATAGCATTGTAAAAGCAATGTAGGCAGTACACGTATGTCTGTCCGCGTCCCCTGTGCAGCAGTGAACTCTTTTCAGCTCACGACATATTGTTTCTGTTTAGTCGTTACTTTCAGTGGATGATGACACGGACAATCCAGATGACAGTGTGTTCTACCAGGTGCAGTCTCTCTTTGGGCATCTGATGGAAAGCAAGCTGCAGTATTATGTACCTGAGAACTTCTGGAAGGTATTTCACCCAGTAACTCTTTAGATTTCAAGATGTTAAATGCTTGGATGTAGTGGTAATTGTTTCTGTCTTTATTGACTCTGGACTAATCCCATTGCGAAGAACCTACAGAAGAATGGGCTATACCATTCTTCTTAAGATGGATGTTTGATTTCAAATGATCAGAATATTGAGAATAGTCATGTATTAATTTCTAGGGATCTGCTGATCTTAATGATTTTGAGTATTTCTCATTCTTATTTTGGCTCTTCGGAATATGTGTTCAAATTATTCCAATTCCACTAATGCTCTAAATAAAGAACATTACTCTTTTTCATAGAAGGGCTATCTTGTATTTTCCCCCATAGTTTGGATAGTTCTAGGACAGAAACTGTTCCGTGGCCTCAGACCCCACCCTGTATAGTCTCACAGACCTGTGATGATTACACAACCACAGGGGGGCCGGGAACAAGCCTAGATAGCTGAACACAGGCTCATCTCACTTCAGTAAAAATGTCTGCTGTCCTAATAGAACTTGGTTTTAGAAGCATTTAAGTGCTCTTTCACATTTGTGTTCTTACTGTATTTAGAAATTGCTAACTTTTCCTTTAACAATATATTTAATTCTTGTTGCATAGATTTTCAAGATGTGGAACAAAGAACTTTACGTGAGAGAACAGCAGGATGCATATGAATTCTTCACTAGTCTTATTGATCAGATGGACGAATATCTCAAGGTAGGAAAAAAGTCACTTTCCCTCTGACTCCCTCAAACTCTGTAATACGAGAGCAGTGTGGTAGGATTGGGATTACTATGAAACCGACCAATCAGAATCTGGTCATCTTTTGGGTTTCCTTTTTTTTAATTTTAAGGTCAATTGATTAACAGTATAGTGTATTATTAGTTTTAGAGTTCAGTGATTCATCAGTTGCATACAACACCCGTGCTCATTCCATCACATGCCCTCCTTCATGCCCACCACCCAGTCACCCCATCCCCCCCCCACCTCCCCTCCAGCAAGCCTGTTTCTTTCCTATGCTTAAGAAGTCTCTTATGGTTTGTCTCCCTCTCTGGTTTCATCTTGTTTTATTCCTCCCAGGTTTTTGGTTTTTTTTTTTAACTAACCAGAATCATGCTGTATGTATTGTTCATGTGGTTTTTGGAGATGTTCTCAGCCTAGCACACTCCTTTTATCCATTCTGTATTCCACAGAAATAGATGTTTGGGTTGCTTCATTCTGCTGTTATAATTATTCCCACTTTTGTGCACAAACTTGGGCACAGGGGCTGAAATTTGAGGGGAACAGTGTCAATTTGAGCCCTTGGCAATCTGAGGTGAAGGCGTGTTGACTTGGCATTTAGCAGGTGGCAGGCCGTGCACGCTGACTCGGGCAGGAGGGTGGCTGGACCATGAATTTGGGAGCCACAGGCCGATGGCATCGTGTGTGACAGGGACGTGGCTGGTTTTGCTTTTAATTTTTGTTTTTCTGGGAAACTTGATCTCTCCCTCTATTCTAAATGAAAGCCTTGCTGGATAGAGTATTCTTGGCTGTAGGTTTTTTCCTTTTAGCAGTTGGAATCTATCATGCCACTTTCTTCTGGCCTGCAGAGTTTCTGCTGAAAAACCCACTGATAGCCGTATGGGGTTTCCTTTGTATGTACCTGCTTTCCTTTCTCTTGGTGCTTTTAAAATTCTCTCTTTCTCACTACTTTTGGCCATCTTATTTACTTTGTGTCTTGGTGCAGACCTCTTTGGGTTGGTTTTGTTGGGGGCTGTCTGTGCCCCTGGATCTGGATTTCTCTTTCCTTCTCCAGATTCAGGAAGTTTTCAGCTGTTATTTCTTCAGACAAATCTTCTGCCCCCTTTCCTCGCTCTTCTCCTTCTGGGATCCCTATCATGCGACTGTTAGGCCTGACAGCGTTGCTCAGTTCCCTGGGTCTATTTTCATTTTGCGTATTTTTCCCCCCTCTCATCTGCTCGGCTTGATTGCTTTCCATGACTCTGTCCTCCAGGTGGCTGGTCCTTTCTTATGCTTCCTCTTGCTTGCTATTTATTCCAGATGGTCTATTTTTATTTCCATTTAGTAAATCCAATAGCTCTAACTGGTTCTTTTTTACGTCTCCTAGCTCTTGGTGGAGGGTCTCAAGGAAGTCCTGCAGTCCTTCCTCAATTCCAGGGAGAATCTTTATGAGCGTTACTTTAAATTCACTATCAGACATATTACTTATCTCCGTTTCACTTAGGTCTCCTGCTCTGATTTTGTCCTGTTCCTTGATTTGGGACACATTCCTCTGTCTCCTCATTCTTTCTCTTGCATTGTCTGTTTTTCTGTGTTAGGAAAGTCAGCTACATCTCCTACACTTGAAAGTAGTGGCTCTATGAAGAAGAGGTCCTGCAGTGCAATGTCTGTTCCCCAGAACCTGGTGCTTCAGGGGTGTCTCCTATGCGTGTTGCTCCAGGGGGTTCCTACCATTGTGGCCAGGATGTGTTTGCCTTCAGTCCTGTTGTCTGCAGTGGCTCCCTGCCTGTTGTGGGCAGAGTCTGTTGCCAGTGGTGTTAGTGGGCTGCTCCGGGGCTGCCTCGGGCTTGAGTCGAGTCAGACCAGGTGTTTGCCAGAGATGCAGTAGCACCAAACTGCAGGCACTGTCCTGTGTTGTCCCCGGAGAAGCTTTTGTTGGTGAGTGGGGCCTGCAGTCAGACCAGCTGCCTGCCCTCAGCCCACTGCTGGGGTCACAGTCAGACGGGGGTGTGGTTATTGTCCCCTCTCCCTGGGGCAGGACTCACTCCGGAGCGGTGCTGACCTTGTCTGGGCTGCGCACACACTGCCAGGCTTGTGGCACCGCTTTGAAGGGATCTTGCCAAGAGCGATCAGAGGGGTGGATCTGCTTCGCTGTGGCCTCTTGTCTATGCCGGGCTGTGGAGAGTCTGTTCTGCCAGTTTTCGGGCTGCTTTTTGGGTTATTTATGCCGACGTGGGTGCTTCTAGGCAGCCACGCGGCAAGAGGTGAGCCCAGGGACCTCCTACTGCGCCACCTTCCCAGCAGCCTCTGAGAATCTGGTCATCTTTAATACCACACCTATAATTCATTTCTTCTGGTGGCATTTGAACATCAAAACAGACACAGACACTAGGCTTCTCCTTTTCTTTATTCATTCAACACTTGTTGAAGTATGGAGCTCTTAACCTGTACTCCAGAGTAACCACTGTGGGCGCACCGAGGTAGTCTGGCCTCAGGCGTGCTGCCCTCTCCAGGGACCCGACGGCCTGTGCTTGGCAGTCTGCCTCTGCCACAGGGCCAGATCACAAAGTTGTGGGGATGTGTGAGCCCAAAGCTTCCTGCCCCCACCTAGCATGACGTGTGACAGTCTTCCTAAATGGCACTGCCTCCTAGTTACAGGGCACCTCCCTTCACTGAAGTATGTGCCCCTCATCTCCTCAGGACCCCCAAGTTAGTCATTTCCTTTTTCAGATCGCTTAGGAATGTGTAGCATTTTATCCACAAGAAAAAAGAAAAGATTGTGGAGAGTTGCTCCTAACATGGTGGTCATTGCGGGCACAGGGGAAGGATTCAGAGTCGTCACTGAGAGTGCTGTTCTTGTCACCAGCTGCAGCTGGCCCCTCTCCTCTTCCTTTGCCGACAGCTCAGGCTGTTCTAACAGTGGGACCAGTGGGTTCTAGTCGTCCCATTTGATCCCAGCTTAAACTACCACCATGACTCCCTGTAGTTTAGCTGTTAAGTTGAAATCTGCGCTTTAGGGGCGCCTGGGTGGCTCAGTTGGTGAAGCGACTGCCTTCGGCTCAGGTCATGATCCTGGAGTCCCGAGATCAAGTCCCACATCGGGCTCCCTGCTCAGCAGGGAGTCTGCTTCTCCCTCTGACCCTCTTCCCTCTCGGGCTTTCTCTCATTCTCTCTCTCTCTCAAATAAATAAAAAAACCTTTAAAAAAAAAAAAAAAGAAATCTGCGCTTTAGCTTAGGTCTAAATAAAATTCTATATAAGGACCTGTAAATTCTAGGGGCATCAACTAAAATTCCGACCCTTTATTCCAACAGAAAATGGGGAGAGACCAGATTTTTAAGAATACTTTCCAGGGCATCTACTCTGATCAGAAGATCTGTAAAGACTGTCCTCACAGGTTAGTGAAGATACCATGGACATCAAAACTGATCATCTTCATTTTTGTTTTTTTTCTCTTAATTGGTAATACTTTGTTAATTTTCATCCATATGTTACTTGACTAAAGTGACAGGATATAAAAATCTTAGGTATTCTTTTTTTTATAGTATTTTTATTCCTTAAGCTACTGTAACAATTTATTGATATATTTGAGTTTAGCCAAGTTCTAGAATATTCAGATTCATGAGCATCACCATGCTTAGTATTACATAAATCATATGCAAGCAGAAGCTTTCCCACTCCTGTATTTAAGGCAGAGCTTTAAGAGCAGTGTAAGTTTCATCCTTAAATACATGGATTTCCATAAGAAGTCATAAATCCTCAAACAGAAAAGTATGTATTCTCCAGGTTATCCTGATACAGATATCAAACTTGGAAGAAATATTTTTGCAGTAGAAAAAAGCTTCAGGATTAAGGTGAAAACATGGAAATTGCCAGTTGGCCACAGTAGTACCGCACGTGATCATCATCCTTTTTAAATGATGCTTCTAGTATGTCATAAATTTTGCATTGTTGAGAGATTTGCATATCTCTCTCTCAGTGGACCTATAAATGTTTATTGAATAAGTTTATCTGGTTTCCATTTCTAAAATTTCTTTGCTGAAATTCATAATTTTGAGGAATTTCTAATTACCAAAAACTGGTATTTTTATTTGGCAGTGTACTTTTAAAAGGCTGAGGGACGGCATGGGTTAATTTCACTGATTATGAATGTAGTTCTCTGGTATTGTGGTAGTTTCAAGACCTTTAAATTCCACTGTTTGATTATGTTTTTCCTGTGATTTCCTAATCAGATATGAGCGTGAGGAAGCTTTCATGGCTCTCAATCTTGGAGTTACTTCTTGTCAGAGCTTGGAAATTTCTTTGGACCAGTTCGTTAGAGGAGAAGTTCTAGAGGGAAGTAATGCATATTACTGTGAAAAGTGTAAAGAAAAGGTATTACATTTGCCTTTTTTAGAAAACAAGATTAATTTGTTATTCGTCTGTGTTTTATGTAAGGGCAATGTTGAGTTCCTATTCTTGTCCCATTAAATTGTGTTGTTACCTGTTTTTACATGGGCAGGAGAGGCCCATGGAAATCTCTGACCTTTGTATGATTTTGCTGTTTTATTTCCGCCACGGAGATAATTGGGTTTTGTTTTTCTTTAGAGAATAACCGTGAAAAGGACCTGCATTAAGTCTTTACCTAGCGTTTTGGTAATTCACCTAATGAGATTTGGATTTGACTGGGAGAGTGGACGCTCCATTAAATACGATGAACAGATAAGGGTAACTTGTTTTTTTTCCCCCCGAAATATCTTACAACCATGACCTCACTTTCTTTTCTACTGTTTACTTTTTACATGTCTAACTTCCGTCTCTGCCGTGAAAGGCTGTGGTCTGCATTCAGAGGCGTACACAGCCCTTTGTCTTAAGCAGCTGCTGCCAGTAGACAGGCAGATCGGTGAACAGCCCTCCTATCTAGAAGTCATCCTGGCGATAGTGAGGAGGCGGGCCTAGCTAGAATTAGGAAAGCATCCCTCTTATTTGAATCTTACTTACTTAATGGGGTATCACTGTCTGTGTTACTCATCAACACTAATGTGGTCTTTTTGCTTTTAAATAGTTTCCCTGGATGCTAAACATGGAGCCTTACACAGTTTCAGGAATGGCTCGCCAAGATTCATCTTCGGAAGTTGGTGAAAACGGGCGAAGTATGGACCAGGGAGGTGGAGGATCCCCACGGAAAAAAGTTGCCCTCACTGAAAACTATGAACTTGTCGGTGTCATTGTCCACAGTGGACAGGCGCACGCGGGTCACTACTATTCCTTCATTAAGGACAGGCGGTAAGACGTTCTCACGCCACTCCCTCCCCCTGCCTTCCAGTAGTCCTGCCTCCGCTCCCCCTGCCCTCCTCTGTCCCTCCTCTGTCCCTCCTCCACGCCCCCACCCTCCTTTGTCTCTCCTCCACTCCCCCTGCCCTCCTCTGTCCCTCCTCCACGCCCCCTGCCCTCCTCTGTCCCTCCTCCACGCCCCCACCCTCCTTTGTCTCTCCTCCACTCCCCCTGCCCTCCTCTGTCCCTCCTCCATTACCCCTGCCCTCCTGTATCTCTCCTCCATTCCCCCTGCCCTCCTCTATCCCTCCTCCATTACCCCTGCCCTCCTCTATCCCTCCTCCACGCCCCCTGCCCTCCTCTGTCCTTCCTCTACTCCCCCTGCCCTCCTCTGTCCCTCCTCCACGCCCCCTGCCCTCCTCTGTCCCTCCTCCACTCCCCCTTCCCTTCTATGTCTCTCCTCCATTCCCCCTGCCCTCCTGTATCTCTCCTCCATTCCCCCTGCCCTCCTGTATCTCTCCTCCGCTCCCCGCCCCCCGCCCTCCTCTGTCTCTCCTCCACTCCCCCCGCCCTCCTCTGTCCCTCCTCCACTCCCCCCCCCGCCCTCCTCTGTCCCTCCTCCACTCCCCCCCCCGCCCTCCTCTGTCCCTCCTCCACTCCCCCCCCCCTGCCCTCCTCTGTCCCTCCTCCACTCTCCCTGCCCTCCTGTATGTCTCCTCCATTCCCCTTGCCCTCCTCTGTCCCTCCTGTGCCCCCCCCCACCCTATTCTTATCATCCATGTTTATGAGCATAGTGCAAAGAAGCTTTTGCATTGCTGCTTGGTCATATTTCATGTTGGATTTTTTAAAATGTAGTATAACTGTTTACCTCTTCAGTTTGAAAAGTTGTTTTACAAATTTAAGTTTTTTTCTTGAGTATTTTCAAATGGTAATCATCTGCTCTATGTGTAGGCAATACATAGAGATAAAGGCTGGGGAGGGGAATGTCAGGTTTTAATTTTATAACGTTTGTTCCTCTGTGGGCTCCAGGGGCTGTGGAAAAGGAAAGTGGTATAAGTTTAATGACACAGTCATAGAAGAATTTGACCTAAATGATGAGACCCTAGAGTATGAATGCTTTGGAGGAGAATATAGACCAAAAGTTTATGATCAAAGTAAGTATTTACAGATGGATATTTCCCATTAGTTTTAATTTTTTAACTTACGGTTTTGTATCAAATTCGAAGTAGTATTCTTTACATAAAATGTAATTTTTTTATCTTCATGTATCACTGTTCTAGCCATATAGATCCACGGACTCCTTGATAGCCTGAGAGAAAATGTTCGAGCTGCTTACAAAATGTTTTAAAACTTAATTTCTTGCAGCAGCCCTCGGGGAGACAGGTGATAGAGTAAGTTAAGAGGAAGAAACAAATGTCAGAGAGAAGCTAATGAACACGGAATTTCATCCTTAAAAATCATTTCAGAAGAAGTAGCTGTCCACTAAAATTCTCAAATTTCCTTTTCACTTACATGAGGCACAATTAATTAGAGAAGACCTCTCTCACATGTGGGTTTTAAAACCATATTTATTATGCAGTATGGCAAAACAGCCTTTTCCTTCCCAGCCACCACCCCCAGAAGAAAGTATGAGGAAAGGGACATCAGAGAATCCAATCAGAATTTGCTACTTGGGGGAAAAAAAAAAAGACATTTTATAGAGACCTTAGCATTTCTGAAACCTGATTTTGTAGTATTCTAGGGGCATTTAAAAATTTCTACCTGTGTTCGGGTCAGAGGGGAACAGGAGAAATAGGTGAAAGGAATTAAGAGGTAAAGACTTCTAGTAAGAAAATAAATAAGTCACAGGATGGAAAGTAAGCATAGGGAATATAGTCAATAATACTATAATAAGGTTGTATGGCAACAGATGGTAATGACCCTTATCATAGGGAACATTTCATAATGTATGTAATTGTCAAATCACTGTGTTGTACACCTGAAACTAATAGTATATGTCAACTATACTTCAATTAAAAATTAAAATTAAAGGGACGCCTGGTGGCTTTAAGGTTAAGCATCTGCCTTCGCTTCAGGTCATGATCCCAGGGTCCTGGGATCAAGTCCTGCATCTGGTTCCTTGCTCAGCAGGGAGCCTGCTTCTCCCTCTGCCTACAGGTCCCCCTACTTGTGTTCTCTCTCTCTCTGACAAATAAATAAAATCTTTTTAAAAAATTAAAATTAAAAAAAATTCTACCTGTATTAAATAATACCATACCATGGTAGTCCTGTGTCTAATAATAGTAATCTTTAATGGTTAAAGATGGTATCGTTGCCAAAATTTACCTAGATTTGGCTGTTCTCTGCAGAAATGGTTAAGTGAGGCCAGTTATAATCCCATCCTGTGCACAGAACTTATTTTTTAGATGTTATTTGTCTTTTGATTAAATTTAGGCTTGCCTAACAATATTTACCGTCTTTACCCCATTACCATACAACTTCCTTCCTGTTCCTCTGTATCACCTTTCAAGTAATTCTAAGCAATATTACTGGTAAAAAGACACACATTTTACTTACACTTTGCATTTAAATTTTGTAAGTACTTGCTGGATTTATAGGTCCTTTATTTTAGGTTGTCAAGACAAGAAAACTTTTTATTTACAAAGATCTCTTCCTGTTTTGTTATAAAGCGAACCCATATACTGACGTACGCCGAAGATACTGGAATGCCTATATGCTCTTCTACCAAAGGGTCTCTGATCAAAACTCCCCAGTATTACCAAAGAAAAGTCGGGTTAGCGTCGTCCGGCAGGAAGCTGAGGATCTCTCTCTGTGAGTTTCTCTTCTACATAATTCACTGTGCCATTTCAGCAGGTGGTCATTGTAATCTTGAGTGTACTGTTGGGCACTTAAAGGTAATTCGTTAAACAAGCTAGAGAGAAATTCAAAAAAGAAAATAAGTAAATCCCTCTACCCTTTTCTTATTGCCACCCATTTATTACCTCCTTAGCAAGAAGTTATTTTGTATTTAGAAACATGCATATAAATTATTTCATTCTAGAATTGCCATTTTTCCTAGTTTCGGCGTTTATCGAGTACACTTTATGTCCAAAGCATAGCAATCAACCAGCCACTGTCAGTGTTGTTTTTTTTTTTAAGGTCCTGTTGTCTGTGAAATTGCATTTTCCTATATTGGATCTGGAAAGGATGCAGTTTATTGTCAAGTCTAGTTCCGTAAGTCTGTCAGCTTTATACCAGCCAGTTTTCTATTCTGTCCTTAGGTCTGCGCCGTCTTCACCAGAGATTTCTCCTCAGTCCTCTCCCCGGCCCCACAGGCCAAACAATGACCGGCTCTCTATTCTAACCAAGCTGGTTAAAAAAGGCGAGAAGAAAGGACTATTTGTGGAGAAAATGCCTGTTCGAATATACCAGGTAAGAACCATATAAAAAAATTCTAAGGGAGAAAATTCAGACAAAAATCAAAATCCACCTCATAGGTCCAGAAGTATTCCCGCTGTCCTCCTCGTGGACTTGGTTGGATCTCGAGTGCCTCAGCCTAACCACCTTGTCTCACTAGTGTCTTACACAGGTCACAGAGGCGGCCACAGACTGGAGGTGGCCAGCACTATCGTCAGCCTCCTGTGTGACTGGGGTGGTGCCACAGATTAGACAAGTAGGAGGGCGTGGGCACACTGCTGAAATTAACTTACCGTCTGCAGAGGGAAAATCAGGGTCATACCTTTGGGTAAAACTAATGTCACAGTGATGACCATCAGTTATTGAATATCTACTCTGTGCTACGCGCTTTAAATAAATCCTTAATTCTTAAAACACTCTTGTGTTTTACTCCCATTTTTTAAGATGGAAAAACTGAGCTCAGAAAAGGAGAAGTGACCGCCAGTGTCACAGAGCTAGGATTTAAATTCAGAACTGTCCAACTATCCAGTCCAGGCTTTATAACACTAAATAATCAAAAGCTGAGTAGCGAGAACCAGAGAATTTAAGAAAAATAAGGAGTGTTTTGTTTAGAGAGAAGGAATTAAGCTCTCCAATACAAGGAGAAAGCATCAAGTTAGTTGTACTTGGGAAAGCTCTGTTTGTCCCTCAACCCAAAATAGCAGGTTTGAATTCACTTGTCCTTCACATGGTGGTTTTCCTAACTTTCCCAAAAGAATTTGGTTTGATGAAGAATAATTCACCTTCTTTCAGCTTCTTATATTTGAAAGGAAGATTTTCCTCTCTCCTTTTTTAAAATTTCAAAGCTCAAGAAAAGCGTTCTTGTGAACCCTTCTAACCTAATATAAAATCCTTTTTTACCTAACGTATTCAAAAATGTCTTCCACATAGTGAATATTTTGCCGTTTCTTAAAAATAATTACTGATTTTCTTTTGTAGATGGTGAGAGATGAAAACCTCAAGTTTATGAAGAATAGAGATGTGTACAGTAGTGATTATTTCAGTTTTGTTTTGTCTTTAGCATCACTGAATGCTGTAAGTACTAGTTGGCTTGTTAGTAGAGGACTAAGAAAGGAGCATAGTTAACTGTCAGCTCAAGCGTTCAGTGATTTATCCTCCCCCTCAGCTGTCACCAGTCAGATTAAATGCCCGGAACATTCGCACAAATGTGTCACTTCCTGGGTGATACTGAAATATAGGCAGTGCTCAGAACATGTCCTGCAGATTGTGAATGCACGGGTTTCCACATATTGGCATTTTCAAGTGCTTTTCAGTTTTATAAAGAATCTAAGAATAGCCATGAGGTGAGGTCAATGAATGTTGCACTTTGTGTAGATTAATTTGTCCTAATTTGTCATCAGACTTTACCAGACTCAAGATGAACTTCCAAGTATTTCTGTTCCTTGAGTACCGTGATTACAATTTGCCAGTAAGGGAAATACTTTCTTGGTCTGTTGACAGGCTACTTACCATCCCATGGTTTAAAGACTCTATTTTGAGAGGGGTTCATAAAAGAAATGAAGAAGATGTCTTTTCTTACCCTTTTTAAAAATTTAAATGGAACGCTTTCTATAATAAGCTGGCTAGATTTTTCTTAGTAATATTTAACTTTCTTACATGTCATCATTCAATTCGTAACATTCAATAATCTGTAAAACATCAGTGAAAAATACTCTCTTTTTTCCCTCTCTCTCAGACTAAATTAAAGCATCCATATTATCCTTGCATGGCAAAGGTGAGCTTACAGCTTGCTATTCAGTTCCTTTTTCAAACTTACCTACGGACAAAGAAAAAACTCAGGTGAGAAATGATATGTTTTGATTGTTGTGGCAGAAGGTACCAGTGAATTCAATTAAAATAGAATTTATAAATTCAAAGCATAGGCACCTACCTAATATATTCAGGTGATTAAGACATGGTTCCTATCGTGAAGGAGTTTCTAACCTCACAGGAAGGATAGATAAAGCAGAAAAAGCAAGGCATAAATGCTGTACATCTTTGGGAATTGGGCAAAATCATATCCAGATGGATGTGAGGATTGGGTAGGATGTGAGGATTGATATTCTCAGAGGATTTTGAAAGGTGAAAACAGAGAAACAGAGGGAGCAGTCTAGGTCGAAGGGGAAAACCTGAGACATGGACAAGACTTGCCTAAAGACCCGTGAATGACTAGTGTTTTGCTCACACATGTAAGGAACTCATTGAAAGGTCAGATGTGGGGTTTAGATGATGAACCCAGTGAGTGTCCTGAGTACCACAGAGGGGAGTTGAGACTGTGTTCAAGGGGAGATGGTGGAGGGTTTTTGAATAGTTTCTATCTTCGGTTCCTGGAAGGTGCCTGACACATTGTGGGTTCCGGGTACAGAGTTGCTGTGTGAGTGAATGGGTGAAGGGTGAAGAGTAGTTGCACACCAGCTGGAGCAGGTGCCCTGAGCAAGGAGAGACTCGGGGTGAGGAAGGCAGGGACAGTTACACCAGGGCAGTACGGGGAACTTCTCCAGGTATGGGGATGTTTGGGGAAAGATCTTTGCAGTCAGGAGACACTTGAGAAGAAACAAATAGAGTGGCAACTTCATTTTTAGGTGTAATAAAGATATATTAAATGATATCAATCTTTGTTATTTGATTGTAAAAGAAGACATAATATGTTCCTTTCTTTTAATGTGTAGGACTAAGGAAATGTTACTTTTATTGTGAAATTTGCTTGAGCTATGTATGCACTGCAGACTATTTTCATCTTGTTTATTTTTACCATTTTGGGGCATGAGAGAATGGAGGGGTGTTATGGGAGGTCACAGGTAGTACAGTCATTATACCTCTTTGTCTACCCAAATGTTTTTATCCCATAAAGTAGGAAATTAGTGATTGTAGCAATAAAATATAAAAACATTGACATAGTAACCTGTTCTGAAAGTGGGCATTTTACGAATGTGTAAATTAAGCAAAACAAAATGCCACAGTCAGGCATTTTTCCCAGTTGAAGTTGTTTGAAGAAGATACAGAAGATGAAAGTTAAAGTCTTTTTTTTTTTTAAAGATTTTATTTATTTATTTGAGAGAGAGAATGAGAGATAGCACGAGAGGAAGAGGGTCAGAGGGAGAAGCAGACTCCCTGCTGAGCAGGGACCCCCAATGTGGGACTCGATCCCGGGACTCCAGGATCATGACCTGAGCCGAAGGCAGTCGCTTAACCAACTGAGCCAGCCAGGCGCCCCGAAAGTTAAAGTCTTAAGACTTAAGCTTCTTCGCATTTTTTGGGGGGGAGGTGCAGGGGAATAGAAAAAATGCAAAGCCCTGGCTTCTGGGGCGCATGGAGCCATGTTGGTCATCGGTCATTGGGTATTTGACTTACCCTCTACCTCACCTCCCCAAAACAGGTTAAACAACAGTGACACTCCATAGGGTTATTTGCTAGGGCCGTGCTCCTTATATGTCTGTCTTTTTTTTTTAAAGGGTTGATACTGAAGAATGGATTGCCACTATTGAAGCATTACTTTCCAAAAGTTTTGATGCTTGTCAGTGGCTAGTTGAATATTTTATTAGTTCTGAAGGACGAGAATTAATAAAGTAAGTGTCAAGATCTTTTAATTAATTAAAAGAAATCTGTGTCTCTTCCAGTGGCTTGGAACTGCTGTTTCCTGTAACTATTTTTATTTCTACTTGAAATTACTTTTTTGATTGGAGTCAATTTTGAACTGTCTTCACCAGAAGCATGAGGAAATTTTCAGGTCACTCTAAAATCATTCTTTCTAAAACCGTCTCCATTGGACTAGACTCAGACGAGCGTTCAGTGAGTGCAGGGAGAGCATGTGTGCACATAGCCACGTGCTCACAGGCAAGCATGGCCTGAACTCCTCCTGTGGCTCAGGAGATTCCAGAATATGTCCCTCCCTCAGGGACTCACACTCTGATGGCAGGGAGGGGAGGTTAACAATCCTCGGTTCCTACACAGCAGTACCACAATTTTGTCTATCGATTCTAGCAAAAATAGTATTTTTCAAAAACTTACTGATTACTGTAATACCTATGGTAGTACATTTACCTATGTGTCTGTAATAAAAAATAATTTGCTTTTTCTGGTTAAAAGTCAAGATGCTCAATCACTATGGTTGTTTACACCTTACTCCCAGTCATCCTTGTCAGGTCAGCTTCTCTTGTCCTTGGGGAGTTCAGCACTCGTGCAGGGGCACCATGAGCTCCTCCTTCACCCCGCCTCCACTATACCTCCTCACCCCTCATGCCTGCCATGCCAGCACACCCCGCCTCCAGCTAAGGACCTTGCCTCAGACTTCACTGAGAAAGTACGAGTCACAGATGAGCAGACCTCTAGCCCTAGCACACCAAAGCCTGTTCTTTTCCTGTCTTTTCCTCCTGTTACTTTAGAGGAAATGTCCTCTCTCCTCAAAATGAATCTCTACATGAGCAAACCCTTTTATCAGCTCTCATTCATGCATCTTTACCATGTAGAATTTTTTACGGAGTACTTCCATCAGCATGCAGATATGCTCTGGTATCTCTCAACTTAGACAACGGGGAATTCAGAAATGCAAGCCCCTTCCACAGGGAGCTCACAGCCAGCCTGGTGGCACATTAGAGAGCTAATCGAAACTCTTGATCCCATATTCCTTTCATTCATAGGACTGAGCTCCAGTCATTTGCCTACTTGATCTCTCCATTTCTTTCTCTAATCTACCTCCTACAGCAACAAAAGTGTTTTGTTTTTTTTAAACAAACTTACTTCTTTGCTTGAAAGTTCTTCAGTCAATTCCTGTTACACTCCTAATAAGATACAATCTTTACCATAACCCACAAGGCCTCGAATATGGTCTTGTTTCACTTTCCTCACACTGGCTTGTTGATTCCTTTAACATGCTAAGCTTTGTTTTCCTGCCTAAAGACCCTTGCACCTTTACTCCCTCTATCTGGAACATTTTCCCATCCAGGACTGCATAGTAAGCACCTTCTTACCCTTCAGATGTCAAAGAGGCCATCCCCTCCTGATGACCTCGTCTAAAGCGAGTCTGCACAATTGGTCTGTTCTGCTCTTTTGCCTGTCCCTTCACTTAGGCTGGCTTCTTGAGGACAGAAGCTAAGTCTGGTTGGTTTCCTTCTGTACACAAAGAGCCTAGCACATAGCACTCAGATGTTTGTGCAGTTTGTGCATGCGTGCACACATGCACATAGTTCATAAAGAGAGCAAATAAACATCTCTGTGAAGTGTTGTATGTGCCTGTCCCTTTAGAGTTTGCATCAGAGACAACGTTTCCCCCGTTTTTCTACTGCAATTCCAAAGTCTCTTCCCAATAGTGAGAAGTTCAACATCATAGAATCATTTCTTTGGAAGAAACATGGCAAATATTTAGTTTATTTCCTTCTATCCAACCAGTCTTTTAAATATCGCCAGAAGAACTTGGTAACTCCTTTGGGACTATGTTTGGTTTCTTAGTGTTCCTGATGGTTAAGAATCCCAATGAATTATCTAATTGGTATTCTTCCTGAGAGAGTTTATTATATTTTTGTTTCTTTATCACTGTCAATTTATCACTATCATTTTGATTTTATATTTTGTAATTTTATAATTACTTCTTTACAGTTTTTAAGATAACTTAGGTTATCGTTGTTACAACTGAAGTAGCAATGTGTAGGGGATGCTATCTCTGAGATCAGAGCTTCTCAGTATAATCATTTTTTTAGGCAATGCTTAAATGTAACCATAATTGTAAAAATTTGAATTAGTACTAAGTATTGCTCGAAAATTGATCTAAAGAATTAAAACTACTAAACGAAGAATACTTAAAAAGTTTTTATTGTGGAAGCCAAGTAGCCAGAATGAGCACCCTGTCCTATACCGCTCCCCAGGTCAGGTTACCAGAGCTTTACCCATCTTGTTGCCCCTCCCAGCACCCAGCACTCACCACTCACTCACAGGCTTGCTTTTTTTTTTCTCTCAAGCATTTTACTTTTTTTTTTTTTTTAAGATGTATTTATTTATTTGAGAGAGAGAGAGCACGCGTGTGCATGCATGAGAGTCAGGGGGGTGGGCAGCAGAGGGAGAGGGAGAAAGAGACCCAAGCAGACTCCTCCCCCACTGAGCCCAGAGCCTGATGCGGGGCTCAGTCTCACAACCTTGAGATCATGACGTGAGCCAAAATCAAGAGTTGGATGCTCAGTCAACTGAGCCACCCAGCCGCCCCTTTTTCTCTCTAGTATTTTAAAGTAAGTCTTAGACATCATATAATTTCACTATAAATCTTCCAGCATGTATCTCCAAAGGTAGTTTTTTAAAAACTAAGCACTTTACCATGATCACACTAAACAAAAATAATATTTATATCACCTTAAACCCAGTCCATATTCAGATTTCCCCAGATAACTCAAAAAAGTTCATTTTACCACTGTGTATGTACAAATCAGGATCCAAACAAGCTCCACACGTTGCATTTAGTTTATATGTCTCTTAAGACTCTTGTAATCTGTAATTGTCCCTTTCCCCCACCACCTCCTTTTTTTTTCGTGCCATTTTTTTGAGGGGCAGACTGGTCATTTGCCCTATAGAATTCCTCACGTTCTAGATTTGTCTGTATTCTCATAGTGCCTCTGAGTGTCTATGATAGGAAATGTGGTGCAGCCCCTGGAGATACTCTTTCCAAAACAATTGTACCTGAATCTGAACAAGCCTCTAGAGCAAATATTACAGGCATACTTGTTACCCCTCTAACTTTCTTGTAGTTGCCCCTAGAGTCTTAGTGATTTTGAACACAGCCTTCTCAGTCTGGTGCAAATTAGGTAGCTAATTGGTAGCACTAACGGTTATGGGGAATGAGTAGCAGAGTGACCTCAGAAACTCTGCTCTCATGGGGCGCCTGGGTGGCTCAGTCGTTAAGCGTCTGCCCTCGGCTCGGGTCATGATCCCAGGGTCCTGGGATCGAGCCCTGCATTGGGCTCCCTGCTCTGTGGGAAGCCTGCTTCTCCCTCTCCCGCTCCCCCTGCTTGTGTTCCCTCTCTCGCTGTCTCTCTCTCTGTCAAATAAATAAAATCTTTAAAAAAAAAAAAAAGAAAGAAACTCTGCTCTCAGCGTACTCCTGAGAGGGGAGGAAGGAAATGTCAGTGCTGCCCTCAAACGGGGACCAGAGCAGCTTGCTGCTGGCACCTGGAAGACATGGTCCTCAAAACTCAGCTGTAGTTAAGTCTTTCATGTGGAATAATGAGAACTTCCTGCTAAGAAAATGAGAAAAGACAGGTGGGTTTTCACTTTGCTGATAGCAGTGTGGGTTGTCACATCCAAGTGAGCGTATGAAGCAGAGAACAAAGGCTGACTGTGGAGAAGCACGCTCTGGGGGCACTCCCATTCCACTCACCCCCAGAGCAGCGCTTCCGCCTGACCACGCCCCTCTGCATCGGAGGCCTCCTTCCCCACCGCTCCGCTGTGGGGGGGGGGGGGGGTAGGGTGTAAAGGATTGCAGTAGATTATGCACTTGCAGTGCCCAAGATCATGGAAGCACCTGATCAACCTTGACTGCTGTGGTCATCACCATCATAGACAAAGAAAGGGGGGAAGCATGACCTCTTGGGCTGCAAATGCTCGTATAGGGGGGTTAGGTAACAAGGCCTGGGGAGGGAGAGGAAAGGAAAAGGGTAGAAATGGTGCAGAGGTGGAGTGGGGGGGGCTCTCTTGACTGTGAACTTTAGTTATCTTATTCTGGAAAATTCAAAGGGAAGGGTGCCCATGGGGGAACTACTGAGTGAACAGAATTTATAACGTTTTAGGTTCTTTGCTTTCATATCTCTTTAGATCCATGTATCTGTTACTCTATTACATTTGTACAGATGGCTCATTTTTTAGAAGGGGGAAAATATGCTTTTCAGTGTCCAGGGGTCTGGTTTTCCTGTTTGGCCTTCTTTCTTCATCACAGTAGCCTGTGAGTGTGTCCCAAAGCTCTCAGGAACCTTGACCCAACATCTTGGAGGGATTTCGTTTCTTGGGTAGTAGGTGGGCCTGAGGTTGGTTTATCAAAATCCATTTTGCTTTCTCAGTGTGCATCTTTTCTCTCTCTGTGTTTTAGGATTTTCTTGCTGGAGTGCAGTGTGAGAGAAGTGCGAGTTGCTGTGGCCACCATTCTGGAGAAAACCCTAGACAGTGCCTTGTTTTATCAGGATAAGGTCGGTCTCATTTCTTAGACGTTATTTATACATTCTGTTCCTACCAAGTGTTCTAAATTGCACATAATAAGAAGGAGACCCTAGGATTGGAGTTGGTAATTTCCCCACCTAGAATGCACCTCCCGTGGACTGCCTTTCTGATAAATGCCAGGGTAGAAGGCATGCTGTCCTTGCCTCCTCCTATCCCAGGAGTCAGGGCAGGCTAGGGATCTAGGTCTGCTCTGATCTGCTTCAGGATTTCCTAGAGCACTCCTTTTTCAGAGTCTTCTCTCAAGAGTCTGTGTTAGATTTCGCTGAACTGAGACTAACATGAGTCTAGAGACTCTAGTCTAGATGAACAGGCGTTTTGAGCTGCACTTGACTTTGTCTCTTTCCTACTAAGCTATTTGCATGTTACAAATCCGGCAGTTGACAGCCAAACCAAATAGTGCCGTCCATCCAGGAGCAGTGGCCAAGATAGTTTCTTCATTGGTCTCTATTACTCCCTAATCTTTGTTCCTGTTCTTCTGAATTTCTTCTTCCTAAGTCTATTTTCTGCAACGTACTTTCTGGTTCACAGTTCCACACATGCGAAAACAAACCATGGTATTTATTACCGTCCTCAATCCCCCCAAATTTTAAGTCTTAGGGAAATAAATGACATATACTGTAAGTCTGATTATTCAATCTGTTATTAAGTCCTAACAAATATAGCACTTCTTCCCAAGTTTGCTGTTTCAAACAGCTGACACTACATGGAAAACTTTGAAAAATGTTATTTGCAGATCTGATTGGCTCCTTGTAGACATTGGCTGGAGGCAGTGTGTCTCAATAAATGAAATGCAAATTCTAGGAATTGCTGCTTCAGATCCAGATGTTACTGTGCTGTTCAACCTTGAGCAAGTCCTTAAAGAAAGATGCTAACCCAGTTACAGGACCTGGCACCCTTCAACATTGCCCGACCCAGAGGTCACTGTTAGACCTCAGGAGCTTTGCTCAGCCCAGAGTGAACAAGGAGGTCAAATACACCCTTCAGGGAGGGCCTAGAAGAAGACCGTGTCTCAGTTCCAGGAATTGTAAAGAAGCTGACGTTTGCTCTGAGGCACTGGTTTTCAGTCAGCTTAAACAGCAAGACCATTTTTCAAACTTCACCTTACCTGGATGCAGAATATATAAAATCGGTCCTTGGGAGCCACTTAGGACAGTTTGGATACCATTGCTCTGAAATATCCCCATGGAGCTTTTCTAAGATACTTAACATAAGAGTCTCTCACTGTCCTCCTTCCTCCCGTGTGCCAACCCAAACAGAGGATAAAAGCAGAATTAGTGCAGTCTCCCTACAGATGGGGTTAGGCTATGGCACAGTAGTCCACCAACCTCTCAAGGCAGGAGCACAGGTGGTAGGAAGGGAAGGGAGTGGTGGAGGACATAAGCGTGCAAGCCATCGCCTCAGTGAATTCTGTCCACTATCCAGCTGATGTATTTTATGTCTGTTTCCCCCCCATCATGGAAATGGTGCCTCTGGCCACCCACTTTATATTGTAAAGTACTTTGAAAATGAGGTGCTATATAAACGTGGGTCTTACTGTATTTATAATGAGTGTGACAGGACAGATGGGAATATTTCAGAAGCCTGTGAACACCATCTTCAGGGGAGATGAACTAACAAGCGTAGTAAGCTGGTCTTAATTCTCCAGTCACAGATGCATTTCTAGGGACTTGTCCAAAACCAGTTGGGGTGGGAGGGAAAGAAGAAGCAATGTAATAACCAAAATGGTTTCTAAACAAATAAAATGTTTTTCAAAGCTTTCCATGAGGCGTCAGCGGGCTTTCAAGTAAGTTCACGGTTGAGTCGATATTGCCGTTGTCATTCTGTCAGGCTGTTGCTCTCCATTTGCTCCATTGGCTTGATTTCTGGCCCCTATGCCTGTGTCTGTGTTTTTTATTCTTTGCATCTGTGATTATGTGAAGAAGTAGCATAGTGGAGGGAGGGATTCAGAAGTTTTCCTCTAAACCCCCTGCTTTCTTTTAAGACACAGAGAGAAATTGGCTCTGCAGAAAATGTGGCCATTAGCCATGGAGTCCTGCCCTTGAGTCTGAAATCTAGAAAACAAGACTAGGCTTTCCTCTTAATGGTTTCTACAGTACCAGTCTTTCCCTGGAACATAAAGTGATGATTCTGTTTTTGCTCCCCAAAGCATAAATCCATCTGAATCTGAGACTGGATTGTATCGATCAGACTTGACTTTTGTTCTTACGGTGATTTACTTCAGATTAACCCTGTTACAAATGTCAGTCTTACATTCTTTTTCTTTACGTGGTTTCATCTTTCTTCTAACCAGTTAAAAAGCCTTCATCAGTTACTGGAGGTACTACTTGCTCTGTTGGATAAAGATGTCCCAGAAAACTGTAAAAACTGTGCTCAGTACTTTTTCCTATTCAACACTTTTGTACAAAAGGTAAGTGATTTTTTTCTAGTATCTTTTCCTAATAGAGCAGATTTCTAGTCCAAAGGAATTTTTTATACATGGAAAAAATTTGTATTGGTCAATACTGGATTTAAAGATAAGGTTTCATGAGGGTCTCTTAAGAATTTGCATCTGTGGGCTCTGTTGCTTGCCAGAATTCTGATACAGCAGATGTAGTTACTGAAGGCAGCGGGAGGCTGCAGTAGGACCAGGGCCTCAGTGCATGTGTAGCAGCCACTGCGGAGCCGTGTGAGCTTGTTGAAACCCCAGAGTTCTAACAGGTACTTCCTGTACGTAAATTACAGCATTTAAAAACTTACCCCTGACAACTTCTCGATTAACTGTGTTTTTAATACAGATTTTTGTCGGGATAGACCTGTAACTTGTCATTGTCCATATCTTGTGACAGCAAGGTATCCGGGCCGGGGATCTTCTTCTGAGGCACTCCGCTCTGAGACACATGACCAGCTTTCTCCTCGGGGCCAACCGGCAAAACAACCAGGTAACGCCCGCTGCTTTATGGCCCCATGCGATGGCCATGGTTTTGTTGCCTCATGGTTTCTCTCTGTGGCGATGAACATACTTCACCTCATAAGAGTCCAGGTGCTGGTACTACATAGCTTTTAAAGTTCTTTGGACTGCGATTGTTTTTACAGCCTCCTGGCAGAGTTTAGTCTGAAGATACCATGGAAATGACTAACGAGACTATCAGTCAAAACGTGTCCTAGGAGGAAAGATGGGCTCTGACTAGGGGGTTGCAGAAGCCTTCAGGAAATAGAGGCACTGGGGCCTCCTCGTGCCCTCAGGGACTATGGGCAAGGCTGTACCGGCGGAGGTTGCTGGTGTGGGGGAGCTTGTAATGGGGGGGGGACGCGGCCACGAGGCGGAGCGGTGTGGCCTCGCGATGCCTGTCCACATACAGCGAGAGGGAGGTTGTCTGTGGCAGTGGAGCTAGCTAGATCCCAGGATGGCTCTCCTGCTTGGCATTTCTGTGCTGGCATGTTTCTCCCATCACCGTATGTCCTCTGTTTGACAGATTTAAATGTGAAAAATGTGACCATGCACTGATGGTAAGCGCTGCTTACGCAGCACCTCTCATGCCCCAGGCACGCTGGTTACTTTACGCGCCATGCCTGCTGTAGTTGAGTAAGATGAGCATTTTCCTCCCCATTCTCAGGCAAGCCTCAGAGCTCAGAGAAGTGACTCGTGTAAGGTCACAGAGCTAAGGCATCGTGGAGCAGGGACTCAGACCCACCTCCGCCTTCCCCCCTCCATAACACATGGTGTACACGGCACATGTTCCTTTCTGAGGGGCTCCCCTCAGCCTCCTGTCGTTCCGCCTGTTGCTCTCCCCAGCACTCCCAAGTACTGCCAACACAGCACGCTCTGTGTGTAGGTAGGGTGTTGAAATTCACAGTGTCTTTGTTCACTGCACACTCTTTCCTTTCTGGGACTCCAGTGACACTGGCAGTTGATTGACGTTGACTGTAATTTAAATAAGATTTAATGTAATTAATAGTGTTACATAATCCATATTGTTTTACCTTTATGGAGCACACATAATGTGGAAAACATTTTCACTTTTCGTGTTTCGTTGGATCCTCACAACCACGAAGTGGGCAGGTAGGTCCTCTCTAACGTCGCATGGAGAGGTTAGGTGCAGTTACGGTAAAAAGCTTGCCCACATCCACCTAGCACGGTAAATAGCACAGGAGGGCCCGGCCACCAGCTCCCCAGCCTCCCGGGTTTTTCCCATCGTACTGGGGTACAGGAAAGTTACCCAGCACATCAGAAGCGTTCAGTACCTAACTTGAATAGAGAAATGGAATGATTTTAGAACACAAGTTAATGTGTCTGTAGGAAAAAAACACTCTTCAGCTAGCTTAAAACCCATGACTTCCTTCTACTTTGATCTCTTCTACTATCAAACGTTGAGAAGAATCATGGCTCAAAATAGCATGAGCCAGCCCATCCTTTCCCTTCCTTTTCATATCGTTTCTAACCAAAACTCTAACATCCAGTCTATCTTCTCTGTCGACAGATACGTCGGTGGAGTTCAGCACAAGCACGAGAATTTGGGAATCTTCATAATACAGTGGCATTACTGGTTTTGCATTCAGATGTCTCGTCCCAAAGGAACGTTGGTGAGCTTTCACATATCTTTAATCCAGCAGAAGAATGAGAAAATGAATTTGTCGATAATGCAATGCATGGAGACTAATAATGTTAGCATTTAAATGAATATTACTTCCCATTTGGCTATTTGATATTTGAGGAACACTTTAAAATTTTTTGTTTTAGTGCATGTTAAATTTCACTCTATTTTATTAGTTCATCACAAGAGAAAGTCAAATCATTTATTTGGTGGGATGGGGTATACAAGTATTAAAAAAACACTCTGGGATTAGAGGCTAATTCAGAGTTCATTCATCACCATAGTTGGCACGGCTAATCTAGTGGGGAAAATAGCCAAGTGTGGGTTGGAGTTTCCTAGCATTGTGAACTTGACCAAGCCACCTGACCTTTCTGGTCCTCAGTACAAAATGGAAATGTTAAAAACATAATTCCCCAGTGTAATGAGAACTAATCAGATAAAATGTTAAAGTACTTTGTAGAGCTAAAGAGGATTCAGATGTAGCTTATGTCGTTGAAATGTGTTTGAATGTAAGATGTATTTGGTACCTTTCCTGTTCTGTCCCCCAAAGTCAGTAGCTCAATCCTCATTTTGTGCAGCTGATTTACATGTTGCCTCCATGCTTATCCAGTGTTCTAATCTATGTGCGTAGCACGTTTTTATACTGCTTCTAGGCCTTGTCAGGACAGCACCAACAGCAATAATAATAATAACACAACAAAGCAGCTGAAAAGTATCCAGGGTTTTCTGTGTGCTGTGTCTCCATGGAGCTCTGGGCTATGTGTTTAATCCTCTCCACAAGCCTGTGAGGCATGGTCCCCTTCCACAGACGGGGAAGCCAGAGCATGGCCAGGCTCGTAGCCTGCACAGGCCTCAGCTGGGAAGCAGCATAGGGCGCAGGTTGTGAGGCATGCCTCTGACCACCAGCAGCTGTGGCAGGCGTTCATGTGGTGTGACCAGGAAGATCTGCTAGAAATCACAGAGCGTCGCTGTGCTCTGGGGAGCGCTCAGTGGCTATGAGGCAGTATGCTTCCTTCACTCTGACTCATACACTTGAAAAGACAAGGCTGTCTACCTAACTTGGGAGTGCAGACAGGTTTGTAAAAGAAAGAGTGCAGGTGCTTGTTTTCTAGTACGTGGGGTGACTCACCCTCTCCCTGTGGGTCAGTTCTGCTTAGCATAGGTGGTGATGGCCAGTATTTGAGGGCAGTTGTTGGAGCAACAAGTGTCTTGTCTGGTGTCTCCTCAGAGGCATTTGGCCATTTTCTGTCATACACTATTTATATTTTTACTTCTGTGAAAGATTGTCTTGGGAGATCTAAATAGTCACCCCGACAACTTAGGCACACACTGCGAGAAGTAGGTCCATGTTTTCTCCTGTCTGCGTGCCCGGCTTCCCCACTAGGCCGTAAGGGAACAGGCTCTAAGTACCGAGCCATCTCATGTGTGAATCTCTAGAGAACCGCTTCACCTTGTAGGTGTCTCTCTCATGAAATAACATCAACTGAGACAGGCTTGGTTTCTTTGGTCTCCTAAAGCTCCTGGTATGTTTAAACAACGGCCACCCATTAGTGTCGCCCCCTCCAGCCCCCTGCTGCCCCTCCACGAGGAAGTAGAGGCCTTGTTGTTCCTGTCTGAAGGAAAGCCTTACCTGTTAGAGGTATGTACTTGGTCTTCTGGAGCCTTTTTTTTTCTTGTCATTGTCTACTTGAGGAAAAATGCCTTTTGTAATATTCCATGTGTCACTGTGATGTTAAGAGAAATGGTTCTTTCAAATTAATATTTCTTCCTGGGTATATGTCAGAAAGAAATGAGCAGCTGAAGAGAATTTTTATTAGTCCTCTCTGCAACCAGGGATCGGACCTCCGGGTCCAGCCCAGCTAATTTCCCCTCCAGGTCTCAGGAGGAGGTGAACGACTCTTCAGCAATCACAGATACTCAGTTTACTCTCAGAGGATCTTGTTCCCCATCTTTTGTGTGTGTCTCTGGTCCTGGAATACCACAACTCTGGAGCACACGTACTTTATAAACCGCAGGAGTGTGGGAGTGGGCTGCTCACGGCCGTCCGTTGCACCACACACTGTGCGGCCCATCTGCAGCCTGGGCCCCTTCCCCTTCTGCCCAGAGCTACCTCCTCTTGAGAACTTAATCCTCCAGTTCTTCTTCCAAAACTTGATTTACATGTATAAACCCATGAGCCGTGTGTCACGCTGGTTTTTTAATCATGTCAATAGTGCTGTGCTATGTATCTCTTTTTTTTTTAAGTTTTTTTAGCTTAACATTGTTTACTTTGGGGATCTGTCCGTGATTCTTTTAATTTATTGCTGGGAGCATACATTTGGCACATTTCCCTTTGAAAATCTGATGAAAGTGACTCCCAGGAAAAAGTGCACATTTGCAGATTTTGTTCAGACAGACTTAGTCCCGTAGCAGTTTTAAAGAAAGCCTATTTTGAGGGGATGTTGAAGATCTTAAGTCTGAGTATATTTCCGTTAAAATCAGAAACAACAGATCGACAGTTAACTGTGACCTAAGAAAACTTGACTCCTTTTATGCTCCCGCACTAGGTAATGTTTGCCTTGCGAGAGCTGACGGGCTCGCTCCTGGCGCTCATCGAGATGGTGGTGTACTGCTGTTTCTGTAATGAGCATCTCTCCTTCACCGTGCTGCATTTCATTAAGGTAGGGCCTCAGTGAGGCCTGGCAAGAGCTGAGAGCCTGCCACGGACACTCCAGGAAGTATTCCTCCGCCTCCAGGCAATAGGCTTCTTTTAATAACCTCGGTTGCTTTCCCTAAAATCATAAAAATAGTACAGGCTCATTTTAAAAAAAATAGAGAATAGAAAGAACTCAGAGTCTCACCATTCACTGATAACCACCATGAGCATTCTCCCAGGTCTCCCTTTATTTTCTCTGCGTTGGAATTCTACTGTCTTTGTGATTCTTTGTCTTTTTTTTCACTTGACATTAGAAGTATTTCCCCGTATCATTAAGTTATCTCTGAGGATATGTCATCTTCTTGTGTACCATAATTTACTTAGCCATTCCCTTCCTAGTGAGGCATGTTTGTACTGGGCTCAATATTTAACTATTTAGAACATATTTCATAGTTAATGATATGCTGCGGTGACCATTATCATGTAAAACGGTTTTCCAATTTCGGTCCTGTTATCATCACCATTTTACAGTTGAGGAAACTGAGGCACAGAGTAAGTGACTCTCACCCCGTGTCACACAACTAGTAAGTGGCAGAGTGGGAATTTGAGCATTGGCAGTCTGGCTCCAGGGCTGTGCTCTGAACCATGTTGTTCACTGCCTTTCTGGGGATTACCAGAAAAACTGCACATATTTTTATTAGGTTTTTGTTTTTTTTAATTTTTCATCTTTAATTTTGAATTACAAGGATAATACCTGTCTGCATTTTTTTTGTGAAAAATTAAAACCTACAAATAAGGCCAAAGTCCACTTGAGCCGCCACCAACCAACCTTGTCCCCTGTCCGCCCTTCCCCAGGGATCAGTACTGTCACCTGGATATGTGTCCTTGCAGGCCTCTGTCTGTGAATGTACACTGTTTATAGTCGTCCCTGCCCACGGGATCTCTGCCACGCTTCGTGCCTGCCCCGGGATTTGTAATAGTGACACAGGTAGCACGAACAGGCAGCAGCTGATCAGGGGACTGTGTGTTTAGGAAATCGTGTTTGCCGCCTTAGGCAGGAAACACATTTCTTAGGAAAATGTGTTTGCCTTCAGCCTCTTTCCGTGCAGCCCCGTATCAGAGGTGATTGAGTTTTTCTTCTTACCCTTCACTCATTATATGACCTCAGGCGATTTCCTCGTCTATAAAGTGGAGGGAGGTATGACTTGACCTCACAGAGGGTAAAGATGCGGTGGCCCTGGCGCCTCAGAAGGGCGGTATTGTAACGTCGCGTCCTCTCCCGCAGTACACACGCACGAGGCTGCAGGTGCACAGAAGTGTGACTCTTAGGAACCCTCACGCCTTCTTTAGCAGAAAGGAACTCTTGGCAGAGTTTTCTGTGTCATAAGCTGACTTTTCTTAACATACGTCCCTCATAGCGTACTTACCCCAGAGCACATATCCTGGAAAACAGAACAGGATATGTATGAAGGAAACAGAAACAGAAATTTGGGCCTGTTCACTTAAAATTCTTTCCTTTCTTTTCTGTCTTTCTTCCTCTCTCCTTCCTAATGTCATAGTCAAGTGGGACAGCGTGGCAGTGCTGCAGTCCATGGAGACTGCATTAGCTCCAGGTTTAGCATTCGGGCAAGCTGAGGCCCAGCAGGGGCAAGTGATAGTGCTAGAAGTAGAACTTGAGGCCAGCCCCGTTGCTGGCCACTCTGACGGGCTTTCCACTGAAGACTCACCAGAATCTTTATGCTTTTAAAAAATATTACAGAACCAACTAGAAACAGCTCCACCCCATGAGTTAAAGAATACATTCCAACTGCTTCATGAGATACTGGTAAGTGAAAGATGTTCTGATCCTCTTGTGTTGTTGATTAAGTTTACTAGTCAGCACGTGTTTGTAAACAGAAAAGTGTGTGCCTTTGTGTCGTTTTGCACTCACTTGGTCTGCACTTATGAGTCCTCTTTAGGCCAGTCAGGTTTTTGTCATTACTGGCTGAGAGGTGAGTGGTAGGAGACCAGGGAGGGAGCTGGACAAGTCCAGGAGGGACAGTGCAGAGAGCCAGGGAGCGTGGACAGCCTCACCTTGCGTGGGGGACCGTGCTATGCACAGACATCGTCCCCTTTAAACCTCATGATAACCATCAGAGGTAAATTGCTGGCTCTACAGTTCATTCGAATCTAAGACACCATTGGCTTTCTATGTGGGCTACTAAAAATACTGCTTACAAGCCACAAAACTGGAATGTAATTGACTGTAGGATGTGCCCCAGTTTCAGAAGTATGAAAAGCAGGGGAAAGTTCAGTTGTAAGCAGTGGACATGCTGAGTGAAGAGGGATATGCCCAAGGCCACCCTCGAATTAAAGTGACAGAGCCAGGATTTGAGCCAGGCAGCTGGCCCCAGAGCTTGTGTGCAGGGACTGTAAGTACGTAAGTGGCATGGCCAGAAGAGGGAACTGAGGAGGGCTTGGGGAGAAAAGCCCAGACCAGATCATGAAAGGCTGCCAGTTACCCAGAGCACGTGGGCTTTTTCCCGTTAGGCCCCTGGTTGCACACAGGTGGGCAGGTTCTGCCTCTATGCCTATTATATTTGACCCAGAGTTGTTCTGTTTTATGATTTCTGGCTTCTGGCCTATCCTGAGAAACCAGGTAGTGTGATGAATCGGCCCCGTTTCGCACCTGCCCCCATCCCCTAGAGCAGTCAGCTCGCCCCTTCTGATGAGGCACGTGCTACCCAGTCGCCCTCTGTCCTCGCTGCCCCATATCATTGTACCTAGCCCACTTTGTCCGTTTCTTGTCATCCTGGCCTCTGTAGATGTTTCAGTTGCAACCTCTGCCGTCACTGATGGGCACTATGGGGAGGCCTTAACAGGACAGTGACGTGACTTGATTTAGGTTAGAAAGGTTCCGCTGGCACTTGTTTTGAAGGACTGACTGAAGAAGGAAGCCAGGTTGGAATTGGAAGACCACATAGGTGTGGTCTCCATGTGTTTGGGAAAGAGAAACCGTAGACTTTGGTGACTGGGTGTGAGCCAATGAGCGCCCAGCCCCAGGCTCACTAAGCAGAGGGAGAGACCAGGTTCCCTCTAGGTCCCTAAGACTTAACATAGGCCTGGGCACAGAGTGAGCATTTAATAAACCCTTCTGAACAAGGACAAACATCATGGATGGCATTTGTAAAAAGCCTATCTCTGGTCCTTTACCTCCTTTTTGGTCCTAATACTTTTATAAAATACAAAAGATCGTTGCTCCTCAGGAGTCGGAGTGTGTATTGTTTGCTCAGCAGCAAACCACTGACGTTACTGCCCTGCGCACAGGTCAGTGCCAGGCAGTAGAAGTCCAGCCATGAGCAGGACAGTTTCAGCCCTGTGGGGCGTGGCATAAACCTCCTGGCAGCAGCTAGAGCCTGTATCGGAGCAAAACTCCAACATGGTCTTGGTAAACAATTTAGACCCTAAACCTCTTATCCTTGGGATCATGAAATATACAACCTTGTAGCCTACAGTAGCTTCCTATGGAGAACTATAGAGGTAGCAAGTAAGAACACAGAGATAAGAAATGAATGCGTCTTCAACTATTACTTAATAATTTTTCATCTTTAGTTTAAAATTTAAGGAGCGCCAAGCTGGCTCAGTCAGTAGAACATGTGACTCTTGATCTTGGGGTCATGAGTTCGAGCCCCACATCAGGGAGTAGATTGTACTTAAAATAAAATAATAAAATAATATTTAAGATACTGTTGAGATACAAGCCAGTGACACGTTGTTGTTCGTGTATATTGGGTTTTGTTAAGTTAGGAACTAAATTAATCTCTTGAACAGAATCTTTTTTTTTTTTTTTAAGATTTTATTTATTTGACAGAGAGAGACACAGCGAGAGAGGGAACACAGCAGGGGGAGTGGGAGAGGGAGAAGCAAGCTTCCTGCAGAGCTGGGAGCCCGATGCGGGGCTCAATCCCAGGACCCCGGGATCATGACCTGAGCCGAAGGCAGACGTTTAACGACTGAACCACCCAGGCGCCCCGAACAGAATCATTTTTAAAACACACCACATGGTCTCATACAAGTTCCTTCGTTCATTTACCAGTCTTTGTCTCCTTCTGTCACAGGTCATTGAAGATCCCATACAAGTGGAGCGAGTCAAATTTGTATTTGAGACAGAAAATGGATTATTAGGCAAGTAGCCTGGCCTTCCTGAGAAATGTCTGTAGCAGACGCACAGACAGCCTGTTGTTCTGGCTGGCCTCCTCCCCGACTGGTCTGCCCCGGCACTCGGCCCCGGCGCAGGTCAGCGAGGGCTCCGGGAGAGGCCTGTTGGGGCCGTGGGCTCCCGCGTTCCAGTCAGGAGATGTGACACCAGAGGATCTTACCAGCTGGACTCTCTCCCCCTTGAGTCAGCAAAGTGCAGCTCGGGGTCCTGTTACTGGGTCAGCTAAGAGTTAGGGGTGCCGTGACTTTTTTCAACAAGCTAAAGGCTACTTTCTGATGCCAGAAATCTTTCAATCCCCTTTGCAGCCATTAGGGAGGGAAAAACTAAAACCTCAGGCTCAGGATATTGTCAAGCTCATGAAATGGGATTGGTTTTATTTTTTTACCTGTGGTATTAATGCATCCAAATTTCTCTTATCTACTCATAAAAGCTTTTTGCAGTTTTCTTTTTCAGAAGGCTAAAGTGCCTTTAATGAGCTGTTTCTTAGAAAAAGTGTGGTTAGAAATTGTCCTCTCCAACACCCACCACCCCACCAGTATTTCCAGTTAATCTGAGTCATTTTAGATTTTGCTCTGTGGCAAGAGATTGAAGACCTCTTCTTATTGCAGCAAAGTAATGTGAGCTAAAAAGTTGTGTAGCTGCAACATTGCAGGCCACCAAGTGGCGCCCAGCTTCGCCGGAACTTCCAGACCATACGCTCCTCAAGAGTCCACACCAAGGATTATTTCTTTTTATATCCACAAAGCACAGAGAGTAAGCATTTGTTGAACCTAACGCATAACATAAATTTCCATTTATCAAACTGAAAGTGTTGTAACCGCTCTTCTGTCAGGAGCATGGAAAAGTTTAGAGGTCTGAGTGAATAATCAGCTGTGGAGGTTTGAGCTTCTTTTCAGTTCTCCCAAAAATCAAACTCCCACTGCCACATATGTTCCTGGAATACCATTGGAAGCAGTGTCTCTGCCCATTACAATTTGGGGGATCCTATTGAGCCACACTGCCATGCTTTGTGTTAAGTGCCCTCTCTGCTACTCAAACCAGTTGGTTGTGAGTGCTCAGGGGAAGAAGGCGGCATTCCTGGGACCCACTTTCCGTGTCATGCTTTCCTCTCACAACTCCCTCTTCTCTTCACTCAGCCCTGATGCACCACAGCAACCATGTGGACAGCAGTCGCTGCTACCAGTGCGTCAAATTTCTCGTAACTCTTGCTCAAAAGTAAGTATCGACTCAGAATGCAGGGAGGAACTGGTGTCTTCAGTTACAAGTCAGATAGGACCGGGAAACCAGTCTCCCTTGGTTTAGTTCCTAGAGTCTGACTCAGGGCATGCTTGCTTGGATGGTTCGGAAACCCAGTCACGTGATCTCGGAGAGATGTGAAGGGGGGTGTCAGAGGAGCCGCAGATTTTATGGAATCCAAGAAAAAGGCTAAATCAGCAGGCCTTGTGCAGGAAACGCAGGAATCAAAACAGATTCGGGTACCTTCCCAGCAAGAGTTCATGAACTTTGGTTTGAGATAGCTTTCAGTAATGTAGCTTCACTACCAAGTCCGTCAGGTTCTAGGTCCCCGCTTTCAAAACAGTCTCTCAAGAGACAGAACATGTCATAGCTCCTTAGACTCGTGACCCCAGGCACTGTGCTCTCTCATTTAATGTGTGCACCAGCTCTGTGAGGCCAGACTGCCAGCCCCATGTCACGGGCGGTGTGAGGGCCGTGCCTGTAGTTGGAACGAGGGCTGCAGCACAGGCTCACGGCCTTCAGGGCAGAGGCTCGCTCTTTATCTAACGGCGGCACACTACATGCAACATCACATCTGTCGTCTTAACCCTCTTTAGGCATCCCCATCGGTGGCATTAATAAGTTCCTTCACTTTATTGGGCAGCCGTCACACCATCATCTCCGGAACGTCTTCATCTTCCCAGACTGAAGCTCTGTCCCCACCCAACACTAACCCTGCACTCCCACCCCTGCTTCCCCCCAGCAACCACCCTTCTGCTTTCTATGAATTTGACGATTCCAGGTGCCTCCCCTAAGGGTAATCGTGCAGGACTTGTGCTTCTGTGCCTGGCTCATTTCACTTAGCCTGAGGCACTCGGGTTTATCCGTGTTCTAGCCTGTGCCGGAACTTGCTTACTTTTTTAAGGCTGAATACCACCCCCTTGTACGGCTGTACCACGTTGTCTTGGTCCATTTATTAGTCGACAGCCACATGGAAAGCAAAGGTTCTCAGTGTTAGAAGGGGCCTTAGTGGCTTGCTGCCTCAAACTCCACTGGGTAGTATGTGGGCCAGCAGTGCGTGGCTGCCACTGAGTCCGCACCCAGCCTTCCTTATAAGCGTCACTGATTTTGCTCCAGATTTTTACTGACTCTTAAGCATGGGAATTGCCATCCTTGGGTTTGTGCAAAATAAGAGTAAGAAATCTGTTGAGCCTCAGCTGCTGCATGTGAGTGTCCTCAGCAGATGAACTGAGAGCCTGGTCGAAGTAATGCGTGAACGTGCCTTTTCCAGATGACATAGCATTGTGGACACAGATGGAGACCATCCTGCCACAATCGTGGGTGCGTTAACTAGGCTTGATGTTGGCAGCGTGACAGCATAAGTACTTGCCTGAGTGGCATTTCCAAATCGTGATGGGGCCGCATGGTATGTCTGATGCGTGTCCTCCATCCCTCCATTCTATACACAGTGTCGCCATCAATACTGTCTTTGAATGTGAAGGACAGCTTTCCAAGTGGGCAAGGAAAAATGCAGAGAGAGGGCTCCAGGACCACACTTTAAAATTGTCTTTCCACTAATATTCTTATTCAAATCACAAAAATTTAAAGACCAGTTTGATTCTTTTAAGAATCATTTCTCTTATTAAATAGATGATGTGTTGTGGGGGTTCTTTTGTTTGTTTTATTTTTTAGTTTCCGTCTTTGAACTGTGATAGAACTGAGTGGATGAGGTCGTTCTAGATAAGAGACTTTTCACTACATATTTACCTTTTTCTGCTTCTCGAAGTTTACACATGGGAGTGTATCCAAACCAAAACAAGTAAAAACAATAGAAATACAACTGAACTTTAGTGAAAGTTGCATCTGTGTATCGAAATCAAAAGGTAGTGTAGATGAAACAAGTATATTTGCAAGGAACGCATTTGGCTCATACAACCCCCCCCCCCCCAGGTGCCCTGCTGCTAAGGACTACTTCAAGGAGAACTCCCACCACTGGAGCTGGGCGGTGCAGTGGCTACAGAAGAAGGTAACTAACTGCAGCTCCAGCTTTGCTGGCGGTCACACAGGAATCAGTAACAGCACATCTCGTCAGGGAAAATCTCTTCATTTGGAGACTGGCCTCAGAGTTATTTTCAGACTTCCAACTTTTTTCAGTACAGTTGATACCTATCTCTACGCATGAAGTTCATGTGTCGATACAGTGTCTGAACTTCATAGGTGAGAGAGCAGGGGTGAATGTCTGAGACCTGGTGGTTCACTGAACTCGAGAGTGGACGTAAAATCCTCCCGGTGTGATAGATCTGGGTCCATCTGTGTGCCGTGTTAGATGCTTTTTATGTTCAGATACTCACGTGGGCTTGTTTGTCGTGTCTGATGGCGTTTTTGACCTTCCGTCTCAGATGTCAGAACATTATTGGACACCACAGAGTAATGTCTCTAATGAAACATCAACTGGAAAAACCTTTCAGCGAACAATTTCAGCTCAGGTGAGGCTTCTCTTTTGGTTTTGCATGGCTTCAAATCCCATAGGTAGGATTTTCAGTGTGTTTCTCAGAAGCCACAGCCTCCGAGACAAGAGGTGTAGGTTAAAAATGAGAGGGGGCTGGGGCGCCTGGGTGGCTCAGTCAGTTAAGTGTCTGCCTTCAGCTTAGGTCATGATCCCAGGGGTGCTGCGATCGAGCCCCGCATCGGGCTCCCTGCTCCGCGGGAGGCCTGCTTCTCCCTCTGCCTGCCGCTCCCCCTGCTTGTGCTCTCTCTCTCGTCAAATAAATAAAATCTTTAAAAAAAAAAAATGAGGGCGCCTGGGTGGCTCAGTTGGTTAAGCAACTGCCTTTGGCTCAGGTCATGATCCTGGAGTCCCAGGATCGAGTCCCACATCGGGCTCCTTGCTCAGCGGGGAGTCTGCTTCTCTCTCTGACCCTCTTCCCTCTCGTGCTCTCTATCTCTCATTCTCTCTCTCTCTCTCAAATAAATAAATAAAATCTTTAAAAAAATAAATAAATAAAATAAAAAATAAAAAAAAAAATGAGAAGGGGCAGAAGAGGCGAATTTCTGTGAAGACAGCATGTTGTTGGGCAGTTGGCAAATTATGTGCCAGAAGAAAAGTAGTGTGGGTCACAGAGGTTGAGGGGCGCGCTGGTGGCTGCTGGGCGGGCACCACCTGGAGGCTCCCGCTGCCTCCAGCAATCAGGTGAAGGGTTGTCTTCTTTGGTGGCACTGCTGCCACCGCACACCCCCTGACTTTTCCTCTTGTGTTTCAATCTCTTCATAGGACACGTTAGCCTATGCCACAGCTTTGCTGAATGAGAAAGAGCAATCGGGAAGCAGTAACGGGTCGGAGAGCAGTCCTGCCAATGAGAACGGAGAGAGGCATTTGCAGCAGGTATAGCAGTGGCCCACGTCCTCATGGGAAAGGGCACCACCTGCTCTCAAGTTTTCCAAAAAGAATTTCCGTAATCAAGAAAAAAAGGAGACACCAGCCTCGCCCTCTAGTGCTCCCTGTCCAGGGCTCACCAGCAGTGTGCTTCCAGAGTGGAACAGTGTTGCCGAGTAAAGTTGCCACGAGGCTTTGGCCTCAGGCTCCGGTGCGCAGCACTGCCGCCTCGGCGCTGAGCCTGATAAAGCCAGGCCGCAGCGGCGTTCCTCCCAGCGGGTTCTCTTCATTCTGCCGGGTTGCCACAAATCACCCCCTCCACCTTTGTCTCTCCAGCCTTCCTGGAAACAGACCCTTGAAGGGCCATTGAAATAAGCCACTTGTCAGGGGAGTCAATACCTTTAAGCTTATTAAAAAAAAATAAAATGAACATTTTCAGTACTGCTCAGTCTAGTGGGCAAAGGAATGAAGTATATGTATGGAACGCTCACTGGTGAAGCAGGCGTTACCGGTAATGGTGTGTGCCGAGAGGGTGGTCTCTGGAGTTCCACCACAGTGCTTGGCACAGAGGCCTGGTTAAATGAATCTTGTTGATGTTGTCTGTGCTATTTGTTTTAACCTTTCAGATCCTCATAACCACCCTGTGAGGTCCCTGTTAACCCCGACTTTCCAGAAGGGACGTGGAAGCTCAGCAATGTGATGCAGTTTAACCCGGGATGGTGCTCAGCAGCTTACCTCCTCGCCTACTTTATTTGCAGAGAACATAATGGCTGTCGGACAGAAGCTCCTGCAGCCGCCAGACTCAGCCCGTGCCAGTGTGTGTGCACACGTGTGCACACCCCCCGACCACTCCCTCTCCACACATCCCTTCCCGCAGTGTTTCGACACACTCCGCTCTCCCTTATCCTTTTAAAGAAATTCTTCTTCCCTTTTATCCCCTGCCTTCTTTCCCCTTCTCCACAGCCAGACTTCTCCAAAGAATGGTCCAGACTTGCAGTTTCTTCTCTCTCCCTCTTCCTTCGACCTCTTCCAGGCTGGCTCCCCGCCCTGTGGCTGGCTCAGCGGTCGGGTGACAAGTAGCCTACACTTCTCAGGCCTCATCGTGGTGGAGCGCTGCACAGCATCTGACCCTGGTGGCCGCTCCTCCCTTCTGGAAACACTCTCTCCCGGGGCTTCCATGGCACCCTGCTCTCCCAGCTTTCCTCCAACCCCTCCAGCTGTTCTTTCTCCATCTCCACCACCTTGATTCTTGCAGGTGCCACACAGGACAGCTCTCTTCCTCAGAGACACCTCACACCCGCCATGCCCCATGCCTCCGCCCGCCCCCACCGGAGCTGGCCTCCCTCCGTGTCCTTATCACAAACAGCACCCTGTGCCCCGGACACGCTGCAGTCCACTGACCGGTCCTGCCAGGTTGACCATTTAAATCTCTCCCGTGCATCTGTTACATTGGCCTAAGCACCTTAGTGTCTTGGGGCTTTGTGAGAACTCCCTGCCTTGCTCTTGCTTCCCTCTGCTTCGTCTGCTTAAACCCTCGATGGCTCTCCATTGCTGTCAGGGTAAAGGCCAGAATCTTCAGCACAGTCCTGCTTGATGTGGCCCCTGCCTACCTCCGCCCCCTTCATTTTCTGACTTCTGGATACCAGTGGCCTTCTTATAGTTTAACAAATGCCCTTTTTTTCCTTCCACCTTGGGCCTCCCCCACCCCTACCCCCGGGTCTATCTCCCACTGGGCTTTATGTGTCACTTTGCAGAGACTCCTTGTTCCTTCCCCACCCCCACTGCCAGCTAGATCAGCCCCAGGACACACGGCAGGCATTCAGAACTTTGTTAGTGTGCAAACTAAAGGCCACACAGCTGGTGACAGAAGCAGAATCCAGGAGTGACCCAGAGCCGTCTCCGGCAGAGTGGCGCAGTGCCCGGCGCACATCCACCCCATCACAATGCTCCCCCTGAGTTCTCACAAGCACTGTAGCACTGTAGCCTAGTAGCCTGGTGACTTGAGGCAGGTCGCTGGGTGCCTTCAGTGACTGGGAGAACATGGAAATGAGAGTTGTGCATAATCGGGAATCGTCAAACATAAGGTGTTACATTTCTGTTTTATTATCCTTTGATAAACTTTCACTTGTTAAATGCACTCGTTTACCGAACACAAGTCAGTGGGCGCAGAGAAACTTTTCTCTAACTTTACCATGCATGAAGTGAACTTCCTTCTCTTTTCAAAGGGTTCAGAGTCCCCCATGATGATAGGCGAGTTGAGAAGTGACCTGGACGACGTGGATCCTTAGAGGAGCAGGCACACCGAGCGCGCAGTGAGGAGTCAGCTCAGTTCCCGGGTGCTCAGCGCTGTTTGGAAATCAGATTCTCACCCTTGAGCCCTTTAGAAGAGCCCGAAGCTTGGACTAGGGGGGCCTGCTGTGATCCCAGAGGAGTGTGTGTTTTTAAAGAAGGCACTGTTGGCCCCTGGAGAAGGTTCAGGAGCTGTTTGGCAGTTGGAGAATTCCTGCCTCCGGATCAGCCATCCTGGGGCACAGTCCGCACGGGGATTCACGTTTCTGTGGAGATCCTAGGAAATAAAGCCGGTGGCAGACTTTTTTTGTTACGAACATACAAGAGTGAACGGGGTAAAGCCGTTGCTTTCCCTATGATGCTACAAAAGAAATCCCTTTGGTTTTTATATTTAAAAAAAAAAAAAAGCAAGCTGCCTTTAGATATGTGGGGGGCAAATTTTTAATCTTGCAGTAACATTGAATAGGAATATCCAATTTAAAATGATGTAAAGATAGGTGATAAAATTCCTTTTCATTGTAAAATAGTAGTTAAAGAACTCCGTTTACACAGACCTTTGTATTTAATATGTCTCCCTATTTGTATAGAAATTTCAGACAGGTCAGGATGAGAGCCCTGGGCATAAAATTGGATCTTGATGAAATGTTACCAGGATCAAAAATTGGGAAATTTATTATGCTCTTTAAGGTATTTTTCTGATATAATTGAGGTTGAAAAGAGCAATAAAAAAAAAAAAAGTCCCCCAGAAGTACAAGGTGCATTCTTTGACATCAATCACTAAAGAAGTTATGGAATTTTTCCCCAAATTTTGAAAACAGCAAAATAAAAAGCACTTTAAATTATAATTTTATTGAGTTTGACTTCAAAAAATCATCTTTTTAATGCTTGGAGACATATTGAATAAACTGTAGTCTTAAATCATGTGATCTGCAATCATTTGCTTTTGCTTAAAATATAATTACTAAAACCCTTGGTACTGGTTGTAAATGAAGTTAAATATTTGAGTTGAGAAGCACTGCTCTGTGAGTTGTAATTTTAATGCGGAGAAGGAACTTGAGACTGTTTTCTCTTCAACATGACTAATGAACACTGAAAAGAGACAAGATTTATTTTCCCAGAAATAACCAGAAAGTAATTGAACAACTGTCCATTTTGTTGGTATTTCCCAAGTATACCACCATCCACTCATTTCAGATTAAATAACCAGCTTCCCTTTCTCCAGAGGGGAGAAGGGGATATGCCAACGTATTTCATATATTTTGTACATTTTGTATTTTGAGTTTCTACACACATTTTCAACCCCATTTTGCCTTTAGTTACGTGTTCTTCCTTGTTTCCAACTCCCCGTGCACGTAGGGAAGCTTAGGAAGTGCCAGGTTGCCCCTGTTGGTTAGATTTGCCAAGTCAGAGAGGCGTGGCCAGCCCCAAAGTGCCTTTTTGGTGGCTTTCGCATTGTGTGGACATACGACAGGCACCTTTCACTGCTGTGCACTCCAGCCCCCAGCCCCTTCGCTACTAAACGTTGAAGTGACTGTGCAGCCGGACCACAGTTTGTATGCATGTCTACAGCCCCCACAGCCTAGCGATGGCCATTGTCAAGGACACTGTGCAGACGGGGCTACATTTAAGAGCAGAACTGCTCCCTCAGCGAATTGGGCAGAGGAGTTGGCAAATTTTACATGGTTCTGCTGTTCTTGGAATTTCAAATGTGATGTTTTAAAATTGATTTTGAGTTCATAAATACTCCCACGTCCTACTGTTTTCCTAACCCCCCCACCACAGCCTGCTCTCCACCCCCATCCTCACAAAACGATTGTGTAGGACATGACCTTGAAATGCCAGTGATGATCTGTGTTGGGATATCATCACTGGCAACTGCACTCTCAGGAGCCCAAATTCAGGAGTGAAATTGCCACTTCTAGTCCCTTATTTCCTATGGAAACAACGCCTCCCACCACCCCCAGCACCTGCTGTCCTCACTGTAAGGCTCCATCAGGATCACCCGTCACTGTTGTGTATCATACGCTCTGGTTAAGTTTGTTTGTGTTGTTGCTGCAATGACCATCACTTCCTCTTTGCCAGGAACCACTTGATTTCCAGCGGCTGCAGTCTACAACAAACCTGCTGAGGACTTTTTTTTAAATGTACAACAAAGTGACAATTATGACAGGCTTACCTTGGAAGAGTTGTCATTTTTACTGCCGATTTTTTGGATGAAGATGTTTTTATAAACCTTTCAAAATGGTCTGCACATCGAGTAGGAATTGCACAACTAACTCAATGCTGTGTGTTCTCAAGACACTCCCTTCGCGAGGCCAACCGTAGGGTGCCACGCCTGCCCCTTGGAGCCACCTGGGAAGGAAAACAAACGAGCAGCCCAGCGGGTATCTTGCCCATGACTTCTGGAGTACTCACACAGTCACTGGCAACTAGAAGAAATGGTAGGACCCAGAGCATCGTGTCCTCGGACTTCCCCTGTCTTGCCCCACCCCCCCTGCTAACATTTGAGATGTGTGCAGTTACCTTTTGAGCTTGGAACAAGCAGACTGGAATTTTCCTCTGCTACCTCTTGTATACAAAATCTTGTTTATAAAATTTCAAAAGGAAGTAGATAAACTAGGGGAGAATCTTAATCCTAAATTTGGTTCATGAGTGGCAGAGTTCTTAGCTTCTAAGGGTATAAAATAAATTTTTCAAAAATGTAGAGTTGGAGTCCGGCCGACCTTCTTCTGCTCGGTGTGGGGAGGGGCGCCCCGGGCCCATGGCCCGGTGTGAGATAGCTCTGGGGTTGCTTTCTGAACTTGGCGCTGATGAGGTGAATCAGACCCCTCTTTAGTAATGAGGGGTGATGGCTCTTGTAAGCCTTTTGCGGTTCTTTCCTCTGTATAGTCTGACCATTTTAGGATTTGTTCGCCGAGCTTGGATAAGGATGCCAGACTCAGGCTGGTGGCCTACAGACATCTCCCCCGTAGCCCTGAGGTCTCCCAAGTGATCCCAGTAGAAATCACGTCCCTGGGCAAGCTGGGCTTCTTGTGAGACCATAGGTCTCAGTCTCACTCCTGATGTCCTGTGTGTGCGCATGTGGCTCCATGTTTGCTGCCCCCAACCTTCCTCCTGTGGCCCACACCAGTTCCTGTCCCACTCGCAGTGGCCACCTACCAACACAAGCAAAACCCAGGGTGTTGGCCTCTCTCGAGCCTGGAGCGGTCAGGGTATGACTGTCCAATGAACCGACACCTGATTCCGCACCCCCTTGGGGAAAGGGCATGTCCAGCACCGCATAGCCCACCAAGGTGCCCATGGCATTCAGGCTGTTAGCTTCGGGCAGTTCTTGAATGCTTTCCATGATGCTAAATTGTCAGAAAATACAATTTGGGGGGATTTTTGCTTTGCAGGCAGATTCCCTTATCATTTATGATATGGGCTGCTTAGAGGTAGGCCTTGCTTAAGACAGCTACACTCACCAACCCCAGAGAGGCCGGGCGGTCCCATATTGAATGGGATAATTACACTTCGCAAACTAGCCTGAGACTGTTCATAATTTCCAATCATGAAAAGTGATCATGGATATAGGGCTGACTCATTACAGAAGCACTGGGCAGTCGTATAATTTACCTTATTCCATAAATACTGACTCTGTGCCGTGGGAGAAGAGAATGAAAAAGACAGGGAACCAGAGCTTGGCAGTGGACATGGAGGAGAGAGCGTCAAGAATGCCACAGGGGCACCAGTTACCAAAGGGGCGGCCCAACCGCCTAGGGGCTCAGGGAAGACAGATTGTATCCTAAGCCAGACATAAGTGCCTGGTACAAACAAGGCATCATCCTAGACAGACTCAGGCAAGGGTTGTGACAAAGTTGTTTTTATTTTAAAAAGTCACCATATAATAAAAATGTTAACAAAACCTGGAACAATTATCTTTCAAGTTACAAAAGCAAAACAGAAGTCTAGGAAAGCAGGCAGTAGAGAGGGCTGTTTACAAACCAAATAGATAAATGCTTTTTTTGTTTGCTTGGGTGGGGGTCAGGGAGCTCAAAGAGGGGAGGAGAGTTGCCCTCCCCCTCCAGCCCTGAGAGCCTCCCCACCCCCATCAGAGAGAACCTGCCAGCACCGTTCACCCAGGGCCCCGTCCTGGCTCACCATGCTGCCTCAGGCCTGTGCACCCCCTCTGAGCCTCAGAAGTTTACCTATAAAGGGGGGTCCCCACCTGTGCTGTAACAAGAGGCTTGGTGCTAGAGCCAAATCCAGGTTATATGTGTGGGCCCCACCTCCCGCCCTGGCCCTGCAAGCTTGGCAGGCACCCCCTCTCAGGTTCCCAGTTTCTTCCTCCCCGAAGGGCAGGCAGCGGTGTGTCCTGTGCAGGGTGGGTGCGAGGGCTGGGTGAGATGGGGTGCGGGCCCCACGGCCCCCACTGCAAACTGCAAAGTCGGCCCTGGGCGATGCCTCCTGCGGGCCACGCTGGGTGTCCGGCCAGACCTGCACCTGAGCACGAGGAGGGCTGCGGGAAGAAGCGAAGGCCGGCGCCTCAAGCACCTGGTCCGGTCTCCCGCCTCCGGCTGGATCTCTGTCACTGTTGCCAGTGGCTCAGGAGTGGGTACGAGAGCTAGGGATATCGTCAACAAAAGCTGTCTTCCAGGTGAGTCCTAACAGCAGGGCTGGGAGAGCCCGTGAGATCACCAAACTGATGCAGGTCCCTCCACAGAAGGAGCGGGGACTTGAACCCGGGTCTCCTGGCAGCGACCATGGGTTCATTCTGGCTTCAATGTCCTCATCTATCCCAGGGGTAGAACAGACCCTACCTTTGTCCCGGGGCTGCTCTGAAACCCTGTGAGAATGTGGGTGGAGAAGCACCTTGGCCCTTTGGAATCACCGGCCAGACCTGGGCAAGCATCACCCCTGTCAGTGCCTAGCCAGCCTGCACCCCACAGTATGGAAAACTGATCCTCCGTTGATCAGGGAGCCCAAAGGGCTTCCCCAAAGAGGGCAGGAGGTAAGGAGCTATTTCCCTGTTTCACACTCACTTCCCCTTCCAGCCCTCAAGTGCTCACACACGGGAGGATGACTGCCTCCTTCGGGGAGCCCTCGGGGTCATTCTGCCCAGGAGCTGAGCACAGCTTGACCCGTGCGTGTAAGTGGTGGAATGTCGGGTGCCTCCCATTCAGCACAGGTCTGGAGACAGGGTGATCCAGGCTGAGCGGTCACGTTCTCCTGGGCACGGAGCCCCTACCACCCCCACCATGCCAGCGCCATAGCTCTGGGAAGGTAGAGGTGTCCCCCGTCCCCTGGCTGAGGAGGGCAGAGAAAGGAGGAAGGAGAAGCCCTCACAAAGCTTCCCCAAGGCCTGGGACCACAGCTCAGGCCCTGACCCCTTTCCCACGTACAGTCCTGGGCCGGGCAGTCACTGGGACCCCTGGGGTGCCTTCTCCCCCGAGGGCTGGCTCTGACAGCAGATGGTGACGGCCCCCCACAGCCTCCTCGCTGGCCCTGCCTCCTGCACCAACAGTGCTGCCCACCGTGTGGATCCCCCGTGTGTGGGAGGCCCCGGGGGCAGAGGGGCGCAGCCAGTCCGCGTCCAGCCCTTCTCAAAGGTCATGGTGACCTGCCAGGACCCAGGGACAAAAGCAAGCAGGTGTCCGGCATGGGCACCCAAGAGCCAGGCCCGCAGGACACAGGGGATGCCCATCACCAGGCCAACACCAAGATCCTCCTCACCCCAACCCTGTGCCTCTTCCAGCCCTCCCCATGCCAGTCAGCAGCTACGCCATCCGCCAAGGAGCGAAGCACAAACGTTGGAACCACCCAGCCCTCCCACCCACATCCAGCCCCCTGGGTCTACAGGCTCCTCCTTCCAGTTCCAGTATACTCCACACTCCCACCTGGGCAGAGCCCTCGGTCCCAGTGGACGTCCACTCATCAGCAGCTGGTCTCCCTGCTTCTGTTCTGCCCCCTGGAGTCTTCCTGGCAGCCAGAACGAACCTGTCTACACCCAGGTCAGACACCCCATTCCCTGAGCACAGCCCACCCCAACCCTGGACTCAGAACCCTGCAGGGCTCCCAGCTCACTCAGGCAAAATCCAAAGTCCTCAGGTCCCACCTGACTTGGTCCTGTCCCCTCTCTGGTCCCCCTGCTTCACTCTGTTCCCCATCCCACAGGCCTCCTGTCTGCTCCTGGCACCCTCCAGGCATGCTCCCACCGCGTCAGGATCTTCACCCTGGCTGTTCCCACTCCTGCGACACTGTTCCCTGCGATGCCTTCCACCTTCTCAGTGAGGCCTCTCCTGAGGACCCGGCACCCAACATTCCCTTCCCTGCTTTATTTTTCTCCATAGTATCTTTTAAGTACTCTATTTAATGTTTCATTTTCGGTCCTTCTCCCCCACGGAAACGGACACTCCAGGAAAGAAGTCGGGTTCGTACCCCAGCGCCGGGGACAACGCTGGAACCCCACAGCCCTCACGCAATCCATGCTGAGCCAGTGGATCTGGGGACAGGGTCCTTGCCCTCCAGAAATGCGTCATCCAGACCACAAATACCACTCTCGTGCTCCTAAAAACTTTTTCGGAGCGCATTTAAGAGCAGACCACCCGGGACTTCCTTTTAAGAAGCTCCCTGCGGCTTTTTAAAGGCGAGGAGAGAGCTGTGAGTGCGTGGGCACTGAGGGTTTGCCGGGTGCGTGCCCGCGCTCTGTCAGCCCCTTGGCTGCTCCTCACTCAGCTCATTTGTCCCCTCCTCTGGGTCATAGTGGGGTCCTCTTTGGCCCCAGAATCCAGTGGGGCTCCTGGCCCCGAGCAGCCTCCAGCAGTTTTGTTCAATGCAGTAACCAAGGAACGCACGAGGACGGCAGTGCTTCATGTAACAGGCATGCACGCTCTCCGCGAGGGGAGCAGCGCGCCCAGAGAGCAAACCCCACTATGGACAAAAGCAAAAACTGGCCCAGCTACACCCAAATACACACACACACATATGCTGTTCCCACGGTTGCAAAAGCTCCTGGCAGCATCCTCCCCACAAACCTCTGCCCAGATACGTGAGGGCCACACAGAAAAGCTGCACAGGGCAGACACACACCAGCCCTTGGGGCGCTGGGCGCCTGTCCTGCCCCCACAGGCCGCGACACTGTTGCTGCAGGGCCCAGGATTCCTGACTGTGCCTGGCGCAGGGCAGCAAGAAGCATGGACCCTGGCCTCCTCGAGGCCCACACACTGGTGGGGCCACCTGCGGGGGCCGAGGTCCTCCGCCTCCCATTGGGAGCTGCAGCCTGGGGCAGAGGAGAGTGGCCCAGACACTTGGAGGCTAGGGGACCCGCTGTCTCTCCTCCTCGCCACCCTTAAGACTCCATCGCTTTAGGGTCTGAGGCCAGAGCCAGGAAATCCAGAAACAAGTCAAGGTAGGAGAGACACTAGCCTGAGTGACACAACTTCTGGGCTCTCTGCTCTGCTGCTGGCCTGCTGTGTGACCGTGGGAAAGCCACTCGACCTCTCTGAGCTTTAGTTTCTGAGGGCAAGCACTTTCTCCTCTGCATCCAGAGATGGACCAGGAGATGGAGCTCCCCCAGGCCCCCACCCAGGCAGAAGTTCAGGGCTGAGCTTGATGTCTCTCTGGGGCACTGGGGCCTCCGCTCACGGGCCTGGGAGTCAGACCATACCTCCAGCTGCAAGATCTTGGAAGGTGGTACTAAGCTACGCCAGCCTCAGTTTGCCCATCTGTAGAACAGAAAGAGTGACCGCGCCTTCTCACAGGGTGACCCTGAGGATGAAATAAGGACTCGCAGGTGCAGCCCCGCCCAGCGCCTGGTGGGGGGCAGGGCACGTTGGTGTCACCTTCACTAGAAGCCCCCGTGTCCTCGCTGAGGGGCCCTGGGGAAGTCATTCAGAGTGTGCAGGGTGCAGTTTCCTTAGCTCTTTGAGTGCGCTTCCTAGCGAGGTTCTGTGGCTCCCAGGATTTTAAACTGTCACGTGCCCTTCAGCTTATCTGCCGGCGTTCCCGGGGTCGGGGGGAGAGTGACCAGAACACCATGGACCTCCCACCAAGCCAGGACCCCAGCGAGGAGCATGGCCAGTGGCCCGTGGGACCTGCTCCAGTCTCTCCTCTGGACAAGGGCCCCCGCCACCTGACTGCGCTCATCTTTCCACTGCAATTCCATTCTGCACACCCTACCAGCCAGCTCTTCCTGGAGCCAGCTCTTAACTCCTCACCGCCCCTTGTCACCCTCCTCCTCCTAAACCTTCAGTGGCTCCCCAGCACATACGTGCTTGAGAATCAGCGGAGCCGGTTATTCCAGGCCCACCATCTGCCATCTCCCAGGACTCACCCCAGGACACCCCATGCTCCATCCAAGCAGGAAAACTCAGCCCCCTCCCAACAGAAGGGCACTATCCCCGGGTCCGCAACAAGGATTCCACCTCCCAACCCGCCATGACATCCTGCTACCTGCACCAGGCATGCTTTCCACAACAAGGTAGCCCATTCATAGTTACCTGTGGCAGGGCATGGACTTCAAAGCAAAGAATGATAACGACGGTAGCTAACATTTGTATTGTCCTAGCTAAGCGCTTATCACCCATCACCCCATTTCATGGGTGAGGAACCTGAGGCACAGAGAGGTGAAGTAACTGGCTGTTGACTGGCAGAGCCCAGGTGAACCCAAGGTCAGCTCCACCTTCAGCCCCTGCCCGGAATCCCTCCCTGAGCGGCCTCCCATGCTCTGTCTGGGAGCTTCCTGGGAAGCAGGTCCTACCTGATCCCTCCTGGGAGGAGTGTACAGAGCTGAGAGCTGAGGCCACATGTCCAGGGTCATGGGATGGAAGTGGGAGAACTGGCCTTCACCCCGGGCCGTCAGGCTCCAGCGTCGGGCCAGCCCGGTGGGGGCAGGGGCGCCAGGAGACGGGGACTTCTGGCCCCCAGGATGTGGCCCCGCAGTAGCAGCAGGCATGGGTCTCCGTTCCAGCCCCAGCGGGGAGCAGGGGGAGGCAGGAATGAGGCTGAGGGTGCGATGGTGCCGGCCCAGGGGAGAGAAGGAGGGCCCAAGGTCACAGGGATGGGGATTCAGGAGGGAGAGGGACCAGGGCGCAGGGGTGTGGCTGTGTGTTCGTGGAGGGGTAGGGCCAAGGACGGTGTTGTTCATAGACTAGGATGGTGGAAATTCAAGACCCTCCCGGCCCCCGACTCCTGTGTTGGGGTGTCTGACAACACCCTCCAAAGCCAGGCCGGTTCAGCCTCCAGGAGCGCACCACATGAAGTCCACAGGGGTTGTGCCTGCCCGTCCTCCCCTCCATTCTGGGGGGTGGTGGCATCCACACCTGCCTCGGGAGCCGAGGCTGGAGAGTGAGGTGGGTGTCCTCCCAGAAGGCCACCGGCACTGGCCCAGCCCCTGCCAGGCACCGGCCGGCAACGTTGAGAGCCCAGATATACCTGCCCACCACGGGCAGCAGGACCATCCACCCACCTGTGGGCTGGGCCGGCTGGCTTTTCCAAAGAAACTCCAGGCTTGAGAAGTCCGAGAGGTGGCTAACAGCTGGCCCAGCAACTCGTCTCTGGGTGCCCCAGGCTCCCTGTGGGCTCCTTAACCTGCCAAAGCCTCCACGAGTTTCTGTACTTAGCGTCTGCCTAAGTACTTCACCATCTCATTTAGTTCTTAAATGACCATCCCTATGTTTATGCCCAGCCTCCAGATAGGGAACGGAGACTCAGCAAGGTAAAAGAATTTGCCCAAGCTTATGGACTAGTAAGGGGCTGAGCTGGGACTTGAACACAGGCGGGTACAAGGCCAAATCCTGGTTCTTTTTTTTTTTTTTTAAGAGAGAGAGAGAGAGAAAGAGCAGGAAGGAGGAGAGAGAAAATCTTAAGCAGGCTCCATACCCAGCGCGGAGCCCACTCTGGGTCTTGAGGAGGCTGTGAAGCTCCCCAGCCAAGTAGAGAAGCAGTGTGAAAACAGGAACTTTGTGTTCTCCCTAAGTTAGGAGGACGGGGGGCGGAAGGGGGGAGGAGGTGTGTGGGGAAAGGGGCCAAGGCTGAGAAACAGAGGTATTTCAGACTCGCAGCAGGGCCAAGGTGAGGAGAAGGGAGGCCAGAAGTCCTTAGCTACCCACGCCTCTTTCTGCGCCTGCACCATAGCTGGGACCTCAAGGCTATGCTGGGGGAATAAGAGCCTACCTGTCCTATAAGAGGAAGCTTCTGAATAGCATCCGCTTCAAAGGAATTTTGGACCCCGAGTCATGCTCTTCTAAAATGATGCAGGCCCCACTGATGTCGCAGGGCCTGTCCCTGTGAGGTTCCCACGGGCAGCAAGTTCATCAGCCCAAGGACAGCTAACAGGCCGACCACCGGCTTTGATCCCAGCTCTGTCCCTTGTTGTCTGTGCAGTCCCGTCTGAACCTTGGTCTCCTCATCTTTCAAATGAGGATGGAAATACCTTTGGGGCATGGCCAGGCTGAAAGGGCATCCTGTACCTAAAGCCAGGAGCCACTGTGCTTGGTACTCAGTAAGTGCTCAATAGATGTTTCAGCGATGGGTCCATTAAGAACGGTCCCAGTATGCCACGCCCTGCACCGGGAAGCCAGGGAAGAGCTCATGGATGGCATGCAGGAACCCGCGGGGAGGTCGCCCCAACAGGTGGCTCGGGCCCACAGGCGGCGGGCAGTGCACTCCATCTGTGAGCGTGGGTCTCCACCCTCAGCAACACCATGCAGATGCCGGGCAACCTCTGGGCAGCTTGGCTCCAAGCAAGGAGGAGTGCCACAATGACATTAAAAAATAATAATAATGCTATGTGTCCCTTACCTACATCTACTAACAAATGAGAATTACAACAAAAGAAACACAACACAGTCTAGGGGGTCCCAAGAGAAGCTACCAAATCAGGACCCCAAAAAACACACAGAGGCCAACTATTAGCATTAACTTAGTTTATACAACACTTTCAAATTTGGCAGTCAGCAAAAACAGGAACCATGGGCCACTTGAGAACGGACTCTCTGCACCTGCACCTAGCTCTCTGTGGGCCCAACCCTGGCGGGACCATCCTTCAAGGCCCTGCCTGAAGGTCACCTCCTTCCAGAGACCTTTCGAGTTACACCTCTCTCCCCAGGCCCCATCAGAATAAATCACTTCCTCCCCATTCTAGTAACTCTATGACCCCTCCCAGAGGCTGTGTGGCCATGGGCAAGTCACTCAACCTCTCTGAGACTCAGATATCGCCTTTGTATGGTGGGAACCGTAATATCTCTGGCACAGGCCTCCTGGGAAGTCTAAGAGAGATGCTTGTGTTAGGCACCGGCCTCATGCTCTGCAAATGCAAGCCCACGGGATGCATGAGTGAACTAGAGCAACAATTTTCAAATGGGAGAAAAGACAAGGCAACGGTCTATAGGCACAGATGCACTTGCTCTTATCTGCTTCTACTGCTCTCAAACAGACACACCTGTTCAGGAACCTTCAGTGGCTCTCCAGACCCTAAATGATAAAGTTCAAACTCCATGCTCCTCTTGGTCTCCACCACAACCTACCTCTGCAGCCTAACCTCCCACATTTCTATATGTGCACCTTGGACCCCAGCCAGAGTAGAGTAGGGTCCACAACCCTTTACCTAAAGTCTTAGGGCCAAATGGGTTTCAACATTTATAATTTATTTGGACTTTACAAAGGTAGTAATGGGCAATCAAGGTGCTCAGAGGAGTCGGGAGCAGCATACTGTAATCTATGCAACAAAATATACGAATATGAATACTCACATAAATAGAATAAATTATAAATAATCTCATGTCTGGGGCACCTGGGTGGCTCAGTCGGTTAAGCGTCCGCCTTCCACTCAGGTCATGATCCCAGGGTCCTGGGATTGAGCCCCGCATCGGGCTCCTTGCTCAGCGGGGAGCCTGCTTCTCCCTCTGCCTGCCGCTCCCCCTGCTTGTGCTCTCTCACACCCCACTCTCTCTCTCTGTCAAAGAAATAAAATCTTTTCTTAAAAAAATAATTTCACGTCAGTTCAGGTCAGGTTACCACCAAATAAATTACAAGAAAATCTTTTGGTTTTTGGAACATTTTCCATTTCAGAAGGCAGATAAGGAGCTGTGGACATGCGCTCCCTATTCTCCACCTCTGGCTTTCCCAGCTCTGTGCTTTTGCTCATGCTACCCCTTCCCCTAGAATAAAACTCCCCTGCTACCTTTATTTTTTTTAATGTTTTATTTATTTATTTATTTGAGAGAGAGAATGAGATAGAGTACATGAGAGGGGGGAGGGTCAGAGGGAGAAGCAGACTCCCCGCTGAGCAGGGAGCCCAATGCGGGACTCGATCCCAGGACTCCAGGATCATGACCTGAGCCGAAGGCAGTCACTTAACCAACTGAGTCACCCAGGCACCCTCCCCTGCTACCTTTATTTGTTAAACTCCTATTTATGCTTCAAAGGCCCACCTAAAATGCCCCTTCACTAAATGAAAATCTAATGAATTGGGAGGTCACTTTGTGCAGTGGATGGAGAAGTAGACTTCTGGTTCCAATGCACCAGAGGATGACACCCTCTCTCTGGGTCTCAGCTTCTCAGGAGTAAAATAAAAGGATTACTCCAAAATCCTTCCCTGCCTGGCAAAAATATCACTCTAAATTCAATTCCCACAAATATCCATTGAATTAATGAATAACTGAACTTTCAAAGGTTCCTGTTCCAAACCTTCACCAGGGCAGAAACACCCTCGATTGCTTGCTCACCTGCACTCACTGCTCACTACTTCTGGAAGAGTTGTTTGGGGACAGTGGTGACTTGAAATGCCCTTTCTCATCCCAGCAACGTCCTTCTAGAAGGTGAAAGCCTCAGGGAACAAGGAAGGAGGGCTTCGAGCTGGGGTGGGGGGTTAAGCCAGACTGAAGAAAAGAGAACTAACAGAAGGCAACCCTAAGGGCCACGTGCCTCCGCCCACCCTGGCACACTCATGGCTCGGGTGCTGGGGCAGATGTGCGGCCAGGTATCCATTAGTGCTAGAACTTTCCCCTCGGCTCCAGGAGCTGCAGTGTGAAGAGGAGTCACAGGAGGTCACTGCAGCCAGCTCTCTGCCCTGCCTCACATGGGGCTGTCACAGAACTCCTTTCCCTTCACAAGCCCTAGGGAAGGACTGTCACCTCCCCTTTAAAGAGGAGGACATGGAAGCCCAGAGGTTGCAGAGCACCATACCCACTGTGAGCGATGGAGCCAGGCTTCAACCCCAGTTCTGACTCCAACCCGGGGCAACAGGACCAGATCCAAGGCCTGGGAAGATTGTAATCGGAGAGAACCAGGCGGCCCTGAGCAGGGAGCTCCCACAGCCCCGGGGCCAGGTGCTGGCACTGACCTTCGGGAAAGTCGCCAGGGCCACCCTGGGCGGACCGCGGCCTGCGCTGCGGCCTGGGGCTCAGCCTACTGGTTCTTCCAGCTACCTGGCGCGCCGCCTCCCACCCGTGAGCACCCGCAGCCCTTCCCAAGGACCCCCTGCGGGCTTCCAGAACAACTCCGCCTCTTCCCCTTTGGTTTTGTTCTTTCGCTCGGCTGAAAAAGGTGCCATACTAGAATATGAGTTCTCTGGCATGAAGAAATTGCTCCCCCGCCCCCCGCCCCTGTAAGTCGCCATCTCTCCCACTCCGCCCGGACCACGACAGTGCCGTCTCTCTCCAAGCCCCCATCCCCACTCCCGCTGCCCACCGCCGGGCCCCGGAGTTCCCGAACCGGGTCAGAACGCACAGTGACAGCAAGGCGACGGCCTCCGTGTGCGGCGCGGTTTGGGGCGCTCTCCGGGCAGCCGCTCCTTCACCCGCCGAGCCACGGTGCTGCGGCGCGGCTGAGCCCCGACAGGCGACCCCGGCAGCGCTCTGCTCGGGCGACCTCGCGCCTCCGCCTCCCAGCCTCGCGCACCTCCGGGCTGCACAGTGCACTGCGCGCCCGCGAAGGGCCGCCGTCCCGGTTCCGCCCGCGGTCCCCCGGGCATCCGCGCCCAGTCCGTCACCCGGCGAGCGGGGGGCGCTCGGAGACCTTCGCTCCATCCCCTCCGGTACGCGGGGAAACGGAGGCCGGACAGGGGACGGCAAAGGCACGGGTCCCCGCTGCGGGTCCGCCCCCGCCTCCTCCTCGGGCACGCGCACCTTGGTGCAGCGGCGCGAGCAGGCAGTGGCCACGTGCGGGGCCGTGTGGGCGGCTGTTCCTGCTGCGACGGCGAGGCAAGCGCCAGCTCCCGTCCGGGCAGCGCTCGTGCCCCTCCGCGGGAGTGCCCGCGGGACCCCGGAGCACCAGCAGCCTCCGTCACGGCCGCGCGCAGCTGCCCGCGCCCATCGCGGGGACAGGAGAGGTTTGCGCCCTGGCGGGGACACCCGGGCTGGCGCGCGGTCCAGGCGGCCCGCGCCTGTGTCTTGCGGCGGGGAGTACCGTCAGTGCGCGGGACTCGGGGCTCCGGTGGGGGCTGCGCCATGCGGCCCCGGCTGTCCCGCTCTCTGCTCGGCTCCCGGCTCGGACCCGGAGCAGAGCCGAGCGGCGCCCGTCTGCAGCGGCGCGCAACTCCACGGCCTGGCGGAAACTTTTTGGGGCTGGGTGCGCGACGCTCGGGCCCCGGGAGATCGAGCCCCCGGAGTCCCGTGGGACAATCCTACTCGATTAAACATTAACGGGGCCCCCAGCCCCACGACTGGAGGATCAGGTTTCAGCCTCGCTTCCCCAGACAGCGTCAGATTGCGCTCAGAGGAAGTAAACAACAACCCCAAATCCTAACTGGGCTGGAAGGCGGGCCCGCGCCCTCGAGGAGCCTTCTCCCCGCCCCTCACCCTGAGCCCTGATTGGTGCCAGACACCGAGTTCGGTTGAGTCCACCTCGTCTGTGTTTCTGGGGTGTGCGTTGTCCCTAGCCAGCCACCCGGCTCGCCTCCTCCGCGAACGTCGTTAAACCACCCCACCCTGACCCTCCTTGTTGCCTGTGACCTTCCCCCCATCCATTCTTTCCGTGGGGCCCTAGCCTGGCATCCTGGAAACTCCGCTTCTACCCCACTCGGGCCTCTGTGCCTTAGGCACCTGCACGCACATCCACACTTCAAAGGATGTGTGGTAAAAAGACTGTGTATTTTAATCTGCAGGTATGGCATACATGTACTTTCAAGAATCCCACTGTAGGCACAAGCTCAGTGTTCCAAACGACTCCACTTGCAGATTCCTCTTACACACTATGTCCAAGAACGCAATTGAACGGGCATTTTGCAAACACCACAGGAGGCAGGAGGACCTGAGGGGCGAGCAGTCCTAGCCTCAGGTTGTACCTGCGGCATCCCTCCAGGGGCTGGTGGGGGAAGAAACAAAGAAGCCTTCATGATCCCACTGTGCAGCTAAGCAATGGGTTCCCAGTGACTTGCCCTGAGCCTGGGTCCCTGAGTCGGTGCCCTTTCCTCCTTGTTGGCAAACACCTCACTCTGGAGGGTGAATTGAACAAACACTCTGCAGCCGGGGGGCGGGGGGCGGGGGGTGATACTGACCTCTGCAAGGTCAGGGCCTTGTCCACTTTGTTTTGTCCTGGAATATCCCACCATCCGTGGCACAAAGTAGGAGCTCCCCTCTCTGCAGGCTACCTGCCCCCATAAAGGGAATTGTATTTGAATTGTGCTTTTGGTCGCTTCCTGGCCACGGCCCCCTCCTGTAGGGAGAATAGCCCTTGGGTGGTGGGATCAAGCTTGTCCTGATGCTCTTTGGAGCACCAGGCTTCTCACCTACCAGGGGTTCTTAAGGTGTATCCAGAGGATGGTCAAGCATGTGTGCACACGGAGACATGATGTCCCCAGGCCAACAAAGGGGGGTACTGTCAAGGGTTCAGGGAGGGTGTTTGGATGGAAGTGGGGGCAAGGAAGCCCCGCAGGCACCTTGGGGGGGTCACTTCTCATCCCATACCCTGCACTGCACCCTGGGAGGGGCTGGCCCAGCTAGGCCTCCTGCCACTCGGCAGGGCTTTGGTCCCTCAGTAACCCCCTATACACACACACACACACACACACACACACACACGTTGCCCAAAGCAGGTGTATCATCTCATCTTGCCCTGGCCGGCTGCTAACTAGCCTGCTCCTCACTGAGTTGCGGGAATCAGGATCAGACAGAAGGCCCCCGGTCCCGGTCCTCCCCTCCACCCTGAGTGCTCTCTGAGCCAACACCCATCCTTTCCTCCTCCTTCTTTCCTCTTTCAGGGGCAAGGAGACCATCCCTTTGGCATTCTCAAATCTGCCATTCTAACAAGCCTTCCCCCACTTTTGGGGTCCCTTGACTTCCGCCCGCAGCCTGAACTCACTGTTTATGCTCTCTGTCCCGCCAACCTCAGAAACCTGGAGTCTGCAGCTGCTACAGTGGTACGTGTGTAAAGCAAGGCCATTCAGCAGCATCAACATTTTGAACCTGCATACTTTGGAGGGCGGGGAGGGAGCATCCTTTTTGTGTATATGTTCAACTTAAAAAATTTTTTAAAAGAAAATGTTATTTTAACTGTGAATAGTTTAAAAAGGTATATAGTGAAAAGTTCATCTCCCTCCCATTCCTGACCCCCCCCACCTTCCCAAGGTTAATCACTGTTACCCATTGTAGTGGGTCACATAGTGTCCCCTCAAAGATATGTCCCAGGTATGTGTGACTGTGACTTAATTTGGAAATAAGGTCTCTGCAAGGTAATTAAGCTGAGGATCTCGTGGTGAGATCATCCTGGGTGTAGGATGGGCCCTAAATCCAAAGACTGGTGTCGCGAGAAAAAGGAGAGGGACATTTGAGACACAGGGGAGCATAGGGAAGGAGGCTGCGTGCAGAGGGAGGCAGAGATGGGAGGGACGCTGCCATCAACCCAGCAAGGTCGGCAGCCGCCAGAAGCAAGGGGGGCGGGCAGGGTTCTCCCCTAGAGGCTGCAGAGGGAGCGGGCCCGGCGCACACCTGAGTTTGGACTTCTGGCCTCTAGAACTGTGAGACAATACGTGTCTGTCGTTCTGAGCCCCCGTATTTGTGGTAATTTGTTACAGCGGGCTTAGAAAACTAATAGCCCCATTTATTATCTCTTCAGGGATATTCCATTTTTATTAAAAAAAAATTTAAATGGACTTTTAAACATTTACTTCCTGATTTAGTTTAACTTTTTTTTCAATATTGGTGGGGTGGGAGGGGCATCTTAATCTTTTTAGATCCCAGGAGCTCTAACATCTTACTCCAGCCCTGCACTTGGGGTTAAGACCTCACAGGTGCATCTATACCTGCTTCATTGTTTTTCTGGTTGTAACTTATTCTACGCCAATCTCTTATGATGCATGTGTAGGCTGTTTTCTGTCTTTTGCTATTACAAAAAAAGCTGCAGTACCTCTCCTCATCCATGCCTCTTGGCACATGTGTGAGGGTATCTGTTTTATAAATTCCTGGCAGTGGCGTCTCTACATGAGAGGCATGTGAATATTTCCTGTTGATACAGCCTCACCAAGAACGCCTGGGGAATCGGGGAGAACAGGCTAGGTTTTGCCTCAGGTGTGCACAACCCGCAAACCTCAGGAGCTTCACATGACAAAGGCTTCTTTCTCTCTCACAGCACCTGTCCACCTCGGGCTTTGCCACACATGTCACTCCCTCACCCCAGAACCACATCGAGGACCAACCATCATGGAGAACGATGCTGGACCCTGAGGCGGAAGGAAAGGGAAAGTGGCGAATCATTCAGGGCTCCCACCGAGAAGTGACCCCCACACGCCCCTTCCACTCACATTTCATCCTCCAGAGCAAGTCGGGGGGTCACACCTCAGTTCTGGGTTGGGGCACTGGTGTGCCCAGAAAGAGGAAATCGGGGATATTTGTGAATTCTGCTTGCAGCTGCCGCTCACAACCACACGCACGCCAACACAGTTGTCAAACAGTTCGATCTGTCATATGTTTACAAACTGTCCACATGTGTTTGTCTTTGAACTGTATCTTCATGTCCTTTGTTCATCTTTTCCATTTGGCTGTTGGTCTTTTGTTTAATGATTCATAACCACTTTTCATATAGAGTATCAAGATTGGCCTGTTGTCTGCCATACATGTTGCAGATCTATTTCTCTCACTTGTGGATTGACTTGAGACTTTATGGTATTTTGTTCCATAGAATAAGCTGTCACCACTGTTTGAACCATTCACGGGAAGATCAAGATGCCATGTCAGCAGCAGGACGCGTGATCTGAGTTCAGGGAGGCACTGGGGCTGGGAGTCCTTAGTATACTGATGATGTTCAAAGCCACCGACTGGCAGAGGTCGCCAAGACAGTGTGTCCAGGAGGAGGAAGTGGCCCACTGGGTCAAAAGCATCCAATAGGTCATGCAAGTAAAGACAGAAAATTGATTCAGCAGATCAGATTATGGTGTCCGGTGATTAGATCTAGCAACACAGAATGGCTTGACAAAGAGGGTTCTAGAGGGAATGCGGGCAAAGGAACTAAGACGGCCGGCAAGTACAGGGACTCTCCTATAAGGAGAGCAGGAAAATGGCCTATGGCCAAGGGGAGTAGGAGGCCAAGAAAGGGTTTTTTCCTAGATGGAAGCTACTAGAGCATGCTATAATACATATGAGGGACAAGCTAGCAAAGCAGGAGCGGGAGCATTTCTGCGGGAGGTGAGACGGGGTGTTTTCTGGTGCATAAGTGGAGGGTTTATCTTTTTTTTTTAAGATTTTATTTATTTATTCATGAGAGACAGAGAGATAGAAGGCAGAGGGAGAAGTAGGCTTCCCACTGAGCAGGGAGCCCGATGCGGGGCTCGATCCCAGGACCCTAGGATCATGACCTGAGCTGAAGGCAGACGCTTAACCATCTGAGCCACCCAGGCGTCCCTGGAGGGTTTATCCTTAAGGCTGGGCCCAGACACTATCCTCATAACAAGTGAGACAGCTGGGGGCGGGGGGGGCGGCAAGGATGCAGGTAGCTGGGTCAATGCAGGAGCAGGAGGTTCCTCTGGCCTCTGGATTCTCACTGAAGTAGGAAGCGAGGCATCAGCTAGAAGGAAGGATGGGGGAGGGGGGTTGAGGGGAAAGAAGGTATGATGTCATCTTGGGGCAAGGCAGGGCTAGGGGCATGGGCTCTGGGGCAGGTCACTCAATCTCCTCTGTGCTTCTGTTTCCTCAACTGTAAAAAAATATATATATAAAATAAAATAAGTGGAGACAACTGAAGGGCTAGAATGCGTGGGTTTGTGGGACAACCTCAGAGACCCCCCTCGCCCGGAGGTCTGTGGTTGGTAATTAAGTGAAGCCAAAAAGCTCGCGTGTGTCCTTCTTGCTGTGTCTGGCCGCCCGGGGCGGGGAGCGGAGCTGGTGGAGAGCTGGGTGTGCGCAGGGCTGGGTTTCCGCCCACTGGGTACAGTGCATAGCAGGGGGAGGGCGTGCAGCGGGTGAGCAAGGGGCGGATGAGAGGCTGGCCCGGGAAGTTTCAGCCAGGGAGACAGGTGAGGAGGTGAGACGGAGCCAGAGGTGACAAGTCGGCAGCATCAGCAGATGGTGGGTGTGGGACGTGTCGAGGAAAGTGGGAGTTGGGAGTGAGCTAGAAAAAGGGGAAAGGGTGGCCAGGAAGTGGGGTGTCCAAGGGGCGCCTGGGTGGCTCCGTTGGTTAAGCGTCTGCCTTCGGCTCAGGTCATGATCCCGGGTCATGAGCCTGCTTCTCCCTCTGCCGCTCTCCCTGCTTGTGCGCTCTCTTTCTGTGTCAAATAAAATAAATAAAATCTTTTTTTAAAAAGTGGGGTGTCTAACACTGAAGTTCTGGAGGAGACACAACTGCAGGTAGAGACAAAGTTCTTGACCTTGTGCAACGGACGGAGTGGTGACAAGGTCTTGGGAACGAGCTGGGAGTCCAGAGCACTCAGAGGGTTATCTGTATGTGTGTTGGAATCCTCCCATCAGGAGAAGGTGACCGTGAGTTAAGCCTTCAGTGCGCAGGGCTGTCACCTGATGACAGGACATTTATGGAGAACAGAAGGACAGTGCTATGGGAGAGGCCGTGAGGAGAAAGGAGAATCCCACCCTACTTCAGGCTGTGGGAGAGGAAATGGAGGAAGCAGTGGCCTTGCAGGCAAAGGGGACTTAGGTAGAGCAAGAAGGGCAAAGAACGTTCCGACAGGCATTTTAGGGCAAGGAGGATTTTGAGGGCAGGCACAGGGACGGGTTTCAGGAAGGAAGGAAGGAACTAGGGAGGGAAGGAATGGGCCCCGGGGAACCAGCCGCCTCAGGAGCCGTGGCTATGCCGAGCTGGGCCAGCAGGGGGCGCGCAGTGCACGGCGTGAGAAGCCCGGGCCTGACCGCCCAGGCCAGGCGGAGCCCGAAGGTCGCTGGCGGCCTGCTTCAGCTCCTGAGACAGATCAGACGCTGCCCCTGTCTTTGGCGAGCCCACAGGGAGGCAGGTAAGGGCACAGCCCTTACTGATGAAAAGCAGGAGGCAGTCCCACAAGGAAGGGACAGGCTAGGTGCTGTGGGTGCTCAGCCGATCGGCACTAGATCCAGGCAGGCTTCCTGGAGGAGCCAACTCCGGCTTTGGGGTCCAGCTATAATGAGGTGTCAGGGCGCAGTGCATGGTCCAGTTGGGGATAGTGGAACAGGAGACCGGTTTTCAATGTCTCTTGAGGACCCCTTCCGGTGGGGGGGGGGGGGGGCGGTTGTCCTGGGAGGTTCTGACCAAAGAGGTTCCTGACCGGAGTGCCAGCCTCAGTGGGGCTTTTGCCTGTTCCCGAAGCCCCTGCTCAGGAGCTACACCAGACCCATCATACTCCACGCGCCTCCACGCACTCCCCCTTTGCCAGGGGTGACCCTTAGCGGCCAGGTCATGGAGAACACAGAGGCCAGGGACACGTACCTCATCCACCGGCTCTCCGCACACCAGCTCTCTCCCTGCAGGCTTAAAGGGAGGAGACGTCCAGAGGGTCGAGGGGCCCCAGGCTTTCCCCCAGCCTCCTCCAGGAACCATTCTCTGACATTCCCTGCCTCCACCTCTCGCACACGGAGGCTGGCTGTCCCCGTTTCGTGCAGCCTCCGAGCACACTCAGATCTCTTCCACGGGAAAAATAAATAAACACAGAACAGAACAAAAGTCCCCACTCTCACCACACATGTCGCAGGTACTGCGCTAGACGTGGGGTCACACCCGTGCACCAGAGAGACAAACTGCCCTGCTGTACCCCTCACTCTTGCAGAATGTAATAAACAAAGAGGTCAAGTGTGCGGTTTGCGAGGTGGTGATAAGAGCTCTGGAGAAAAAATGGGAACGGAATTGGAACTGTGTCTGCAGGGAAGCGGGGGGAGAGCTGCACTTACAGATGGGGGGGTCCAAGAGGGTGCAGCCCCTGCCACGGCTCCCAGGGCTCCCTCCACACCTCCGTCTCACCCCTGCACCCGCCTCTGTCCTCAGTCCCCCAGTCCTGCTATATCTCCTCCAGAGTGGCCCAAGGACCACCTGTGTCAGAACTGTGGGCAGGGGTCAGGGAACCAGGCTGCGGGAAGTGCGGATTCCTCTGACTGACCCGGAATTCCAAGGGCCGGGCCCAGGAATCTGCATTTCATAAGCGCCCCAGGAGATTCTGAGGCCGCCCAAAGTGTGGGAACCGCAGGTTTGCTCCCTGAAAATGTAGCAGTGTTTGGAGTGGTCCAGGCTGCTCCACGCCACCCCGTAGCCACCGGGCCGGCCCGTGCCTCTGCTCATGCTGTTCCCTCCTGGAGAGCCCTTCCTGGCCTCTAAGTGGAGACATGTGAAGGGCTAGAGTGCCTGGGTTTCTTCACTGATGGCTCTTACACATCTTTCAAGACCCGCCTCAGAGTCGCCTCGTCCAGGCAGTCCTCCTACAACAGACAGGCCTGGGAGGCAGATGGGACAAGACCCCGGGCTGGAATCCAGAGCACAGTTCTAATCCCAGCTCTGCAGGGTGTGACCCTGAGCGAGTCACTGCCCCTCTCCAAGCCTCAGTGTGCTCATTAGTAAAATGGTGACAATAATTCCAATCTGTCCAAGGAGATGGGAGGCCAAGTGTGATGACAGTTCTGCAAGTGCTTTATGTTCTCATAGCACAAGCGCAGGGGAGGGCTTCATCACAGTGGACTCGCATGGAGGGAGGGGGGTGAATGGTTGGCGGGCAGCCCCAGGCCTCCGTACAAATACCCACTGCATCATCAGTTTGCACCCAAAAGACCCCAAGTGCCTGCACCCAATCCGCATCAAGTGCCCTGAGGTCTAGGGTACAAGGAAAGAATGCCCGGCAGCCCCAGGGGCCGCAGGCAGGTAGGGGTGGGGACCCGGAGGAATGTGCTATGGGCAGCTCCCAGCCACTGGCCCTCACCCCCAGGCTGCAATATTTCCATCACCCCCCCTGCTGGGGGGTTAATGATGCGGGGAAGGCAGCCATCTGAGCCTGGGCGGCCAGAAGCCCTGAAGTCCACGCTGCCGGAACCCCACACTCACCGGGCCGTGCATCCCCGAGCTGAGGAAGCAGTCAGGGGAAGACCCCACAGGGCATACGGGATGGGATGGTCTTCGGGCAGGGAAGGTCAAAGGTGGGAAGAGGTGGGACCCGCGTTCTGTTATTTTGATTGGGAAAGCGGAGGCTTGGGCAGCTGGTCTGAGCATCATCCCTGAGAAGGTGAAGGAAGAGGAGGAGAAGGAGACAGGAAGGGAGACAGAGAGGACAACGGGAGTCACTGGGGACATGAGACTGTTCCAGACTGTTCCACCCCATTCTAAAGGAGAAAGGTGGAGAGGGTCAAAGCTAACATCCAGAGTCCTCGAAGGAGCCCACGCGGGCACAAGCCATCCTGACGCTCCAGCCTCCGCAGCCACCACCCCAGAAAGAAAAACCCCTGCTGTCCTTAAGTGACCCCTGCCCCCCGGCACCCTGTGCATCTCTGTGCCCTGCTGTCCTCAATCTCTGATGGCACTACCCGCCCCCTGGGGCTGAAGATGGCATGAGGAACATGAGGCGACATGCGTGCAAGGACGAGAACAGCCCCGCCAGACACACAGAAGAACACTGGCTCTCGTCAGGACACCCTGTGTCCCCATGCAGCGCAGCGGTGACACGGGGGACGGTTGCCAAGTAGAGAAGCAACACCAGTCCCTGCGTGTATGTTTCCTTTTCATTCTTTGCTGGCTTGTTCTTCGTCTTTCTTCGACTTCTCCCCAGGGTCACTTTGACAGAGATCATCCGGGTTTGTTTCGGGAAGACAGCAATGCCACTTGGTGTCCATCTGTGTTTATGGCCAATACAGGTGCTGCCTGTCAGCCCCAGCTGCAGGCCCCACAGTTGCCCCCTCTTCCTGGGGCCGCGGGCCCAGACCCCAGCGCCGCCCTTCCTACGACTCACCCTGTTATCTGCCTGGCCCTGGCTGAGAACCTGCTGGGCAGGCCCGCCCAGGGAGAAGGCCTGGGGGCCTAATCTCAGGGCGAGGTGGGACGTGTCCTGTGGGAGCCGGGGGACATGCCTAGGCCGGGAACACGGGGACACAGGGTCCGGCCTCAAAGCCCAGAGGGAGAGGTGGCGCCTTTGGGGGTGCTGGAAGGGCTGGGGACCCTGCTCGCTTTTCTTCTCCTTATAGAGCCTCAGGTTTTCATGTTTCCCTAGGACCATGATGTCTGCCCTGCCTCCCTCATAAGGTTGGGAGAACACACTGTTTCAGATGGGACCTTTATAGGTCAAGTTCAGGGCCCTCACTCCGTGCTGGAATCTGTTTTCCAGCATGCCCACAGGTAGTCATTGGCTTCCCTCAAATTCTCTGATCAGATGCGAGTGAGTGACCTACTTCCTGGAAGCCCAATATTTAATTTTTTTTAAATAGAACTAGCATCACTGTTTACTTTCTGAATGTAAAAATGTTACTTCCTGATCATTATTTACATGTTCAGTATAAAAATTTCATAAAGAAGAATCCCATCACCCAGAGATAATCTTTTTAATTTTCTTTATTCATGGCTACACATAGATATATATGGGATTGTATTCTCTATCTGTTGGGAGTGAGTTCAACTGCAAGTACAGTGGCTTGAACAAATCGGGTTAAATTATCTCACATAGCTGGGAAGACGAGTGGTGGCTGACTTTGGTTCACCAGTTCATATGTCCAAGATCTCTGAGTCTCTTGGCATTTCCCTCATGGCGATAAGGGAGCTGCAGCAGCACCAGCCACTGCATCTGTACTCAAGACCAGCAAAGGTAGTCACTCTGCATTTTTATCAGGAAAGCAAAAACTTGTTCAGAAGGGACCCCAACTAATTTCCTTTCAGGTCTCCTTAGCCAGATTGGCAGTAGAAAATAGGATTGTCATGACTGGCTTTGGATCAATCATAATTCATCGCCTGGGAATGGGCATGAGATTCTTCCAAACAAAATCAAGGAGGGAGAGGAAGTGACAGTGTTTGCTGCATTCTGCTTTATAATTTCTCTTTTTATTAATTTTATATCATGAACATCTTTCCACATCAATAAACAGACTCAGGGGCATGGGAGGAAAGGGAAAATTTTTAAAAAGATGAAAAGAAAGGAGAGTGGTGGTCTCTGGGGGCTTGGGGAGTTCGTGTTTGATGGGGGCAGAGTTTTAGCTGGGGATGATGAGGGTGGAGATGGGCGGTGGGGGTGGCCTCACGACAGGGTGAATGCGCTTTACGGCACTGACCCGACACTCGAAAGGTGGTAAGATAGCAAGTTTGATGTTGTGTGTATTTTACCACAATAAAAAAAGACAGACTCCGTCATTGATTTACCGGCTATTTATTGAGGGCTGGTTGTGTTGCAAGAACTGAGGCACTGGGGATGCCGGAAGAAACGTAATAGACATGGCTCTTGCCTTCAGGGAGCTTAGGGTCTAATGAGGAACGCAGAAAGTCCCCGAAAAGATTAGCAAGTAAGCGTGAAAGGACAGGATCGCATATACTTCCAGGCAGAGTGTGTGGCGCTGCGAGGGCAGGTGAAAGGAGATTTAATTCCATCAGAAGGGTCACCATGTCCGTACCCGAGACCATTCCCGTGCGTCGCTGTCGCTAATTATTGTCGCAATGTCCTATTGCTGGATGTTGGGATTCCACATTAGAACCGTCATAAACAAGGCCGCAGTAAACCCCCTTCTGCAAGCCATCCTGGCACACTTGATTCGTTCCTTAGCATATGTTCCTGCACGTGGACTTGCAGAGTCAGGGGACAGCCCCACGCACAGCCATATGCCCCCCCCCCCAAGCTGTGTCCTTTCCATTCCCACCAGCGGCGTAAGAAATAGCCTCGTCCCTCCACATTCTGCAACGGCACCTGTTATCATCATCTTTATGAAATGCGACCAATGCTACGAGCAAAATATGGGTTCTGGTTGTTTTAATTTGCCTTCCTTGGGTCATTCCTGATTGACCATGTTTTCTCATTTGTTTCTTTTATGGGGTCACGGAACGTTCCTGCGGGTGAACTCTTTTTCTTTTCCTGTGTGATTTTCAGCTCTCTCTGTTAAGAATTGTAAGCTCTGTCTGTCAGATGTGACTGCCCACTCTTCGGGCGGCTCCAAGTGTTAGAAGTCCTCCTTCTATGGACACTGTAGTGTGTCCCGTCAGCCCCAGCGGCCGGAGCTTTCCCATGTGCTCCAGGACAGGATCCACAGCCCACCTGGTCGGCTCCCACCTACACCCACCCCTGCCCTCCACAGGCTTCCACACCTATCCTCAGTTCCACTCACACCTTCCCCTGGGTCAACCCTGGAACATGGTGGGGGGGGGGGGCTCGGGGGTGCCAGCCCTTGCTCAAGAGGGTCTCCCTCCCCTTTCTTCCCTAGTAAACACTTCAGGACATAGCTCGGTTCGAGTCACCTCTCTGAGAAGCCCTTGCTGACTCCCCAGGAGGGCCAGACCCCCACTGTGCTTCCCTCTGCCCAGCAGGGACCACACCAACTTGTCACTGTTCATTTTGCAATAATCCCACCGGAGTGGGGCCCCCCAGACAGGCATGGGTCGGATGCATCTCTCTAGCCCCAGGGCCTGGAACACAGTGTGGCATCAACAGGTGCTTGGTGAGCGTCTGTAGCCAGAATAAATGAAGGAGGGAAGGAAGAATGAAGTCTCCCCCTACCCTTCTCTGTCCCCAGGCTGGATGATCAGGCATCCCAAGCCTGCTGTCGCCCACCCACCCACCACCCCAGGTCTGCGCTTCTTAGGTTCAACGTGGAGGATGGGCAGGTGGTCTGGGAATGTTCACCCTGTGAAAAATCACCTGGGAGACCTCTTATCTGGCCTGAGCGCTTTCTGCATCTCTCTGCACCCCCCCTTGCCCTCCCCCTAAGTGATCTCTGAACTGGGCACTGCCTGGCCAGGGTTCTGATATCTTGCATGGAAGACCCAGCCTCTACCACGGCAGGGTGTTCTGCACGGCGGGGCTCGTGGTCAGCATTGAGGAATCTGGGACACTGGCTCCACCAAGCTTCAGTCCTGACCAGACATTCACCCAGTACTACCACCACAGGTGGAAAAAAAACACCTTTCACAGGCCAGGTTGGAAACTGAATTCCTGCCACAGGCCACAGGCCAGCCTTCTTGCCATCAGTATGTTCCCTTCCTTTCTCTTTTGCATCTCTTCACCAGAATATGCTCTAAACATTTCTTTCTTCATGTCACTCCTCTGCTCGAGAATCATCCGTGGATCCCACTTGCCAATCAGATCAAATCTGAGCCTCACACTAGGAATTCAAGGAACTCCATGACCAAGCTCCAGCCTCCCTCTCTGACTTCATCCATCATCCCTTCAGCAGGCTAGTCTCCCCTGTGTTCTAGAATCATCCATCATGCCTTCAGCAGGCTAGTCTCACCCGTGTTCTAGAAACCTCCTCCTTTTCTCCTGTGGGGCTTGGCCTCTACCAATGCCCTCTGCCTGAGATACCCTCGTCCCTTCATTCTCTTCTTTAAGTCCTGGCTTGCAACCCCCACCTTCTCTGGGTCACCTTCTAACTCTTCCAGTTCTTAATAACCCATTTAAAAACAAAAGACTAAGTCCTTGTGTACTTTAGACTCACCTGGCTTGTTTATTCAAAATTCAGACCATCCCAGATCTCTCTGGAGGTGGTTCAAGGACACTGGACTTTGAAAACTTCCCAGGGAAGTCCGATGCTGCAAGCCCAGGCTGGGTCCCTCGACCTACACTAGGGAAGTGCTGGTGATCCAGTGCTTGGCTGGCAACCCCAAGTCCACACGGGTTGCTGATGTCCACGGCGCATACACATTCCCCTCATCTCTGCAAGCAGTGACCGTAATGATAACCACCATTTACTGAAGGCTCACCAGGCACCAGACACATGCTGAGCACTCTGCATGCACCATCTCACCTAATCTTCACAATGTGCTGTTAGGTAGATATCATTAACCTCATTTTACCGATAAGGAAACTGAGGACCAGAGAGGGTAAGTCTCTTGGCCAGAGTCACAGAACTTGCCAGAGGGAAACCTAGTCTCAAACTCAGGCTGCCCAAGCCAGCACTCCTCATCCCCGGGCCAGCGAGCCTTCAGAGCCCCCTGGTTCGGTTCAGTTTGGGTAAATTCCATTCTGTTGCAACAGCTCTCCTGCCCCTTGCTTTTGCTAAGTCCTGGGGATAGAGATATAGCAAGGAAGAGGCCCCTGTCCTCGAAGGACCGCCCAGTCCAGGTGGGGAAGCTGGCACACGCATAGCTAGTCACATAAGGACTGCTGGGACCAGAGCGGGGTGCCCCATTTGGGAAGGATGCCAAGGAGAGGGCGGGTTGGAGATGGGTTCTGTCCTGGAAGGGGACAGAGGGCCAGTTCAGGCCTCAGGAGTAGGTGGAATTTGAGCCAGGCCTTGAGGGATGATCGAGAAGGGGCGGAGGGCATCAGGCAGAGGAGAGAGCCTACAAACAGACAGCATGGTGTGAAGGGTCGGTCTTCCAGTGGCTGTTGCCCCGGGGAGTGGTGACCAAGTCGGCCATTAAGGGCAGGTGGGGCAGGTCACGAAGGGCCTCCAACACCAGGCTGAAGATTCTGCCCTTATGCCATGGGCAATAGGGAAGTCATGGACGGTGTGGGAGCAGGGCCATGTCTGCCCTCAGCTCTAGCGCAGGGAAAGGCACAGGTAGGTAGGTGCTCAATGGAACCTTGCTGCCTCATGTATTGCTATGTGTCTTTCTCCTGTCCTCAGTAGGGTTGGAATGACCTGGAGCTACTGGATAATTCCTGCCAGGAATGGAAGCCTTTCACAGCTATACGTCCTCTCCTCCATTTAGCCCTTCTCTGGGAGGATGGGCACATTCCTCAACTTCTCTGAGCCCGTTTCCTCATCTGTTAAATGGGGAAAACACACCAACCTTGCAGGTTTTGAGACTGAAATGAGATCAGGCAAGCAGAGCCTAGCAGGTATGCTACATGTGTGGCAAAGAGCGTAGGATCACGAAGAGCCTAGGCTCGGGGGACTTCTGTGTGAATCCTAGCTCTGCCCCAGGGGATGCCGGCCTCTCAGCGCCGGAGGGAGAATTCAGTTCAGAGAGCTAATATACATGCAGCACCTGACACTTGCAGATGCTCAGTAGCATTGTTTGCTGCCGGGTCGGGCCGACACAAGCCATCCTGTTGCTCCTCCTTGCTCCTGGAACACCACCACTCTCGCTCAACGCGCTGCTCCTTCCTCCCGCTCCTGCTCCTGCAGGAGGTACCTTGAAGGAGGAGCCTTAGCTCCCTGCTGCTCACCGTCAGCTTACTTGCCCCTCACCACCTGGCACACCATAGATGTCTGTGTCCTTTGCAAAGAGCTTTCACATGCATCATTTTACTGGGAATCCACTCAACCTACTGCCACTTTGTAAGCAGGACAGAGTTGATCCGCTTTGTGCAGAGAAGGGAGCGGAGACCCAGAGAGGAAAGGACGGGCATATTGATGTTGTTCAAGCACCCACTATGTGCCAGGAGCGTAATATTCATTAATTCTCCTCCAAAACATCCTCCCCATTGGACAAATGTGGACACTGAGGCTCGGAGAGGGGCAGTGACTTGTCCAAAGTCACACAGCAAGGAACTGACAGAGGCTGAGTGCAAGCCCAGGTCTTTCTGACTCCAGAGTCCAGGATTTGGAACAAACACGTTACAGCATGGGGTTCACAGATCTCTCCCCAGGGCTGCCGTGAGGACCAGTTGGGGTAATAGGCATGAGGGTAACTGAAACAGCGCTTGAGGACTGGAATAGAAGTGAAATCGTGTCCACCTCCACCTAATCACATGGCGAACAGGGACAGAAACCCAGGGAGGTTGCAACGTGCCCAATGTCAGGGCAAGCGCAAGCTCACTGCCCCCAGGGACCACTGTCTTTCTTAGTTAAGTGCAGGGACTATGCCTCCGGGGCCTTTTCCTCCCCAGAGAGTGGAAACTTCCAAAGTCCCCCTGACCTGACCGGAGGGTGAAAAGAGCAGGAATTTCTGCCATGGTACACGGATCTGGAGCCTGGGGCTGAGGGCTGACATCCCAGGGCTTGCCGTGGCCTCAGGCCCGTTCAGCACCACCCCCAGCCCTGGACCTGCAGGAAGACCTGGCCCTCCTCCCAGCTCATCAGCCAATGAGAGGGGCAATCCCAGAGACCCGTGCTCTTAGAGGAGACTGAGAGTTGTCAAGGCCAAGGGAACAGAGCATGGTAGTGGGATTTCATGTGTAACAAACCGGTGAGGCAGATCATGGAGTTTGGGGAGCTCAGAGTGGAATAGAATGAGGGCCCCTCTGCCCCCTTGCTCTTCAAACTTTTAAAAAGCGGCAGACCCTTCCTTTCAAACGAACCCCGCGGCATGATCTCCTCCCCACCCCCACATCCCCCACAGTCACTAGCAAGCCCCAGGGCGGGGGCCCCCAAGCAGCAAGCCCTGAGGGAGAACAGCAGCTCGGCAGCCAGGGGCCAGCCCGGCCCTCGCAGCTCGGCCTTGGTGTCCTGTTGACCACGAACAATTCCACGGAACATCAGCATCAGGCAAGGCCACGCTGTGACCATGTTGGCAAATCACGACCCCCCAGGAGCCACAGCTGAGCGCAGGCAAGCATGAACCCGCACGATGCCCACACCGCCTTCTCCTGGCTGGGCTGTGCTTGCCGCCCCTTTGCCAACGACAGCTTCAGCTTGGGCCTAGGCTTCCCTCCTTCTGGATCACATTGACTAATCACAGACTTAGCCCGGCTTCCCAACAGTATCCAGCATGGTGCAGAGCCCCGCTTCCCCAGACCCTCCCTCACATCCCCTCTCAGGAAGCCCTTTTTCACACCCTCTGAGACACAGTTCCCATGGGGTCCGTCCCCCTCACTGCCATGAGTAATAAACCCAACTATTAACTAGGGATGAGCTCCTAGTGGCCCTCTCCTGCAAGGAATTGGCAGATGGGTTCTGTCAAATACCCCCACCGCCTAACTCTGCCAAAGTCGAAGGCAGGGGGTCGTCACCTCCCTTTTGCCCCAGAGGCAACCAGACTTGCCCAAGTTCACAGCATAGGGTGAATATATCATTTATCATCCAAGTGGGATGACTTCGATAGTGAAAGGGTGCACTAAGAGTCAGTGAGCAAGGACAGTGGGCATGAACCAGGACTGTCCAGGGCAGACCAGGCGTACGGGCTCCCCATCATGCTGCAGGATGTGGGGGGAGCCAGGACTGGCAAAGCCTGAATCTTGCCATCTCTCTCTGCCACTCCAAGCGCCCCCACCCCTGTCTAGTGCCACTCTCTAGGACAGGGTGAGCCTCTCTGCTGGCGGGCTTGCAGCCCGGGGCTCTGGGTTCTCTGGTGAGGTCTGGGGAATGCGCTGCAGTTGTGATTCAGGGGTGCGGGGCCACCCCTGAGCTTCTGTACCACACAGCTGTCCCGCGTGGTCATGCCCCGTGCTTGGCATTCGCTTTCCAGAGAGTGCCCACAGTGCCTGCCAGGCACGATGCCCTATTTAGCGTGCCCGGGGGGGAACGGGTGGTTTCACATAAAAGAATTTGCAGGTGAAAGTGACCCCTTTAAACACTGAAAACTTTATTTTAGCTGTTTGCCCAGACGGCCCTTCTGATGCAGGTCACCTGCACCCCTGCCTTAGTAAGCAGGGTGCAGGAACACGGGACACCTTGCTGTGTCTGCTGTCTCGGGGCCATTAGCGGGACCACGTTACAGCAGAGGGCATGCGCCTGGGGGCACCCCTCACTAAAGAGGCTTTCCTACTGGAGGTAGTAATGACCCAGAATGAAAGAGGAGTGTGTTTCCAGGGGTGTGCACTTCATTTTTTTTTAAATTTTTCTTTTAAGATTTTACTTGTTTATTTTATTGGTGGGGGGGAGGGCAGAGAGAGTCTTGAGCAGACTCTGTGCTGAGTGTGGAGCTTGATGCGGGGCTTGGTCTCACGACCCTGAGACCAGGGCCTGAGCCGAAACCAAGCATTGGAGGCTTAACCAACGGCACCACCCAGGCAGCCAGGGGCGTGCACTTCTGACTCAGCACAGGGGGCAGCCCCTGCCGTCGGCTGAGATCCGCACCCCACACCCAGAGGCCCGGCCTCGATGAAGGCCTCCTCCTCCCAGTGGGCCCGGGTGCAAGTTCTGTGTGCGCAGACCTGGTGGGAGGTGTGCTGCCGCCCCTTTCTCTGAAGCCCCTGCCGTCCACGCTGGGGTGCGCCGGCGCCTTGCACAGATCAGCCCGATCCAAGCATGGCACCGTGGAGCCGCGGTACAGTGCTATCTTCAGGGCCTGCTCAGGCAGCCTGAGCCATCTGTCCCTGCATTCGATGGGCCAGGTGGTTATGTGGTTGTCACTCCGCCGTCTCTGAACGCTACTGTCCATTTCTAACTGCTCTGCTCCCTCCTCGGTTTGCACTCTGCGTTCCATCCCTAACTTACAAGGCACCAAGCTCAGTAGATGGTGAGCTCTTGGAGGGCAAGAACCTTATCAGTTCACGTCTCTCTCCCCCTAAAAGTCCCAGCTTAGTGTGCAGCACACAGTAGTGCTCAGTAAACACCACCCGAATCAAACTGAATCAAGCCAGGAGGCTTCATTTCACCCCCCATCCTCAGCCAATGCAGATGTGTTCTGCAGGGAAGAGGGCCTCTCTGCGGGCTTTCTGCCTGCCTTTGTGACTCGGGTGCATGCCCTTCGGAGGTTTGACTGCCTGAGGGTAAAGAGCCTGGGAGTCTCAGAGTTAGGGGGTGGGGGCATCATCTGCAAAAGGCTCTGGTCAGTTTTGTCAGCCTTCGATGACCACTGATCTGAGCACAGGAGCTACGGAGGTGAGCAGAGCAGAGGTCTAGCCTTGAGCAGGTGGTCACGCTCCAGCAATCAATGTACAAGGCCCGAAGGTGGCATAGAGGAGCCAGAAGGAACTCGTTCCGGGAGGTGGTGACATCAGGCAAAGCTTTCAGAGGAGGAGCATCTGTGTCGGGGTTTGAAGGATGAGCGTGAATTTGCCAGACAGACAAAGAAGCAAAGTGCGTGCTGCTGGAGGGGACAGCCTGGGACGCGCTTAGGGGAGCGGGAGGGAGAGCAGAGGTTGTGGCACGGGGCTGACCAGGGAGAAAGTCGGGAGGGCCGCAGAGGTGAGGCATGGAAGGTTTTGGATCTGGGGTGATGGGAGCCACAGGAGGGATGTGGGCAGGATGGACGTGCTTAGCTCTGAGTGAAGACAGATCCCACCATCCACCTGGGTGTGGGGCAGGGAGGGAACATCGGGGCGGCGGGGGGGGGCAACAAGACTCCATAGGAACGGGAACCCTGAGAGGCCTTCACAGAGGACCAGACGGTAGCACCAAGGATGGTCTTGCTCAGAGGCCCGCTTCGTGGGGAGGCAGAAGAGGCTCTTGAGGGCCCCAGTGGCTGCAGTTCTTCTCAGTGAATCCTATTTTACCTTCAACGCTTCCCCAAAGAAAGTGAACAGTGGGAGAGCCCGGACAGCAAGCACCCCATCCCTAGGCACCGCCTTGAGCACTGCAAGTGGTCTCGGGCCCGCTGTCTGGCATGAACCTCCACATAACCCCATTGCGCAGACAGGGGATACTGAGGCCCTGTGAGGTCGCATGCGGGTTAGCAGTGGTGCAGGGCTAGAACCCAGGGAGCAGATGCATCTCAGGCCTGGGCATCGGGCTCAAAGCCCAGTTCCTTGTCCGGGAGGGGGTCCCCAGGGCTGTCCGGCAGCCCATAGTACAAGTCTTCCTCCTCCCGCTCTGACTGCTCTGAACCTGGGTCTGAAGCCTTCTCTTCCTCCTCTTTCATCCCCCGGGATGGCTGCCAGTAGCTGGACAGGGCAGTGTCCCGCCGCTGGCCCCCCAGAGACGCACCCTCTGCCGTGGGGGTGTCGATCAGGGCAAAGTCGTGGAAGCGGTCCAGCTGGCACTTGCAGGCCCGGGGCTCCCGAGGCGGGCAGTGAGGCTCCTCCCCCTCCGGGGGAGAGGGGTTGGGGCTGCTGCCCTCATCGGAGCCCACGTCCAGGTCATCTTGGAAGGAAGCCAAGGGTGCAGGTCCCTGGGGACAGGCCTGGAGGCTGCAGGAACAAAAGCCCAGAGAGCCAGGGTTGCCCTGAGTCAGACTGCCCAGGTCCAAATTTCAGCCACTAGCTGCAAGGCCCAGTGGTAGGTGAGTTCACCTGTCTGGGCCTCAGTTTCCTCCCCTACAAAGTGGGGGAACATCATTGTACTCACTCCTATGGTTGTCTCCAAGGATTACAGCACATAGCATGTGCCAAGCCCTTTGCACAATGCCTGGCACACAGTAGGTGCTCAAGCAATGGGCATTATGTTATGATCCAAACCAGGTTCTTCCCCTGCCTCTTTGGCCACTCAGGGGTCTCCTGTGGGCCCTCAGCCCCCCCCACAAAAGGTGTCACCTTCTGCTCCCTCGTCCACTTCCCCCATCGGACTGGGAGCTCCTGCAGGGTGGGGGCCATTGAGGTCTGGCAGGGAGTAGGTGCCCAGCATTCTTGGTGGGATGAGTGAATAAATGGATGAATGAGAAACCTAGTTCATAACCAGCCAGGGACAGGGTGGGCGCGAGTGACCTGCCAGACGTCACAGAGCACATCAGCGACAGAGTCCAGATTTGAACTCACTGTCCCAGTTCTCACAACAGCCCTCTGAGGCAGGAGTGATTGTTCCCACACGGGGAAACTGAGGCTCAGGAGGATAAGAACCTTGCCAAGGCTACACAGCAGAGGAGCTGGGATTCGAACCCAGGCCTGGCCAACTAAGGCAGACTCGTGCGTCTGCTCTACCTACTGCCTCTCAGGGCCTCCCCACCCCCGTGCCCTCACTACTCCCAAACGTCCCCACCTGACCCTGAGTGGCCCACAGCCCTGCCTGCTTCACGCCGGAACTGGGTAGCACCCCCGCCCCTGCACTCTGAGCACTCACCCAGGCCTGCTTGGAGTTGGGTTGCTTTCTCCCTCGTCCTCATCTGAGGCCCTGTGGATGACCACCGCAGCCTCCATCCAGCCCTGAGCATCACGGGGGCCACCTTCTCCTCCATCACTGGCGCCCAGCTGTGGCTGTCCCAGGTGGGGGGCCAGCAGTGGGCAAGGGTCCTCGCAGTAGCCCATGACCTTCATCTGGATGTGGCTGAAGTCGGGCAGGCTCTGGTCATAGGCGGCCTCCTCCCACAGCCTGACGTATGGGGGCTGGGGGCTGGGCAGGGCACAGCAGAGAGCAGAGAAAAACAGGCAGGTGAGTCCACCTAGCAGGCATCACAGGAGGAGCCATCGGTGTTGTCCCCCTGCCCCCCACCCTCCTACCCTGGACATCTGGTCTCCCCTGATCTTAAGCCTTTGGGGGATGTAACTGTACCCAGTTCATGCATGGGGAAACTGAGGCCCAACAAAGAGTGGCAGAGCTTAGACTCTCAGACCAGTCACCTCTCCTCTCACTCCACGTCTCCAAAGTTAACCCCAGGAGTCCACTTGTGAAATGCAGGCCAGTTCGCCTTGACTGAGAGTGTGCTGTGTTACAGACGGTGAGCTAAAAGTCCATGCCTACCATCGCATTGATTCTGCACCATAAAGCAGAGTGGTCGTGACCGGGGTTCGGATGAGGACACAGCAGCACTATCCCAGTTATTGAGTGCTCCTTGCCTGCCAGGCTGCGTCAGGCGCCTCATCAGATCCCCACGGTAACTGGGAGACTTGGGCTGGCTTGCCCTGCGTGCCTCAGACACCAGGTGGCAGTGCTGGGGCTCCAGCCGTCCCCTTCTCTTTGCTCTCTATAGCCCCTCCGGGAAGTGAGGTGCAGGGACTAGACCCCTTGCCCAAGATCACACAGGAGGAGCCCGGAGCTTAGCTCCGTGCAGTCCTATGCCCACCCAGGGGCTAGCCACCTCATTTCCCTGGGGACATGTGGTCACTCTGTATGCCAGGAACAGAAAATATCATCACTGCCTCCTTCCCCAAGCAAAGTAGAGAATTCCAGAACCCTGGCCACAGACCCTGGACCTGCAGCCCGGCCTTCTGAGCAGAGTCACAGCCTCCAGGCGTGGAGAGGGCAGCTGGTCCCACTCCCTTCCAGGGCTAGAGTGCTCGCCGCTGTGTCCTGGTGAGCCAGGCCTGGCACCGCCAGGGAGGCAGGTCTGGTCTGGTCCGTCATTGACTCCCTGTGAGGTTTGAGGCCCATGATTATACTTTTTTTGTTGGTTTGCTTGTTTGTTTTAGAGAGAGAGAAAGACAGAGATGGGGAGGGGCAGAGGGAGAGGGAGAGGGGGAGAGAGAATCCCAAGCAGGCTCCAAGCCCAGTGCGGAGCCGGATGTGGGGCTGGATCTCACGACCCTGAGACCGTGACCTGAGCCGAAATCAAGAGTCAGACGCTTAACTGACTGAGCCACCCAGGTGCCCTGTGATTGTACTTCTTGAGCCTCAGTTTCCTCCTCGGTGTAAAGGGCCTGACACCCCCCACTTCACAGGGCTCCTATGAGGACTGAAGGAAGTAATGAGGCAAACTGCCCGCTTGGATCTCAGGCTGATAGGAAGCACGTCTTACTAACGGTGACACTGTTCTTAGTGCTTTGCTTATATTAACTCCCTCAGCCCCCCCGAAGCCCTAGGAGAAAGGTGTGATCGGTGCCCCTATTTTATAGGTGGGGCAAGAGAGGTGAGTTGCATTCCCCAAATCCCACAGCCTGTAAGTGGAGAGCCGCAGGGCTGTGCTTGGCCATCAACATGCCCCTTGTTCGCCATGGGAGCCGTCACAGCTGTTTGGGATCTGGGGCCACACCGGTTTTTGATTTTGGTCTGCCACGGTTTTTGATTTTGGTCTGCCACGAACTCACTCTAAGACAGGACAAAGTCCCTCATCTTTAAAATGGGGATAATAATGCCTACCTCGTAGAACTGAGAGTTCAAAACAATCCTGATTTCCAATAGCATGCTCTCATTAAGTGAGGAGGCAAGGCAGAGAGCTGGAGCCAGCGGAGGAGACCACCCCCACCCCTCCCACCCGACTCCATCACCCTCTGCTGGAAGAGGAGATGGCCTGAGGGGCTCCCCCGGCTCCACCCCCGCCCTGGAGAGCCTGGCCCCTACCTCTTCATCTCAGCAGCAAGCCCATTCTCCAGCAGGCCCAGCGCCTTTGGGGCTAGGATGCCTTGGAAGTCAGAGTCAGCAGGTATGAAGGTGATCTGCAGGGCAAAGGAAAGAAGGCTTCTTTGTGGCTCCCACACCCATCCTGACCCAGAGGGCCTCCCTTTCTGACAACAGAGGGATCTGCTCAGGGCCCAGCACCAGTGGGTGGATGCACCTCTGGGCTCTTGTTCCCACCTGGCTCTTCATTCACCCAAAAGACATTTATTGAGCACCAGCTGTGTGCCAGGCAGTCTTCCAGGCACTGGGGGCAGCAATGAGCAAACAAAACAAACATCCCTGCCCCCGAGGAGGTGGTATCTTGTCATTTCCCAGGGTCCTGGTCCAGTGCCCAGAATGTGCCTGGCACGGAATAGGGGCTTCATCCATATCTGGTGAGCGAGTGTCAGGCTGTGGTGGGGGACAGGGAAGTGAACGGCTGAAATTGCACCCACCAGTCCCTGTACTAGAACTTTCAGGGATCAGGGGGTCTCTGCAGGTGCAGCACATGGGGTGGGGACCTGGTGGCAGAGGGAAGGCAGGTCATAAAGGAGGCCGTGGGATGAGACAGAAGGAGTGCTGCTCTTGGGGTCCAGGAGACTAGGGAAGATTCCTTCATTGGGCAGGTCATCTCTCCTCTCGGGGCCTCTGTGTGCCTCTCTGTAAAAGGGGCTAGCCTCAAAGAGAGATTTGCGGCATTGTTCGTAACAGCCAAAAAGTGGAAACAACCCAAGTGTCCAACAACAGCTGAAGAGTTAAACAAAATGTGGCACATACATGCAATGGACCATTATTTGGCCTTAGAAAGGAGGGCAGCTCTGACACATGCCACAACATGAATGAGCCTTGAAGAAATAAGCTAATAACAAAAAGAAATATTCTGTAGGAGTCCACTTACATGAGGTACCCACAATAGTCAAATTCATAGAGAGTAGAACGGTGGTTGCCACAGACTGGAGGGAGGGGGGTGGGTAGTTATTCTTTAGTGGGTATAAAATTTCAGTTTGGCAAGATGGAAAGACTTCTGGAGATCAGTTGCACAACAGGGTGCATTTAATTAACACTACTGAACTGTAGGGGCACCCCGCTGGCTCAGCTGGTGGAGCATGTGACTCCTGATCTGGGAGTTGTGGGTTCGAGCCTCACATTAGGTGTAGAGATTACTAAAAAATAAATAAATAAATATATATATATATATTTAAAAGAACAGTACTGAACTGTACACTTAAAAATGATAAGACGGTAAATTTTATGTTATGGGTATTTTACCACAATTTTTTTAAATGAGGCCAGCGATACCTGTCTCCTGGGGTTGTTGTGAGGATCCCAGGAGATACTGTATAAGGAAGCCCCCAGCACAATGCTGGGCACATAGTAGCTGCTCAGTAAACCATAGTTCGATGCTACGGAAGATGAAGTTATCTGACCTCTCTAAGTCTTGCTCTCCTCAACTGAAAATTTGTTCAACAAATATGTGACAAGACCCCACTGTGTTATACCAGGGTCAAAAATAGCAGCCCCTTTTATCTCTTCCTACAGAGCATGGTGAGTAAAAGACACTTGTCTGCACCAGAAAAGCTCCATCCTGCTGGGAGGAAGGGAATGATGGATGGAGGGGCTCTTAGAACTCCTATGAGGAGTAAGCCTCTCTCAAATGTCTAGAAATAAGGCAGGGATCTTGGTATCTTCCACACCCACCAAGGATACCCTGCACTTGCCAGCTGGCTCTGTACTTCTTAGAAGCTGCCCCTTCCTCTGCCTCATTACCTCATGGCCCAGTCACCACCTTCTCCCCTTTCTCCTCCTCACCATCATCATCATTATCACTATGCCCACAACCACCACCACCACCATCACTGTTATCACCATTACTACAACCATCACCATCACCACCGCCACCATCATCATCTCCATCAACATCATCATCCTATCATTACCATCACCATCACCATCATCAGCTCCATCAACATCATCATCCTATCATTACCATCACTATCACCATCATCATCTCCACCAACATTATCATCATATCATCATCATTATCACCATCATCACCACCACCACCACCATCATCTCCATCAACATTATCATCATATCATCATTATCACCATCATCACCATCACCACTACCATCACCATTATCACCATTACTACAACCATCACCATCACCACTGCCACCATCATCATCTCCATCAACATCATCATCCTATCATTACCATCACTATCACCATCATCATCTCCATCAACATTATCATCGTATCATCATCACCATCATCACCATCACCACCATCACCACTATCATCATCACTATTACCATCATCATCACCAAATACATCATCGGCATTATCACTGCACTGAAAAGCCTGAGGGAGAAGGAAAGGCTGGAGCATGTTAGAACACAAGTCCTTTTAAGAGAGGGGGACAGAGTTGAAACTGGTGAGGGGATACCAGACTATGAAGACCCTGAACATCAGACTAAGGAGTTCAGTCTTTACCCAGAAGCAGTGGGAGCCATGGAGGAGTTCTCAGGAGGAGAGTACCCAGACAGATTTGTGTGTAGTCAGAGCACCGAACAGTCCCCAAAGGGAGGGAACAGAGGGAGTGAGGGATACCCATGGAGAAGACAGATCCATCAACCACCAATCAGGGGCCTGGTACTGGATTCCAGTGGAGTAGGCAGGAGAGGGGTCTAGGGGAACTGTGGGTAGAAACAGAAGCCAGACAGGGAGAGGCCCTGCTCTCTCTGCCAACCCTTCCCTTCTCCCAGCAACCCTGCCCCATCTCAGCCAATGGACACAGCATCCCTGCCTGGCTCATCTTCCAGCTTTGCCCCAATTCCTCCTCCTCTCTCATGCCTGAGGTCCAGCTGATCACCACATCTGACCAAGTCTACTTCAGAAATTCAATGAGACAAGCTCAGCAGAAGCTCAGTCCTATATCCAGCCACAGCAGGGACTGAACATATGATGAATGAGCAATGTCTTCTTGGTTCCTGCAGCCTTGGGTTCAAATGCTGCCTTGGTCCAGGGCCCCATCATCTCTCACCTGGCCCCGTGAAGGAGCCTCCCCCTCTGGCCTGGTTGCCCCCAAACCTTCCTCTTCTCAGATGTCAGCCTGATAACTCTCCTGAACTGCAAAGCTAATCATGTCCTTCTCTTGTCTCATCAACTGAAGGGTAAGGTCCACATTCTTTAGCACAGCATCCCAGGCCCTGCGGAGCTGAGCCCGCTCTGCCTCCCCCTTCCTTCCAGCCCCCACGTGCAGCAGCCGTGTCGGCCCACTCTCCTTGCTTTTACCTCCTTCTTTTGATCGTGCTGTTCCTTCTTCTTAGAAAGGCTTTCCCCATCTTCTCTGCTTGGCGAACTTCTACTTAGCCTACAAAGGCCAGCTCATCTTCTCCGCGAAGGCTACTCCCTCCCCATCAGGCAGAACACTGTCTCCCCAACAAGATTCCCAGTCCCTCAAAGACAGGGACAGCTCAATTCATGTTATTCTTCTATCTTAACTGGCTGATTCCATTCCCTTATAGTTATATTTCTTTCAATCCAGAAAATTCCCATTTGGGGGACACTGGGGGGGAGGATGGGCACCAGCACCTGTTGAGGGCCAGGCACTGAGACAATGTGGGAGACAGGGCTCCTCGCTCCAGCACACCTCACGGGTCCACAACATGCTTTCCCTCCTTGCTTGCATCTCTGAGACACACACCCACACAGACCCACACCAGTGCTCACACCCCAGCACACACATACGGAGACCTGCCCAACGCCACAAACACCAGCCCTGAGGACAGTGTGTGTGACACCGGCCCCCCACAGACGAGACCCCACTGGTTCCCCACACCGGGGCCCGTGCAAGGCTCCGCCAAGGTCAGCGAAGAGGGGCAGAGGGAGGAGGGATTTAAAGCTGGGCCTGGGACACGAAAGCGAGCGCTGTTTCTCCCCTGCCTTGCTGCCCCCCCAGCACCTGAACACGTGAATCTATCAACAGTTACTCATTAATACCCAGTAGGACTCCCTCTCCCTCTCTCCCTCACCCGCCACTGCCACCGGGTCCCTCTGCACCCCCCGCCCCCTCCAGAGCCACCTCTGGTAAGGGGGGAGAGGACAAGAAGTCGCGGCCCTCCACAGCCCTGCTGTCCCCTTGCCGGGCCCCAGGATCCTGCCTCCTCACCGGGAGGGTGACAACAGAGGTGGCGACGCAGGTGGCTTGGGCCCCGGGGGCCTCTTCTCGCCATGACCCGCGCTCAGGACATTGCACAGACAGAGGCTAGTTGACTGTAAACCGCTCGGGAAATGGCTACAAACCAGTCCAGACTGCCCCGGCACCGAACGCCCTGACAGCCCAGGGCTGGCCCATGGAGGGGGCAGGGCTGGGGAGGGCCGGGCCCAGGCCCCCAGGAGCTTCCTCCCTCCTCTCCGGAACCCCTGAGCCCAGCCGCCCAGGTGGGAGGTAGGAGGGGGCTGCAGGTCACGGGGGCTGCCCGGGCTCTGGAGCCCTACATCCCTACACGTCAGGACCCGCAGGGCCCTTCGATGCACCCACTCTCCCACCCCTCTTCCTGACACACACTTCGTACAAATGAGGAAACAGTCTCAGAGAGGGAAGGCACTTGACCGAAGTCTTCCGGGCAGTTAGAGACAGAGCCCAAGTTCTCTCCTTGTCTCCCTGGGTCTGACCAGCTGTGTGACCTTGGAAAAGTCACTCATCCTCTCTGGGCCATGAAGGATTACAACACCTGACATGGTGCAGGCATTGTTGGGAGGACCGGTAACAGTGAGACTGGAAGCCCTTCTCCTAAATACAGCACCCTACCGTTTACAAAACACATCTTCTCTGATCTTCATAGTAACTCGGGGGGGCTGGGAGAAATAGGAGCTTGGGGCCCATTTTACGGATGAAAGAAACCAAGGTTCAAAAAGACAAAGGTCACAGAGTTTGAGACAGAGCTGGAACTAGAACTCAGGCTCCCAAACCAGTGCTCTTCTCATCACTAAGTCACTCAGAAGGCTAGGAATACATTAAACAGAAGAACGGAGCACCGCCCCACCTATGCGGGCAAGGTGACGGCTGACCCTCCTCGGAACTCTCAGCAGCTCTGGGACACAGGGAAAGCCCTCCGAGGGGGAGGCTTGTGCTTTAAGTCACATGAAGCTGAGCTGCAACCCCAACTCTGACACTTAGGAGCTGTGGGACCTCACCTTTCTGAGCCTAGTGTTTCTCCACTGTGAAATGAACTACAGATGGTACCAGAAAGTTCTGGGTGAGGATGAACTACATACTCCGTGAAAGCAGGAGTGCCTGGCAGGCAGCAAACACTCCTTAGCTGTGGTTTCAAGCACATGATTGTGTGTCGGGCTTCCCTGCGTCTCCCTCATGGTCAGGGCTCCAGACCCAGGGGGCTTCTGATCAGTCCTTATGATGAGGGAGAGATGGATGGAGGGACGGAGGGAGGGAGGCCTGGAGGGACGGAGGGAGGGATGGAGGGAGAGATGGAGGGACGGAGGGAGGGAGGGATGCTCATGAGGGCAAAGGTAAGAAAAGAGAGTAGAAGAGGGGAGGATGGAAAGACCAGTGAAAGATGGGGGATTAGACCCAGGACAGGACCCTCCTGGGCCCGGGCCTGCAGCCCACCCGAGGCCGCCACCACCTACCTTGGGGTAGCACTGGCACATGCTCCAGATGACGCCCCCGATCACCATGACGCAGCCCATGGCGTAAAAGGTGCCGTAGACCTGGGGCCGGTCGTGGCTCATGAGGAACGTGCCGAGGGCCAGCAGGAAGAGCCCCAGCACAATGAAGCCGATGCGGAAGGTCTTCTCGTCGGCCATGGCTGCCTGGCCGGGCCTGGGGGTGAGGGTGGCTGGCGAACCCGTGTGGACGCCTGCACACGCTCACACAGAGAAGGATGAGGCTCAGGGATCGCTGCAGATCGGGGCTTCCAGTTGAAGGCAGGCGCTCCCTCCAGGGTCAGCGGCAGTTGGGGGCACCATTCACCAGGCTGGAGGAGCTACGCTTCGGTGGCCCTGTGCCACACACCCCCACCTTCGCTCCCTCTCACCTTCCCTCTGGGCCCAGCCGGAGCGTGCGTGCGTGCGTGTGTGTGTGTGTGTGTGTGTGTGTGTGAATCTGAATGAGGGAAAACATGAGGGAGGGAGGGAGGGGGGAGGTTTCAGGGGCTGGGCCCCAGCCAAGGCTTTGACATCACCTCATTTGCCTGTGTGGGGCCGAGCTGGGTTGGACAGGTGGCCCCGTGCCATCCGACCAGGGAAGCAGGGTACAATGCCACAGCCAAAAGACATTAGAATGCCGCTGGAAGGTTCCAGGATCCCATGGGCCAGCGTTTGAGGATCCTGAAGCACTCTGGACTCTTCAAGGTCGTGGGCCCATGTGGGATTAAGGAGTAATAGCTCCTATTTATTGGACAGTGGCTGCAGGCATGACACTGTTGTCCATGTGGTACAGGTATGAACTCAACGAAGGGAACCCCGTGAGGCAACTACTACTATCTCCACTTTACAGAGGAGGATGGGGCGGGGTAAAGTGCCCAAGGTCATATAGGTGGAAATGGCAGAGCCCCTGGAAGTGGAACCCAGAGACCGTGCGCCTAGCACCATGTGATACTGCCTCACTGTGGATCAAGATTAAAAGTGCGGGCCCTGGTGGCCAGGGCGTGGGTTCTGGCTCCTCTGCCGAGGGGCAGCATACTCTTAATGAAATTCCCTCTCTGTGCCTCAGTTTTCCTCCCCTGTACAATGGGGATAATAACCGCACCTCCCAGGACCAGAGCTGTCTCCAGGCCTGGCCTCCCTGGGTTCCTCTTTCCGTTCTCATACTCTGTGCTCCCCCAGACCAGCTCCCAATGAGCTGCCCCCTAGAAAGTCTGTGTGTGTTGATGCCCCTGTGGGGTGTGAATGACTGACAGGGAGTCCTCAGCCTCCTAACCTCGGAAGATGCCTTCACCCTAAGAATGGCATTCTAAGGTTGGAGTTTCAGTCCTGAGGACGGGCTGATGGGAAAAATCAGATTCCTTTACAGGATTATGGGAAAATGAAGGCCATGGGGCTCTCTAAAGGAAGATGGTAACTTTATAGTTTTTACAGGGTTAAATTGTCACCGTGGGATCGGGCGTCCAGACTTAGTAGGTTTTGGGGGGTTTCTGTTTGTCGGCACTACCTTCTACCTCCTCCCCAGCATGAGCTGTGCTTGTCCCAGGCACCACAACTACGTTCACACCCTCTGCCTGGTGTTCCTGCCCACAGACACTTTCTCCAGCGGCGGTTTCTCCTTCACCAGCCGTCAGATCCAGCCGGGCTGCACTCTACAGTTTGCGGGGGAGGGGGGTGGGGTCCCCTGTAACAGCTCAGGAGACCCTCACAGTGAGAAGTTGCTAAGGGGTCAGGAAGGGCTGGGAGTCACCCGGTCACATCCAGGTTTGATTCCCCAGGTGAATTTGGGCTGGTGGCTCCACTCTGGGCTTGAGACTTGTCACCTCTGCCTTGAAAGTGGTATTAGGCCACATCCTAGGTACTGTGCTGGGAAGTGACCTAATGGAGGAACAGGTGCCTTGTGATCTGATTATCAACATGGCTGGACCCTCCAGGGCAACACGATTATCATCATCTTATGGAGGCTCGGGGAAAGGAAGCGAGAGGTGCCCCGCCCAGAAAAGGAGACCGAGGCCCACAGGGGCCTCAGCCCGCGCTGCGGGGTCCTCGCGCAGCGGTGGAGAGCGAGTGGAATGTGCGCGGTCCCAGTCCAGCGGGAGCCTCTCGCGCCCCCTGGTGGCCGTCGTAGCACGCGCTCTGCAGAGCACTCGCACGCCGGTTCAATCAGGCGTCTCTGCCCCTGTCCGCGCGTGTCGTGCCCATTTCACAGGAGAAGAAACGGAGCCTGGGAAGTGGCAGGGACTGGCCAGTACCTCCCCAAACCGAGTCGGTGGCTAAACGAGGACCAAGACCCATGCAGCCCCAGCCCCGATGCAGATAGATTTGGTCCTTAGCCCTTCCAGAGAGGCCTCCCAGTCACCCGAGCATTTTCCTCCGCGTCCCACCTTTTATTTCCTCTGCACGACCCAGCCTCGGTTCCCCCTTTTCTCTCCTCTTAAAAAAAGGGGAGTGACAGAGCGTAAGAAGCTCTGGGACAAGTAGGTGCTCCGTAGAATGGGTCTAATGTAACCTCCTCCACAAAGCCGCGGTGACGGTGACAGGGGAACGTGTGTGTCCAGCTCTCCGTGCTCCCAGCGGCTCCCCTCCCGCCTGCCTGGGCCTTTCCCTCCCAGCCAGGCGGGCGTCAGTGGCAGGAGCGGGTCAGGGGTCTCGTTTTCCAGCAGAGGGCGCGCTAACCGCTCTTTTCTTCCTATGGGATAGATTCAGGATCCACCCAAGAACCTCAGAGGCAGAGAGGGGAAAGATCACACCCATTTCACAGATGCAGAAACTGAGGCTCGTGGAGGCAAAGTGAGCTACCCAAGGTCGCAAAACCTGTAATTAGCAGAGCCGGGAATTCAAACCAGGTCCCCAATCAGTCTCTTGCTGAGCACCTACTACATGCCGGACACCCTGAAGTGTGAGGCACTCTGATAAATACAGGGTTTCAGAGAGTGATGGCACTTGGTCCCACTTTCTGGGGCACTGTAAGGTTCTGAGACGTGGGTGAGGTCCAACACATGCACAGAGCAGAGAGAGGGAGAGACTGGGGGGGGATGGGAGGAAGGACAGATTCATAGAAGGGACCCAGATCCCTCTCAAGGGATCCTTGAGAGGTCATTTGGAGTTCTGTCAGGGCAGAAAAAAAATTCAGTGATCAGCAAGTGCAAAGGCCCAAGGGTAAGTAATGGCTGGAGCTAAAACTCTAAATGCCATGCACACCTTCGCCCCTACGCTGCCCTACCCTGCATACTCCTCCCCTACCTCCTCAGACCTGCCCCTCCCATGTCACCTCCATCCTTCCAGCATTATTCAGGCCATCACCTGGATATCCTGGCCAGTGTCCTTACCTCCTCTTCACACCATATCCTGTTGGCTCTACCTCTGAACCTCTAATCCAATACTTCTCACCCCCAACTTCTGCCCATCACTCTGGTCCCAGCCCCCATCATCTGTCTCCCTGAATGCTCTCTGCTTCTACCCTTGCCCCCTGCAGTCTCTTTTCAACCCAGATTCCAGGTCAGACCATGTCACTGCTCTGCTCAGAACCCTGGAAGGGCACCCAGAGACCTCAAAACAGCCTCCCAGGCCCTAGATAATGTGCCCTTGCCGCACACCCCATCCCCCCCAGCCCATCTCCCGCCCTGCCCCCTCTCACTCTACTCCGGCCCCCTGGCTCCGAGCTCTTCTCAGAACACAAGGCACCCCAAGGCCTTTGCACCTGCTTTTCCTTCTACCCGGAAAACTCTTCCTCCAGACATTTGCCTGCCCCCCTCCCGCTCCTCCTTCAAGCTTTTGTCCAAAGGGCATCTTCAGGTTGAGGCCTCCCTGCTCTGACGTCTAAAACCGCGGTACCCCTCCCCGCCCCGGGGTTCCGTCGTCCTTCCCGATTGATTTTTCTCCGTAGTACGCATCCCCATCTGTCATGCTAGATACACTATTTATTTGTCTCTTGTCTGTCTCCCACTATTGCCGGCTGGGGACTTTGTTTTGTTCACTGTTGTAACCCCAGGGGCTAGAAGGGGTAGGCTCTTGATTGATATTGGGGAATGGAGGGACGGACTGAAGTTCCAGAAGAGACGGAGGCCAGAGAGAGAAGCACAGGCAAGTTTGATTAAAGCCACCGGCTCTGGCGTTATTCTCTGTGATTTTACCCCTCTGAGGCTCAGTTTCCTCACCTGGTAAATGGGAACACCACCTGTAGCAGAGCATCCTGACAGCGTGAAACAACGAAGAGGCCTGCCCGGACGTACTGTCGGCCCTCAGGGAATGCCACCCTTATCCAGCTGACTGAGCCCCAGGACTTTGAATCTCTGCTTGCTGTGTGACCCTGGGAATGTTACTTCACCTCCCTGAGCTGACTTTCTCATCTGTGAATGGGGTGAGGTGGAAGTGAGGGATGCAGAATGTAGCTGGGCAGAGAACAGACATTTTCTGCCATTTTGGAAAGTAAGGCTAGGTAATGAGCTCCGTGTCACAGGAGGTATGGGAGCAGAGGCCAAATTTGCCCTCGGTGGAGGGGGGTGACTAACAAAATCGGACATCGCTGAGTACTCATAGACACCTGCCACTGGGCGAAGATGTGCATTTATCATTTGAAGCATTAGGACTGCGCCCGCAGGGCCCATGTGACCTCACAACACCAGCTGCTATCACCTCATGCAGTCCTCACAACTCAGCTCCTCGGGTAGGGGTTGGGGCCTTTGTCACTCCTGATTCCCCTTTTACATCTGCAGAAGCCAAGGCAGAGAGGCAGAAGCCAAGGCAGAGAGGCAAAGTCCCTTGTTCAAGGTCACTCAACTGGTACGGGGTGGACGCATGCCCAGGTGGTCTGAATTCAGAGCCCACATCCTTCCGATTCTAAACTCAGTGTGCGACCTCGGGCCCGTCCTGCCCCTGCCCCTGGGCCCCCACCTTCTCATCCGGACAACAGAGTCCCCCAGCTGACAGCCAGCACTAACGGCCAGCCGTCTGAGTGCACCGTCTTGGACATTCTGGCCCAGCTGGGCCCCTCAGGGCTGCAGCCCCACCATCGCGGACTATGGAAGAGCCACCTGGCCAGACCCAGGCACCGCCTAGCGTCACGAGAGAGAATGAAATGCATTTAATTGAAGCCGTTTGTTACACAGCAATAGGTCAATACGCGAGCATTCAGCAGCAAACATTTGTCGCGTGCCTCCCGTGTGCCAGGCCCTGCACTATACACCCCAAGCTCACCACCTGTCTCCAGCTCTGGGGTCTGCTGGGAGCCTTGAGCTTCCCCCACCTGCAGTCCGAGCTGGGCCTGTCTCTCCATAGATGCCACGCACCGCACCAATGATGCTCTCGTAGCTGGGCGGCGGCAGGGGGCGCTCGGTCCTGAGCAGGGCATCCCCAAAGGCACTGTCCTTCAGGCCTTCCTCCAGGGGGTCCATGGGCCGTGTCGGGGGCCCCTCGGCGAGTGGGCAGCACATGGCCTCCTCGTAAGTGGGGATGGCAGCCACCTCTGGGAGCCTACGAGACAGAAGAGCAGCTGTAGCAGGGGCGAGGGCGAAAGTGACTGTGTGCAGGGAAAGAGCAGGGAAGGCTGGGGCTGGGGAAGACTTCATGCCCAGGTCCAAACCCTGTGCGGGCCTCCCAGCGCCTCGGCTACACTCTTGGAGCTTGGCATGAGCCAGCCCTGGCAGCTTCAGCCCTTCCCCTCTGCCCTCCCTGCCCACGCCGTTAGCCGCCCACATATGCCCCTTGTACCTCCTCAGCTCTCTCTGCAGGGGAAATCCATCCCCGCTCAGCTAGAACCAGGCCCCCCTTGTCCTGTAAGACTCCTCTGCTGAGCTTCCTTGGCTGGTCCCTCCCCCAGCATAGCTCTCACTCCCTGCTCTGGGCTCCCAGAACACTCTCTCCCTATCACCGCACTGACCCCACCAGGGACTGAGCATCCAAGGCCTGAGGGCAGGGGTCTGGGGATGTTTGCTGAAAGACAGAGTGATGGTTCATAGGCACAAAGACTTCTAGCTTCTGGTAATATCCCTTACAAGATCCGGAGTTGTGGATGGTCAAGGAAGGATGGGAGACAATTCTCCTGCCCATCTGGACACTTGAGACCCCATATGATAAGCCTGCAGAGTGATTACCTACACTTGCATAACCCCAGAGATGGAGAGCTCAGTATCTACCAGGTCAACCACATCTATCTGTCAACAGCCTGGCTTTCCTGTGACGTGCCCTACCTCCAACAAATGAACTACCCTGCAGGGACTGAGGGCAGAGACCAGGTCCTGTGAGGCTTCTCGGACCAGGCTCCACGGGCTAGATTCCAAAAACAGGTTACCCGTATCCTAGCCACAACACTCTCAGAAGCCTGGTGGGTCACCTCTAGGGAGTTAGTGCTTCTTCCCTTCCCAGGACCCTGGCGGGTGGGAGTGTCACTGATCCTAAGTCTGGGCTGTTTCTGCTTTGGTGATGATGCTGCCGGATACAGGGGCCGACCATGTGATCCTGAAGGTCGCTTCCCACACCGAGTTAGGAGTCTGGGCGCTGGCTAGTTCAACTCTCTGCTCTGCCCCATTCTTGGTGGAAGATGGTGGGGTCAGTAACTCCATTAATCTGAGCCTCAGTTTCCCCATCTATAAAATGAGGACAATAATGGCACCTCTGTCACGGGACTAAATGAAGATTAATTGAGATGATATAGGGGAAGGGGCACTTAGCACACGCTCCATAAACAGAAGCCAATAACAAAATCTCAAAAGTCTCTGTGAGGAAGGGGCATGGGGGACAAAACTTGTCACAGATCTCCTGCACGGTAAGTGCCATACAGGCTCAGAGAGCCTGTCACTTGCCCATGCTCATCAGTCTGGAGCGGATGAGGAAGCAGTTCAATCCACACCAGGGGGTCTGCCTATCTAGATGGCAGGAGGCCAGGCCTGGGGGTCAGAAGAGGTGGTGGAGGGAACTTCACTCTCCGGGCTGGTGGGGGGCTGTGCCGGACACTGGCTGCTGCCCCTCATGGGAGCCCCCGTCACCCGCCGGGGGCCATGGCCCTTCTCTGGACAACGTGTCTTCTCAGCCCCAGGCAACCAAAACCCTCAGAGTGACCCCCTGGGGAGATGGGCTTGTCACAGACAGGGTCATGGTGGGGAGCCCAGGGCTGCCCCCCCAGCCTGTGTGCCAGCCTGATGGAGGGCACCAGCCAGAAGCCAAGCCTGGGCTCCCCGTCTAGTGCCAGTCACAGACAGGGTCCAGTCACAGTCACAGACAGGGTCATGGTGGGGAGCCCAGGGCTGCCCCCCCAGCCTGTGTGCCAGCCTGATGGAGGGCACCAGCCAGAAGCCAAGCCTGGGCTCCCCGTCTAGTGCCACTGCATGTTTCTCCCACTGACCCTCCTCCTCTGGAAGACAGCCCAGGAGCCCTGCAGCTGAGGAAGCTCCCAAGGGGTCTCATTCTCCTCTGAGCTCCCAGCATCCTTTGCACGTGAGGGCAGGCAAAGAATTTTGCTTCTGGAGGCCAGCAAGCTAGATTCTGTTGTTGTCTATTGTTGCATGACCTAGGCAGTGTTCACACGACCTCTCTGAGCCTCTTTCTCCTCATCTGTAAAATGGGGATAACAATTCCCCTTTAAAGATTCAGGGACAGGGAAAATGGAAAAAGCTCTGACAACACTCAGAAAAGGGTGGGTAATGCAGCTTCCAGAGCCCCATGTCCTCTGCCCTGCTCCCCTCCCAACCATACCCCTGCCTCTCCCTGTTTCTCCAAGCCCTGGAGATGCGACCCAGATGTGGGGTATGCCCGGGATCACCCGAGCAGGCAACAGCTGACTGGGCAGGGCACAGATGCCAGGTAAGCTCGGCCTACCGCAGAAAATTTGCTTACAGGGCAGACATGGAGTGGCCCTCATGCCATGTGCTGTGGCCTTAGTAACCAGCGGCACCCAGCCAGCCCCAAGTTCCATACCCGCAGTCCGGAGGCTTAGAACTTGGGGACCCCAAGACCCCATGCAGGGAGGCCATATCACACACACTTCCGGATGGAGGCTCCATTCATGGAATATTCTGGATACGGCGCCACTACTGTGGCAGGATCCCCAGGCACAGCAAGCTCCACCGAGGCTAGGGCCTGCCCTACTCCCTGGAGCCCCATGGGGGCAGGAAGCCTGGGCCCCGCGTTCCCTCTTCTACCCTTCAGCAGAGTCGGGCAACCACAGTAGGGAAAGGGACCAGGATGAACTACTATTTGCCCAGTGTGTAAGTTCCGTAATCTACGTCATGTCTGTGACAAGACTGGGGGCATGGCTCTCAGCCATTGTACAGACAAGGAAAGGTCACGCATCAACAAAACAGCAAAGCCCCAGCCCTGTCTAATTGCAAAGCTCAAGCCAACGGCACCTATCACCCTTATTCCCAACCCAAGCCCTAATCTGTCCACACCTTAGCTGTCTTGTCTGTAAAGTGGGCCTAATCCTTACGCTTATCTCCTACCGTTGAGGCTCAAATCATGTGAGTGGGCACCAGAGTGCCCGGCAAGCTATAAAGCACAGTCATGCCCAGCAGCAGAGCTAAAGTGTGCACGAACCTTGCAGGGCCTACACTTCCTCATCCATCACCTCATCCGAGCCTCTCAGCCATCTCAGGGGAAAGTTCTGTCACGGCCAGAAGACAGATGAGGAATCAGACACAGTTCAGAGAGTCCGAGTAACATGCTCAAGGACACACCGTTTATCGATGAAAGAGCAGATGCTGAAAGCCTCATGTCTGAATAGACAGGATTTTTCTGCTGGGCTCACTGAGGGTGGGGGCCCTGGGAGGCCTCCTGTCCAGCCGCCAGCAGAGTAGCCTCCCCATGGGGGCCTGAGACTGGCCTCACAAAGCAGCAGGGCCGAGCGATGTCAGCTTCAGGGACAAGAAAGTCATTCACCGACGCAGCCTCCCCGACATCTGGCCATCCTCGGTCTGGACCTATGACTTGGGTCTCCCGACCTGATGGGCCATGAGCACCCTCCAGGGTGGGCTTCTCCCTGGCCCTGCTGGGAATGAAGGCCAACTGGCCCCACGTGACACACACACTGTGGCCCCAACCCTGTTGAGTCAACATGCTTGTGTGTACAGACAACACCCACCCCAAGCGGTCAGGCCAGGCTGGGCGAGGAGGGACAGGCTGGAGTCCAGGGCACCCTGAGGGCTGGCCTGGTTCCAGTCAACCACTAACTCGCTGTGTGACCAGGTAGATGTTCGGTCTCTGTGAGACCCAGGCTTTTCAGCGGAGAAGTGAGGGGATTGGCTGGAGAGTCCCCGAGGCCTTGCCCTTCCCTCTAACAGTTGGGTCAAACCAAGGCCAGACCATTGTACCAAGTGGCCCCTGGTGAATACTCTATTGTCTCTGACCTCGGGGAGTCACAGGCCAGTAGCGGGAAGAATTTGTTACATTCTTTAACTCAGAATACATTTTCCCCTCTCCCCAAGGGGAAAAGGGTGTCCAGGTTCCAGGCCAGCTCACTAATGTCTGGCTTAGCCCCTAACACCCCAAAACCCAGTGACTGCAGGCTGGGGTGGGAGAAGGCCAGCTCTGCAGCCAGCAGGCTTGGCCACTTGCTAGCTGGATATTCCTCACCTTCTTCTTCTGTAAATGATAACAGTGATTTTTACATTGCAGGCAGACAGGACTGGAATTGTATGCAGGCCCTGGATATGTAGGCACAGCCCATACTTGACTGAATGAATAAGTATGTAACAAGTAGGCACTGTAACACATGCGTCCACCACAGGGCAAAAAGTGGGTTCTTGGCATCCTGGTGATACTCCGTTTATGTCTACAATACAGATATACATACAGAGCAGTGTATCTGTGGCATGAACGTTTCATGGCAGGGGTAGGGGATGAAGAAAAAAAATGCCCAAAAAGGCTCCTTAGCGGGAGCAATAATTTTTAAAAGGTTGAGATATATGGTCTTAATGCAAGATTTTGTCTCCACCCCCATCCTGCCCCCGAGCCTTTGCACAGGCTCTCCTGCCTGCCTAAACCTCCTCTCTCTACCTTATCCACTTGAGGAAAAGTTACATTTACTGTGCATCTACTGTGTGCCAGGGGCTGGGCTAAGTTCTGCATCTGCATGTCCGCTAAGCTAGGGAGCAGTGAGAGTGCAGACTCTGGGTTTAGGTCCTGACTGTGACGTGTACTAGCTGGGTGTCCTTGGGCAAGTCAGTTCGTGTTTGGGTGCTTCAGTGTTCTCATCTATAAATGGGGTACAGGACCCACTTCAGAGAACTGCTGTAAATACAAAATGAGTAAATATATGCAAAGCACCTAGAACAGTGTCCAGCACATGGGTGAATACAGGTGTTTGCTATTATTGTGCTGTTCTCTGTCTTACTTCAGATGAGTAACTTGAGGCTCAGTAAGGTCGCACGATCTACTTTTCTACTTGCTAGTTAGTGACAGAACCAGGAGAGGATCCCAGTAGGTTTGACCTCTGGGCCTGGGCTCTTAACCTCTTTGGTCCTCTGCCCCATACCATGCTAAGCTCAACTGCCACCTCCTCCAGGAAGCCTTTCTGGATTTCTCCACATCTCCAGAGGACCATGCCTGCCCCTCTCTGACAGCTCTAACTACCTTGGTTGTTAAAGTCTGTCAAAGGGCTTTAAACTCCTCCAAGACAGAGCTGATCAGCCTCCAAATCCCCAGCACATAGGCCAGGCCTGGTCCAGAGGAAAAACCCCATGAGAATTTGCTACACAAAGGCCTGATTGCGTGACAGTGCCTTATGCACCAACCCCCACCCATCACCTCCACCCTGCCCTGCTGACCTGTAGCTCTCCTTCTCCGAGGGCTCTGCAGTGAGGTAGTACAGGTCTCTGGAGAGGTGACATGGGTCCCACCGGGGAGGCCCCCGGGTGCTGGCCTTGACGTACCACAGCAGGCCCAAGAGTAGTAGCAGGCCTCCTGCACCGCAGCAGAAGAAGCTGACCGGCCTGAGCAGGGGCCTGGGGGCCTCAGGCATGGGGTGCCCAGTGGGTGGGGCTGGCTGGCCGGGCCAGGGCCCTGCCTCTCCTTCACTCCACCAAGCGAAGCAGAGTGTCCCAGCTACCAGAAGCACCATGCCGCTGACCGTCATGCAGTAGCGCAGAGCGGAGGCCCCTCGGCTCGCGTCACACGTCTGAATACAGAGAAGGGGAGAGAGGAGAAAATGGGCCATGACAGAGGCCTGCTGCGGGACTGGAGACCCCGGTCTCAGCCCTCCCCTGCCTGTCTGAGATCACTGTGTAACCCTGGAGAGGTCATTTGACTCCTCTGTGCCTCTGTTTTCCTCATCTGTAAAAGAGATGATACTCCCAACTCTGCAGGGCTGTTTCAGAGGTCACCAAAAACGTGTCCCAAGTTCTGAGCACCATGCCTGGCACCCAGCTGGAGCTCAGTAAGTGTGGCCCTGTTCACTCCGGGAGCCCCCCCAGGCCTCACAGGCCCCATCAGCCTCGTGCATATGGCTCCCTGCCGCCCCGCCCCCACCCCTGCCGGCCCGTCTGCTACAGGCTGGGAGGGACCAGCAGGCACACTTGTTGGACCCACCAGGCCTTCCACGGGTGGGACCTGCTGGTTATGCAGTGGCTCGCTTCCCCCGGTCACAATCCTGAGAGAGGGCCATACTTCCCTCCAGCTGGCAGAGGAAGGCACAGACCCAGGGCAGGTAAAGGAGCAGATGTGGAAGAGGGCACTGAGGAGCCCCAAGTTGACATCCACGACAGGTAGCCCCTTTGTGCAAAAAGGTGTCCACCCTGGCCTTACTTATAAGGGTCCTAATTTGGAGGAAGCCTAAACAAATGTCCAACTACAGGAACAGGGTGAGTAAAGCATGGCATACCCTCTGGATAGAATATCAATAAGCCGTTTGAGAAAACAAGCTCAGCGCCAATGTTGAACAACTAGGGGGAAAATGCAGATATCTTCCTTTTTTCGGCTTAGTATACCAAATTATGCATGGTGGGTTATCGCCATCAGGGAAAGAAAAAATGCACAGGAAAAACACACACTGGGAGGAAATCTGACCCCAGATCCATGTTGTCCCCAAAGCCAACCTCTACGCCATTGTACGCGCTGTTCTCTCAGTCTGGTAATCTGCCATTATCTTCCCTCAAGGCTCAGCTTGGCCCTCACCCAAGAAGCCTCCACTTAAACACCAAGTCCCCGGGGCCTTCCTGGATCACCGCACTTCTCTGTCTGGGTTTAACTTCTCCTTTGCTTGTGTTCCCCACCAGACAGTGAGCGCCCTGAGGACAGGGTCCACATTGGCCCCGTTCACAGCTATAGTCCCCAGTGCCTAGCACATAGTAGCAGCTCAATACACATTTGCTGAAGAAATTCCCTTAAGTGAGGGAAAGTATTACTGGGTAAACACCTGCTATGTGAAAAGCCTCCCTCCCAGCTGAGAGGAGGGAGGGAACACAGGATCCCAGCGGCCCCAGCACCCAGCCACAAAGTGGAGGCCTGCCTTTGGTCCCCACTCTGCAGCTCTGGGGTAAGCTTACCAACTGCCCCGGGGCCTGTTTCCTTTCCCTTATAAAGGGCAGGTTCTTTAGCAGGCCTCTAGGAGACGTTAAAGAGACACCGTCTCCTCTTGCAAAATCTGCATCAGTGAAGCTGGGGACTGGGGAACTCACAGACCCTAGACTTCGGTGATCAGGAATACCTGCCGAATGGGGGCTCACCCAGCCAAGTGTGCTGCGCCCAAATGATGCCCTGCTGTGCAGCCATTCAAAGGTGCGATCCTGGGGGAGCCGAGGGTCCTAGTAAAATGTTCAAGATCTAACAGGCAAAGGGGTGCCCGGACGGCTCAGTCAATTAGGAGGCTGGCTCTTGGTTTTGGCTCAGGTCATGATCCCGGGGTCCTAGGATGGAGCCCACGTTGGACTCTGCACTCAACGGGGAGTCTGCTTGAGATTCCCTCTCCTTCTCCCTCTCTCTCTCCCCCCACTTGTATTCTTTCTCTCTCTAAAATAAATAAATAAATCTTAAAAAAAAAAAGATCTAGTAGGTGAAGCTTTAGACTTCAAAAGGGCAGGTTCCCAAATGTGTTTAAAAGCACACGTGTGTAGGTGTGAGAGAAAAAGAGAATGTATACATGTAACAGGGGTGCTCTAGGCGTGGACCCCAAATCTTTCTGAGCCCCCAGGCCACCAGAAGCATATAGAAAAATGCCATCCGTAAATTACCTGCTGTTCTCTTCCTGTGAATCTGTCTACGGGGCAAGGGCCTCCCATCTCCAGCTCAAAGCATTTGTGGTGGGGGAGAAAAAGAACCTGACTATTCCCTGTCCAAAGCTACACAGCTAGGAGAGGCTATCAAGAGGGAAAGCTGCAGAAATCCGCTTGGAAAAACAATTTAGAAACTCGCAGCAAATCCGTAACAGTTAATAAGCCCTCGCCAGTATATTGTGGCACCCCTTCACACTCCCCACAACTGAGGTGGGTGGTCAGGGCAGGGAAAGAAATTCCTGCTTTACAAACGAGGAGACCTAGCCCAGAAAGGCGAAGGACCTGGCCCCAAGCCAGGAACTGCTGTGCTTCTCAACACTTGAAGAACTTGCTCCTGTACAAGGTAATTTAAGATGCTTTTAAGCTTCTAAAAAAAAAGCAGTAGTTGTGCATTTTGGGGGGGGAGAGAGAAAACCGCAGAAGAGAATAAAAACGCAAAATATGAATCATCATTAACTCTGCCCTTCAGAGATGAAGACGGTCTGCAGGTGGGATTTCCCTTTCCATTTCTCCCTTGGCCTACACACATGAGGATGGCGGCAAGCAGACATGTACTGGGCATTGACATGGGCTGCGCACTTTACAGGTGGCCCCTGACTTAATCCTCACAACGGCATTATGGAGCTTCGAGGGTCACAGCTTGCCTGAGATCAGTGCCAAACCTGAACCCAGTCCTGGGGGCCTGGGGACCTTGCCCTTGGGAGCCCTTTGTCCCCATCCAGGACCTTCATTTCACAGCTCCCCCCTTCAAGACCCAGTCCAAACACCAACCATCTCCTCCCAGAAGCCTATCTGCTGCTGCCACCCCCACCTCCCACCAGCCAGAAGAGGCCCTTCCCTGCACCAGATTTGTCACTCCCTCTAACTATGGCCAAGCTCTGTAACCTTGAAGCTTCTCAGCATCCCCGAGCTCAAATTCTGCTTGGCAGGGAAAAGCAAGTTATAAAGTTGAGGTGGCAGGATGGCAAGCTGTAAGTGAAGCATGGTGACACAGAGCTGGACAAGGATGGACCCTGGCTCTGACACTGGGCAATTTACCTAACTTCTCCACGCCTCAGCTCCCTCCTCTGTAAAATGGGCACGATCACACTGTCTATGTTACCAACAAGAGAACTCCAGGTGCCACTTTTCTGTAAGAACTAAACCAGCTGGACAGGAAGTGGTCCGAACCATCCCAATCAACTACCGGGTAAACTGAGGCCCTGACTGCCGTGCCCAAGGCCACCCAGGGAGTTAGAACACAGGAAGAGACGTGGGTGTCCACTCTCCACGGGCAAGTCGCCCTAGTCAAGGTGAAGAGAAGGGGTCCAGGCGGGATCGGCGTTAGGAGAAGCCTGGACGCTCTGGAAGGAGGGAGAGAAGTAAGCTTACACCCACCTTGGAGGAAGCCATCGGGTGGCAGGTGGTCAGGCGTGGTTCAGGCGCGGAGACCTGAGAGCGGCCGCGATCCTGGGGACGGCTGTCCCTCGGGTCTACAGGAGGCGCAACGGCGTTAGGGAGGCAGCCCTAGCGGCGGTCCCCTAGCCCGGCTTTCCGCGTCCCCCAAAGGTTCCAAGTTCCGGCTCTCGCTCTCGTCCAGGGGTGTCCGAATGCCCCCGACCCGCAGCCGCCGGGCGTCCGGCCCGCTCCCGCCGCCAGCGAGGCGGCGCAGAGAGGTGCCCAGCCCGCCGCACCCCAGGCGCGCGCCCCCCGGGGGCTGCGATCCCTGCAAGGCCTCTGTGAGCTGCGGGGCCGCTCCGGGGGCGCCGAGGGGCGTGCGGAGCCCGGCTTCGCCCTCCGCCCCCGCGCGGCCGCCAGCCCGGGACCCCTGCGCTCGCGCTTCCGATCATACGGGGGGACGCCGCCCGCCCCACCTTTCCTCCGATCCGGGTCCTCGCGCGCCGTCGGTCCGGCGGAGACTCCCTGCCAGCCGGGGTCAGAGCTCCAGGGGCCGAGCCGTCGGCCCCGCCCGACCTTAAAGCGACCGCGCGAACGGGGAGGGCGGGGTTAGGGTGTCCCGGCCCCGGAGCGTGTGGCAACCGTCGGGAGCGGGCTGTCCTCGAGGCTGTCCGCACCCCACCCCCTCTGGGCTACTCCACGGGGGCAGGCTTGGGAGCTGAGAGAGACTCGGTGGGAGAGGGCTCTAGGAGTGCTGAGCCCATGCCTCCTCGCTCCCATTTCACAGGAAGGGAAACTGAGGCCCAAAGAGGCCTTCCATACTTCCTGGAAGTAACTGGGTTTTGCTTCTCAGGGCACTCACTCTGAGAGCACGACCTACCTCCGGGACCTCACATCCTGAGGAGGAAGGCAGAAGTAATGGCTGGACATGGATGGAACTGGAGGGGATTATGCTAAGTGAAATAAGTCCCGCCGAGAAAGACAATTATCACGTGGTTTCACTTATTTGTGGAACAGAAGGAAGAGCAGGGAGGACATGAGGGGAAGGAAGGGGAAACTGAAGGCGGCGGTCTCCAGTCGCTTGAGGTTCTCTCTCCTCCCTCTCTCCGTCCTCCCACTCGCATTCTCTCTCTCTCTGAAATGAATAAATAACTCTTTAAAAAAAGAGTGAAGGTGAAGGTGAAGCTTCTAAAGGTGAAGATTTAAACTTCAAAAGGGCAGGTTCCCAAATGTGTTTAAAAGCACGCGTGTGTAGGTGTGAGAGAAAAAGAGAATGTATACATGTAACAGGGGTGCTCTAGGCGTGGACCCCAAATCTTTCTGAGCCCCCAGGCCACCACCGCTGGTGGGGTGGGGGGTGGGGGAGGAAACCGGAGGGGGAGACGAACCATGAGAGACGATGGACTCTGAGAAACAAACGGAGGGTTCTAGAGGGGAGGGGGTGGGGGTGGGTTAGCCCGGTGATGGGTATTAAGGAGGGCACGTACTGCGTGGAGCACTGGGTGTTATACGCAAACGATGAATCATGGAACACTGCATCCAAAACTAATGATGTGCTGTATGGTGACTAACATAACATAATAAAAAAAAAAAGAAAAAGAAATAATGGCCAGCTTGTAAGTGCTTCCCCCAGCGCAGGCAGGAGTTTGCTACCCCAGGCCTGAGAGGGAGAGGGAGAGGCCGGGGACAGTGGGGCTTGGGAGCAGGGCCTCCCACCTGCTGTGTGACCTCACCCCTCTGAACCTTCTTCCTCCTGTGTCAAAGGAGGGCTCATGGTTCCATCTCACAAGTCTTCCAGGACTGAATGAGTTAAGCGGAGCAGGGTAAATGCTAGGCCATGTAGCAAGTGCAGGCTAAAGACAGTTTGGGGGAACAGGTGATTTAGTAGTCTGAAGGAAGGGTGAGCGGTGCAGGAGTTTGCAGGGTCTCCTATGGGAAGACATCTGAGCTATCCCAGAACGTGGGGAATGGGGCGTAGCATCCAGGCTGAAGGAACAGCATGTGCAAAGCTGGACAAAGTCACAGGTTGGTTAAAGCTTCACAAGATCCATGTAGGTCAAAAAGGAGCCCGTTCCTGGATGAGCTGGGGTCTGGGTTTTGTTTCTGTCCTTTCCCTCTGCTCCAGCAAGCCAGGGAGCTGGGCCAGATTCCCTCTGCCACAGCTAAGGACTCCCCACTAAGCTGGTGGTGACCAACTGTCCTCCCTGCCCAGGGACACAGAAGGTCAGAGCAGCCTGTCCAGTTGAGATCTAAAGCTCAGAGAGGGGAAACACTGCCTCAGAGTCACGGAGCAGGTCGGCGGCAGGGCCCAGGCACCCGATTCCTAAACTCCTTGTTTCCGGGGAAACATGCCATCCAAGAGCCTTAGTGCTCTCTGAGCTCAGCCTCCTCTGACTGGTGGGGTCCTTTTCATCCTGGCTGCGTGAGTCTGGGGAAACCGAGGCTCAGAGAAGCCTGTATAAATGCAGAGTTCAGAATCTCCGAGCTGAGACAGGAACCAGACAGACCTCAAACCAGGACCTCCTACAGCTTTGCTGTTCTCGATCTGGAAGTGGGGACAAACCCATGGGGACCAGAGGCCACCAGCAGCCCGCTTGGTGCCCTCGTGGACTTGCTGGGGTGGGGGGAAGAGGGGGAAGCTGGAGGCCGTGAAACTGCCCAGCTGACACTCCTGCAAGGGCAGGCATCCATGCAGGGCATGCACCCCTCACTGATCAGGACCCAACTGCCCAGCTACCCCTTTGCCAGTAGGCCCAGGGACTAGTCACAGGTTGGTGAGGTGGAGGTCCCTGCCTGGGCACACCCCTGTCCCTGCTTAAACCTGAGTCCCCTGGCCCCGGCTGGATACCCAAGCCCTGGAGTTGGGCGGGTTGTGGCTTCCATCCCCGATTCAGCCACCCCCCAGGCGGGAAGACCTGGGCCACATCCTTCTCTTGAAGCTGCTGTTCCTTTATCTCTAAAGTGGAGAGCACGGCACCTGCTTCCCAGGGTCACCATGAGGGTCAGTTAAGACCTTATCCACAAGAAGCTGGCCTCAGTGCACTCTCGCGTGGCAGCAAGGCTCTATTTGTGAATCTCCCCTAGCCGATGGTGACCTCCCCAAGGGCAGGGACCAGATGTGGCTTGGCTCAGGACCCAGCCAGACCCAGCACAGCTGGGACCAGAGGGGGCTGGGACTGGACACTAACTGGAACCCAGGGATCTGGCCCCGTTCTGCCTCTGTCTTCCTCTTTCTCCCGTGGTCCCAGAAGTTCTGGTCCCAGCCCCGGGGGTCTGCCAGGGTGCCCGGGCACCGTGGTGGGCCCCACAGACTTGGCGCGCACGTAGACCCTTCTTGAACAAGCAACCTCACACTTTCCCTGGCACCAGCGGAGTGACTCACAGGAGAAAATCGGTCACCAGCCTCTGCGTCAAGGGGATGGAGAAGGGGGCTACCACTTGTACCCACTTACTACCTGTCGCCAACCATCTGCCTTCCCCAGTTGGCTGTCGCCTCAGCTAAGTCCTTGAGGCTGAGTGAGAATGCCCTGCCCAGCGTTGCATAGCTAGTAAATGGGGGGAGACGGGTGGGGAGAGGAGGTGCTGAAACCCACATGGGTCTGAATCTTCCAGACGCATAGGCACTTTTCCACTTTGGCCATACTGTCCCCTCCTCAGTTCCCGCCAGGCTGCTACTACCACCTCTCCCTGGCCTCTCTGCCCCCAGACTATCTGCCCTTCGTGCTACACCAGCCTGAGCTTCCAGACCAGCACCCCGAGCAGCCCCTCACCCACCTAAGACTTCCAGCGCTTTCCGTTCCCCTCAGAATAACAACCCCAGGTGCTAAGTGTCCACCTCCCAGCTTCATTTCCTGTGCTCCCCTTCGGCCACACTCTTGAATTCACGATCCAGTGTGTTCCAAGCACAGCGCCACACCTTTGCTGCACCCGGTGAGCTCACACACTTCCCTTAAGACACAAGTCACAAGTCACCTTCTCTGGGTGACTCTTCCTCAGTATGTCAAAGCAGAACTATCTAGTCCCCCTCCCAAGCTCCCACCGGACTTTACAGCCCCTTCCACCATAGCCCTGAGCACACCTAACACATAAAACCAGGTGCCTTTCCTTCTTCTTTTCCAATAAAAAGTAGCTGGACATTGCAGAGAGTTTAGAATATGTCAATATGTCAAAAGAAATCAGAATATCCCCCCTCACAGATGCGGTACAGCATCCAGCCCTGTAAATGAAGACAAACATTTCCCCGGAATGCAGCATCATCTGCACAGTTCCGCCCACTCCCTCACCCGGCCCCTCCCACTCCCCCCTTTGCAAGCCAGGTTGCTCTGGGATCCATGGTCCCAAGACACATTTGGATAAGCAACGAGAAATAAGCACTGGAATCAGACAGGCTTCTTAGGGGTGTTACGAGGATTAAAGGAGTTAATATATACTGTTCCTAGCAATGGTGCTTGGCTCATAGTGTTAGTAATATTGGCTATTATTATTATTATTTTATTATCTGTAAATAAAGAAGCAATGAGAGATCCAGGATCTTCTTGGAAGAGCATCCTCCCTCCTTCCTCCACCTCCTGCTTCTAGGACAGAGGTCCAGCATCCTTTTCCAAGATCACCACCTAGAGACAACCAGCCACTGTAACATTTTGACATAACTCTTTTCCAAAAGGGCACATTTTACAAAAATCTGATCATGCCCCATTGCAAACCATTTTGATAGGCTTTTATTTTTATTTAACACAATCTCTCATGGATATCTTTCCATATCTTACGGCATTCTAATTATTTGCTTACATATCCAGCTGACCTATGGACAGGATCTTGTGGGCAGGTATGGACATCTCATGTCCATCTCCACACTCTCATCCCCGTGCCCTCTCGAGGCTGGCACACCATAAGCCCACTGTGAATGGATGCCATGAACAGTACGGGACGTGCAATGGTGGGTTCTGTTGACTGCCTAGGAGCACAGTACATTTCCATAGGGAGGGAAGAAGACTCATGGGGAATGGGGACATCCCAGGTTCTGCCAACAATGTCCCCACAGCCAGTCAAGGCCAAGGAGTAGGAATATCTTTAAAGGACAGTCTCTCAGCACATTCCTTAATGCCAAAGAGCAACGGGAGTCTGAGGTTTGGCTTCATGAAAGAGGGGGGGTTTAGATCAGTGTTCTCAACTCAGGGCAATTTTGCCCACTCTTATTCCTCAAAGGACATTTGACAATGTATGGAGATATTTTTGGTTTCAGCACTGTGGTGCGCAGGGGGGCATTGCTGGCCCCCAGGGTGTAGAGGCCAGGGGATGCTGCTAAACATCCTGCAACAAATGATGATCTGTCCCAGGTGTCGAGCACCAAGATTAAGAAACCCTGGTTGAGACTATCTAGGTTAGGCTTTGGAGACTGCTTTGTTCAACGGATTTCAGACAATGTTCCACAGAGAGAAGGAAAAATAAATAAATGTGGATATATAATATAAAGAAATATGAGGGAGAATAAACCTGAGATTCCAGAAAGTCAGCTCTCTTCTCTGTGCCTTAGAAAAGTCTCTGCAGTTCTAACGCGTAACTTCTAAAGCCCGCCTACCAGAGCGTCCCTCTCGGGCATGAAGAGCAGAAAGAGGGGAGCAGGCAGGGGCCCTGGCCCCACCCCCAGCCAGTCAGAGCAGGGGCCCTTTGTGCCAGGTTTTGCTACTAGGGTTCTGAGTCAGTTTTCCTTTTGGGGGAGAAACCCCGGAGGTGGGGGATGGGTGGAGAAAGGGTTTGAAAACCACTGATCTGCTTTGATCTCTATTTTATAGGCCTGGAAAAGGAAAGTGAGTTTCCTGAAGTCACACAACAAATCTGAAGTTAAACAGGAACCCAGGCACAGACTCCTTATGCCCAGAGCCTCTTTTACCAGCCTCTTAGCCACTAGATAGAATCACCGATGCCCTGGGCTAGGAATCAGGCCCTTGGGGGGCGGATGGTGGGGGGCGGGCAGACAGGAGTTGGTAAGCCATGTCCCACAGATCTGGCTCACTGTCTGTTTTTGTATGGCCTAGAATTAAGAACGGTTTGTATACTTTTTAGTGGCTGAAAAAAAACAAAGGAAGAATATTTCATGATGCGTGAAAAGCTTACAAAATTCACATTTTAATGTCCACAAATAAAGTTTTCTTGGAACACGGGCATGCTCGTTCTTGACATGGAACTTTTGCACGACAGCGTTAGAATTAAGTATGGTCACAGCAACCATAGGGCCCCTAAAGCCTCAAATATTAACTTCTGGGCCTTTACAGAAAATATTTGCCATCCCCAGCTCAGGCTTCTGGCTCAGCCCTGCCACGAATGTGCTGTGCAGTCCTGGGCCGGAGACAGCATCTCTCTGGGCCTCCTCACTTTAAAATGGGGATAAAACGTCTCCCCATAGATGGGTGTTATATTTGTTTTGGTTGTTGACAGCATCCTGTTCCTGGTGACTGAGGACCCGGGGCCCCCTTTTCTCTCTGGTTGCAGCCAGGGACTGCTCTCCACTCCCCGGGTCCCTGTCTGGTCCCGCCCTGGGGCTCCCTCCACCTCAGCCGTGGACAACCTCCCTCAAGTGGACAACCTCCCTCAAGTGGACAACCTCCCTCAAGCCAAATCGGCCTCACACTTTGAATCTCCTTGACCGCCTTTTCTGCTATAGTGGGAGAAAACCCTGCTTTTGAAGGGCTCCTGTGATTAGATAAGGCTCACCCATCTCTGTCTTTTTTTTTTTAAAGATTTTATTTATTTATTTGAGAGAGAGAATGAGAGAGAGAGAGCACGAGAGGGAAGAGGGTCAGAGGGAGAAGCAGACTCCCTGTGGAGCAGGGAGCCCGATGCAGGACTCGATCCCGGGACTCCAGGATCATGACCTGAGCCGAAGGCAGTCGCTTAACCCACTGAGCCACCCAGGGGCCCCTCACCCATCTCTGTCTTAAGGTCCCTGATTAGTAGTCTTTTTTTAAAGATTTTATTTACTTATTTCACAGAGAGAGACACAGGGAGAGAGGGAACACAAGCAGGGGGAGTGGGAGAGGGAGAAGCAGGCTTCCCGCCGAGCAGGGAGCCCGATGCAGGGCTCCATCCCAGGACCCTGGGATCATGACTTGAGCTGAGGGCAGCCGCTTAACCATCTGAGCCCCCCAGGCGCCCCCTGATTAGTAATCTTAGTTACATCTCCCAAATCTCCCCGGCCATGTAACCATAGGGCAAAGGTCATGAGGGCCACCTGAGAATTCTGCCCATCACAGGCGCTGTGCGGGGAGACACGGCACGTGTGTTGTAAACACTGTCCATACAGGCTCATGCCTTCTGGCCTGCTGCTGAGCACAGAGGCCGCCCACACGGAGAGACAGTGCTCACCAGGAGCTCGGACACAAGGCCGACCGTGAGCAGAGCTTGCCTCTGAGTACCCCAGGATTTCTCGGTGGACCAACAGGGAGGCTTCGTCAAGGTGGCTTCTGAGCTGGGTTGTGATATAGGTAGGATTTTAGCAGGCATGGAAAGGCCTGGGGGTAGCAGGACCACTTGCTCAAGGCACGACGCAGATTACCAGGGTTATCTCATTCTTATGTTGACAACGGACATATTTTTAAGTTTTTGGATAAAGCAGCCTGTTAAAGATTACAGCCAAATACAAGGTATCATCGGTTGACCACCTACCAAATGCTTGACTATGTTACTGACATTGTATACTTAGGTCATAATCCTCAAAGGGCCCTACATGGTAGGAATTTTTTTTCACAGCTTTATGATGATATAATTCATATACCATAAAACTTACCCTTCTAAGTGTACGATTCAGTGGCTTTTAGTATATGCACAGAGTTGTGTGTCCATCACCATAACCAATTTTGGGACATTTTCATTATCCTCAAAAGAAACCCTGTGCCCCTTAACATCACACTCTACTTTCTCCATACCCCCGGCCCTAGGGCAACCACAGATCTCCTTTCTGTCTCCATGGTTCTGCCTACTCTGGACATTCCATGTACATAGAAACATCTGTGTGGTCTTACGTGATGACTTCTTTCATTTTCGTGATGTTTTCAAGGTCCGTGCTGTTGACGTGTAGCAGTAACTCGTTGCTACCAAATATTGCCAAATATTCCATTATCTGGATATATCACATTTTGTTTCCCTGTTCATCGGTTGATGGACATTTGGGTTGTTTCTACTTTTTGGCTCTTATGAATACAGCTGCTGTGAACATTCATGGGCGAATTTTTGTGTGGACATATGTTTTCACTTCCCTCAGGTATACGACCAGGAGCAGGCTTGCTGGATCATATGGTAACTCTCTACTTAACCAACGGAGGATAAAGGAGGAATTTGTATCTCCACTTTCGTTGAGGAAACTGAGGTTCAGGGAAATTAAAACAGCCACCCAAGATCAGAGAACAAAGCAGGTTTAAACTCAGGTCCATCCAACATCAAAGCTCTATACTTTCTGCCTTTATAAATATACAAAATAGTACAGAGGTCTCTGAACCATTCCCCTTTAAAATAATAATTTCTTTTTTAAAAAAGATTTTATTTATTTATTTGACAGAGAGAACGAGACAGTGAGAGAGGGAACACAAGCAGAGGGAGTGGGAGAGGGAGAAGCAGGCCTCCCGCCAAGCAGGGAGCACGATTCGGGGCTCGATCCCAGGACCCTGGGATCATGACCTGAGCCGAAGGCAGATGCTTAATGACTGAGCCACCCAGACAACCCTAAAATAGTAATTTCTTGACAGCAGGGATCTTCATCTGTTTTATGTGATATGTCCAAAAAGTTCTGGTGCCTAGAAGAGGCTCAATACATAGTAGGTGCTCAATACATCCTTGTCAAGTGAAGGGGCGAAGGAGTCAGTGTGGGTGATTCGAGGTGGGTGGGTGAGGTGCTGGGAAATCCCCACCATAACTATTGGGTCCACAGTTGTGCCAGACTTGGAGCCAGGATGAATTTTTCAGACTCTTGGAGCTGGTCCACCCACCCTGCCAGGGACGTGCTCTTCCCCTACAGTCAACCTTGAAAAGCAGGTTGTCTCTCTAGTGGCCTGCAGGTTCCTGGAATTCCATGCCTGGGAGACTATTCACGGACAGACAAGGAGCTGTGTCCTCCAAGTTCCTGTTCTAAAAAAGGAAACCGCCGTCTGTGGTTAAGAAAAGGATCGGGACTTCAAGGCCTCAGCTTCCTTGGAAGACATTTTCTGCCCAAAGGAGATGGACCTGGGCTATTCTGGGGCCTCTGTTCTGGAATGGCTAGGAATGGGTTTGGCAGCCTTGGAGCATGGGGGAGATTCCCCCCTCCCCCCACCCTCCCTCCAACCCCCACCCCCCCACCCCCCCATCCCTGATGTCCCAGGAGGAAGTCTTGTCTGGAAGCCAAAACAAAGGGCTGAGAGCGAGGGGGAGTCTGTGGATGGAGGGCTGGCAACAGCTTTGACTCTGGGGGTGACCTCTGGGAGCTTGGGCAGACACATAAAAGGGCTCAGATTCTGGGAAAGAGCCAGCTGTTCTCTCTGTTTCCAGAGATCCTCAGAAAGATACAGCAAGCCTGCCTTCCAATATGCTGAAATGGGGTTGGAGGGAAGAGAGCTGCCCTAGCAGACAGGAGGGGCTGGTTTGGGTCCTGACTGTGACTTGTGGCCGTGGCCAAGTCTCTGCCCCTCTCAGCCTCAGTTCCCTTATCTGTAAAAAGTTGGGGGTCCTTTCCAGCTCCTGGACTCTATTCTGGGGCTCAATTCTCTTTCTTCCTCTCCTTGTTCCTCTTATTCTGAAGGACTCCCTAGTCCACAGGATCCCATCCAAGTCTTCCGGAAATCCTGGACTCTGATTCTTGGACTCTCTGATAGTGTTAGTGCTTATATGGAGACCCTTCTGGAATCACCCACCTCTAACTCAGGATTTGCTGCCGCCTGTGCCAATCCACTCCCAGCCCTAGCCCCACTCACCCAACAACTGGGCTCCCGTAAGAACCTCCCACTTGGCCTGTGTAAACTAAACCACCATCTCCCCACTAGGCTGCCCTGTCTCCTGTGGCCAATGCTCAGTGAACGGCACTCCCACTCGCCAGCAGAGCAGAGCCTGATATTGACAGAAATATAATCCCTCGCTCCCTTTCCTGGGCCTGGTTTCTCAACAGTTAAGTGAGGGCAGCATGTGATGGTGTCTAAGGCTGCTACAGGCCAGAATGCTCTGATTTTGTTCCAAATCTATCATTAGCCTGCGAAGTGACCCTGGCCAAGTCAATCTTCTCTGTGACCTGTTTCTGCATCAGGAATTGAGATGGTTGGACCAGGTGAGTTTTGGACTAGAAGAAGTGGAAAAAGCACTGACATTGAAGGCAGGTGGCTTAATGATTGGTTTATCTCGTGGCCTTGGGCCAGTCCCTTCCCAGGTCAGGCCACGGTTTCTGCTTGTGTCAGATAGGGAAAGTTGGCCTACCTGCTATCCCGGGGCCCCTCTCCTCCTGCTTGTGACATTCTGGGACTCGGGGACTGAGCCCCTTGGGTCATTTAGCTAAAACTCCAGGGTGTGTTTATCCCCTCTCATCATTCTGGAAGCTTCCCGATTGTTCTGTGGAACAACTGAAGGCGCCTTAATCACCGTGGCTCCCCAGGCAGTTGGAGAAAACGTGGCCAGCAGGAGCTTATATTTCATTATTTTATTTTTATTTTTTTAAAGATTTCATTTTTAAGTAATCTCTATACCCAACACGGGGCTTGAACTCACAACCCCAAGATCAAGAATCGCATGCTCTATCAACTGAGCCAGTCAGTTGCCTCTGTATTCTATTATTTTAAGTAAAAAAATTAATATTGCATTCACAGCCCTCTAAAAAGCCCAACTGATTTTCTGAATTTTACTAAAACACTCTTAAACATCTACTTAACAAATCACTGAGGATTTCTACATAATATGAAGTATTGGATGTTATTGACACACATTGTTATTGACATACGGTGACACTGTACAGTATTGGGTACACATTTTGTTTTCTTTCAATGGACTTGTACTATAACGTAAATTATAATGAAATGGTATATTAAATATGTAACTGAATAAAACAACCACTTAACATAATAAAGTAAGTAATCCAATTTGAATAATCACACTAATCCATAGGAGAGTTTCCCAAGTCAGGTGTGGGGCAAGAGAAGGAGAGGGTACTATGCATGCCTGACATTGGTCTGTGTCAATGGAAGATGGAAACTGGAAGATGCCCTTCCCTTCTTGACACTTTGGACTCAGGAAATGAATGACTGTGACCCAGTATCTGAAGCCATAGATGTATCGTCGGGATAAAATACATCAAAGTGGACGTTGGTTTGCTTTTGTGTTTACAGTTAGTTGTACAGCTCTGGGACCATGCTCTCCTCATTGCATTTATAACTGTGATATGTCAGCTCATGTCATGACCACACTCACTGGTAATCACAATCAGTTTGTCTCCTTGATAGGCACGAGTGATGGGCACATGGTCATGGCCAAGCTCATTCCATTCGTGTGCCCCCACTCTCAATACCCTTTATCACTTCCGCTTTTTCGGCTCATGAAAGGCCTTTGTAGGCCACTTGGGCTCGTCCACTGTCATCACAGGTTTTTCGATTTCGTAGGGGGTATTTGCACTTAAGATGTGAGCAAGATTGCTCAAAGATGTCAGCAATAATGCCCAACACATTGGACAATACAATAAAGGGGTGTGATCCATGGAAAAAAGGCTCAAAAATGACTTTGGTGCATACCACACACTCTCACTGGGGCTCACCCATCACATAAATGTTCCATTGGTGCACAAGCCAACTCATCAGGCAGGTGTTCGATTAGGGCCGTGACTCTCGGGTACCAGTTTTGCAAGCTATCACAGTGAGTATTCATATAATCAGAGTTCAGATAACAAGGGATTACCTGAACTTTATTGGTTATTTGTATTTCCCACAACTATTCTACAAAGAAAGTAACTTATTCCTATTTCCTAGGTGGGGAAAATCAGAGAGCCCATCCCAGTATATCAGAGCTTTCCGAGAGAAGAACGAAACTGAGCAAGGCAGGCGCAAGTCTGACTAATGGTGTCTGCGGCAAATGGCTCTACATTCGTTTTAGCGCCGCTCTTGTTTTTCAGTTGGGGTCTCATGCCGCTTGAAGAATCTGATCAAAGGCATAGACGTCCCTACAAAAATATACAACCTCACAAAATTCTGCATACAATTTTAGGGGCGCCTGGCTGGCTCAGGCAGTGGAGCATGTGACTCTTGATCTCAGGGTGTGAGTTCAAGCCCCACATTGGGTGTAGACTTTACTTAAATACATAAAACTTAAAAAAAAAAAAGACAGAGAAAGATTTGTAAACCTTCTAAAGCCCAATCTATGGGCTTCAAGTTAAGAACTCCTGCCTTGGCATAGAAGTCCTTTGTCTGGTTTCCTGGCATGATCTGGTGTCACCCCTCTGTGCCACCCCCTGCCCCAGTACCTCGTCTCTAGCTGTGTCTGTTCCTCCTCATGCGCACAAGGCTGCTTCCCTTTTACTTTGCACCTCCCCATCCCCACGCTACACTTCCAGTTTATTCTGCAAAACTCAGCTCACGGGTCATCTCCTCCAGCAAAACATCCCTGTTTCCAGTCTACTCAAGCTGAGTTTCTAGATTCAAGTTGCTCCTAGATACCCCTCAACATCATGACACATAATTCCTAGTAAAGCTTGGAAAAGTCCGGCGACTTTCCAGATAGGAGCAGACGCATAAAACACAGACATTTATGAAGAGCAGTTCTTGACCACGTCTCAGTAGATATTATTATGGTCTGGGTGCAATGGGGCAAATCTAGCCGGCTTCCGGTTTTTGTCCTGTGAATTAAGTCTGGGAACAGCCTGTGGACAAAGAGAGATTTTTACCTTTGTAAATGGTTGAGGGGGAAAAATCAAAAGGAGAATAACATTTGTGACACATGAAAATTCATGAAGTCAGAAGCCAGTGTCTACAAATAAAGTTTTATTGGTCACGGCCAGCCTCGGTCATTTACATACGGTCCATGGTTGCTTTTGTGCTATAATGGCAGGGTTGAGTCACTGTGACAGAAATCATATGGCCTCCAGAGCCTAAAATATTCACCTTCTGGACCTTTGCAGAAAATGTTTGCTGGGGCGCCTGGGTGGCTCAGTTGGTTAAGCGACTGCCTTCAGTTCAGGTCATGATCCTGGAGTCCCAGGATCGAGTCCCGCATCAGGCTCCCTGCTCAGCAGGGAGTCTGCTTCTCCCTCTGACCCTCCCCCCTCTCGTGTACTCTCTCTATCTCATTCTCTCTCTCAAATAAATAAATTAATATAATATTAAAAAAAAAAGAAAGGAACAAAATGTTTGCTGATGTCTATTCTAGATAGTCCAAACAACCACATTTCCCTGACGGTAAGATATCATCAATCATATGACGCCATTAGCTCTGTACCACCGAGAAAGAAATGAGGCTGCTAATTAGATTTTTATGATGAATCCCAATATCAGAGATGTTAATGTTTGCGGTGGGGAGATGACTCTTTGGAATTGATGAAATAGTTCTTAAATGCTTATTTTGTGCCAAATAATATGCTAGTATTTTATATTCATTCTCTTAAATAATAATTCTTAATTATTATTATTCCTTATCCCTAAGGACACATTTCCCAAGAGGAAATAACTACTATATGTTCTAGCAGAGGAAACAGTTCAGAGAGGTTAAGTAAGTCACCCAAGGCCACACAGAAGAGGCAGAGCTAGCTGACTCAAAGCCTGACTCTTACCCACTCCAGCAGGCTGCACCCTAACTCAGTCCCTGTCCAGATCCTCAGTGCCTTCCCCCTGAACTCTGCGCTGCAGCCATAGTCAAGAAGGAACTGAAGGCTCTCCTGGTGCCGAGCCTTTGCAAATACTGTTCCCTCTGCTGGCACAGCCCCCGCCTTTCTCATCCTTCCCATTCCAGCCAACACATCGCTTTCCTGAGGAAGACTTCCCAGAATGGATGAGGGCCCCTGTTTTTGGATTCCCCCTCAGAATGCCAGCTTCTCTCTTTGTTTCCCTATGACTTCCGACTTAGAAGTATAGCGCTGCAGTCCTGAGCACAGACCCTGGAGCCAGACCCTGTGAGTTCAAATCCCAGCTCTGCAACTTGCTAGCATGGTCAGGTGACAGACCAAGGTCATTCCACTGGTGGCTGCCATCCAAACTGAGCTGTTGGATGAGGACCTTCGTTTTGTTCTTAGAATCCTAGCCTGTGTTTCGTGAGCCATATTTCCCAGGCTGCAGCGTGGTAGGAATGGTAGGGCAGACGACACCATTTGTCAGAGGCAGGAACTTTTCATCCCTACAGCCCAGTACCTAGCACAGTGCTTCATGCAGAGTAGGTATCCAGTGCATGTGGGCTGTGTGAGCAAGTGAGGCAGCTGAGGGCCTAGCGGTTGGGCCCAGACACAAGGAGGACAGCAGAGAATGCCCAGCCTGGGGGCTAAGGACTCGGTCACTTCTCAACAGCAGAGGCGACCTGGCACCCTTCACTTCCGCACAATGAGCTTCTGTACGCTTGTGTCCCATGCTCTCTACTGCAACCCCATCGACAGAGGGCACAACAGGCAGGTGGAGAAGACAGAGGAGAGCTCACACAGCACTGTACTACATGACGGGCACTGCTCGAAGAGCTTTACAAGGGGAGCTCCTATCATTCTCCCAGCAGTCCACACGGTAGACGGGGACATGGAATCGCAGCCGAATTAAGTCACCTCTGTAGGGATGAAAAGTTCCTGCCTCTGACAAATGGTGTCGTCTGCCCTACCATTCCTACCACGCTGCAGCCTGGGAAATATGGCTCACGAAACACAGGCTAGGATTCTAAGAACAAAACGAAGGTCCTCATCCAACAGCTCAGTTTGGATGGCAGCCACCAGTGGAATGACCTTGGTCTGTCACCTGACCATGCTAGCAAGTTGCAGAGCTGGGATTTGAACTCACAGGGTCTGGCTCCAGGGTCTGTGCTCAGGACTGCAGCGCTATACTTCTAAGTCGGCAGAGCCTGCTGGAAAGGGACAGAAAGAGCTACGGATGCCAGGCACTGGCAAAGAGCTGGTGACAGTCAAATCGGATCCCAGTCATTCGCCGGCTCAGCAGACAGCAAGGAAAAATCAGGTTCACTCGTCTCTTCCCGAGGAGAAAGCAGACCAAACCATCCACAAGGAGGGAACCTTCTGGAAGTTTCATTCAAGAACAAGTACATCACATGTTCCACCATCCAGGAGGCCCTGAGTCACCGAGGGGACAATGGCTCCTATTATGGTTTTGCAAAGGCCCAGACCTGCAGGAAACCATGTCATTTCTGGAAGCAATCCGACTCTGCTTCCTTGGAAATCCCAACGTTGGAGTGCAAGCTGGGGCCTCACCCACCAGGACTGGGCAGCCCAATGCCGATGTGTTAACAAGCACTGGGCAGGTATGAGAGGACACCTTGTTCTGCCCGTGAGAGCTGAAGTCACTGTTCTAAGTTCTTGTCATCTTGGGCCGGTGGCAAGGACACTCAGGTCCAGCCCCAGATGGGCCACGTGCTGGCTGTGAGACCTCAGGGGCATCACTCACAATCCTGGGCCCAGGGCGGATGCATCTTCATGGGAGACTCCCCCAGGCTATGGTACCCACATTCACCCTTGCCCCCCCACTTGCCCCCAGGAGCCAGCGCAGGGCCAGGGACAGAGTGCGGACTCTGTAAACGTTAGAAGAATCTGACGGAGGTGGTAGTGCAGTGCCGGGTTTGAGGGGCTCTGATGAAAAAAAATAATAATAATAATAGTCTGCTTCCATGTGTTCCCCGCCCCCCCCCCAACAACTGTATGAGAAAGGAATGATCTTTATTCCAGCTTTCCATTTTAGGAAAGCTGAGGTTCTGCAAAGTTAAATGACGTGCCCAAGGTCATTCCACTGGTGGCTGCCATCCAAACTGAGCTGTTGGATGAGGACCTTCGTTTTGTTCTTAGAATCCTAGCCTGTGTTTCGTGAGCCATATTTCCCAGGCTGCAGCGTGGTAGGAATGGTAGGGCAGACGACACCAGAGCACTCTGAGTCAGCCTCCTCACTTGGGAACCCTACGTCAGGGCTCAACTTGTTCAGCAACACAAGAACCCCAAGTTTGTCCCTGGAGGGGCTGGGAATGAAAACTAAAGACAGCCTCGAAGTGCCACCTTGTGGTGAGTGCCACCGTCGTACGTCTAATTGTGGTGCTTTGATATCTAAGGACACACGGGCCGCAGGAAAAGTGAAGCCTCTGGTGACCTCCACATGGCTGTGTCCGCAGGGCCAGAAGCCCCATCTCCCAGGCCCAGGGAGTTCACCAGTAGTCTTTAATGGCCCAGGGCCGAGGCCCCAGGCACTGCTCACGCACAATGGGGTCAGTTGCCCACCTGGTGGTCCCCGATCCCAGGGGGTGCCATGTCCTGAGCGCCTGCCAGAGCCACTTCTCCCCTCCCTGCCTCAGTGTCCCTCCTCCTCATCCCCCATGCCTATCAATAGCACCTGCTTCCACACGGGGATCTTCCCGGGGCTCCCCCCTTCCCATCCTGCCCCAGTTACCACACCTGAATATTATGGGCATCCTTCCATTTCTCTCTCCTTCCCATCACTGTTCTAGTCCAAGCCACCACTGTCTCTGCCCTGGACAACTTCTAAGGCCCGCTTATTGGCCTCCCCACCTCCACTCTTGACCCCTGCACTTGCTCTCTGAACTATGACCTGAGTCAACCTTCTAGAAGGGAAACCTGAGCAATTGAAATTTCTCTGTAGAAAACTTCCAGGGGGCAAAAGTAGGAGAAATGTACAAATGGGTATACAAAGGATGGGAAAATTAATATGTAAAGAAGTTATTTTTTTTACAGATTTTATTTATTCATTTGACAGAGAGAGCACAAGCAAGGGAAGTAGAGGCTGAGGGAGAGGGAGAAGCAGGCTCTCCGCAGAGCAGGGAGCCCAATGTGGGGCTTGATCGTAGGACCCTGAGATCATGACCTGAGTTAAAGGCAGACGCTTAACTAACTGAGCCACTCAGGCGCCCCAAGAGTTACTTTTAATGGTACCCAGTACTTGGCACGTATCCACTAAACCCTTGCTCCTCAAAGTGCATCTGGGACCAGCAATGTCTTTTGCCAAAGACCTAAGTACAAGTCATTAATGAAAGAAATTGAAGAAGGCACAAATAAATGGAAAGATATTCTGAGCTCATGGATTGGAAGAATTAGTACTGTTAAAATGTCCACACTACCCAAAGCAATCTACAGATTCGATGCAATCCCTATCAAAATTCCAATGGCATTCTTCACAGAAATAAAAAATACATCCTAAAATGTATATAGAACCACAAAAGACGCAGCGTAGCCAAAGCGGTCTTGAGAAAGAAGAACAAAGCTGGAGGCATCATGCTCCCCGATTTCAAACTATATAACAAAGCTATAGAAATTAAAGTATTGGAAATAGTATTGGAATAAAAACAGACATACAGATCAATGGAGTGGAGCTGAGAGCCCCAAAATAAACCCGCATATATATGGTCAATTAATTTACAACAAAGGAGCCAAGAATATACAACCAGGAAAGGACAGTCTCTTCAATAGGTGGTGTTGGGAAAAGTAGACAGCTACATGCAGAAGAATGAAACTGGGCCACTTTCTTACACCGTGTGCAAAAATTAATTCAAAATGGATTAGAGACTTACATGTAAGACCCAAACCACAAAATTCCTAGAAGAAAACATAGGCACTAACTTCCTTGACATGGGTCTTAGAGATGGTTTTGGTAATCTTACACTAAAAGCAAAAGTAAAGATAAACAAAATTATATCAAACTACCAAACTTCCACACAGCAAAGGAAACCATCAACAAAAAGCAATCTACTGCGTGGGAGAAAATATTTGCAAATCATATATATGACAAGGGGCTAATATATTGAGTTCATACAACTCAACAGCAAAAAAACAAGTAATCCAATTAAAAAATGGACAGATCTGAAGAGACATTTTTCCAAAGAAGATATCCAGATGACCAGCAGACACGTGAAAGGATGCTCAAAACCACTCATCATCAGGGAAATGCAAATCAAAACCACTGTTAGGGAAAATGGTGTGGAGGTTCCTCAAAAAGTTAAAAATAGAACTACCCTATGACCCAGAAATTGCATTACTAGGTATTTATCCAAAGAATACAAACAGTGATTCGACAGGGCACCTGCACCCCAATGTTTATAGTGGCAATGTCCACAATATCCAAAATCTGGAAAGAGCTCAGATGTCCATCGACAGATGAATGGATAAAGAAGATGTGTTATATATATATGTATATGTGTATCTACAATGGAATATAACTCAGCCATCAAAAAGAATAAAATCTTGCCATTTGCAACGACGTGGATGGAACTAGAGGGTATTATGCTAAGCGAAATAAGTCAATCAGAGAAAGACAATTATCATACAATCTCACTCATATGTGGAATTTAAGAAACGAAACAGCCCTCCTGCCCTCTGCAAAGTCCCCTGGCATGCCCCCTGCTCTCCTTCTCCGCTACTCTGCGTCTCTTGCCCTTTGCCCCTGAGCCATGTGAGTGAGTGCTTCTCCCACTGTGCAGAGAGAGCAGGCTATTCGCCGGGCCCCCCGAGGCCCAGCCAGGCCTAAAAGGCTCTGGTTATCCGCTCAAAGAAGAAGGAATAACAAGTGGTGAGGGAAGGAGTGAACGCTTGCCTTAATGCTTACTTAAATGACTCCAGTTTTAGGGCTGGACACACGGGGTTACGAGGCAGCTGAGTGTCTGTCTCCTGGAGTCCAGGATAAAGCCAGTGGTGGCAGAGCCCAGACTTCCGGTTTAAGGTCCCTTGTGGAGCCAGACCAGGGTCTCCGCCTGCTCCTCTCCTGGGAGGAGGGAGGGGACGCCTGGTACGTGCTGCCCCTTGCTACTTTGTGATGCCGCCTTGTGGCCTCACAGGGAGAGCTTGTGTGATTTTTTTCATCCCCAGGGCTAAAGCTTGAAAAGATTTGGCGTAAAACCGGTCTGAGTTGATTTAATCATAGTAAAGTGATTTAATCACTTCCCATCTCACTAATAAAAGACATACTCAAGTGCTAGTCATCGGGAGCTCACCAGTACACCCGCACTGGGATGCAATTCCAACCAAAACCACAATCCGCCATGCTCTCAATAGCTTATGACTCCCTCCTTGTGGATAAGTGCATGGTTTATCTTATGTCTTTTGGGATTTTGAAGATGGCCCATTTTCCGGTTGGGGAGAGTGTACAATAGTATACATTAAATAGCCCAGGCAGTCCAAGCTATGCTTGCTTTGTTCCAGGGACTGTCCTCAGACTGGGGACCCAGGGAGAGCAAAACAGAGCTGGTCCCTACCCTCAGGGAGCTGAGACTCTGCAGGCAGAGACAGAGCTTAACCAAAGAATCACATAAGCACATGATCTCAAACCAAGATAAATGTGCTGAAGAACATGTACACTGAGCCATCAAAGCAAAATAATAAGGGGATCATGTCTAGTTTGAGGGCTTGCAGGAAACACTTCCCTGGGGAAGTAACTTCTGAGCTGGGTTCTGAAGAATGAGTAAGAATGGAGAGAACAGCGCTGGTATGGACCGGCTTGTGTCTCCCAAATTCATATGTTGGAACCTTCACCCCCAGTGTGGCAATAGGGCCCTTAAAGACTATGTACAGTCTTTAAAGGACTTAATTAGGCCTTAATTAGGGCTAAATGAAGTCCTGGTGTTGGGGCCCTAATCCTGCAGGACTGGGTTACAAGAAGAGGAGCAGACACTAGAGATTTGTCTCTCTCCCTGGGAGAAGAGTGGAAAGGCCATATGAGGGCAGAGAGAGAAGGTGGCCACCTACAAGCCAAGGAGAGAGGCTTCACCAGAGACTAACCCTGCTGCCACCTTGAGATTAGCCTTCCAGCCTCCAGAACCCTGAGAAGATACATTTCTGTTTGTGAAGCCACCCAGCCCGTCTGTGCATTTTGTTAGGCAGCCTGAGCAGACTGGCATAAGTCCATACACAGGTCCTGAGGTGGGCAGGGGTGTGATCCATTAGAGGCACTGGAAGAGATCTGTGTGGCCAGGATGTGGAGAGAAAGGGGAAGGAGGGGCAAGCCGAGTCTGGCGAGGTTGGTAGGGGATCACTTGGGGTCTCCTGGGCCAGGTCTGTCTGGAGCAACGGGAAATGAGTGACGGTCTGCAGAGGGTTGGCATCACATCCTTTATTTTAAGAACACCTGGTGCCACCTAATGCGTCCGAATGGGCACAAATGGAGGAAGACCTGTGAGGAGGCTGTTGTAGGACTGGGTGACAGATGGTGGCAGCTGGTGCTAGGGAGATGGTGGGGAAAAAGTCTGTTGACTGCGGATATACAGAGGAAGCAAAATCAGCAGGGCTTGGTGATGGCTGTGGGGAGGGACAGCAGAGGGAGTTCACAGTGATAACTTCTAGATTTCAGGCTTTTCCAACCCAATAGACAATGGTGGCACTTCCTGAGATGGGGTCACTGGGGAAGGACTGGGTTTAAGAGGGAGTTTGTGTTGGGTTTTAGGCAGGTTGAGTTTGAAGGACCCGAGGGACACACACGGAGAAATGATGGGTGCTAGAAACTGGCCAATTTTGCTACTTCCCAGCTGTGTCTTTGGGTAAGTTATGGACTGTCTTTGAATCTCCACTTTCCAAGCTCTCCAGCAGGGGGAAGAAAAATGATCACACTGAGTAGCTGCAAGAATTAAACTGGACAAGAAGATTTAACCAGTGTAACATGATATTAAAATGGCAATTTTGAAAAAGATACCAAGACAATCAATATCAATACCATAGTCATATGACCAACACTAGGGTGCAAAATTTCAATGCTCTAGAACTGGTTTCCTAACTCCTACACTTGGAGGTCAAGGTGTTATTCGAGATATTTAACAACCTTGAGGCACTAACCTACAGAATGGAAGTGCTGTGCAGGGCTTGGGACTCCCCTGGGCGGCTCAGGGCTAACCCTGTACTTGCTGAGTCATAGGGAAGTCCAGATGCTGGGGACTCCAGGAGGAGGGACCCAGGTACCCGCAAGGGAAGGCATCTTGGGGGAGCAGCTTTTTACTCACTGGCATGGACATATTTCAAAATTTGAACAACCAGCCCAGCCACACTGATGTATACCACTGAAATATCAGTTCTGCTTAGAAGGTGTGAATTCTAAAAATGCCCCCATAGTTGAATCCCTAGGACCTATGAGTATGATGAGATATGGCTTCCGTGATTATGTTATGTCACATATTATATGGCACAGTTGACTTTCCGAACGGAAGATGCCTAAGGTGGGCCTAATGTGACCACTGAGTTTTCTCCAGCTGGTAAGCAGAAGAGAAGAGCAAAGACTCCACACAGTAGGGGACACTGACTCATCATTGCTGAAGATGGGGGTGCCGCGTGAGAAGGAATGTGGGTGCCTTGAGGAGTTGAGAGAATGGCCATGGCCGATAGTCATCAAGGCGACAGGGCCTTCCTTGGTGCTATAGTCTTCAAGGAACTGAATTCTGCCAAAGACCAGCCTGGAAGTGATTTCTTCCCCCAGAGACTCCAGACAAGAGACCAGCCTGCCTACACCTTGACTCTGGCCTCTTGGGACTGGAAGCAGAGAAGCTGGGTGAGCCCTGCTGGGCTTGTAACCTACAACAGCTGTGACATAACGCAGGTCTGTGTGGTCCACTTGTTATGCAACCACAGAAAACTACTCGGAGAGTCAGAAAGGGTGGGCTCTGAAGGAGTGTTCATGGAGAGCTTTCTCTGTGGACAGCTGCTAACATGCTGTGCTATTTCCTTCACCTCGGTTCCAGAAAAGAGGGCTTCTGGGGTCCTCTGAGTCACCTAGAGCTGTTCTCAAGCAGCCTGGCCGAAGAGCTGAGGAGGCTGCAGAAGGCGGTCACAAGCAGTATCAGCCCTCCCTGAGGGGCAGCTCCGAGGACCCCAGGGTGTTCCCGAGCACCCAATGGGCCATGCAGAGTCGACTGGAGCCTTGGTGACTCTTGCAGGGGGGCCACCCCATGGGTGATCGGCTCTAGCTGACAGTCTGAGGCTCTGACACATGGGAAGACAGGGGCTGAGGCAGGAGAGCATCGGCTGGAGAAGCAGAATGTAGGAGAGCCCCTCTCACTCGGGCGTACAGGTAAGAGCCTGCTTTGTGCCGCCAAGAAGGCACAGGTCTTTCAGATCATGCTTTGTGCCCCCTTTCCCTCCCCTGGGGGTCTGAGTGGTTAGCGAGCCTCACCACTTATCCTCATCACACCAAATCACACAACTCTCCCACACAGGGGTCTCTAGCCCCCATTTACAGTTGAGGAAACTGAAGAACCAAGTAGTGATTTGCCCCAGATCCCAGAGGCGGTAAGAGCAGCCCTGGGGTCAAGCCCACCTCTGTCTAAACTCAGAATCCATGCTATTTCCACTACGCCACAAACCCTCTGGAAGGCGAGAGTGTGAAGGAGAATGTGTGATGCGGCGTTAAGTGCACAAAAGCATGGAGCTTTCCTCGTTCGGATGCACAGCCAGGTAAATTACCTCATTTTGTCTTCACGGCGGCCCCGTGAATGTATATGATGTTTTTCTTTCCTGACTCTCTGATAAGGACCTAAGGCCGGAGAGATTAGATACTCTGCCAGCCCTCTAATGCCACATCCTTTCCCTGGCCCTTTGCCTTTCACCCTCAGCTCGGATGGTAGTAATGAGAGAAGCTTCTAGAAGGTGGAGGGAGCCTAGCCACACTGAGGGGGACGAAGCAGATCTGGAGACTGAGGATGAGTGGAGCATCCCGGGTAGAGGCCACATGAACGGAGCTGCTTCTTTTTTTTTTTTTTTAAGATTTTATTTATTTATTTGACAGAGAGAGAGAGAGAGAGAGAGAGGGAACACAGGCAGGGGGAGAGGGAGAGGGAGAAGCAGGCTTCCTGCCGAGCAGGGAGCCCGATGCGGGGCTCGATCCCAGGACCCTGGGACCATGACCTGAGCCGAAGTCAGACGCTTAACGACTGAGCCACCCAGGCGCCCCATGAACGGAGCTTCTTAAGACAGGAACACCAAGACAAAATATTCTGAAGACAGAGCAGGGAGACACATCCCAACCCCCAGGGCTGCCCTCCTGGCCCCGTTCCTGGGTCTGGCCTCCACACTCCTGCCTGGACGAAGATCAAGCCTCCTACCAGGCTTCCCTGGGTGGTCACATAGGATGCCTGCTAAGAGCAGAGCCCAGGGTCAGGCACCCCAGCTTGAACCTCAACTCTGCCAGTCACCATGTAACTGTGTTACTTCATTGCTCCGGGCCTCGGTTTCCTCATCTGTAAAATGGGGCAATGATCACAGCCTACACCTGGGCTACAGCACAGCTGCTCCCGCCCCAGCTGCACCCCAACACCCCTGCCTGTCCTCTCCCGGAGCTCCTCCTGCAGCTGCACACAGCACCCTGATTCCTGCCCCCACTCAGGAGGGCCCTGTCCGCACAGTCTAACCCACTTATCTTTCAAACGCTGCTCTGGGGATGACCCCTTCCGGGGAGCCTCTCCCGTGCTCCCAGAGTGCATGCTGCCATTGTCATTGTACTTTTCACACTCGCTCATCGTCTCGCAGTACAGGTCGACGAGCAAGGTCGTACCAGACTCTATCCCTGTACCTGGCTCAGTCGCCCACACGTGGCAGGCATTGAGGAAATGTGTGTTAGATGAGAGAGGGAAAGAGGAGGGGAGGAATGAGGGGGAGGGGACAAGAGAGGAGGGGAGTGGGGAGAGAGAAGGAAGAGACAGGAAGGGAAAAATAGGGAAAAATACTGGAAAAGTTCCAACTCTTCGCGTTGGTGTTTGAGGCCCTGAAGTGCAGCTTCCTCGCGGGGCCCCTTCTTGACGCCCTCCAGCTTGCTGAACGCCCTGCATGCCCAGAGCACAGTGTGCTCATTTGTGTGTTTACACCTGCCGTGACCTCCGCTGGGAATGTGGAAACCCCTCACTCACCTTCTCGCCCTCTACATGGTGAACTTCCGGTCACCTCTCCCTCACCTCCTTCCAAATATTAAAACTTCCTTCCCAGCCCTCCTTATTCTTCTTCCCAGCTTTATTTCTCTCCATCGGTCATATCACCTGTCCATCTGTCCATCCACCTGTCCATCCATCCGTCCGTCCGTCCATCCATCCGTCTGTCCATCTGTCATTTGGCTCCATCCACACGCATGTAAATTCCATGAAGGGGAGGGTTTTGTCCATTTTGTTCACTGCTGTATTCCCAGCACAGAGAACAGCCCTGGCAGGAGGTTTTTCACAGTCATTACTGAATGAGTGGATTCTTCCTTCAAAACCCAGTCCGGCTCTTACCTGCTTCACCTACCTCCCCACCAGGGAAATCCCTGCCTTGCTTACGTTACTTCTGTACCCTCTACAGTTTGGTCTTCCACCTGTCACCCTACGGGGATCGACGGCTATTTTAGCCAGGTTTCCTACAAAGAGAACCTGAGGCAAAAGCTTTGTGAGAAGGGTACAGATCCCGGGAAGCAAGAGGGAATGGGAGGAGAAATAAGGCAGAGGAGGAGGGAGTGAATACAAGGGGCTAGGGAAGTCAGGTGGACTCTGCTATGGACCAAAGTGTGTCCGCTGAGTTCACATATTGAAGCCCTAACCCCCAAGGTGATGGAATTGGGAGGTCATTCCCTTGGGAGGTAGTTAGGTTTAGATGGGGTCATGATGGTGGGGCCCCATGATGGGATTAGTGCCCTTGTAAGAAGAGACACCTGAGAGCTGGCTCTCTCTCTGCCATGTGAGGACACAGCCAGAAGGCTGCTGTCTACAAGCCAGCAAGAGAGCTCCCACCAGAGACCAACCCTGCTGGCCCCTCGATCTTAGACTCGCAGCCTCCAGAACTGAGAGAAGGTCAATCTCTGTTGTTTCGGCCCTCAGACTCTGGTGTTTTGTTATGGCAGCCCGAGCAGACTAATAGAGACTCACTGTATTTTGGAACGGTCCTGGAGTATGCAGGGCATGGGGCAAGTGATTCATTGGCTGGATTATTCCCCTCTCTTGCTCTCTCTGGGCACGCACCCCTTGCACTGCCATGTTGAGCTGCTTGGCTCCTGGCTAGCTGCCAGGGAACGTCGGGAACCCTGGTGGTTTGGTCTAGCCCAGCCAGTAGACAGGACCAGCAGTTTCTCCTCGTCGGCTGACACCGACACCGGGGCTCCCCGGTTTGTGACAACCCATCCAGGTTTTGGGGGCGGGAGTTGTCACTAAAGCCACTCTGGCCAGGAAGTGAGGCAGGTGGGGCTGAGCAGGTGCAGGGGGCAATGATTTCCTGCCTCTGCCTTTAAACAGCTCTGTAACTCTGAGCCAGGCTCACACTTCACCTCTAAAAGTAGCTTAATAGTGCCTATTCATAGAATTGCTGGGAGAAGAAGCAAGAGAATGCCTATAACGTGGCCGGCTCACAGCGGCCAGGTATCGCGAATGTACTGCTGTTTCTGTCCGCCCAGAGTCTAGCCTAGTGCCTGGCACATCAGTGCTCTCATTCAGTGTGTCCCGAGCTGCCCCCACAGGCTCTGTCATAACTTGCTTACAGACATAGAAAGAACAACAGGGTCTAAATGAGATGGGGCAGGGGTAGCGGTCAAAGAGGGCTCTGTCCGTAACTGAGTTTACTTTGAGGAACAGGCAAGGCTTCCCTTAGTGCAGCTGGATGGGAGGACAGAGTGCATTTATTGTCCTTTCTCTGCCTTGTTTTTGGCTTCAACCCCTGCACCGTTCGTGCTGCAGGTGCTTAGCACAGAGCTGACTTGCAAAAAAAATGAGTTGAAGCCATAAACACAAGATGACTATGTTTACGTCTTGCCCCCCAACACCTCTACATTGCCTGTCTTTGAGGGCGGAGCCTTCTTCAAGCTAGATCCCCGGTGCAGTGTCTAACACATTGATAGTGAGATTCATTTGCAAGCAACATAACCCAACTCCAGACATTTAAACAGAAAAGCGATGCATTCAAGGATCTTGAATATCTCAGTGCATCTCTGGGAGGCCTGGAGAACCAGCCTTGGAGGGTATATGGCCCTGAACAAGGCCCCTCGGAGCTCCTGCTGAGGCCACAGAGCAGCGACTCTGACCTGCCTGGCCGACACCATGACCGGGACCCGGCGCTGCCTCGGGAAACCAAATGGAGCTTCTGTGGCCACTGCCACCCCTCTCTCCACCACAGAGTCCCCACAGCCCCTGCTTCCTGGGCCCCTAGCTGCCGGAGCTGGGCTGGGGAGGCGGATGCCTCTGACTGCAAAGCCCCAGCTGCAGGAGGCTGGGAAGGTGAGGATCTGGCCTGCAGCTTCGGTGTATGGCACTTGCCTCCCACTAGGACTCAAAAGCTGGGGAGGGGTTCAGCAGAGTGCTCTGAGAGATTTTTGGCTTGAGGACAGCACCATGCAGGGAAGAACCAGAGAAGGGACCATGCCCCCAGGCTGGCCCTGAGCTCAGTAGGCATGCGGTGGAGTAGATTAGAATAAAGGCTGGAAAGGCGGGTTTGGGGCCCATTCAGAGGGCCTTGAATGCCAGGATTAGGAGGCACTGCTTTAGTCTGTAGGCAGTGGGGCCATCGAAGGCTTTTGAGCAGCTGTGCAACATGAGAAGCGTCAAGGAGCAGAGAGAGGCAGCGTCCAGTGATGGGATGGAATGGGTATTGGAGTCAGACAACTGTATATGTCAAGGACGAGATCCCCCCCAACAAGAAAAGAAGACCCCTTCGTTCATTTCCTTCTCTAAAAGCTCCCAGCTAAGACGTGCCCCTGGGCACTGAGATGGAGGTCCCCCTCCTTCACAGAAACAGAAGAAATGGGAGATCTATACTCGTCTCAAGTAGATGCATAATTTTCACCTTAGAGGATTATCTGAATACTACATGATTATCTGAATATTAAATGAGATAAAGGACTTAAAGCACTCATCACATAGTAGGCCTTTAATAAAAGGTAGCTAATAACTATTTATTGAGCAGTTAATATGTGCCAGGCACCCCTCACCCCACCCCTGTGAGGCGAGGTACAACCCCATTTCACAGATGAAATCTGGCCCAGACTTGCCCAAGGCCACAGCGCTAACAAGCGGCGGGGAACAAGGATTCGAACCCAGACATGTCTGTCTCCTGAACCGAGTTCTCAGGCACTAAGATCCCTCTCAGGGCGGAGCTGAGCCGTGGGGTGGGCATGCAGCACCGGTGAGCGAGCCTGATGGGCTGCAGAGGAGAAATGGGAGGCCACAAGACTATTGCAACAGCAGGGAGCCCTCCAAGATTTATGTGCCTGCGATTCTTTGGTCTCCCATGCCCTTTATGAAATCCTGAATTCCTGAGGTCAGAGCCTGCTTTCATTTGCCCTCGTAGCCCCAGCCTCTGGCCCAGGGCCCAGCACCCCATGACATGAAGGGCATGAATTGATGGAATGGACCTGTGCTTCTAAGATGACTGCCCTGCCCCGAACGTCCGTCTCTGCAGCCCCAGGGCCTGGTGGGGTCTGGCACGTGGAGGGTCGTCCTGTGGTCCTCTGGTCACCAGGCTCCTCGTAAACCCAGAACCTTCCCCGAGAAACCTGTAGGCTTCATCCCTACCGGAAAATCACCTCCCATCTCTCTGGTCTTCATGCACAATTTAACCTTCCTAGTTCCCGTGTGCTTCTTGTTCTTCTCCCCTGGAGCCTGATTAGAACATCGACTTAATCCCCTATTAACATGGTGTACCTGGCAGCTCTCCAAGTGAGCTCCAACCACCCATGGCGTCAGCCCTTTCCCTCCCTGACTTCTCACTCGAACAACAGCCCAGATGTGGGCATTCTTATCTCTGTCTTCCCGAGTTGGCAACGGAGAGGAAGACTGCCCGCTAAATGAAGAACTGTAATTAGAAGTCCTGTGGATTCTGCAACCTGGCTTCTCTTCCATCCTCACCACCTGTAGGAAGCCAAGAATGTCTTTTCAGTTCAATCAACGTATGTTTAATAAAAAGGCCTTTCTATGGGTCCAGCAGTAGAGAAAAGCTTCATCCCTTCTGTGTGCGTTTGCATGCTCATGCATGTGTGCGTGTGCATGTGTGTGTGCACACGCACACATGCATGCAGACACCAGCATGGGTACCTGCTATTGTGGACCTGGTGCTCACTCCCATAGATACTAGACTCACCACAATTACTTCCAGGAATTCAGAGGCTAGTGGGGATGTTTGATTTATTTTTAAATTAATATATCATAGAGTATATTAGTCAAGGTCCAGTTATTTTAACAGAGAATTTAGTATAAAGAAATGGAAGCTGGTTTAAAGTTGCTGACTCAGGGGGCACCTGGCTGGCTCCGTTGGTGGAGCGCATGACTCTTGATCTCAGGGTTGTGAGTTCAAGCCCCACGTTAGGTGTAAAGATCACTTAAAAATAAAAACTTTTTAAAGATGTATTTATTTGGGGTGCCTAGGTGGCTCAGTCGTTAAGCGTCTGCCTTCGGCTCAGGTCATGATCCCAGGGTGCTGGGATCGAGCCCCATGTCGGGCTCCCTGCTCGGCGAGAAGCCTGCTTCTCCCTCTGCCACTCCCCCTGCTTGTTTGTGTTCCCTCTCTCACTGTGTCTCTGTCAAATAAATGAATAAAATCTTTTAAAAAAAAAAGATGTATTTATTTATTTTAGAGAGAGAGAGCACACAAGCCAGGAGAGGCACGGGGTGGGGGTGGGGGGCCGGTATTCTCAAGGAGACTCCCCTCTGAGCTAGAAGCCTGAGGCGGGGCTTCATCTCACGACCCTGAGATCATGACCTGAGCCAAAATCAAGAGTAGGCTGGTTGGTCAACTGAGCCACCCAGGCGTCCCCCTACCCCACCGCCAAAAATAAAATTTTAAAATAAAATAAGCTATAGTTGCTGACTCAGGAACTGAAAGGCCAAGAAGAAAACACTGAGATACCATGGAGGGAGCAAGGACAGGAAGCCGCCTCACTCCTAGGGCTGGGGTTGGGCAAAGGGAGGAGGCTGGAATTACTAAATGTAAACACTTGGAGAAAGGCCCTGCGGCCCTGGGACCCAACCCCTGGGGAAGGGGTGCCCCCGGAGGCTGAGGCATGGTGAGGATGTTCTTCAAGAATAGGCAAAACCACCAACTGGATCCAGCTGTACTGGATCCTAGCGAAGCAGAGGTGTCGCTGGTGCTCTTCTCACCGAAGAGCAAAGTGCACAGACGTCCTCAGGGAGCACCCCGGAGGAGCAAGTCCCTTCTCCCCGACCCAACACAGTGATGGTCGAGGAGTTCCTCCTTCTCTCTCTCTCTCTCTCTCTCTCATCTCTTTTCCCCATTCCTCACTTGCCTGGGAGCATGTGCCCAGACCCTAAGCCGGGGCCAATGGGCAAAACAGAACAGTGTGCTTGGCTGGTCCCAGCTCCAGCATCAAAGAGCGTGGAAAGGGAGGGCTGGAGATGAGAGGAAGCAGCTTACGAACTGACACGTCAGGTAGGGAAGGCTCCGGGCTAGAAGCCGGCTCCCCAGTGCTTATGCTGCCCCTTCCACTGACTGGCTCTGTGGCTTGAAGCAAGTCACATCACTTCTCTAAGCCTCCGTTTGTTTTGCCACAGAATGAAAGGGGGGCGCAGTGCTGAACTACTGCTTCTCAAGCTGTGCTTCTCAGAGCAGAAGCATCAGAATCACTTGGGAACTTGCTGGAAATGAGTCATCTCTGACCCCACTCCCAAGCTCCAGGATCAGACTGTGCATCTCAGCAAGATTCCCAGTGCACAGTCAAGATTGAGAAGAGCCATGCTAAGTGCCCCTCCTTGTGGGTACTTGGCAGGTGAGCATAGCAATGCAAGAGAAAGACGTGAGGGTTATAGTCAGACAGATCCAATTTAAATCCTGGTTCTGCCCTTAGCTTCTCTCAACTTCAATTTCCTCATTTGAAAAAGCGGGAGGCGGAGGGGCACTCCATGAAACTCACAGGATCACGGTAAGGATGAAATGAGGTGAGGTATGCAATACTCCCAACACCCGCAGGGCTCAAGATTATCTTGTAGAATGTGTTATAGAATCAGTATGGGTCAGGACACCAGGGCAGGCTTCCTAGGAGTAATACTGAATCTAGGCCTTCAAGAATTTAGAGGATGTGAACAAACAAACCCCACTCCAAAGAGACTGGAATCTGAAAAGACTTTAAAAAAAAAAATCTGGAAATGTCAAGCATGTGTTCTCTTCTCTAGAACTATCTCTAGATAATGCAGTAGGAAGGGAGGACTGCTTTGTATTGGTCATGTGACCTTGACGTCATGATGACTCTTCTGGCCTCAGTCCCCATATCTGTAAAATGGAATCATTTTGTGATAGACATTACTTATATAATGAAAAAATATTTGTGTAGTGATTTATATTTTAAAGAATGCCTCCAATTCTTCCAGCTTGGGCAACTGATTTGCCATAATCCACAATGGGACCTGTAGGAGGATGAACTAGCTTTCAGTGGGAACTGGGGCATGCAGGAATTTGAGGTTCTTGTAGGACTCCAAGTAGAGATGTCCAGTAGCTTTGCCTATGTAGGATGAGAACAGGCTAAGTTCATGTATGTGTGCCTGATTTGTCCCACTTCACTGCTCAGTGTAAAAATATGGTCACATCTTTGTGCTTCAAATTAACTGCTCAAGCCCTCACCTGCCCTTCTCAACAGAAAGTCCAATCTCTTTCTTAAGACACTTGCCTCCTTCCCAACTAGCCAAGAATTCCAAAGGTTCGGAGGATTCCAGCCTTCACTTCACTGTTGTAATGACTCACCACTGTCAGAAGGTGTCGCTGTTCAACACCAGTCCTGAGCCAGTGCGTAAACACCAACCCCCTCCTGTTTTCCCCAAACAGAACCTCACAGCTATGCGCTGCCCAGAAACGAGCCCTCGGCCTCCATCAGTGGATGCTCAGCCACCAGACCCCTGTGGTGTGTTGTCCTTTGAGGCTTTTGATGCCCTTCCACCAGCTCTAGGACCAGGGACAAGATCAGTGTCCACCTGCTGGGTGTCTGGACCGGCAGACCTCAGGGACAAGTGCTTGGGGGGTTGGCGGTCTCAGGCTCTCTCCTCCCCAGGAGTGCTGGATTCCTATATAAATTGTCCCATGCTCCTTTCAGATTCTCTCCTGTGCCTATGACACCCTCTTTTCCCGGAACAGTGTGATTATGGCCAAGCCTGAGGCCAGAGACCCTGCATAGAACCAAGGAGATCAGCACCAAGGCATTTTGCTTGAAAACTGCATTTCTGCCTTGCCATTCTTCTGCTGTCTAGAAAGACTTGGGACCCTCTGCATGGAGTCCGTGAGTGAGGTCACACTGGGCCTGGGGCTGTGGAACAGTGAGAGCTCAGTGAAACAAGGAGCGACCTGCGCCACAACAAGGCTGTGGAGGGCAAAGCGTGAGCAGAGCCAGGCATAAGGCTGAGCACTGAGACTGACGCAAGGAGGGTGCCGGGTCTCAAGCAGGAGGATGGAAAGGAGCCCTCCCGCCAGCCCTCCGGATCGGGCAGTTCTCGGTCGCGGGTGGTCCAACGCGAGCCCTCCGGATCAGGATGGTCTAACGCGAACCCTCCGGATCGCGCAGTTCTCGGTCGCGGGTGGTCCAACGCGAGCCCTCCGGATCCGGCAGTTCTCGGTCGCGCGTGGTCCAACGCGAGCCCTCCGGATCGGGCAGTTCTCGGTCGCGGGTGGTCCAACGCGAGCCCTCCGGATCAGGATGGTCTAACGCGAGCCCTCTGGATCGGGCAGTTCTCGGTCGCGGGTGGTCCAACGCGAGCCCTCCGGATCGGGCAGTTCTCGGTCGCGGGTGGTCCAACGCGAGCCCTCCGGATCGGGCAGTTCTCGGTCGCGGGTGGTCCAACGCGAGCCCTCCGGATCCGGCAGTTCTCGGTCGCGGGTGGTCCAACGCGAGCCCTCCGGATCGGGCAGTTCTCGGTCGCGGGTGGTCCAACGCGAGCCCTCCGGATCGGGCAGTTCTCGATCATGGATGGTCTAACGCGAGCCTTCCGGAGAGGGTCACGGGAGCCAGCGTGCGGCTGCAGTGGGAATAGGGATGAGGAAGTGGGGGCAGCTTTTGAATGAAAGAATGGCATAGCTGGAAGGAACATAATGATTTATTCTTAATATCACTAATTTTAAAGACAAGGATACGACGCTCAAGAGGTTAAGTGAACTGAAACCACTTAGCTAGTAAGAGGCAGTTCATTCCACCGACCATGTGTTCATTGAGCATCTGTATTTGAAGAATTATTCGAAGCCCCTCGAGCAATACCACGTGGAGAAGACAAAGTCCTTACTATCAACCAATAGGGGATAGAAGTCATGTTATGCGTGTGGGGGACAAGGGAACGTGATTGGACCAGGCTCTGAGCAAGGGCCTCACATCTCCCAGCCTCCTTTCATCTTCAGATACACCACGTGAGCGGGACTTTATTATCTTTGATTGTCAGATAAGGAACTTCAACCTCAGGGAGAGGATACACTAATTAGAGGAAGTTTCAGAACCGAATCGCAGGTCTATCTGGTGGCAGAATCTAAGCTCCTTTCCTAACACTCTTCTAATTCAGGAAATAAAGGCCGGAGGGTTCAGGAAGAAGCTGCCCGCATCTCTCTGGGTGGTGTAGGAAAAGTTTCGTGAGAGCAGCCTACTGGATCGGTGAGAAGACACGGACAGAAAGCCACTGGGCAGGGGAGGGTAAGGTGGAGACGGTGGCCATCGTGGACCGGCAAACTGCAAAGGCACAGAACTCGGCTCCACTGGAACCAGAGTCCATGTAGGGCAACAGTGGGACAAGGAGGGAGTGGGAATTTAGGGCCATATCATATACAGACCCCTGAAAGCCTGGAAGAGAAACTTGAACTTAATTTGCAGATGCTGTTTCAGCAGGGAGATGACACATGCTGCGCTCAGAGCTGGGCTGTAGGAAGCCGAACCTGTCAGCATCTGTAGGTTGGTGCAAAAGTGAGAAACTGGAGGCAGAGGACCAGTTAGGAAGTTGCTGAAATAGACCAGGGCCAGAAATATAAGTGGGTGTTCCGTGGAGCTGGAAAGACCACAGTGATTTATATTACTATAAGGTACATGTGTCTCAATACGACCCATCTATACCATAATTATGTAATTGCTGAGTACATCTATTCAGTAATAACAGAGATATTTACTGAGTCCTTACTACATACTGAGCACTTGGCTAAGTGCTTTATAAGCACTAATTCATTTACTACTCATAGCAGCCTTATGAAGGTGGAAACTATCATTACCCTCATTGTGCGGATGGGGAAATTAAGGCTTTGAGCAAATAGGAAACACACCCAAGGTCATATAATTAGTATCTGCAGAAAACGGAACTCAACCCCGATTTGTTTGACTCCAACATGTTCCCCACATGTTGCATACTCAGCCCTCATAGCCATCTCTTCCTGGCTCAGCCTCCCCTAAATGAACAAGCTTTTGATGGAAATGTAAGGGCAGCCTGGTAGAGTGGAATGTGGAATCCTGTTCAACCGCTTACGGGCTGAGTGCTATCGGGCATGTTACTTGACCTCCCAAGCTTCTGTTCTTTCTCTAGAGTGGAGACAGCAGACCAACTTTGCAGGGCTGCTGAGGTAATTAAGCATGGGAGTGCATGGACTATCCCTAGGCAGCACATGACACATCATAACAGGTATTCAGGAAGTGCTGGTTGTTAATAATAATAGTAAAAGGGCCTTCAGATGAGGGCATCCGGGCTGATGAAAGGACTAGAGATGACTTCATGTGAGGACCAGTAAAGAGTCACGGCTGTTTTTACCTGGAGGATGGCAGCGGGGATGGTCATCTTCAAATGTGCAGAGTTGTCAAGTGGGAGGAGATAGGGAAGACTCATTCTGTGTGGCTCAGAAGGGCAGAACTGGGACCAAGGAGGCTATTCTCGGAGTTTCTAAACACCTGAGGTGACTCACATCGAGAGACGCTCCTTTTGAGGTGGTGGGATTGCGTTACTGAAGGGTTTCCAGATAAAACGTGTGCAATCCATTTAGAAGGGAGGTTTATGACAGCAACTCTTCCATGTGGGTGTGTAAGAATCACTCTGACCACTTACTAAAACACAGATCCATGGGCCTGCTTCCAGAACTTTTGTTTCATAAGGCCTGGGGTGGGGCCCGAGACTTTCCATCTGTAACCAGTACCCAGGTGGTACCAATGGCACTGGCCCATGTATACGATTTGAGACCTATTACATCCTCAAGAAAGCCATTTCTAAATCCCAGGCCTATTTGGTTAGTTCATGACAACGCTTCCAGAAGTCAGAAAAATTATGAAACACATCAAGTGTTTCACAATGCTCAATGTGTTCATTTCGAAGGACTGTTCCTTATTCTGAGACTATGACCTTCTGACTTTCTCGGGTATTGAAATTTTCTTTTTTTCGTGTAAGGAGGACAAGAGATGGTGGTTCGTTGGTTTCTTTTTTTTAAATTTTTTTAAAGATTTTATTTATGTATTTATTTTGAGGGAAAGAGAGAGAGAGAGCAAACATGCATGGGGGAAGAGGGAGGGGGGGAAGCAGGCTCCCTGCTGAGCAAGGAGCCCGATGTGGGGCTCAATCCCAGGACCCTGGGATCATGACCTGAGCTGAAGGCAGACGCTTAAACCGACTGAGCCACCCAGGCACCCAGTTCATTGGTTTCTTCACAGGGCAGAATACCAAGCTGGCAACCATGGGATGGTCCTCAGTTTTTTAAACAATCTTTTTGGTCCATGTACTTCTAAAATTGAGGATATGCTGCCCCTGGGCGAGTAAGGGTTTAGGCAAAGTGGTTTCTCAAAGAGATCCCTTCCAAGGTGAAGTTCAGGTGTCTTTTAAAAGGCATTACACACCTCTTTGCCTGGCTGAACAGCTTGCTCGGAACATATTTGACCTTTTATTGACATTTCCAGTGATCATTAAGCACATCTATTACCATAAAGAGCTGTCAGACCCACAACCATGCCCTTAGGGAGGCTACTTAGACAGGACTGTTTGTCCCACATTAAACTGCCCAGGCTGCTTTTTCTGTTCATGTGTAGCAATCCCAATACCTCTGCAATTTGCTCCTACCACACAGCTGTTCCTTCATGTATTTAGCTTGTTCCTCTGCCCATCATCCAAAGAACATCAGGTTACCAAGTTTATTAAATCAGTGGTTTCACTTTACACATCAATTTAAGTCAACAGCCTGTGACTTTGAAACCATTTATCTCTTACAAGGGATAAGGGCACAGACTCAGTAAAAGATCAAAGAGAGTTGCCCCTTTCTGTTGGGAAATGGTAATGACAGATAATTCTCACTGGAAACTCACTACATGCTGGAACTTATCTAGAGCTGTGAAGTAACTTTGCCCAGGGTTAATATATGGGAGTCAGGATTCAAATAGGACTGTCAGAATGAAATGGGCACTGCTAACCTTTACTCTGCTTCACTGGTGTTGCCAACAGGGAGCTGCTAAGGCCTGGCCACTGAATAAAGAAGAAATATAAGTGTTATTGTTTGTAGGCAGTGCTTATCTGCTGATAGTTTTTGTTTAAGGGCTGTTCTGACGTTGTTCGAAAAAATTGAAATTATTCTCATTCAGGGATCAAGCTGGGAATCAGATGACTTGGGGACATTGGCCTTGTGCTGGGCACTGGGCATACAGAGATTAGGAGAGCTGCCCCTGGGAATGAGGGTAAAGTGTGGAAGTGCTCTGGGCTGCCGGTGCCAAGGATCGAAATGGCAATGCCCGCATTTCTGCGCCAAGACTGGTCAGTCTGAGACATTGACTTCAGTCCTTCCTATCTAGAAAGCACTGAGAACTGGTCATGGCAGCAAGCTGGAAAAGGAGACCGGTGGCTGAATGTCCTTTATAGTGGGCTGGTCTGAAGCAAACTGCTTGCATGCGTGCTGTGAGAGACATGGGACAGGCCAAGTGGTGCAACCAGCTACATGGTCTTCAATTACCACAGTCAAAATAACCATGACAGGGGCGCCTGGCTGGCTCAGTCAGTAGAGCATGAGACTCTTGATCTCGGGGTGGTGAGTTCAAGCCCCACCTTGGGTGCAGAGATTACAAATAAATAAACTTAAAAAAAGTAACTGTGACATTTCATAATGTTAGTAAGGGCATGGGGAAATTGCTATTCTTATACTCTGTGGATAGCATTTTTGGGGAGCAATTTGGCAATCAGTTTTAAAATATAAAAAGAAAGCTAATGGGTTCGAAAACATGTGTGATAATGAAAATTTACTGGAACTTTGCCCATCATAACAAAACTTTGGAAACAACTTAAATGTCCTTCAATAGCATACTGATTGGATAAATTAAGCAATACCCATGCACACGCGCACACACACATACGCCGATCTATGTATGCACACATATATGCATTGGAATACAAAGAAGCCATTAAAAATGACTATAGCATGTGGTTAAGTTTTTAAAAAGCAAATTATAAAGCTCATGTTGAGTTGATCTTGTTTTGTAAAATCATATAAGTATGTGTACATGGGCCTAAAGATACTTCTAGAAGTATGGCCATAAATATGTGAACTTTAGTTTTCTCTGGACAGCATTCCTCTCCGGAACAGCTCTCATTCCTTTGGACCCAAATAACTCACCTGGCTAACTCCTATTCATCCCACCGTGTGTCTGCTTCGTCATCAATTTCTCCCAGAAGCCCTCCTGAACTGTGTATATAAATGACTCTTCTCGTGCCTTCCTAGAACCCCATAACTCCTTATTGTCATACTTACAGTGCTTTATAATTGCTTCTTGATTGGTCTAGATCTCCCACAATGGTCTGTCAGAGTGTGGACTGTGTCTAGGTCACTGCTATATCCCCAGTACTTTTCACAGTTCCTACACATCAATAATCACTGATAGACACTGTTAATCACCTAGAATCGATTCCCCTTCCTCTACTGGATGTTGCTATATCTGCTGGAACCATGGACACTCTGGCCATCATCATAGAAGCTAACTTGAGAATGACAGGGTCATTCTCAGACTGTCTGAGAAGATAAGAAAGACTGGGTCTTTCGAGGTATCATTGAGCCAGTGCATTAACCAACTCTGGGTCAACCTACATTCAGACTTCTTGCTACATGAGAATACAAGCACCCTTCTTGTTGCAGCTCTTTGAGCTACATGCAGCCAAAAGCATCACAAGTGAGAGACTGACTGACTGAATGAATAAATTACTCCATCCACTAGCATAAGAAAGCCAACTCCCCTACAATCAAGTTAAGGTCTTGTCTTGCAAACTTGAAAAACTGCTTACTGTTCTTAAGAAAGTCAAGGTAATAAGACAATAAAATCTTGACCATCTGGAAGTTAGCTTATAGTTTTGTGGATAAACTTTTAGGTGAAAGCTGCACTTTGCAAGGGAAAAGAACCTCTTACTAGGGCTTAAAAAAACAAAGAATATTCTTAGAGAAGTTTCAGAGTCAATAAACATTCAGTCTAATCTCCTAAATGTTAGCAAGCATAAGCTTAACTTGGAGACCTTTAAAAGCCAATTCCTGGGCCTCACCTCTGAAGATTTAGATTCAGTGTGATGTGTGAGTCCAGGAACCTGCATGTTAGCAAGCATTCTGATGTGGATGGTCTGCAAGACTGCACTTCAAGAAACCCTAGTCTAAAAGTTCCACTTTATATCAGTGGAACTGAACCACAGGAAATGGCGTTTCACCAAATAATTGAGGGAACATATTCCAATGATGGAAAGATCCAGAAAATGGGAGCTGTATTTTGGCTTATCTATTCACCAGAATAAGACACTGATCAGGCAAGTCACTTAGACCCCCCAAGTCTGTATATCTCCATTTATTAAAAACAACGTGGATCAATAGTCCTTTGCCTTGCTACCCCTCAGACCTCTTTCAAAGACCAAATGATCTCAGTAGATCATTTGGTACAAATATAAAAAAATGCTCTTTGCTAGGACTCTCGTGTTCATTGTGCTCCTTAATAAAAAAAAAATCATCTGTGTTCATTAGGTTATATTCGTTACAAAAGGAATGGGGACTCACATTTTAGAAAGACTGCTACATTGTCAAACTGTAAGGGGGATTTTGCTTACTTTCCAGTTAACCTGAGAACTTGTTAACCAGAACATCCCATTCCTAAGCATTCAAACTAACTGAGATTTCACGTAAATAATGTACCTTTAGTAACAATAATGTGCATTCATGAGGAGACTCTCCATCAAAGGGAGCTTCCTTGCCTTGGGCAAAAATTAATGGGCCTACCACCCGCAGAATGGGGGGAAATATATGCAAATCATATATCTGATCAGGGTTAATATATAGAATGCACAGAGAACCCCTAAAACTCAACATTAAAAAAAGCTGCTGATTCAAAAATGGACAAAGGATTTCAGCAGACATTTCTCCATTTGAATGGCCAATAAGCACATGAAAAGATGCACGGTGGGCTGGGGCGGGGGGGGGGGGGGGGGGGGGGGGGGGGGAGGGGGGTGGACAGAGGGGGAGGGAGAAGCAGACTCCCCACTGAACGGACCCTGAGATCATGACCTGAGCTGAAGGCAGACACTTAACCGACTGAGCCACTCAGGCACCCCACGTGAATGTATTTAATACCACCGAACTGTACACTTAAAAACAGTTAAAATGATCATTGTTATGTGTATTTTACCACTATAAGAAATCCATTAAAAACTATTAATGGGCCCAAGATAACAAACTGCATGATTCCATTCGTATGACCTTGACCTCTGGAAAAGACAAAACTATACTCCTGAGAACACAGCAGTGGTCTCCAGTGGCTAAAGGTGGGGGAAGGATGTAACTTCAAAGGAGGGAGTTTTTTGGGATAACGAAACTATTCTAGATCCTCATTGTGTTGGTGGTTACAAGAACCCTTACGTGTGCTAAAATTCATAAACTGTACGCAAACGATAAGCACCTTCACTATATGTTAATTTAAAAGATAAAGTTAATTAATTGGCCCAACTTGAGGTTATTATTTTTCTTGCCTCGACAATAGTAGCCCAAAGTGTTGAGGTTTATGGGGACACAAAAGGAGAATCAAAGATGCAGGAAGAGAGAATGAGAACATGCAGGCTGGGTTAACAACTGTTCTGAGTACTTTTTTTTTTTTAAAGATTTTATTTATTTATTTGACAGAGAGAGACAAAGCGAGAGAGGGAACACAAGCAGGGGGAGTGGGAGAGGGAGAAGCAGGCTTCCCACCAAGCAGGGAGCCCGATGCGGGGCTCGATCCCAGGACCCTGGAACCATGACCTGAGCTGAAGGCAGATGCCCAACGACTGAGCCACCCAGGCGCCCCTGTTCTGAGTACTTTTTCATTGATTTTTCTTTTGAGAGTTGTCCCCTAAAGCTCAGTCTTCTTTACTTATTGAGGGGTCCTCCTCCTCTCCCCAAGGGTGAAACTATTCTGATTACCAGTAATTTTGTAATTTCTCCCACAAGGCACTAAACACTTTAGTCCAAAGTTGATTTTTAGGTGGAACTTAACTTTCCAGATTACCTCATACCCCAACAATATTCAGACTGGTTAAGCTTTTTTTTTTTTTTTTTTAAGGTTTATTCATTTGAGAAAGAGAGCGAGCATGAGTGAGCATGTGCCTGGGGGTGGGGGGAGGGGGCAGAAGGAGAGAATCTCAAGCAGACTCCTCACTGAGGAGGAGCCCCATCTCATAACTCATGAGATCATGACTCATGAGATCAAGACCTGAGCTGAAACCAAGAGTGAGTGAGAGAGAGAGAGAGAGAGAGCTGGAGTGGGTGGGTGGGGGCAGAAGGAGAGGGAAAGCAGGCTCCCCGCTGAGCAGAGAGCCTGATGGGGAGCTCCATCCCAGGACTGAGCCACCCAGCGCCCCCCCCCCCCCGGGGGGTTAAGCTTCTAAAGTAAAACCCTCTCTAACAGTTCCAACATTTGAATTCAGACAGAACCCAGGGGAAAGGCATTTTCCATAGTGGCTCTCCTCTTTACATTTCAATTGCCCCCTCTTGATTGGAGCTGCTAGAGATATAACTTGAGACAGATCCATGATTTTAAATTTTTTAGTAGCTACCTTTAAAAAGTAAACACAGCAAGTAAAATCAACTTTAATATTTTATTTAACCCAGTACATCAAAACATCATTTCAACATATAATCAATATAAAATTTATTAATGAAATATTTTGCATTCTCTTCTCTGTACTGCCTTTGAAATCCAGTGTGTTTTACACTTAAAGTACATCTCAATTTAGATTAGCCACATACCAGTAGCTAGTAGCTGTTGTATAAGACAACATAGGTCTAAGACTATTCATTTTTAAAGCCCAATGAAAACAGCCTTTCACCATCTGGGCTTTGATCATTATCGAATACTTGAGCCTCTGCCTACATTGTTCATTCGTTCATTGGTCAAAAAACCCTAGGGTGTCTACTAGCATCAAGCATTGTGCTAGAAACTGGAAACACAAAAAGGAACGAGGACACATCGTATGCCCTAAAGCTCAGTCGGCCAGGATGAGAGACACATAAAGAGAATTACAAAATAACGTGTAAGAATCATGACGGATGCATTTTGTTTTATGAGCACCTGAAAAGGGAAGGAAGTGTAGTTCTAGAGGTCTTTGAGGATGTCTAAGTTTAGTTCTATTAAGGGGATGGGTAAGGGCATTCCAGAGGTGCCAGCTGGAGCAAAAGCACTGAAGAAATGAGGGATGATGGGGCCCAGGAAACCTCCTAAGAGTGCATGTTCCTGCAAAGATGAAAGAAAGTGGATTCGTAAGCAAGACCAGTGTAGGACCTGATTAGTCAGGTTTAGCTCCCAAAATAAAAACCTCCTACACTTCCTAAAATTTCAGAAGAGGTAACGGTCTCTCTAAGAATCGAGGTGAAACGCAAATGATACTGGATTTAACCTTTTACTGATAACAGTCAGTGGTCCGCGGTGCAGGCTGCCCCGGAGCACCCTACCCCTACCCCCCTCACGTCCCCCCTCCCCTCCCGCCGGGCACAGTGGCCGCTAGAACGTTCACAGCGGCTGGGGGTCCTTCCTTCATTCTTTCCCTCCAGTCCTCCCTATCTGCCTCAGCCGAGTGGAAAAGGGGTAAGTAAGGGTGCCCACCGTCCAGAACTGCTGTAGAACTCAAATGAATCTACAGAGAGCGCCTTGAGAAATGAAAAGGTGCATCTCGTGGCCTTGCGGGTACGGAGCGACCTGACTGCCGCAGTCAAGGCCAAGTTTGCACTCTCCCTGGCCAGGTCAGGAGTCCTCGGCCAAGCTGCAAGGTGACAGACCCAGGGCCCTGGGGCGCTCCCAGCGCACCCCTTCCGAGGCAACCCAATGCGTGACCGCCTAACGCGCGACCCTCGAGGAGGCGCCACCTGAGGAGCTGCGGCAGCAGCCGGCCCCTCCACTGCGGCCGCCCGCGCCGCCGCAGCCTCCCTTGCCGCAGGGCGCAGTTTACCCCACCAGCGCGCGTGTTCCCCAACCACCCCTCCCAGCGCGTCTGCGAGGAGAGGGTGGAGCGGCCTGACCCCCGCAGCCAATAAAAGCCGCGGCTTCCTGGTCCGATCCCCGGCGCGGCTCGCCATTGGTCGCCAGCCGGGTCTCGGCCCACCGAACCTTGGCGACCCGAGCCAATCGCGAGGCGGCGAGGCGACCCCCCCCCCCCCCCCCGCCCCCGACTCCCCGGGAGCGGCCGGCGGGCGGCGCGGGCTCAGGCGGGCGCGGAGCGGGTGGCGGTGACAGGCGGCGCGAGCCGGCATCCCCCTCCCCCGCGCGGCGCGCCGCCGGCCCCACCATGGAGCCCGCCGTGTCGCTGGCCGTGTGCGCGCTGCTCTTCCTGCTCTGGGTCCGCGTGAAGGGGCTGGAGTTCGTGCTCATCCACCAGCGCTGGGTGTTCGTGTGCCTCTTCCTCCTGCCGCTCTCTCTTATCTTCGACATCTACTACTACGTGCGCGCCTGGGTGGTGTTCAAGCTCAGCAGCGCGCCTCGGCTGCACGGGCAGCGCGTGCGGGACATCCAGAAGCAGGTGAGCGGCGCCGAGCGGGGCGGGAGCGGGTCGGCGGGACTCGGCCGTGTGCGCGGGGAGCTCCGCGCTGGGCGCGAGGTGGTGTGCGGTGCACCGGGAGCCCGGACTTCGCCGAGGAGGCGGCGGTGGCGGGGGGGGGGTTGGAACGCAAAATGGGATGGTGGGGGCTTCCCGGGGAGGGAACGGAGTGAGCAGAGGCATTCAGGGGACAAAGCGTTGCTCGGTGTTGATGGAGTGTCTACTCTGTGCGGAGCACGTGCGGCTTCCCCAGAGGGATATAAAGGATCACCAGATAGGGGAGGGCGAGCGGTGCACAGGTGGCTGCCTCCAGGCCCGAGCGATCTCGGAGACGGAAGGGCTTCTGGGCGGTGGGGCTGGCACTAGACACTGGGAAGTAGGGGAAATGATAGGAGGAAGGTGTGTCTGGTGGAGGGTTGGGGTGTGAGCCAAGGCCCAGAGGCGGAGAAGGGTGGAAAGTCCCTTCGGAACTAGGTTGGGGCGGGGTCTTGAGTTTAGAGTTTACTCTGTAGCAGCAAGGAGCTTTTGACTTCTTTAGAACGAAGACCAAAGTGAGAAGGTAGCCCCGAGCCAGGGTCAAGAGCCTCGCGGCCCTGGGCCTGGCGCGCAGTGGCGCGCAGTCGTTGAGGAGGCATCCCCAGTAACTCCACATCCTCCCCAGGGTCTGCGCCCACAGAGCCCGGGCCCCTGCTGCTGCTCACAGTGGAGCCCCCTTCTCCACACCCAGGGTTGGCCTGGGCTTGGGGCCTCGGCATTCTTGGCTCTCTCTGCCCCTCCTGACGTTCCTCTTAGGAGTGTCTGGTTGCAAAGAGCTTCTGTTTCTTGCCACCAAGCTCAGCGCAGGTAGAGCAGCCTCCATGTTCTGTGCCTGCGGTGATGGGTGCAGCAAGCAAGAGTGGGAAGATGGATGCTGGGGGCCACCCCTAGGAGGGGTAAGACCTCGGGCTGGGGGCAGAATGCAACGTCCTGGAACTGCTTTGCATGGGCTGTCCTGGGTTCATCTGGTCACAGTCACAGCACCAGAGCCTTGCCTACCCTCCCTCCCCAACTGCACCCTCTTTTCCTAACTCTATCCACGGTTCTGATTCTCCCGTTTGCTTGTTTGTTGTTGCCCCATCCCCCTCCAAGCTGAGCGTGAGCTCCTGGAAAGCAGGGACCATCCGCCAACTCACCTCTGGCCCTTGGGGCCTGGCCCAGAGCAGCCCAGGGACTTTGTACAACCTTGCCTCCCAGACCAATTCTTGCTCAGTTCCCATCAGAATCCAGTCGAACCGATGGTTCAGGCTTTAAGGCTTCCACACTCACTTCATGCAGCCCACCCAACAGCTGGAATGCAGCACTCACAATCCATTTCCCACACCGCTGAGTGTGTATGAAGCCCTTGTTTACCTAAACGAAGCCAAAGGTTCTCACTGGACAGGAAGACAAGGGGCTCGGCCAAACCAGCCCACTGCGCTGGACTTGCCATGTGCCATAGCCCATGCCCCTTGATGTCCATCATTTCTGATCTCACAGCAACCCTGATAGGGCTTGTACCTGTTTTACAGATGGGAAAATTGAGACTGAAGTGGTAGTCATGTGTTCAAGGTGATCTAGCTAGTAAATGGGGCTGGAACCCAGGTCAGCCTGGTTTTAGAGCCTCAACTCTGACCTTTGTCCTTTCCCATCCCTTCCCATTCCACCCAGTAGGTTTGGTTCTGTTGCCTCACACCTGGCTTGTGATAATAGCCTCCTGACTGGTTGACCTTCTTCTTGGCCCTCCCCACCTCTCTCTGGTTTGCACATATTCACATCACAAGAGGGACTTTGTACAACCTTGCCTCCCGGCCCAAATTCTTGCTCAGTTCCCATCAGGATCCAGTCCAACCGGTGGTTCAAGCTTTAAGGCTTCCACACTCACTTCATGCGGCCCATCCAACTGCTGGAATGCAGCACCCACAATCCATTTCCCACACCGCTGAGTACATATGAAGCCCTGGGATCGTATAGTCAGGCAGGGGCCCATTCATCATGGAATCCCTCCTCTGGTCCCTTCACAGGAATCTCTTCCTCAGTAACCCTCTTCTGCTCGTACACCTCTATTCACAGGGCACCCTGGCCTCTTGATGGTTAGGAAAGTTCTCCTCCGTGTTGAGCTGTTTGCCCCATCAGTTTCAATGCAGCCTCCTCCACGACTCTTGGTTGCATGTGATAGGAACTCAGTTCAGACTGGCCTGAGCAGAGAGTGATTGTATTGACCCAGGTCCTGAAAAGCCCAGGAATAAAACTGGCTCAGGTATGACTAGATCCAGGAGCCCCTGTCCCGGTGTTGGCTTTCCATCCATCCACCCTCTGTTGGCTCGGCTTTCCTCTGGGTTGACTTCATTCTCAGGGAGGCCCATCTCCCTGTGGAAACTCCAGCAGTTTCATCCAACCAGCTTAGCAATCCCAGTAAAAGGAGAGTGTCTCTCCTAGAACTGGCCGTATTGTCTTGACTTGGACCCTAGGCCCATCCCTGAACTGGTCACTATGGCCAGAGGATGGAATCAGACCTTTGTCATGTTTCCACCTTCGGGGGCAGGAGGAGACTCAGCATCACCCGGACCAAAGGAAGATGGGACTGTTAGAAGCATATGAAGAGGAGACAGATGGTCAGAGGTCACAGCAACAGATGTCCGTCTCCACAGGAAGGGAACACTTCGTGTTCCTGATGGGTTTGGCATCTCCTGGGCCATTTGCTCTCTGTGTTGTGTGCCCTGGTCACTTACAGTGGAGGTTTTGCAAAAGCTCTTCCTTCCATCGGCTTGGTGCTCCTCCTCTGCCCCTTCTCTCCCCCTCCAAGTGACGACATGTGAGTTAACACATACACATGCTTAGAACGGGCCTTGGCACACAGGCCCAGTAAGTGTTAACTGTTATTCTATTCTTGACTATTAACACAAGCCCGTCTATCTTTCCAGGCCTGAAGTTGGACAGTCCCGGTTGTGAATCCGGGCTCTGCCCTTCATTGTTGAGTGGCCCAAGTTATTTTGCTTCTTGGCTTTCTCCCCTACAAGAGGGGGCTGGCCACCCCCCCCCCCGGGGTTGTTGTGAGAAGTAAATGAGCCAGCGTATAGCAGGAGCCTGGGTGCCTGGCACAGCGGGGGCACCCAGTGGATGGTTATCACTTGTGGAGCTGTATCATTACCGCTACAAAGCCTTTGCTGAGCTGCCCAGTTAGGGTTGCTTACAGAAGCACTTTGATCCTGGGTGTTCGCTCTTTCTCCATCCTGCTCGGTGGTGTGGCAGCACCTCAGCCTTTCTGTTCGCCCCGCTAGCCAAGGAGGTTTCAGAGGGAAAGGGCTGTGGGCCTTCCAGGGCCCGGCAGGATGCGGGGGCTCAGTAAATGTTTGTTGGCACGTGAAGGCATCCCTCCAAGCTCCCTCTCCTGAAAGCAGGGCTGCGAGCCGCTCTGGGAAGCCCCCGGCAGGGCTAGCTGAGCCTCTGTCCCATGGTTGCAGGTGCGGGAATGGAAAGAGCAGGGCAGCAAGACTTTCATGTGCACGGGACGCCCTGGCTGGCTCACTGTCTCGCTGCGGGTTGGGAAGTACAAGAAGACACACAAAAACATCATGATCAACCTGATGGACATTCTGGAGGTGGACACCAAGAAACAGGTGAGAGGGGCCGAGTTCCCAGGCTCTGGCAGCAGGTGGGATACTATCCCTGCCGGGAGTGACTCACAGGGAGGCAGTTGTAGCCAGAGGATCCCGGTCCTCACAGAAGGCTCCGCCCTCCTTCAAAACCTCATAGCTTTGGAAGAGATCAGTCAGAGTCCCATCCCCCAGGTGGGCACGCTGAACTCAGGGAGACTTGTTGATTGTCAGCAGTTCTCCAGGAAAAAAGTATGGGGAAATCATGGGCAAAGAGGAGAGACAAAATGGAACCTATTTATCCAGTCAGTGTGCTAATGACAAGAGGACTGTGGAGGTGGGGGGAAAGGCGGGCCTTCTTCCAGGCTTCCTGGGGCCCCTCGTTAATAGCCTTACATGTGCGTGCTCTGTGGCCTGCCCAGTAATTTCTCTTGAAACCTGGCGCAAGGAAAAAGGAAGTAAGTTTAAATCAAAGACAACACAGAGGGATTGTGTCCTCCCTCCCTCCCTCCCTCCCTCCCTCCCTCCCTCCCTCCCTCCCACCCTCCCACCCGCCCCCCCACCCTCCATCCCTCCCGCCCGCCCTCCCTCCCTCCCTCCCTCCCTTCCCTCCCACACTCCCTCCCTCCCTTCCCTCCCTCCCTCCCTCCCTTCCGTCCCTCCCTCCCTCCCTCCCTCCTCCCTTCCCTCCCTCCCTCCCTCCTCCCTTCCCTCCCTCCCTCCCTCCTCCCTTCCCTCCCTCCCTCCCTCCCTATCTCCCTTTCACAGCTCTGTTTCTAATGGAAGACAGCACAGCACCCTAATGGTAAGGATTATTAGATATAATATATCCATATGATGGCATTTTGTTATGAGGCCTTGGCCGTGTTGCTTAATGTCCCTGTGTCTTTCCTTTTTCGTATGCAGCGTTATTGACATATACTTGGTATGCAATACTGCACAGGTGTCCAGCAATAGTAAATTTTGGCATATGTATGGAACCGTGAAGCCCTTCCCACCATCAGGACAAATGAACATACCCATTGCCCCCCGAAGTTTCCTTGGGCCCCTTGCTAATCCCTGTTTAGCCCCCTCCCTACCTCCCCCCCCGCCCCTGCCACATTCTTAGGCAAATAATGACCTGCTTTGCATCACTAGTTTGTATTTAGAGTTTCATATAAATGGAATCAGGCATTATGTACTCTTTTTTATTTTGTCTGGCAACTTTCACTCAGCATAATTATTTTGAAATTCATCCATGTCGAAGCACGTATCAGAAGTGCATTCGGCATTACTCATGAGAAGTATTCCGTTGTATGCAGAGATCACGGTTTGTTTATCCATTCACTTATTGATGAACATTTGGGCTATGACAAAGTGGCTAGGAGCATTTATGTACATTCTTTGTAGGGACATAGGCTTTTCCTTCCCTTTGGGTAAAAACTAGAAGTGGAGTAGCTGGATCATATGATAGGTGTACGGTTAACTTGTTAAGAAACTGTTAAATTGTTTTCCAAAGTGGCTGTAGCATTTTGCATTCCCACAAGTGTTCCCATGGCTCCACATTGTCACAGACTTGGTACGGTTGGGTGTGTAGGGGTAGCTCATTGTGGTTTTAACTTCCATTTCCTAATGACTAATGATGTTGGGCATATTTGCCATTTGTAGATCTTTTTTGGTCAATTTGCTAAAATTTTGTATTGGGTTGTTTGTTTTCTTATTAGATGTCCTAGAAACAAGTCCTTCATCAGATACGCAATTTGCAAATATTTTCTCCCAGTTTTTGATTTCTCTTTTGAAAACCAGAAGTTTTTAATTTTGGTGGAGTTCAGTATAGGAATTTTTTCTTTCGTAGATCGTGTTTGTGATGTTTTCTTTAAGACGTCTTGCCCTAATCCTGTTTTCTTCTAGAAGTATTATGGTTTTCTGTTTTACATTTAGGACCATGATCCATTTTGAGTTAATTTTTGCATATAGTATGAAATATGAGTGAAAAAAATATTTTTGTGTGTGTGGATTTCCTATTGTTCTGGCCCCTTTTGTTGAAGAGATGATCTTTTCTCCACTGAATTGCCTCTGCTCATTTGTTGAAAATCAGTTGTCCGTATACATAGGTCTCTTTCTGGACTCTTCTGTTGATCTGTTTGCCCATCTGTATGCCAGTACCACACTGTCTTGATTACTGTAGATTCATAAGTCCCTAAGAATGAGTTGGGAAGTATTCCTTTCTTTTCATTTTTTCTGGAGGAGTTTGTATAAAATTGGTATTATTTCTTCATGCAGTAATTAGTAGAATTAACCAATGAAACCATCTGGGCCTGGAGTTTTCTTTGTGAGCAAGTTTTTATCTACAAATTAATTTTTTTAATAGCCCAGTGGCTCTTCAGTTGTTTCTTCTTGGTGAGCTTTGGCAGTTTGTGTCTCTACAGGTATTTGTCTATTTCAAGTTGTATAATGAATTGACATTAGGTTATTCATAATATTCCTACTGTCTTTTGAACACCTGTAAAGTCTGTAGTGATGTCACATGTTTCATACCTGATATTGGTCATTTGTGACTACTCTCTTTTCTTCATGACCAGTCTGGCTAGAGGTTAATCAACTATACTGATCTTCTCAAAGAAGTAGCTTTCAGTTTCAATGATTTTTCTCTATTTTTACTTTGTTTTCTATTTCATTGACTTCTGCTTTGATCTTTGTTAATTCCTTTCTGATTTACATTTAATTTTACTCTTCTTGGTCTAGTTCTTTAAGTGAAAGCTGAGGTCATTGACTTAGGCCTTTCTTTGTTTCTAATATAGGTGTTTAGTGCTATAAATTTCCCCCTAAGCACTGTTTTAAAACCATCCCACAAATTTGGAATCTTTTTTCATCTTTATTCAGTTCAAAATACTTTCTGGTTTCCCTTTTGATACTGCTTTCACCCATGGGTTATTTAGAAGCATGTTATTCAGTTTCCAAATATTTGGGAATTTTCCAGAGATCTTCCTATTGCCAATTTCTAATTTAATTCAGTTATTGTTAGAAAACTTACTTTATATGATTAGAATGCTTTTCAACTTATTGAAACTTACTTTATGGCCCAGAATATGGGCTGTCTTGGTAGATGTTCCGTGTGCAATTTTTAAAAAAATGTTTCGGGGTGGCGTGTACTGTAAATGTCAATTAGGTCAAAGTGGTTGACAGTGTTGTTCAAGTTGTCTGTATTCTTATGAATTTTCTCTCTGTTCTATCAGTGATTGAAAGAGATATTGAAATCTCTGCCTGTGACTGTGGATTTATTTCTCTTCTTGCTCCATCAGGTTTGCTTCATGTATTTTGAGGCTCTGTTAAGAGGTATATAAATGTTCAGGATTTTTATGTCCTCTTGATGTATTTACCTTTACCATTATGAAATGACTGATTTTATTCCTAGTTACCTTCTTTGCTCTGAAATCTACTTTATCTGATATTATTAATAAAGCCACTCCAGCTCTCTTTTGACTAGTGGTGGCATGGTGTACCTTTATATTTAAAGTGTATTCCTTGTAGACAGCATATAGTTGGGTATTGCTTTTTAATACGATCTGACAATCTCTGCCTTTTAATCAAGATGTCAAAACCATTTACAGGGGCACCTGGGTAGCTCATTCGGTTGAGCATCCAACTCTTTTTTTTTTTTTTTAAGATTTTATTTATTTATTTGACAGAGAGGGAGACACAGCAAGAGAGGGAGCACAAGCAGGGGGAGTGGGAGAGGGAGAAGCAGGCTTCCCGCGGAGCAGGGAGTCCAACATGGGGCTTGATCCCAGGACCCTGGGATCATGACCTGAGCTGAAGGCAGACGCTTAACGACTGAGCCACCCAGGCGCCCTGAGCATCCAACTCTTGATTTCAGCTCAGGTTGTGATCTCAGGTCATGAGACCCAGCCCCGTGTCAGGCTCCATGCTCAGCGCAGAGTCTGCTTGAGATTCTCTCCCTCTCCTTCTGTACCCCCCACCTGCTCACACCCTCTCTGAAAAAACAAAAACAAAAAAAGCCAAAAAACCATATACATTTACATTTAGTGTTATCATCAGTTGGGTTTGGTTTAAATCTGTCACCTTGTTCTGTTTTCTTTTTAGTAGGCTCCACACCCAGAGGGACACCCAACATGCCAGACCCTGAGATCAAGACAAGAGTCGGATGCTTGGGGCGCCTGGGCGGCTCAATCGGTCAAGCATCTGCCTTTGGCTCAGGTCATGATCTCAGGGTCCTGGGATCGAGCCCCAGGTCAGGGCTCCCTGCTCAGCAGAGAGTCTACTTCTCTCTCTCTCAAATAAATAAATAAATAAAATCTTAAAAAAAAAAGTCAGATGCCTAACCAACTGAGCCACCCAGGCATTCCTGTTCTTTGTTTCCTATGTTCTTCTTTGTTCTTTGTTCCCTTTTTCTTTTTTTTTTTTTCCCCATCTTCTTTTGGATTACTGAATAATTTTTGAAATCCCATTTTAGCTCTTTGGTTGGCTTATTAGCTGTAACTTTGTCTTGTTCTTTTAGCAGTTGTTTTAGGATTTATAGTCTGCATTTCACTTACCATAGTGAATATGGTAGCATCCTATGTCGTGTATACTTTAAGAATCTTACAGTAATATACTTCCGGTTCTTTCCTCCCCACCTTTGTGCTATTTTTGTCATACTTTTATATGTTGTAAACCCCACAGTGCATTATTATTTAATAGTCTGGTATCTTTTAAAGAAATATAAATAATAAGAAAAAATCTTCTGTGCTTACCCCTGTAGTTACCATTTCTTCATTCTGTTATGTGGATTTGTATTACCATCTGGTTTCATTTTCCTTCTGTCTGAAGGAACTCCTTTGACATTTCTTGTATGGTGATTTTGCTAGTGATGAATCTTTCAGCTTGTATGTCTGAAAACATGTCTTTTTTTTTTTTTGCCTTCATTTCTTTTCCAACTTTTATTTTGAGAAACTACATGTAACATAAAATTTATCATCTTAACCTTTTTTTTTAAGTAGGCTCTATGCCCAACATGGGATTTGAACTCGTGACCCTGAGATCAAGAATCACATGCTCCACCAACCGAGCCAGCCAGGCACCCTAATCATCTTAACCATTTTTTTTTTTCAAAGATTTTATTTATTTATTTGACAGAGAGACACAGCGAGACAGGGAACACAAGCAGGGGGAGTGGGAGAGGGAGAAGCAGGCCTCCCGCTGAGCAGGGAGCCCGACACGGGGCCCGATCCCAGGACCCTGGGATCATGACCTGAGCCGAAGGCAGATGCTTAACGACTGAGCCACCCAGGCGCCCCATCATCTTAACCATTTTTAAGTGTACATTTCTTCAGTGGTATTAAATACATTCACGTGGTCGTGCAGCCATCCCCACTATCTATTCCCATAGCTGTTTTCATTTCATAAAACTGGAACTCTACCTATTAAACAGTAATTCCCCATTCTCCTCTCACCCCCATCCTGGGCAACCACCATTACAAATTCTGTCTTTACAATTCTGACTACTCTTAGTATCTCCTAAGTGGAATCATACAGTATTTGTTTTTTTGTGCCTAGCTTATTTTGCTTAACATAATATCCTCAAAGTTCATCCATATGATAGCACATTGCAGAATTTCCTTTCTTTTTAAGGCAGAACAATATTTTATTGTATATATGTACCACATTTTGCTTATCCATTCATCTGTTGGCAGACATTGGGTTGTTCCCACGTTTTAGCTATTGTGAATAGTGTCCCTTGGAACACAGATGTACAAATACCTTTTCGAGTCCTGCTTTCAATTCTTTGAGGTATATACCCCAAAGTGGAATTGCTAGACCATATGGTAATTACCATATCTATGTTTAATCTTTTTTGGGGATCCACCACACTGTTTTCCACAACAGGTGGACCATTTTACACTCCCACCAACAGGACACGAGGGTTTTCATTTCTCCACATCTTCACCTCCACTTGCTATTTTCTGGGTTTTTGTTTGTTCGGCTTTTTGATAATCCATCCTAACGCATTTGAGGTTGCCTTCGTTTTTGAAAGCTGTTTTTACTGGGTATGAAATTCTAGGTTGACAGGTTTTTTTTCCCCCAGTACTTTAAAGATACTTCACTGTCTTCCTTCCTGCATTGTTTCCAACAAGAAACCTCTCATCCTTGTCTTTGTTCCTCTGGATGTAACATGTCTTCTTTCTCTCTGGCTGCTTCTAAGATTTTATCATTAGTTTTGAGCAAGTTTATTATGATATGCCTTGGTATCATTTTTTTTCCTAGTTATTGTGCTTGGGATTCATTATAATTTTCATCGAATTTGGAAAATGTGGGGTCATTATTTCTTCAAGTATTTTTTTCTGCCCCCTGCTCTCTCTCCTTTGAGGACTATCACATGGATATGAGACCTCTTGAAGTTGTTCCACAGCTCAGCTCACTGATACCATGTAAAAATTGTAAACATTTTTTCTTTCTCTGTGTGTCTCATTTAGGAGAATTTTGATTGCTGTGTGCTTGAGTGCACTGCTCTTTCCTCCTATAAGGTCGATCCCGGCCAGTGTGTCTTTCATCTCAGATGCTGTTTTCATTTCTGGAAGTTTGATTAAGATCTTTTTAATGTCTCTACCTAACTTTTTGAATATGGGGAATATAGTCGTATAACTACTGGTTTATAATGATTATTTTAATGTTCTTGTTTGCTAATTTTAACATCTCTGTCCAACCTGGGCCTATTTTATCACAACAGATTGATTGATTTTCCTCCTTGTTATGAGTCAAATCTTCCTGCCTCCTTGCATACCTGATAAACTTTGATTGGATTCTAGACATTGTGATTTTTACCTTGTTGGGTGCTAGATTTTTTTTTTTTTTAAGATTTTATTAATTTATTTTACAGAGACACAGCAAGAGAGGGAACACAAGCAGGGGGAGTGGGAGAGGGAGAAGCAGGCTTCCTGCCAAGCAGGGAGCCTGATGAGGGGCTTTCATGACCTGAGCCGAAGGCAGACACTTAACACCTGGGCCACCCAGGCGCCCCGGGTGCTAGATATTTTTGTATTCCTATAAATCTTCTTGAGCTTTGTTCTGGGGCACAGCTATGTTACTGGGAAATAGTTTGATCCTGTAGGGTCTTGATTTTTCCGGTGAGGTCAGAGCAGCGTGTAATCTAAGGGTAATTATCCCGCCACTGCTGAGGCAAGATCATATTCTACCCATTGCCTTGGGAACCAAGGGGTTTTCCAGTCTGGCTTGTGAGAACAGATGTTCTTTCCTCCCCTGGGTGAGCCCCTGGCCCTGTTCGCCTTTCCGGGGCCACTTTCCCTGGCGTCAGCCTCAGGTAATTTCCTTAAAGTGTCTGCACTGACCGGTACTCTGCTGAGTGCTCGGTGGGCATCCTTTGCAGTTCTTCAGAGTCTTCTGTCTGTGCAGTTCTCTCCTCTCCAGTGCTCTGTTCTACAAACCCTATTCACCTTGGTCTTCTGTGGTGCTCAGCACAGAGTTCCCTGGGCCCCCCTGCCTTTCCCCTCCCTGCACTGCCTGACTCCAGAGAATTAGCCTGGGTGTTCACAGAGCTCGCCTCATTTTGTTTCCTGTCCTTTCAGCGGTCATTAACTTCATCTGATGTCCACCCTGTTGAAAACTCTTGTTTCATTTTGTCAGTTTCTTGCTTTTGGGCAGCAGGGTAAAGGGGATCCCCATTGCTCCACCTTGGCTGGAAGCTGAAGTCCACTTGTTGGCATATGGATGTGTCCATTAAAAGTTGTGGTTTCCTTTTTCTGTGAATATTCTGTGGCAAGGGATGATGGTCATAGCGTTAAATTTTAAAAAGCAAAGTAGAAAAGTATGCGTGTGTGTGCTTGAATTTGCGTTTATGTGTGTGTTGTATTGCAACATACAAAATAGCAGTTAGAAAAAGCCTGAATGTAGGGACACTCCAGCATTAACACTGACGGCTAGAGTAACATGAAGAGGTAGGATGGATGACTTTTGTCTTCTTTCAAATAAAAGAGTATTTCTTTGATAGTCTGGAGGAGGAATAAACTAAGTATTAAGTGTAAAGATATTTGAAAGAACACGGTCAAATGCTAGCAGACCCAGCACCAGAAACCGCATTCGCTATCAATGAAAGGCAGTGTCGTGTTCTAGCAAGAGGCTGCAAGGGGCATGCAGGAATCCTACGTGATCGTGTGGGAAGATCTCAGGTGACTCCTTCTGTGTGAAGAGGCCCCCAGCACCCCTGGCAGCCTCCCGGTGACCCAGGGTCTCTCTTCTTGTGTCAACAGATTGTCCGTGTGGAGCCCTTGGTGACCATGGGTCAAGTGACCGCCCTGCTGACCTCCATTGGCTGGACGCTGCCTGTGTTGCCCGAGCTCGATGACCTCACAGTGGGTGAGGACTCAAGACAGGCCGAGGGTCAGAGCTGAGGCCCTGTGGCGCACCTCTTGTCGGTGTGGGGGCTGCTGCTATCCCGTCTGTGACAGAAGTCCCTGTGTCTGCTCACCCAGCTCCAAAGGCAGGGTGTTGGCTGCCTGCCTTTCTGTCCCCGGGCAGCTCAGGTTCTCAGGCAGTACCTTCTCTCTGGCGCGAATCTGTGTCCCCGTGACACGTGTCTGTAACTCCAGTTCTGCCTTGAGGAGCACCCAGAATAAGTCTAGTCTGTCTCTCCTTCTGCAGGATTCATGGTCCCCAATGCCTTTCCTTCTCCAGGGGAAATACCACAGGACACAGCTTCCTGCCACCCAGGCACCCCCCCGCCCCGTTTCGTTAAGGTCCCTCTTAAGATGAGTGCACACAGGCATTGAGGCGGGGTCTGGATAGAGGTGAGGGTGTGAGCATCCTTGACAGGCTCTCCTGCAGGTCCCCCTACCTCGGGGAAGCCCCCCAGGCTCCTGTACGAGCCCCTCCTCCCCTCTCCTGCTCTCCACATCCACAGAGATGGGAAATCTACACGAAGTGGCCAGTCCTGTCACACCTCCCTTGTGCTGTGAGCAACCCCAGCTCCTGTGAAGTGCCCTTTACCCGATCCCCTCCTGACCCTGCACCCCACAGCTCTGCCTGGCTAACACACGTGTCTCTGCAGGGGGCTTGATCATGGGCACGGGCATCGAGTCGTCATCCCACAAGTACGGCCTGTTCCAACACATCTGCACTGCCTATGAGCTGGTCTTAGCCGATGGCAGCTTTGTGCGATGCACACCGGTGAGTTCCAAGATGGGGGATATCCCCACCAGCCTGCCCTGGGCATCAAGGATCCTGGGGCTGGGGAGGTAGGAACCCTGAGGGTGCTTCCTTTCAAACACACCTGGTCGGTCTGGGTCTGTATCCATAATAATAACAAAGATTGATATAGCCCCTTATATGTGCTCAGATACTGTTGTAAATGCTTCATATATATTAAGCCATGTAATCCTTCAATAACTTTACGAGGTACTATTATTAGCCATATTTTAGAGATGGGAAATTAAAACACAGAGAGGTTAATAAACTTGCCCAAGATCACACAGCTAGGAAATCCCACATGGCTGGGCTTCAAACCCAAATTATCAGGCTCCCAGATCCATGCCCTTAGCCATTTATTATAGCATTCTGCCTCTCTCGGGCGAGTCGGGCCCGAGCCACAGAGCTCTGTGCCAGGTGTTGTGAGATGTAACTAAAGGTGGCAAGAGGGGCTGTTTTGGAGAAACAAAAGATAATTCTGCTGCCCAGAGTGGGATGCAAACATTTAAGGCATTTTACCCTAATGAGTGGGACAGGATTGAAACTTTAACCAAACTCAGATTTCTGAGCACATCTAAGGGGCCCCTAGACGGCCCCTTTTTACAAGAAGATGTTTTAGAGAGCCACCAGGGTTCTTGGCCTCACAGAAGAGAGTCCAGGGCAGGCTTGAGAGCCCTGGTCCTAGACAAGAGAGACCCCTTTCAGGATTCACAGCGATTCACATTTTCCTAAACACTTGCTTGGGCCCTGCCTTCTGACCTGTTTATTACTAGCAGAGAAAGGAGACAAACATTCATGAATGACTTAACTTCTTCCCTGAGGCCCGTTTTCCTCGTCTGACAAATGCGTTGTCAGGAGGAGAAAGGAGATGCCACATGTGAAACTCCTAACATAGAGCTGGGTACCTGGCAGACACCTGGTTATTACTGCTGCTATCCGACAGTGTGGTTAGGTGGGGGCCCAGACGGCCCACTTCTGCTGTTCCAGAGACTTCTGCCAGCTTGCTGCAGAGCTTCCCTGCTCCAGTCCCCCGCCCTCGCCCCCTGCACTCCGCCACAGCCACACCAAAGGCATGCAGCATGAGCAGAGACAACAGAGGACTGTCCTCTTGGTAAAGGGCCCAACAAGGCTGGACTCTTTTAAAAGGAGCTTTGTTAGAATCAAAGAACCTGAATGAGAATGGCCAGATGAAAAGTCGGTTGTCCGTCTCTAAGACAAATACCAGAACAAGAAATGATAAGGTTAGAAGCAAATTGTGGAACCAGATGAGGTCTTGCAGGAAGAATGTTGGGTAGGGAGTTAGGCGACCTTGCCTGAATCCTGGCCTCTCTGTGCTGACTTGTGGGATGGCTGGGGGGAGCCATGTCACCTCTTAGAGCGTCACTTTCCTTACCTGTTCACGTGGAAGTGTTAGTGCTTTCCCTGGGTTTCGGCGGGATTCCACAGCTAATGGACTAAAAAAGGCTTGTATTAGTAATGGCCCATTTTAATGTTCCCTGATGACCCTGACCCTTAGGAAGCTCTTTTTTTAGCCTGGCCTGGGACCCTTAGCCCTTCATCCCCCATTTTGGCTCTTTGGGCAGTGCTGGCCCTGGCCTCTTTCTGGGCAGCCTGTGGTCCGGGGGCTGTACCCGGGTGGAAGAGAGAGGTTGTGCTTTCCATGAGCATCTCTGGTACAGAGGGCAGTTGATGCTGCAGAGGGAACACAGGCCCAGAAAATCCTGTTTCTGAAGTTCCTGGTTACAGTTTATACAACAAGACAGCAACAGAGCAGGAAGTAAGCCGAGGCCCTGGGTTCTCTGCACCCCTGTTCACTGTGTGCCACACTGCGGGGTCTGGGGGTGCAGGCTCTCAGCATGTGTTGACTCTGCCTCATAGTCGGAAAACTCAGACCTGTTCTACGCTGTGCCGTGGTCCTGTGGGACCCTGGGCTTCCTGGTGGCCGCCGAGATCCGCATCATCCCCGCCAAGAAGTACGTCAGGCTTCGGTTTGAGCCGGTGCGGGGCCTGGAGGCTATCTGCGACAAGTTCACCCGGGAGTCCCAGCGGCTGGAGAACCACTTCGTGGAAGGGCTGCTCTACTCCCTGGATGAGGCCGTCATCATGACGGGGGTCATGACAGACCAGGCAGAGCCCAGCAAGGTAGGCCAGGGCGTCAGCGGCCAAGGGCCATGGCCTGGGGAGGAGGAAGGCTCGGGTGGGCTGGGGCTGAGCCTGAGCCTGTGCCCCCACCCTGACCCTGCCTGGCAGCCACGTTCTTGGAGGCCGTGACCTCAGTCAGCCCACCTGGGGTTGGGGCCCTAGGATCTACAGTCAGAGCTGTCTCAGATGGGGATGGAAGCATCTGCTGACTCTGCCCCGAACACCTGCCAGATACATGTGTGCCTCTTGGAAGGCACACCCTTTTGCTGATCCTTACAGCAACCCCATTTTATAGATGAGGGAACTGAGGCTCTAAGAGGTCCTGTGAACTTCCACGAGATGACAGAACCGAGATTTGCAGAATGGATTTGATGCCTCAGAATCTAGATGGACATTTCTCTGATGGATGTCATTTTCTTTTCTTTTTTTTTTTTTTTTTGAAGATTTTGTTTATTTATTTGAGAGAGAGAGAGAGAGAGAAACAGCATGAGAGGGGAGAGGGTCAGAGGGAGACGCAGGCTCCCCGCTGAGCCAGGAGCCTGATGTGGGACTCGATCCCAGGACTCTGGGATTATGACCTGAGCCGAAGGCAGTCGCTTAACCAACTGAGCCACCCAGGTGCCCTGGATGTCATTTTCAATAGCAGCTTTTTTTCTCTCGTGTGAAAGCGTTTGTGTTTATGAGAGACTTGGAAAGGATAAATGAGTAAAAGGAAAGAAGACCCTACCGATAAACATGACCCAAAACCAGCTCTTGCTAACCGTTGGGTATATTTATTTCCTCTCTTTTCAGGGCATACATTAAAGTTTTTAAATTATAAAAGTAGTGTCACAACGTTGAACTATGTAAAGGAAAGTTAAAAATGGGTCTCTTCCCCCAGGCTCACCCCCAGAGTAACTGCTTGTAACACGATGCATGCCTCAAGGTGTGTGCGCACGGTTCGTGGGCACACCCTCCTTTCCTCCCAGTGACTCAGGATGGCGTGTGAATAACTGACCTAGCCCGCTGCTTCCTAGTGAACATCTGTCTTGCTTCAGATGTTTTGCTCTTACAAATAAGATTGCGTTGAAGATTCTCTGACATCCATCCTTGGCCTCTTGGGCAAGCACTTCCGTAGGATTGAGTCCAAAAATTGGAATTCCTGACTTAAGGATTGGAGCAGATTACACACTGACAGCCGCTGCCAAACAGTCCTTCAGAACAGTGGTGCTTCTGCCCGCGTCCGGCGACGGTGTGTGACAATAGGCCTTTCTCCTACATTCTTGCCGATGCTGGATACGATCACTCTTTCATTTTTGCCAATCTGATAGGGTTAAAAATAGCATCTCATTTTCTTTTGCGGTTCTCGGGTTGCCTTTGTGGTTCGAACATCTCTTTGTACATTTTTTTCCGTTTGTCTTTGGCTGTGACCGGCTGTTCAAACTTGCGTTTTCCGGTTGAGTGTGATAAGCCTTTCCCCACATAGTCACATGGCCTTCAAAATTGTCATTTAATGACTGCAGAGCACTTGTGTTGAATGAATGCCCTCTCATTTACTGAACCATGGCCCCGTGGTTGGAAATATAAGTTGCTTCCGGTCTTTCCTTTTTCTTTTTATTCATTTATTTATTTTTAGAGAGAGAGAGTGGCAAGGGGGGTCAGAGGGAGAGGGAGAAAGAGACTCAAGCAGGCTCCATGCCCAGCAGCGCAGAGCGCGATGCAGGGCTCCATCTCACGACGCCAGGATCATGACCTGCGCCGAAACCAAGAGTCAGACGCTTAACCGACTGAGCCACCCAGGCGCCCCAGTCTTTCCTGATTTTAATTAAGGTAGCCATGAACATCTTTTGTCTATAATTGGAATAATATCTTAAAGTACATCAAAGGATAAGTACCCTTAAGGCTCTTGATCTATATCTGTATACTTAAAACCTTTTAAAATTGTAAAGGACTTGGAAATCGTCTGGTGCAATTCCCTCTCTAAATAAGGAAACGAGGCCTGGAGAGGAAGAGACTTCTGTGAGCACTCACGGCTAGCATGGGGCAGGTCTCTGACTCCTAGCCCAGTGTTACTTCCCCAGCATACCAGCTTCTGTAATCCAGCAGCATTCAGAGACACTGACCGAGGACCCCTCCTGGTGGGGCACCGTGGTGGGTGCTGGGGGATGGGGATCCTGGAGCAGGAGTGGGAACACTGGACATAGACACAGAGCCAATGTGCCGTGTCGCTCCCCAGGCCCCAGCTCTGCTGACCCACAGTGCTGGTCACCTAGCACCTGGTCACCTGGCAAGGACATCTAGTGCAGATGTTTTCTGCCTTCTCCCAGGCATTCCCTTAGAGGCTGGCGGAGGGGCCCTCCCTGTGCTCATCCCTGGTACCTGTTTGCTGCATTAGATGCCACCTAAGTTTATAATCAGGCAGCGGGGTTTGTACAACTTTTAAAAATGTTGAAACACCGTAACCAATTCCCTTATTGCCCTAGAAGACCACGGTCTTACCCGCAAGGTTCGCCTGGTGTCAATCGGAGAGGGTCCGGGCCCCCAGGCTGCAGACTTTTACAAAGGGTCCTGACGCCCATCAGTAACAGGGTTGGGGGAGGAGAGTGGCAGATGCCATTAGACATATGGACATCTCATTCTTCCAAACAGTCCTGGTGGGCAAGCTGCTCAGGAATTTTTCCCTGGGTGTCTGGCCCTGGGATGGGTCCTCTGCAGGCCCAGAAGAGCCACTGGGGGGAGGCAGCCCACCCTGATATACAGGGGAGGCCCGGGGCTAGGGAGGGGCGTGCTCTCTGAGTGCTCCAGCTAGAACTGGAGCTCCTGTGGCCGCCTGGCTGCCACAGCGGACCTATCCCTGGGAGAGACACAGCATCCGGGTTCTTTAGCATCTCCTGGGCTTGTCTGGCATGGAGGTTCCTACTGAGTCAAGGAGCACAGGGAGTGCCCGAACCCAGGTATGCCCCAGTCTCGATTCCATTATGCAGCTGGTGCCGCTGCCAGGTGTGTGGCCAGGCCACACCTGGGGTTAGATCAGGTTGCTCCGCTCCTGTTGGGTTTCACTCTCCCTTGTACCAGCAGGCAGAGGCCAGCGCACGGTGTCCTTTGCCGTTTTACGCTAGCCACGCTAACATGGACTTGCACAAACAGACTCTTCAGCCCAGCATCCTGGCACCTTGTGGCCCCGGTTTCCTGCCAGCATAGTGGCCTGCTGCACAAGGGGACACCCTCATGGGCTGGAGTGTTGCTGCCGGAGATGGGGGCCAGAGGCTCCTAGGGGAGGGGCTTGCGAGGGGGTGGGGGGCAGAGGATGGGGAGAGGGCTGGGAACTGACCGCTGTGCCCTGTGGGCAGGCGCCATGCTGGGCACTTTCCTCGTTGGCTTTTCTGGTTTCCACAGCCACTCCAGGGCAGGTAATAGCTCCGTTTCACCAGTGCTGAAAGCAAGGCTCAGAGTGACCTGCCCAGGACCAGCACCGTGTGTTCAAAGTAGGACAAGCGAATCCACAAACAGTGCACAGGACGATCCCATTTTTATAAATCCACGTGTATGCACAGAAAAGAAAACCTAATGAGTACACATCCGTGTTAGTAGTTACCTCTGGAGGATGAGGCTGCAAGGTGTCTCTCTTGCCAAGTTACGTATTTCAGCAGCATTTGAAGTTCCCACAGGCATTTATTTTGCTTTTGGAATCGGGAGAAAATAGTGATAGGTTTGTTGTTGTTGTTCTTATAATGCTCACATTCCAGAGCACATTCAAGTTCCCCCGCTGCCCAGCCCTGGCCTTGTTGTGCAACGTTGGATAAGCTTGAGTCCTTGCCCTAACCCTGGCCAGCCGTGTGGCCTCAGGCGCCCTGTTCGACCTTGATGGTTCTCAGTCTCCTCATCAGCGAGACAAGCACAGCTCTGCCTTGCAAGGTCACGGAGGGGGTACAGAACAAGCACGCCAAGTGCCCGGAGCATGTTGTTGTGATGGGTCTGGGCCATGAGCCACCCTGGGAATGCTCATCTTACTCTGCTCCTGGCTTTATGCCCCGACGGTTCCCCGGCAGCATCATGCCTCTGCTCCGAGGCCGCTGCTCTCGGCCCCCTCCTCAGCCTGTGCTGCACCCCAGCTGGGTGTGATCTCACCTGCCCCATAAAACTCGGGGGCCTCTCCCACCCTCCAGAGAACAGGGTCTGACGTGGGGCCCAAGTGTCTGCCGCATGTGGGTGTGATTTCTAGTAGGCACAGAAAACCTCCCACAATGGCGATAGTTTTACTGCCGTTTTATATGTGAAGAAAGAGGCTGAGAGAGCGACCGGCCCCAGGTCACACAGCTGGTGGGTGACAGGAGCCGGGGTCTGGCCCCAGCTCTGGAGCCCATGCTCCTTCCAGGCCGCCGCCCTGCCTCTTCCCAAAAGCACCTGCCTGGAATTCGTTCCATGCGTGAGGATGCTGAGGCCCAGAGAGGCTGAGTCATGCCAGGGCCCCCGCAGGTGGAGCCCTGAACCGTTTAGGACTGAAGACTGTCTCAATATAAGATCTAGGCATTGGAGGCCGGGGGCCTGGTGCCAGGGAAGTGTTAGGTTCCCTCTGTGAGCTTCCTGCACTGAGGGGGCTGCCTGAGGGGAGCACGGCACCCAGAGGGTCGTGGGGCTTGGTTTCGGTGGCAGGGAAAGTGCCATGGTCAGTCGGCGCTGCTGGCCGCGGGACCCGGTGACGGGGTCGGCCGAGTGGGACAGAGGGAGGAAGGGAGGGAGGGAAGGCGTCCCCCGCGTGGTGCTGTGTCCTTCAGCGTTTGCCCCTTGGTTCTGTCCGTGAGGGGGAGGGGTGGCTGAGCTCTCCAGACCGTCGGCCACCACTTACCCTCGCTCTGCTAGAGAATGCCCGCTGTGCTCAGCCTCACCGGGCTCTCGAGAGTCTCAAGGGTGGTGACAGACATGAAAGCTTTGAAAAGGCCATGGGTGCTGAGCAGAAGCGGGTATCACCGTTACGGCCCGGTGGCACCAGGCCCTCGTCTGTGGGCTGACATAGTGCCCTCTGTCGTTTCAGCTGAATAGCATTGGCAACTACTACAAGCCCTGGTTCTTCAAGCACGTGGAGAACTACCTGAAGACAAACCGGGAGGGCCTGGAGTACATTCCCTTGAGACATTACTATCACCGCCACACGCGCAGCATCTTCTGGGAGCTCCAGGTGAGGCTCGGATTTCCCAGCCGGCCGGGCAGGGAACCAGGCCGGCCAGGACTGTAGGGCAGGAGGGGCTTTGTCCCAGGGACCTGGAGCACCCGTGGACACGACACCACAGCGCTGTCCTCCGGGGGGAGCAGACCGCTTTCACTTAGCCTGTCCCAGAGCACCTGTTCTGTGCCGGGGAGTGGGGCGCGGGCCGGGCACTTGGGAGCGCGCACACCTGCTCTGCCCTTGAGGAGCCGTAGCCTCACCAAGCCGACAGACCTTGGCACGGTGAAGGGCCACAGAAACGGGAAGGGGAGGCGGCTCGTTCTGCCCAAGATCAGAGGTGGCCGTCGAGCTTGGCCTTGAAAGGTGAGCAAGAATTTGCTGTTGTGTGTGGAGGGGTGAGATGCAGTGACATTTTAAAGAGGGGCGACGGAGAAGGCCTCTGGGGGGGTGGGGAGGGACTTGTGCGCAGGGACCTGACCACGGGCGGGGGCGGGTACATGACGAGCCAGGCAGAGGAAGAGCCGGAGCGTGGGTCCTCAACTGGGCTACATGGCTTCTTTTTTCTTCTAAGTCATAGAACCTAGAAATAATCACTTTAATGTGTACCATTCAGTGGTATTTAGTACATTTGTCGTGTTGTGCAACTTGCACCAAAGTTGCTGAGGAGACGGACAGTAATCTGGAAGCAGTAACGAAGCCGCGGGAGGAGCCCCCCTCACCTCCGTCTACCCCAGATGGTCATGGGAGAGGAAATGATGCCCCTGCGGAGGCCCGCAGGGACCAGCCAGCCCCCAGCTAAGAGCAGGCAGAGGAAGACAGTGTCCAGAGAAGAGACTGAGGATGGAGGGGCTTTGCTGATGTCAGACCACGAGAACATGGAGGAGGGCTTGGGAGATGAGGGGACAGGGCCGGGTGGAGTCAGATTAGGACATGTTGCCTCGTGGTGGCAGGCCACCGGGCACCTGGAGGCCGTGATGACTAGGTTAAACCAGGCTGACAGGCATGAGGTTAGACCTGACAGTCTCCTAGGAGAAGGTGGGACATCCTAACTGTGGGCCCGTCTCTGAGGCCGAATGTGATGGGGCCGTGGTGAGGGCTTGGAGGAGCGGGGAGCGGAGGGCCCCTCAGTGCCCTGGGAGCGCGGGGCTCCCCCACCTCCAAGAGAGCGCCCTTGTCAAGGCCCAGAGCGGTTGGTGGTCTGCCAAATGCAGAACACACTGGAAGTCCCTTTGGCCCTGGCAAGAACAGTGTTAAGGTTGTGACAGGTGTGTTTTTGTCAGGAGCAAGAACATTTAAGGGACAGGAAAAGAAAGGACCAGCAAGGGACCCCGAGAAGAACATCAGATCGTACACAGTAATTGCTCTGCACGTGTTAGCTGTGACGCGGAACACCACACACGCGTTATCTCAACCTTCCTAACAGCCCCGGGGTGGTGGGGCCTCGCGTCTGTTCCATTCTTCAAATGGGGGGGAACTAAGGCTTAGGTTGTCCAGAGTAACACAACTCAGGAAGAGATCGAGTATAGTTATCTCTTGCAGCCTAATGAGCTACCCCAAACTTAGAGGATTAAAACAACTGACCATTTCTTCTTCTTATTTTCTGTTCTCTCACAGTTTTCTGAGGGCAGGGATTGGGGAGGGACTAATCTGGGTGGCTCTGGCTCAGGGTTGCAGTCCAGTGTCGTCTGCAGGCTTGCGCGGGGATGGAGGATCTGTTTTCCAGAAGGTTCCCTCACACGGTTGTTAACAAGAGGCCTCCGTTCCTTGCCACGTGGGCTGCTCGAGTGTCCTCACGACAGGGCAGCGGGAGCTGTCCAGGAGAGAGACCAAGGAGGAGCCTCGAGGCCTTGCAGGGCCCGTCTCCTCACACTCCGCCAGCCCCGCTGTACGCTGTGAGAGCAAGTCCAGCCCCCACTCGGGGAGGCAAATCACGCTCCACCTCTTTTGAAGAAAGGAGTAGCAAAGCATCTGTGGGTGTTTTGCTTTGTGTTTTTAATTCAAGTTAGTTAACATATAATGTAGTATTGGTTTCAGGAGTAAGAATTTGTGGGTTTTTTTTTTTAAACCACAGAGCTAGGATTCATAATGAGGTTTGTCTTATATTTTTGTGCCATGAAGCACTGGCTGTCCTTCCCGAGGTGAAAGGAAGAGTCTAGTAGGACGGGTGTCTTACAACTGAGATTTGCACACAGGGCAACTGGGCGGAGCACCACGGCATCCACCACAGTAGATTTGCAGAAGCCCAGACTTCTAGAAAGAAGGGGTAATAAACAATGTCAAGTGTGCATGCCTTTTCCCCCTCCCCGGGGGTGAACTCCTCCTCCCTCGGGCAGCCCTCCACCCTGGTTCCTCCTTGCTGAATCCACTCTTGAATCAATCACAGGTGACCTAGGCTGATGCTGAACCTCTTGGTCCAATCCTGTCACCCTGGGGCCAGGCCTTCCTTCGCCCAGCTCAGTTAATCAGTAATATTTGGGGTCGAGGCCAGCCGCATGATCTGCAGGGCCTGTTGCAAAAATCAGGGAAAGAGTACCGTCAAATATAGTCCCGTGGTCTCTCTTAAGTTTGCTATTTAACGTTCTAAGTAAAGAAAAATTAGTAAGTTAAATGATTGGAACGAATTTACTGTTCATCTCTTATTAGGAGTATTTAACTCTTCGTGAGTATGTGTTTCATTCTTAGTGGACCAGTTGCACAGAACGAGCTCAGTTGTGTTTATCTCCCTTCCTGGTAAGTTCACCTTCTCTCAGTACTCCAGCGTGGCTTAGTGCTGCGTAAGGAAGGACTGAAGGGAAAGAGGACTCTGGGCAGCCCCTCTTTCCCTTCCCTTGTCTGTCCTCCTTTTCAGCCGGTGTAAGTGGTTGCCTAATACAGGGAGGTAGCACCGGATAGGGTTCTTGGTGACGGGTGTTTCTTTTTAATGCCACTGCCACAGGGCCTGCATTTGGGGCTTGGGGTCCTGGCTCAGGCCCGGCCCCCTGGATCTGTTGTGGGGCCCTGCAGAGCAGAGCAGGCCAGTAGCAGACTGGACCCAGGAAAATGGCAAGGGCAGGCAGAGACCGGGGAGCCAGGAGTAAAGCCAGGGACACGGGGCCTGGGGTCACTCGGAGGCAGAGGGTTGAAAAGAGGAGGTCGGAGCTCACTGTTTAAAAACTTGAACTTTTCTGAGGTTGAGATTTTGGAAAGGAATGGTTCTAGCTGATGCTTTTGGCTAACAATTGACTGTTTTTAAGGGAAAAATACAAATGGCTTTTAAACATGAGAGCGATGATGGGTCTCACTCCGTTAACGCCGGGCAAAACAAAACTGCAGGAGTCACATCTTTCACCCGCAGGATGACGGCGAGGCGAGGCAGAAGTTTTGACGACGCTGTTTGGCCTGGGTGTGGGGAGACAGCACTCCCTGGTGTCATTTGGGAGAGTGTGATGTGGCACACGCTCTTGAAATAATATCTACTAAAATGGCACACACTGAACCAGAATTTTCCACGTCTTGGAATTTATTTTACAGATAAATGAAGATGTAAATGGGCAAAGACACATGTAGAAAGGATACTCACTGGAATAGTCTGGAAATCATCTAAATGTTCATCCGTACAGAACTGATTCAATCAATTAAGGTCCGTCCACACGGGAGGGCAATGTAAAGGGCCAGATGCTCGTTTGGGTTTTGTGGACCATGGGGTCTCTCTAGAGGCCGATCTGCCCTTACAGCCCGAAAGCCCCCACAGACAGGGTGTAAAACACATGGGCATGGTTGTGTCCCAGTAGAGCTTTATTTGTGGACCAGATTTGTCCCAGGAGCCATAGTTTGTGGGTGTCCGCAGGGCAGTGGTAGCACCCACGGGCAAGCGTGTCCTGGCTGGCTGCGCACGAGACTCTGGGAAGGGAGAAGCACAAGGCTGTTAGACGCCACCATCTGTGAGCTGTTGGTCTGTACTCCCATCCGCGTGTCTGCGCATCAAGTGTCTCTAGAAAGGGACACAGATCATCCTAACAATGGCTGCCTTTGGGGAGGGGACAGAAGTTGGGTTGGGGAAGAATGAAGTGGGGTCAGGACCCAGGGGGGAAATGGGGTGAGGACATGAAAGGAGGCCTAACCTTTGGATGGCTGGGATTTCTGCTGTGGGTATGTGTGACTTTTCCAAAAACAAGCGAGGGAACAATAAAAGCCAAGCCACACCTTGTTCTCCGGTCATGTGCTAGCGTCAGTGTAGGTGCCAGGATCTAAGAGCTGAGCAGAGCTGAGTGCAGATGGGTCCCTCCCTCTTAGGAGTGGGCCGCCAGTTGGAGAGCTGGCTCCAGGGGAGAGAGGGAGGGTCCCTGGGCTTCAGAGCTTAGCACCTGGGTTCCTTTGGGAAGCCACCCCTGACCCCTCGTCTGATGTGGGCCCTGCGTCATTTTGTCCCAGCTCTTCCCACACTGTAGTCCTGTGGCCTGTCTCGTCGACTCTGCAGGACAGGGATAGGGACCATGTCTCATTTTTCTTGCTATCCCCAGCACCCAGCGTGGAACCTCATACCTGACCTCATAGGCACCTTATAATTGTTTAATGAATAAAGGAATGTCCTTGGGGGCGCCTGGGTGGCTCAGTCGGTTGACCCTTGGTTTCATCTGACCCTTGATTTTTGGCTCGTGTCCTGGTCTCGGTGTTGTCAGATGGAGCCTCACATCCGGCTCCGCGCTTAGTGCAGGATCTGCTTGTTTCTCTCCCTCTGCTCCTCCCCCGGCTCATGCGCAGGTGCTCGCTCCAAGAATGCTACCCCATTCTTGAAGCCAAGGACATTCCTTTACATTCGGGAAGACAGGCTTGGAGCAAGGGAGGAAGATAGTGAGTGGAGGGAGGCGAGAGTCTTGGCTGTTGGTGACCAGGCAGGATGGCCGGCAGGTGGGAGCCATGGTGAGCTGGTGGGTAGCATGGGGTATTGTCAGAAGCAGTGCTGAGGGAGGGGGCTCCTCCCCGGGGGTGGGTTGAGCACGGAAGAAGAAGAGCAGCCTCTGCTCAGGAGCGTCTCCAGGGAGGCTGAGTTGGGCGAGGCAGGCAGGGTAGCGCTGTGAAGGGCCACAGGCACGAGAAGAGAAGTGGCTAATTCTGCCTAGGGTCGGAGGTTAGCCGTCAGACTTGGCCGTGAAAGATGACAGAGAATTTGCTTTTGTGCGTGGAGGGGTGGGGAGTAGTAACATTTTAAAGAGGAATCTGAGCAGGCCTCTCTGGAGACACTGTGAACCGGTGGGCTCATGGATGACCCTGAGCCAGACCTTGCCCACCCCAGTGAGAGCGGCCCCTGGCTGTGTGACATTAGGGCAATTGCTTAAGCTCTCTGATGATCTTCTCATTCAGTAACATTTTCTCGACCATTTACAAAATGCCTTCTGTGTGCCAGCCACTCTGACCTCAACTACAGCAATTACAGTTATCTTCTTTTGCTCCCGGCACTGGGCTGTGTGCCTTCTAGGTGGTATCTCATTATTCCTTCAAATCCTGTTTTACAGATAAGGAAACTAAGCTCAAAGAGGGTAAGTAACTAGCCCAAGGTCATCGCAGCAGGTAAATGCCAGAGCTGAGACTCAAACCCAGACCCGACTGGGCAAACTGTGGGTACCACCGTTCCCCTCCAGACAGGAGGAGTGGGCCCTGTCATATGGAACGCTGAACGAGGACCTGGCCCCTGGTGCACGGAGGTACTTGGCCCTGTTGGCCCCTTCTCGCCATCGCCAACCTTTGTCTTTCAGGACATCATCCCCTTTGGCAACAACCCCGTCTTCCGCTACCTCTTCGGTTGGATGGTGCCTCCCAAGATCTCCCTCCTGAAGCTGACCCAGGGCGAGACCCTGCGCAAACTGTACGAGCAGCACCACGTGGTGCAGGACATGCTGGTGCCCATGAAGTGCCTGTCGCAGGCAGTGCACACCTTCCACAATGACATCCACGTGAGCCGGGGACGGCACCCTCTGGGCCTCAGTGTTCCCAGCTGTAAAATGGGCCTGCTCTGTGATGGCCCTGAGAGGAGAGAAGGCATGGGGGCTGCTGCTGAGCACTCCTGTGAACTGTTCACATTTGTGTCCTCTAACGTGGCAAAGTGGAGGCGCTGTCGGCCATAGCCTCGGGGATTGGGAGTGAAGCCGTGGGCAGCCAGAGAGAGGGGTCTCTGGGTGGGGGTGGAGCGGGCCCGCCATGAGGCTGGCACCTGTTGGAGAAAAAACACCAACGCCCCTCTCCCTGGTCCACCCAGGTCTACCCCATCTGGCTGTGCCCGTTCATCCTGCCCAGCCAGCCGGGCCTGGTGCACCCCAAGGGAGATGAGGCCGAGCTCTATGTTGACATTGGAGCATATGGGGAGCCACGCGTGAAGCACTTTGAAGCCAGGTCGTGCATGCGGCAGTTGGAGAAGTTCGTCCGAAGCGTGCATGGGTGAGTGGCCCAGAGCGTGGCACGCTTTCTCCGGCCGCCAGCCCCAGGGTGCCGCTGCCGGGGGTGTAGAGTAAGGTCAAGGTGGCCAGCCCCAAGCCAGCCCCACTGGTTGCCGAGGGAGTGTGGGGCCGTAGTGGCCTCTGGTTTGGAAAGTACCTTGAGAAAGTCTGGAGGTGGGATTTCCCGCCCCTCTTCCTCACAGCCCTCCCATGAGCACACCAGCATCCCCCAGGTGCTTGGGCCAGAGCCCCAGGATCACCCTGCTCCGCGCCCCAGGGCAGATGATGGTGTGGTTTTAGATAGGTTCCGGGCTGCTACTCGGGGGTGGAGGAGCTCAGCGGAGGACGGAGGGATTCGTGACTGAAAGCGGCACAGAGGCCCAGGACAGCATAGCTCAGAAACGAGCCTGGAACAAACCCTTGATGTATTGAATACATGGACACGCCTCAGAATAGTTAGGCTGATTGAAAAAACCAGGAAAAAGGAGTACTGTATGATTCCTGGTATACGAAAGTCTCGAACCCACAGTGACAGAAAGCTGAGCTGCCTGGGTGGTGGAGGGCAACGGACGACACGGGGCCATGATCAAAGTTTGGGGGGTTATGGATGTGGGGGCAAGCGCTCCTGCCCCCGCCCCCGGGTCAGCAGGGGGTAAACGAGAAATTCTCCACGAGAGCTTCCTGTGGCTCGTCAGGGACACAGCCGGGGCCTCTCGGGTCCCTTCCCCTCTCCATCCTGTGCTTCCCAGGTTCCAGATGCTGTATGCCGACTGCTACATGAGCCGGGAGGAGTTCTGGGAGATGTTCGACGGCTCCCTGTACCACAGGCTTCGGGAGCGGCTCGGCTGCCAGGACGCCTTCCCTGAGGTGTACGACAAAATCTGCAAGGCCGCCAGGCACTGAGCCTGGGCCCGCCCGGAAAGAGACAGACATGTGGGTGGGCCCTGTCCCCAGGTCCAGGAGGCATCTTCTCTTCACTCAAGCTTGACTGCTCTCCCAGATCCACGCTTCCAGAAAGAACCCCCTCCAGAAATCCCACCCGGACTGCCTCGACAGCTAGCCCTGGCTCCCAGAGGCAGCTGAGTGGAGGGCAAAGGACGTGGGCTCTGGAGTAAGACGTACCTGAGTCCCGTTCCCAGTTCAGCCCCCCGTGAGCTGCGTGACTCTGGGCGAGTCACCCAGCCCCTCCGGACCCAGCTGTCCATCTGTTGAAGGGGGGGTCACAGTGCCTGCCTGCAGGCTGTGGGCATCGGGGTCCGGTGGCGGTCTGGCGGGAGGTGCTGAGGGCCGTAGCTGCGCTGACTCTGGCTTTCCGCTCAGCACCGAGTCCAGGAAGTCCCCACGTGAGGTCACCTGGGTGCAGCTCTGGCTGGAAGGGTGAGGGGATGCTCCAGAGTCGCACCCGCCATTGCTTCAGTCGGCCAGACACACCCCTCAAAGACAGACGGAAGGAAGGTTCCTCTCCCTCCCCGGGGTCTCCGGAGGGCAACAGATGGGGCAGGCAGGCCCAAGACGTGCTGTGCCAAAGCCAGGTCCCAGTCCAAAGTTCCTTGTGCTGTCCTTGGGGACGCCCTGCCCCTTCCTCCTTCCGGCCCAGGCTTGCGGGCCCACCGCAGCCATCACCCAGGTCTCAGAGAAGACCGTGTCCTCAAAGACACTTCACGGCTGCCTCCTGTCCCAGCCCAGGCGGTGTGGCTCCCGCTCTGACCTGGGGCCGGAGCACCCGCACCCATCCTTGGCTCCCCGACCCTCCGTGCCTCTTTTGGGCCCCAGAGCCTGCCTAGTCACGGGGCGGGGGGGGGGGGCAGGGTGGGAGCGGGGCGGGGGGTGGACCCCACTAAGCAGGAAGATGGAGGCTTGGTGTGGAGTTTCACTGTGGGGCCCCAAGGGAAAGACCATCAGCTTGATTTCTCCAACCACTCCTCCCTTCATTCGCCCCCGCCCATAGCTGTAGTTAATTTCAGTGCCTTACAAATCCTAAGCTCAGAGAAAATTAGCCCCGTTTCCCTTCCAGAAGGAAAGGAGCCTCCCTAGGTCCTTCCCGACTTGTTAAAAGCCTGGTTGGTTAAGCAACTCCAGCTGAGGAACGGCCCGTCCTCAGCTGAGGACCCAGCATCTGAGAAGGAAGTGTGTTGTGTATGGAGCTGGGATGGAGTGAACCGTGCCAGGCAGTGACATGCTGAGAGCAAGAGCGAGAACTGCACTAGGAGGCAGAAGCTGGCTCTCAGTCCCTGCTGGCTTGTTAGCAAGCCGTGCGACCGTGGGCAAGTCATCTGGCCCTCAGAGCTGCGGCCCCTCGCCTCCCCAGGCCCTGCCACTGTGGGAGTGCAGGACTGTCCTAGACCGTGTGCTTGCAGTGCCGAGCAAGGCCAGACCAAACATAAACCCTCTGTGTGGGCGCTGTAAGGTCCTTCCTTCAGTCCAAGGCCAGCTCTCCTGTCGCTCAGAGAATGACACCTATGGCACGCAGGGAAGGGTCCGCGTCTTGTCGCTGCAGGTTGCCAGAATCCCAATGGAGCCAGGCTTTCTCCGCTCGGCTATCCTCCTGCAGGCTCGGCACACTATCAGGTGTCCTCGGATGGTCCCGTGAGTGCTGGGCACCTTCGTGACACTCAGAAGGCAAAGACACCCCCTCCCTCCTCCCCTTACCCATTTGGCCTCTGGAGGGGGCATGAGAAAAATAAGAAACCTCATTCTCCAGCTTGTCTGCAGAGCACGTGAATTCTGGCCTTCGCTTCCTGGTGGGCGCCTGCGTTTCCCACTCGATGCTAAACTGATGATCCTACTTCTTGTGGAGGAATGGTTAGCCCGAGCAGAGGGGCCCGGCCAAGAAGGCCCTGGCGTTCCACCAGGGGGGCCTCCATCCTAAGCCGCCGGGAGGGTAGCCAGAGATGCTAGCAGCCTCTACTGCCCTTAGTCCTAGAAAGACCAAAATCCTGCCCTTCACAGATCTCACCCGGAAACTGGGGCTTGGAAGGGAGGGTCTCGGGATCACAGCAGCCTCAGGTTTATGTTTTGTTTCTGTCATACGGTGCCCCGACAGGGGCAGACTTGCAAGCATGGCAGGCCGCGTGAGCGGCTTTTTCCCATAGCCAGCCCCATCCCTGTCCATCCATGTGGTGGTTTCAGGGGGAGTGAAACTTGGCACTGGGGTGAGTGTGTGTGCAAAGTAAAGGAATAGGCCTTTCCCCTCCAGAGCCCCAAGTTTCTTGGCTGCACAAAGGTTTTCTCTAGAATCCGAATTGCAGCCAGTTTCTTTGGCTGGAAGGATGCATCATCTCATTAGCTGTTACAGAAGGGGAAGGGGTGGGGGATGTGTGCGGCAGTGCATGGTGTGTCGTTATTTTTCCCATGACCGCGGGGACCAAGGAGAAAGGCCCCAGTGTCCCCGAGCAGGCTCCTGCAGCCGCAGGAGCTGTGCTTGCTGTCAGGAACACGTCCCCGTGGCTGTGTGGCCGCTGCTTCTATACAAATAAAAGCGTGACCTGGAGACTAGCCTTCGTCGCTTCTTGTTTGAGGCTCGGGCTCCGGCGCCGGTGGGTTTCCCCCTCTGGACCATGGGCAAGGGCTGAAGGATGACACGGAGGAGGGCCGGGGATCGTGGGCACTTTTCCCCGTTTTTGGACGTCTGCCGCTGGTCGCAACGTGACATATCGTAGGTGTGAATGGGATGGGGCTGACCGCAGGAGGAGAGGCTAGAAGCCAGACGACCAGTGAGAAGGGCTCAGGGGAGGGGTGATGGTAGCTCGGATCAGGGAGGGGACGACTTCTTAGGGTGTCAGACGTGGTCATCAGGAGCTGCAGTCCTGATTGTCCGCTTGGTCACTAAAATCCCTTCTTCGAGCTGCTAGAGCTGCTTTCCCCAGCCTCCCTTGCACTCAGGTGTCTCCCGTCTTAAGGAGATGTGAACAGAAGTGGGAAAGACCTCCCACATGAGGTTCTGGCACTTTCCCCTTCTTAGCTGGATGCCAGTGACAACCAGGCCATAGGCTTTGGCAGGGTCACTAGTTGGAAGGAGCCTGGATTCCTGAGTAACTATGCAGTACTGCTCATCACCTGAGCCCTGGCCTGGCCTATTCCAGGAGCAAGAAATAGAGCTTTGTAGCTGAGTCACTACCACTTGGGAGTGTTCGCTAGAGCTCTTAAAGTCACCCAAGTTGGTTGTCAGGCCTAAATGAGCAGAGATAAAAGAGCTGAGTTTGGTACACATGGATATATGTGATGGACATTTTCCTAAAATATGTGAGACATGAGGGTCCTATCCTAAGGTTATTTGGGAAGAACCCTTTAGGACGTTTCCAGTCATTCAGTCCTACAAGTCTGGATTTTTGTGAACTCACCTTAAACGAGAAATCTTTAATGTCCCTTAAAATAGAATTTGTATCTTAAGCCTTAAATGCCACATGACACACAATCTCGGATTTTTTTTTTTAAGATTTTATTTATTAGAGAGAGAGAGCATGAGCTGGGGGAAGGGCAGAGGGAGAAGCAGACTCCCCGCTGAGGAGGGAGCCTGATGCGGGGCTCCATCCCAGGAGCCCAAGATCACGACCCGAGCCGAAGGCAGACGCTCAACTGACTGAGCCACCCATGTGCCCCTGGTATTGGATCTTCATCCTGTACTAGAAGCAGGTCAGTTTACACCCCCATTTTACAGGTGAGAAAGTGAGGCTCAAGGAAGGTCAAGTGATTTGCCTGAAGGCCACATGGACGCTATTAACAAATTAAACAAGGACACAGAGCTGTAGCTCATCTTACAGCACAGAAGTAGGGAATGAGCCTCAGCACCAGCGGAGACAGTCGCTCCAGCTCTGGAAGCAGTGAAATGAGCCCCCGTGGCTGGGCCTCACCTGTAGCGGGAGGTCAGAGCTCACGGCATGATCTGCCGAGAAGGGAGGCAGGGAGTGTTCGGCTCTGACGGGGCTTTTCCTTCCACCGGAGCCACTCTTTAGTTTAAACAGACCCTCAGTCCACACACATAGTGTCCACACATTGGCATTCATGCCAGAGTAGCAACAGTTGTTTTCCAAACTTGGCTTAGTAGTGTGAAAAATCACACTACGCAAGTTAAATGCGGGCATATTTCTAAACTAGGCTTCCTAGTCCTGTCTTGGTGATTAAATGGTCTAACAGGTTTCATCTTGCATGACTACTCAAATTATTCAGGTGACTGCCCAGGCAGGGTGTGTTGAGAAAAAGAGTGAGGCTTTGTTGAGGTCTAGGAAGGGGTATTTCAATGGTGCTAGGGATGTTGAAGCCCTAGTGTCCTGGTCCTGGGAGATGGGGCCTTCTGGAAGTAAGCGTGTCATGAGGGTGGAATACCTGTGATGGGGTTAGTGTCCTTAGAAGAGACTCCAGAGATCCAGCCCTCTCTCTGATCGCTGCCATGTGAGGATACAAGATGTCCATCTGCACACCAGGAGGAGGGCTCTTACCGGACACGGGATCTGCTGGCACCTTGATCTTGGACTTGTCAGCCTCCAGAACCGTGAGACATAAATATTGTTTAATTCACCCAGTCTCTGGTAAGTTGTTATAGCAGCTTGAACAGCTGAAGACAGATGGTGTGAAGATTGTTGACCCAATGGACCCAGAAATAGTTGAATCCTGCTCTGTCCATCACCTCTTCTCCCCACGGGGTTCCCTAGGGAGCAGTCCCAGGGAATGAGTTTTTTAATGGGGCATTGCAAGGTAATAGAAAAAATATATAGTGGTCTCTGTCCCCAGTTCTTGGCACAGGGCTCCTAAAAAAAACTTTGTAATTTCCTAAGTGATGAAAGCACTAGAAACCTCTTTTATTCTAATATTTGGCCTTTGACCCTGATTCCTGACTCTGAATGTAAATCCTAAATCCCTTGGAATTTCCTGGGTGATAGGAGTATCTTTTGTCCTAATGAAGCAACTCTGGGTGGGCTCCTGGTGGGCTCAGGGATGGAGCTCCAAGGGTCAGGTTAGAGAAGGTGAAACTCCCTTTAGGGCCAAAGGACCATGGCAGGGCCAACAGCAGGGGCCAGGCTTGCTGAGGCCCAGGGCAGGCAGCGAGGAGCCCATATTACAAGGATTCAGGACGTGAGCTCGGAACAGGAGGGGCTTTCCCTCTCACCTGGCCTGGCTGTTGTGCCTGAGGTCACTGTGGACTTGAGGTACAAGGCACTGGAGAGGGTTCCTGATGGTCAAAACCATCACCCTCGTTTACTGAGAACCTAACACAGCCAAGAAAAGTCTCATCCTATTAACTATGTTAGCTAAAGCATAAGTGCTGGGCAACCTAGGGAAACGTCCCTTCTCTGAGCCTGTTTCCTCTTGCAAAAAGCCAGCTGTGCTTGATCATGCTGAGGTATTAGATGACCAGCTACTTAGCTGCAACAGGACTGCCTATGTGAGATGCCCACTCATTGTTATGTTACCTGTGATCCAGGTTGCAGGATGGTGCTGGAGTCACAGGTCTGGTGACATGGCTTATGAAAGGCAGTTTTTGCCCTGCTCAGGGCTTCCCACAACTTGGCAGGACTTTATATTCAACTGGAAGAAACTGCTACCCTCCTAGGCAACCAGGGAGTTGCTAGATCCTGATGTGAAGGATGTCATGTGCCAGAGTGCTCACCCCAGTCTTCTGTGGACTACTGCAAGAGATTGAACTAGAATTGACGGTGGGCAAACCTTTACCCTGACGTGGAACTCTTTTTCTCCAAAGCTTTTAGTCCAACATATCACAAACAGGGTTTGTACTTAGGTTCAAGCAGGGCAAAGCTAAGAGCCCAGCCCTCATGGCCAGCCCTCCTGCCTTCCTTCCCCAGAGGTCAAGGGACACCTCAGTAGAGCCCAATTAACAAACCTCGGCTCTCCTTATAGCCCTGCCCAGGCAAAAGGGCAAAGCTCACAGGGAAGCCGGATTTCAGCTGGGCGTCCATAGGATGCTTTTGCAGGCATGGCTGCCCTCTGCTGGATGGGGCTGTCTTGTCAGTGCATAAGGAGCTTGGCAGACAGTTACTGTTGTGGAGGAAAGCAGTGGTCTCCGAAGTGAGATGCCCAAGCCAGCGGTCTGGCAAGGTGACACATCTAGAAAAAAATATCAGTGCTTGTGTTGGTCTGGGTCAGAAGCAGACCCTGAGACAAGGATTTGGGCACAAGCCATTCATTTGGGCGGTGAAGAAAACAGCAGTAGGTGGAGGAAGAGACGAGAGCCAAGAAAGTGTGCATTGTCGACAGGTTACCACTGTGGGCAAGGGGAGTTGAGTTGTGTGGGGAAAACTCTGAAAGCCAGAGTAAAACATACACCTCAGAGTTCTATCCCACAAGGAGTGAGTTTGCTGGGTGTTTATATGTCAACGCCGTCAGTCAAATTTGAGGACAGCTCCTGAGGGATGTTAATTCCTGTGGCACTTCAACCTTCCATGGAAAAGAAGCCTTCCATGGCAGCCAGAGAATCTTTCACTCCGTTATGGCCGAATGTCCCTTCTTAGCATATACGTGACTTTTGTAACATATAAAAGTGCACTGGTATTTCGAGACAAAGTACGTAAAGGAATTGCCTCATTTAAAGTTGTCACACAGGTTTCTCTTACAAAAAGGCAAGCATTCCAAAATTGTTAACCTGCTCTATGCTGACAGTGAGTGTCAGCAATATGACCGCTAACAAATATATTTGAAAAAAATGTACTTATTCTATAAAGTAAAGCAATCTTTTTTTTTCTTTTCTTTTTTTTTTGAGAGAGAGGGAGAGAGAGCACATGCATACATGCCTGCAGGCAGGGGATGGAGAGGGACAGAGGGAGAGGGAAAGAGAGAGAATCTTAAGCATGCTCCACGCCTGACAACGGGGCTCAATTCCCCGACCCTGTGATCAAGACCTGAGCCAAAATCAAGAGTCAGGTGCTTAACCCACTGAGCCACCCAGACGCCCCAAAGGTAAAGCAATCTTTTAAAAAAGTTTTATTGTGGGGCGCCTGGGTGGCTCAGTCGTTAAGCGTCTGCCTTCGGCTCAGGTCATGGTCCCAGGGTTCTGGGATCAAGCCCCACATCGGGCTCCCTCCTCGGCGGGAAGCCTGCTTCTCCCTCTCTCACTCCCCCTGCTTGTGTTCCCTCTCTCCCTGTGTCTCTCTCTGTCAAATAAATAGATAGAATCTTTAAAAAAAAAAATAAAAAAGTTTTATTGTGTATATTTTTAACTTTTTATTTTGAATTAATTTTAGACTTGTGGAAAAGCTGCAATGACTAGAGTTCCCATGCCCCCCTCACCCAGCTCCCTCCAACATTAGCATCTTCCACATAACCACAGTAGAATTATCAAAACCAAGAAATTAACATCAGCATCCTGTTATTAACTAAACCACAGACCTTATTTTTCTCTCACTGATTTTTATAGGAATGTTCCTTTCCTTTCCAGAATCCCATCTAGGATTCTACATTGCTCTTAGTTGTTAATTATTTTCTTCCAAACTGTAATCATTTATATCTAATAAACTGCACACAGTTCAACTGTACAATTTGGCCAGGCTCAATATTTGTATGGACACACCACAGTTGTTTATTCATTCACCTGTTGATGGACATTTGGACTCGTTCTAGTTTGCAGCCACCACAAATAAAGTGGCTGGGAACATTACAGTCTTTGGATGGACATACGCTCTCATTCTCTTGGGTAAATACCCAGGAGAGGAAAGACTGGATTAGATGGTAGGTGTGCAATTAGTTTTTTGCCAAACTGTTTTCCAAAGTAGATGAATCACTTTACATTTTCCACCAGCAGCGTATGAGAGCTCCAGTTTCTCCACATCCTCACCAACACTGGGCATGGTCAGTCTTTTTAATTTTAGCTTTTTTAATAGGTGGGTAGTGGTATCTCATTGTAGTTTTAATCTGCATTTCCTTAATGACTAATGTATATATTCTGGAGATAAATCCTTTACCAGATCTATGATTTGCAAATATTTTCTCCCAGCCTATGGCTTGTCTTTCCATTCTCTTAATAGTGTCTTTGGAAAAAAAACAGAATTTTTAAATTTTAATTAAGTTCAATTTAAGAATTTAATGATTTGTTCATATCATACTGAAGTATGATCTATAGAATAGCAAATAGTTACATTTGTATCTAAGAAATTTCAGCCTGATCTACAGTCCAAAGGTTTTCCTCCTATGCCTTCTTAATTTAGGTTTTACATTTCGGGTTATGATTCATTTTGAGTTAATTTTTGTATATGACTTGAGTCATTGGTCACAGTTCATTTTTTTGCATATTGATATTCAATAATTCCAGCACCATCTGTTGAGAGGATTACTCTTTTTCCACTGAACTGCCTTTTCATCTTCGTTGAAAATCAGCTGTCCACTGGTGCGGGTCTGTTTCTACATTTTCTGTTCTGTTCCTTTAATCTGTCGATCTTGACACCAGTTTCATGCTATGGCATAAGGTAATGCTATTCCTCCAGCTTTGTTCCTCTTTTTCAAAGTTGTTTTAGCTATTTTGTGTCTTTTATATTTCCTTGTTTTTAGGATCAGTTTGTCGACTTAAAAACAATTACTGGGATTTTGATTGATATTGCATTGAGTCTATAGATCAATTTGCGGGGGAGCAGATATGTTAGCAACACTGAGTCTTTTGATCCCGAACATGGCATATCTCTCCTTTATTTAAGTCTTCTTTAATTTCTCTCAGCAGTATTTTGTAGTTGTCAGTGTAAACATCTTATACTTCTTTTGTCAAATTTATACCTAAATATTTCATAGTTTTGAGGCTATCGTAAGTGGCATTTTAGATTTTCAATTTTTTATTATCACTAATATATAGAAATACTTGATTTTGATATATTGATCTTACTTCCTGAAAATTTGCTAAGCTGATTTATTAGATCTAGTTTGCACCCATTTTGGCTCATCAGCTTTTTTTGAGGATTCACAGGATTTTTTTTCACATAGGGAACATGTCTGTGAATAAAGACAGTTTTACTTCTTCTAAAAAAGTCATTTTGACACGAGTGAGAAAGTAACTGCTTTTCGTAAGGCACTCACGCTCTGAAGAGTAAGAGTATTTCTCATCATTATTGGAGTTTTGTGGCTGAGGCTGTGGTGTCCCAGCCTCCTTTTTTTCTAGGGACAACACAATCCTGCCACCCTATACAATCTCTTACCAACAAAAAACAGTGAAGCAAGTAGCTCAGGACCTTGTGACCAACCCCGCAGACCCATCTGTGGGCTAGACTGGTGTGCCCACAAGGCCGAACTCCAAGGATGAAACTGATTGTTTCCAGTGACTGCACGCGGCCTGGGGGCCAGCAGCCTCCTCATAGTAGTGTTAGGCCCTGCTGGGCTTCCAGAAGCAACCTGGATGGAGATGAAGAGTTCCCAAAGGGGGCCTACAGCTGTCTTCTGACATATGCTACCCTTTTCAGCCTCTTTTTGGATTTTAATAATCAAGGAGTCAAGCGATGTGGCTTTAGAATAGAGGAGGTTCCATTAGTCCATCAGCTCCCACGTTCGTGCCACCAGCCAATTTGAATTCTCAAGATAGTTGATCTTCCATATCAAAAGATCTCTGGCCCCGGCTGTCCTGGCAGACATCGTGACCTCCAGGAAGATGTCTCCAGCAAAAGTGATCTCACCGTATGCCTCCCCTCTGCCAGACATTCCCATGTGTCCTTTCTCTAAGACCCTCCCCACGCTCCGGATCCCCACTCCGACCCTCCCATCCCCAAACTTGTCTTCAGGCCTTTGGGCCCTCTGGTCATCACAGGCTGTCCTTCATATGCAGCTTTGAGGAATAGGATCTGAGTTGTAATCCACCATCGGAGGGCACCTCCCCTTGGTGAAAGGTGTGATCCTTTCCCTTTGAAAAGACAGAAAGAGAACATGAAACTGGTCCCTGGGAAGGACTGAGCCACCATCCTTGGGTGGGCACCCAGGGTGGGGGCTGATGAACAGCGGCCCATTGGCTATGCTTCCCAAGGGATCCTATATTGGGTAAGAAGATGACCTCCAGCAATAAAACAGCCTGGTTCCAGAGAGGAGATTCCTTTCCTTCGCACCTAGTTTGGTTTATCAGAGCCCCAAGTTGGTTTCTAAGAACTTCAAGCACAAAAATCCTAGCACTTGAAAGATCATCTAGGGGTGCCTGGGTGGCTCAGGTCATGATGCCAGGGTCCTGGAATCGAGCCCCGCATCAGGCTCCCTGCTCAGTGGGGAGTCTGCTTTTCCCTCTCCCTCTACTGTTCCCCTGCTTGTGCTCTCTCTCTCTCTCTCTGTCAAATAAATAAATAAAATCTTCGAAGAAAATAAAAAAAAAGATCATCTAGCCCACCCTGAGAGGGAGATTGAGGACCAGCGTGAGGAGAGAAGTGGCCTGAGGTTACCCTGATGGTCAGAGTCAGGGCCAGAATTCTAGCCCAGAGCCCCTGACCTCAGTCTAGTGTCCCTTGCATTGTTCTGATTCTTTCCTCTGAAGGGAACCCCTGAAGACTCTGGCTCCATCGTCAGAGCCATTTGGAAGATGGCATTTCAAGAAGAACCCTTTGCTTTGTGTATCAAACTGCATCTAGCAGTCATTACCCAACACACATTTATGTGTTTGTTTATTGTGTCTTCCATGTAAACTGACAAAATCAACTACTGACAAGGATATGAAGCAAGGTGAGCCCACATACATGGCTGGTGGGAACACAGAATAGTTTGCCATTTTGGGAAATAGCTTGGCAGTTTCTTATAAAGTTATACATACCACGTGACCTTGAAACCCTACAGGAGATATTTGCCAAAGAGAAACAAAAGTATGTGTCTACACAAAGACCTGTACGTGACTTTAGAGCAGCTTTATTCAAAACGGCCCAAACTGGAAACAATCCAGATGTCCCTCACCTTGGAATGGATTTAAAAAAAACCCTGTGGTACATCCATACAGTGGAATACAAGTCAGTATTCAGAAGGAATTACTGCTACATGCAACTATGTGGGTCAATCTCAAGAGCCACACGTAAAACAAAGGAAAGATACAGAAGTCTACATATGGCACAATGCTGCTTACACAACATCCTGAAAAAGGCAAAACTAGAGGGATGAAATCCTGGCAATAGTTGCCAGAGGCTGGGGGAGGGGATTGACTACAAAGGGCACAAGGAAGCCCTTGGGGACAATGGTAATATTCTACATCTTGCCTGCCTTGGTGATTACATGGCCATAGGGATTTGTCAAAACTCATGGAACTATATTCCTATAAAGGGTGAATTTTACTGTATGCAGTTGTACTATTGTAAATCTGACTTTTAAAGAAACCTTCCTGTGTCTTCTTGCGGGATAAAGTCCAAGCAGCTTAGCTTTGAGTCCAAAGTCCCTGAGGACTGACCTAGCCAGTCCCACCCGCCCTCTCCTCTGCTGTTCTCCCTGTACACTCCACACGTCATCCAAAATGAACCGTCTCAACTTTTCCAGACACGTCCTGAGCTTTATTGCTCCCTGTCCTTTGCTCTTCTCTCTGTCCTAAGTGTTTTCTCCTCCCTGGAAAAAGTGAACCCTCCTGGGAAGAGCACAGCTTGGAGCAGCTGGGCAGAGATTCAGCCTGGCTCTGCCATTGGGGCAGACAGAGGCCGGCATGGTCCCAGTGGTAGAGTCTGCTTCCCCTCCCCTTTGAATCTGGGCTGGACTTGCAGCTTGCTTTGGCCAACAGAATGTGGGAGAAGTCATGGTGTGCCACTCTGAGCCTAGGCTGCACAAGGCCTTGAACATGTCCTCTCTCAAACCCCTGCCTCCTCCATGAGAACAAGCCTGGGCTGGACTGCTGAAGGATGAGTCCCTGTGGAAGAGCGTCTAGTTGTCCCGTCCAAGACCATCCCAGACCAGCCAGCCCCAGCCAACCAACAGACCCATCTCCTCTCCTGACCCAGAGCCCATTTTTTAGGGTCTACTGTAAAGTCTCATCACCCCCTAAGGTCCCTGTCTGAGCAACTAGTATTTCAGACATGAAGAGGCAAAGCCAAGTCCCACCCTAATATTACATCTTCGCAGCGACCCAGCTTCTGAGCTACTTGAATCACAGGTATCTGTCTGCAAACTCCTACATTAGGACACTGCAATCCTGCTGTGCCTATCTATCTGGCTCCATCCCTTGCCACATCCTCTCCTCTGCCCCAACGTCCCACCACTCAGCCCCTCCAATAGGCCAGGCTTGTTCATCCCTCCGTGCCCAAGCCAGCAGCCTGGGACACCCTCCATTTCTGCACCACCTTCCCAGGCTGACTGTGGCTACCTCTCTCTGCACACCACGCTCCCACAGCATCTTGCGGAGCCCTCTGTTGTGGACCTAATTCTAAACCAATCCCTCCCCTTCACCCCATTTGCCTAAGACTTTCTGAGCAAACCCCCCTGGCCCCTAGCAATTGTTAGCTTACGTTTAACTGGCTCATCAACCTCTATGTCTTCTTCCCTGCCTCCTGCCCTCATCCTAGGTCAACCTTTTTCTGCACTCGGGAAACTGCCCCTCCAGCCTGAACAAGGAGTGACTTCCACCACCTTGCAATCAAATCACCTGCTTCTTCCTTGCCCATCGAGCTGGAAATATGCTCAAGCCTCTATCCCCACCCACTCCTACCAAAAATAGAGTATAGAAGATGAAGGAAGGAAGGAAGGAAGGAAGGAAGGAAGGAAGAAAGGAAGGAAGGAAGGAAGGAAAAGTAAAAATATGACCTCCTCTCCTCTCTGCCTTCCCTTGGAGCTTAAGGCCCCATATTTCCTTGGTGCCATGTTGCCTCTATGGCAGTCACCAGACGTCCACAGTAAATGTGTAGTGGGATTGTGGAGGGAGCAGACTCTGTGCTGAGCTTCCTAAGGGTTCCCTCTTCCAGTCCAAACTCCTAAATCTCCCACCAAAGCAGCATATACAAGGGCCCAGGAAGTCAAAGGGAACTGACCCGTCAGGGGCAGGTGCAGTGAGGACAGGGAGACAAGTCACAGCGAAGGCTTTCTCTGCCTTAGCCTTCCAGGGTTGGAAGAGCCTTCCCTCCTTATCTCATCCTCCAGAAGGCCATGGGGAAAGAGTGAGGGAAGTGTCGGGGTGTGGAGACAGAAGTCCTGGGTCCACTTGCTCTGATCCTCCTTCTCAGCTGCCCTATCACTATAAGAAGGGGTGAGTGTCTTCCGCACAAAGCTGGGCACCACTGGGGAGCAGAGCTGCTGTCTGGCTCTCTTCTGCCATGTCCCAGCAGCCGGGATGGGCCTGGCGTGCAGCAGCTGCTCAGTGAACCTCTGAAGCCTGTGTGCATGAACGCCACGGACGGGCAGCGACTTTTTAGGAAATCACTCTCTCCCCAAATTTCAGTTGTCTCAACTGGAAAACATTGAGAGTAAGATCTCCCTTTTAAAATTATCGTGTATAGTAAATGCCTACAAAATCACTTTGTATGTTATAAATGTGCTCCAAGAATAATTATCATTATTATTACAAAGAATGGATATTTAGGATTTCAATTTCAGATTTCTGGACAAGGAATATGGCTTTAGTTTAAAATGCCAAAAAGGTAGTATGCATGCTGAAGTATTCAGGAGGAAATGTATTGATGTCTGCCATCTACTTAACACGTATCAAATTATAAGAGGATTAATAGATGGACAGAAGGACGGGTAGGTAGAAAAAGATGTCATAAAGCAAGAAGAGTAAAACATTAATGATATAATCTAAGTGGTAGGTATATAGGTGTACATGGTAAAAATCCTTTCCATTTTTCTGTATGTTTGAAATTTTTCATGATAAAAATGTCAGGTGAAAAAGCTTAAAAGGAAAAATAACCTTCTGCCAAATCAAACTGGAAATTTCCCATGTGTTCCTTTCATAGAGTCATCCAGACTCTGGACCGTCTTGTCAGTTAATGCCCTGACTCACCCCTTAACAAATATTCCTTGAGCACCTTCTCTGCAAGCCAGCGAGACACTAGAGCTCCAGAATCAAGAAGCTGTATCTAGTAGGGACCGCAGCATGGGAATAAGTAGTGACAACATAAGGGGGACAAGTACCTCAACCTGGGGATCACAAGGGATTGAGAATAGACTCTCTCTGGACAAATCAGGAAAGGCTTCCAAGTTAAGCAGAGTGATGGAGGATGAATAGGAGTTTTCCAGACAGGAACTAGCAAAAAGATGTTCCAAGAACAGGTCACTGTGTGGCCAAAGCGTGGAGAGTGGTGCAAAGCATGGCCTGGCTAGGGCACAAAGTGCTCTTGTCCATCCAGCAAGAGGGTGGGCCAGTTGGGGTAAAAAGACCTGGCTGCGGGACTCCTGGCTGGCTTAGCTGGTAGAGCACTCGACTCTTGATCTCAGGGTCGCTAGTTTAAGCCCCACGTTGGGTTCAGAGCCTACTTTAAAAAACAAAAAAACAAAAAGGAGGGGCGCCTGCATAGCTCAGTCAGTTGAGCGTGTGACTCTTGGTTTTGGCTCAGGTCATGATCTCAGGGTCGTGGGATCGAGCCCCACATTGGGCTCCGTGGTCACTGGGGAGTTTGCTGGAGATTCTCTCTCCCTCTGCCCCTCCCCCAACTCGCATGCTCTCTCTCTCTCTCTCTCTAATAAATAAAATCTTTCAAAAAAGAAAGAAACATTAAAATCAGAAATCTCTTAAAAAAAAAAAAAGACCTAGCTGTAAGAGCCAGAAAGTGGCCAGACGGAAATCGTGGTCCATTGGTCAGTCAAGCACATTTATGAAACACTTATTGCATACACAGCTCTAAAGACTGAAAACCAAAAGGTTACCTTTCCCACACAGGAATTAAATCCCAGGCTGCTGAGCTGGAAGCCCAGAACCCTGTGGTTAGGCAAGAAGAAGCAGGTGAGCCTCGGAGAGTGGGAGGTGACACAGATTAGCTGTCACTACACATCCCAGAAAGAGATTTGGCAACTCTCCCACACATGCCCTTCCAGGCCTGGACTGGAGACAGCAAAATGTTTGAGGATATGTTGTGTTCTGCCATCAGTGGCCTCCTCCAAAAACCTGGCCCAGGAGGAGAGGCTGAAGCCCAGGGTCAGAGTCAGGGGTGCCGTTTCTCCCCTGCCTCTACTTGGTGGTCACTTCCTCTCCAAGCCTCACTTACTCATGCATAAGGCAGGGAAGAGGGCCCTGACATTCACCCTTTGCCTTCTATGGCACCTGCACAGCTTGTGGACTTTGTATGCCTTTCCACCACGAAGGGGCTATGGGCAGGGATTAACAAGGGAAAGTCAGCACTCAGTTGTCAGGATCCAGTGAGAATGCCTCCATCCTCCCAGGTTCCCTCCCTTTTCACTCATTCTTGACTCCTGCTCTATTTTTACGTGTTTTGATTTTTTTAAACTTCCAGATTGCTTCTGTTGCTTGCAATCTTTCTCATTTAATATCACAAGCAATTAAAGTAACACATTTTGTTCCAACCGGTGCTTTGACAATATTACACAGATTTTGATACAGAGGATTTTTTAATCATAATTAATTTCTAAAGAGTGTGTAATTTCAAACTTGACCTTCTCTTAGACCCAAGAGCTATTGAGAAGTGTGCTTCCTAATTTCCAAATACTTGGTTTGGGTAACTATCCTTTTATTGTTAATGTCTTGTTTTATTGTAACTATGTTTAGAAAAAGTGACCTCAAATTTTCTATGTAGGATGTTTTAAACTTAGACATTTTTTTAACAAGATTTTCTTAGAGGGTCAACTTTTATAAATGTTCCACGAGTATCTGAAAATAATATGGAGTGAAGTACACCTATTCAAATCCTCCAAATAATTATTTATGTAGCCTTACCTGTCAAATCCTCAAACAAGTCTATTCAGAATTCACACTATGATTGTGGGAGTTCGTCACTGTTATTTTGGGTGTGTAAAGGTTCAAAGTTATTATATAATTCTTTATGGATTTTATTGTTTATCATGATGAGATACCCAGCTTTGTCCCATTTAATATTTTTGCCTTGAATTCTACTTTGCTTGGTATTTGTATTACCACTTTTTCTTTTAGTTGTAGGTTACGTTTATCTGGTATCTCATAGCCAGATGTATTCTTACATACTTTGTCTTCCCCTTTCTTGAGCTCTCCATGCTAATTCATTTTCCATTTGATTGGAGTGTATCCCCCAGTACTATTTTCAGAAAAAACAAATTTGGTATATAGCCTAAATCCTGTGCGTGTCTATTTGCCTTGCACATGAATTACAGTTTGGTTAGACAGAGAATTCTATACACAGTGTTTTCTATCTGTGTGTCAGAAGAGAAGCCCAAAACATGTCTGATTGTCTTTTATTTAAGTTGTAGGTTATTTGTCTTTTTAGACGTTATACTTACAAGATTTTTAATTTACCTTTGAAACTCAGAAATTTCACCACACTTCAAGTGAACTGAATGCATACATTAACTTATCTCCTTTGCAAAATCCCACTAAAACAAGAGTAAAGGAATAAAATTTTTAAAGCGTATACTCACAGGGACAAAAAGAATAGAAGCAGCAGCAGTAAAAAAATATTTTGGAAGTTAAAAAGCAGATGGAAGAACAGTAACTAACTTAGCAGACCCAAGAACAATAAACCCTAAGCCAGGAGAAGATAAATTTAGGAATTCCCTCACTCCAGATGCTAAAGAATCAGCAGCACCAAGTACCTCTGGAAGTGAGAGAGAAAGTGGAACCAAAGACAAGGCTACTGATGGAGAGTCTATGAAGTATCAGTTTCCCTCCTCACTCTCTGCAGCTAGATGAGTGCCTTTCTTGAGTGAAGACTGGAGAATTTATTCTCTGGGGATAGAGAGGTTCTCTGTACAGTATGACACCAGGCACAGGTGATCTCATGAGTACCATATTTAAAATGGAATCAAATGGAAGTTCAATCCCTAAATATTGAGACCTCTAGGCTCTTCCCCTCTACTTAGAGCTCTGGCAGCCAAGCTTAGAACCCCCCAGAAGAGTTTTCTCACATCAGAGTAAAAGACAAAACATCTCACAACACTGACATTGAAAACAGTGAAAATACCCAGCTTGGACATCCTATGGTGAAGTCCATAATCAAACAGTGCCCCAGAGCTTTCAGTAGGATTTTCAGTTAGACATGAATGCACAGCCAAGAAATACCAGACATTTGAGAAAAACCTCTGATACGGAATATTGAGGCCAAAACAAATATACAGGGAGGAATAAAGGATTTGGTAAAAGGAGACAATGTCAGGCAAACTTGTCTTAATAATATCTTCAAAGTATGAGCAAATACTGCATCCATGAAATAAGAGAATGGTGTTACTAAAACATTTAGAAAATAAAAAAGAGAAATTAGAAAGTCAAATATGAAGTCAGAAAATGAAAAACTCCGTGAGTGAAAGAGAGAACATTTCTGGTCACCTGGAAACAATGAGCAGCTCAGTCGTACCCAGGAGATGGAACCAAGCACAGAGCAGGCTTTTCAAACGAATCAGTGAAATACTGGGTGTTATACGAAAACAATGGATCATGGATCACCACATCAAAAACTAATGATGTATTGTATGGTAACTAACATAACATAATAAAATTTTAAAAAATTAAAAAAAGAGAGAAAGAGTTTATCAGGGAATCCTTTTTACCTGCTGCGCCTTGTGACACAGTCCTCCTGACCCAAGAAAGAGCCCAAGTGGGTCAGGGTTACATGGACAATGCCAAAACAGAGCCCCAGGGAAAATCATGCACCAGCCCAACAATTAGACACCCACAGGGATCTGCTGGTCGACTTCCATTCAGTAGCATTCATAGGGCTTAATTAAACCTGACCATGTCCCTGTAGGGTATAAATCATTCCCATTTTACAGGTGGGAAAACTAAGGTCTGAAGAACAAAGGGTGACTCTCGGCTAGAGAGGCACCTAAATGGAGAACATACAATTTGTATAGTCTGTCTCAAGAGTGCTTGTCCTCTATTTGCCTTATTTTTTTCTGATTATAAAAATGTTACGTGTTTATTCTGAAAAATCTAAACATCTCAGAAACAAAACAAAGTAGAATGCGAAAGACCCTGGTAACCCTCCAGAGGTAACCATGAGCAACAGTTTGGGGCCTAGTTCTCCAGAATGTGTTGTCTATGCATATGGAAATGTATTTTAATATGATCATTATTCTTCTATTTTTAATATTCATATATATTTATTCTTTCAGAGGAAGTTTATAATAAATGTAACCAGCCCCTTGAAATTTGCTAAAATGGCATTAAATATGTACATCAATGGGGAGAATTACTGTTCCAATATCGAATCTTTCCATCCACGAACATGGTATTCCCTCCGGTTAGTCAAGCCTTCTCTGACATCTTTTAGTAAAGATTTATATTTTTCTTCATGTATGCCTTAACTATACTTATTAAATTTATCCCAATGCATTTTATCATTGGTGTTGCTACTAAGAATGAGATCCTTTCCTTTTCCTCAATTATGTTTTCTATTAGTTATGGCTGCAGTATCAGAGGAAACTCTTCTCTCTTGGACTATTTTAGGTAAACACATTATAAATTGTGATGATTTGCTCTTCCTCAAGATTTTTATTTCCTATCTGTTTTCTTGTCTTACTGCATTTGCTGGAAACTCCACAACAGCGTTGGATAATGCTGATGACACAAGCATCCCTATCTTGTTCTTGACTTCATGAGAAGGCTTTAGCATTTTACTATCGTATTTAATAGTTTGGCCTCCTCTTTAAAAGCCCCCACCCTCCCTCAGGACTCAAATGCCCTCCTATTTCTCCCCCATCCCTATCAAATTTCCTTCTTAATAGATATTTTTTCCTTAGGGTTTTGACAGCAGAGGGTGAGTTAAACTGCTGTCATTTCTTTTCCTGGATGATGTGCACTCGAAGCCTCTGTAAAGAACTTACCCCTTATCTAACTAAAACATAGAATTCCGCCAGGGCATAGCAGCTGCTAAGGGACAAGGATGCTAGCTAGCACTTGCAACATACCTGCCTAACAGCATCCATAGGCAGAGCACATTTACAAGCATCATCTCCTTCAGTCCTCAAAGCAGACTCTACAAAAGGTGGGTTGTTTTGTTCACTCTCATTTTTTAGAGCAAAGTTTGTCTCCAAGTAACGTGTCCTAGGTCACACAGCTAAGTAGCAGACAGAATTCTAAACCGGGCTACAAAGGAAGTCCTATAACTTCATAAGCCTGAGTCTTGGATGTGATTACAGTGGTGAAGGGGAAGTTGGGACCCGAAGGGAAGGCAGATGTTCAGGGGAGAAAGCTGAGGGTCTCCTGGAGATGGGGCATCCTTCCTTTCCCTGCAGGCCTTTGCTGAGCAAAGAGTATATAGAATGGAGCTTTGCTGACAGGGTGGCTGGGGAGGAATGGCCCTGCAGGAATGCCCAAATCCTCACATGGCCATGTGTGATGGGAAGGGCCCTGCCCTGGAAAGAAATATCAGATACAAGTCCCAGCTCTATAATTCACTAGCTGTGTGACCTTGGTTAAGTTGTTTCCCTCTCTAGTCCTGGGTGAACACCCATAAAATAAACCCAACCACCTTGGCTAGAAAGAGGAAGAAAATGCTTTGGCACACTCAGAGTGTTCCATCTGATTTTCAATTAAACAAGGCAGATGAATACTCTCTCTACTCCTGCAATCTCCTAAAAGGACTAGAAAGGAATATTTTGAAGCTAGACAAACGAGAAAGGGAGAGGCCAATATCAGGGGACAAGGGGTGTAACATGTTATTTGGGGAAATGGAGCAAGCTGCTTGCAATAGGGGGAGCCAGTGAGAAACCTTCCAGTTCCTACCACAACCCCAGAGAGACCCAGGAATTGGAGGCACCAAAAAGCAGGTGCAAGACCAATGGCTGAAAACAGAGGGAAAGTTAGACACACACACACACACACACACACACACACACACACACACACACACACACCACTCCTCGCGCACCTGGCAGAAGACTGGAGGTTTAGTATGCAGAGTGGCTTCAGAGCAGGGAGGCTGGGCACAAAAGGAAGGCAGGCAGACAAGCACTCTCATCAGAACAGAGGAAGTAGGTGGAAATTCATACACTGCTTGAGATCCCCTAAATACCAGCAACCACATTTACCCACCCCAGGACGTAGGATCCTTTTCTAGAGAAGCTGAATGGTCCCACAGAAAGCACCTAGAAACACTGACATTGGGGGTCCTCCAAAAGAAGGACCAGACCCCCATCATCTAATCACTCCCTGTGAAGCCACCAACTGACAAGCCCCACCCGGACTCACAGCGTTGTTTAGTGCTTTCCTCTCAAACACCAACAATACAAGTAAAAGAAATAAGGAACTTGGAAGAAGCGCAGGCCATGCAGGGAGCAAAAGGAAACTGAGGGAAATTGTCATTGTTATCTTCAGATAAAAGAACATATGGCATACAAGACACTGAACCGGGGGCTAGGAAAAGAAAAGAAAAGAAAGCAATCTACAACACTCAAGAGCTCTTGCAAACTATAAAAGATGGAGCCAAAGTTTCAAAAGGCAATAGAAAGGTTCAAAGATAAGGACAAGAAAATTTACCAAAGGGTAGGATGGAAAAGGCAGAGATGGGAAATAAGAAAAAAACAAGGTAAGAAAGCTAGAGCATCAGAGCAGGATATCTAACCTTCATCTAAGAGAGGGGAGAGAAAGCAGAGGGGAGGAAATCACCAAAGACACAATGCGAGTGATTTTCCCAGAAAATTGTCCCAGATGGAAGGAACCCACTAAATACCCAAAACTATGGGTGAAAACAGACTCACGCCAGGACTATTTAAGACTAAATTTCATCATGAAATTTCAGCACACAAAAGACAGAAGATCCTGAAAGCTTCTAGAGAGGAAGATGCTGATTGCGTACAAAGGACAGAAAACCAGAATGGCATAGGAATTCTCAGCCCTGCTTGTATCTCAAAGGCAATGGAGCAAAGTCCTCAAAATTCCTAGGGAAAAATAGTTCCAACCTAAAATCTTATTTCCAATCCAACTGTTTATCAGTTGTGCAGGTAGGGAAAACAAATTTTTTTTCAGGCGTGCAGTCTATCAAAAATGTTACTTTCCATTACCTTTTCTTAAAAAGCCCCCCAAAACAAGGGCATAAATCAAGGAAGAAGACAAAAAAGGATTATCTTGCTAAAAATAAGCATTTAAAAGTTGGCTTTCCCTCAGCAATCCGGTCCTCAGGCCCTCACCAGAGTTTCCAACAAGAAAATGATCTGGAATGCATGGGTATTCGCATTTTAACATTTCTGAAATTGAGATTACATTGCAACCGATGGCCTCTTAGGTCAATAAAATATGGCAGCAGCTAGCATTTGCAAGCTGCTCTGTAGTTAGCCATGGCATTTCATGCACCTTTTCTCCTTAGGCTTCAAAATGGCTTCCTGAAACCTGTTTTACCAACCCCATCATGAACACCAAGAAACTGAGGTTCTGCATGGGGAAGCCACCCAAGATAGCACCTAGATGTTGAGTCCCTTTTCCTTACCAGGAGCTTTAGACAGAGCCTCTCATTTGGGGCTCCACAGTCTTCTGCTCATCTGACAGTTGAGGAAAGGAGGCTCAGAGAGGTTATGGGACACGCCCCACCTCACGCAGCCAGTAAGCAGCACGGCCAGGATCTGAACTCTCCCTGCTGCCTTGTTGTTGGGCTGGCCCTAGGGGCCGTATAGCTGTGTTCTCATGGGAAGGGAGCACAAGGTGGTGGTGGGAGAGGGAACCCCACCCCGCCCCAGAGTAAGTCCTTGCCCTCTGCCAGGGCTCCAGGAGCACTCACTGCATGAGCCGGTCCCTGGCCGGGTCTGAGGGGTAGCGCTTGGATCCACCCAGGAACAGGGACCGATATCGCTGTCGATGGTCCTTGGTCTCTGCCAGCCAGGTGTTGAGGTAGCGGCCCACCCCTACGGGGTTCTGCACCAGGAAGAGGATGGGCAGGACATTAGCAAGCCAGAGGCCTGGCTTGGAGACGTGAACTCAGCCCCGCACCCCCTCCCCCGCCCCCGCTCCCTATTCCACCTGTTATGGTTTGAATTGTGTCTTCCAAAGAGATGTGCAGAAGTCCTAACCCCTAGTACCTCAGCGTGTGACCTCATTTGGGAACAGTTGCTGAGATAATTGGTTAAGATGAGGTCATAACTTAAGTAGGCTGGGCCCTTAATCCAATGAGACCGGTGTCCTCACAGAAGAGACACACGGGGGAAAGACAGCCCTGAGACAAGGATGACAATGACAGAGGCAGACTGGAGTGACGCATCTACATGCCAAGGAATTCAAACCTCGCCGGCCACCACCCCAAGCTGGAAAGAGGCCAGGAAGGATTCCCCCTGCTGGTTTCAAAGGGAGCAGCCCAGCCTCCAGAACAGTGGGAGGGGATAGACTGAAGCCACCTAGTTTGAGGAACCGTGGCAGGGCGGTCGTAGGAGGTTATACTCCATCCCACCCAGAGACCTGGGTCGTAGATACAAAAGGCACCAACAGAGACGTTCAGAGAGAAGCCACCTGCCCAGAGTGACCAGTGAGGGTGGGAGAGTGGCGGGCCAGGAACCCCAGCACCTGTGGAGCCGCCGTGCCAATGGCAGGGCAGGGAGATGTCAGGGGCCTGACAGGGTCCAATATGCTGCCCACAAGGGAAAGGCCTGTCACACTGGGGAGCAAGCTCCCGGTGGTGCGCCGCCAGCCCTGGAACCTGGACCTCACCTCAGCCCCTCCCGCTCTGGAGTGGCCAGCCCTGTGGTAGCAGCATCTGGCTCTTATTTGGGGTCCCCACGTGAAGACCCTCTACCCTGCAGGAGGTGCCGGCGTGGGGTGAGAGAAAGAAGCTTGCAGACAGCTGACCAGCTGGTCCTCCTGAGAATCAGGCAGGGCAACAGGGTTGTGGGCACAGCGGGGGCCAAGCCATCACTCCGGAAGGTGGGCAGGTGGGGTGGAGGAGGGGTGCGAGAGGAGGCGGCGGGAGCATCATGGGAAGGCAGGTGTAGGGGTGCGAGAGGAGGCGGCGGGAGCATCATGGGAAGGCAGGTGTAGGGGTGCGAGAGGAGGCAGCAGGAGCATCATGGGAAGGCAGGTGAGTTACAAGCAGGACGGTCCCCGGGGAAACCAAGAGGGACCTAAAAAAATAAACAGTTGTTCAAAGCCAGGCAAAACTAAGCCACGCTACTGGAAGTCAAGATGAGGCTACCTGATGGGGAGGGAGGTGTGTGTTGTGGGGGTCCTGGGGTGCCGGAAATGTGCTCTTCAGCGCTCTGGGGGCTGGTTGCATGGATGAGTCCGACCTGTGGCCATTCACGGAGCTGTTAGGATTCACGCACCTCTCTGGGTAACTATTCAAACCCAATAAAAGGTGCACTTAAAGACAAAAGGGCAGGAGAGGAAACAGAGCGAGGTCGATGCCCAATGCCATTTGTGTAAATTAAGAAGGCACGCACACGTAACCCAAGAGCTTAGCTGTTTTACAAGAACACTAACAGAAGATTATATTGCACACGTGGGGATGGCTGCCTCTGGGGAGGGGCAGGGGGAGGGTGACAGAAGGGGTCCTCGCTCAACCAAGGATGAGAAGGGGGCCAACTCCACTAGCTGCCCCAGAGGCCCCAAGACAAATACAAAGAGAAAGGAGGGAGCATTCCTCTGGGAAAGTAAGAGAATGGGATGGTTCTGGGGTGATGTCCTTTAGGGCAGTGGTTCTCAAAATGTGTTTCCCAGAGCAGCGGCGGCAGCAGCATCACCTGGGAACGTGTTAGAAATGCAGATACCCAGGCTCCACTACAGGCTACCAAATCAGACACTCTGGCATGGCGCCCAGCAATCTGTTTTAACAAGCCCTCCAAGGGGATGCTAATGCCCACTCAAGTTTGGAAACCATTGCCTTAGAGAAATAAGATAGTGGGAATCGGTGTTTGTCCCTTGGGGAGAAAGAAGTGGGTTCAGGCTCTCACAGAGCCTCAATTCCCAGGGGCAAGGAGGGCTTGGGGCTGCCTGTAGAGGCAGGAGAGGGTTCCCTGCCCATCACCACGTAACTCCCACCCCAGACCCACTCACCCAGCTTCCCAAAATCATCTGGTAGGCCTTTATGCCCATCCACTTGGAAGACAGCAGGAACGGTGGCTGGTTGACGTGTTTGCATTCCTTCTTTGGAGGAAGCCATGAACCGGGACCAGACGTGGCCTAGGGGTAAGAAATGAAGGCTGAAAGCGAGAGAGGTCTGGCAGTGGTCAGCCTGGGACCGGGGCAGGTGAGGGCTCCTGGTGGCTGACCTCATCCACCTGGCAGCCTTAGGCCTTGAGCCAAAAACAGGGGGTGGGGGGCTACCCAGCCACCAGGAGCCCGTCCTCCGGGGGTAAAGGGGCCCTGTGTTGCCCTCATAACCCATGCCACCCACTCTAACCCCACCCATCAGCCTGACACCTCTTTCAGGGGTCCCAAGAGCCCACACGGCCTGGCAGGGCCATAGAGACATTTACAACGGAAAATGAAAGCCACACAGACTTTGGAGCTAGATGAACTGGCTTCCTTCTCAGACTTGCTGGGGTAGCCTGGACAAATCCCTTCCCATTTCTGGGCCTCAGTTTCCTTTTGTGAAATGCAAATGATAACTCCTACTTTGGGGTGCTGGAAGGTGCCTGGCCCAGAGCAGGCATTCAGGAAATGGTGGCACCCTTTTTCATTCCTCTGGACCCTACTCCTTCCCAAGCCCTGAGGATTTCTCCCTGGGGGGCAGGTTCTGCCCTGGGGGGTCTATCCAGGTCACCGGCTGCCCCACCCCCAGAGAGGAGTGGTCTGCTCCCTTGGAGGGAGCAGGTGGGCAGTCCCCTGTCGGGGTAGACCCCATATTCACATTCTGCCCTGACCCATGTTCCCTCAGCCTCTGTCCGGGAGAGAGATGGGCACTTGGTGGGTTCCAGGCCCCCCACGCTCCAGCTCCACTCCTTCACCTCTAACTCTCAAGCCACCTGGTTATGCTCAGAGGATAAACGAGTAAACTGAGCCTCAGAGAGTGGGAGGAACTTACTCAGAGTGACAAGACAGGCAAGCCCAGGAATGGAATCCATGGGTCTGATACCCAAGGCTGAGCTTTCCCCTGAAATAGCCAGCCCCATCCCATGTCGGCCCCAAAGGAGAGCCCCCTCCCAGGAGAAGAAGAAAGGAAGGTCAAGGGGGTGGGCACTGACTAGTTTTCGGGGGCACTGGCTAAGGGTGGCCCAGTAAATCCTTTCTGTAGGGGTTTCCGGGTTGCGAGAAATTTTCGAAAAAACCCCACGCTTCTTATTGTGACGTGAGTTAAGTTCTTCCACGAAGCTCGTAAAATTCATCAGTTCCCTGGGCTTTTTTTTCTGAGAAACAGAAAGAAAAAGAAAAAGGTGTCTGTTAGGCCAGGAAAATCCGAGCCCTCTCTCTGGACCCTCGGGAGCAGAGAAAAGCAGGTGGCTACACAAGGAGGCATCACTCTCCAGCCTGCCTCCCCAGGACCCCAGGCTGGGTGGCCAGAGACGCAGCCCCGGCCAGAGGCCGAGTGAGTCTCACAGCGTCTCTCGAAGCCTCCACATCCGAGCACCCCAGACAACGTAACCGGCGTCTGTTTGCACGTCCTTCATTTTTGTGCTCATTTCAACGGCATTTACGGCATGCGCCCTGTTCTCAGCAGGAGCAGTGGTCCAAATATCTAAAAACCGGCGTGATGGGGTAACACACAGGATTTTTAGGGCTGTGATCTACTCTGTAGGATACCATAATGATGGACACGTTTGTCCAAACCTGTAGAAGACACAATCCCAAGAGTGAATCCTCAGGTGGACTGTGGACTTCGGGTGACAGTGATGTCAGTATATTGTACCTTGTCTGTCACTCTGGGGTGGGATGTGGCCAGTGGGGGAGGCCGGGCCTGGAGGGGTCACTGAGGAGGCATAGGAATGCTGGACTTTCTGCTCAAGTGTGCTGTGCACCTAAAAATGCTCCAAAAATTAAAGTCTATTATTCTTTAGATAATAAAAAATATTATCTCCCATAGCCCCTGCTATGCTGGACAGGATCACGTCAGTAGCTGGTCGTGGGGGCGTCTGGGAGGCCCTGCCGAAGAGTCAGGTGCGAGGGCTTATTTCGCGGCGAGTCACCGAACGGGGGAAGTATGTCAACATTTCATCACCAGCAGCCTGTCCTCACCACCTGCCGACACTCTGTGGGGTGTTTACTCATGACTGTGTGTCCTCTGCCAGGGGAGCAGAAGCGCCACAGGGGCGGTCATACTTGCGACTCTGACCTGGCCCCAAGCTACACAGCGAGGGAATGCACGGTGGAGACAAAGCGAGCAGGCCATGGGGCAGAGACCTAACTCCAGCATGCCACGGACCACATGACGGGAGCATGACAGGGGCAGGAAAGGGGGGCAGCGAGTTAAAATTCTACTTCGGGTTTCCCTCTCCTCCCAGCCCTCCAGGTCTCTGGCTCGTTAATAGCACTGCTGCTAACGTGGCCAGTGAGCTGGGCCTATGACCCCTGGCCGGTGCTTCCAAAACAGCCGGGCACCCACACCGGCGCCGTCAAGGGCCCTGTGGCCCCGTGGCCAGTGCCGCATGCAGCCCTGGCATTGTGCCGCTCTGTGCCTCTTCTGTGGTTCAGGCAGGTGAAGTCAGACAGATGTGCTGGCGTTCAGACCCCAGCTCTGCTCCTTCCCAGCGGCACGGCCACCCCACTTCCTCATCCAACACAGGGAGCTATGTCCCACCGCGGCCGCGAGGGTGGTGAGCACACGGGCTGGTGGTGGCCCGGTGTCAGGGAGTGAGGCCAGCCATCCTGCTGGGGAACGCATGCTCCACGCCTCGCCTGGGTACACACCTGCACCGAGTAATGTCCGTAAGGCTGGGGCTTGCTGCGGTCACCAGAGAACGTGTCGTAAATGCCGCGGGTGCCCATGGATTTTGCCAGGTATGCCTCAATGCCACTTTTGAAAGAGTAGGTGTCTGGTGCCAGACCACTCCCCTAGAACAGAACACAGATGACAGTCCCTCAGGAGAACTGCTGAAGCAGGCCCATCGCCCCCCCCCCCACGGGGGGGCTCAGTTTCCCCATCTGCCCCGGGAGTCCCCCACCCCGGCTGCCCCAGGACTGTGCAGGAAGGCAGGCAAGCCCCGGCCAGGTGAGGGAGTACCTGATGAGCCGTGGGGGGCACCTTGTTGGTCACCCGACACATGAGGCCCTCAGAATGAAAGCGGCTGCAGGCTTTCTCCTCCAGCTTTGTGTATGGGTTGCCCTTCACCCCATAATTTCCAGGGCCTGGATAGTAGTTCTGTGGGGGGCGGGGAGGGACATAAAGGTCATCAGTCCCTCTCCTTATGCAGAGAGTGTCTGAGGAAGAGAAGCCCCTAGGAGGGGAATGGGATATTCAGGGCCCCTGTTAACTGACCCCCAACACACAACATGGTTGGTCTCAACACAGCTCCACCATTGCTCAAACCTTCAGTCCCACATCAGACTCTTCCCTGGGGCCCCACTGGCCTGTCCAACTTATTTCATACTGCTCCCTTCCTACATCCCACCCTCCAGCCAAACTGGGTTCCTTGCCTATCGCCCAATATGTACCATTCTGCCAACCTCCTTGTCTGTGTTTGCTTGTGCTGTTAACACCACCCAAAATGCCCTACCTGCCTTCTTTGCCTTGGAAAATGCTAATTCTGGGGCACCTGGGTGAGACTCAGTCGGTTGAGCGTCCGACTCCTGATTTTGGCTCAGGTCATGATCTCCTGGTTGGGAGATGGAGCCCCAGGCAGGGCTCCTCGCTCAGCAGGGAGCCTGCTTCCCCTCTCCCACTACCTCTGCCCCTTCCCCCCTCACAGGTGTGTGCACAGGTGCCCCCCCAGTAAATAAATCTTTAAAAAAAGAAAAAAAAAGTCTAATTCTGCAAAGCCAGCGCAAATGTCATCTCTCCTGGGAATGAAGCCTTCCTTCCCTATCACCCCAGACAGTCACTGGCTTTGGTGGTCTTAAAAATGCCATCTGTTACACCCATTTTATAGCCCTGCATTTGCATGAATAGAGTTCTGACTGTGCTACGAACATGCTGTGACCTGGAAGGATGTGGAGTCCTGGGTTTGAATCCTGGCTCTGCTGCTGCATAGCTGAGTGACCTTGGGCATACCACTTAGTCCTTCTAAGCCTCATGGCCCACAACTGTAACATCGAGATAGTAATATTTTCCTTCCAAGGTAATGAGGAGAAAATTAAATAATGTCCATAAAACCTCCTGTGTAGTGCTCAGCCCATACTGGGCACCAACTCTTAAGTCAGGGTGGGATGCCTGTCTTGGGGGTCAGGAGGAGAGACTGAGGAGGTAGGAGAGATGGAGTATTTGGGGGTTCCACTGCCAGGGTTGGAAGTATGGTCTCTGTAGGTGGAGTGAGGGGGGTGGGTGGGTTGGTGTGGGGAGGTAGTCCTCGGATAGAGACCTGGAGCAAGTCAGCTGCTGCACTGCATCTCTCGGCCACACGAGGCCGCTGCCGCCCCACAGATGGCTCAGCCCTGCCCATCTCCGGCAGGAACCAGCCCTAGGGAGGCAGCCCTACAGGGCAGGATGGAGGGGGCAGGGAGCCCTGCTGGGGGAGTCGGGCCACTATGGCATCAGATCTATTTGCCCTCAGAGGACAGGATGCCACGTTGCCTTCTTCCAGGGCCCCGGGGTTTCCAGGTGTGCTCAGAAGAAGAGCCCCAGGGAGGAGGCTGGGTCCCTGCGCTGTCTCTCTCTCTCAAATAAATAAAGATCTTTTTAAAAAAAGAAGTGCGGTTACAACAGAGAGTGACCGCTGTGCCTGGAGTCCATGGACTGTGCCGAGCCCAGAGCTCTGGGCTCAGCTCTTCCTTCAACCCTTCAGTTTTAAAGGTGGAGCCCACACCTGGGCTCATGTGAAAGTCCGTGATTTTTTCTTTTTTTTTTTTTTTTTAAGATTTTATTTATTTATTTGACAGAGAGGGGGGAGAGAGAGAGAGCACAAGCAGGGGGAGGGGGAGAGGCAGAGGGAGAGGGAGAAGCAAGCTTCCCACCGAGCAGGGAGCCCGATGCAGGGCTCGATCCCAGGAGCCTTGGGATCATGACCTGAGCCAAAGACAGACGCTTAACAAACTGAGCCACCCAGGTGCCCTGAAAGTCCGTGATCTTAACAGGAATGTTCGGCTGTCAGCGCTTCGGGGATCCAGGCAGGAGTGATTAATTCTGGGGGAGGTGTGTGGGAATGTAGGAATTGGCACAGATTTTTTTTTTTTTAAGCTGGACCAGTGGAGGGGTCAGCACTCTGCACAGGTGGCATTCTGTAGCCCAGAGGAGGCCATCAGGCTCCCAGCCCAGGTCTCACAGCAAGAAGACAGAAAATAGGCCTTGGACATGAGCTCCCCGGGGATTGCTTTCTCCACCCACCGGGGCAGGGCCACCTCCTTGAGCTTGCAGTCCAGCCCTGAGCCCAGGAGAGCGGCTCGGAGAAATCCCGCAGGGCCCGAGGGAGGTTACTGCAGGAGTAGATAGGGGGACAAAGTGGGAGAAGAGCCAGCTGGAACGGAGGGCAGGTCGTGGGACCTTTCTCCCTACTCAGCGAACACTCACAGATGCCCCGGGGCTGGGGGCTGGGTGCTGGGGACACGGGAAGGAAGCATCAAGGCTTGTTCCTCTGCCACCACCTGGGCTGGGTTCCGATCCAGACTGTCCTCCAGGGGCCATCAAGGAACAAAACCCCAGTGAGCCCACCTATGTGTACAGTGCAGTGCTTACGTGTGGGCGCCCTTGGATCCAAACCCTCCCGCTTGTGCCACTCATAGCTCTGTGACCCTGGGCAGTTGCTTAAGCTCTCTGTGCTTGTTTTCTCAGCTGTAAAGCAGGGATAATGACAGTGCCTACTTCACAGGGTCGTTGGGAGGATTAGGTTGATCGGTGCACTCAAGTGCTTAGGACAGCACCGGGCACATGGCAAGCGCTGCCTCAAGCGTCAATTGTTATTACTTTAGATTTGAAGGTAATGACTCAGTTTGAAATGCCTTGGGGCAACCCTTCTCCCTACCTGCAGGGAGAGCTTCTGTGCCTGAAGATGCAAAGAGTAATTTCCAGGCTTCACAGTGGTAAGGTGGAGAGAAAGGGCCTGGCTTTGGGGATGGACATTCCCTGCTTGCCTGAGGCAAAAGGCTTATCCTCTCTGAGCCTCCAGGGCCTCACCTGGAGTGCTTGCAAACACTTAGAATGTTTTGGGACACCACGTACTTAGTAGGCATGTGTGCACTTATTCAGTCCACAAATACTGTGTGCCCACTGTGTGCCAGGCACTGCTAAGACCTGGCGGTCAGGGGCTGATGTCCGGTGGGGCAGAAACACTAGACACACAACCATGATCGGGACTCCTAGGAAAGGGAGATGTCTGTCACCTAGTGGGGGTCAGGCAGGCTTCGTGGAGGAGGTGACCTTGGAGCTGACAGCTGAGGGTTGACCAAGGGTCAGCTCGAGGGGAGGGCGGGAGGGGGGAGGGAGAGGAAGGGCATTTCTGGCAGAGGGAATGGCAGGAAGAAAGCCCCAGTTAAAAGAACTTGGCCCATTTGAGGAGCTGGAAGGAGACCAAGAGCATCCAGTGCAGAGAGCAGCAGGGCCGCGGACGAGGGACACTCAGTAAACCGCAGCGTGCGCACTGCTCCAGGAGGCTGTGACTTCTGCCTTCTCCCTCGTGCCCTTAGTGAGCCTGAACCCCTCTCTGTTCTCCCCACATGGGATGACCGCCCCCACCCACACGGATGCCACCCCACCCCTCACACCAACACCTCCCATCTGGATGCCTCCAAGCCTTACCCCCAGGAGCCGGCCTTGCCCCTGCCCAAACCCTCCACTGTCCTCCTACAGCGCTTGCAGTCAATCCCGAAGCCCCCACCTTGCTGCAGGGTCCTGCCCTCTGGTCCTCACTCCTCTGCCATCTCTCCTCCTTCCGCCCGCGCCCCTCCCTCCAGCACACTGGCCTCCTGCCCGCTGGTTCAACTCCGGGCCTGCACCTGCTGTTCCTGCTGCCTAGAACACTTTCCCACAGCTACCGTGAATCTCCAGGGCTCACCTCCTGCAGGTTTTGCTCAAATGTCACCTCCTCCCAGAGGTCTTCCCTGACCACCCTGTGAATTGCTCCTCCATCACTCTGTATCCCTTTCCCGTCTCATTTTTCCTCACAGTCCTGATCATAATGGATTTGCTTCTCTGTACCATTGTTTCTTCCGCAAGGGCTCCAGTTCCATTAGGGGAGGGGCCTTGTCTTCACCACTGCTCGGTCCCTAAGCCCCAGAACAGTGCATGGCACTTAGTGGGCGCTCAGCCATTATTTGCTGGCTAGACAGCTGGACATATAGATGGATGCATTTGTTGAGCACCTGATGTATGCTGGACTCTTTTCTGGGGACTCGGAGATGAACGAGACCCATCCCTGCCAGTAGGGGATGGGTCTCCTGGGCTGGTGGGGGAGACAGGCACGGGGATATATGACGGCCCCTGGGCTCGAGGCTGTGGTACTGGCAGGCAGAAGGCAGAGGGGTTTGGGGGACCCAGAGGAAAGCTTGGCTAGCCTGGGGAGGAGATGGCACAAGGAGGGGCGCGTCCAGCACCAGCCAGGCTGCACGCTCTGCAGATGGAGGGGAGGGTGGGAGGGCCCCTCCCCAGTACATGAGGACACCTACCCCAATGAGTCCTCGGAAACGAATCTCCCCCGAGCTGAGCAGCCCCCGGGTGCTGCAGGGCTTCTCCTTCAGCAGTTCTAAGAAGTCTTTGAGGTTGTAGGAGCCGGGCCCCAGCTTCTCCTTCTGCCCCAAGAGAAGAAAGCAGAGGGTGACAACCTGCAACTTGGGAATGTCCACCCAGGAAGGAGTCTGGAGGGTGGTGGCATTCCCTAAGGGAGGAGCTCTGCCGGGCCTGGGAGGACTCACCTGCAGCTGCTTCTCTTTCATGATGGCCTGGTACTGGAAGTGGGGCAGCTGGGTCAGCCGGACGGCTTCCTCGGTCCTGGCCCAGCCTGTGCCCACCTCCTTTTTGAGCTTCTTCTTGCTAAAGCAGGTCTCCTTGGAGCTGTAGGTCCCAGGTCCTATGTGGGACTGAGTCACAGCACAGTCACACCCACCCAGGCTGCCCACAGAGCGACTTCCTCCTCAGGCCCCCACCGTGAGCTTGGGGCGGACAGGCTGGACCCCACTGCAGCCCCTACCCCTAGTCCCGAGCCCGGCACCGAGGGGTAGGGCACTCAAGGTACCATCACAACATCCTCCGTCATTGATCCCCTTACACTCCCTTGCAACAGGGAGGGGTAGCGCCTCATTGGTAGCTCACAGCCAGTTCTTTCGGAGAGGAAAGGGCCCCCAGGGCTCTGCAGCCCCAGCCCATGCTGTCCTCACCACAGTTCTGCATTTATCAACACATCTAAGGCCCCGGCTCTGAGCCAAGCTCTGTGCTCCCAACTCCCAACTGGGGGCTTGGGGAGGTGTTAAGGCACAACTGTTGCACAACTCAGCTCCTCCCTGCAGCGAGGGGGGGTGTCGGGTTATGGCAGGGAAGTTGCACAAACTCACCAGGTCCACAGAATGAAGCCGGGAGTATGGGGCCTCCGTGAAGGTGCTGAATTTCTTCTGGTTGGGGTAAACAGCAGAGACGTCAAACCTAGGGAGGGACAGAGGCCCAGTGAGAGCCCGAAGCCCCGCACCCGGTCCTGGTGTGGGCACTTCCGGGGGGTGGTGGTGTTGGCTTCCCAGAGGAGCTGACCGGTGGAACAGGAGCAGGGCTGCTCGGACCCCAGGGTCTCTGTCCTTCCTGCTTCTCTCTCGCTGGACGCCACCCTTGCCTGGTCCCCTCCCCTCTGCTGGGGGCCTTTACTCAAAAGTCACCTCCTCACACCACCCCCCCAAGCTCCTCCTCCCAGCTTGCTTCCTCTCCATAGCCCTATCACTACCCAACATTTTACCTGTTTTTCTTTTTGGTTTATTATCTACTCCAACCACCCCTCCTCCCGAGAATTACAAACTCCGGAGTACAGGCTTTTGCTGTTTGTTCACTGTTGGGTCCGCAGATGCTAGAACTGTGCCCGGCACAGAGTAGGTGGTACGCGTAGACGGTGTAAATGTCCGGATGAAGGACCCGGGACTGAAATCCTGCCCACCACTCTTCCGCGGACTGACCTCCCACCGGCCGGGCCGCCGAGCCTCTCTGCGCCTGGCCCATAGGAGGTGCTCTCGAAATGCTTTCCAATCACTTAAGGATGGTGAACGAACCCCGGGCCGAGAAGTGCGGCAGGTGTGACCCGAAGAGAAAGGCGCCCCCCCCCCCCTGCCAGGCCCCCTCCCGTCGCTCCCTCCTCCCCCAGGCTCCAGCCGCGCCTCGGGGCAGGGGGGGGGGCCCACCTGTGGCTCTGCACCCCGAAGGGCGCCCCGCTGAACCACTTGGTACCCATGGCCCCACCGCCCCCAGGCGAGGTCGTCGTCGGGACTGGCGCCGCGGGACTCCTCGGGCTGAGGCCGGGGTTCACCGCTGCCGTGGCAACCCCGCCTTGTGACCTGTGATTCGCCCGAGATCTGTGCGCGGCTGTGCCCACGGGGCGCCCCCTGCCTTTCTGCTTCCGCTCTGCGCATTTCCCCCGCCACCCTGCCGGAGATCCTCGGCTGAGCCCTGCAGGTTTAATGGCCCCTCACGGTGGTTAGTATGGATGCCATGTGGTCGCGATTCAGAGGCATTTGTGGAGGAGCCCTTTCTGATGGCTTGCTGTATTCCAGCGCGCGGCGCGGAGCCTGGTAGAGGGCGGCGCCTGGTAGAGCGCGGCTCCGAAATGCCTCGTACAGTTAACGCCCGTGGGGACCCCGGGTCCCACAGAGAGGGCTCAGCTCGAGCAAAGAGGGCATCCCCGTTCCTTCTCCACTTCGGGGAGGCAAGGAGGAGAAAGTGGGAGCCAGCAAGGAGAGCCAGAGTGTGGAGGGCTGCAGAGAGGGAGGGAAGGCTTGCAGGGGTGGAGGCTGGGCTCATCTGTTCCCCATAGACCCCAGACGCCCACTCTGGGCAGACGCTGTATAGGATGCCTGGTCTTGGCCTTGAGAGTCTAGTGGGGGAAAGAGTGACCACACAATGTGGCCAGGCCTATGAGAGAAGGAGGCCTCTGATCCAGCCTGTAGGTAGGTCATAGAGGGCTTCCTGGAGGAGAATTCCAAACTCATCTTTAAGTGTGTGTATGAAGTGCTAGGTAAAGAACGGACTTGAGTCCCCAACAGGGTATTGTCAGCTCTCTTCCCTCCTCTTCCTTTATCCCTTGATCAGTGCCCCTTGGTCATGCTACTTCTAATATCATCTCTCATGATTACTTTTGATCCTCCCAGTTCTTAGGCTGAGGCACAGCAGAGAGTCACACTCCATTTGATGATGACAGAACAGAAGCCAGAGAGAAACAGGACTTGCCTGGGGTCCTACATGCAGTCCGTGGTGGAGCCGGGCTCCCGGGACAGTGTGTCTCCTTACAGGGTCCACCTAGTACCCTTCTGACATCCCAATTTAGCACTAAAATAGGAAGTCCTGATGCCTAGCGTAGTTGTGGGCTGGCCTCTCAGGCCCCAGGCCAGGTAGGCACATGGCCATGTCTAGCACAGTGCCCACCCCGCACCACTGAGCTGAGGAGCAAACATGTCAGGCCTGGGGACACACACCCTTGGTCATCTAAGCACAGGCCCTGCCCCTTCCCAGTTGTGCAGATGTGGGCAATTCATTTCCTTTTCTGATTCTCCACTTTCTTACCTGTAAAAGGAAGCTAATAATCTGTCTCTCCAGACTGCTAGCAGGATTAAATTAGCAGGAGCTAATTTAAGTATGTTCTTGGCACATAGCAGAATCTCAATAAGAGGCCATTCCCAGCCCTTGGAAGGGCCCCTAGCAAAGGTCCAGAGGCAGAAACTGTGTCTCACCCACTCCTGGTACTGTACCTGGCACACAGTCAATGCTTAGTAAATATTTGTTGAAGGACGAGTGAACAAATAAAGGAATTAATCTAGAGTAACTTCCCAGTGACGCAGAAATCCTCAAAGAGAGTCATGTCTGAATCCTGGTTCTGCTGCTTTCTAGCTGGCGGCCTTGGGTATGTGACCCTGATCAGTGTTCAATTTCCTCATCTGTGACATGGACATTGACTGCTGCCTCTTGGAGGAGCTATTTGGAGGTGTCCGTGAAGTGGGGTTGTGTCCACTAGCAAGTCCTGTACACGGGAGAAGCCCTGTGACCAGCCCCGCGTCTGTCAGCGTGGCTAGAACCTGCCTGAGGCTGCATTGCAGCTTCGCTCCCGGCCTGAGCCCCTTGGCTCCAGGACTCGTGGAGGACTGACCACAGAGTCTAGGCCGAGGTCTGTTGGGCTGGGAATCCGGGCTGCCAGGCAGGCCAGAGCAGGTACAGGCAGGGGTGAGTCAGCTCGGCAGCAAGGCAGCCCGCCCACCCACGGCAGCCCAAAGCTTCCCCATCATAGCAACGCACTAATCCTAGGAACCAGCTCATTCTCTCTTGGAACCCCCTCCCATCCCATTACACAGAAGAAAAAACCAAGGCTCAGAGAGGGAGAGTAGTTTGCCCTGGTCACATCTAGTGAGATGTAGGGTGACATGGCGGATATGGGACTCATCATTAGGTGTGGGAGCTCCCTGGCTGCAAGAGGTTCTAACCATCCGGACTGTGGAGCCAGCAGTTAGGTCAGCAGAATCAAGTCAAGATCCTCGGGATTCAGGCCTCCGTGATGGTGCTGTCCCCGCTGCCTTCAGTGCTCATCCCCTCCATCTCTGGCCCATGCTCTGTACATTTCAGCTGTATGGCGCTGCCCTGCCCCTTAGGCACCCCTTGTGCTGCAAACCTCTGGCCTTTCTCTGTGCCCTTCCTGCCGCTGAAATGCACCCACAACCTACACCTTCCATCCAATTCCTACTCGCCTTCTCAGAGGCAGATCAAAAGCCAAACCCACCCATTAGGATGGCCATTACAAAACACAAAACGAAACAGAAAATAACAAGTGTTGGCAAAGATGTAGAGACCTTGGAACCTTTGTGCACTGTTGGTGGGCATGTAAAATGATATAGCTCTTATGGAAACCAGTATAAGAGTTCGTCAAAAAAATTAAACATAGAATTGATCTGAGCAAGCAATTCCACTTCTGGGTGTATTGCCAAAAAGAACTGAAAGCAGGGACTCAAACAGGTATTTGTATACCCTTGTCCATGGCAGCCTTGTTTCCCATGGCCAAGGTGCAAACAACCTTGGATGAATGGATAAACACAATGTGGTATATACATACATATGATGAAATATTATTCCCTTTAAAAAGGAAGGAAGTTCTGACAGGCTACAACATGGATGAACCTTGAGGACCATTAGGCTAAGTGAAATAAGCCAGACACAAATGGACAAATATTATATTATTCTACTTATATGAGGTCACTGAAGTACTCAAATTCAGAGAGAAATTCAAATTCAGAAAGTGGAACGGTGGTTACCAGTGGCTTGAGGAAGGAAGGAATGGGGCGTTACTGTTTAATTGGTACAGAGTTTCACTGTGGGGGAGATGAAACAATGGGAATATTCTTTTTTTTTAAGATTTTATTTATATATTTGAGAGAGAGGGGACAAGCAGGGAGGAGGGGCAAAGGGAGAGAGAGAAGCAGGCTCCCTGCCGAGCAGGGAGCCCCATGTGGGACTTGATCCCAGGACCCCAGGATCATGACCCAAACCGAAGGCAGACGCTTAACCGACTGAGCCCCCCAGGCGCCCCAACAATGGGAATATTCTTAATGCTACTGACTATACACTTAAAAATGGTTCAAGTGGTCAGTTTTATGTTAAGTATGTGTTGCTGCAATAAAAAGAGGGGGAAAAAGCCAAGCACTCTGGGAATCTATCCTTGATGCCCCCAAGAAGGTCAGAGCCCAAGTGTCATCTCATGATCACTAGGAATTTATAGCAATAATTTTTTTATTAAAAATTATTAAATTTTATATTGTAAAATCACAGGTGAAACCTAACACCAGAATGATATTTTTAACTTACCTTTTTATTGCTCAAGTCAATTTTTTTTCCAGGTTTACTAATTGGCTCTATTTCCACTTTTGAAAATCCTGGCCTATTTGTTGAGAAGATGAAGGAACAGCGTCTCAGGAGCCCTGCCCAGGTGGAATGAGGGGTGGGAGAGTCTCAGAAGCTCAGACTTGCTACACAGCCCAAGCACTGGAGGACTAGCAGCCTTGCAGCTGGGAGCATAGCCTAGCAGCTGGGAGCATAGCCTAGCATTCTCGAGGGCAGGGAACCAGTGCTAGTCCTGGGGGAAGACTGATAAGAGAAAGAAAACTGGACCACAGGTGGTGTACAGGATAGAGTGGGAACCAAGGGGGAGCAGTGGAGCTGATAGGTACCCAGAGTGACATTCACCAGGTTTACCCTGGATGTCTACCTTGGGGGAGAGAATGTGACCCTCATGTCGCAGATGAGGAAAGTATGCAAGTGTGAAATTATGAAGCCGTTCATAATTATGAAGGTCAGAGGTTATTAGGGATGGAGAACCAGGATTAGAACCAGCACCTGGAGCCCCAGAGTGTTTCCACAGTGGCCAGCTGCAGGACAGAGAGAAGTGGGGAAGCCTGATAAATCATGGCCTAAGGAGGCTCAGAGAGAAGTGGCAGGCTCCCTTTGGGGGAAGGAGAACACAGGAACTTCGGAGACGATGGGAGAAGCAGCAAGAATGAGGGGGCTTCCCCAGGCAGCTGGAAGGACCAGCCCTCACCCTCCTAGTCACTAGCGAGCTCACACAGAGAGCGTGGAGAAGTGCCCACGGAGAAAGGGCCTGGCTGGGGTTCAGGCAACTGGGCTCTGGGAGGCTTGGGCACAGCTTCCGTCCTGTGACCTGGGCTAGTCCTTTCCTCCTGAGCCTGTTTCTGCGTCTGCTGGGCAGAGAGAGTCAAAACAGGCCTTTTGCCATGCACCGTGTTTTGCGCGCCCTGCACTTGGCAATGCACCTGTTTTTCAGGCACACCTGGTTGTGCAATGCGGGCGTCTTAAGAGCCGCTGAGCAGCGAAAGCCGACACACCCACAGGGCGCTCCGGGAGCCGACGCTCAGACCCTCCCACCAGAGGGAGGTGCCCAGGCACCCGGAGGCGGCGGGACCCTGGGCTTCCGCGCGCGCGCGCGCGCTGCACCTCGCCTTCCGCGCCGGGCTCGATCCAGGGCGTCCCAGCTACGTCCCGCCACCCCCACCCCCGCAGTCGCCGGGGCAGGGGCGAGGCCCAGGGAGCAGCGGGGCTGCCATGGCGGAGCCAGAGGCCACGGCCGAGGACCTGGACGCCCTCATCGACGACCTGGACTACCTGCCGGGCCACTTCCACCTGGAGATGCAGCTGAACTTCGAGCCGCGCTCGCCGGCCTCGCTCCGCGCCCGGGACCTGAAGCTGCAGCGGGACGGCTTGCGGCAAGAGCTCAAGCTGGCGGCCGCCCCGCAGCGCCCCGCCGTGCGCCACCTCCTAGGCACCTTCGCCTTCTACCTGGACGAACTGGACGAGGCCCGCGAGCTCTTCCTCGAGGTGGCCCGCGAGGACCCGGGCAACCTCAACGCCTGGGCCAACCTGGCGCACGTGTACGGGCGGCTGGGCCAGGAGGAAGAGGAGGAGGCGAGCGCCGGGCGGCTGGCTGGCCTCATGGGCCTGGCGGCGGAGCGCGAGGCGCCGGGGGACCCCCAACGCCGGGCGGCGCGCTGCCTGGCCGAGCAAGGCTATGCGCACGGCTTCGACGTGGGCTGCGCCAGCCCGGAGGAGCGGGCACAGGTGCTGGCCGCCGGCATCGCGCTCTACGACAAGGCGCTGGGCTACGGGCAGCAGGTGGGTGACCCGTCCCCAGGTCGCGAGGGCTGGGGGTCGTGGCCCCCAACGTCTGCAGGGACGTCCCCGCGGATTCTCTCCAAACCCCGGCCCTTTGGCTTCTGGGACACCTTTCCAGGGCGCCTCTCCCAGACCAGGCCTGTAGCTTTTCTCTGCAAGGGCGTGGACCTGCTTCCTAGCGGGACAGTCTGCCTAGGTTTCTTTTCTGGCAACGCTGCAAAATCCGCGTTGGCCAGCTCATCCTTCTTGTCTTGCTTCTCTCAGCAAGCACCTGTCCATGCACCTGTGCACATCGCCTAAGTCAATGGCACAACCAACCCCACAACCCAACTTGGGCAGCATTCTTACCTCCTCTCTCCTCCCCCTCACACCACCTTCCCCATCCATTTAGACCCCAGATCCCTGTGCATTCGGCCTGTCCATATCTCTGAGATCTAGCCACTCCTTCCCAGCCTCCCTCTGCCAGCCCAACCTCCATCATTTCCTGCCTGACTAGTGTAGTTGCCATCATCCTGCCTGGGTCCCTGCCCTCCTGCCTGACCCTTCTGCCTGGTCCTCCACCCTGCTGCCAGCATCATGTTGCTCAGTCTTATTGGCCACGACCCTGAGCTGCTTACACCCCTGGTAACTCCCCACTGCCTGGCAGATAAGTCCAAGGCTCTCTGGTGGGCACCTGAGACTCTCCATGCTCTTCCTCTCTGCTCTCTCTCTGCCAAGTACCCCCTTCCAGCCATGCTTTTGCCACAGCCTGCTTCCCTGTGTCCCCCCAGTGGGCAAGTCTCCTTACAGCTCACCTTGCCACTCTCTTGGCCTCTTTCTATGATGCCCTTCTGCTCCACCTTTGACTGGGAGGTTCTCCCCAGTCTTGGGTTTGTCTCAGACATCCCCTCCTCCGGAAAGCCTCCTCTGAATTCTGCAGGCTGGGTCAGGTGCCTGCCCTGGGCTCCCACAGCACTGCTCATACTGTCCGTTCACAAATCTGTCTCCTTAATTCAGCCTTGAGGTCTTTGAGAGTGGGGATAACATGTCTGGTTTATCGCTGCAAACTCTATACTGGGCACTGTGCCTGGCACACAGTGGCGCTCAATAAATGTATCTTAAATACGTGTATGGGCAGAATAGGGCCTGGCACTGAGTAGAAAAACACCAAGTATATTAGTTGCCTATAGCTGCATTAACAGACACCCTCCAAAACTTAGCAGCATTTATTATCTCGTAGTTTTTGTGGATCAAGAATCCAGGCATGGCTCAGCTGGATGCCTCTGGGCTGTGTTCTCATCGGAAGCCTTGCTCAGCTGGGGGAGGACCTGCTTCCAAGCTCACTCACATGGCTATGGACAGGATTCAGTTCCTCACTGGCTGTTGGCCAGAAGCCCCCCTCAGGTCCTTTGCCACATGGGCATCCCATCACTTTTGCTATATTCTGTTCACTAGACGTGAGTCACTAGGTCTAGCTCACACTCAAAGGGACGGGACTACACAAGGACATGAATACCAGGGTATGGGGGTCACTGGGAGCCATCTCAAAGGTTACCTGCATCGGATGACAGAGGGCATTATTCTCCTGTTACAGAGAAGGAAACCACAGTTCAGAGAGGTACGGTGACTCTTCCGTGAAGGCAGGTTTAGCTGATAACCATGATGTTTTATAATGGCTTAGATTCGTGATATTTAAATAACAACAAGCCTTCATACAGGGCTTCAATCATAAAACCTCTGTACACTCCCTTGGAGCCTTTCCCCACCCAAAGCCTTTTCCACCTTCAGAGAGGAAATGTGGAGTCCAGACCTCAGGGAATGCGGGGTGGAGGGCACAGACTTGAGTTCAAGAGAGCATCGCAGGGTAGAGGTTAAGACGGGAGACTCTGGGTCAGACAGTCCAGGTCCAAATCCCAACCCCCTCCCCCCACACTCTCTCACCTGCAGTCCATCCTCAGCATCACAGTGCTTGCATTTCCCTCCCTGTAAAATGGGGATAATAATGGTACCTACGTCCTGGGCTCCCTCCGCTGTAAGAGGGGGGCATTCTCAGTTGGTTGATGTCATAATGAAGAGCTCATATTTGGAAAGCACTTGGAAAAGAGTGTGCAAAGAGCCAGCAAATCGGACACAACGCCCACCTCACCTGGGCTGGTAGAGCCTCCACTGCCTCGGTGGAGGGGGGGGGGGGGGTAGCTGTGGCCATCCCACAGGGCCCACAGGGACCCAGGTGTTCTGTTTTAAAGCCTGAGCCCGAGGCCCTGAATGCCTGCTGCCCTCAGCAGGAGGCATGGACAGCATAGTGTGTATTGAGTGTGGTCCCAGCAGCAGAGCAGGGCCTAAGGGGTCCTGAGCTAGGAGCCAGGAGACCTCCTGGGCCTTCCCTTCTGGGCTGTGGTTTCCCACCCTGTGAAATGGGGGCAGAGAGGGGAATGGTCCACAAGGTCCCTTCCTGCTCTCGGGGGAAGGCTACCTGGAGGAGGTGAGCGTGGAGGCAGAGGTTTGGGCATAGGGATCAAACAGAGTCCAGCATCTCTCTTCCTGCCATCGCCGCTGGTCAGCCTAGCCATGGTGGGGGCCAACCCCCACCCAACCCCCACTGTGAGTGGCCTCCCAGAGGACAGTGTCAAGCAGGGTACTGCCCAGGTCTTCAGGGAAGGAACTGACTGCTTCAGGTGTGAGGTGGCCCAGCACCAGACTCCGTGCTATCCTTGAGTCTGGACAGCACAGCTGTAGTCAGCCCCCCCATCACAGGAGAAGGTTGGGGATTTGGAGCCTCCATTTTGTCACCTGAGAATTGGAAGAGATCATGCCTCTGAAGCACCTGGCCAGAGTAGATGCTCAAGAAATGGCCATATTGGGGGGTAACAGTGATGATTTCACTGTAGTTAGAGCAGAAGGCCTGGGTTCAAACACCTAGCTCTTTTATCATTTTGCTGTGTGGCTTTGGACAAGTCACTTTTCGTCTCTGGTCTTGGCATCTGCTTCATGAATGTTAACAATAGTGATCTCTGCCTCCAATCAAATCATGGGGTGAAAGTGCCCATAAACTGGCAAATTCTGGGCATGTCTGAGAGGCAGGTGCTCAGCATCTTAACATTTATTGAACACCTACTGTGTGTCAGCTCTCCAGATATTGGAGTCTGCAGTCCAGGTCCCGGGGGTAGAATGGCAGTGACGGAGTTTCAGAGAAGGGACGCTTCCTTTCAGCACAAGTGAGTGACAGAAGCTTCCGGAAGGAGCAGGAGTGTACTGGCAGGAATGAGGTGAGGGCACTCCCAGCAGGGGCGTGGTGTGTGCGAAGGTCCTGCGGTGAGGGCCTGCAGAGCCGTCAGGTGTTAGTGACAGCTGAGTGGCTTGGAACGAGGGCAGGCTGGCTGGGGAACTGCTGACTTGATCTCTGAAATCTGCTTCCTGCCCTCCTCTTTAGCTGCTTCTGACTTCCCAGCAACTGGAAACCACTTCTGCTCCTCCCAGCATGCTGGGCTGTTTCATACCTCCCTGCCTAGCAAGTAGACTCCATCCATCAAAACCCCGCGCAGATGTCACCTCCGCCTTGAAGCCTTCCTTCACACAACACGCAACTTCACACAATAATACTTATACGAATGTCTTCCAAACACGATCTGAGTCCCCACAAGAACCTTCTGATCCCATGTCACAGATGCGGGAACTGAGGCACAGCTGGGCTCGGTAACTTGCCCAGGGTCACAGAGCTAGTAAGTGGCAGTCGAATCCACCCGACTCTGACCTCAAAGCCTTTGCTCGTTCTGGGGAGGTCAGAGAAGTGGGGGCGCACTAAGTGCAGATGGCTGCACGGACCACGTCCTAGAAACTAGGGCAGAGGAAGTGTCAGGAGAGAGGAGGTGGGTTGCCATGCATGTGTGGAAGGGGGAGGGTGGGAAAGAGGGGAGCAGAGATGACGTCAGAGTCAGGGCCAGGGCAGGAGGAGGTGGGACCCCTGCTGAGAGGGTCTGGCCCACGGGGGCCCAGCGGGGGATAGGCGGCTGGTGGTCTGGCCCACCCTGTGCTGTAGCTGCAAGAGATTTTTCCAGCCTCACAGGGCTGGCACTGTCTCAGGCACGGAGGAGCCTCTGGTGCTCAAAGGATAAAGAGCGGCTGAAGAACCAGTGCTCATCTGCCAACTAAAATGACAAGAGAAAACCTTATAAAATTAATAATTCAGCCCAGAATCCAAAAATAAGCCCAGTGTGTGTGTGCGTGTGCGTGTGCGTGTGTGTGTTGGGGGGGAATGTTTGTGACTTCTGTTCTCAGCTTTGCACTCCCTCCTGTTTTTCTTTAAGTCACAACAACGTGAGGTCAGAAGTTGCTCTGACCTGTCAGTTCTGCCCTCCTGCCAGCAACCCCGTCGTGCGGGCGCGGGCGCGGGCGCGCACACAGTCATGGGTGGATTCTTGGTGACAAATCTCAAAGCGGGGGCGAGGGGGTGCTAGGAGCTTTGGGGGGTAGACAGACTGGGTTAAAATTCTGTCTCCATCACAGGTGGTACAGGTAAGTCACTTTACCTCCCTGAGCCTCTGTTTCCTCATCTGCCGAATGGGATTCTAAGGCCCATCTCCCTGGGTGGCCATGAGGACGGAGAGAAGTCAGAAGGCTGCAGGCAGGATGCACGTCCTGTCAGAGCCCAACCTTCTCCCTGCGCCTGGGCCTCTCTCTAGCCCCCCACCACTCCGTGTCCAGCATAGGGTGGGACACCCGAGAGCTCTTTGTAACTGTTGTTAAATTTCATTTCATTGAGTCACTGGACTTTGAGTCTTCAGATCCCTATTTTTTTTTTAAATAAGGTAACTTGAACCTCTGTTTCTCTAAAAATTACCCCTGTCCCAAGCTAGCTCAGGTATTTGATTGTCTTCCCCTTTACCCAAATAATGGTGGCTGGACACACAGGTGCACTCCCGCAGGCCTTCACCCCCGCTCACGGCCCAGGGTGATAGTACGATGATGGGTGCCAGGCCCGGAGTTCAGAATTTTACATTCATTAGTGCATTTGATTGTTATTCAGACTTCACAGACACACTGCTGGTTGAGTAGTGTGATTCCCCATTATACCAAGGACCTAACAGGCTCAGGGAGGGCAGCTGCTTGCCCAAGGTGACCCAGCGTGCCACGGCCGTGCAGATCGCACCCCCAGCCGGGTGGGCAGGGAGGAAGGCAGTGCTTACAGACCTGGCAGACAGCCTCACAAGCCAGGGTGTGGACATTCCAACCAGCCACCACACCCAGCGGGGTGGGGACGTGGTAGGAAGGGCCAGGAGGGCAGAGCTGGTCAGTAGCCCCAGGGTCCCCTGCACGCACACGCGCGCGCGCACACACACACACACGCACACACACACACGACTCCACAAATCTGAGTGGTTTGATTGGGTTCAGCAAGGAAAAGAGATGGTTAACACTGGAAAGTGAGCTAGGTACTGTGCACTCAATGTACTTTTCGTAGACGATCTCATCTGGTCCTCATAGAAATGCTGGGAAACCAGAAGTGGTATTAGCCCATTCTACAGAGGAGCAAACTGAGACTACAGAAGTGTAGTGACTTGCCTAAGGGCACACAGCCAGGGGTGGCTGGCGGGAACCAAACTCAGGTCTCTTGGACTTAAAACCCAGGCTGGGGCAGCTTTCCTGGGCTCTGGCTCCAGCCTTCTGAGGGCCTTGGAGCCACTCACATTTCTGAGTTTGCTGCTGGCTTCTCTCCCTCTGTACCTAGCATGTTTGGGAAGTGGGTTTCCCCTCCTCATTGATAGAGGATCCAGCTTGCCTTTAGCATCATCTGGCCCAGCCACCTCTTTTACGGGAGAAAAGAACGTTAAGGGCACATACAGCACAGACCCATGGGAGGAGCTGAGAACATTCGGGCATCACCGTTATTACTACAGGAGGCGAGACACTTCTTCAGACCCACCCAGTCTCTACTGGCTCCAGAGCTGGGTTTGGACCCAGGACTAGACAGGGTCCTTTTTCTCTAAGGACAGTGGGATAGAAAAGTGGCTCAACATAGTCCTGCAAGTCTAGGGAACGGGTGCAATGCAAAGATGACCCACCACAGTGACATGACAGACCTAAGACCAGAAGAGGGGTGAGAATGGGGAGCTGCGGTCAATCTGCTCAAATCTTAAATTCCATGAAGACCATCCCGGGAAGCCAGGACAGGGAGGCATAGGTGACTTACTTCCATGGCATAGCATCGCTCCTTCAAATCCTCTCCACCAGTCACACTGACCACATGTGACACAGGCAGGCCAAGTGGGATCATCCCGTTTGTGGATGCAGAAGCGGAGGCCAAGGCTGGGCTGGGGGCCTTTCCAGGATCCCTGGGGGAGGCAGAGGCAGGAATGGGACTCCAATCCCAGTCCTCCATTTATCTCCGCACCCGCTGTGGCAGGAGCTGGATGGGGGGAGGGAGAACCCCAGCCCTTGCCTTTCTGGTGCGTATCCTGCAGGTGGGGTGGGGGCGGGGCTCTGTGTGCAGAGCAGGGAGGCTGCTCCGTGTCGTCACAGAGGACATTCCAGTTGTGCAGGAAGAATGTATTCCTGAGGCCTGCCACCTTGTGACTTTTATTTCTGCAGCATCAGCCTTCACAGGGTCGGCGTGATGAAGTGGAAAGAACAGGGGCGTTGGAGGGAAGCAGATGTGAACTTGAATCCTGGCAGTTCCACCCCGGGCTGTGGGGCTGGGCGGTGGCTTTTTTTTTTTTTTTTTTTTTTTTAGGCTCTGTTTCCTCACCCAGAAAAGGAGGCGGATGCATTGCATCTTCTCAGGCTGCTGCGAGGGTCCAGTCCACGGAGGCACTGAAGTGCCCAGTGGAGAGTCGATGCTCGGAAATGTTCATGCCCTTTGCTCCTTCACATCCCCCTCTCCTGGAGGAGAACTAGTCAGCTCTCAGGAAAGGAATCAGAAATGGAGAGTACAACGTCATCAGGGGCAAAGTTCAAATTGCAAGGCAATTATTTTCCTGAAGAACCAGCAAGGTCTCTCTATAGCCTATCCAGATGCATAAAGATTCCTCGCTCATTGGTATATTAAAAGATCTTCTACCGAAATCCTTGAAAATAGCCAAGCCCCACAACATTTCCTTCTTCAGGGGCCCCCCTTTTGAAGTAAGTGGAACAGTCAGGACCCACCCTTGTAGCCACCAAGTTAACACAAAGCCTGCCCTGTAATGGCCTATCCTGACCCTCCTCTTTGCCGATTCTGCCAGATCACCTACCTTTGTCACTTACCCATGCAGTGGCAGGAACCTGGGTTTTCAGGCTTTTCTGAGGATCACAATTCTGATCCTTTGGCTCATTTAAAAAAGAGATCCACCAACCAGCCCACCGTCACTCAGCTCCCCACCGTGCGCTACAGCGAGGATCTAGTGCATCAGAGGGCCTATTAAAACCCAGGTTGCTCCCCTCCCCCCCGCCCCGCCCCCTGCTGCAGAGTTCCTGATTCAGTGAGTCAAGAACTTGCATGTCTATCAAACTGCAGGTGCTGCCGCTGCTGGGCGGGGACCACACATTGAGAAACCCTAGTCTAGTCTTTAGGGGCAGGGGCTCTGGGGCTGGGCTGCTGGGGTCCCCCGCTCTGCTGCCTTCTAGCTGTGCTGCCCTGGGCCACAGTCGCCTCTTCTGTAAAACCGGGGTAATCATAGTCACGACCTCGTTACCTATAGGTAATGTTACCTATAGGTAACCCTGGGGGTTGAATGGGTTCACACATGTAAAAACTATGAGCCTGGCGCATAGTAAGTGCTCAATAAAATTTGCTATTATCAGTATAGCGACAAAAGCACCATTTCCAGGTTTCATTCTGGGCTTACACTGGCTGTGTGACTTTGAGGACATGGTCCCACCTCAGTTTTCCCATCAGTGCTAAGAGAGTAATGGTAACTCACTTTACATTCCACACAGGATGGTCTGAGGACCAAATGGAATCTGTGTGCGTCCACTCTGTAAATGGTAAGCGCTGTGCAAACACTTGCAGCTCGATGTGGTGGGAAGAACATGACCTTGAAGTCAGAGAAACCTGGCCTGAAATGTCAGGTTAAGTGGGCAAGCCTCTGCATCTTTCGAGCCTCGGGTTCCCCCTCTCTAAAATGAGGGAGATAACAGTGTGGGCCTCCGGGGAGCAGGGAAGGGTCCTGAGGACCCCTTGCCTGAGGGCTGCACCTTACTCAGTGAGTGCCAGGGTCTGAGGATTTCACTTGAGGGTCAGCGCAGGTACCTGGGCCTTGCCCAGCTCCCTCCCACCGATCTGCCATGGAGTGGCGGCCTAATGTGAGACCCCCTCCAGCCTGCAGCCTTGGCTGGCCCCCTCTCCAGACCCCGGAACTCCCAGTTCACAGGACTGTAAGGAAGACCCAGCGAGAGAAAGGGTGGTGTGCTGCCCAGAGCCATGCCGGGCAGGCCCTTGGGGAACACTCCTTTGGCAGAAGCCCTCACCGGGCCTCCTAGGCTGCCTCCAACATCTTGCCTCTGGGAGCTATCAACTCTGGAAGTGAGAGCCTTGCAGCCCTAAGAGGTTTCAGGGCAATTTTATTCTCCAGGAGAGAGGTTGAACGGCCCCTCCTTCTCCGGGAGGGGAGGGGGGAACCAGAGGCCTGTTTAATTTAATTTAACGCACGGTGGCTTGCCAGGTTGCCCCTGGTAACAACCTCAGCTGCTGCTTTAGTTACAACCAGAAGGATTTTTAAAGAGACAGCCCATTTTCGGGCCAGGATAGCCCAGCAGAGTGCATGGCATCCACCAGCTTCATCACCGGGATAGAGGATTAAAGCTCAAGCCAGGTGTGACCTCAGACTAGATCTGTTTGGGCCATTAACTCCACTCCAAATCTGCAACCCCATAAGCCCTCCTGAAAACGTCACTCTTAAGCAGAACCTGAAAGGGACTACGTTTGGGATTTGTCATAGCGATGTCACTCAGCTAGCTACTTTTCTGAAAATCTGTTTTAGCCGTCAAATTGAAGGGAACCAGGGGAGAGGAGTTACCCCTGCAATTCAGGCATACTGCCACCAGGTGGTGGTATTGCCTGCATAGTGCAAACCACAACCAGGCTCTTGAATTACTCAAGGGTACCAACGGGTTTTAAGTCCTGATACTAACTCGCGTGTTACTGGGTAAGTTGCTTCACCTCTGTGGTCTCAGTATCCTCAGAGAAAGAATGCGAGTGATCAAGGAAACAGTGCTGAGAACAATGGTTGGAGCTAGGATTATGAAGGCATAAATTTAAGTGTCACCTCTGTCTGGTACTAGCTGTGATCTGCGCACATAACTTACTTTCTTTGTGGCTTGAATGCCAAACAAGAGGAACAGGGAGAGCCCTGAGTATACCATGTAACTCTCCAACACCGGGGATCTGTGGAGGGGAGAAAGGTGCTTGGGACCCCACAGGGGATGTGAAGCCCTAATAGCACAGTGGGCGGGTGGGGGGAGGTGCGGTGGAGAGCAGGGTGAGCCAGGACCCCTCTGGACTCCAGAGAGGTCATTGCCCCAGAGGGAACTGGAATAAGTCCCCTGGACAGAGCAGCCTAACCCGCTCAGCTCTAACCCAAGCCAGGAGAAAGGGGTCCAACATTTATGGAGCGCATACTCTGGGCTGGGCACTGCCCCACAATGCCTGCGAGCTCTGTATTATTATCCACCTTTGCAGATAAGGACACAGCCTCCCAGAGGTAATTCACGCATCCGGGGTCGCCCACCTCATAGGGCCAGGCCTGTTGGCCACCTGAGCCTCTGCTCTTGCTCGTGGCCATACCTCCTTCTCAGAAGCCCGAATGAGGCAGCAGCTTCCCTTTTTCCCTACCAGGACTCAGTTTGGCCAACCTCAAAATAGGCATGGGGCCAGAGGTCATGAGATCATACCTCTAGACAGCCAGAAGGCCTGAGGCACTTAAGCTTCACTCCGTCACACGATCATACACTGACATTACGTCCCGGTTTTTGGCCAGCATGGCCCCCAGGAGTGGCCCCATGACTCTGGAGTCCCCCTTCCTATGTCCCAGGTGCCGTGTTGGTAGAACAGGTAAGGTTATCCAGCAGCGCATCCTAGCCTTTTGCTTTGACAAATGTTCCCCACTGAGCCCTTGAGGATGTCCTTCAACCCTTGGCAACTGCCGCCCTCCCCTCCGGACAGCCCTGTCCCCAGCTAAAGCCGCATACACGTATTCCCACCTAAGTGACAGGAGGACTCTCCAAGGTGCTGTGAATGTAAAAACACACTGGATCTGGGCACCGCCCTTTCCATGGCTCCCCACTGCCCTGCACGTGAACCCCAGGGCCTGAGTCAGGCCCTCGGGGGCGCCTCCTGATATGCCCCTGTTGGCTCATCCTCCCGCCCCTTACAACACACCACACTCCCTCACCTCTGACTGAGCTTAGGCACACGATGTCCCTCTATCTGATGCCTTCTCTCATGGTGTCCACCTGGGTGGTTCCTACTTGTCCTGGAGAAGCCTTCGCCAGCAAGTCCTCCTCTAGAAGCTCTGTGGGCACTCCTGTAACATGCAGGATACTTCCTCCCACAACCCATAGCGTTCCTTCCACTCGCACTGTGATATGATCTGGCTTTCGCACCAGACTGGGAGCTCCTAAAGGTGGGACCTGCCTTTCCTTTCCTATCCCCATTGTGCCCAGCCTGGGCCAAACAGAGAAGATACTTGGTGAATAGTGGCTAAGAAATGTGATTAGCGGGGCCTCCTCTGGGGGATCTGGCTTGCACCCTGGGTCAAGACCCTGCCTGGATGGGCAGTCACACCTCTCAGTGGGATCGGACTCACAGGACGCCCTTTCTCTCTTCTCCCTCCAAGCTCATCCACAGCCTCCTCAGAATGGCTACAATGTAACTTGCTGACACTTCCTCCCCCCCCCACGCCCCGTTCACACACACCGTGCTCCATGCTCACCAGGCGTGCCACACGTCTCCACACTGAGCCCTCCATCTGGAATGCTCTTGACCCCCAGCCCACCCTCTGAAATACCACTGCTATTCAAGACTCATCTGACAGCTCATCCTCTGCAAGACCTCAGAGTCTTTTGGCTGGGAGTGGCCTCCCCAATCCTAGTGCATCTGTCCACATCACTCTCATGGCCTTATTTGGACTCTGCCTCATATGAATGTTATAGGCAAGCTGGTGTGCTAAGAGGAGCATGGGCTTTGGAGCCTAACAAAGGGAGCTTGAGTTCCAGCTCTGACACTTATATGCTGTGTGACCTTGGGCAAGGTCACTGAGGCTCACTGAGCCTCAATATGTTCATCTGTAAAAGGCAGATGAAACCTACCCAATAAGTTGTGGAGAGATTGAGAGGGTGGGTGTCAGGATCCTGGCACATGGCAGTCACCCAGTCAAGCTCTATTATTTATGCCTGGACCTGTTTTCCTAGCTAGGTTGTGAACCCATTTGGGCCAGGGTGCCGGTCCAATTCGGTGCCACGTCCCTAAGCACTCAGCACAGGGCCTCACACCACAGATGCCCAGAAATTCTGGCTGAACTGAGTGCATTCACTCGGCTGCTGGGAGTCGGGGGGTTGATGGGGATCCTGAGCTGAGGAGGCCATGGTGGGTGGGGGGTGGTGAGTGCAGAATCCAGCCTGGAGATCCACGCCAGGAGATGAACGTGGAGGGAGGGAGCAGAGCCTGAAGCAGAGCTGCTGATATGCACTAGGGGTTTTATTGGTTTTCATTAAAATTCCTTCCCGAGGCAGCAGCAGCTACTCCCATAAATAACAGCATAAATATTTTATCTGGTGCCCAAGTCAGTCTAAATGCCTGGTGAGGTTGGCAAGAATAACAGCGGGAAAACCGTTCAGGGGGGTCCTGGGCTGCAGCTGAACTCCATTAACAAGCCCGAAAGGGCTTTCTCAGGAAGGAGGAAGCTGAAGGGTGGCGCCAAAGGAGAGAAGCGAGTGGACAGTGGGGGAGAGAGAAGGTGACCAGGGGCTGGTGGGCCCTGGAATGGGGGGGGATCCAGAGCACAGGTCGGGGAGCCAGGCGGGGAGGGGAGCTTAGTTTGGAAAGCGAGATGGAGGGAAGAAATGTATTCCACTCCTGCTCCGTGATGGGCACCTTACTTAGGACATTCACACAGGTTGTCTCGTCAAACCTTGTGCAGTCAGAGAAATGAGGTGATTCGCCCAAGGTTACTCAGCCACAGTGGCAGATCCAGGACCATGATTAGAGGTGTATTTGCTGCTTCTCGGGGTTCAGGGCAAGTGCCATTCTCTGCTTTCCTAGATCCCAGTGGAGGAGAAAAGGGGCTGGTACTTCACCATGGCAACGCTCTTCATCAGGTCAGCCTGGGGAGCCCGGGACTGGACAGTGGGGAGGGTGATGTGTGGCCTGGGACCCGGGGAAGAGGTGGCTGAGTCCATTTCCGTGGTGAGGGCTCCCCAAGTTCCTCTCCATGCCACTAGCCTGGGGAGTACTCGCAGCACCCTAGGGACAGCTGGGAGGGGGTGCCAGGCACCCACATCCCCTTCTTGGCCGCAGGCTAGATGGCATCTTCCTGGAAATGGGCAGCGAGGAGCAGAAGAGGCTGCCCGCCTTCAACCGCACGCTGGCCCTGCTCCGGCAAGTGCTCAAGTCCTCAGACCCCCACCACCAAGGTAGGGCCCCTGGCTCCCCCTTTACCTGTCACTAGCCCTGCCTGTCACTGTCATTGTCCCCACCTCTAGCATCGTCTTCCTTTTTGGGGGATCCTGTTGCTCTCTCTCTCACCCTCTGTCCCCGATACACATTTGTTCATCTCACAGAACTCATGCACCTTGCACCTTGCTCAGTGATTTCATGCCACAGACCCTCCCTTCATCTTCCTGGGGGCTAACACCGTGCGTGGAGCTGGCCCCCTCCCTCTCTCCACCCTGCTGCTTCCTAGACACCCCTCTCCCACACTTCACCCCTAGCTCTGGCCTGGTGCTACCTCGGGATGCTGCTAGAGAGGAAGGACACCTTCTCCACCACCCCCATGGGTGTCCACGACTGCGGGTACTCGGGAACCGACCCCCTGGACTGCTTTGGCAAGGTACGTCCCCTGGCCACACCCACTCTCCAAACTGGGATGGAGCCTGACACCCCAGCCTCCTCTCCTGGAACCCGCTGCTTCTCTGGGTGGTGTCCCACCTCCGTTCCCCATCGTGTGCACCCCCCCCCCCCAGGAAGTGCCCTGGCTTTCCCTCCTCTCTTCATTCAAGACAATGGTGAGGTGATGTTTGTCATTGTTCCTCTTTGCTTAAGAATCAGACCCTCCCCACGCCCAGTCCCGGAGCCCATCTCTCCAGCCTTATCTTCTAAGCTATTCGCCTTGTCTCAGATACACCCTCAGACTTCTCCCTTTCAGGTGTGGTTCTCACTGTCCTTCCCCACCCCCAGTGACATAGTGGAAAGAAGATGGGCTTAGGTGGGGTCTTGTGCCAGCTCTGCCCATGGGCCATGTGACCCTAAGCAAGTCACTTCCATCCCTGAGCCTCATTATGTGTTAATTATGTCGTTTGTCTACCTTCTAGGTCATTGAGAGACTCAAAGGCGGTAGTGGTTGAAACTGTTCACTGTAAACTGTGAAGTGCTGTTCAAGCCTTGTTCTTGGGCACCTCGTTTATGTGGTAGTTTCCACACTTAGCTCAGTTTTGAAGTCTTTCCTGGAGCCCAGGGACCCTGTGATATTCATTGACCTGTACATTCAGCCCAGTGCCCTGCATGGGGCGCGTCCCTAATGCTAGCTAGATTAATGAGCTAGATAGATTAATGAGCAAGTCCTTGGTGAGAGATCTTAAAACAACAGAGGAGAAACGATGGCTCATAAGGATTCTGAGAGCTGTGTCCAACCTAACAAACACACTGCCTTCACCCTTCCTTGAGAACCTAACCTGTGCCCGGCACAGAGAGGAGTCCCTACAGGAGTTCACTATTCCAGAGGCAGCAACCCACACAGGACAGGCAGTGGTCAGTAACAGTATAGAGGGGAAGTACTGCGGCCCCAGTAGAAACACTGCACTATGTACATATGGGGGAGGTAGAGGCTGATTCTGACCCTCCTTGCAACGGCCCCGGGAGACTGGGGGAGCATACCCTGGATGTGCCTGAGGAAGAGAGATCTGCCTTTGTATGGAGGGAGTCACTGGACGGGACATATGAACATGGTGGGGAGCATGGGAGTCGGGCTCTTGGGGGTTGAGTGCCAGTGAGCTGTACCCTAACATGTTAGGTTCCATGATACGGCCAAACTTACTGGCAGATGGATTTTGGGAATAAGAGCATGGCAGTGACATGGCTCTATCCAGAGATGGGAGACCTGCTGGTCAGGCAAATAACCAAAGAGTTTGCTCTTACCCTTCTCCCTTCCCTAGGCTATTGAGATAGCCAAGGACCAACCCCCCATCCTGAATCGCCTGGCCAAAATCTTCCACTTCCTAGGAAAGCAGGACATGGCCATTGGAACCTGCAACATGGCTCTAGATATCCTACGAGATCCGGAGCTCAACTGGCAGGCATACTGCACAAGGGCCAAGGTGAGTCAGCCTGCAGGCTCCGCCTCAACCTGCCATCAGAAATCAGAGAACAAGGGCCGGAGACTAAAACTGTGTTGCCAGAGCCCAAAGGTCATAGGGCCTTCATGGTGGAAAGGAGCTTGGGAGCCATCAAGACACAAGGTTTGTGTTCTATAAGGTTGTTGAGTGAAAGAATGAAGGAGACTCCCACCCACTGCAGGCACCCCTCTACAATGACCTGGTAAATGACCTCCAGCCTCTACTTGGTTAGCACTCAATACAGGCTTCACTGACCTGGGTTGAACTCTGGCCTCTCAACCGACTGCTGTTATCTAAAACCCCATTCCCCAAACTGTAAGGTATGGATAATGACCTCTGCCTAGAATGCTCTTCTCCCTGATTGGCTTCCTTCCTCACTTTCTGGAGGTCTGGACGAAAACGAAGCTTCTAGCACCATCTTACTGACAATGTCAACCTCTCACCAACATTTTTTGTCCTTTTTCTTGGTTTACTTTTTCTTCTTAGTGCTTATTACTCCTCAAACATACTATTTATTTATCATGCATATTGTCTTTCTCTCTCCCACACTAAAATATATGCTCCATGGGGGCAGGGAATTTTGTTCTGCTCTCTCCTGGGTGCCTGGAACAGTATTAGCACATAACAGGCTCTTGATGAATATTTGTTGAATGAATGAATGAATGAATGAATGAATGAATGAACTGAGCACATACCATATGCTAGATCTTGGCTAGAATATGTTCTCTCAGTCGTCATGGGAACTCTCCAAGGAAGATACCAGTGTACTAATTTTTCAGATGTGGAAAATAAGGCTCACAGAGGTTGAACAACATCCTCCCCAGCTCACGGGCTAACACGAGGAGAGGGGAGGGGCTGGAATTCCGTCAAGTCCAACCGGCTCCAAAGCCAGAGTTCCCTCCTCCCCCACCTTACGTTGCTCTCTTAGAACTAGAGCCCACCAGGTTGGCTGTAAAACGTTAATACCTTCAGCAACAATGACCCCTTTTACCGACTTCCTCCTTCTCATGCCTCCCCTTCGGAACCTGTAGATTTTTTTTAAGGCTCCAAGTATGGGGGGAAAGGAGGGGTGAGGATGAAGGCAAGAGTCTGGAATCATTTGTAATTTGACGCTTCTAAGTTGGGGCTACCTTCCATTCTTTCCAAATTGCTTATGTGGACTCTCACAAAATCCGTGCTGCCGTCCTACCTGAAACGGCCCTCTCCCCCAGTCCCTTCTAGCCCATCACCCTGTTTAGTTTTTCATAGCCACTTGTCACCACTGCATGCCCAGTACCTAGCACTGGGCCTGGCATATGGTGGGTACCCAGTACATGTCTGTTGAATGAATGAGGGGCTCTTTACCCCCTCATTGTACAGACAGGGAAACTAAGGCCCAGAAAAGGTGTCATCAGCACAGTTGGCACAGAACTAGGACCTAGGACTCTGGGTCCCAGTCTCAGGGGCCCTCTACTGCACCACAGAACTGCCCTGAGGTGCTGCTGAGAAAAAGACTGGCATCATTTAGGGTAGAAAGGAGGGCAGAGGTCCTTGCTTGGAGCATCGTCCCTGAGCTGACTGTCTGCGGCAGATCCACCTCAGAGCCTACCTGCACGACCTGGAGCGAGCCAAGATGGGGCTCGGGGGCATGCCTGACAGGAACCACCTGTCCTGCGCCAAGGCCGATCTGGAGGAAGTGGTCAAGGTGTGCCCAAGCCTCAAGACCTACCTGGACATCGGCCAGGTAAGGCAGCCTCTTGGCTTGAGCAGCCAACGGCTTACTAAAAACCTGTTTACTCTCTACCAAGGCAGGCCGGGGCACTGAGGACACAGGGAGAAATACAGCTACCCCCCCATCCCTGTCTGATACCGTACCCACCTCCTACAGCCATGGTGAGGATTATATGAGAAAACGCATATACAGCATTTAGAACAGGGCCGTGCTCTTTCTAAAGCACTCAGGAAGTGAGGGCCATTACTCTTTATCCAGAAGTGCCTTCTGGGCACAAGGAATGATTACCAAGAGGTGACAATATCATAATTTTCCATACGCGAAAACTGAGGCCCAGAGAGTGCCTCGCTCAAGCTGATACGGCCAAGAGTGGTGGGGCTGGAACTGGAATCGCTATTTCTTCTCCTTTTCCGGGGGCGGGAATTTGTGAAGCATTGTGGGAGGGAGGGTGGAATTTTTTTTTTTTTTTTTTAAAGCAAGTATGGGCGCGGAATGCCCAAGGAGAAAGGCTCACCCCGCCCTCCCCCCCCAGGTCTACTACTACATGGGTGTGGACGCCGTGCAGGAGCTGCTGGCGGTGGACGAGGCGGCGCTGAACCAGGCGCTGGTCTTCCTGGCCAAGGCCGGCGAGTCGGAGCTGGGCGCCACCTTGCCCGAGCTGCAGCTGCTGCGCGGCAAGTGCCTGCGCATCAAGGGCGAGGAGGCCAACGCGGCGGCCTGCTTCAAGCGCGCCGTGGAGCTGGACGACGCGGGCTCCAGCCACACCGAGGGCTTCGGCTGCCTGCTCGAGGCGCTGCTGGCGCAGTGGAGCGAGGCGCAGCTGAGCGACGCCGAGCTGGGCCGCGAGGTGGACGCGTGGCTGCGCCACGCCCAGGGCAAGTACCCCGCGGCGCGCCTGCGCCAGGAGCTGCAGCGCGTGTGGCGCGGCCACACGGGCGAGGTGCTGGGGCTGGCCCGGGCCCTGGTGGCCCAGGGACGGCCGGCGCTGGTGCGGCTACTCTTTGAGACCATGGAGCAGGACGGCGACGTCGCAGGCGTGCCGCGGGGCCGCCGCGCCTTCTCTCTCTGAGGGGCGTCGAAGCCCCGCCCCGTCGAGGCCCCGCCCTACCTACAGCCGATTGGGCGCTCAAAACGGGCCTGCCCTGCCATAGGCTGGCGGGTGAGCGGAGCCAATTAGATTCTCTTCCGGGAATTGGGATGGGGCGGTTGAGACACGAGGGCAGGTTGGCCTGCCCGCAGAGCCACAAAGGCCCTGCTCGGGAGAGCCGCTGAGGTGGGGGCAGACGCGAGAGACCACCGGGAGACTGCCATCTAAAGCACTGAATTGTGCAGATATGCAGAAAAAGTAAAATGGATGCAAGATACAGAAGATAGTTGTCTCCATTCTGGCGGCCTTTTAGTCCCCGTGCGCAATCCTCGAGGCCTGAGTGTCTGTCTTTGGATTGCCGTGAGCCACACTCTACCCTTATAATAAAGCCGCCTCTCCATAAATTGACCGGAGTGGGTCTCAGGTCCCGCAGCCAGAAAAACCACGCCAGAGCAGAGGGCAAAGCTGCACAGTGAGCAGGTAAGGGCAAGGCAATAGTCTACACCTGGCTGCTCAGGCCTTTAGCCTACCTGCCTAGCAGTCTCCAGCAGGCCTCATCTTTGGCCAGCTTGGTCTGAAATGCCCCCAAACTCCCTGACATAAAGCCCATCCAGTAGAATCTTTGCTTGATTTCTCTGTTCTTAGGAGAACCTAGGGTCTCCCACCCATCAGGAAGTGCTACCTGCACCCAGTCGTGGGCCTTCCACAAAAGCGTGAAGAAAGTCTTGGCCTCTTCCCCCTAAGCGGCCTGAGGTGACCTGCGAAAATGGTTCGCTATTCGCTTGACCCAGAAAACCCTACAAAATCATGTAAATCAAGAGGTTCAAATCTTCGTGTTCACTTTAAGAACACACGTGAAACTGCCCAGGCCATCAAGGATATGCATATCCGAAAAGCCACCAAGTAGCTGAAAGACATCACTTTACAGAAGCAGTGTGTGCCATTCCGTCGCTGCAATGGTGGAGTTGGTAGGTGTGCCCAGGCCAAACAGTGGGGCTGGACACAGGGTCGGTGGCCCAAGAAGCGTGCTGAATTTTTACTGCACATGCTTAAAAATGCAGAGAGTAATGCTGAACTTAAGGGTTTAGATGTTGATTCTCTGGTCATTGAGCACATCCAGGTGAACAAAGCCCCCAAGATGCGGCGTAGAATGTACAGGGCTTGTGGTCAGATTAACCCATATATGAGCTCTCCCTGCCACATTGAGATGATCCTTACTGAAAAAGAGCAGATTGTTTCTAAACCAGAAGAGGAGGTTGCACAGAAGAAAAAGATATCCCAGAAGAAACTGAAGAAACAAAAACTTATGGCCCGGGAGTAAATTCTACAGAATAAATGCAAAAAAAAAAAAAAGTCTTGGAATTTTACACCCTTGGACTCATCATAGTCATAGAGTCTTGGATGTGGAACCTTCTTGTCAAAGACTTAGGCTCTGATTGCCAGTAAATCTTAGAATGGCCAAGCTGGATTCTTGTGGCCCTACCTACAAGATCCAGTTTAACCTAAAATTCCAGAAAAGGTCTTGCCAGACTCCGGGAATGCTGGTTGTTCATGACTGCAATGGCAGGACCCCCATAATGGTTTGTGATTTACTTTGCATTTTTTCCCTTTCTTTGGAGAGTTATACGCATTGCTTTGCTCCTATCTCTGATCCTCAAACTTTACCAGGGAAAGGCCAGCACCCTGCATTGCTTCTCATGTCTCCAGTGACAGATGGAGAACAGACTGAGAAGTGCACTCCAATCCCCTGTGTAGATGAGAATCCTGAGACTCCTAGAAGGGAGGTGGCTTGCCCAGAGTCTCACCTCCTAGCCTCCCACCCCTGTACTTCAAACTTAGTGTCAGCACTTTGCAGGTTTGGAAAAATACTAATAAAGTGATTAACACTAAAGCATCAAGTGTTTACATGTTAAGGGTTTAAGTGTCACCTGTCACATGGGGCACTCTGAGATTCATTAGGATAATGTTCTAACACCAGCAGTGAAATCTGTGACGTCTGGGCAGTGAGACCACCCCAGAGGCCCGAAATTCCACGTCGTGGTTCACCATGACTCCCTGCCGTGGGTGGTGATCTCTCCCTCCTTCCTTCCTCTTATCCCCACTGCAGCAGAGTCCGGGAGCTGACTCCAGAGCAAGCAGCACACCCAGCCCTGTCCACCCCTCCCCCCACAGCTGTGACCTGTACCCTTCCCTAGGCCAGAAAACCAGCTCTTTCTTCTTTCTTCTCCTGCTTCCCCGAACAGACAAACTGAATTCAAGGCAGTTTGCTGGCAAAATTGGGAAGCTGGTGAAGTTTGTCTGTGTCCCCAGGCTTCCCAGTTTGCAGCTTTTCCTTTTCCCAGTGCCAGGTTGTGTATTTCTCCCTTCATTGCCTCCGACTCCTGTTGAACCTTTCCAATAAACTTTCTTTCTGATAATCTCATCCATAACTAACTGTATAAATAACCAACATATACACACTAGAGCGTGGAGTATCTGCACACTGGCCAAAATACGAAAAGAGAAAGGAAACCCCATTTCCAGGACTGCCTCCTATGGGCAAGGCAATTCATACATGTAAGCTCACTAAATTTCTCACCAGCCCTGAGAAGTAGGCACTGTAATCCTCACTTTACAGGTGAGGACGTGGAGCCACTGAACAAGGTCACAGATAAATATGGGAAGGGCCAGGATTTGGACCAGACCTGCCCTGTTGTGTGCTGCCTCCCGGGACAAAGCCCTGCCTCGAAGATGTGTCATCTGTGGTCTAGAGTTAGGCCTGTGATCACCAACTCATCCCATCACTTTACCCCTGCTCCCTCCCCACCAGGTACTAGTCTCCCTGCCCAAATGGCCTTACCTCTGTGCCTTTGTATATCCTATTCCTCTGCTGCTCTTTTTCCTGTAATTTCTGTCCTGAGTGCTTGGCTCAAAGGTGCCTCCAACAGGGAATCTTGTCGAATCCTTCCAACTGTCACAAAGCACTCTCTTTTATGCATGGATTGCTCTCAGGGCATTGCGCCCCACTGCATTACATTTATTCCCCTTGCCCTGGGTCATAAGTATCCCAACATGAGTGTTGCCCCCACTCAACTCTGGAATCTTTACAGCAGGAACCACATCTGATTCAGCCCCATGGCCCTGCACTGAGCTTGGCACACAGGATAGGCTCAGGTTTGTTGTTGAACTGAGGAAACTCACAGCAGTGACGTGCTACCTCAGTCCCAAACAGGTGACTCCATCACCACCAGGTCCACAAGGGCTGGGGTTGGGGTCAGGTCTGTAGCCCAAAGACCTTGGAGGCCTAGAGCTCAACCAGAAAGCGTTGGCTTTCTCTCCACCTCCTCACCACCTTCTGCCAGTTCCCCAATTCTGCGATTGGGAAACCGAGGCAAGAGAGCAGGACTTGGGCACGGTCGAGCAGCAAACTGATGACAGATACACACTCGAACCCCACCTCCAGACTCATAGGCCAGTGTTCTCTGCCCTTTCAGCATTGCCTCCTCTGCCAAGTTTATTTCCGGTAAGTCCAGGAAGACTACAGGCTTTCCATTCATTCACTCAGCAAATACTTATCAGGCACTGGCCAAATGCCAAGCATAGTGCCAAGCTCTGGGGCTACAGTGGAGACCAAAATAGGCCCTTGCCTTCAGGGAGTTCACAGTGTAGATCAGGCAGAGCAGGTGATGCAGGGCCTTGTGGGCCACACTGGGGACTTTGGGAGACCAGTGGAAAGCTATCAAAGGTTTTAGCCGCAGGGCTGGCTACCCCTCCCCCTCTATACTAGCCACACTCATCCTGCGTTAGTGGCCTTTCCCCACACTCCCCCACCGGCCCTTGACTTCCCTCTTCCTTGGCTCCCCCTGTTCAGCAAGTCACTGCTAAGGCCAGGTGTGGAAGCCCCCCAGGAGGAGGCTAGCGAGTGGGTGATCTTGATTTAATTACAGCTTTGAGCCGCGCAGAATGCCTCTGTCTGCTAGGTGGCTGGGAGGACAACTGTCTGTCATATTGCCGAAGCAGCAGGAGCTCCTTAGGGGAGCATTGCAGAGTAAAAGCCTTAATGACCCCATCATCGGAGTAATGAAGACGAATCCCACCTCATGCTGCCTGCCCACTTCTTCCTCTGGGTCTAGCAGCCAACATCAGGCAGCTAGAAACTCCCACTCAGCCAGCGTGAACAAAGCACATTAAAGATTGTGAAAACAGGTAAGATTTTTCAGTTACAGGTTTCTAGAATCTCAGTGTTGGAAAGAACATTCGCCGTCACCTTTTCCAGCTTCTCCATCCAGATCAGAACTCCTCTCATCAGTGAGTGTTCTCAAAGGAGTGTCTAAACCATGTGCATGCCCCTAGAAGACAGGCAACTCACTACCTATTGAGGGAATCATTCCATTTTTCAGCAGATCTTAAGTCTGCGGAGTGTGGCGCATTATTAAGTTGCAATCTTCTTTTCTGGGGCAACTGGGTGGCTTAGTCGGTTAAGCGTCTGTCTGCCTTCGGCTCAGGTCATGATCCCAGGGTCCTGGGATGGAGCCCTGGGCCCTGCATTGGGCTCCCTGCTCAGTGGGGAGTCTGTTTTTTTCTGCCTCTCCCCTGCTCGTACTCTCTCTCCATATCTCTGTTGCTGTCTCTCTCTCAAATAAATAAATAAAAAGAAAGAGGGGCGCCTGGGTGTCACAGTTAAGTGTCTGCCTTCGGCTTGGGTCATGATCCTGGGGTCCTGGGATTGAGCCCCATATCCGCTCCCTGCTCAGCGGGGAGCCTGCTTCTCCCTTTTCCCACCTCCCTGCTTGTGCTCTCTTTCCCTCCCTCTCTCTCTCTCAAATAAATAAATAAAATCTTGAAAGAAAGAAGAAGAGAAAGAGAAAGAAAGAAAGAAAGAAAGAAAGAAAGAAAGAAAGAAAGAAAGAAAGAAAGAAAGAAAAGAAAGAAAAAGAAAGAAAGAAAAAAGAAAGAAAGAAAAAGAAAGAAAGAGAAAAAGGAAAAGAAAAGAGAAAGAAAGAAAGAAAGAAATCTTTTCATTACTACTATCACTATCAAGTTCACCTTCGGGGCCACAAAGAACAGACCCTAATAAGCAAGGTGAACTTGAACAAGTCACTTTGCTCTGGCTACTCTGCCAATGGGCAGGCCAAGCTCTGACCCAGCCTGCAGTTGCCGGCGCCCAGCCGAGAGCACAGAGTGGGTGCTGGGAGGTGAAAGCTGAGCAGAACAGGGCTCCTCCTCATCCCTAATCAGGCCCCAAGGGAACACCCTGTGCGGATGATGGTGGCTGGGTGCCAAATGAAGTGAAATATCTCCTTTTCTCAGGCTGTTAACTTTTTTTCTTGTTTAAGGAAGGGGAGGATAATGACATTTAGCACTTTACAACTCAGCAGTAAAGTGAGCAGATGGAAACAGATCCCCAGCATTGCGGGCGTGCTTCCAGGGAGAAACCCTTCCCGCTCCTGCTCCGGCTGGGCTCCGTGGGGCCAAATCACTGGCAAGGCTTGCCAGTGGAGTTAGCGAGCACCCTAACAGCCAGCTCCTTCCTGCCCCGGCTCCTCCTCACTCCGGGCTGCACATGGGTGAGCCTGCCACGGCACACCCTGTCCCGCCTACCCGGGGCACCTTTCCTACCTCCCCACTGTTGCGATGAGGAGGAGAGGCAGAGGAAGTTCTTGGTGAGACAGAGGTGAGCAGAAACTCCGGTGGAGATGTGGAAATGCCCCCACCTGGCCTCTAGGTGGCCACAGAAGAACAATTTGAGCAGGGAAAGTTCCCGAGGGGAAGTCAAAGAAAGTCATCATCATCATCCTCACCCTCGAAACTACTTACTGAGAACTTGCCATGGGCCAGTCAGTCATGCTAGCACACAGCTCACACACCTTGCCCCATTTAATCCCACAAGCCCATTAGCTGTGTTCTCAGCACTGTCTCCATTTTACAGATGAGGAAACTGAGGCTCTGGGAGGTTAGATGACTTTCCTGAGGTCCCTGCACACTTACCTGGGATGTAGGCAGGCTAAAGAGTACTAACAAATGGCTCTTTAACTATTTGGGGTCTAGATTACTCTCTCCTCTATCACGTATGTTGCTCTATAAACTGAACACTTCAGAAAATCTGAACGCATTTTTCATGTTTATGTTTCCAAAAACAGTCAATAGCTCTGTGATGGGGTTTGTTCTATTTTGGTGTGTAAATGGTTTCATTAAACTGCAGCTCCTCTGTGAGCTTTATTTGTCATCCACAAAGTAAAAGAAAAAACGAAAACAGCCCTACTGTGGTGGAGATCTATTGTTTCATCTGCCCAACACCCTGCCCTGCTGGGGACACCACGCCTCTTCTTCCTGGGCTTCTAATGTGTCCTTCCCCACTCTGAGTGGTGGCAGAGGGCTGCCAATCATAATATCCCGCCCTCCCCCTAAGGACCTAAGGACCCAAGGACCCAAGTTGGGCAGCCCTTCCCACAGAGTTTTCCTCTGGGTGCAAGGGACAGAAGACACTCTCTGTCTGCTGGAACAGCCATTACCAAGTGTCCCCGTTAGGATTAGGCTTAGCCATGGCACCGAAGACCTGAAAACAGTATCCTAAACAAGATGGGGTGTATTTATCTTGCAAGGCCAGCTCACATATCACCTCAGTGCCCGCCCATGTTCCCTTCTCCCCTCAGCCACCAGGCACCCGCTAAGATCATCCTACTGCATGCACCTGCCACTCTCCACCTGACCGGAAGCACTGGGTACTTGATGCCTCTGGGAGCAACCTTCAGCCAATGGGGAGTGGAAACTGGAAGATAAATCCCCCAGCCTCACAAGCAGGGGTGGGGTGGGGGAACAGGATAAATCTGAAGCATGTTTCACAGTCTCCCTGTGGTCCTGTTGGCATTAATGCCCCATTGCCCACAGCAGGAAATTGCTAGTCCGTTACCACACCCTGTATTCACTTCCAGCGTTTTCTGCTCTCACTTCCCCACCCCTCTTCCAGTGCTTCCTGGGATCACCTCTCAAATATACTACTTGCCCCAGCATCCTTGACTCGAGGTCGGCTTCTGGAGGAGTCCAGCTTTAGACAACTTCAAAGCCCTCCCTCTACCACTGCAATATTCCCAGGGCACTTTCTTCACACCTCTAATGCAGTACATTATGGCCCATCTTGTTGTATTTATTAAGTATGAAATAGGAAGGAATGTGCATTTATTGAGTACCAGATGTGTACCCGTCACTGTACCAGATGTTTTGTGCTCTTCTATTCATTTATTCACTAATTAATTCATTCAACAAATATTTATTAAGCATTTGCAATACACCAGGCAATTATCTAGGCCAGAGGTTGGCAAACTATGGCCCAGAGGCCAGATTCAGTCCGCCACCTGTTTTTTTTTTAAATAAAGTTTTATTGGAACACGGCCATGCTCATTTGTTCCCAAGTCTCTATGGCTGCTTTCATGTTATAACAACAGAGTTGAGTAGTTGTGACAGTGACCATATGGCCTGCGAAGCATAAAATATTTACTCTCTGGGCCTTTACAGAAAAAGTTTAGTGCCCATTGGTCTAGGCAAATAAACAAAAAAACTAAGACATTTACTATGTTAAATGGTAACCAATGCTGGGAAGGAGAAAAAGCAGGGAGAAAGAGAGGATCGGGAGTAATGGGGGCAGGGGTGGGGATTGCAGTGAAAATTAGGGTGTTGGGAAGTCCTGGCTGTGAGGATGACAATGGAGCAAAGATCTGGAGGAGGGGAAGAAGGGAGCCATGTGGCCGTGGGGGGAAAGAGCTGCTGGCTGGTGGACAGTCAGATGTGAGGGCTGTACTGAAGTATTAACAATAGTTAATCCTACACTGAGTGCTATGTACCAGACGCCCTTCCCTCGCTTCACATACATAATCTCATTTAATTACCTAAAATTCATCATCTCATTACACATTTAATCTTACAAAAGAATGATCTGAATAAATTTTTTTTTAAGATTTTATTTATTTGAGGGGCACCTGGGTGGCTCAGTCGTTAAGTGTCTGCCTTCATTCAGCTCAGGTCATGATCCCAGGGTCCTGGGACTGAGCCCCACGTCAGGATCCCTGCTCAGCAGGAAGCCTGCTTCTCCCTCTCCCACTCCCCCTGCTTGTGTTCCCTCTCTCGCTGTGTCTGTCTCTGTCAAATAAATAAATAAAATCTTTAAAAAAAATATTCATTTGAGAGAGAGGGAGAGCATGAGCGGGGAGTGGGGGCGGGGGGGAAGGTAGAGGGAGAAGCAGGCTCCCCACTGAGCAGGGAGCCCGACATGGGGCTCGGGGCTCGATCCCAGGACCCTGGGACCACAACTTGAGCCAAAGGCCGACACTCGGACTGAGCCACCCAGGTATCCCTGAATATATTTCTGTTAGTAGTGTTCATATGGAACTTTCAGTTTACAAAGTTGTTTTGTAATGTTGTTTGCTTGCTCTTCACAACATTTCAAGGAGTTTACTGACCCCATTGTATTATAGCCAAAGACCAGAAAGGTCAAGTCCTTTGACCCAGGTCACACAGCCCGTAAGTTCCGAAAATGGAAAGCAAACCCAGGCGTGTTTGGATCCAGATGCTGTCTCCCTCTCTCTGAGCCACCGGCTTCAGAAGGCGCAAACTCCACCTCATCCCACTCACACCTAACTCAAACAGTGCACCAAAGAGAAAGGGCGAGGGCCTTCCTGGGCCTGTTGGAAGGAACTCCATTCCCTCAACCTCCCAGATGAGAGTGACCAGACAGCCTGCTGGAATCACAGCCATACTCACAGACGTGTGATCATTTGCTCTGTCCTGGGGCACCTACACTGTGCCCCAGTCTTGAGGCTGTGCCCGGTGCTCTGCGGAGCTCACCCCAAGCAGGTGCTCAAAAAGGACTTACCGGATGACAGATTAACTATCGCTAGGATTTTGTTTTGTTGCATTTTTAACACGGCATTCCTATGAATTGAGGGAATTATTTAGAAAGACATTAATTTGGCAAATAGGTATTGAGATTTACTATGTGCAGAAAAGAGCAAAACCTTTTAACAGAGTAAGCGGATTTACTGTGGCAGGGCTAGAAATGGACATGACATGTGCCCTCCCTTCTAGGAGCTGGCAGGCTAGTCAGATGTGGGGAGAGAGATGAATTTTTTGTATGTATGTGCTCCTGACCCAGTGTGTGCCCGGCACTGTGCCAGCCAGGGTACCTTCATCATCAATAATAAGAATAATAATAGCAAACACTCCTGAACCCTGACTCTGCACCAGGCACTGTGCTGAGCCCTTTATATCTTCATCAAACTCCAAGGGAAAGTTGTCACTGCTATTTAAGGCTGCAGCATGTGAGCCTCGGGGAAGTTGAGTATCCCCCACAGGCACATGGTAAGTGAGTGGCAAAGTGGGGATTGGCATTCAGGTCTGTTTGCCCCACTGCATGTGCACACTCAGCTGTAAACTCAGAGAGGGAACAGACACAATTTTGAGGGGTCTCAAGAGAGGGAGAGTCCCCGCCAGTGTGGGCTTCAAGGAAGCGTCCCTAACAGGATGCCCTTGAGCCAGGCCCTGAAGAGTGGGCGTCCAGAGGGGACCCAGCCGAACAGAAGTGACCTGTTTGGCTGATCGCTCCTGCAGATTTGGTTATGGGTCAAGACATGTCGATACAAATAAGTTGATATTGGAGGCCGTGAGTGTGGAGATCAGGCTTTGCACCAAACAGACCTGGAGATGATCCTTTCTCCCCCTTTTACTAGTTGTGTTGACCGTGGACAAGCTAACCAAACTTTCCAAGCCTTGGTTGCCTCATCTGTAAAATGGACATAACAGTGATACTTATACCTCACAGGACTATTTTAAGGATTTAATCAGATATGATGTAAAGTGTTTAATATTGCCCCTGGCTCACAGCGAATACTGTATAAATGTGAATGATAATGATGATGATGATGATGATTGGCAGTCACACTCTTCAATTCTGAGGATTCTGGATAAAAAAGGGGCCTACTGGGGCAACTGGGTGGTTCAGTCGGTTAAGCGTCCGACTCTTGATTTCGGCTCAGGTCATGATCTCAGGGTCATGAGATCGAGCCTGAGTCAGGCTCCATACTCAGTGAGGAATCTGCTTGAAATTTCCTCTCTCCCTCTCCTTCTGCCCCCCCACCCCACTTGCTTGCACACTCTCTCTCTTTCAAAATAAATAAAATCTTTTTTAAAAGTTGGGGGGCTGCCTTCCCAGCCTCCTTCTGGTCTCTAATGACCCTAGACTTAGGCACAAAACAAGTAAAGAAGTGATACGTTCTGGGCCCAAGGAGAAGAGGCTGCTGAAGACAAAAGAGATCGGTGTCATGTGGCGGTGGCAGGAGGAGGGAGTCTGAAGGAAATGGGCAGCAGCAGAATGATGGTTCTCTCTTTATGGTAGGTGAGAGGAGCCATGGCGTTGCCCGAGTTGGAATGGATTGAAGGATGAGCCAGATGCTTTCCTTTACATCTCTCATTGAACCTTCACAATGGCCCTATGTGTGACTCATGATTCCTGTGTTACTAGTGAAGAACCGAGGAAGCAGGAGACCCCAAGTCACATCACTGGAAGTGGCCGGCAGGATTCCAAGTCAAGGCTGCCCTCCCCCTCCAGTCCAGTCTATGTGGGCCGGGCTGGGCTAACGGGGCAGGGGTGGGCTCAGGAGTCCATCCGGTGGCCTGTCCCAGGGCCCTGGAGTCGGTACCCTCCTCTCCCACCTCTGCCCGGGCCTGGCCCATTGTAGGAGTCACCCATCCCGCCTCTCTCGCCATTCCCTTCCTCCCATCTGAGTTCACACCTCACTCGGGCAAGGAAACACCGCTGCCCGTGTCCTTCCCTGGTGTAAAGCCCTCCCATCTCCTGCAGGCTGGCTTCTTGCACTGGCCGGCGTCTTCAGCGGAGGAAGCAGCCATCTTCTTGGAGTGACAATCATACTTGTTTTCAAATTATAACGAACACATGCTGTAGAGTGGAACGCAAAATGCCCAGGGATTTTCTCCGAGGAGTTGTTTTGGGCTAAGCCTCAAAATAGATGTGTGTGTTGGTAGGAAGAGGAGTATCAGTCTTCAGGAAAAACACTTCACTGTAGCTCAGAGATGAACAGAAACTTGAAGGCTGGTCCAGCAGGCCCTGGCACACTGGCATCCACAGCCTTCCCAGCCGTGCTTCCACAATGCCTCAGTGTGCTCTGTGCTCCAGCCAGACTATCTTTCAGCCTTCTTCCTTACAGCTAGTGGTCACCTGCTTTCCCTCTGACTACATTGTCTTTCTATCTCCCCTGTCATCCTGGGAAGCTCCTGGTTATCCTTTAAGGTCCATCTCCATGTCCCCTCCTCCAAGAAGCCCTCCCTGATCCCACTCCCCTCTTCGTGCAGTACAGCTCTTGCTCTCCTCTTCATAACTTCTTGCCACAGGATCCTGGGACCATCACTTTGAGAGGCAGACTCTCCAGGAGATTATGAGCAGCTTGAGGTTAGGAAGCTCACCATGAACTCTGACTTCACTTGTTCATTCAACACATACTCAGAGCCCCTCTGTGCCAGGCCATGGGCTCTGGATGAGGAAATGACTCAGTGTGTCCTTGGAAGGGGTCCAACCTGAGGAAGAGACAAACTATCTATCTATTCATTCACTCATTGATATATTAAAACAACAATCAAGTAGCAGAACGCTTTGCTAATCGCCAACCGGGTCAGGCCCTCTGGTCAAGGTTAAGGATACAGAAAAGAGCAAAACCTGGGCCTACCCCCAAGGAGCTCCCAGTCTGACGACCAATGGCCAGTGCAAGCAAACTGCTAAGTGCATAGTCTGTCCCCAAGGCTGTGAGGCACCAGGGTAGGTGTGGGGTCATTTTGCTTTAGCGTTGTTGTTTTTTTTTTTAATGACACTGAATGAATGACTTCTTTCTGTGGGTTTCTTTTTTCTGTTTTATGGAACTTGTAGGGTTCTAATCATGAATGAACTTTGTAAATAAAAAACCCGATAAATAACTGATCAAGTAATTGACTGAAATGTCACACCAGAAATTGCTGCAGCAATAGGGCTAGATTCTGGGTCTCCACCACCCCTGGACTTTCTCAATGGGGAGCAGATTTACTCTGACCATGGCTGGCTCCAGACTGCAAAACCTCCTGCAAACTCACAGTAAAATGCAGCAGTGCTCGCCTGCCTCCCAAGGGGGTCGTAAGCATTAATTAGTTACCATTAGTAAAGTGCTCTGAAGATGTGGGGGTGTATAAACATGGCAAGTCATTAGGCCTCTCCACACCACTATGCTCTACAGCCTGGGAACTGCTAATTGAGAAATAATTAACACCTCAGGGTGCAGAGGACGGATGCCTGGTGTTTCCAGGATTGGAAGGGATGTAATAACATGCATGGGAGCAGGGAGAAATATAAGGTTACTGTGGATCCTGATACTGAAGATTATTCACCTCCTGCCCCCAGAGAGGAGGTGTGGGGAATATTGCCTCAGTAAAATCTTTAGGACTGTACTCCTTAGGGAAAGCCCGGACCACAGTGCTGAGCTGCAGAGGCCCAGTGACATTCTTAGAGCAAAAGAGCTCAAGTCCAGCCCAGCTCTGCCTGGCCTCCTCGCTGGAGGACAGATGCCAGTCGTGGGGTTCACCCAAGCGGTATTTTCTTCCACTGTAGGACCAAGGTGATGACACCCATCGACACTGCCCCCTGCAACCCAATGCCCCACCAGGCTGTCCAGTGCCTTTCCTGTAGACCAGCAGAACTAGCCCAGATTGCACATTAGATCATCTGGGGGACTCCTGATGCTAAGTCCCACCCCAGACTGATACCTAGCATCTCTGGGCAGGGGGACCGGGGCACAGGGTGAGTTCAGTGCAGCTCAGGTTGAGAAGCCCTGTTTTGGCCTGTGTGGCAAGCACTGTGGTAGGAGCAGTAAACCCTCTGACACCCCATGATTCCTTCATACCAGCTCATTTCCTAATTCCCTGCCTGAGTGTCCTGGTCCCTCAGCCTGGCCATTCCACTCCACTCCCACCACCATCCTTGGCCTGGGAAACTCAACTCATCCTTCAGGCTCAGCTCAAGGATCACCTCCTCAGTGAATTCCTCCTTCCCTACACTCCCACAGGACTTTCCTTGGCCCCTATTACACTGAATATATGATGTTGCTCCTGGCAGATCTTGGGGTCTGAGAGCTTCTTGGAGCCAGTGTCTTGCACTGGGTCTGGCACATTTTAGGCACTCAATAGACTATAGCTGTTTTAGTTAGCTGGAGTTACATGATATGCAGCTCCCTCTTCAGGACATGTGTGCTTGTTCCCTGTGTCTAGAACATTCTTCCCCCAGATAGCTACAAGGCTCTCTCCTGCAGGTCTTTGCCAAAACGTCACTTTCTAGATGAGGCTTTCCCTGATCATCCTGAATTGCAACCACTCTACCTCCAACCCATTCCTTTTTCATAGTTATTTTTTTTCTCTATGGATGGATACTGATGGATCCTGTCTTTATTTAAAAGTTTGGTATTTTGTTTACCATGGATTTTTTTACAATAATTTTAATTAATTGCATAAAAATACTACTACCTTTGGTTACTGAGTTCGTGCTCCCCTTCCAAATTTCACTGTATTGATTTTATTGACTCTTTTCACTAGAATGTAAGCCACCTTGAATGCAGGGAATTTTGTTTTGTTCACTATTCCCAGTTTCTCCAAGTGGTTGGTGCATGATAGCTGCTCAAAAAAATATTTTGTGAATTAAAATTTGATTTAGTGTCTTAAACACTGTCTTGGACTTTGTAATGAAGGTATTTTTTTCTGTTTAAAAATTGTTAATGTGTTTAAATTGAAAGCCTGTAAAATCCTAGGGTAGATTCCAAACGGAAAGGCCCACTGTTGCCTTGGTTACACCGCTGCCAGCCTTTCCATTTCGAGAGTGGGGAGGCCCCTGGCAGAGGGAGGGAACCCCAGGCTTTTATCATAGAGTTACACCTCCCTAAATCCTAGAGGGCACTTCCGGAACAGTAATTTACTCTTCGCTGTCCAAGCCAATCTATGGTCGTGGAGTAGAGCCGGGCTCTTTCTCCTTCGCTAAACTTCCGGAAAACCTCTCACAGGAGTCTAGAGTGGTGGGGTGGGGACCAGTCTCCGTGAGAGCGGCTTTGTGATTGGCAAGAAAGTCAGGAGGCGGGGCTTGGGGCGGGCCCCTGGCGCAGGCGCGTTGGGACGGCGTGGCGGACGCGCGGGCGGCGTTGACTGGCCTTTCAGTCGGTGAGTGTGGGGGGCGGTGGGGGAAGTGACGGCTCGGGCTCGGTGTCGGGTTTACGCGCGGAGACCTAGGACCTTGGTGGCTGTGTTGACGCGTGCGTCCCGTCCTTGGTTTGGGGCGGGGTCGCAGTCACCTGAACTCTGGGATAACGTGTTTCGTCTGTTGTAGCATGAGGGCCGACCTTCCTCCCCGTGGACCTCGGGTCTTGTGAGTGTCACGGTGGTGTTCCCGGAAGTGCCCGCCCTGGAGAGACCCTCTGGGAGCGTCTGGTGGCCCGGCCAACCTTCCCATTTTACGTATGGGGAGACAGGCCTGGAGACTGAAGTCACTTGGCCAGGGTCGCGCAGTCAGTGAAGGCCGAGCCGGTTCGTAGAACTAGCTCTGGAGTTCCATTGCTGTTTGGTGCAGCACGGTCCGAGATGGAAACCGTGGAAATTGGAGGCGAGGACCTAGCATTCCAGGTGTGCCCTGTGCTCATCTGCAGTGTCGCTGGTCCGGTGACCGCACATCCCTGAGTTTACCTCGTCTGTGAGTTGGCATAATGATGGCAAACACTGTAGCGCTTACTATATACCAGGCGCTGTTGGAAGCGCTTTACGCACAGCTTGCGTGATTGGATTGCAGGGCCATTGTGAGTTAGTCTTAGAAGAGGCCTGTGCCCCAAGGACCTGAGTAGCCGCTCTGTAAAAATTTGTGGAGTGACTGAACGACTCAGAGGCTCTTTGCCAGAGTCTGAGGTGCAGGACACGTTACTTCCTATACTGTTTTTGGGGTATTGTCTGTAGATAACCTTGAGAATTTGGGATGATAGTAAATATTCTCCCTTCTGTGTAAGCTGAGGGGTCTGAGAACAGGGACACGTTGGGGGTGAGGGCAGAGGGCTCACGTCTTTTATTTAAACTATCCAGATAATTGTCGCATTGCACCCCTTCACTTTGCTTTTCATTCACTAGTATATCTGATCAGCAAACATTATTAATAGCCTAAATATTAGGCATTGTGCTAGGCCCTGAAATCTGACAATGTAGAAAAAACATCAGGAACTACTCGTTTAATGGAGGAATAGGACATGAAGCTTTGCTCACTCCCAGTGCCTGGCACAGCAGTTTCTCAGAAATATTTTTGAAAATTATTCCAGAACCGTAAACTAAAGAGGTGTGTGCAGTGGAGGCACAGAGAAGAAAGTGTAATTATCTCTGTTTGGAGCGGTTGGAGAAGCTTCTTGAAATAAGGAGCCTTGAATGTTGCAGTTGATGGGGTGCAGCTGGCCTCTTCCAGGAATGATGAGCAGTTTGGGGCATGTTAGGGGAGTGGTGTAAGATAAAAAGCTGGGAGAGGTGTGTTAGGATCAAAATATGAAGAGGCTTCCTATGGAAGAACCATCCCAAGAAAATTAGGATGGGGAGCCATTCCTGGGTTATAAGCAGGGGAGTGATTGGATCAACTGTCTTTTTAGCTGTAATCTGGAGATGGGACAGACAGGGTTCAAGAGTCATTCAGTTCAGTCATTGATGGACATTTATTGAGTGTCCACTGTGGGCAGGCCCCGTGCGGAATGCTACAGATGCAACTTGGAATAAGACCCAGTTACTGCCCACGTGGAGTGCTTCTCCCAGTGTGGTCCCTAGACCAACAGTATCAGCATCACCTGGAAACTTGTTAGAACTACAGTTTCTCTGCCCACTCCCCAGGCCTAGTGAATCAAACTCTGGCGCTGAGTCCCCACAGTCAGTGTTTTAAGAAGCCATCCAGGTGATTCTGATGCTCACTTAAGTTTCACAACCACTGGGCTACTGTAATGGACCAAGCGTTTTTGAAGTGCTAACCCAGAATAGAGGCAGTAAGAGCCAGGAAGGAGGGGGTGGACTTGAGAGGAAGGTCAGAGACAGACTCGTCTGCTTTAGGAGAGTCAAGGAGGAAGGAGTTTCTGGTGTGAGCCCCTGGCCTGAGGTGGGACCTGAAGTAAGTGACCGAGCCAGATGTGAATCATGTGTACTTACCTCCGGGGCCCACACTTTTCCACTCAGTCCCATTACGGCTCTGTGGTAGTGTGCTCCAACCTGTCTCAGGCCACAGGCCATGTAGGGGATGGTAATATTTGTACTGTGCACGGGGGAAATGGATGAAGCTTCCTGAGGTGGTAGGGGACCAGCTGGAGGACTTGAGAGCTGGAGGGGGCCGCCCAAGGGTTCCAGGCTCCAGAACTGAGAGGAGGCAGCAACCCATTTTCAGCATACTGCAGGGCAGCTCTGCTTCATGGGAGATGCTGAGAGGTAGAGGCGCTCACTGAACTTGGCAATATAAATCAGGAACCTTAAAAGAGTTCGTATGTGTTGACTCAGTAATTCCATTCCTGAGAATCTCTCCCAAATGTACCACAAACAAACAAAAGCCTTCTGTTCATTGTAGATTGTATATAACAGAAAATGACAACTCTCTGTAGTAGGAGAATCATTTCTGATATGCTTAATGGAATGTTGTACTGCCATCAGGAATGTGAATTTTTGTAAAATCATAGAGAAACACATGTGCTCATTCAGTAGACAGTGTCTAGTAAAGCCCTGCTCCGTGCTGAGTGGCAAGCAAGTTAGATATGGTCCTTGGCCGCACAGAGCTGCGTGCCTGGGGGGAAGACAGGCAGCTAACCTGAGCAGTCACTCTGAGAGTGATCGGTGATCAGTAGGGGCTGCTGTGGGAGAAGCTGGCCTTCTGGGTGGGGGCGGGGGACAAGGAAGGCATCCTAGAGGACAGGATGGTGATCCCGAGGCCCGGAGGATAAGTAGGTATGCAAGGGGCACAGTATGTTTTAGAGTGAACATGGCACAGTTGGAACAGGGAAAGGGCTGTTGATGAGGCCAGCAGCAATTTGTTTCTGATTTTCCCAGTTTTCTGTAGTAACAATAGCAAACATTGATTGTACTCATAGAATGTGCCAGATCTGTTCTATTAACTTTTTATAACTCTTCTAAATCCCCACAGTAAACCTACAAGGTAGGTCCTGTTGTATTACCATTTAGCAGATGAAGAAACTGAGCACAGAGGGGTTAAGTCACGCGTCCTGAGCTACACAGGGTGCAGTCAGCAAGAAGCACTCCAAGGAATCCAGGCTGCCCGAGTCCAGAGCCTGTGCGATCCCATGCAGTGGTGTCTCTCCACAGTATGCTGTTAAAATTTTATTAATGGGAAAATATTGATTTTTTTTTTTTAAACAAAAGGTAGGACTTGAATCTGCTAGAAAATTAGAAATGAAAGGGTTTGCATCTTGAAAGTCGGTGGCTGTCTTAGAAGTGTGTGTTGGAGACCAGACTGAGCTGGCTGCGTCCCCGTGTCAGGACACCGTTAACGCTTATCTCTGCTCGGCTCATCTCTCTCCAGGCACAAGTGCTTCTCTGGGCTGGGTGTCATGAAAGGCCTGCTCTCAAGATGCAGAGCACTGTCCGTCCTGGCCATCTGCAGCCACCAGCTCTCTGGGTCCAGTCCTCACAGGTTTTACCACTGTGACCCTGAGAGAGGGAAGCGCTTGGTGCTGTCTCGCATGTTCCAGCCCCAGAACCTTCGGGAAGACCAGGTGCTCTCTCTCGAGGACACATCTGGCGACCTGACCTGTAAGAGCCAGAGGCTGATGCTGCAGGTGGGCCTGATCCACCCAGCAAGCCCCGGCTGTTACCACCTCCTGCCTTACACTGTGCGAGCCATGGAGAAGCTCGAGCGGGTGATAGACCAGGAGATGCGGGCCATCGGGGGGCAGAAGGTCAACATGCCCAGCCTCAGTCCAGGGGAGCTCTGGCGAGCCACCAACCGGTGGGACCTCATGGGCAAGGAGCTGCTAAGACTTAGAGACAGACACGGCAAGGAATACTGCTTGGGACCCACTCACGAGGAAGCCGTCACAGCCCTGGTCGCCTCCCAGAAGACAGTGTCCTACAAGCAGCTCCCGTTGCTGCTGTACCAGGTGACAAGGAAGTTTCGGGACGAGCCCAGGCCCCGCTTCGGTCTTCTCCGCGGCCGGGAGTTTTACATGAAGGACATGTACAGCTTCGACTCCTCCCCAGAGGCTGCCCGGCACACCTACGGCCTGGTGTGCGAGGCCTACGGCAGCCTGTTCCGCAGGCTGGGGCTGCGGTGCATCAGGGTCCAGGCGGACGTGGGCAGCATCGGGGGCACTGCGTCTCACGAGTTCCAGCTGCCGGCCGACATCGGGGAGGACCGGTTTGCCGTCTGTTCTGGCTGCGGCTTCTCGGCCAACACGGAGACACTGCGCTGGCTGCAGACTGACTGCCCGTCCTGCCGGGGCCCACTAACTGAGGCCAGAGGCATCGAGGTGGGGCACACGTTTTACCTGGGCACCAAGTACTCCTCCATTTTCAATGCCCAGTTCACTGATGCCCAGGGCAAGCCGTGCCTGGCCGAGATGGGCTGCTACGGCCTGGGCGTGACGCGGATACTGGCCGCTGCCATTGAGGTGCTGTCCACGGAGGACTGCCTTCGCTGGCCCGGCCTCCTGGCGCCTTACCAGGTGTGCCTCATCCCCCCGAAGAAGGGCAGTAAGGAGGAGGTGGCCGCCGAGCTCATGGACCACCTGTATGACCTCATCACGGAGGCCCTGCCGCAGCTCCGCGGGGAGGTCCTGCTCGACGACAGGACCCATCGGACCATTGGAAACAGACTAAAAGACGCCAACAAGTTTGGCTACCCCTTTGTGATCATCGCAGGCAAGAGGGCCCTGGAGGACCCGGCACATTTTGAAGTTTGGAGCCAGAACACCGGTGAGGTGGTCTTCCTCACCAGAGAGGGAGTCACGGAATTTCTGAGCCAAGTGCGGGTTGTCTGAAAGCCCCGAGCCACTCCCACCCCATCCTGCAGCCTTGGTGTTCATTCTAATGCTGCCTTTTCCTACACTCCCTTCCAGGGCCTGTCTCTCCAGAAACAAGGCAGCTCATGGAACGCGGGAGTGTGTTAGGGAAACTGACTTTTATCCAATCCTTTGTTTAGACTCTTTGTATTTCAAGTCGGTGATTCCATTCTCTGGGCTGACCTTGCTGCCACATACCATTCCTCTTCCATTCCAGTGTGGAGGCTTCTGTGAGGAGGCAGGGGGGCAAGAAAGAGCTGCTCCTCTTGGCCCTCGGGTGAGTCACTTCCCTTCTCTTGAGTTTCCCATGCAGAGGGTGGGAGTGGCTGGTGGCCAAGGCCCTCCCAGCTCCAGCACTCTGACCCCTGGCCCCTTGCTGCATTTTGGTCTGAAGAGCAGGCCCACCAGCCCTGCTCCACTTGGACAAGTCCCTTCTCCTGCTGGGGCCTCAAATTCCCCATCTATGACATGAGAAAATGGAACTAGATCTGTGAAGTCCTTACAGCTGTCACCGGTGGGTTCCACAGGAGGTTCATGACAGGCAGATCTGGTTCCTCTGATCCTCCATAGTCTAAGCTACATAGAAAGTTGATAGAATTAGCTAATCGCCCAAAAAACCACCCCCAGAGATGTGGCTCTATTGAGGTGGCTTAGCGCAGAGATCCTGTTCTGTTGATTGAATAAAGTCAGGCTACTGGGACAAGCCTTGCCTGTTAATGAACGGTGGTAAGGCCTGCCATTTTCACTGTGAGCGGCTTCCTACCTGAGACTGTTCTGTCCTTTCTTTTTCTACTATGTCTACACTCTACTCGAACAAAAAAAACCCTACCTTTGGTGGCTGGGAGTATGTTTGAAACCATTTCTTCCCCCAGATGGGAGGGATAGCAGGCTTCAGGTGTCACGGTGAGCTTGTCCTGGGAGCAGAGCTGGGTCCTAGAGCCACACCGGGGGCACATATCAAGGTGTCTGTCTGAATTCTGTGGGAAACCAGGATCAGGCTTGAGCCACCCCAGCATACTGCACTTCTTGTCTTAGCCAGTTGTCCCACCTGCCAAACAGCTTCCCAGCAGCATGTTACTGCTTCTGCTGTTACTGCCCAAACACACACCATCAGGTTTCCTAGTTAATGTACGTGGCAAGCCCTGATGGCCCCCAGGCCGACCACTGGCGCCCTGGGCCCAGCATTTGGGCCAGGAGATGCTCATTCTGAGAGCAAACCTAGAAAGGCTGGATTGTAAGTCGGGGGACCTTCCCCTTGGCTGCACTTTGGTCCCACCCAGTTCTGGCTAGGGTCTGGGGTGTGGCCTGGGCATCATGCATTTTAAAGCTCCGTAGATGATTCTAATGTGCCGAGTTGATTCATGGTTCCCAGCGTACTTCCGGGCAGTGGCCGTCCCTGAGCGGCTTTGTAGCTGAGTGTTTCTTTTGAGTAATTTGCTCTGTACATTATCAGATGATGTACACTCTCTGCTTTTAATGGTCTGCTCATTTATTTGTTGAGGGACTGCCACATACCACTGTGCTGTGAGGCACTTTTATATATCATTTTCATACCTTAAACTGTGCAAGGTGGGTGCTGTTCTTTTACGGATGAGGAACCTGAAGCTCCATTCAGCAACTTGAGGATGCACAGTATCAGAACTAGAATCCGAGTATTGACCAACACCTACGCCATTCCCATTACAACTGCATGGCCTCTGCCTAGACAAAAGTAATTTCAGTAAACAAAACTGAATTATTTATGTCTATCTAATCGAGTTAGCCCCAGATAGATGAGCACGTAGAATTTGTGCAAATTGTCTTAATATTTTAAAAAATTTAATTCTTACTGAAGTATAGTTGACACACAGGGTTACATTCATTTCAGGTGTACAATATGGTGATTCAGTAACTGTACTTGACACTCTGCCCACCACAAGTGTAGCCACCATCTGTCACCATACACTATTACAATGCCGTTGACTGTATTCTCTGTGCTGTGCCTTTTATCTCTGTGTCCTATTCCTTCCATAACTGGAAGCCTGTACCTCCCACTCACCTTTTTTTAATTTTAAATTTGTGCCCCATACGCTGATCTATGGAAGCTGGAGGGCTAGCCTAATGTAAGCACTTTTTTAAAACCAGGTTTCAGGAATAGAGAACCAATTAACTTTAAACTCTTCATAAATGTTCGAGTTACAGAAAAGTTTGAGGACGATACAGAATCATGGAAGTTTAGAACAGGAGGACTTGGGGCCCACCTGTCCATCCCTCCTTTCACAGATGGGAAGCAAGCCTGGGGTGGGAATTAACCTGCCACACACCATCTGACTGGCAGAACACCTGATTGCAGGCCAAGAGCTGTGTCCCCTAAATCAGGCTACCTCTGGTCCATCTTATTGCTTCAAGAGAAGTCTGGCTAGATCAGCCTCTGAACTACAAAAGCCTTGTAGGTGTGAAACAGGTGCTGTTCTTTATTTTCCAAGGGAGACAAATACAGGGAGTACAGTGACTGGCCCAAAGGCAAGCTGAACGGAAACCCAGGTGTCCTGATTACTAAGCCAGCGTGTCTTCTAAGAAGCCAGGGTCAGTATGCTCTGGTGGAAAGACCAGAACCTGGAAGAGACATAATCCTAGATCCGCCACTTACCAGGGGTGTGACCTTAGACAAATTACTTGCCCTTTATGCGTCTCAGCTTCTTCATCTGTAAGATGTGCTCATGGCAGTGCACCTCCCAGGGGGTTGCCTAAGCTCGCTTACGTGAAATACTTAACCTGTGCTGTCAGGAAACACTTCCTTCACACCAGACGACTTAGGATCTGCCGGTAACGTAGCTCAAGAGCTGGATCTAGTTTTCTTGATGTGATGCTTTATAACCTTCCTGGGGGGAGCGCCACGAGCAAGAATTAAGTGACACCCATGGAATGGCTCCATCGCCATAGAGGAAAGACAGATACTCAGACCATGTACCTTACTCCCTCCTGTCTGAATTTGCCAGTGTTACCTCTTGCTATAAATTGATGAAATGGGGATGCTGGCAAAGTAACAGACATAGGATGTATTATCATTGCTCATTCCTTGGGGAGATCTAGAAGCAACTGGCCGGGAAATATTTAGCAGAATTAATACTTGGGGACAAAAGCTGGTGCATAACAAAGCCATTGTGTAAATCAAGCCTAGAATGTAAATCAAGGGCTCCATTAATATTCTGTGTTTTAATGGAAGCAACACCTGCTGGGCTATCAATAAAGACATTTTGCAGAAATCTGTTGAAATTGTCGTTTGCTTAACTATTTGAGTGCCAGGGAACTTCACAGAGTTCCCACCATCCATTTCTACACCAAGATGCCAGGATGCTTTTTAGAATGGATTACTGTGCATCCAAGGGCATGTAAGGTTTTGTTTTAGAGTTAGGAAAAGTTTTATGATGTGGAAAATGGTAAACTTTTTATGTTATTGCAAACTTAAAACTTGAAAAAACTCAAGATGCTGCACTTAATGACTTACATCATAGTGACCCACACTAGACACTGTGGAGTCAGTCTGCCTAGGCCACTTGATAGCTATCTGACCTTGTGCGAGATGCTTCCTCACGCTTCCTGCGCTCCCTCGGTGCAACAGGAACAACAGTGGCGCTCAGCAGGGTAAGTGGCAGCTGCCCTTATACTAGGCCATTTAGCCCTTTGCATGTCGTGGGGGGGGGGGTGCATGTGGGCCAGCAAAACGGGGTGGCATCTTCAGGGTCCCCCTGTTCAAATACCACTTTGGTGCAGGGATGATGTCCACTCCTCTTAAGCCAGCCGCTCTGAAGGCTGCTAATGAGCTTCCATGGTTAAAGCCTAATTGCTCTTGGCTAAATAAAACTGTAGTGCTAGGAGAGTGAGGAGGAAGCACTTACTGGTTAATGGTGACTGAGGACATGCCATTTGCAAGAACTTGTCACTCAGGCTCACCCAGAAAGCTCATGGGCTGACAGGAGCCCTACTGGCAGGTTGTCGAGTGCTGTGGGGAGTCTGCTGCACGCTCTGGCAGTCTGGCTCTGCAGGCTAGACTCTTCTGCCCAGGCAGTTTGGGGACATTGCAATGACATTGAATGCCAAGACTTGACCACAACATTGGAGTGAACAGGAAAGGGCCGCTGGGTCTCATGCCAACTCTTCAAAGGCAGAGGCCCAGTCTAGTTGTTACAAGTATCTCTTGAAGGGCTTAGGGGAGTCATGAATTCAAATCCTGGCTCTGCTTTTCACTAGCTAGCTAACTTTGGGCAAGTTACTTAGCCTCTCTGTACCCCTTTCCTTGTCAGTAAAATGGTACTGTAAACTACTAGCCTCCATGTCAGGTGAAGTGAGCGAGCCAGTCCGCATAAAGCACTGAGAACACGGTCTGGCGCATCCTCAGTGCTCAGTAGATGGCAGCTGTTACTAGTGAGCCAGGGCACTTATGCACGCCCCCTGGAGCATGCTCTTTGCCTTTGCTTCGGGGTCTTTCCAACCCACACTCACCACCCTTCCCAGGTCCTTGTCCCAACTTCATGGCCCATATCCATCATGGGTGGTGGCTTCCACCCATAATATGTTTAGAATTCACCACCCCTTCCTCTGGGCCATCGGCTAATTATTTGTGTACCTACCGTGTGCTGAGCAGGTGCTGGGCTGGATGCCAGCAGTACAAATGTGCACAGGTCAGGGTCCCTGACTCAATTTACAAAGAAGTGGGAGGAACCATCCAGTAAGTAGACAATTAAAATGCAGTGTGGCAAGGGTGGTAATGGTACAGGTGCCATGGGACATGCGGGATAGGGGGCCAGGAAGGCTTCCTGGAGGAGGCAGCCAGGCCTGGTTAAAGACTAGATGTTAAACAGGAAAGGGAGGAAGAGCTGGGGGTGGAGGCAAGGGTGCAAGTGAGAGTAAGAATGCTCCAGGCAGAGGGAGCAGAATGTGCAAAGGTCCAAAGCTAAGAGCATGGCATGATTGGAGAGTAAAAAAATAATTGTGCTAGAGTGAGCACTTAAGAGGCAAGCTGTTCCATGGGTGTCACATAGATTAATTCATACAGCCCTCGCAGCACCTGTGTGAGGGAGGTGCTATTATGCTCTTTGTGTTGCACATGAAGAAACTGAGGCACAGGGCCTGAGGCCATCAGCTGAGTTGCGGGGCTGGAACTGGAAGGTAGGTAGCCTGGCTCCAGAGGTGAGACTCAGGCCACTGCACCCTCCTGCCCCATAGCTGAACCATGTCTGGGATGCCTGGGCTAAGGTTGGAGCGAGGAAGCTGCAAGGGTGGGTAGGGGCCAGACCCTAAAGGGCCTTGAGTGCCACACCAAGCATGTTGATGAGGGAAGGGGGAGCCGCTGAGGGCTCCCAGCAGGGGTGAGGACTTGCTTGTTGTGGCTTTATTTCTAGTCCTAGCCTCCATGGCCGGCTCTTCAGTTTGCGCTCTACCACTCCCCTAGAGACCAGAAGATGGCAGAGGTCAGAGAAGGCAGGGCCCATGGGCCAGGGAGGCCAGAAGTCTTCTTGGAGAGGGTGCAAGGCCAGGCACATGGGCTGGAGCCCAGGAATGCCATTGCTCATGCTTGTGTGTGTGCAGATGGGTCCTTGGAACAGAACTCTGGTTTTTTTCATTCATTAGTTCCGTCATTCATCCATCCACTCATCGGCACACACACACCACAGCTCCCTATGTGTCACACTCACTGTGTGTCAGGCCTGGGCACTAAGACAAATCCCCATCTGGCCTCTGCCCATTGAGAGCTTTCCTTCTGGAAGTTTTTGTGCAGTGTTTCTCAAACTCAGCATTACTGACAGTTTGTCAGACGATGCTTTGTTGTGGGGGCCGTCCTGTACACCCTAGGATATTTAACAGCATCCCTGGCCTCTACCCATAGATGCCAGTAGCATCCCATCAAGTTGTGACAACCAAAATGTCTCTAGACATTGACAGGTGTGCCCTGGGGTGCAAGTCACCCCTGTTGAGACTTGCTGGTCTGATGCTGCTGATCCTGCACAGAGGTGCAATGGACAAGCCTCTCAGGTAGGTGTGGTGACTCACTGAGAGGGAGGGTCCGAGCATTCCGTCCTCACAGGCACAGCAAGTCAGCAGCTACCAGGGTCCCAGCTGTAGTCTGCAGTCTGTCATGCCAAGTCACTCCTCCCCTTTCTACTTCTGCTCCCCCTACCTAGAGGGGCAGGGCCCAGCCTGGAGCCCAAAGAAAGGACTGGGTGGTAGGGACGAAGGTCTCAGAACTTGGTTTCTCAGGGGGTGTCCAGGAAAAGAGCTGAGTAAGCCGTCTGCTGCACAGATGAGTGAGGGCACACCGGGACCCGCTCTGCCCCAGGACAGTGCGGCTGCTGCACTGGCCGCCAGGGTTGCTGCTGGCCAATTGTTCGGCCTCGTTCACAGGGTGCCGAGTTCTTACAAAGACAGCCAAACAGCCAGTCTCTAACTGGGAGAGCCACTGGCCTCGGTATGGCCTAAGCCAGGTGAGGGTGGAGGCGGGACTTCAGCTTCCAGGCCACAAGCCACATGCAGGGACCCGCACCTGGAAGGAAAGCTGCATGGTTGTCAATATTCCACAGCAAACTGCCCTTCAAAGACAGTAAAGCACAAGGCACAAAACCTCAAATTAGTCCATCTTAAGGACAGCAGCTGGTTTCAGTTTAATGATGTCTTACTTAGCTTTGCTACAGTAACAACCCCCAAATCTCATTTATTTCTCATTCACGTTACAATCAACGGCTGCAGGTCAGCTCCTTCAGCTCTGTTCCATGTCTTACCATGCTGGCACCCAGGCTGACGGAATAGCTGCCAGCTGGGAAGCATGAATGCACCACGCAATGCTCTCTGACCTCCGGTCTGGACGAGCCCACCCCCGTCCCTCTGCCTCCCCCATGGGACGGGGCGGACACTGCAAGCAGTCCCGTGGCTATATTCTCTAGGAAAGAGGGAGCCAACAGTTGCACATAAAAATACAACCTATGACAATGACTCAACTGCCAAAAGATGTTTAAAAAGCACAAAATCCTAAAATGTGAAAACTGGAGAAGAACTCAAGAGTCCACCATCCAAGTCTGTCAGTTTGCCCTACTACACAGATCAGGAAAACTGGTAAACTTTCTAGGAGTTTTGCAGGATCCCGGTCTGTAGGTCTTTACAGGTGCAAAAACAGGAGCCAGCTTTCGTGACCTCATCTCACTCCAAGAACAACAGTATCCCCAAAGAGCAAGCCTCTCGGCTCACGAGAACCTGGAGGTTGGAGTCCCTCAGCCTGAATGCCTTAAAATTATTTGTGTGATTTGAGGGGTAGCTTCTCTGAGGCCTCTAACATCATAAAGGTCCAGCCAACTGGATCCTGAGTCCGTGTCCACAGGCCAGGACTTCCTTAGGTCAGCTGCTGTGGTAACTGTAAGATGATCCCTTCAGGGATAGAGGCTGGTAACACAGCTCACAGTGAGTCCAAGGATGTCATGACCAAGGTACAGAGTTGTGTATCAACAGAAGAGAGTGGAGACCAGCTGGAGCTTGGCACTTTGACCAGAGAGAATGTAGTTCAGGGAAGTCAGCAGCTCTCCCCCCACCACTATCCCCAGGGTGGCAGAAATAGTGTAGGGCTCAGCTGATTCAAAGGTGCTGGATTCCAGGCAGAGGCGAATGAGGGAGGAGAACCAGGGGCCCTGGCTCCGCCTGGCTTGGTTACTTCACCTGGTGCACTTTTCTCCCCTGGAGGTAATTCCTACAAAAAGTAGAGGATCCTACACAGACCAAAAATGCTGGTGTCAGGGCTTTTACAAAGTACCTGCAGTGAACACAACAGAAGAAGGGGTTAATTGAATTTTGATCTTAATCATCCAGGCACCTCCCCAACCACATTCAAGGTGAACCTTTGGATGTGAGTCAACATTAAAATGCAAGTTTAGCACATTTATTTTTTTGGTTGTTTACATATCTGTCAAAGTAGCATGATCCTCTCCCCCCTACAACCTAGCCAGAACATTTGGGCCAGTCCTCTAGCATCATGTATGCCTGTGGCTAAACATGAAATCAAAGTATAAGAACATGCTTGTTTGCTTTCATTCATTCATTCCTTCATTCAACAGTGCATGCCCAGGGTAACTTGGGCCCTGTGCTAAAAACAAAACCCATCATCCCTGCTTTCAAGTCCTGAGGGGAGGGAGATAAGTAATCAATTAATGACAACAAAAACAATCGCAGAAGCATTTGTGAGGTACAGCGTTAGTCCAAAGGGCATGATTCCCTCCGTAGGGAAGGGGAATCAAGAAAACCTTCCTGGAAGATGCCTTGTCCATCTTGACTTTAATTTAGAATAGGGGTAGTGATGAGGCACAGGGGCGCAAAAGCGAGGAAGTGCACGGCACCAGAGCATTTGCTGTTGTTGGGGCAAAAAGCAAGTGGAGTGGGGCAGGTCGGAGAGGTAGGCAAGGCTTTAGCCTCCCAGATTGAAGAGTGTTCGCATTACCCAGTGTGCTTGGATCTGGACCAAGGCGGAGCGGGAGCTCTATCTTAGCTCCACTCAGTTCAGGGCCTGAAGTTGCCAGAATCCTGCCCCGAGTAGCCTCTCACTATGCCAGTCATTTAAGAAGTAAACATTTCCAGCAGCATTTACGTGTTCTGAGAAGCATGAAATTGGCTTTCCTCCACAGATCTACTTTGTTTAGATTTCTCCCCCATTTTTTGGAGATGGGCAGAGTGGACCTCAGGCCTTTAAAGAATTATGGTAATAATTCACTAAATAATGGAAAAAATTTGTCTATAAACTAGAACGGACATTTAGTGCCAGAAAAAAAAAAAAAACCCTACTAAGAGAAGTCATCATTCATATCTGAAGAAATTTTCACCTCCTGCCTGACAAGCCAAAGCAGAAGCATCAAGAGACCAGCTGGATCTCCTACCAGGTCAGTCACCACATCACCAATTCCCATCCAGTCTGCCTCTGAAATCTCTTTGCCAATCCACCCCTCACCTCATGCTTCACCGTCAACTAGTACACATAAAATCTATACACTACTCTATAAATTTTACCTACACATCCTCTGTGGCTCCATATACCACTATCAGGATAAAGCATGCTCCTGAGCAGGGCATTCGAGGCTTCCGTGAATGGCCCTAGCCCAGCTCTCCAGCCTCTTTCCTACCATGCCCAACCACCCTCATGCCCAATACATCGGGCTCCTTTAGCCTAAATGCAAGAGCATTTGCTTTGCTCAAAGCTTAGGGGAAAATAGTCCAAGAGTCAACTTACAGATCCACTGAGGGGATTCCTTTATGGTCCAGGAACACCCCAAAGCTGAACAAAGAGACAAAAGCCACATCCAGCTGGCTGCCATAGCTACTAACAAAGATGCACTCTTACAACAAGACTGCCCTTTACAGTTTACAAAAGCACTTTGACTCCTACTCTCTCACCGGCTCTCAGACACCGGAGAACGATGTAGGCAAGGATTAGTACTCCTACCCGAAAGATGATGAAACCTCCCCAGGGAGGCAGTATGTGCTTACAGTCACACAGCTGGCAAATGATGGCGTGACTTCACAAACTGATGTTCTTTCCATATAACAATATTAGGGGACACAGGCACAATGAGGAACAGGAGTGCCAACCCTGCTATTTTCAGGTCCCACAGCCAGGCAGCTTGTCCCTTCTCAGACCAGCCCCATTCACCTCTCCCAGTCTGAGGGTGTCCTGGCTGCAGCACAACAGGCTGAGTCATACTGAAGCCTGTTTGGCCAATGACCTGGGCCAGGCTCCATGGTTGCCATCTCACAGTTTTGTGTCAGGGTGGAAGGGAGGGGAGTACAAGGCAATCCAACAGCAGTGGAATGAAACCCTGGCTGTATCCCTGGGATGGCGCCTGGGCATCTTCCCTGGTCTACTCAGCGTCATGAAGGTGGCTTACCTGGGGTGCTGCAGCACCTGCAGTAGTGTGCTCTTGAGAGGCACCCGGTAGAGTTCTGTCCCGTCTTCATCCTCGAAGTAGACCTGCAAGAATAACAGAGGAGCGGGAATCAGACACATATATAAGGCCTCAGCAGCACTAGGCACGTTGAGGCCAAGTCTAGGGAAAAGCTAAAGAGATGGCAACTGTTATTAGTTGAATGAGTTGTGGAATATAAAGCACTCAGTCCTCGCCCATGATACCAAGAAAGGTATTATGAGCTCCATTTTCCAAAGATCGAACGAAGGCTCAGAGAAGGGAAATAACTCACCAATGACACCCACCTAGCAAACAGAGGAGCCAAGATTCAAGCCCAGACCCGTGAGTCTTCCCTTCCCTAGCAATTCAGTCCTAGACCCCTTAGATGTGGGGGAAGCAAGCTATGGTGGCCCAAAGCAGGGGAAGGGCCCAAGGAGGAGAAGGATGATGGCCCTGTGCAGGTGTCAGAGCCCGTGCAGGGTGAGGAAGATGTCTGTGCAGAAGGGCTGGCAGGGAGGGGTGCCAGAGCCCGGTCAGTGGAGGGCAGCCTTGCTGGGAGCTGGCGAGCCTAAGCCAGGTGAGAAGGGTTACCTGGTAGGATGGCTGTGCAAGATGAGGTGTCAGAGGCCATGTGGGTGAGAAGGGTGTCCTTGCGTGGGGACAGCTGATACAGGGTGTCTGAGAATTAGACGGTACTAGTATATCAAAGCTAATTTCCTTTTTTTTTTCCCCTCAAAGTTAATTTCCTAATTTTGATAGTTGGTTGGGATTATGAAGGAAAATATCCTTGTTTGTAGGAAACTGACACTGAAGTATTCAGGGCATCAGTTGGCATCTTACTCTCAAATGATTAGTAGAAGAGAAAGTCTTTGTACTGTAAGATGTGATTTAAAAAAAGAAAAAAAAAGGTCCCAACAATGGAATATTATTCAGCCTTAAAAAGGAAAGAAATTCTGACACAGGCTACAATATGGATGAAACTTGAAGACATCAAGCTAAGTGAAATAAGCCAGATACAAAAGGACAAACAATATATGGTTCCACTTCTATGAGGTTCCTAGAGTAGGCTCATTCATATAGCAAGTGGAATGGTGGTTGCCAGGGGCTGGAGGGAGGGGAGAATGAAGTTACTGTTTCATGGGTGCAGAGTTTCAGTTTGGGATGATAGGGAGCCCAACATGGGGCCTGATCCCAGGACCCTGGGATCATGACCTGAGCCAAAGGCAGACACTTAAACCACTAAGCCACCCAGATGCCCCGACACAATTTTTTTTCCCTCAAGATTCTATTTATTTATTTATGAGAGACAAAGAGAGAAGCAGGCTCCCAAGGAGCAGGGAGCCCGATGCAGGACTCGATCCCAGGATCCTGGGATCATGACCTGAGCGAAAGGCAAATGCTTAACCATCTGAGCCACCCACGCGCCCACAATTTTTTTTTTAAGGCAGTAAAAACTTGCTCCCCTCACCCCCCTGCAAAAAAGATCCCATCCAGGAACAAGGTAAAACATCTTACCTCTAAATTATCAGGGCAGTATTTCCGCTCTAAGTCCCAAGAGGGCGTTTCACCAAACATCACCATTAGATGATCAATAAACCTAAGGATATAACATGTACTTTCTAGGTATCAATAAGTCATGATCTATTTTCCTACATCACAGTCCCTGGACACCCATTCAGAGAGCTATCAAAAATGTACAAAACATGAAATGCAGGCCTAAGCCATTTTGAGCCAAAACCATCTGACTTAAGCCAAAATGGATGTGTATTACTTGTCCTGTTATGACACAGTAATTTTCTTTAAACTGACTCAGGCTTAACATTCCTTACATTTAGCCACATTCTAAGCACCAACCCTATGAAATCACATGTTAAAATTGCTAGTTATATTTTTTCTAATACACACTTCAATTACTATGCATATACTACCTAGAATGACTTCATATCTCACCAGAGGTATGTGTCAGTGCTTGACAAACAATACTGTGGTGCTCTACTTACTGGCCCAGTCAGGATGATGGTGAGACTTGTGTCTGCCGTTGCAAAGCTAGTTACAGTTAGTAAAAAGGAGAAATCAGCTCCAGGATAGAAAGGTTATGCCAAACCAGACTGTTAACCCTCTATTCTCTTCCCTCCTCAACCAAAAATCCACTTGTCCCTCTGCTGAGACAGCAAGGAAAGAGCATGCCGGCAAGAACAGAGGGCTCTTGGGCAAGTAAGTACCTGGAGTCCTCGTGAAAAGTAGCAATGAAGTCCGACTGGGCGTGCTCCGGGTACAGAAAGAGCACAGGCCAGCTTAACCTGCCCTGCTCGTCTACATTCAGCCTGGCTCCACAGGGGTTCTCCGAGCTGAGCCCATCCAGGAAAAGCTCACCTAGACCTTCTGAGTCTGAATCTTCATCCTGACCAGCAGCTTCAGAGACTAGCCTGATGTTCCTAGCCTGGATTAAAAACAGAAATACACACAAACCTTATTGTGTGGAAGGATGCAAGCCCACTTCAACAGCAGGGAAACCACCATACTGTGAGCTCCCTGAGGTCAGTTCTACACAATTCATCTTCATTACCCCTGAGGCCTAGCACAGCAGGGATAACTCACCTTCACCAGGATTCTAACACATGCTGGACCCTGTATCACAGAAAAAAGCTAGACATGGTTCCTGCCCTCAAGACCCCGCTCATGGTCTAGTGAGTGAACAACTATGGAAATAAGTACAACATAAGGTAAGAAGTGGAGTTGCAGAAGTGCAGACCATGGATAATTAATTCAGCCTAGGGGCTGGAGATGACTGGGCCCTGAGCAATGACTATTCTCAGGCAGAGAAGTTGGAAGGGTCGGGGGAGGATGGAAAGGCATTCACCACCAAGGAACAGCATATGCAAAGGCACAGAAAAGATCAAGAGCGTAGCACATACGAAAATGGCAAGTGTGTTGGTTTAGCTAGGATACGGAATACTAAAAATAATGCACATTGACCTAATCTTGACTGTCTCATGGAAATAAAGATAAATCAAAGGTCTGAACAGAAGAGTTGTCTCTTTATGTATGTGTGGTACAGGGGCGCAAAAGGGGAAAGTTACATGCAATCAAAATTACTTTTGATTTGACTGCTAAATCAGGGGTTGGCAAACTTTTCCTTAAAGGGTCAGACAGAAATATTTTAGGCTTTGTGAGCCAAATGGTCTCTGTTGAAATTAACTACTTGACTGCCACCATAGTGTGAAAATAGCCATAAGTAACATAAACAAATAGGCAGGGCTGTGATCCACTGGCTACAGATCCACTGGCTCCTGCTTTAAACCATCGGTAAAATATGGTTCTGTGTATACGACTGTTAGAGTAATTCTTACGTACAATGAAGCTTGAGATGCAGGGTCAAACTAAAGGAGAGCGCCAAAATCAGATCTGTATGCAAATGGGCATTCCAATATTCTACATTTTAGAATGTGACCAAATCTCTCACTGTGAATGAGGATTAGCAAGAGAATCTGGAGTATTCCATCCCACTTAACCTGTTAACAGGAGTTAAGAGATTGCTTGTTATGGGGAGGGACTAGTGGAGTGCATCTTAATAGTGTGAAGTTCTCAAAGTCAACAAGTAACTTAAATGGTGCATAATTTAACTCAACAAAGAATGAAACCAAGAACCTACTCCACAATCTCATGGCAGGTGTCATTTCCCTTGTGAAAACCAAGCAAGCCAAAGCTTCACAGGTGACTTGCTGGTATTCAGTATCCAGGTGAAAAAACAAGATTTGGCTCAGACTACATCCACTTAAAATGCAGGGAAGAAAGGACAGGGTTGAATTTTTTTTTGTTGTTAAAGGAGCAACATCCTAAAAATTCAGATTTTTTTCAGGATGCAGTGGCTAAGAGCAAGGACCTGGCTCTGATACACATTAGCTGTGTGAGGTTTCTTCACCTCCCTGAGACCATATCACTACCTAGCAAATCAGTAGCTAGAAGATCTACCTCAGAAGGCCACTGTGAAGATTTAGTAATGCTTAACCCATAGCAACTATCCAGTGTAGCTTACCTGAGATCAACATATGTATACAAGCAGGAAAGCTGACTGAACTCAGGGGGTCTGACTGCAGAGCCCTTTTAGCACACTGCTTCACCAAAACAAAAATGAACAAATTCATTCAGGTAAAGCATCCCAAAACAGTTTCCCAACAAGCTTGAGGATTAGCAAGACCATATGGGCCTGAGGTTTGAGAACTCACCTTGATGGCCTGGAGTAAAGCCTTGTTCTGATTCTGCTCCTTCTTTTCTTTCAACTTTGCTTTCCTGATATCCCTCTGCTCAGTTCTCTAAAAATGAAATTCACACCCATCAGCTCTAGGGAGCTTGTTTCCTCTTCTGTCACCCCAGCCTGCTTCTTACTATCTCCAGTATCTGTCCAACCCAGGTTCCTGTGTCAAGCAATACCAGCGGCCTGATTCAGTTCAATTAATATTTTAAGAGTGCACGTCTGGTGCCAGGACTGGTGGCAGCAGAAATTTAAAAATGTATAGTTCCCATACCCACGGAGCTCACAGTCTACTAAGGGGAACAAACAATGAAATGTCCGTTATGTGTTACCCTGGTGATGTGAAGCCAGTGCTATAAAATACAGGACTGATGGATTCTGCCCCACTGAGGAGGTAGGTTTAGATGGACATGGAACATGCCACCAGATGGAAGGAGAAAGGGCATTCTAAGTAGAGGGACTGACATCAGGATCTACGGGGTATTTCAACTTCTCTGGAATGGCTGGAGTATAGGAAACACTGGAAAAACCCAGGGCAAGAACTTATCAGAGGCTCTGCCCTTTGCCCAATTATAATCCATGACAGAAAAACATCATTAGTCTACTTAATCTGGCAGAAATATAATTTAGATTTCCTTTTCTTGCAAATCTGCCCCAAACCAGTTGATTCTGCTCTTACCCTCAGAATCGTAGATTAACAGAGGTCAGCAAACTTTTTCTGTAAAGGGCCAGAGGTTAATATTTTAGGCTTTGCAGACCATGTATGCTCTGTCACAAATTATCTACTTTTGTTGTTTATAACTCTTTAAAAATGTGAAAAACATCTTTAATTCACCGAATGTATAAAAACAGGCCATAGGCTGGATTTGGCCTGGGGGTCAGTTTGCTGACCTCTGATCTAAAATATAGTACCAACCATCCCTTGTCCTCCCCACAAAGGCTAACATGGATCTTTTATTTCTCGTGAACAAAGTCTACCCATTCAGGAAGACAATGGCTGGTAACTCTTGTCCATTCCTTCTCCAATCCAGTCTGCCAACAGAGCTGCAAAACTCCTTTCTGCTGTTTGATTACACTATCCAGAGTACTCCACCCCACGGACACCACTAAAATCTATGTCCAATTCTGCCTTTACAGTTGAGCTACATCCAACCACAGTGTCTGGTCCATATCAGAGAATGATTAAGGACGACACAGACTCTGTCCCCTATTGTTTTTACTCTGAATCACACTATACATGTGAGTGATGTGGATTATGAAGTCTCATATGAAGTTTGGGGTCTTGGCAGCCACATAAAGTAGAATGACCACCAGGTCAGAGGAGCCCTGAGCTGTGGAGTCTGCTGCCCTTAAAAAAAAAAAAAATCAACTTTGTTGAGGTATAATGTACAGATTTTAAGTGTATAGTTCAATGAGTTTAGACAAGGGTATACCTTGAGTACCCAACACTTCAATCAAGATGGGCATTTCTATCCCTTGGAAAGTTCCCTCATGCCCCTTTGCAGTCTCCCTCCTACCCCATCACTGAAAGGTTTCTTTTTATACCAAGTAATATCCCATTGTACGAGTATCACACTTTGCTTATCTCTTACCTGTTGTTGGACACAAGAGCTGTTTCTGGATTACTATGAATAAAACAGGCTGTGACTATTCTTATACATAAGTCTTTTTATGAGCATGTTTTCATTTCTCTTGGGCAAACACCTCTGCCCTTCCCGCCGTCCCCAGCCCCTGGCAACCACTATTCTGCTTTCTGGCTCTATAGATTTGCCTGTTTTGGATGTTTGATATATACAGAGTCATACAATATATGATCTTTTATAAATCTGGCTTCTTTCACTTAACATAGTGCTTTTGAAGTTCACCTACATTGCATTGTATACCATACTTCATTCTCCTTTATGGCTGAATAACATTCCATTGTATAAACATACCACATTTTATCTATCATCAGTTGGTGGACATTGAGACTGTTTCTACTTTTGGGCCATTATGAACATGTTGTTATGAACACTCCTGTACAAGTATTTATTTTAATACTGTTTCAATTTCTTTGGGTATATACCTAGGAGTGGAAGTGCTGGTTCTCATGTTAATTTTGTAGTTAATTTTTAGAGGAACTGTCAAAAAAATTTTTTTTTAAGATTTTATTTATTTATTGAGAGAGAGAGGGAGAGGGAGCACGAGCAGGGGGAGGGGCAGAGGGACAAGCAGACTCCCTGCGGAGCAAGGAGCCTGATGTGGGGCTCAATTCCAGGCCCCTGGGACCATGTCCTGAGCAGAAGGCAGACACGTAACTGACTGAGCCACCCAGGCATCCCTGTCAAACTGTTCTCTATAGTGGCTGTCATTTTACATTCTCACCAGCAACATGTGAAGGTTTCCGTTTCTCCACATCCTTCTCAATATTTGTTATTTTCCTTTAAAAAAAATTATAACCATCCTAGCGTGAAATAGTATCTCACTGTGGTTTTGATTTACATTTCCCTAATGACTAAGAATGTTAAGCATCTTTCATGTGCTTTTTGGCCATTTACGTATCCTCTTTGGAGAAACGTCTGTTCACATCCTTTGCCTATCTAAAAAATGGCGTTGTCTTTTAATTATTGAAATGTTAAGAGTTCTTTATATATTCTAGATAAAGGTCCCTTAACAGATATATGATTTATAAATACTCTCCCATCCTGTGGGTTGTCTTTTCACTTTCTCAATGGCAGCCTTTGATGCACAAGTTTTTACTTCGGATGAAGTCCAGTTTATCTTTTTTGTTTCTTGTGCTTTTTGTGTCATATCTAAGAAACCATGCCTACTCCAAGGTCATGAAGATTAATGCCAACGTTTTCTTTGAAGAGTTTATACTTTGCTCTTCGATCCATTTTGTATATAGTGTGAGGGAGGGGTCCAAATTCATGCTTTTCATGCAGCTATGGAAAAGACTATTCCTTCCCCACTGAATGGCATCCTTGTTGAAAATCAACTGTCTATAAATATGAGGGTTTATTTCTGAGCTCTCAATTCTATTACACTGATCTGTAAGTCTATCCCCTTCTGCCAGTACCACAATGTCTTGATTACTACAGCTTTGTAGTAAGATTTGAAATTGGGAAGTATGAGTCCTCTAATTTTTCTTTTTTTTTTTTTTTAGGATTGTTTTGGCTATTCTGAGTCCCTTGAATTTATGTATGAATATTAGAATCAGTTGGTCAATATTCTGCAAAGCAGCCAATTGGAAATTTGGTGCAGACTGAGCTGAATCTGTACACCAATTTGGGGAGCATTCTCATCTTTTTTGTTTTTAAAGATTTTATTTATTCATTTGAGAGAGAGAATGAGATAGAGCATGAGATGGGGGGAGGGTCAGAGGGAGAAGACGACTCCCTGCCGAGCAGGGATCCTGATGTGGGACTTGATCCTGGGACTCCAGGATCATGACCTGAGCTGAAGGCAGTCGCTTAACCAACTGAGCCACCCAGGCGCCCGGGGAGCATTCTCATCTTAACAATATTAAGATCTGATCCATGGAGGTCTTCTATTTTTTTAGATTTAATTTCTTTCAACAATGTTTGTATTTCAGATTGTAAGTTTTACGCTACTTCTGTTAAATTTATTCCTAAATGTTATTCTTTTTGATGCTATTGTAAATGGAATTGTTTTCACATTTGGAATATTTACCAAAAGTCTATAGAATACAATTGGGTTTTGTATATTAATGTAGCATACCAGCTTACTAATCTATTAGTTCTAATAGTTTTTTTGGGGAATTCCTTAGGATTTTCTATATATAAGATCGTATCATTTGCACCTAAAGAGTTTTCCTTTTCTTTGCCATTTTTGAAGGATAGGTTTGCGGTATATAGAATTCTTAGCTGACAGTCTTTCTTTCAGCACTCTGAATGTCAACCCATAGCCCTTTGGCTCCCATGGCTTCTGATGAGAAATCAGCTGTTGCTTTTGGGGGAGGGGGCAGAGGAAGAGGGCCAGAGAGAATCTTAAGCAGGCTCCACACCCAACACAGAGCCCTACACAGGGCTTGATCTCACAACCCTGAGATCATGTCCTGAGCCAAAATCAAAATTTGGATGCTCAACCAACTGAGCCACCCAGGCATCCCTCAGTTGTTACTTTCATTGAGGATCTCTTGTATGTGAAGAGTCTCTTTTCTCTTGATGCTTTTAACATTCTCATGTTTGACTTTCAACAGTTTGATTATGATGTGTCTGGGTGTAGATTTCTTCAAGTATATCCTACTTGGAGTTTAAGTTTCTTGGAAGGGTAGATTATTTTTTTTAAATCAAATCTGGGAAGTTTTCAGCTATTAAATCTTCATATATTCTTTTGTCCCTTTTTCTTTCTCCTCTTCTGGGACTCCCATGTCTATGATGATATACTTAATGGCATCCCACAGGTTCCTCAGTCTCTCTTCATGTTTCTTTTCTTTTTTAAAAAGATTTATTTATTTTAAAGAGAGCGTGAGAGGGAGAGAACACGGGTGTGGGGGGAGGGGCAGAGAGAAAGAGAGAGAGAGGGGGGAAGAGAATCTCAAGCAGATTCCCCTCTGAGTGCAGAGCCTGACGTGGGGCTCAATCCCATGACCCTGAGATCTTAACCTGAGCTGAAATCAAAGAGTCAGATGCCCAACTGACTGAGCCACCCAGACACCCCTCTCTTAATGTTTCTTTATTCTTCTTTCTGTTCCTCACACTGGGTAATCACAACTGATCTTTCTTCACAGTTCTGCTCTTGAGCCCTTACGTGAACTTTTCCATTATTATACTTTTCAACTACAGAATTCCTGTTTCTTTTTCACAATTTATTGATAGTCTCTATTTGGTAAGACATTGTTCTCATATTTTTTTTTTAGTTCTTAAGACATTGCTTTCTTTCTTCCTAGAACATATTTCAACGTGTGGCTTAAAGTCTTTGCTTTTTAAGTCTCATGTGTGGGCTTCCTCGGGGACATTTTCTATTGATTTTTTTCCTGTGTATGGGCCATATTTTCTCATTTCTTTGCATGTCTTGTAATTTTGTAATTGAAAACCAGACATTTAAAATAATACAATGTGGCAACTCTGCAAATTGGATTGTCTGTTTCCTCTCCAGTGTTTGATACTGCTGTTGTTACTATTTACATTCCTGAACTAATTCTGTAAAGCCTGTATTTGGTTTTATGTGACCACTAAAGTCCTTAATGATTGACAGATTTCCCTAAATGCCCAAAGCCAAAAAGTCTCCCACTTTTAGCTGAGGGCTCTCTTGTGCATATTGTGGCACACCTTCAACACTCACCCAAACAGTTTACAATTCAGCCTCAGCCTTCACTTACTACTTTTACAGAAACTGCAAGTCAGCCAGAGGTCAGAGCTTAGGCCTTCTTAGATCCTTCCTGAGCACATGCATAGCCCTGGACACACAAGTGACCTTGCAGATCTCCTGGAATATGTTGGAGCTTTTCAGAGCCCCTGAAGAATCTCATTCCCCAGCTTTTCCTTTTAAATATTCTTCCAAGCCTACTGTTTGGGCACCTGGGTGGCTCAGTTGGTTAAGTGACTGCCTTCAGCTCAGGTCATGATCCTGGAGTCCCGGGATCGAGTCCCACATCGGGCTTCCTGCTCAGCAGGGAGTCTGCTTCTCCCTCTGACCCTCTTCCCTCTCGTGCTTTCTATCTCTCATTCCCTCTCTCAAATAAATAAAATCTTTAAAAAAAAAAAAAGGTTAAGCCTACTGTTTGCCCTGTTGTTCACTATCTCAGGCAGCTGCAATCTTAAATAACTGTTTCTAATTGTTTTACACATCCCTCCTTCCCAGCCGCGCCCCCTCCCAAAAGCTTTTCATCCTGGGATAGCTCCAAGATGAGTCAAATAAAATCCACCTCATGAGTGGGGTCTTCTAGGAGACCGCCCAGATAGGTCCAATAATGGCAATTCCCTGGGAATGGGGCTTTGAACGAGCTCTAATCCAATCTGCCTCCTCTGGTGGCCGCTGGGCTGCTCATTTTCACCATGATTCTTTCAAGGCTACTGTGGTACCAGGGAGGGAGGAGGTGGGACTAGGGGAAGTTAAAGTGTCACAAAGCTTGCCGTGCTTATGCAGGTGCAGCCATTTTTCTTGAATAAACACTCCCCAGATTGCTGCAAGCCTTTGGCTCATTTCAGAGCTCTGAAAAAAGTTAGTGACTCTGACCATTTTTGCCAGTTTTCCATAGACTTTATGAAGTAAAGAATTTTAGGTCTTTATTTGGCCATTTTTGCTGACATCACTTCTCTTTACTGATTTATCTACTTGTTCTATCCATTACTGAGAGAGAGGGATGTTGACATCCACACCTATTTGTAGATTTGTCTCCCTCAATTTTTTTGCTTCTTATATTTTGAGGTTGTTATTAGATACGTGCATATTTAGAATTGTTAAATCTTCTTGATAAGCTGACCCTTTTATCATTTAACAAAGCCATGCTTTATTTCTGGTAATATTCATTGACTTGATGGCTGTTCTGATTTTAATATAGGCATATCAGATACATTGTTTATACAAGCCAAGCACGTAGGAATCCAGTCAATTTATACTCAGATACAGAATAAACTGACACTTAGCAAGCAATGTCACCCATACCCAGTGTCAGGCTTTTGGGCCCTGAAATCTTTAACTGTGCACCTGTATCAGGGAAATATAAATCAAAACCACAATGAGATACCACCTCATACCAGTCAGAACTGCTAAAATTAACAAGTCAGGAAACAACAGATGTTGGCAAGGATGTAGAGAAAGGGGAACCCTCTTACCCTGTTGGTGGGAATGCAAGCTGGTGCAGCCACTCTGGAAAACAGTATGGAGGTTCCTCAAAAAGGTGAAAATAGAGCTACTCTACGACCCAGCAATTGCACTCCTGGGTATTTACCCCAAAGATACCAATGTAATGATCCGAAGGGGCACATGAACCCCAGTGTTTATAGCAGCAATGTCCGCAATAGCCAAACTGTGGAAAGAGCCCAGACGCCCATCGACAGATGAATGGACAATGATGTGGTGTATGGGGACGCCTGGGCGGCTCAGTCAGTTAAGCGTCTGCTTTCAGCTCAGGTCATGATCCCAGGGTCCCAGGACTGAGTCCTGCATCGGGCGGGGAGCCTATTTCTCCCTCTGCCTGCCGCTCCCCCACTTGTGCTCTTGCACACACGTGCACACTCGCTCATTCACTCACTCTCTCTCTGACAAATAATTAAATAAATCTTAAAAAAAAAAAAGATGTGGTATATACACAATGGAATACTACTCAACCACCAAAAAAACCGAAATCTTGCCATTTGCAATGACGTGGATGGAACTAGCGGGTATTATGCTAAGTGAAATGTCAATCAGAGAAAGACAATTATATGATTTCACTCATGTGGAATTTAAGAAACAAAACAGAGGATCATGAGGGAAGAGAGGAAAAAATAAAGACAAAATCAGAGAGGGAGACAAACCATAAGAGACTCTTCATCACAGTAAACAAACTGAGGGTTGCTGAAGGGGAGAAGGGTGGTAGGATAGGGTAACTGGGTGATGGACATTAAGGAGGGTATGTGATGTAATGAGCACTGAGTATCGTATAATACTGATGAATCACTGATGTCTACCTCTGAAACCAATAATACATTATATGTTAATTAACTGAATTTAAATTTTAAAAAAGATATTTGCAAAAACAAACAAAACAACAACAAAAAACTGCGCCTGTGCTACAGGATCTGCAAGCTTTCATTTAGGTCCACTAAGGGTTCTTCCGTGGATTCACTTGGCTATGTCCTTCCGCAGTAGCCCTGTAGACATTCTCTCCTGTATACACCACTTTTAGAAATTCTGGCCTACACCCAGTTACCTAGGCTCAGAATTCTGTTACCGAGCCATGTGAGTCATCAGATTACCTACTTTTTCTACCATTTTATATGACCAGAATGACCTCTAAAACCTACCCCTTTGCACGGAGAGCTGCAGGCTCCCACAGCACTGAAAATTCCCCTTCCGTAGTGTAAGTAATGAAGACAGACCTAGGCCAGGAATCAGATTGAAGTCTAGTTCTGGCTTTGTACTGAATAGACATGTAAGGCAGTACTGCATAGGATTCTAGAGCCAGACTGCCTGATTCTGACACCCATCTTCACCACAGCTATGTGACTCAGGCAGCTTCCTGATCTCTCTGTGCTTTAGTCTACCTCACTACTGAGAGGTGAATTAGAATAGTTCCTACCTTATAGCGTTGTTGTGTGGTTTAAATGAATTCATAAAAGTAAAAATTTTTAAATAGCAACTGGAAGATACACACAGTAAATGCTAAATGCTGGACATTATTTTTGGTAGTGATGGTATTGTTATTATTATCAGTTGCTATTATGTGCATTTCATCAGCAAGTTACAGATGTCTTAAAGCTGGGAGTTACATAATATTGTAGAAACTTAAGTGTTTGTTTAAATGTTCTTTTTAAAGATTTATTTGAGAGAGGGCGTGGCGTGTGCACACACGAACAGGAGCAGAGGGAGGAGACAAGCAGACTCCCTGCTGAGTGGGGAGCCCAACGCAGGGCTCGATCCCAGGACCCTGAGATTACTACCCAAGCCGAAATCAAGAGTCGGACACTTAACCGACTGAGCCACCCAGGCGCCCGTTTAAATATTTCTGTCATTTCCTCTCCTTTCAAGAGATTTACATAGTGTGCAGACTACATTATGGCAGTCTCGTGCCATTTCTTATTTATGCAAATCACAATAGCCACAAATTTATCAACTCCTTACTGTAAGTCAAGAAATGTGCTAACATACACACACACACATTCTCATTTAATCCTCATAAAAACCGTTGAGGCATATATTATGTACACTATTTTCAAAGAGTGGACTGAGTTTCAGAAATATCAAGGACTTGCCGATGGTTATGCTTTCTCCTTTCTGGAATGTTCTGCACTCCTCACCCCCACCCTCCAGTGGAGTAAACTCTTGCTGAGTCTTCAAGAGATCAGATATCACCTCCTTCAACAAACCTTCTCAGCTATCGGCAGATACTACTACTATATGTACTATATATTCTTGCTTGCCTCTGTCACATTATAACTATCTATTTATGTCTTTCTTTGTTTGTGTCCTCCAGAGTTCCAAAGGTAGGGAATAGTTTTGGGTTTTGTTTTTGTTATTTTTTTTTAGATTTTATTTATTTGTCAGAGAGAGAGAGAACAAGCAGAGGGAAGGGCAGGCAGAGGGAGAAGCAGGCTCCCTGCTGAGCAAGGAGCCCGATGTGGGACTTGATCCCAGGACCCTGGTATCATGACCTGAGCCAAAGGCACACGCTTAACCACGTGAGCCACCCAGGCGTCCTTGGGTTTTGTTTTTAAAGAAGAAAAAGTTGACAATGACCCAAAAGACATAATCTGGGAAATACTAATTAATTAGTTCTAAGTAATAAATGCCAACTGGCTAATGATTTTGCCACCAACCTTCAGCTTGTCTGCTTTAGCCCTCATTTCCAGAAGCTTCTTCTCTCTGGCATCAATCTGCAACCCTTCATCACACCAGTTCACAGCCTCAGCAAAGTTTTTCAGTTCCAGATGGCATAAGGCACCTGTAGAACCCAGAACCCTTAGAATACGTGGACAATATGCATGGGAAGAGCTCTCCTTGAGCAGGAACCACCCCCCCCAACCCCCGTCCCCAACCTCCACCAGCTACCAGCCAGCATTCTGAAGGGACAACAGATGACTAAAGCCCCTTCTACTGCATTCCCCAGACAAGGAAGAATATTTTTTGTACCTTAGATCAGAAAGATCTCTAGGGCCCATTCAGCTTAAAACTCCTGTAAGCCTCCCTGACATTAACGGCTTTTAAAGTAGGTAAGGCTACAACTTAATGGCAAAGAGCACAGGGTTTAGAGTCAGACAGATCTGGGCTGGAAATCTGGCTCTACTGTTTACCAACTAGACGTTAGATAAAATACTGACCATCTCCAAGCTTCAGGTTCCTCATCTGCAAATCAGAATAAAGTCCATCTCAGATATTTAACAGAGACAGAAAACAGAACTGACCTCAGCCATTCATCAAAGCAGTGGCAAGATCAAAGACATTGGGTCTCTCCTAAAATTGTTCCTAATGGCTTCCAGGTTAAGCTGCCTCTCCTCTCACCATGTTTATTCTTCTCCAGTTAGCCTCTTTAGACTTTCCACAGAATTTCCAAATATCAGAACTCTAAGGGCTTAGATGTCAACAGAATCCAACCTCATCTTCCAGAGATGAGCAAACTGACACTCAGAGTGGGTATCTTGCCAAGGTCACATGCTGAGGTAAAACTGACAATTCAAGATTTACAGACTCCAGCTTGTCCCAATTCCACAGGACTACGCTGACTTTACTTGCCAATCTTTGAATAGTACCTTCGTTCCCTACAGCTGAGGGACACGGATCTACCTATACAAACCCCTCACTATGCATACCTAAAGATGCATAACTTTGGTAAAGCATTTGGCTTATGATAAAGCAGTCGATCATGGGACTATAAGGAAGATTAATATGTTATGAATAAATTAAAGTTTACAAAGCACCTCTGAGCTTCTCAAAGAAAAGGTAAAGTATAAAAATAATATAAGCACTATTATTACATAGAAAGGTCAGACCACAAAAGAAAATATAATCTGGGAACACCTCGGCATCAGAGTTATCAGCAAAGGTCCCATAACTTATCTTTTAATTAACATGGCATTTGAAGATCTCCCCTTTCAATTAGCTAATTTGGAAAAAAAATTAGAATGTGGCTTTTGGAACTGCTTTATTTTAATTAATTTTATTGCTAATTTAAAATGAGGAGTTTCAATTTCTCTACAAATTCTTAAAATATAAAGGGTTATATTATTCTCTGGAAAATTCTTTTAAAAATGGTATGTTGCTATTGATAAGGACCAGGAACTTAATATCAAGATTGCAAAAATAAGGTGACTTCATTAGTATCTTAGCACCTTAATATCAAAGCTTAAAATGCCTCAACTTTTGGTGCAGTGAGTGCCAACTTTTCCATAAGGACAATCATACTGTAGTTCCACAACACTTACCTCTTACTATTGCTTTGAGGTGGCAGGGCTTTAGCTTTCTGGCAGCTGTCACATCATTGAGAGCAGAACGAAAATTGCCTAACAGGCACCATTTAGTAAAAGAGAAAACGAGACTGAGATCAGAATATTTGCAAAATTTCATGTGTGGAGACATAGACATTCTTGTATAGTCTTAGAGAAATATAAATCAGAGCAACAGTTTTTAGGAAAAAAATATAGTTGTGCTCATCAAGTCTTAGAAATATTTGTAACACTAGAAGCCCACAGAACAACTATAAGTGGCTAGCAAGCCCATGAAAAGACGCTCAACATCACCAGTGACTGAAGAAATTAAAATTAACATGGAACTGGTAAAAATTAAAAACAGGTAATATCCAGGATGGGTGAAGACATGGAAAAGGGCACTCTTAAGGGTAAATTAGAGAGCAAATTAGTATGCACTTGTGTGTATAGTCTGACCCAACAATATTCTTCTAACAACTTACCCTTAAAAATACCTGGACAAATATGTAAGGATAAATGTAAAAGCATGTCAATTGCAGCATTAGTTTTAACTGAGTTGTGAAACACTGGTGATACCCTAAACATCCTCAATGTAGTAATGATTAAATGAACTATGGTAAATCCACACTACTAAATACTATGCAACCATTAAAAAGGTTAAGATACATGTGCACGTAAAAGGCGTGACAGGATGCCTGTGCTATATTGTTTTAACTGGTGGTTCTATGTGTATAATGTCAATGTGTAAAATATCAGTATTTTTTGTAAAACAAACCAATCTAGATACACAGACATATGTACACACACATGTATCTGTAAAAAAAAAAAAAAAAAAAGGTGTGTAGGGGCAGCTCGGTGGCTCAGTCAGTGAAGCGTCTGCCTTCTGCCCAGGGACCTGGGATCAAGCCCACATCGGGCTCCCTGCTGAGCGGGGAGTCTGCTTCTCCTTCTCCCTCTCCCTCTGCCTCTGCCCCTCCCCCCAACTTGTACTTACTCTCAAATAAATGAAATCTTTAAAAAAAAAAAAAAAGTGTGCAGTCAAACACACTGTTATCCAAACTAGAAGGGCATGAGGTAGATTTTCACTTTCTAGTTTATACTGTAAATTTACTTAACAGTTTGGTATTTACTTACTATTTTCACTTCTAAAAATCTAGTGCAGAGGTCAGCAAAATTTTTCTGTAAAGGGCCATATAGTAAATATTTTAGGCTTTACAGGCCACATATGGTCTGTTACACATTCTTCTTTGTTTTACAATCCTTTAAAAATGTAAAAGGCATTTTTAGCTCACAGGAGGCCAGGAATCCAGATGTGGCCTGTGAGCCATAGTTTGACAAATCTGGCTTCAGCCTTAAGAATAATCAGAATTCGTAGGAAAACTTTACCACTATGTTCATTCCTGCATTATTCTAAAAAACCTAAAAGCAGATGTATACTCAATAACAGCAGAACAGTAAAGCCAACTGTGTGAACACTGGTATGTCCAAATGATGCAACTGTATGTAGCTATTAAAATAGTATTCAAAAATATTTTATGACAGGTGAAATTGTTTATGTTATAAAATTAAGTGAAAAGAACTGAATACAAAACTGGAAGAACAGCATGATATTAACTATGGAAAAAAATGTATATAAAAGAGATCCAAAGACTTCTGGTTAAGGGTGGTAGATTGAACATAAGGATTTAACTAAACCTCCACTACTCTCCCCCTCCCCCCAAAATGCCATAAACCCACAGAGACAAGAGTAAGAACACAACACATTTTAAAGCTCGAAAACAAAGGGACAATGGTTAAATGACTAATCAGGCCTAAGAAAACTGAATTCTGAGGCAGCAGAGGGAAAGCCCCAAAGCTGTCAAGTTGTACTGCATAACCTAAAAGTACCCAGGACTAAGGAACTGACAGCACCAGGCACCTTCTGGAAGGGTGGGTAAAGGTTTTTTCCATTTAGTGCACTTGGAATTAAACCTGATTCTGCATACTAATCCTAGCACTGTGCACCCTTACACAGTTCATTTTACTAAATTTACTGTACTTTACTTCAGTTGTGTACTCTGCTGACTAGGGATAAAGCTGTTAACCTCACCTACCTTACGCAGGTGCTATGAGGTCAAGAGGGATCACAAATAAAAAGTGCTCTGTAAGCTGTACCAGTGAGATCTCATTCAAGGAATGACTGTGATGATTATGCCTCCGCTCCTCTGGCATCACACACACATGGTTTTCTTCTCGCAAGGTGCTTCTTCTGGTCTGATTAGCCTTACAGTATTTAAGTTCCCCAAAGAAAGGAACTATGTAGCTGTTGCTCACAGTGCAATGCCTAGCACACAGTAAATGCTTTATATATATTTTATATATATATTTTTTTAATATATTATATATATTTACTGATTGAATAAAGAAATGAATGAAACTCCTTCTGGAAAAGGCCAGATCTTACTCATCTCTGTGACACCACTGCCTAGCACAGAACAAGAAGTTGAGTTCATCTGCTGAAGAAAACGTATTCCTCCAGAAGTTAGAAGAATGGGTTTCTAGTCCAAGTTCTCGCACTAATCGGAGGGACCGTCTCTGGGCCTGTGTAAAATGAAGGGGTTGGGGGTGCCTGGGTGGCTCAGTTGGTTAAGCGACTGCCTTCGGCTCAGGTCATGATCCTGGAGTCCCGGGATCGAGTCCCACATCGGGCTCCCTGCTCAGCAGGGAGTCTGCTTCTCCCTCTGACCCTCTTCCCTCTCGTGCTCTCTCTCATTCTCTCTCTCAAATAAATAAATAAAAGTAAAAAAAAAAATGAAGGGGTTGGTTGGCCCAAATAATCTCTGAAGTTCTATACCACTCTTACTATTTAGAATTTTATAAGGAAACATGCTAAAAGAGACAACAGTTGGAGCAGACTATGGTTGGGGAGAAACTCTGCTCAAATGGTGATGAGTCCCAGCAGACTCATCCCAGCTAGACTGCAAGGCTTATTCTCTACCAGCCCCTCAGAGGCCCAAGGTCTCCTTAATAATGTTTCCCAAAGTCACACGTGCAGAAGAGTCCTGCATGTTAGTGTTACTTGAAAAGGGGGCTTACAAAACTTAAGAATCAAAGGGTAAAGTTCTTTGCTGCAGGTCATCTCAGCATCTTTAACATACTGTGCACTGCAATCTGCAACAAAGCAGCAGCACCTTCCCAAGAGTATTTTTCACTTCAGGTCCCACAGAATACTCTTTGAAAAATTCTCCCTTTAATATAGTTTCTCTCACACAAACATCTCTTTGCTTGAATCCTTCTAGCATTCTTCAGAAGAGGGCAAAAGGCCAAAAACCAAAACCAAAAACACATTTTTTTGAAGAGAAAAGCATTTGGGCTAAAAAAAAAAATCTCAGATCATACCAGTTCATGTATTAAGGTGTGTCACTCATTTGGTTCAGAGAGTAAGAATTATAATCTATCTGGTTTCCCTTTTCAGCCCGTCTACCTGGAAGATCAGCGTTCAACTAGAGTAAACTAGCCTAGCTTTCTGGGATAAGCAGCTCTTCCTCTGATGCTCTCAAACTCTGCACTAGCCATCATAATGGCTTTTACCATAAGTTAATTCTTTAGAAAGCACTATATAATAGAATAAATTACCTAGATAGTACTGTGCTGCTGCCCGGTTGGTATAAAGGACAGCATTCAAATCAGGGTCTGTGCATTTCTTCTTTAATCCTTCAGTGTATGAAATCACAGCTTTTTTATAGTCTTTTTCTTTAAAGTAATCATTGCCTTCATCCTTATAGGTCTTGGCCTGTTCTGCAAAGAAGAGAGTAAGTAATCACTATTTCCTATTTTTTTAAAGTCTCATTAAAAATAGATTCTAAATCATACCATAATGTTACATATGATAAACCAAATAAAAAGAAACCAATAAAGGAAACTCCAAAATTAATCCTGTAAAACTGGGTATCAACATGGAGAAGCGAAGTCATGTGCACTTAATGCTACAATCAATTCCAAATATCTTACAAGGTAGATTGGATGGTTACCAAAAAAAAAAAGATGCATAAAGAAAAAAAAGTATATTTATCCTACCTCTTGAAGGACTGTTTTTAATTACTGAAGAAATAGAGGGAAATTATACTTCTGTTTTTGCTTATATTTTATTCCCTGGAATGCAAATTCCCCTCTCCTCACCTTAGTAAGAACCTACAAAATTGTTCCGAATCAGTTCAGATTTCCAATCCACTGTGAGCCCTCTCCCACCTCCCCCACTTCAGTGTTCCCAACGCACCCAGTACAGAGCCACATGTTGGTACTTATCACATATACACAGGGCAATCTGGCTATCCAATGGAGCGTGAGACTTTTTTTTTAAATGGAGCTTGAGACCTTTGAGGGCAATCTTACTCATCCCTTTATCCCCAAAGCCTAGCATTTAGTAGGTATGGGGGGAGGGGAGTATATGTGGAATAAATAGTGACGAGTTAGCCCAGGCTAACTACTACTTGTTATCAGAAACTTTCTGACTCGCTCTTTACCTCAATTCAATGGAGACACAAAACAAATATTAGACTTATGTAAGATACCTTCTGGAGATCGCTCTTCATCAAAAATAATTGACTGAAGGCAAGCCAAGTCAGGATTCTTGTTGGGATCAATTTCAGATGGCGCTTTCTTCATAAATAGGGGGACCTTTTCAAATTCCTGGAGATGAAGAGAGGAATGAACTATAGGAATAAGATTTTCCACAGGGTAGATCCAATTCCACATCTCCATATCAAAGTTTTCTCGCTCATCACGATTCGCAAGTCATGGTTAGCTATCTCTCTCCCTAACCAGGCCTCAGTTTCCCACGTGTAAGATGAGAGCGCAGGGTAAGGATCTCTAACGATTCTTTCGGTGCTCACAATCTTCCAAGGGCGGTGGGAATCACCATTAATTGAACGCTCTTATGTTCCCGGCACTTCACCCACCATATCCCTTCATTTTCGCCGCAATGCTACGGGACTGTGGCTCTAGTTAGGGAAATTTTACAAATGAGGACACGGGCTCAGAGAAGTTAAGTAACTGAGCCAGCAAAGGGTGGAGTCACAGGTGTGTCTGACCCCAAAACCTGGACTCCTAAATATACTGGCAGCTGAAGACTGCCCTCAAAACCCCGGGTCCGATTTTCTAACACTCCCAGGTGGAAACCACCTTTCCGCTGGCAGGGCCGGGGGGACCGGGGGTGCGGGAGGCGCCAGCCAGCCAACCCCAGGGGCCGGGACGACGCCCCCACACACGTGCGGGGCCCCGGGCCACCCACCTCCTCCCACTGGTCCTCGTGGAAGCCGCCACGGTAAGGCTGGCTCTGGAACTTTTCCAGGAACGAGTCCATGGCATCTTCGCCGGCGGCGTCCGGGTCAAGTTGCTCCATGGCGACCCCTCAGCTCTGCCGCCACGGTCCAGACCGCGAGAGCCGCGCGCCCACTTCCGGCAGCGCGTGTGCCTTTCCCTCAGTCCTCCCGGCCGCGCCCGCCCGCGAGCCTCGGGTTCCGCCCTTCTGGGGCCTGACCGCCGGCTCCGCCCCTCCCCAACCAGCACCTCCCCCGCCCCGCCCTCCCCTCAGCGGGCCACCGCCCCGCCCCGCCCTGCCCCGCCCCGCCCCCGAGTGTTTGGGGTGGTGGATAAACCCGGCGCCCCACAGTGCCCACTATCACTTCGTTCATTTGTGTGTGTGTGTTTTTAAAGATTTTATTTATGTATTTGACAGAGAGAGACACAGCAAGAGAGGGAACACAAGCAGGGGGAGTGGGAGAGGGAGAAGCAGGCTTCCTTCCCAGCAGGGATCCCGATGTGGGGCTCCACCCCAGGACCCTGGGATCATGGCCTGAGCCAAAGGCAGACATCTAACCGACTGAGCCATCCAGGCGCCCCTCATTCATTCATTTGTTCAGCCAGTCAATACACGTTTCCTAAGCTCTTTGTGCGTTCAGGCCCATTGTGGTCGCTGGGTAAACTCCACCACCCCCCCACCCCCCCCCACCCCGCTCTCCAGGAGTTGATAAGATAGTGGGGAAAGACAAACAGTAAACAAATAAGATGTGAGAGGTTGTCGGGTGCTAGCAAAAGCTATCGGGGAAAAGTTTTTATTTTTTTTTAATTTTGTATTTGAGAGAGAGCGTGCACATGTGTGCAGGGGGAGGGGCAGAGGGAGAGTCCCAAACCGACTCCACGCTAAGCAGGGAGCCAGGTGGGGGCTCAGCTCACGATCCTGAGGTCATGACCTGAACCGAAATCAAGAGTTTGAGACCCAACTGACTGAGCCACCAGGTGTCCCTAATGAGGGGGTGGGGGTGCAGTTTAAACTGGGTATACATGCATTCAAGCAAAGGAGGAGTCCCAGAGTGGCCAGGGCCTGTCTGGGGAGAAGCATTCTTTAGGGAGGGGACTGGCGGTGCCAAGCCCCAGGGAGGGGAGCTGGGGATGGGGGGTGGATGGAGCAAAATGAGAAGGAGGATGAGTAGGTGAGGTAGGAGGGATGATGGGTAGTGATTCTGAGGACTTGGGTCTTCCTAAGAGTGCAGTGGTACCTTCTGCAGAGTTTCAAGAAAAGGGGCTATGTGATCAGCCATGCCTATTCCTGAGGTTAACCACCTCCCTATCCACCCCAGCTGAGATGGAAACAAGATCTCCAGGCCAGGTGCGCCCTCCTGCAGCCATGGGTGCTATAGCCTCAGGGAGCCCACAGCCTGGTCTAGAAGGCAAGGCAGATAGGCAGCAGGCCAATCTAAAGCAGGGCCTTTCACAAGTCTGCACAGTGGAGGCACAGAAGGGTGGGTGTTACCTCAGGGAGTCAGCAAGATTTCACAGACCCACCTTCTCTGCAGAGCTGAGAGCAGAGATGAGGAAGGTCTCCCCAGATGGTTGGAGGCTGGAAGGGAGTTGAGCATTTTAGGCAGCTGTCAGAATCCCTGTGCAGAGAGGCATGGCAGTGTGCAAGAGCCTGGCATGCTGGGTACCATAAGAGTCAAGAGGAAAGGCCAGCAAGATGAATGGGGGCCAGAGGGCAGTCAGGCCTTTATCCTGTAGCCCTTTATCTTGCAGAGGATAGTGAGCCAGTGATAGACCTAAGGGCAAATTTGTCTTAGGAAGGTCTGGGTTGCCAGGTGAAGGATGGATGGGGGGAGGCTGGATTAAGAGATTGACAAGGCTGCTGATGAGAGACCAGGGAAGAGAAGAGATGGGAGGCCCAGCAGTGGAACCGGCAGGCTTGGTCATGATCTGATCCCAGGGTGAGAGACACAGCAGGGCTAAGGGTGACGCACAGAGGGCCGTGAGCATTCCAGGGCCACACCTGTGTCTTTCCCCTTTCTACCCCCCCCCCATGCCCAGCAGAACACCTGCTCCAAGGGCTTCCTCTCCTCCAGATCTGAGCCTCCTTTCCACACTTCCTCCTCCAGCCTGCTCCCTAATGGTTCCCATTCTTATTCTCCTCTTAACTGTCTTTACCCTTCTTGGGTACAGAGCCTACAAATCCTTTGGCTTCCATGTTTTGATTCCTATAAAACCCTGTGAGGCAAGAATTCATTTTACAGGTGATGATGGGGGAGGCTCAGGAAGTGAGGGAAGTGACTTCCTGAGTGCTCTTGGGCCCTTCCCACTCAAGACTACTTGGGGGCCCTGGCCAGTTACTGACACTGTCAGCCTCTGTTGTGCTTCAAAGCCACACGGACCCAGAATGTGGCAACTGTCAATTGTCAAGGCCAGCCCAGACCTAGGTTCTGGCCAATGAAAGCAGCAGTGTTTTTGGGTGGAAAGGGCTTCGACATGGGAGTTGGGAGAGCTTGGGGACCCGTACTTCTGTTGATTCTCTTGTGTGACCTCGGACAAGGCCCACTCATCTTCAAGCCCTGTCCTCATCTGTAGAACACAGGCAGTAAACCCAGCCTGCCTTCTCCATAACTCCATATGGCTACTGTGAGATTCCAAGCAGGCCGTGCTTGTGAACATTCTTGGCAATGGAAAAGGTTATGCACAAGGACCACGCCCATTTCCTGCTCCCTCGTAGGCCCTGATGGTCTTGGCCTATCATTTATTGGCAGATGATTGTGTGGTCAACTTCATGGGTTCCTCATCCAAGCGGGAGCTTAAATGTACTCTACGCCCTCGCCCAGGGAATCTCACCTCAGCCCTGTCTGTGAGGAATCCCAAACCTGTTTCCATTCCAAGTCCCTCTGCCGAGCCTCCCACTGCGCAGCCAGCCACCCAGCAGATGTCTCTACTACTGGGACACCAAGCCCCTCAAGCTCACCACATCCAGCCTGAACTTCTCTCCCCCTGAACCTGCTTCTGGTGTGGAGGGACCACCCACTGGGGGGACACCCTTGAGCCAGTTATTGGCGCAGAAATGCAGGCACCACCCTCAGCACCTCACTCTCTCTCCCCCTTCCTCCATCCGTCAACCACCAGGTTCTGAAAATTCCTCTTCTCCCGTCTCCGGAAGGTCCGGTCCCCCTCTCCATCTACCCTGCTGTCCAGACTTCCATTCCTGCCCCCAAGCCCGCAGCCAAGTCTCCCTGTGGCCTTGTTCGCTGCCCTCCCCCAGCTTTCCTTCCACCACAGAGTGAGTGTTCTTCCCCTCCCTTTTATCATTTATCCCCTTTTATGCCCCAGAGCCCTCCTCCTCACTCCCTCCCACCACTGTGTGTTTTAATGTGTATTTTCAGTTTGTAAGTGTTCTTGCAAAATGTGACTTCTTTTGTGCGTGCATTTTTTATGTACTTTACTCCTCAGCAGGAGGTTTTAGGTCTCACGTGTTGCACCACGTACCCCCTCAGCCTCTAACTGCTGCATGGGCTCCACGGTGCCCATTCCCTCCCTGACCAGGGATACCCAGGCTGCCTCCTCTCCCAGGCACTACCAATAATGCTGCAGGAGACTTCCTCACACGTCTCTTTTAGGGACCTGTGGGACGAGCTCCAAGGTGTGTGCTCACGAGTGGAATTGCCAGGTGACAGCATGCATAAACTTAGTACCACTGAACAGGGACAGATCCGTGTTCAGAGGGCTGCAGCCATCCGCCCTCCCACCAGCTGTGTCTGTGGGGTTCCTGATCCTCTAGAGGAAGCAGCTTTCTAAAGCCGATATTTGCACACATCTCTGCCTGGCTTAACACCACACCACGCCTTCCCGCTGCTCCCTGAAGTCTCCCTCCTTCACACAGCCTCCAAGGCCTGAGGGACCAGGCCCTGGCCCTGATCTCCTCCCCCTACACGCACTCTAGGATCCACTGAACCTACGTATCAGCAGTTAGTCCTCTCCTCCATATACGCCCACCATGTGGTCATCTTTCCAAGCCCCCTAAATGGGGGGGTCTTGTCTCTGGGAAGCCTTCCCTGACACCCCAGCTCCCTGCTGGCCTATGTGCATCCTTTGGACGTCACAGCTCCCATGAGTTCCTTCATCACAGCACCGGGTTGTTGGTGTCTTTCCATGTCTCTGATACTTCCATTAGACCAAAGTGTCTCAACCTCAGCACTTTTGACCATTTGGGATGAATAATTCTTCACTGTGGGGTCTGTCCTGTGCACTGCAGGATGTTTAGCAGCGTCTCTGGGCTCCATCCAACAACGAAAAATGTCTCCAGATATTGCCAAATATTCCCCACAGGTCAAAATCACGCCTCTTGAGAAGCCCTGCTCCCGAGTATGAATTACCAGGGCCTGGGACTACCCTTGTTCTCCTCCAGCACCCAGAGCAGGCCTGGTCCAGGTTAGGTGCTCCGTGAATGTGACCCGAATAAGAGACAGCCAATCTCCGAGCAGAGACCCAAGAGTGGGACTCAGAGAGCAGGGCTCCAGGATGTGCCGATGTCATGGGGTGGGAGAATCTCTCCTTTTCCTTCCCCTAAAGCCACCCCAATCATCAGCCCCTTTTGTTCTTCTACCCTCCCTGTGGGGGAGGGGACACTGAGGCATGCAGGAGACTTGCCTTGTGGCCTTGAGGAAGCCACTTCACCTCTCAGAGCATTTCTTCCCCACCTATAAAATGTGGACAAAACAGCCTGTGTGAGCCTGTAGATGCTGAGCGAGTCAACGGTGAAGGCCACGCTCATCTTGCAGATGAGCCGCACAGAGCCACGGCATCTCCCATGAGGAAACACCCACAGGGAGAGGTAAGCCATGTGGCATTTATGGGGGCATGACTATGGCTGTGGCCACCCCTGAGGAGGGCTGGGGGCTCAGGGACATCACTGCTTCAAGGACATCTTCCAGGAGCCCAGGGCCTGCATGATCCAGGAGCGCCGCTGGTGGGAAGTGGGCAGGTTCTCACAGCTGGGGCTCCAGCGGTGCATGGTGGCCGGGTCGCACCCCCACGAGTCCCGGTGCGGCAGTGGCCAGGAGTTCCGCCAGCAGCTGGCCAGGATGTGGTCCTGGGCCTGGGCTGCGTAGATGCACACTGATGCTTCTGGGTCGTGTCTCAGGTTTTCCAGAGCTGGGCCACGGGGAGGGGAAAGGCCGCTTGTTAAGACCGGGTCCCCACATAGGTGTCACACTCATCCTTCCTTCTCACTTCTGTGTCTTCACTCAGGCACTCTGCTCAGCGTCCCCTCAACTCACCTTCCTCCCAGCTCTTCAAACCGTTCCCGCGTTTCAAAGCCTGAATCAAAACCGGCATCCTTCAGGAAGCCTTCTGGGACTGCTCCAGCCTCAGACTCCCATCCGTTTCCCCAGTTACAAAATTAATCTGCCCCAGTTAAGAGTCTGAACTACTCGCCCTGCACTAAATGGTTTTAGGCTTATTTTCTAGTCTGGTTTCCTAGATTGTAACCCCCCCTAGGGTGAGGCTGTGTATTCTGTGTCTTGGTGACCCCTTAACACTACTCACTGTGGATACAGACTAGCACAGCCGGGCTGAGCGGAAGCCACTTGCTTTGAGACCTATCCCTTCTGTTTCCTGTCACCCACTGTGAGCCCACTCATTCTCTCACTGGCCCCGTAAGATCTCAAAGATGCAGGGTATGACTTACCCACTTTAACTTCATTCAGGCGGTCTTTTGTCATTATGCTCTCCATGCAGGGGACGAGGGACCCTTGGGTGCAATCCAAGAGGTGAGTGAATCCACCTCCCGACTCTGACCCCCACCCTCAGACCAGACCTCCTAAGAGAAACTCTCCCACCCTTCTTGAGTCCCACGAATGAGGACATAAAAGGAGAACTTCGTTCGGACCCTGGGACAGATTCTCTACGCGGGGTCCTGGGAGAGGTGGCAGGTCCAGAGGGCAGGGATGGCGACAGGACCCGGGCTGCAGCTGACTCTGACAGTGGTCCCTTACCCAGGCTGGCCCTCAGTGTCCTGATCTGAGACTCGGGGAGCTGCTGCCTCAGCTGCCCCCCGTTCTTCAGGTAGTTTGAGCAGCATTCATGTGAAGGACACAGTGCCTCGCATACCTTTCAGGCAGGTGGTTGGTGGGGCCCTGGAGGGCCTGAGACTCCGCTCTTCGGCCACACTGTCCAGCCCTCCCCCGCTCCCTGCCTGCGTGCCTGGTTCCCAAAGCACCTGCAGGTCCTTGAATGTGGCCTCCTGTTAGGCCCTTCCCACATTTCTCTGCTGGGCTCATTCCTATTTATCCTTGACTATTCAGCTTAACATAATTACTTCTCCAGGAAATCCTTCCTGACCCTGCACCCAAACTCGGTTAGGTGTCTCTCTGGGTTCTCAGAGCACCTGAGTTTCCCTTCATCTGTATATACTGTGATATACCTTGGTGACCTATGAACCTCTCCCACCAGACCTGAGGTCCCCCGCTTAGATGCACTCAAGGTGGGGAAGTGGGAAGGGCAGTCTCTGAGGATCTTAAATCACATGCACAATTGTATGCATGTATGCATTTTTCTAGGGAAAGTGTTCATAACTTTCTTCTGAGTTTCACAAACGCACAAGAGGTGAGAAATCACTGCACTGGGCAGGGGGTTGTGTGTGCGTGGGGGGGCTGACGCCGCCTCTCCTCTGCTTGGTTTCCCTGGCACAGGCCTCTGACTCAGAGAACACACTCAAGTGTTAAACACTAACATTTTTAGATGTGATTAATTTGGAGCAAGATTTAGAGAAGTCACGGTCTAGGAAATAATGTCACTCTGTGTGAGAAGCTGCCTCTGAGCAGGACCTCACAGTCTGAGGGATGCCCCCGGTCCTGGGCATTGCTCCTCTGTCCCTGCCTGGATCGTGTTAACAGCACACGTGCCCCACCCCCACCCCTGCCATCCACATCACCTCCAGAAGGGTTCTCTGTTTCTCTAGACTAGGCATGGTGCCTGACACAGAGTGGAGCATCAAGCAACGTTTGCTAACTGAACTAGTGAATGGGTGCATGGGTGACTGGACCGATGAAAACCACAAGTGAATTGGGGAAAGGAACCAAAAGAAGCATCGCTTTTCAAAGTGGGGGATGGGAAGGTCATCCTCTCTAAGCCCCTGGGCAGTGCGGTCTCTTGGTCCTGGTGAAGAGTTTGTGGTTATTTGGGGGAGGGGAGGGCAGTAGCTGGGAGGAGATATTCCCACATGCCATCAGAAGGCTCTGGGCTAGAGTGGGGGATTTTGAGTGAGGGGAATCTAGTTGTTTTTTCCCCAGAAAGGCAGTTGGGATTATGGGAAATGTGGAGTGAGCTATGTTGAGGGAGTACCTTGACTAGCCAGGCTTCACGTTTTTAAAAAATATTCTCATCTGATCTGTAAAACAGGAGTTTATCCCCATTTTACAGGTGAGGAAACAGGCTCACTGGGCCTGTTGGGGTCACACGGAAAGGGGATCATGGAGCTGAGATTCTACTTCACTCTTTCTACTGCACAGCTTGGCCCCTCCTGACACAGTCAATGGTAGGCTCCCACTGGGCCTGGACCCATGTTGGACTGGGGTGGAGGGGCGGGCAGGAAGCAGCCGTTCCACTGTGTACAGTTGCCAAGGTTGTGACCTGCACAAGGACTCCAGGCTGGATCCACCCTGTGGCCCAATTCCCAAGCAGGGATTTTAGAGGAGGGAAGACCTTTCTAATTTGCACCACGACTGTCTGCTGGCCAAGCCTTGAACCCAAGGGAGGCATTTCCCAGGTGCCAGAAGGACTGGCAGCTTCCTTGCAAGGGGAGGAAGCAAAATGGAGGGCAGGCAGAGTCCCAGCAGCAAAACTAGTTCTGCCAGGTTACCTATGAACATGACTGAGTACTTCCGGAGGGAGGCCCGGGAATTCTTGGCGTACTCCAGGCTCTGGCTGAGGAATGTGAAGGCGCTGTCTTGGTGTGTAGTCACCTGGGACAAAGAGAAAGCCCAGGAGTGCTGGCCCTCGGAGGGACCAATCGCCCACCCGCCCTTCCCAAAGCTAGGAATGGTGACCCGGTCAGGCAGCCGAGCCCTGGCTCCTCGCCTCCTAAACTTCTCTGCCCCCCATCCTGGACTCTGCCTGAGGCCCCCGGAGGCCAGGTCTCATCTTCTCTTAGGGGATTGCAACAATCCTTTCCATGGTCTTCCCGCCTTGAGTGTAACCTCTTCCAGTCCACCCCCTGCTACAGGTCGAAATAAAGTTCTAAAATAAGAAGTCCAGCCAAGTGAGAGTGGACATGGCATGCAAGGGACATGATAGATAAGGAGACAGGTCTGATCAGGGTGAAGAATTCAAGTTACAGTGCAGAGAAGAATAAATTAGAGAGTTAGAGAGCTTAAAAGTCCTTAAAAGCCAGACAGGAATAAGGCTTACTTATGCATCAGAAAGTAGGAAGCCAGAATCCATTCTTGATAGAGCAATGACAAAGCAATGTTTTGGGCAAAATAGTCTGACAGTGGTGTTCAGGATGAGTTTGATCAAGTAGAAACTAGGGGGCAGGCATTCTGCTAAGAGGCTGTGGAGGGAGACGAAGAAGAATCTGATATGATTACCCTCCTGTTGACAATCTGCATGTCAGGGAGTAAACTCTGGGCCTGGCATCAAAGCCTTCATGATCATGCTCCCCAGCCTCAGTTTCCACCAGTGCCTCTACCTGGTATGCACACTCTGCTCCAGTGCCAGGATGTGGCCCGGCTGTCCCCAGCTCTGTGCCTGGTACAAACGATTGCTCCTGACTGGAGGGCCCTTCCCTCTCTTCTTCATCTGATGGATCCCTCTCATCCCCTGAGGCTCAGCTCAGAAGCCACCCCCCCCCCCCGAAGCCTTTCACAACTCTCAGACAGAGCGGCTCTCACCACTCTTCATGTTTCTGCAGCATCTTGCACAGCCCTTGTCATGTCACCTATGACATTGTGCTGTGATTATTTATACCTATCTCCCCCACCAGATCCGGAGCTCCCCCAAGAGAAGGGGCCAGCTCACTCAGCTCCGAGTCCGCAGCTTCCTGGACACAAAGCTTGGTGTGACAGAGATGCCCAGAAAGCACTGGATGGATGGATGGATGGATGAATTAATGGGTTACTGCCCCCCTCCTTAAAGCTCAGGCTAGAAGTTGACCTTCACATGAGCAAACCTGTTGATGCTGGAAGAGCCAAAACAGAGGCTCTAGAAGGGCCTAACGCAGAGGTCACCAGCCGACAGCCCACAAACCATGAGGAGTTGGCAGAGCAGTGACCAGCACAGTGTTTTCAACAAGCTAAATTGATTGCTAATTAATGTCTTATAAAAATCTGGGTCTCTAGCTTTTCTTGTGGAAGCAGAGTTGCTGGCAAGAGTGGCCCGCACCGTGAGCGGGAGCACCCACTCACGCTTTCAACAGGGCCTGGCCTCCGTGTTGCCACAGGTCCCACCACTTCCGTGTCACCCGTGGTCATTTTCCGCCCGTTCCCTGGTCACTGGAGGTATTTGAATTAGCGCCCTGGCCAAACATCGCCTCTAGGCCTCTTTTTCCCTCATGACATGACGAGAATAATATTAGACCCTGGACTGCAGAGGTTTTGAGCATTACTGATAGTGGTGGTGTCCAGCCCTTTTCTTAATCCTAGGAACCATCTGTGACTCTGCATATTTTCATTAGATCGCTGGGGGGGGGGGGGGGCGTGCTGGCATGCCCCACCCAGGTCTCCCTTTGGTGTGAAGGATTTCTCCCCCAACCCTGGGGACTGCCTCCGAGGAATAGAACTGCCGACCCAAGGTCACGTCTCTTTCCCAGGGTGGCTGGCATCCAGTAACAAATGGACACAGGGGTGTAAAGACCTGGCCCTGGCCCCAAATGTGGGGGATCTCACTGCAGCGGTGGCTGAGACCTCCCCCAAAGCTACACTGCAGCTTGACCTCTCCTCCTGCCCCTGCCCTCCCTTCCACAGGTGTCGATCCCAAGGCCGTGCCCAAATAAACCTCCTGCATGCTAATCTCTGTCCCTGAGTCTGCATCCTGGGGTGCCTGTGACGGCCGGGGAGGTAGATGGAACCTAGAGCAAAGCTTCCCAAATGGTGTGCAGAGGGACTGGGCTGCATCCTGCGGTGTGCATTCCATGGAGTACGGGTGGCCTGCTCCTACCTCAGGATGCCCTCCCGTGTACTAGAAAGGGGGTTTGGTGTTAAATAAGTTTGGGAAACCATGGATCAACAACCATGGAACATCTCAGCACAGACCATCTCAGAGCCTTTAGTGAGCCGAAGGCATTGCAAACCCCCAAGAGGAAGATGGCGAGGCAGTGTTTCCCAAACTTATTCATCTTAGAACCTCTTTTCTCCCCTGTGGGGCATTTCCTGTGGGGTGGGTGTCACAGAGAATACACCCTGGGAAATGCTGATGCAGAACAGGGAACCAGTGAAGCTCCTGAAACAGGGAAATAACACAGACAGACTCGTGTTTGAAGCAGACCACTCTGGTGGCCCAAGTGGGAATGGGATCGGAAGAGATGAGGTTCAATGTGGAAAGAGCCGGGAGTGGCTGGATCCACAGCCCAGCTGGGAGACGTCCATGCCCCAAACCAAGGGCAAGGACTGAGGGGCCAGGAAGTGAAAAAAAAAAAAAAAAAAAAGATGCAGAGATGTTTAGGACATTTCAGATTGATCGATTGTGGAAGGTGGGGGAGATGGAGTCTAGGGTAATTCTAGGTTTCTGCTTTGGGGACCAAGAGGGACAGAGCAGAATTGAAATGGGAAGGCCATCAGCTCAGAAGAGGCATGCCGAGCTTGAAGCACGTGTGGGTCAGCAGGGACGTGTCCAGTAAGCCACTGGAGAGGGACACCAGAAGTGAGAAGCCAGAAATGCAGATGAACATCCAGGAGCCAACAACGTGTGCATAATAGTGCAATTGCCGGTCAGGACGCTTGTGCAAAAAGAAGGAAGGAAGGGGGAAAGCTTTGCCCACCTCCAGCACACTCGTTGGGAACCACTGTGCTCTTGAAAGCACTCACAAGGTACTTGCATATTTTGGCCACCGTCTGCTGCTGGTTGTCCCAGGACTTCCGGCTATAAGCTCTTTTCGGCAATTCCCACTCCATGAGGCAAGAACAGTGGAACAGGGTCTTTATACATTTCTGGGGACCAATAGGAAGACAATACCAGAGCTGGGGAATTCCAGGACAGCCAGAACATCTTCCAAAAAAAAAAAAAGGTTTTGTGAAACTGAAGTCTAGAAAAATCAATTCCTATTTGAAATGCACAAGTGAAGTTGTCCGTTTTGAGGAGGAATTCTGACATGGTGCCTTTGGAACACAGGCTTGTCCATAACGGATGGTTAGTGATTCTGGCTTGGTTTCCATAAAGGGAGGCTCGGCCACAGGGCTCGGCCACAGCTCGGCTGACATGGTGCCTTTGGAACACAGGCTTGTCCATAACGGATGGTTAGTGATTCTGGCTTGGTTTCCATAAAGGGAGGCTCGGCCACAGGGCCTACGCACACTCACCTGGCTCACCTTGGCGTTGCTCTCTTGCATGATCAGCAGCAGGGGCACTAAGGTGCTGATCAGCTGCTCCTCCACGGCTGGGGTGCAGGGCAACCGTAGCTTCTGGACCACCTTGCCGTACAGGTTGATGCAGGAGGAGCGCACGTCCTCTCGAGACTGGGGCAGACCCCGAGGCTCAGGCATGCTCCCTCCTCCAAAGGGCTGCCTGGCCCTCTGAGCCCCACATGGAGGCATGCGGCCTTCCTCCCACTCATTCTGGGGGACCCTCCGGGCACAAGACACACAGAGATGGAGCAGGGTGGAGGCCACTGGGTGGGGCTGATCTGGGGCCAGCGCCCCCCCTCACTGGAGCCTACCTCTGGAGTTCTGCCCGCTCTCCCCAGCCAGGGCCCCCTGCTAACCTAAAAGGTGCCTTAGTGCCAAGTGGGAAAATGCCCCCCTCCGCTGGAAGCATCAAAAACACATGCCTCCCTCTAGGTGGGTCAATTGCAATGAGGCAAGTGTCTGGCGAGACTATGATTACAAAAGAGCTCTCTCTGTGAGAACCGATTAGAGAAGGATTGCACCGATTTGCACCGAGAAATCGGTGCAAAAGACATGGGCCAGTTGGAACGAGGTGCCCCTTCCCCTGGGGCTGACTCCGCTCTGTCCTGCCTCAGCAGGCCACCAGAGCCATAGCAGCCCCCAGAGTAGTCAAGAGCCACCCTCCGTGGGCTGCCCCCCAACCCTCCCACCCTCGCCCCACCGTGGGATCCCTTACATCGCTGAAATGTGGCAGCAGGATCTGCAGCATTTCCACATAGACCGAGCTGTCCGTCAGCTTCCGGTCCTGCCCCTTGAAGATGGTCTTGAGGTTGTGGGCAGCCTCCACCACCAGCAGCCCGTCCATGCTCTTCAGGCCCTTCACCATAGAGGGTAGGAGGGCCTGCACCTTGGCAGTCTGTGGGGCAGGACCATTGGGATGCGGGCTCCTACCTGACAGCAGGAGCTGACAGGTGGGAGACCCAGCCTCTGATTCACTAAGATGAACTTGGTGGAGCAGGTGCTGCCTCCAGGCCTTTGGTTATGCCATCCCACCTGCCTGGAATGTCCTTACTCAAGCTCTTGTTGTCCCCAAAGTCCTCTTTGGCCTCACTGACTCCTTCCGGGTCTGGACACCTGAGGCCCTTTGTTGCCACCCCTTGCTGGCACGTGGTAGAGGACCTGCATTGTTAGTTAGCTTTCTGAGTCTACATCCTGCCCCTTCATCCCTCTATACCATGAGCTGCAACAGTGCCTGGTAGAGGAAAACAAAGCACTTTTTAAAAATGTTAAGATGTACCAACAATCTGGGCCTCAGTTTCCTATCTGTAAAATAGGGATAATTACTGCCATCCCCAACCCCTCCTAGACATACTGCCTTCAGGGTTACTGTGAAAAAAACTGGAGTAGAAACTATTTCAAAAAGAATAAAGTGTATAGGGAATTATTAAAGGCTATCCACTTTACAGATGGGGCAACTGAGGCAGGGACAGACAGGGATTCCAGCATCTGAGAGTCAGGGATGGCCAGGCTCCCTCCTTCCTCCAGCTCAGGGCCTGGCTGGGCCGGGCTCTCCTCTGCCCTCTGCTCACCTTCTCAGTCCTGCGGGCCAAGATGACCAGGCCTCGGATGGACAGCACCTTCATGATGGGGTCCTGGTGGTTCAGGCCTTCTGCCATCCGCCCGAGAGAGTACTCCTCCGGGATCCTCCGCACCTGCTCCATCTGCAGAAGCTGCGGGAGTAACAGGAATTACTCCCTGAGCCAAGGGGCAGGGCAGCCCCCCTGTCTTCCCATGAACCAGTAGTGCTCGCTGGATGACCAGGGGCTGAGTGTGGGGCATGAATGATGGCTCTCTGGTTAGTGCTGTCCGAGGCAAGCCACGTGCGTTAAGTTTAAATTTTCTAGGAGCCACGTTAAAAAGGCAAAGAAGAAATACGTGAAATTAATGTTAGTAATGCCTCTTTTTAAAAAATTTTTATTGTTATGTTAATCACCATACATTACATCATTAATTTTTGATGTAGAGTAATGCCTCTTACTTGACCCAATATATCCAAAGTATTATCATTTTGACATGTAATCAATATAAATATATTTTACACTCTGTGAAAAAAGTTTTTTGAACGAAGTCTGAAATGTGGCGTGAATTTTAAACTTAAAACACATATCAATTCAGACAGACACATTTTGGGGGCTGAATAGGCCCCATGTGGCTCGTGGCTATCATACTGGATGGCACTGGTTTAGTTACGACGGCCACTCACTCCTGTCCCCACCCAGCCGTCACTGTTGGTGTCGCTGAACTCTGTCCTCTCTGCCTGGCTTCCCTCTGCCCACTGTCCTCAATGAGCTCCTCTGCTCAGGACTTTAACTGCTGTGCTGTCCCCAGGCATGCAATACCCTAGTCACTGTCTCTAGTCTGTGCCGCTGCCCAGAGCTTCTGACTTGGAAAACCAACAGTTTGCCAGACATCTCCGCCCGATGTCCATCTCCACCTGATGTCCATCACCACCTCATAGCAAGGCAGAACACATCACTCTCTAGCTCAGAGGCCCCGTGCCGCCCCCGCTGCCTCTCACCATCGGGCCCAGCTTGCCTCTGGGGCCTCATTCACTCCATGCCCACCCTATAGCCCACACTCTTACCAGCAACCAGCTTCTAAGCAAGCTGCCCATTGCTTGTGGAACGATCCAGGCTGTTCTGTCCTCTCTGTGCTGGCAGGTTGCCCTTCTGCAAGGGCACCCACCTCCACTCCAGCCCCGACTCACCTTGCGTGGCTCCATCTAAAACTCGGCCCCCCCTTGAAGCTGCGTTTGACAGTGCCCCCAGACCTCACCTCACCTGGGTGGATTGCCCCCTTCTCTGGGCCCCTGGGAGCCCTGAACAGGGAAACCTGAGTGACCCTGTCTGCTTAATGCATCCACCTCCGGCATCCCCCCGGGGCTTCCTTGAGGACAAACACTGAGCATTACTCCCTGGGTTCCTGTTAACTAACACAAGCTCTGGGGTAGAGTATGTGCTTAGGGGATACTTTTTGGTGTAAGAGTTCAGGTCCAACATGAAATTCAGTTCCTTTCCTCCTTAGAATTGCCCTTCCTCCTGTGTTCCCATTGCCAGGTCTAGCACCACCACCCGCTGTTGTCCTAGCCTAAATCAGGCATCACCCCCATCTCCTTCCTCTCCCTGCCACCCTCCCACCCACGGCAGCCAACTCGTCTTCAGTTCCTGCCTGGTCATCCTCATAAACACTTCTCTCATCCATTCCCTGGCCTTACCGCTACTGTGACTATTGAGACCCCGAGTCAGTATGATGAGGAGAGAGGGCTGGGCAGAGGGGCAGGGCGGTGGCCCAGAGGGGGAGGAGGCAGCGGAGGAGGGGCTCCACCCACCGCCCTCGCTCTGCCCATCCACACAACTGGGACTCAGGCCCGCCCGGCACCAGTTTCCGGGCTGCACACTAGAGATGTAGAGAAGAGTACTGATGATAATCAATCATCATAATAATAGCAATATAGCTGACTCACAGACAATACTTCCTAGATGCAGGCACTATCCTAAGAGTTTTACGTGAACTCATTTAATCCTCATCAAAACCCTTGGGGCGCCTGGGTGGCTCAGTCGGTTAAGCGTCTGGCTCCTGATTTCAGCTCAGGTCATGATCTCAGGATCGTGGGATCGAGCCCCGAGTGGGGCTCCAAACTCTTCTGGGAGTCTACTGGAGATTTTCTTTCTCTCTCTCCCCCTCTGCCCCTCCCCCTGCTTGCATGAGTTCTCTAGTGCTCTCTCTTTATTAAAAAAACCCTATGAGGTGGGCAATTCATTATCTCCATATTGCAAACGAGGAAACTGAGGCACAGGCAGGTTCCGGGACTTGAGGTCACACAGCTCCCTTGAGTTCCCCTGCCGTTGGGAGCAGCAAGCCCGCACATAGACGACCACAGCACAGGTGACTGGGGAGGCCGGGGCGGGATATGTGAGCTACGTCAAGGCGCCGCAGTGACTGTGGTGGGCCTGGCTCGGGCAGAGAGCAGCCCACCTCTTCTGGGGAGCGGGAGAAGGACTGAACCTGGCTGAGGATACTTGCTCCAGGGAGAAGGGCCACTGCAGAGTTCCAGGGGAATGTTCAGGAAAGGTTAAGCCTAGCGCCCCTGACCTTGGGGTGAACATGGGAGTGTTCGCTGAGGTGTGGCAAGGTGCCACCACCACCATCCGCCCCCCAAGAACCACAAGTGTAGCCACTCACAGACTTAGAGAGAAGTGGCTGACTCAAATTGAGGATCCAGTCAGGCAGACCTAGCCGGAATCTCTCTGGACTCCTTGAGCATGCCCCTAGCTTGTCCTGCCGGAAGTGACATGTTCTACCGGTGCCTGCAGGGCCAGGCCAAGTGTTCATCGGGGCACTCACTCATCCATCCGCCTACTTGTGGAGCTTTCCGGACTGAGGCTGGGGATGCAATGCCGACATGACATGGTCCCTCCTCCCCGGACTCACAGTCCAGCTGGAGAGACAGAAAAGTTGCAGGAAATGCCTGAAAGGCCATGCTGCCTCCTGTCCATCTAGCAAACTTTACTGACTTGTGAAGGCCCAGCTCAGATGGCACCTCCTCCAGGAAGCTTTCCTTGACCTTCTACTCTCTGAGCAGAAAGTGAGCCTCCTACCTCTGAACCCCACTGCAGACCCTGATGATGGCGCAGACCCCAGCACGACAACCAGCAGGTCACACGAGACAGCAAGGGTGGCAGTTAGGAGAGTGGGCTTTACAAGGGTCCATGGACAGGTGAACGGACCAAGTGTGGTAGATGCATACAAGGGAGTATTATGCAGCCCTAAAAAAGAATGAAATTCTGAGCCCTGTTAACAACATGCACGAACCTTGAAGACATGACGTTGAGTGGAATAAGCCAGACACAAAAGGACATATTGTATGATTCGGCTTCATATGAAACCTAAAATGGCAAGCTCATAGTGACAAGGTAGAATGCTTGTTGCCAGGGGCTGCGGAGGCCCCCTGGGGAAGTAGTATTTCATGAGACAGTTTCAGTTTGAGACGGAGGCTGCACTGGGGAAGGAAGTTGAACAGTTCTGTGGATGGTGCTGCCGGCCGTGTGAGTGTACTTCATGCCACTGGACGTACACTTAACCTTGGCCAAAATGGTAACTTTTATGTTATGTGTATTTCACCACGATTCTTTCTAAACTAAAGAGAGAGTGGGTTTGAGAACCCAGGAGTCTGGGTTTGAATCCTGAGTCTGCCACTTATGAGCTGCGTGGCCTTGGAAAATTGATTTAAATCTGTGCCTCCTTCTCCTCCTCTAAAATGGGGGATGAAATGGCATCTGCATCATAGGATTATTATGAGGATTAAATGAATCAATATGGGTAAAACTCTAAGAACGTGCCTGGAAGATAGTAAATGCTCAATAAATGTCAACTATTATTGCTGGTGGGTCTCCTCTTCCAGGTCTGACCCTAACCAACCTCCTGATCCAACTCTCCCAGCACCCCCTAGTACCCTCCACACACTCAACTCAGCTTAGATGTCACTTCCTCTAGGAAGCCCTCCCTGATGCTCCCACCACCACCACCACAAGTCTCCTGTTCTCCCACCGCAGCCTGGACTGCCCCCATCAGAGCACAAGTAACTCCATGGCACCCCATTTCATAATTGGGACATCCTCTGGCTTCCCTGTCACACTGAGAATTCCTTGAGGGCTGGGCAGAATCAATTTCATATTTGCACCTCCAACCTTGTATCTCTAGTCTGGTGCTCAGCACATGGCAGTGCTCAGCAAAGGTTGGGGGTTGCCTGGGCACGGGGGGAGTCTGGAAAGAGTAGAATGGGCCAAAGGGGTGGAGAGAGGAGGAGCAGATGGGAGATCCGAAACTCTCCATTGTTAAGTACTGTTTGCACAGGAGAAATGACCGGTAATGTGAACTGACATGTGTGCTCGGGAAGGCCGGGGAGGAGACTCGCCCAGTGCCTGCTGCCCGCTTGGTACCTCCACGTAGAAGGCAGTGGCAGTGATCTTGTGCTTTTCGTCGCCTCGCTCCAGGAGCGGGATGAGCAGGTAGAGGATGCGGCACAGCTCCTGGCACGAGTAGTGAACCATGGCCCTGGGGGTGAGGAAGGGTGAGCAGCCTCAGGCTCTCCAGCCCCAGGGGATCTGCTGGGGGGTAGGAGGGCCTGGCCTGATACCCTAAACTCTGAGCAAGTCCCAGGGTCCTGGGATCGAGCCCCGCATCGGGCTCCCTGCTCAGCGGGAAGCCTGCTTCTCCCTCTCCCTCTCCCCCTGCTTCTGTTCCCTCTCTCGCTGTGTCTCTCTCTGTCAAATAAATAAATAAAATCTTTAAAAATAAATAAATAAATAAACTCTGAGCAAGTCAGAGGCACCTGGGTTCCTGGGTTCCCAGGATTTCCCACTTGGATAGGACCTCAGAGGCCATCTAGTTTAACTGCTTTGTTTTACAGATGGGGAACCTGAGGCTCAGAGTGGAAAAGCTTGCCCAAGAGCTCAGAGCATACAGCTCTTTGCACAATGCCTAGAGCATAGTAGGTGCTCAATAAATGCAATTGTATCCTGAGACCCCTGGGGACAGCACCATCCTGGGCACTCAGGGTGCAAGGTTAAGGAACAGACTGTTCCTGCGGGAGGCACATCATTGGAATCAAGGTGCCGCTTCCCAACCCCATGGGAGGCTGTGTATGGGGGCAATGGAAGACCCCAGTCTGGGTCAGCAGGTCATCTCCCAGCATTGCCACTTCCTGGCTGTGTGACCTTTGATACACAGCTGTCCCTCTCTGGACCTTGGCATCCTGCTGTGCAAAATGTGGTCTGATAATCCCTGCCCCACTAGTCAGCATAACCTGTGAAAGCTAACCTGTGCTGAGCCCTTCCCATATACCAGGGGCTGTTTAAAGTACCTTAACCCTCATCCTAAACCCTGGAGATGGGTCCTATTATTATTTCCACACGACTGAAGGGAAAACTGAGACACAGAGAGGGGCAAGAACTTGCCCTGGGTCACACAGCTGAGAGGTGGTGGGCCGGGACTCGGACACAGGCAGACCAGCCCCAAGACCACACTCTGAACTACTCGGCTATGCCACCATGTCTGTATGAGTGTAGGAACTAAGGTCCCCATACAGCAAGAAAAGGTGCTTCGTAGGGAAGCTAAGTGCCCTGCAGTTGCCAGGCACTCTCCTGGCCACAGTTAGTGCCCACGGAGGGTGCGGCCACCCACCGAGGCAGACCATACCCTGCCGCTTAGAGGAGGTGATGGACTGAGGGAAGGGTCTTGCCCAGAGAGAGATGCAAACCCAAGTCTCTCCCTCCGCCCACCCCCTGCGCCAGGCTGTCCCAGCCTCACCTGGCCAGCAGGGACACTCCCCGGTGGTGGTTCTCCGCCTGCTCCAGGAGTTCCCAGCCGCCCTGGTCCTCCAGAAAGGTGGCCTCATACGAGCAGCCCATCCTCAGCAGCAGGGTTTTCACCACTTTGACCACCCAGCTGCCGAGACGAGGGGGCTGAGACCTCATGCCCCCCACCCCCACCCCCCGCGGGCCAGGCCTCCCTCCAGCCAGCCTCCCATCTGGCCAGACAAGCTTCTCTGGGCTGGGCTGATCGTGAGGTAGCAGTCATTGGTGTATCCACCAAAAGCGGCTTTTAAAAAATTATTATTGGCTTTGAGAAAGAGAGTCAACAGAAGCAAAATTCCGCCAAATGGTGCTTCATCCTCCCTTTTCTCCTGGGTCCGTTTCCCTGGAGGGAGAGGTTGGAGCCAGGCCTCCCCAGCACCCCGGGGCCTACCTCCCTCTCTCCCTCCCTGGGTGTGTTTGTGGGGGGGGTGACTTTGCTGGTCCAGGACTGTAACTGACAGCATATGTCTCAAAGACCGAGGGAAGGAGAGAGGGAGGCAGGCTCCAGGTGTTGCCCACCCTAAGAGTCTGGAGCTTGCCCTCCCCAACTCTCCCTTCCCTCACCTATTCCCTCCCCCACAAAAACTGGCTGAATAGCTAAGCTAAGATTTATATGTTTTCATTAGGAGAAGGAAGGTTCTACCTTCCATGTCAAGCATCAGCACCTTTAACTAAGACCAAATGAGCCGCCTGTGTAATGTTCTCCTCCGTGACTTGACCACCCTCCTCTCCCAGTGCATCCCCATCTCCAGGGGCAGCCAGTCACCTTCTCACCACCCGGCTTGGGGACAGCTCTGGGCTCAGGAACTCTGTGAGTTCCTGTGACTTAGAGTGACGTGACTTAGAGGTTTCAGATAGTTGCAGCTTTTACCCAGACCTCACCTACCTGCTCCCGGTGTGAGCGGCTGAGGAACTCGGAATCAGGCTAAAGCTTTTGGACACAGTGCCGCATCATTCCTAGTTAGGTCACTCCACTCTTCCACCATTTCCTTGATCAGGCTCCAAATTTTAACAAAAATGACACTACCCATCTTCCTTCCTCCCCACCCGACTCCCAAAGATACACCTCCAGGAGCCCCAGACAAGGTCTTCGCTGCTTTGTAAAAAGGCGGAGGTGACAGTGCGGGGAGGAAGGCTGTGGGTGGTGGTGCAGTCCCTTCGGCTCCCCCAAATGCCCACTCTGCAAGCTTCTCCACCCTCACGAGCACCAGGGGAGTCAGAGGTGGTGCCATGGCCTCGGCACGGGGTGTCCGGCTGGGAGGCGGGGTCCTATTTGGTCCTTCCAACACACCTGTGGGGCAGGAATCGCTTACCCCATTTCATGGGCAAGCACACCAGGCTGCCAAGAGGTTAAAGTGGTTTACCCAAAGGACAAAGCCCAAATGATGGAACCAGCACCCAAATCCGAGACGTTGACTTCAAGCCCAGCCTTGCAACTGCTTGCCCTCGGCCCCTCAAAGGGTGCCTCTCTGAGCATCCCACACAATAGAAGCCAAAGAAGAAAAGACTGAGAAACTTGACCGCATACAAACTTAAACCTTCCGAATGGCAAAGACCATAAAATAATTACTGGTTAAGTGGAATACACGTGACAAAGAGTTAACATATATATATGTTAATATATATGTTATATATATTTATATTAATATATAAAAAGCTCTTACAAATTAACACACACAAAAAAATCTCAACAGTCCTATATAAAATTGGGCAAACGTTGCTCACAGAAAAGGAAACACAGGGGCACTGGGTGGCTCAGATGGTTGAGCATCCCATTCTTGGTTTTGGCTCAGGTCATGATCTCAGGGTGGTAAGATGGAGCCCCGTGTGGGGCTCCCTGCTCAGCACAAAGTCTGCTTGAGATTCTCTCCCTCTCCACCCCCCCCCGCTAACACGTGCACTTGCTCTCTCCCTCTCAAATAAATAAAATCTTTAAAAAAAGAAAACACGAAGGGCATTTCAACCTCAACCTCAATCATAATAAGAGAAATGCAAACTAAAATGACAGCCTTTTTTTTTCAACTTTCAGATCAGTGAAGATATAAATATCTTCTGTTCCACTGTGCTGGCCAAGGTATGGGAGGCGGCCATTCTCACACCCTCCTGGATGCGGTGGCCTCTGGGGGAGGCTGTGTGGCAAACTGGGTGCTTGAGGCGGTACTCAATTTTCCCCTTCATCATTCACTGGTCAAGAACATTTTCCACCACATATCCCTGTCCCAGCTCACGATTAAAATGCAGAAACCCTTTGATGTGCCCAGTCTCCTTTCAGGAATTTGTCTTACATTGTACAATCACATGTGTGCATAAAGACATATAAACGAACTCACTGGAGCTTTGTCTGTAAGTGCAAAGTACCTAAACCAAGAGGATCCTGGTTAAATAAGTTATGGTACGTTGGAATTCCACTCAGAGGGATAGTATGTGGCTGTTAAAAATAATGAGGTGGCTCTCTATGTATGTTCTCCTAAGATATAGTATATTAAAAGCAAAAGTGTATAACTGTAAAGGACGCTACTACTTGGTGTAAAAATAGAAACAGAACTGTGTGCTTATGTCCACATCAACCACCTGTGGAAGGGTATGAAAGAACCTGGTTGTTCTGGGGAGGCTCACTGGGTAAGGAGAGGAAAGGAGACTCACTTTTAATGCCCTTTGAGATTTTTACCCATGTGCATATATTACCTACCCGGGTTAATAATTAAAAATAAAATGGTGAGGGGCACCTGGGTGGCTCAGTCGGTTAAGCATCCGACTCTTGATCTCAGCTCAGGTCATGATCTCAGGGTCACGAGTTCAAGCCCAGCATGAAGTCCACTTAAAAAATAAAATAATAAAATAAAATAAAAGACCTCAATGTGAGACAGGAATCCATCAAAATTCTAGAGGAGAACATAGGCAGTAACCTCTTCGACATCGGCCACAGTAACTTCTTTCAAGACACGTCTCCAAAGGCAAGTGAAACAAAAGCAAAAGTGAACTTTTGGGACTTCATGAAGATAAAAAGCTTCTGCACAACAAAGGAAACAGTTAACAAAACTAAGAGGCAGCCCACGGAATGGGAGAAGATATTTGCAAATGACATTATAGATAAAGGGCTGATATCCATGATCTATAAAGAACTTCTCAAATTCAACACTCAAAAACTAATAACCCAGTCAAAAAGTGGGTAGAAGACATGAACAGACACTTCTTCAAAGAAGACATACAAATGGCTAACAGACACATGAAAAAATCCTCAACATCACTAGCCACCAGGAAAATACAAATCAAAACCACAATGAGATACCACCTTACACCAGTTAGAATGGCAAAAATTAACAGAATGAAACAACAAATGTTGGCGAGGATGTGGAGCAAGGGGAACCCTCTTATACTGTTGGTGGGAATGCAAGCTGGTGCAGCCACTCTGGAGAACAGTATGGAGGTTCCTCAAGATGTAAAGAATAGAGCTACCCTATGACCCAGCAATTACACTACTAGGTATTTACCCCATAGACACAGATGTAGTGAAAATAAGGGGCACACACACCCCAGTGTTCATAGCAGCAATGTCCACAATAGCCAAAACGTGGAAGGAGCCAAGACGCCCTTCAAGAGATGAATGGATAAAGAAGATGTGGTCCATACATACAATGGAATATTACTCAGCCATCAGAAACGATGAATACCCACCATTTGCACTGACATGGTGGAACTGGAGGAGATTATGCTAAGTGAAATAAGTCAAGCAGAGAAAGTCAATTATCATATGGTTTCACTCACATGTGAAACATAAACAATAGCACAGAGGGGAAGGGAGGGAAATCCAAAGGGGGAGAAATCAGAGAGGCAGATGAACCATGAGAGACTATGGACCCCGGGAAACAATCTGAGGGTCTCAGAGAGTAGGAGGGGGAAGGGGGTAACAGAGTGAGGGGTATTGAGGAGGGCACGTGTTGTGATGAGCACTGGGTGTCATACTTAACTAATAAATCACTAAACACTACATCAAAAACTAATTATGTACTATACAGTGGCTACCTGAACATAATAAAAAAAATAAATAATAAAAGGTGGACCTTGGATACAAATCTAATACAAATGATATGTCTAGGGAGGGAGGAGGAAACATGAACTTGTGAGCTCCTTGGGGGAAGGCTGATTCATTGCTGTTGTCCAGCACCAGGCAGGCCTGACACACACACCACAGCAGGTGCTCCCAAATAGCTATTGTGCAGATTATTGGCTCTCCTAAAAATACGTTACTGTTTTCTCTTTTAGTCCCAAAGCTAATCTCTAGCGGTTGACTGCCCTCAAGATTTTAGGAAGGGCCCTTGCTAGGTGGCCCTCCCCCAGCCAGGGACAGCAGGACATACCGCACGGGTACGAAGAGAGAAGGCTGAGTGTCCTTCTCGGCGTCCTTGCAGAAAGCCATGCGGCTGGGCAGGTGGAGACCGATGTGGTAATGGACCTGAATGAGCAGGGCCAGGAGCAGCTGGGGGTAGATGCGCCTCACGCGGCCCACGCAGCTGTTGACCGACAGGAGCTCACACAGGCCGCTGGCTGCCTGGGGACAGAGCGGAGGGCTGGCTGGAGGCTCCTGGCAGGGGCCTAGGCTGCTTCTCTAGCAGGTTGGACCTGGATCTTTGCTCTTCCCTGGCTCAAACTGGTAGAGCCCAGATCTCTCCACAGCCCCCCCCCACTGCCACTGCACCCCAACTCCTGGCTCTGTGGATGAGCCCTACACCAGAACAATGGCCTGCCTCTCTGGTGTTGACACAACCCTGGAAGAATTGGGTGGAGGGCTCCTCTCCCACCTTTTGTGAGGTGGAGTCTTGATCCCATTGCGAAGGTGAGGAGACGTGCACGGAGGGGTGAAAGCACAGCCCTGGTCACCTGGCCCTTGGGAGCAGAGCTGGGACTGGAACCCTGGCTTTCAGACACCAACTTCCGCATGCCCTGCCTCTTCCTCATTCATAACACAGGCACGGAGACCATGGTGGGGCACCAGTTGTCCCCTCGCTTTGGGCCATTAAACCAGGCCACCCTCACTGCCTCCCCTGGTGCCCAGCAACCAAGAGAAACAAATCCCAGCCTTGAGTGGGAGCCAGGGAGGCCCAGTCCTGGACAGTGGCACTCCACGCCTACTGATCACACCCTGCCTTTTCTCTCCACGACTCCCCACACCGGGCGTCTGAAGTCCCGGGAACTTGGCTTTATTGGCATTTGGCCCACCATGCTCCCTGGGACCCGACTGGTGCCCACCGTCCAACCTCTCCACCTGCCATTCATCTCTGGTCCTGGCCTGGGCCCACCTCCCGCCCCGCCCACTAAGGCCTCTCTAACTGACAGGAGGACAATGCAGGGGCGGGGGTCACGAGATTGGATAGCTCATTCTGGCCCCACCACTCCCTGGCCGTCTTTGGGCTTCGGATTCATTCATCCTCTGTCAAGGGGGGCGGTCAACGGTCCTCTTCCCGCCAGCCCCACAGGTGTGGTGGAGAGTGAATGAGGGGAGAGGTGAGAATGCTTTACAAAGAAGTGACCAGGATCTGTGCTCCCCTGCTGCGGGCCCAAGGGAAGAGCATTTGACTGTGAAGTGACAGAGCCCACGGCATATTCCCAGGGAAATAAGTGACACAATGAGGGCTGGATGAGAATGATGAATGGCAGTTATTTATACTTTACAGCCTAGGAAGCCCTTTCACAAACACTATTTCAAACTCTTCTTCTGAAAAGGGAAGATAGACAAGGCAGGACTCATTACCGCCCATTTTACAGATCAAAATACCAAGGCTAGAGGGGAGGAAGTGATTGAGATTATATAGTGAGACAGTGGCAGAGCTAAGATAAGCCTCGTGGACTCAAAGCCTTCATGTTTTTCAGTAAACCAAAGACAATGATTGTATCCGAAGAACACGATCTGTGCTGTAGAGGAAAGTCTCCAGTGAGGTGCCATAGGGCTCTGCTCTCGGCTCAATCTTGCTCACGTTGTTTATCAACAGCATGAGATAAAAATTAGTCCGGGCGGTGTGTATGCTCAAACTGTACTTGAACAAAAGCACAAATGAGTGACTCAAGAGCACACTAACACACGCTGATTGAGAGAGGAGAGGATGAATGACCGAATCAGGGAAAGAATGGAAGTTCATGCCTTATTTGTAGACCCCAGTGCTGGGGGAGAGAGGCGGAGAGACCCAGTGGTGAAGCACAGGACTCAGAGGTAGGAGATCTGGGCTCGAGCCCTGGCCGCACCACTCACCACCTCTGTGACCTTAGCTAAGGCCTGGGATGTAACTGAGCAACAGTGTCCTCCTCTGTGAAGGGGTTACCACCCGTGCCTCCACCCACCTTTATTCGCTTCCCTCCACCAGAATGTCTTGCTCTCTGCTGAATCCCCAGAATTCCTGAGCTTGCCTGGCACATAGTAGGTGCTCAATTAATGCTGTTGAATAAATAGTCCAGCAACTTTTTTTGAGTATCTACTATGTGCCCGGTATTTGTCAGACATTGAGGATGTCACGGTGAGCAAAAGAGGCTCAGGCACTGAATCCATGCATCTCACAGATTACTCAAATGACCCCACAAATTGGTATCAAATCAAATCACAACTGGGGTAAACTCCTCCAAGGTAAAGTATGTGGAGCAGAGTGTAATATGCACAGATTTGATCATGTCAGGGAGATAAGAGAGGGCTTCCCTGAGGAGGTGATGCTTGAGTTGAGAGCTGAGGGATGAGTAGAAGTTAGGTTAGTGGAGAGCAGTCAGGAGAGGGAACCACATGTGCAAAGGCCCTGTGACAGAGAAAGCATGGTGTGTATGAATTTCTGACAAAGAACAAGGCTGGAGCCATGCAAGTAAGAGGGACCCTGGAGTGTGGTAAGGCCCGAGAGGGGCACAGGGCCTTGCAACACAGGCAGGAACACTGTGTTATTCTCAAGGGTAATGGGAAGCCATTGAGGGGATTGAGAAGAGCAGATGCGCATTTTCAAAGATTTTTTGGCTGCAGTACAGATTGGAGGGGCTGGAGTGGAAGCAGGGAGATGAGCAGGGGTATCATCCAGCTGGCTAGGGCCAGGGTGACAACGACAAGAGGCAGAGAGAAATCTGTCCCTCTACCCAGTCACCTTCCTGCAGTCAAAACCTCCTTTCCCTCTGTGTTCCCAGGGCTGACCTCGGAGCCTGGCAGCGAGCATGTAAACATGTTACCTCACTAAATGAATCAATGAGGCACCTCATTTTATCTTCACAACCACCACATAAGCCAAATCTCCTCATTATCATTCCATTTACAGACGCAGGGGCTGAGCCTCAGGAGAAGTGACTTGCTTGGGTCACAAACTGGTACCCGTAGCCAAGCCTGTTCTCAGACCCAGGTCTGCGAGTCCCTTTCCCGGGCTGCCGCCCTCCCTGTAATAAGCAGCAGCACCGTGGCATCCAGTGGGTCACAAACAAGAGCCCGGAGACAAGAGCCCAAGCCACATGACTAGTCCCTGGCAGAGCAGGGCACTAGGAGCTGGGCGTGCTGAGCTCCGCAGGAGGGGAGGACAGGGCGGCCAGGGGGTGGGCGAGGCGGGTGCTCACCGCGAGGGGCACGATGGAGGCCCGGCCCTTCTTGGTGAAGGGCTTCTCCTTCAGGCTGGTCAGGAGCAGGTCCAGGAGGTCTCGGACATCACAGCTGGGCTTGCGCAGGATCAGCTGCCTCCACATCTCTGCGCCATTGCTGGGGGGTCGGGGGGTGGAGATGGTTAGTGGGGACCAGGGCGCCTCCCAGTGGGTTGGAGAAGGAGAAGGGAAGATGCCATCAGAATTCCATGTGTGCCAGCGAGGAATGGTCCGGAAAACACTCTCTAAGAGGCAGGGGACTAACAATTATTGAAAACCCCATTTCCCAGGTATCATGCCACGTGCTTTATACACAATTTATTCAGCAAATATGGAGCATCTGCCGAACCCCAGGCACTAGGCAAATATCTGGGCATATAGATGTGAACAAGATACTCAAGACATTCAAGTTCACTGAACTCTCAAATGACCCTCAAGGTGGGTTATTATTCCCATTTTACAGATGCGGAGTTGAGGCTCAGAGAGGGGAAATCATTAGTCCAAGACATCACAGCTAATGAGCTGCAGAGTCAGGAAGTGACCAGGTCTGGTGCCTTCAAAGCCGGTGGTCATTCCTCTATGCCAGGGGACCCCTTGGGGCCTGGACCTTACATTTGTCACATAATATCAAGGAGCACCTGCACCTGTCCCCATACAAGGAAGTACTCTAGGCAGGGCAAAGCCTCTGGGCCAGCCGGCACCAGCCTGTGGGCATTCCTATCGATTGTGCGGAACTGAGAGCACTGAGAGGCCAGTGGTGCACGAAAGGGTTAACGGAACCCCTTGCCCCTCTGCATGAGCATTTGAACCTTCCATTAACTTGCTAGCTCTGTTCCCCTGGAAACCTGATAAAGATAGTATGTCAACTATGTTGCTAGGCAACATTGCTTATGGTAAAAATGGCCCAACTGGTAAATTGCATCTGGGCTGGGAGGAACTATAAATTAACCAAAAGAACCGAAGAGGACGCTGTAGTTTTGAGCTTCCCACGGAGCTGTGACTCTTGGGACTGGGCTTGTCCCCGTGGGGACCCCAGAAGCAAAGTCTGCAGATCTTTTGTAAGAGAGAGCAGTTCTTAGGAGCCATTTCAGCTAGGGCAGCCCCTAGCCCCTTCACCGGGGAGGACTTAAGAGTCCAGCTCTTAAGCCCAGAGGGAAGACTAGGGCATCCCGGGCACAAGATGAAAGGAGGCCATCTCTCTCCGGCTCACGCAAGTGCCGGCGTGGCACCTGAGAGCCGGGCCTCCTTCCATCTTGTCCCGGCTCTGTCTGGCCAGCTGCACGGGCTGCCGCAAGGACTCCTGGGAGGAGGAGCCCCTGCCCCTGCTCTGTCCTACGGCCTGAGCGACTCCGATGTCAGGTGTGGTCCTGCCAGTTTTGTGAGTCTGAAGGTTTGGTGATTCCAAGAAGAAACCCCCCCCGGGGGGGGGGGAGTAGTGTGGCCAGAAAGGGTGAAATTCTTCCAGGTGGGAGCACGGGGACGTGTCCCCTGCCCTCACCTTCCCAGCCAGTCTTCCTGGCCTCTATGAGTGATGCCAACTGTCCCCTACTAGAAGCACAGCTCATCACCCAGCTCAGCACAATTCTGCGTGCACTCTTGTACAACTATCTTAAGGCGTGGGCCATAGACTTGCTGCCTTGTTGTGTTCATTCAAAGGTGTGAGAGTGTTTCCTGGACTGGGAGGCTGGAGCAGTCGGTCTGGTCTCTCTGGCCACAGTGCCCTCTGCCCGTCAGACCACGAGCTCCCCGAAGGCTGAGAGCAGGGGGCATCCTCCTGCACCGTCTAGCCCTGGGCAGGCACTCAGCTTAGCTGGCTACATTGCTTGTCACAACCAGCCATCTGGAGTGGGAAGCATGCAGGGAGTGTTTCCCCTTTTTGCCTATGGAGGAAAATGAAGCCCAGAGAGGGCAGGTGCACTACCCAAGACCACACAACAGCTAGAGGCAGAGTCAGGACCAACACTCAGGCCTCCTTTCTATGGCCTCCTTAGAGCTCTGAGCTTGGAGTTGGTCAAATCTGAGTTTAGGTCCTCAGCCTGTTGCTTGCTCACTGGGTGCCGAGGACAAGGAACTTCGCCTCAGTTTCCCCATCTGCAGAGTGGGGTTGTTGTACTAAGGAGGGAAGGGATTAATGCTCTGCACAGACACCCAGCGGTGCTTTGGAAGTGCTTAATGGTTGTCATAAGCACCACAGACCATACGGAAAAGGGGCCAGCTGGGAGGGCCAGGGCCTGCTCTGGGTGGGAGACAGGTTCCCAGCCCAGGATGGGGGCTGCTCCAACCCTCTGAGGTATGGTGGCGGGAGCCCCTCCGTTGGTACCTGTCCAGCGGGAGGGGGCACTTGAGCAGGGCCACAACCACCTCGGTCATGAAGGAGCTGGCCAGGAGGGAGACGGGCAGCAGGGCCACCTCGCGGGCCCGCGGCTCCTGGATGTGGTTCAGCTGCGCGTAGATGCCCTGCATGATCTCTGGGATCTGGGGCACAGCCAGAGCGGCCGTGAGCAGCCAGGTGGCCAGTTGGAGAAGCCAAGGCAGGCGTGGGGAGAGCAGGGAGAGGGGAGGAGGAAGGAGGTGGGGGTGACAGGATAGAGGGGCAGGGGAGAGAGAGAGAGAGAGGCGGCAACAAGAGACAGATGAGGGGGCGGGCCGTAGCGCACCTGCTCCTTCCCTGGGAAACAGCCAGTGGTCCTCACTGCCTTCCCCACCCCCACCCCCACCCCCACCCAGATCAGTAAGTGAGTTCTTTCTCACCCGCAAGTAGGAGGCACCTAGAACTCAGCCACCATCACCCCTGCCCTGCCCCAGTGCTTAGGGGCTCCCGCACCCGCCCCACCCTGCCACTGCCAGACGGCTGGTCTCATCCCTTGGGGGTCTCCCGGCTCAGCCCCTGCCCCCAGGGAGCCTTACCACCTCCAGCACCCTGTGGCGGTACCATTCCAGCACCGAGCTGAGCGTGACCTCTGAGGCCAGCTGCATCATCTCCCCGGAGTCCTTCCCCCGGGCCTCTGAGCTGCCTTTCAAGCCTTCCAGGGCTGCTAGCAACAGGTCCTTTACCTGCTGGGGTCCCAGGAAGTCTCCAAACTCCTGAAACAAAGGCACAGAGATACAGACACCCATGGATGGGCCCCAAGCGAGCCATACACGGACGCACAGCCACCACCAGGGCAGGCCGTGCAGACTCTGTGCAGGTCCAACCCTTTGGGGAGGAGCTACAGAAGAAGGGGAGACATGGCCCCTGCCCCCAGAATGGGATAACAGGCTTCTGGGCAGGGACCAGAGGAGGAGGGGGTACTCAGGGTGGGCCTGTGTGGTTGGGGAAAGCTTCCTTAAAGGGGACCTGAGCCTGGGAAGATGGAAGCAGGGGAGAAGACATTAGGGTGGGCTGTCACTGCCCCTCTCCCCCGTTCCCTGGAAGGCCCAGAGCTGGTGGGCAGCGGGCGGTCACCGCGATCACGCGCAGAATATTCTGGCATGGGCTGACAGGATTGTAGGGCCCCAGGAATCGCTTGTTGCTCTCATATAGCTCCTCCTTATTGGTCTCTTCCTTATCTCCGGATCCTGCAAGAAGAAAGCCTCAGTGAGGCCTGGCCACCCTATTTTTTTTTTTTAACTCTTTGTTAAACATAGATGGAGGAAGTACACAAATCACAGATAACCAGCTTGGTACGTTTTTCCGGAATGAACACATCCAGGTAACCAGCACCCAGGTCAAGAAACAGAACATGATCAGCATCCCGGAGGCCCCCCTTTGCTCTCCCTTCCAGTCCCCTGCCCCCTCCCCCACCCAGGTAACCACTATTCTGATTCCTAAACCCACAGCTTAGATTTCTTGCTATTGGACTTTACGTGGCATGTTCCCCTGTGTGCCTGGGTTTCCCTCAGCGTTATGTGGGGGAGATTCATCCACGCTGTTGCAGGGAGCATTGGCTCATTGGTTTGTGGTGCGGCATCATTTCCCATGGTGTGAATACACTACAATTTATTTCTCTCCTACTTCTGATGGACATTTGGGTCATGTCCAGCTCTTGGTGCTGCTATGAACATTCTGGTATGCCTAGTCCGTGCCTTTTGGTGAATGTATGTATACATTTGTTGGGTATGCAGCCAGGAGTGTACTCACCGGGTCCTAGGCTAGGCATCAGTTCAGCCTCAGGGGATGTTGCCAAATGGTTTTCCGTCGGGCCCGACTATGTGCCCACCGGCAGCGCACGAGAGTTCTAGAGGGTCCGCATCCCATCAGTGAGCTATTGGTTTGATTTCTGCTATTCTGGTAGGTGTGTGGTGATACCTCTTTAAATTGCAACCCCCCTACCTGGCCTTCCCAAACCCCCTTTTCTGATTTGTTTTCTTAAGTGCTCATTATCTGACTTCACTATACGTATCACTTGTTTATTTTGTTCATTGTCTCCTGACAAAGAGAAGGGCAGCTCAACAGGGAGGATTATTTAACTTCATCACTGTTTTCAGTGCCTGGAATGGACCTGGCACAAGGTGGCTTCATATTTTCTGTTGAAGGAAATACCTTTCAGGCTCATTTCCTAAGGCCTGACTGCGGCCTGGCCTGGATCTCCTGGGGTATGCAAGACATAAACACAAGAAAGGGCCATCGAGACAGAGGGGCCCTATGGACCAAGGGTGTGGGTTATTTGTAAAGAAAAGAAGCTTGAGACCTGGAATCAGAGAGACCCAAGATCAAAGCCTAGCTTTGCTGCTCCCTCCACTCAGGGGGTCTGGACAAACCACTTCACCCTTGAGAGTCTTAACAGTGTGGATCTGGGGTCACCAGATAAAACACAAGATAGCCAGTTAACTGCGATTTCAGATTGCCAGGTCACTCGGCCTCCGGAGCCAGGGAAGTTTAAACAACATGCCAAAGGCCTGGGCAGGGTTGGGACCGCGGAGAAAGGAAGGAGCAGGTAGCTGCCGAGATGGCACAGTACCAGCCCGATGCCGGTGAGCCCATTGCCCGTCCCCAGCTCCCTAATGCTGGGTCTACAGGTTGTAGCCCCTCCAGATTCTAACGTGGGACCTGTTCTTTGTTCATTCACTCAGTAAACATTCACTGAGCACCCACCTGTGCCCAGGCCCAGGGCTAGACCGTGGGAATGCACTGGTGACAAAGACACAGCCTTCCCTGCTCTCGCCACATTAGGGCTATCACGCCTGCGCGTGCGTGGTGCCATCACAGGAATGTGACGGTGAGAGTCACAGATTACACTTGGAAGGATGAGGAGGGGCTCCAGTGGAAGGACTGCTTAAATCAAAATAGGTTTGCTTGTCGCCTCTGTCCTCTGGGTCTGTGGGGACTGAGGCTTCACACTGGCTTCTGCAGACCCCAACGGACCCTTTGCTGGGCTCCTCCACCTTCTCCCCGTGCCTTGCTGCCAAGGCTCTAGTCCATTCCCAGGCTGAGCACCTGCTCAGAAGGCTTGCCTCAGAGGCACTCCAAAGAGCTTACGTTTTTGGAGCTCCAGGATGGTGTAGAGGATGGTGATGCCGTCCAGAGCCTCCCGGCCAATCTCCTCATCAGGATCCCCGATGCGAAGGATGAGCCTCCCCAGCAGAAGCCCCAGCGCCGGGAACCCCGAGGTCATCTGTTTGTGTCATAACTTCAGGGACTGAGTCTTATAGGTTCAATACTATTATACAGTAATTAGTGAACAGAGCTGGATGGTCTGGCCCCAATAGGAGAGCCCTCTGAAGATGACGAGGGCCACCGGGAACTTCGGGACAGAAACACCGGCTCCCTTAGAGCCAAGAAGATTCTCCCTAAGTGTGTCCTCCCCTCCCAGGGGCCACTCACAAAGAAAGGCAGGGTCAGAAGAGTGTGGTTCAACACAGAGACATTGCTCTTCACAGCCCGTGCTCGCTCATGGGCCTTCCCGGAGTTCATCCAGGGCCCCAGGGGCTGTGAGGACAAGGGCGAGACTCAGAGCCACAGGCAGGAGGCCAGCCTTCTGCTGCCTGGGTGGGCAGGTCAGCCTTCACCAGTCAGCAGGAAGCTTCCAGGAGGGCATAAAAGCAACAGTCCACAGCCCCCCTCCTCCCCCTTCTCCAGGAGCATAGGGAGACGTGGGGTCCAGAAGCTGAGGCTAGGACTGGAAGACCAGAGGGAGGAGGAAGGTCAGAGAGGAGAGAGATGATAGGTGGAGAGTCATGAGAATAGATGAGAGAGAGAGAGAGAGAGAGAGGGATGAGAACGGAGAAGGCAAAGCTATGGGGGCTGCTAGAGCAGGAGCGTGGGGAATAGGGAGAGAGCGAAGGGGCAGAAGTTTGGAACAGGGCCTGTAAGAGGGACCCGGGGGTGGAACACTACTAGCACAAGGTGACATCTGGAAGTCAAACCACTCCTTCTGGGCACAGCCTCCCCACCGCTCCGGAGCCTGTTCTCCTTTCCCCTCTGCCCTGGTGCTCCTCCCTGCCCCCACACCTCCAAGATGCTCTTCAGCCCGGCAGGAGTGGGGTCCTCCACAAAGAGGGCGTTGAGCAGAGTCTGCAGGGCTTCCAGGGTGTGACGGTAAAGTGTCTGTGGACAGGAGGAGAACCAAGCCACTAGGAGGCTTCTGGAGCAGACCCGGCCTGCACCCCCTACTATGGGTCAGAGGAGGAGCATTCGGACCCATGAGAGCTGCTTTCTGGCCCCCGCTCAGAGACTAACTTAAGGCGTGATATTGGACAAATTACTCCGCCCCCCCATGGGTTACAGTTTCCTTATCAACAAATCGGTGGGGTGCCTGGGTGGCGGAGTCGGTTAAGCGTCAGACTCTCGGTTTTGGCTCAGGGTCCTGGGATTGAGCCCTGCGTCGGGCTCTGTGCTCAGCGCAGAGTCTGCTTGGGATTCTCTCCCTCCCTCTGCCCCTCCTGCGCTTGCTCTCTCTCTCTCAAATAAATAAATCTTAAAAGAAAAATTGGTGATTATTATCCCTGCACTCCTACCTTAAAGGAGGAGGAAGAGGAACCCCAACATTGACTGAGACTCTACCATGGGCCAGGTCAGTGCCTGGTGATTCGCACAACCATATCACTTTGTCCTCAGTGTTTTTCTCATTTTGCAAATGAGGACGCATTTGCCCCAGCTGCCACGACAAGGAGGCTTCGCGTTGTGAGGAACGAACGAGGGGATGGGTGCGGGAATTAAGAGCCAGTTAAACGGTGGGGGCCAGCCTTACTTTTATTATCATCTCTGGGAAGTTCTCGGATCCTTTTTTTACTTGCTGCTCCTAGACCCAAATAGATTTTCCAAGTTGCCTCTGCAGGGAGCCATGTCTCGCCTGCCCAGGCTCCCTTTCCCTTAGACACACCACAGTCTGAGAATTGTCTTAGGAAGATGCAGGCATTACACATACACAAGGTGGAAGAGTGGTTTTGAGCCACTCTGGGAAGACCCTCTGTCCCCTGCCTCCTTTCCTTCTGCCAGCTCGTCACATCTGTCTTTCTCCCAGGTTGTCCCCGTCCAGGCTTCCCCAGTCTGTGCACACCAGGGTTACACCACAACCACCAAGTCGACCCCACTTACCAACTACCTCCTCCTTCCCTCCGATCTGGGGCCCATCACTGCACAGCACTGACCTCTACCGTCTGGGCCTGGTACTGCAAGAGGGCTGCCGGCTCTCTTCCCAGGCTGCAGGGATCCCCCCACCTTTCCTTTGGGTCCTGTCTCAGTGCACCATCTCCCGGGACCCAGAACCCTCATGCGCCAGTGTGGTCTGGCCCCCACTGCTCTCCAGTCTCGCTTCCCAGCACTCTTGCCTCGACCTCTGTGCTCCAGCCACATTGCCCCCTTGTCATCCTTGCAGTCACCATGTTCTCACTGGCCTCAGGCCACTGTACAGGCTGTTCCCTCTGCCTGGCATGCCCTTCCTTCTGCCAACCCCCCTTCCCCCACCAGCTAACTAGCTCTTCTTTAACCTCTCTGCTGCAGCACCATGACCCCTGACCCCCACCTAGGCCAGGACACCCATTCTAGGCTTGCTTGCAACATTTACCCCCACTGCAAATGTGCATTTATTCGTATGATTCTTTGACATTGTCCATCTCCCCCCTGCCCTCCCTCTACTGTACCCCCCAGCCCCTGGTAGTTTTGGAGTGGGCACTGTTTATAGTTGCTGAATGAAAGGATGAATGAATGTACCTCCCTCCTGGCTGAAACTCCTCTCCCTAAACCTCCCCCACTGAACCTACATCCTACCCTAAGGGTCACCTCTACCCACTTCTCCTGGGACCACCCTGCCGAGGTTGGAAGACACTCACAGGAGCCCCTTGAGGTTCTACACTCACCCCAGCTAGGCCTCACCCCAGCTCACCCAGTCCTCAGCCCCACTCCCACTCCTGGCCACCTCCACTGGCCGTGCCAACACGTGCTCACATCCCTCTCTTAGGGCAAGACCCACAAGTGGACAGAGCACCCTAAATGAGCAATCCCTTATTCTGAAGATTCACTCATTCACCCAATATTTATCAAGTGCCTGCTCAGGCCAGGAGAGGTGAGTTCATCCAGCTTGGAGTAGGAGTGTGAAGATTCACATCTACCTTCTGGAATGCTCTTTCTCTCCCCACTGGGGGATCAGAAATGCACCTTACTCTAAGGACACTGACGGCCCTGAGGACTCACCTGTGTGGCCTCAGCCTTGGCCTCGTCTTTCTCCTGCATGGCTTGCACAGAGGGGAGGGAGAACACACTCTTCACACACGTGTTCACCAGCTCTGATCTTTCTTGCCTACCCAGCACGGGCTGGATGTGACTGGCGGAGACAGAAAGCAAGGGCATTCAGTGAGGGAGGGGCCCTGGGGCCGGAGGCAGGAAGCTAAGGATGCAGGGCTGGGAGGAGGGCACCTAGCTGGGGGCCTGGGCATGGCCTGAGCAAGATGAGGTGGGAGGAGGGAAGTGAGTGCGGAGGACTGGGCCTGGGGAGAGGAAAAGGCACCCGAGTGGGTGGGGCACTGAGGACAGGCCCCAGAGGCTACAGGTGGAGCCCAGGGAAGAGGGGAACGGGCTGCGGGTTGGGGAGGGGGCTGTGGATACCTCAGCTGGGTCAGGGTCTCCATGGCCTGCCAGCGGACGGTGCTTGAGAGGGAATCCAGTGGCTCCTCCTGGATCTGCCTCTGGACAGGGGATCACAGAGGGGCCAATGAGGGGGCAAGGCCACAGCCGACCACCAGGACTGAGGGCATAGGGCACGGGCCGCGGCAGCCCCTCAGCCTGGACAGAACTCCCCACCTCCACACCATGCAGGGCCTCCCGTGGGGAGAGCCAGCTCCCGGCTCAAACCCTGTCCTGAGTTCAGTTCAAGGCCACCAAGCACATCCCACACCTAGCGCCCCGCAAGAACTGCTTCAGCAACCTCGTGGTAAGGAGGTATATTTAAGCCATGGACCGGCCCAAAGCAAAAAACACCATGAATGGCTCTTGAAGGGGGTCCACTTGAATTCCTTAAAACTGTCCTAGGAGCGCCTGGGTGGCTCAGTCGGTTAAGCATCTGCCTTCAGCTCAGGTCATGATCTCAGGGTCCCGGGATCGAGCCCCACATCAGGCTCCACACTCAGTGCAGAATCTGCTTGTCTCTCTCCCTCTGCCCCTCCCTCAGCTTGTGCACGCACTCTCTCTCTCTTTCTCAAATAAATAAATAAAATCTTCAAAAATAAAAAATAGGGGTGCCTGAGTGGCTGTTTTTTAAGCCTCTGCCTTCAGCTCGGGCCCTGATCCCGGGGTCCTGGGATCAAGCCCTCGCCCTGGGCTCCCTGCTGAGTGGGGAGTCTGCTTCTCCCTCTTCCTCTGCCCCTCCCCCACTCATGCTTGCACGCGGATGCAGGCTCTTTCTCTCAAATAAGTAAATAAAATCTTAAAACTAAATAATAAAATTAAAACATCCTAATTACTTCTCACTTTTCATCTCCCATCTACACACAATAGGTGCTCAATTAATGTTAGTTAAATGAAGTTATCAAGGGCAAGGACTTGATCTTTAAGGGACCCAAAACTAAATACAATTTTGGGGACTTCGGTGGCCCAAACCGTTCCAGTGGACAACTGAGAAGTGAATGTATTTTGCAAAATGATAAGGAAACTCTTGGAAGTTTCCCACCAGGAGGAATTTCTGGGAAAAGAATGTATTAAATAGTAATGACTGGTCCCGGGGCTCGGGCTCTCCAGTGATCTGACCACTGGGTTGCATCCTCCCAACAAGCGAGCCCCTGCACAGGCATTACCACAGGCACTGAGGAGATGAGATGAGCCAGGCTCACAGAAGGAGAATGGCTCGCCGAGCTCCCTCGGCGGGTAGAGGGCAGTTAGAGGTGGACTGAGGCTCACATCCCAGCGTCCTGCCTCCTCCTCTGTCCCCCTCCCACCTCAAGCTTTGTCTCATCAGTGGGTCGACTCCCACCTCCTCCCCACCCAATGCCACAGACCCGCACGGGGTTCCCACACCATCATCTTCTGCATCATGGTCTTCTTCTCGCCTTCCCCTTCCTGGCACTTCTGGAGGGCGATGACATTCTCCACCTCGGAGGCAGCAGAGGGCAAAGCCACAGGGTGAGAGCCGCACTGACCCCCGCCCTCAGGGACAGCCCGCACACCCCCACCAGCCACCGTCAACTCGTCCCCAGGCACCAGCCGCCAGCATCGGCTCCAGAGAAATGAGAAACCAAGGGGGGGCACTTGGGGTCGGGTGCAGATTTGGGAAGACTGTGGTGGCAGCGGGGGAGGGGTTGGGTAATCCCTGAAGGGCAGCGTTTGGGGGAGGACCAGATTTCAGGGACTGCCAAGCACGCCCCCTCTCCAGTCTCACTCTCTTGAGGGAGAGGAGGCAGGAGCTCATGGGTGCTGACACCTCCCGCCGAAATCCCACGACTAGTAATACCTTTTAAGGGCTTTCTAGTCTCCACTCTTAAGGGCACATCCTAGTCAGGTCAAGGCATCCTGCCACCCGAGAGAGGGAATACCTTTACCGATGTCCAGCTAATCTATGAGTTCTCATTATCTTAAGGTAGAAGAAGAAAAACTCATGGAAGAGATAAACTAACTTCATGTAGTGAAGAAAGCAAAGCAAGTGAACCTGACGGGCAGCATGGTGAGTGCGAAAGGCCGCATGTTCTTCGCCACCGCAATCAAGAGGACGGAGAGCCCTTGAATCAGGGCTCATCTTATTGCTTGCTTGGACAAACAGAAGGCCATGAAGCGATGATGTGCCAATTCCTGGCCTAGCCCTCAAGGGAACTGGCAGTCTTTTCCTTCTGGAACCCAGCCGCCATGCTGCAAGGAAGCCCGGCTAGATAGGGAAGGATGACAGCATGTGGAGGATGAGGGTCATCTTGATGTCCCAGCCCCTGCTCCCGAGTGACCTCAGTCTACAGCACAAAGCAGAAGAGCCACCTCGCTGAGCCCAGACCGTTTCAGAATTGTCATACAATCCAGCAAGTCCACTTCTGGGTAGTTGGCTGAAGAAAACAAAAGCACTCATTCTAAAAGATGTGGGCACCGCCATGTTGACCGCAGCACTATTTACAACGGCCAAGATACGGAAGCAACCTGAGCGTCCATCAATGCATAAACGGATAAAGAAGGTGGGTGAGATCTATATGTGCACACACACAATGGAATGTTACTCAGCCATAAAAAAGAATGAGATCTTGTCACTTGCAACCACATGGATGGACCTAGAAGATATAGTGCTAAGTGAAATAAGTCAGACAGAGAAAGACAAATACCATATGATTTCACTTATATGTGGAATGTAAAGAACAAAACAAATGAACAAACGAAACGAAACAGAACAGATTCATAGATACAGAAAACATTCTCGTGGTTGCCAGAGGGGGGGTGGGGGGGCTGAGCAAAATAGGAGAAGAGAATTAAAAGGTACAGACTTCCCATTATAAAGTAATCAAGACACAGGGATGCAATGTACAGCACAGGGAATATAGTTAATAATATTGTAACAACTTTATATGGTGACAGATGGTAGCTAGATTTATCCTGGTGATCACTTGGTCATGTATTTAAATGTTGAATCACTATGTTGTACACCTGAAACTAATAGAATACTGTATTCACTTATAATATTGTATAATATATAATATATATTATATTGTATAATATTCACTTATAATATTGTATACCCTTCAATTAAAAATAAATTAAAATTAAAATTTTTCAAAAATTTCAGAATCATGAGAAATTGGGCCCCTCAGTCCTTATTCCCCCAGTGGAGTGAATTTTTAGACCACTAACTTTTGGGTTGGTTTGCTATGTAACAACTGATAGCTTAAACTGCCAAAGTGATGATAGAGGGATAGCTTATAGACTGAATGGTCATGGAAGACCTCTCAGAAGAGTTGATATTTGGACTGAGTCCTGAATGACAAGAAAGAGGTAACCATTTAAAAAAAAAAAAAAAGATGTAACCACATGAAGAACTAGAGGAAGCTCTGCCTATCTCCCCAAACTAGGCCTCACTTCAACTATTATGCCCATTTTGTAGCTGAGAAGAAACTTCCTGGCAGAAAAGACAAGTGCAAAGGCCCTGGGGCAGGAATGAGTATGGCATGTGTGAGAAACCAAGAAAGGCCGGCGTGGCAAGAACAAGGTGGACAACCGGAGGAATGCCATGGGATGAGGATGGAAACTTCTAAAATGCCAGACCTCTTATTAGTCCTGGCACCGTCTCCTCATGCCCCACCCTGGGGCACCCCAGGGACTGGAGTTTGCCTCTGAAGCAGCCTGAGGGCAGGGCCTCCCTCTTGCACGGCCTGGCCTGGATGGATCCCACCTCCAGCCTCCATCCACCAGCAAGTCTCCCTGACTGTGCGTGTGTTCACACTCATGTCCAGCAGCCTGTCCAGTCTGCCCCCACTGGCCCTCACCAAATCCGATAGGTGCCGGCTTTCTCTGGCCTCCTTCAGTGCTTAAAAACCTTTATTAAGCACCTATGATGTGCCAGGCACCGTTCTAGATGCTGGGAGTAGAGCTGGGAATAAGACAGACCAAGCTCCCTGATTTAGGGGGCGCCTGCGCGGCTCAGCCAGTTAAATGTCTGCCTTGAGTTCAGGTCATGATCTCAGGGTCCTGGGATCGAGCCCCACATCGGGCTCCCTGCTCCGCGGGAAGCCTGCTTCTCCCTCTCCTTCTGCACTCATGTGCACTCTCTCTCTCTCTCTCTCATAAATAAATAAAATCTTTAAAAAAAAAATCCCTGATTGATAGAGGATATATTCCAGTGTGAGAGGCTAACAAAAACCAAGATGAAGTAGCAAAGCATAGTGTATACCAGATGGTGATGAGTCCCATGGAGAAAAGAAGAGCCGAGCAGAGAAACAGGGACCACTGGGGCTGGAGAGTTGGGGGGGGCACCCTGGGGAAGTCAGCTGGGGGTTGGGCAGGAAGCATACCAGAGCCATCTTGTTGTCATCTTCTCTCTTCCCTGGCACCTTCACCAGGCATGAGGTCACTTCATCAAAGACTCCTGAATGTCACAGTTTCAGTGAGGAGACAAGAGGGAGGGTAAAGATCTGATGTAGATCTGGTGCCATAGTCCTGTCTCCCCTCCCACCACCGGGCCCCTCCAATCCTTGTTCCCCTAGCTGCCTTCCCTGAAAGCCTTCAGTGGCACCCCATTCCACTGAGCATAAAGCCACCATTCTTGTCAGGGCCCTCAAGTCCCTGCAAATCAGTGTCCTCTGCCCACCTCCCCAGCCTATCTCCTGCAGCTCTCCTCTGGCTGGCCATACTCTGGCCACACTGTCCTCCTTGCCTGAGTTTTGTAGTTTTAGCTTGTCTTCTTAGTCTTCAAGTCAATTTTTGTATATAGTGTGAGGTAGGGGCCCAACTTCATTCTTTTGCATGTGGAAATCCAGTTTTCCCAGAACCATTTGTTGAAAAGGCCATCCTTTCCCCACTGAATGGTCTTGGCACTCTTATCAAAAATCAACTGACTACATTTATTTCTGGGCTTTCTATTTTATTCCATGGGTCTATATGTCTGTCCTTCCGCCAAAACCACACTGTTGTGATTACTATAGCTTTACAGTAAGTTTTGAAATCAGGAAGTATGAGTCCACTAACTTTCTTGTTTTGGGGTTTTTTTTTTTTTCAAGATTATTTTGGCTATTTAGGGTCAATCTTTGCTTCTTATTTTTATTTTAAGTTTTATTTATTGGGTGCCTGGGTGGCTCAGTCGGTTAAGCAACTGCCTCTGGCTCAGGTTATGATCCCGGAGTCCCAGGATCGAGTCCTGCATCAGGCTCCCCGCTCAGCAGGGAGTCGATAAATAAATAAATCTTATTTTTTTAAAAAAAGGAACACTACCCAAGAGAATGAAAAGACAACTCACAGAATGGGAGAGAATATTTACAGAACTTCTAAAACTCAACAACAAAAACAAACAACCAAATATGAAAATGGGCAAAGGACTTGAACACACATTTCTCCAAAGAAAGTATACAAACAGCCAATAAAGCACATGAAAAGATACTCAACATCGGTCATCATTAGGGAAATGCAAATCAAAGCCATGATGAGATACCACTTTACAGCCTTTAGAATGTCTATTATAAAAAATATTTTCAAACAAAGAAAAATAACAAGTGTTGGCAAGGAGAGATTAATAGTGTAGAAATTGGAACCCTTGTACATTGCTGGTGGAAATGCAAAATAGTACAGCTGCTCTGGGAAATAGTTCAGCAGTTCCTCAAAAAGCTAAACACAGAATTACCAGATGATCCAGCAAATCCACTCCTAGGTATATATCTAAAGGAATTGAAAATAAGGATTCACACAGGAACTTGCACACTGATGTTTATAATAGCAGCATTAGTCACAATAGCCAAAAAGTGGAAATAACCCAAGTGCCCATCCATGGGTAAATGGACAAATAAAATGTGGTACACATCTTGGAATTTTGTCCAACCATAAAAAGAAACAAAGTACTGATACATGCTACAGCATAGATGAGCGTTATGGTAAGTGAAATAAACCAGACATAAAAAGTCAAATATTATATGATTCCACTTTCATGATCTATCTAGAGTAGGCAAATTCACAGAGAAAGAAAGATTAGAGTTTAGCAGAGCCTAGAGAGAGAGCGATGGGGGGCTGTGGCTTTATGGTATGAGCTTCTATTTGGAGTGATGAAAAAGTTTGGGAACTAGATAGTGGTAATGGTTGTACTATATTGTGAGTGTGACTAATACACTTAAACATGGAGTCACCATATGACCTAGCAATCCTACCTCTAAGTGTATACCAAAGAGAAATGGAGACATATCCATACAAAAATTTATGCATGAATGTTCATAGTAGTATTATTCAAAATAGCCAGAGGGTAGAAACAACCCAAATATCTATCAACTGATGAATGGATGAACAAAATGTGGAATACAGTGGAACATTATTCAGTCATAAAAAGGAATGAAGCACTGATCCATACTACAACATGAATGAACCTTGAGAACATTATGCTAAGTAGAAGAAGCCAATCACAAAGGACCACATATTGTGTGATTCCATTTATACAAAATGTCCAAAATAGATAAATCTATAGAGACAGAAAGTAGATTAGTGACTGACTGGCACGGGGGGGGGGGTGGTCATAGGTTGGGGATGACATCTAAGGGGTATAGGGTTTCTTTTTGGGGTGATGAGAATGTTCTAAAATGGATTGTGGTGATGGTTGCATAACACCGTGTATATTTTTAAAGCATTAAATTGTACACTTTAAGTGGATAAATTTTATGGTTATGTAAATTATATCTCAATAAAGCTGTTTAAAGAAAAAAACCAACTTGCGGGGCACCTGGGTGGCTCAGTCGGTGAAGTGGCTGCCTTTGGCTTGGGTCGTGATCCCAGGATCCTGGGATCGAGCCCCACGTCGGGCTCCCTGCTCAGTGGGGGGTCTGCTTCTCCCTCTGCCCCTTCCCTGCTTGTGCTCTCTCTCTCTCAAATAAATAAATAAAATCTTTTAAAAAAGAAAAAAACAACTTGCATCAAGTTCCTCTATATCATCAGCATCACCAGCACAAAATAGGAATTGTATTAGAAGATAAGATATGCTTTGTGATAGCAATAAAAACTATAAAGTACCTAGGAATTAACCTACCAAAAAAGCACTAGACCTTTATGGAGAATTTTTTAAATTCTAGCAAAGGGTATATCCTCTATAAAGGAAAACTTGAATAGACGGATAAATCAATAACATTCCAATAAAGATGCCAGAAAGACTTTTTGAGGACTTAGACAAATGTATTCTAAAAGCATATGGAAAAAATAAGTATGTAAGTAAACAACAAACAAACAAACATAAAATGCACATGGAAGGGGCACCTGGCTGGCTCAGTCAGTGGAGCACGTAACTTTTAATTTCAGGGTTGTGAGTTCAAACTCCATGTTGAGTGTAGAGATTACTTAGAAATAAAATCTTTAAAAAAATTTTTTTGTTTTTAAATGTATATGGAAGAATGAGGGTCTACTAGCAGCCTCCAAGGCACTGTGTGGATGCTATTGTCCTCAGAATAATTTTGAGAAGAGCTTCAAAGAAGAATGCTCGTCCTACCAGATACACATTGTACCTTTGTAAATACATATTTACAAAGCCATGGTATATTTTTAAAAATCACAATGTGGTATTGGTGCATGAACAAACAAAAATATTTGGAGATATAAATAATTGGGAAAAGGTCTTTACAACATCAACGGTCAATAGGGGATTAATTTTCTGAACTCCTGCGTGTCCCAGGTGAGTGAGGCGGAGGCTCCAGACAGGACGTCAAGGCTTCACTCAAGTGAGGATGTCAAACACTCAACAGAGGTGAGCTGAGCCTAGAGCCTGCCTGCTCCATGGGTCAAACTTGACCCTGAGAAGCCAGGTCTGAAATTTAACTGGAAAGAAACAGGCTTATATTTTGAAAGAAATGTAGAGTTAGTTGTGTGACTCATAATTTGGACATAATAAAAGAGTTATGATATGGAGTTATTTCAGTTAGGGAAATTGAGGCTCAGAGAGATTATGTAGCTCCTCCCAAGTCACACAAGAAACAGAGGCTAAGCACTAGATCTCTTGTGTATAATTAATATAGTGCATGCTGTCCATTGCAGGCTATTCCTTCCTCCTCCCGCTCCCCTTCTGTAGCCTCCCTGCCCTACAAGTCTGAATACAAAATTCTTCCAGGGTGGTGCCCTCTCTGGGGCTGTCACCCTTGCTGTGCTCACCCTCTGGGATGCTTTGGAAGGCTGTGCTGTCCTCGTCTGTGGTGTTATGGGTGGGGAACCCCAGCGGGAACTGACCAGTCTCCGTGCTGACCATCTTGCTCCAGCTCCCCAGATTCTCATCCAAGGGTATGGCATGGATGCTGTTGTCCTCAGAATAATCCTGCTGGCTGCTCAGCATCAGGGTGGAGGTGTCGCTGAAAATGAGGCTGGAGCCCAGGCTGAGGGTCTCATTAGAGCCCAGGATCAGGGTCATGCACGAGGGTGGAGAGAGGGTGGAGTTGGGTCCATGGGTGCTGGAGTGCAGGCTGAGACCGTCACTGGAGCCAGGAATCAGGGTCAAGCATGAGGCCTGAGTGATGGTCATGTTCAAGTCAGACCTGGGATTGCCATTCGAAGCCACGTTCATGGTTCCCTTGGAACTCGTGTTCCAGGTCGCACCAAAGACTCCTTTTGAGACAGACCCGGAGATCTTATGTGAAACCACAGTGATGGTCTTGTTGGCATCTGGGATCAGGGTTCCCCCAGAACTTCGAGCCTCATGCAGGTCCAGCTTAGAGGTGTTTCTTGAGCCCACACCGAGTATCCAGTTGGCGTCTGGGTCCAGAGAAGAGTTTGAGGCTGGAATAAGGAGTGCTTTCGAGCCTGGCCTGGAGACGCATTGGCCCACAACCAGGGCTTCTCTTGAATAGGGCCTTATAAATGGGTTTGCTTCAGGCCTGGAAGGATTGGAGTTACTCTGACCCAAATCAAAAATCTTTCTTGAGAAGGAGTTGAAAGCCTCCTCAGAATTGGGCCCTGTGTGGCTCCCTGAGCTCAGACCCTGGGCCTCAGTAGAGCTGAGGCTCAGAACGAGGTTTGAGGCTGGACTTGGGGCCCTCTGGGAGGTAGGCCTCGAGACCTGATTTGAACTCGGGCCCAGGGCTTCACCTGAGTGGGAAGTGGTGATCTGGAGGGAGGCGGGGCCCACAGTCCAGCTGTCTGCAGGCCTGAGGGTGTTACCAGTCACCAGGCCAGGGGCCTCCTCTGAGACAGGACTCAGACTTAGATTAAGGTCTGGAACAAGAGCTGAGCCAGGATTCAGGGGTGGGTTCAAGAGAGGAGCAAGGCCCATGTCTGAGTGGGGCCCAGAGATGGTGCCAGAGCCTACATCTGAGGCCTCGGTGAAGCTGAGACCAGGTGTCATCTTTGAGCTTTCACAGAGGACCAGACTAGCCCCTGGGTTCAGGGCCATGCCGGTCTGGCGGTCTCTCAACGCCTCTGCTCCCTTCTCTCCAATAGCCAACTATTGAGCTCCCTGCAATGCTCCTGAGAGAGAAAAAGGCAAATCCAGCATGCTTCACCTTCTAAGTCATGCTTAAAACCTTTCCATGGCTCCCCACTATCCTTAGGATGAAAGCCCTTGCATGACTTCCCAGGTACTTCGCGACCACGCCCAGCCCACCTTTCCAGCCCCATCCACACAGCTCTGCGCCTTGCGCTCTGGGTCCCAGCCAGAGGCGCCGGGTTTCTCTGACCACACCCTGCTTCCTCTCAGCGCTTGGCCCTTAACCAATGCAATTCCCTTGGCTTGGAACCTCCTCCCGCTGTCCTTTGCCAAGCCCACTCCCCCCGGCAAAATATTCATCCTACTTTATTCCAGTGACCCATTTCGTGGTCTAGCCTCTGGAAGAGGTGGCAAGAACCATGCTTATCTTAGTCCCTGGGACATCCCCGGCCTCTAGCACCCAGTGAGAAGTCCATAAATACTAGACCAAGGTAGAAAAGGGCAAGAGGGAGCCTCCGTAGGGGTTACCCTACTTCCAGCCTAAATTTCTAGAACTACTCTGCAGATGGCTGTGGCACTGGGTTCCCAGAACAGCCCCTGGCAGAGCTACGCACTGGCCTTGACAGTTTGCCTCTTCTGGGTGGGGCAGGCTACCTGGGAGGAGAACCTGGGGCAGTCCTCCAAACCAGAGCCCGCCTCACGCCAGCAGTCGGACTGCGGGGTGAATTCCCCAGCCCTCGCCCCACCCTACCCCACTTCCACCCTTGGGCTCCTCTCCCTGTGGGAATCACTGGGAGCGCTCACCTGCACTCATGGTGTTCTTAAGCAGGACTGGGCCCCTGCGAGCAGACACGGAAGAAGACCAAGTCAGGTGAAGTGTGTTTTCTCAATGCTTGCTGAGCAAAGTCTACAGGCCAGACATGCACATCTGCTAACCAAATCTGCCCCCACCGCCGCACACACACACAGTCCTAGAAGTTAGATATTATTGCTCCATTATATACTTAAGGAAGTGGAGGTCAAGGAAAAGAATGTCACCAACCCTACCAGCCCTCAGGGAAGAAGCCAAGGCCATCTCTTTATGCTACTCATCCACCTAAACTCCTCCAATGGCCTTCCACTGTCCCCAGGACAGCATTCCCAGTTCTCAGCAGGACCTAAAAGGCCCTTCTGTGTCCGGCCTTAATGGCCCTTTCACCCCTCTTGCCCCTCCCTACTCTCTTCCCCACTCCATTCCACCACCCTTCAACGCTTCTGTGCTTCTCCAAAGAGCCAGGCTCCCGGGGTCGGTCTGGGCCTTCCAGAAGTTGGGCATACCCTTCTCCAGACGCCTTCCCTGGCTAGCACCTATGGCTTCACCCTTCAGATTTCAGCTTAAGAGCCTTCCAGGTCCCCCAGAAAGGTGAGGTCCACCTGTAAGTTCCCAGGGTACCTTGTCCACTTCTCCTTTGTTGGCACATAATAATATCTGGTCCCTCCACTAGGCAGCAAGATCTCGGAGAGTCTAACATAGCGCCTGGCACACAGGAACCGTTCAGTAAATAAGCTGCTTGCTTCCTCTTCTTATGTCTTCTTCACTCACTCATTCATTCGCTAGCTCATTTCATCGCTTATTCATGTATTATTCATTCACACACTAACTCATTCACTAAATCATTTACTCATTCTATAAATTTTGCTATGCCTCTTTATAGCTTGGCTTTGGAAACACCATAGATTTGGAGTCATATGGCTCTGGATTCCATCCCAGTTCAACCTTTTACTAGTCTGAGGGAGCCTGGGCAAAAGACTTTCCCCCTCTGGCCCTCTTCCTGCTCATCTCTAACATGGGAAGCATAAAGCCTGCCACCCATGCTGGTGGCGGTCTCAGTGCCTAGCACAGAACACACGGGCTACCGAAGGCCTCTCTAAATGATAGCTACCTTTCTGTTACCCTTTGCCAGGCACTGCGGGCAGAGAGGAGTAAGGTGCTCAGAGCGCAGGGGGAGCTGCCTTCATTCCAAGCAAGCAGATCACGCACAGCTTGCATCCTGCCTCAGAAGCAGGAAGTGTCCGCTTACCATCAGCCCCAGGGCTGATTTGACCCTGAAGCTAGTGAAATTTAAAAATTCAGGACTCCTGGCCTACACAGTCCCTTTCCAAGGGTACTGTACTTACTTTTGTGTTCACAATATTGTCTTCTTTTACTTAAAGAAGAGCCTAAAAAAAAATCCTCAGGCTCCAAAAACCCCTAGATCTTCCCGTCATTGCCCCTCCCACCTGTGTGCATGCATGTAAGCGTGTGTGTGTGTGTGTGCACACGCACACGCACATACACACACACACCACAGTTATCAAAGAGAGGCATTCACAACCTGGAAAAATATGCAACAGGTGCAGCCTCTGACGCTGCGTGTAGGATTTTAGAAGGCCACGTGGTTTGGCCTATGGAAGAGAACAATCTCTACCCCCTCTGACATAGCAGGTGCATAATACCAGGTCACTGGGCAGACAGCTACAGGTCTCGACCCTGGCGGACCCTCCCTTTTCCGTGAGAAAAGAAGAGATCTCCCCCACTTTTCTTCTCTTCTTTCCCTCATTCTTCTCTTCTTTCATCTTCAACAGACAGGCAAGACTTCAGAGCGGCCTGCCAGTGACGGAGGCAGCCCATGTCTCCCCCTCCACCAAAGGGAAGAGTGGTGGTTGTTGAGGGGCTTGGGTGGGACACAGCAGAGCCAAAGGAGCTTACTACTGACTTGGCAGCCACAAGCCTCTGCTTCCCAAGCCCTGGAGCCCCAAATGGGGAGGGCGGAGGACCCCTATAAAACAACTAGCTAATCCTGTCTAAGACTGAGAGAATCACTGACTGATTCCCATCCTCCCTGCTCAGTGAACCCTTCCAGGCCTTGAACAAGGGTTGTTGGAGCTCTCAGGGGGTGTAACTATCAGGAGGTCATCCAGTTCCTCGTGGAGAACACATTTATCAGCTATATGGGCCTGGGACATGTTAAGTACTTGTAAGAATGCACTCACACACCTACATGTGCACACACACGTCTGACATCGGGTGACCTCACACCTAGAGAATCCAAACCAGAAGGTGCCAGCTTTCCCCTAAATCAGACTTCCTCTTCTCTTCCATTTCTAGAAACTGGCACTACTATACGAGCCAGAAATGATATCATCCCTGACTACTCTCTTTCTCACTAGCTGCATCCAATTTTGGCCAAGTTCTGCCAACTCTGGCTCCAGAAAAGCTCCCAAATATCCCCGCATATCTCCGTCACCACTGCCAGACCCTAGTGCAGATCCCATTGCCTACGACTCCTGTATGTAGGGACTGCTCCCAATACACCATTTTCTAAATCGAGCTGCACATATCTTCCTTTAAAATTGCATTCAGGGGCGCCTGGGTGGCTCAGTCGTTCAGCGTCTGCCTTCAGCTCAGGTCATGGTCCCGGGGTCCTGGGATCGAACCCCACATCGGGCTCCCTGCTCAGCGGGAAGCCTGCCTCTCCCTCTCCCACTGCCCCTGCTTGTGTTCCCTCTCTCGCTGTGTCTCTCTCTGTCAAATAAATAAATAAAATCTTAAAAAAATAAATAAATAAAATTGCATTCAATGGTGTGGTGCTGACATAAGGATAGATATACAGATGAATGGAATAGTCCACATATTGTATGATTCCATTTATACGAAATATCTAAAATAATCAATTCTAGAGAGACTAAAAGCAGACTAAGGTAGATAGAGAGAGGTTGCCAGGGACCAAGGAAAGAGAATGGGAAGTGACTGTTTGCTGGGTACAGGCTTACCTTTCGGAGTGACAAAAATGTTTGGCAACTAGATAGTGATGGTGGTTGCATAACACGGTGAAGGTACCAAATGTCAGTAATAGTGAATTTTATGCTATGTATATTGTGCCACAGTATTTTTAATGCATGTACCAGGCAAGAGGGTGTAGACTCACTTTTCCCTGCTCCTCCCTTCCAAATACAACTAAATATCCTGGAAATGATTCAACTGAAAACCATAGAAGGACTCTGAAAGCTAGGAAGAAGGCAATGGACTAGCCAGGACCCTCAGGACTGGAGGGATGGCACCGGGTGCACTCCCCAGGGTTTTCTTTTTATCTCCCATATATCCCAGACTGAGTACCAGAGAGGCCTGCAACACAGATCGGCCAAGAGCATGGGTGGGTATACACACATACAAAGGGAAAAAAGCCTGTTCCCTCTGGCCAAACGACCAGGACAGGGAAAGCCCAACAGAGATGCAGCCCCCTGCCCCCCGTGGGGAACCCTAACCCCCATTCCACATCCAGGGCAGTGGCAGGCCAATCCACCTGCAGGAGCAGTGTTAGAAGAGCCCTGCCTCTCTGGGCTCTCCACCCAGTGGCAGAGAATTTACCAGGTCACACAGCTCCTGGCCTCCTGGCGACAAGAGGTGGCCAAGGGCAGCACCATCTTGCCCCTGCAGGCAGTACCACGGGGAGTGAACAAGAGCCCCAGCAGGGCCAGAAGAACACAGCTTACCAAGGCTCTGAAAACTATCACTGGAACTATGGTCCATAAAAGCAGGCCAGAACCTACACTCTGAGCCTTAACAGGTTGATTACCAGCTAAAATAGATTCAAGTAGGCTCAAAACTCTCTTTAACATGATGTCCAAGATGTCAAGGATACAATAAAAAATTACCCATCATACCCAAAACTAGGAAAATCTCATCTTGAGAAAAGATAACTAACTTCAACACTGAGATGAACCAGATGTTGGAGTTTGCAATAATGATTTTAAAGCTGTCATTATAAAAATGCTTCACCAGGCAATTACCAATCCTCCTGAAACAAAATGAAAAACTAGAAAATCTCAGCAAAGAATTAGAAGTAATAAAAAAATGTAATAACCGAGGGGTGCCTGGGTGGCTGTCGTTGGGCATCTGCCTTCGGCTCGGGTCATGATCTCAGGATCCTGGGATCGAGCCCCGCATCGGGCTCCCTGCTCAGCAGGAAGCCTGCTTCTCCCTCTCCCACTCTCCCTGCTTGTGTTCCCTCTCTCGCTGTGTCTCTCTCTGTCAAATAAATAAAATCTTTAAATAAATAAATAAATAAATAAATAAACAAATAAATAAAAAATGTAATAACCAAAATTAAAATAGAAGTTATTTTAAAGACACAACTGAAAAACTTTTAACTTGCTGGACGAGTTCAACACTAAAGTGGAGGTGACAGAGGACAGCATCAGTGAAACTGAAGACAGATCAATAAAATTTACTTAATCCAAACAACAGAGAGAATGGACTAAAAAATACGAACAGAACCTCAGGGACCCGTGGTACAAAACAAAATATCTAAAACTCTAGTCAGGGTTCCAGAGGAAGAGAGAGTACTGAAAACATTCAAAGAAGTAATAGCTGAGGGGCGCCTGGGTGGCTCAGTCGGTTAAGCATCTGCCTTTGGCTAGGGTCATGATCCCAGGGTCCTGGGATAGAGCCCCATGGCAGGCTCCCTGCTCCCTCTGCCTGCCACTCCCTCTGCTTGTGCTCTCTGTCTCTCTGAAATAAATAAATAAAATGTTAAAAAAAAAAAAAGAATAGCTGAAAGTGTCCCAAATTTAGTGAAAGACATAAATATACAGTTTTAGGGAGCTGAGAAAACCACAAAGAGGATAAACCCAAAGAAATCCACCCCAAAATGCATCATGATTAAACTTCCAAAAACTAAAAACAATGAAAAAAAATCTTAAAAGCAACCAGAGAGCATTACGTATCAGAGAACACCAATTTGAATGATAGAGGATTTCTCATCTGAAACCAGGGAGGCCAGAAAGAAGTTGGACACATATCTCCACTGCTGAAACAAAAAAAAAACCGGTCAACTGTGAATTCTACATCAGGCAAAACTATCCCTCATGAATGAAAGGGAAATAAAGATATTCTCAGACAGAGGAAAAATGCATGCCAATCCAACCATGCCATTCCCTTGTAAGAACCCCTCTGTGACTTCTCACGGGTTTTCAGATGATGGGTTGTAAGTAAAGCTTATATCTTTCATAAGACAGATTTCTGGGCCTCCACTTTGCACCTCTGAGGGGGCTGAAGAATCAGACTTTTATCAAACTCTCCCCCTTTCGCCCCTCCCCAAAGTGATTATCACAAAGCTGGTGGGTAGGCCATTGGCGGAGACACCCTGGTCTACAATGTGATGGCTGTGTTTCTTTTACCAGGACGCTCAGCCCACGGGCCTGGCCCCTCTATCTCTCCAGCTCCACCCATTCCCTTCCCCAGCCCCGCACTTGAACCACTCTCAACTTCTCCCAGTGCTTCAAACGTGTTAGCCTCCTTCTTGACTTGGGGCCTTTGTAAATACTCTTTCCTCTTCCTATAAACTTCCCCGAGATGACTCATCTAAACCTCCATCACTTCCCCTGGCTAACATCTAACATCTTAGATGCCAGTTTAGGAGTCCCTTCCTCCAGGAAGTCTTCCTGGGACCCTCAAATGTGGGTGAAGTGCCCTCTGCATGTGATCACTCTGTTCTAGAGGATCACTCTGTTTACTCATATGTCTCCACTCTAAAAAATGAGCTTGTCAGTCTCTAGCTATCCTGTTACCCCTGTTTTCCCAGCGCATGGCACAGTGCCTAGCACACAGGGGAGGTTCAGAAACAATTCATGGAGTAAGGGAATGGATGGATGACAACTCTTTAAGATAGGTATCATTATCTTCATTTACTGGCACGTTAATTCAGACTATTCAGGAATCTAAAGTAATGTTTCCAAAGCCCCAGAAAATGGCAGCCAGAATTCAAACCCAGGTCGTCTCAACCGGTAGCTTTTCCTACAACACCCCAGGGATTTCTGAGCCATGAATCACTCGGTGAGCCCACAACTCCCTGTTTCTCACTCCTCATTCCCGTTGCCACTTAGGCCCTACCCTAGAGGAAAAGTCCAAAGAAAACAACACAACTCTCCGGATGCCCAGTCATAATGCACCAATCCAGGGCTTTGTGGTCAGCTAGACCTGAATTTGAAACCTACTTGGTCTCTCACGAGTGGTGTGAGCATGGGCAGGTGGCCTCAGTTAACGTTGAGTCTTAATACTCAATCCATAACATTAGTATAGGGAATAAAATGGATTAATGGACGTAGGATCACAGCACCTGACCCCCAAGAGTCCCCCAGTAAATGCTCCTCCTCCTCATCCCTTCCTCCCTCTGGGTGAGGAGGGGGTAGAAGAACTTGAGATAAAGACCAAGTCTGGCTTCCAGGGTCTCTGCCTTCTTGCCCCCACCATGACCCCCAGTCTATGGCACTCCTTCCTGGGTCTTCTCACCTCCCCCAACTCTTACCCACCATACTCTCAGAACAAGCCTAACTCTTTCTCCATGAGCCTTGAGCTGCTGATATAAAGTTCAATGTGTTACCTCCACCTGGGGCATCCACATGGTAACAGAAAATTCAGCTTTAAGCCAAAGGTATGAAGTTCTAACTGTGGAATTTACCCGGGGGGTGGGGTCAAGGTGGTAAAGGCCTTGAGGCTGTGGAGGCCGCCCCCACCCCTGGGACTTTCCCAGAGCCACCCCTCAGCTTACCTACTCTCCCCCCAGCCCAGGCTGGTGTTACGGTCTTTGTGAGGTCACCGTGACTCAGGAATTCCCAGCCAATGAGGCCCCTCCTCTTGCCTACACAGTTAGCTAGAAGCGGGAACGTATCCTTTCAAAGGAGGACCTTCCAACACTGCTGAGAAATGACCTTACTCAGATGAAGACCAGGTTCCTTGCCCAGCATTCAAGCCTCCCCATCAAAGTCCCTTACCATATGACCTTACGCCTTTGTTTGTCTTGGGATGACAGGCTCGTTCTGAGGAATGTTGCAGGCTTGGGGCACAGCATATCTGAGAGGGAGGCCTGCGGGTAGTGGGCTGTGTGCAAAGGTCTTTGGAACCAGGCAGTCCATGTGGAGGAAACTGAGACCCACAGAGGGAAAGCCCTGGCCCAAGGTCATGAGTGTCCCTTATCTTTTCCCTACTCCACCCTGCCTCCTCAGCCGAGGCACAGATAACAGTGTGGAGCAGGGCAGGAATGAGGGCCCAGCTGGCCGACCGGGAGACCCAGACCCTGAAACCTAGATTCCAGGATAAGGCAATGAAAACACTACTATCTTGCTAAAGAAAAGCTTTGTAACAAGCAAGTTTCTTTCTCTTTCTCAGGTCATGATCTCAGGGTCTTGAGATCGAGCAAGAAGTAAGCCGATTACGATTACCAGTGACTACTCTGAAAAACTTCACTGGGCACCTTTTTAAAAAGCTGTAGTGAAACTATCCACTAAACTATATTCCCAAGGGGCGCCTGGGTGGCTCAGCCGGTTAAGCGTCTGCCCTCGGCTCGGGTCATGCTCCCAGGGTCCTGGGATCGAGCCCTGCATCGGGCTCCCCGCTCGGCGGGAAGACTGCTTCTCCCTCTCCCTCTGCCTGCTGCTTCCCCTGCTTGTGCTCTCTCACTCTCTGTCAAATAAATAAATAAAATCTTAAAAAAATAAACTATATTCCCGCTTACCCAGGGCATTCAATCTGGGCTGGAATTCCGCCTCATCCCCCGAAGCCCCCGCCCCAGGCGCCTCAGTGCTCAGCAGCGAATACCCTCCTACCACCTCAGATCTCCCTTTTCTGCCCCCACCCCTCTGCCTTCCACACCCCTGCCCTGCCTGCTCCTGGCTCTGCCCCCTCCCCACCCACCTGCGGCCTCAGGGCCCCGTGCCATCTGGAGCTCCTGCCCACTTGCCTCTTCCACACGGCCTACCACCCAACATGGCCAAGTTCTCTTTCTCAGCAAAATCCTCCGCAGGCAGGAACTCCTCTCTTTTCCCAGCACCCCTCACCCGTCCTTCAGCTGCGGTGCCAAGCCTCTCCCAAGAACCCCCTCTGACCCCCTCCTCTCCTCCCCTGGCCTCATGCACCCAATTAACCAAAGGTCCTTCCAATTTTGTTCTGTCCCTGCAACGCCACGCCTTCCACTCCGGCTCAGTCCTCATCACCGGAAGCCCAGGTTTTGGCCCGTCTTCTAAATACTGTCCCACAGGGCAAGCTCTCCCCTGCGCTAGCTGCCACTGTCCTGCAGCAAAGGAGACTCCCTGACAACTCATTCCCACGCCTTCCATGTCTCCCACTGCCCAGAGGGCACGTTCAAGCCATCGAGGCCCTTCCGCAGGCTGCTCCTACCTGCCTGTCTCTCCTCCCTTGGGATTTTGTTAATTCATACTGGAACACCACATGCATACAGGAAACTGCGTATCGTGCCAATTCTGATGAATTTCCACCAAGTGCACCACGTAACCAGCGCCCAGAGATGGAGAAATGGGACATTGCCGGGACTCCCAGAGACCTTCCAGTCACTATCCCCCACCAAGGGTAACCACTATCCCGACTTCTAATACCATCGTTCAAATTGTACTTCATTAAGTGGAATTATACAGCACACACTCTTTTGTTTCTAGCTTCCTTGGTTGAACACTTTTTGTGAGATTTCACGTATTTTTACATGTGGTAGCGGCTCCTTCCAAATGTTGGCGCCCCTCTGGTCTCTTCCTGCTTTTTCTCTTTTTCCAGAACCTTCAGGTAGTTTTTTTTTTCTTTGTAAGTTTTTTTCTATTTTTTTTTTTTAAGTAAGTAAGCTCTTCGCCCAAAGTGGGGCTTGAACCCATGACCCCGAGATCAAGAGTCACATGCTTCACTGAGTAAACCAGCCAGGTGCCCCCGGGAAGCTGGTTTTTTTATATTTTGTCCAGAGTTCACAGTTGGTTGGTCCGAAGGAGCTGCTTTGCCCTTACTAGTAGAATCTCTCCTCTTATTTTTCTTTTTTCTTACTTGCTTTAGGATTTCTGAATTTGCCTGCCTACTCTTACTCTGCTTTTCTCTCTTCTACTTGGTGAAAGTTACATATTTCATGTCTATTCTTTAGGGTTACGCCAGCCATTTGAACATGCATACTTACTGGCAAAGTCTAAAATTAATAATGTTATCTGCCTTTGGAAAACCAACAAATGAAAACCAAAAGGAGCTTACAAGAGTGTAAGTTTAGTCAACCACCTGCCAGCTTCTATGCTATTGTCAACCTTTATTTTAGTCCAGTCCTGTTTTTTAAACCTACCAATTAGACATTATCGTTTTATGTGATCCATGTTTGTTTTAGGTTTAACTGATACCTTGGCTGACCATTTTTTTAAAATTGAGTCTCGGACCCACCACCTGAGATCAATTTCCTTCTGCCTAAAGAATAGCCTTTACTGGGGCATCTGGATGGCTCAGTCATTAAGGGTCTGACTCTCGATTTCAGCTCAGGTCATGATCTCAGGGTCTTGAGATCGAGCTCCACGTTCGGCTCTGCGCTCAGCGTAGTGTCTGCTTGAGATTCTCTCTCCCTCGCCCTCTGCCCCTCCCCCCACTCACTCGGCTCTCGAAAATAAATAAATAAATCTTTTTAAAAAAAGAATAGCCTTGGGGCACTTGGTGGCTCAGTCAGTTAAGCGTCTGCCTTCCGCTCAGGTCATGATCCCACGGTCCTGAGATCAAGTCCCACGCTGTCCCGCGCCGGGCTCCCTGCTCAGCTGGGTGTCTGCTTCTCCCTCTGCCGGCACGTCCCCCAGCTTGTGCTCTCTCTCTTGACAAATAAGTAAATAAAATCTTAAAAAAAAAAAAGAATAGCCTTTATCATTTCCTGAGTAAGAGTTTTATAGGGATGAGCTCTAATAGCTTGAAAAAAAAAAAAAAAACACTTCATTTTATCCTCTTTCTTGGAACTGTTTTCACTGTATGTAGAAAATTCTAGGGTGCCTATTATTTTATTTGAGCACAACAATGATAATATAATAGTCCACTGACTCCTGGCTCCCGTCAATGCCTTGAGAAGTCAGTTTGCCAGCTTTTGTGTGATCAACCTATTATTTCCGGCTGCCTCTGAGATCTTTGACTTGAGTGTTCTGCAATTTTTCTATGACATATGTAGTTATGGATTGCTTTTTTTGTTTAAAGAATTTCAAAGAGATTTTTTTTTAAAGATTTTATTTATTTATTTGACAGAGAGATAGAGAGACAGCACAAGTAGGCAGAGTGGCAGGCAGAGGCAGAGGAAGAAGCAGGCTCTCCGCTGACGTGGGGCTCGATCCCAGGACCCTGGGATCATGACCTGAGCCGAAGGCAGCCGCTTAACTGACTGAGCCACCCAGGCGCCCCTATGGATTGCTTTTTATTTTATTTTATCCTAGTTGGAATTCACTGTGATTCCTAAATCTGGAGGTTGGTGCTCAATCATTTGGAAGTTTTCCCACAAATATAAGAAAATAATTGCCTTTCCCTCATTCCCTTTCAGTTCCTCTACTACTCTGACTACATGCATGCTAGCCCTTCTCCGTCTTCACCTCTCATACTGCCCATCTCTTTGATTTCTGGAGAGACCTTACATAATTCTCTCAATGGCTGAGTCTATGCTATGTTAAGTCTTCCCATTAAATGTTTTATTTTAATTGTACTTTTCATTTCTAGAAGCTCTGTTTTGCTCCCTCTCAAAATTTGCTTTGGTCGTTCTGTTTAGTCTACTGCTGTTTGTTCACATTTTCAAGGTAGTTTCTATTTCTTTAAACATATTTTATTCTGTGTCTGGTTGTTTTGACTTCTAAAGACCTCCTGGGTCTGATTCTGCTGTTTGCCTTTCTGTCAGTTTCCACTCATGGGGCCTTGTTTTCTTATGAGTTTTGGGGTTGCAGACTATGAGCTGTTCATTTTCTTTGACCCTTTGCCTGGGAATTCCTTAAGTCCTGGATGAAGCTACATATTTCCTCTTGAAAAGATTTGTTTTTGCTTCTGCTAGTTACCTAGGGGCACCCCCAACTACCTTAAACTAAATTCTACCATTTAGAGTTTTTGGACCCCTTAGGCGATATGAATTTGGACCAAGAACCAGTGTGAGGGACAACCTGTGGTTAATAATTTTCAGAGGAATTTATTTTTTTTAAAGTAGGTTCCATGCCCAGCGTGGGACTTGAACTCACGACCGCAAGATCGAGTCGCATGCTCAACCGACTGAGCCAGCCCGGCGCCCCCAGAGGAATTTTTTTAACCCACCAAGTGCCAATATCAAACTGGCAAGTGGGTTTATCTCTCCTTAACCTTTGCTCAGGGTGCAACCTTTGGATTCCATTTTCATGAAGGTGTATCCTACTAGAATCCCCACTTTGGAGGGAGTCCTAGACTTTATCCCTTGTCACCTCAATCTATACAGCCACCAGAGGGGAAGCTCAATGTCACCAGGGTTTGGCAAAATTCCTCAGGACAAAAGTCAGCCTTGACAGTTGCTTACTCCTCAGAGCTCCTGTTTGCATGTCATTCCTCAGCGTTTCCTATTACATCAGCCAAGAGATGCACTTTAAACGATTATTATATTTTATCCAGCATTCAAGTTGTTTTCCCTGGGAGGTTTGTCCAGCGTGTTTAGCTCGTTACACTGTTGGAGCCGTGCCCCCGCCTCCTCTCGTCCCGTTCCCTCCTACACAATTTCTGCCGTAGCCACACAGTGGTTTCTCCAAACTCACAGTAATGGTTCTCACCTCTGTGCCTTTTCTCATGATATGCCCTCCATCTAGAATCTTCTTTCCCTCTCACTCTGTTGCCCAAAACTGGGTTCACCTCTGTGGTGAGCCAAAAGACACAGACAAGCCCAAGGATAGGACAAGGAAGGGTTTTACCTGCAACAAGAAAAGGAGCATCCCGGAGATCTTTCCCAAAGCAATGTCCCCTCAAACAACACAATTGGGGAACTTTTAAGCTAAGGATACACACATGTTCACGAAGGGGCTTGTGCAGTGGGGAATACAGCATGCACTTGGGACAAAAGTCATGTGATGGTGACTGAGCCCAGGTCAAAATCTCGAGGCCTACAAGGGTCAACATCACCGAGTCTCCAGCTCCAGTGGGTCAGCTATCTCAGTGTTCAGAGGGGCTGAGATCCTGCAGAAATAACTCAGAATGTGTGTCAGCTCAGTCTTCACTTCTGAATATGACGGGGCTATGTCCTGACCTCATGGTGGCTGTTTGTTCTTACGTTCTTTCGCAAGATGGCTGAGGGCCTAACATGACTTTTCTTATGTCAAGAAAGCTGTGTTTGTCTTTCTTTTTCTGGGGACCCCTAACTCTTCCTGCTTACAGTTCCCCTGCACTTCACCTGTCTAACTCCTACCCATCTGTCAAAACCTGATAGGTATCATCTCCAGGAAGTCCTCCGTGATGCCCTCCCCACAGCTGGGTTAGGATTTTCTCCTCTGCTCTTGCAGCATAACTCGGAACACTTCTGACAGCATGCTGTAAGTTTCTGCTAATTGGATTATTTCCCTCATTATACCGGGAATGCTTTAAGGACAGAGATGATGTCTTTTCATCTTTGCTTGCCTTGTACCCAAAGTCTGCCCCAGAGCTGGTACCCAACATCTTCAAGACGTATTTGCGGAAGAAATGAGTCTTATTCTTACTCTGCACCACCCCACCCCCCACATGCCTCCCTAGCCCCATGCTCTTACAGCAGCAATGGAAAACTACAATGCCAAGCCAACATGCCTTCACCTCAGATTGCCAAGGGCTCAAACTGGCGCTCTTTCCCTCATTCCAGCCCCTGTGCTCAAGTTTGTGCACAAAAGTGGGCATAATTATAACAGCGGAATGAAGCAACCCAGTGACACTATTTCTGTGGAATATAGAATGGATAAAAGGAGTGTGCTAGTCTGAGAACATCTCCAACAAGCACGTCAAAGAACAATACATACAGCGTGATTCTGGTTAGTAAAAAAAAAAAACAACAAAACAAAAAAACCTGGGAAGGGGCGCCTGGGTGGCTCAGTTGGTTAAGCGACTGCCTTCGGCTCAGGTCATGATCCTGGAGTCCCGGAATCGAGTCCCGCATCCGGCTCCCTGCTCAGCAGGGAGTCTGCTTCTCCCTCTGACCCTCCCTCCTCTCATGCGCTCTCTCTCTCTCTCTCTCTCTCTCTCATTCTCTCTCTCAAATAAATAAATAAATAAAATCTAAAAAAAAAAAACCTGGGAAGAATAAAATAAGATGAAATCAGAGAGGGAGACAAATCATAAGAGGCTCTTAAGCATAGGAAAGAAACTGAGGGTTGCTGGAGGGGGGATGGGCATGAAGGAGAGCACGTGATGGAATGAGCGCTGGGTATTCTAGGCAACTGATGAATCACTGAACTCTACCTCTGAAACTAATAATACACTATATGTTAATTAATTGGATTTAAATAAGAAAGGAAGCACCCCCAAAAGAAAGAAAACTAGCACACCCACCAAAAAGGCAAAACAAAACAAAAATACTAATAATAAATGTGCACTGAAATGATTGGAAAGATCTTCAATAAAATGAAAACAAATTATAACTGGTTAGTGGATCTCATTGTTCATTTTAAGATGATCATTTCCTTTTTCCATGTTTCTGAATTTCCAGTATCTTTCTTATACCACTTTTATAAGGGGAAAAATAATCAGCTTTTATTTTCTCCCTAAGAGATCCTAGCCACCCTTCAAGGTCCGGATCAAACACCGCCTCCCCCAGGAATTTTCCCAGATAGCTCTGACTTGGCCGGGGGCGGGGGCGGGGGGGGGGGGTTCTCTCTGCTCCCATGGCCTTAACACTGCAACTGGGTTCCAAATGCCTCAGGGGCAGGGTCCATGTTGGATTCTTCCCAAGACGCAGCAGGGCCCCAGCCAGTATAAGTTGAACGTCCATGAGCTGGATTTTTCCTAGCTGAGGTATTTCAAGGCTGCATTTCCCCATACTCTGATGAGCTTCTCTGGGGGCATGGGGGTGGGGGGAATGCAGCCTCACAGAAGCTTGGTGGGGGGGGCTCTCAGGGCCCAGTGGGCAGAGCCTCCTGTGGTACCAGCTCTAAAGATGGCTGCTCCTCATCTGAAATGTTGGTGCTTCCTAACACCCTCTCGTTTTTCTCTATAATATATCAAAGTGACCCGGGTAACAAAGCCTGGGTTTCAAATTTTGGTGAGCCTTTTGTCTTTCTGAGCAGTATGGTGGGGGAAGTCATGTGGCTGGGGGGTTGGGGGGACGGTGCTAAAACAGATGGCCCAGGTGCTAGGGACAGTCGGACCTTCTCCAGCCATTTCTCAACACCAGCTTCCAGAATCACCCTCTGAAATGCAAAGCTAAGCAAGTCTCTCTCCTGCTTATCCCATAGGTGAAGGGTTCCCACCCATCCAGGTTGGGGCCAAGCTTTTTACCAGGGTGACCCAGACCTATTTCCCCGAGCACCCCTACTGCACCTGGTGATCCAGTCACACTGCACTGCCCATGTCCCCAAGCAAGCCCTCTCCCACACGCCTTTGCTCGCTCCCACAAGCACCACTCCCTTTGTCTGGAACATCCTTCCCTACTCCCTGCCCCCATGGTTCTCCAAGTCAACTCAGGCCATGCCTCTTCTGAAGACCACTAACTGCCCCCCGGGAGGTTGGGGCTCCTCCTCTGGACTCCTAATCCCCCTGTGTCTCCCCAATCCATCATGCTCCCCGTGGGGGCCCTGCCATTGGTACTTGCCAGGTCTGACATCCTTACGGGCTTGAACTCCCCTCCTTCAACACCAGCCCGAGAATGGCAGCTCCACATCTGAGATGCTGAAGCCTCCTGACACCCCTTGGCTTCTTCTCTTCTACAGTATGTCATGGGGGGGGCTCCCCGGAGCCTGGCATAGTGCTGCATGCAGAGTGGGGTTCAGCAACAATTAGTTATCTGTCTCATGAGAAGGGTCACGGGCAGTGGAATCTTTTGCAGCTTGGTGTCCATTGCAGAGCTGTTCCACCTGCCAAAGCCAGAGCTGGATAAGGTCCCTCTTCCTCCAAGACGTAGCTCGCAGAACCCTCCGAGCCAAGCAAAGTGGGCAAGCTCAGAGCTCACTGGCATCTTTCCCAAGGATAATGAGCAGCACACCGTGTGCTGCTTGGAAAGACCCTTCTCTCTTTGCCTTAGGGCAAGGGATGATGCTCTCACCCTTGTCTTTGGTCCCAAGCCTCAGACCTCTATAGCCAGTGTCCTCCTGGGTAACTCTTCAGGAATGACCCACAACCCCCACGATTCCACGAAACCTGAACCAAACTCCCTCCTGACCTGCTCCCCATCCCCCAGATTCCCTCCATCTGCCCACCTGGACATCATTCATCATTTCAGATATTCTTACACACGCACACATATATACACACACACACACACTCTGAATCAGTCACCAGTGACCCTGATAAATTTCTCTGTGAACCTCTATAAACCAAAGTCCCTGTGTACATTACAGGTGATTCTTGGACTCATTTAAACTCCAGGGTCCCATGCCTGGGTGGCTCAGTCAGTTAAGCGGCTGCCTTCGGCTCAGGTCATGATCCCAGGGTCCTGGGATCGAGTCCCACGTCCGGCTCCATGCTCAGCGGGGAGTCTGCTTCTCATAGCTCTGCCTGCCACTCGCCCCCGCCCGTGCTCTCTCTCTCTCTGACAAATAAATAAATCTTAAAAAAATAAGATAAAATAAACTCCAGCGTCCCTTAAGTAGAGACAGTCTCTAACTTACTTCCCACACCAGAGCCCCCAGGACACCCTCAGCGTGAGGGGTGGACTCAGCCCCTTCCTTGTGGACTCACTGCCCCAGGAGTGGCCTGTGTGCCCTAGGCCCGCATGCCAAGCCTATCAGCTTCAATCTCAGGTAGATAATCTGTCAACCACAATCTGGGATGGAAGGAAAATTCATAGCCTCGGGCAGATCTAATATGTGCTTGTCATCAACGCTTGTCTGACCCTGGTGACCTCCTGGGGCATGGCAACACAGGGAAAGAACGATCCAGCTGCCACCTTTTGCGCAGGAGAAGAACTGGGCCCAGGGAGGGGAAGACTCCTGCTCCGGGGCTCGGGAGAGCAAGGTCAACCTGGGTCTAGGTCCTGGTCTCCCAGCTCCCAGGCAGGAGCAGAGACATGCAGCAGGCCGACGCTTGGTCCAACATTCTCTGGCCTCTTGGTGTGCTCAAAGGTCATTTTGGAGGTGGTAGGACTTTCTGCTTGATTTATTAAGATCCTCGAAGGGTGTGGAGCCGGGAGGAGGGTGGGGAGGGAGGGAGGAGGAGCCTCAGGGGCTACCTCCTCAGGAGACATTCCTGACCCGCCAGAGCTGGGGCCTGGGTGAAGAACTGGATGCTACACGGGGCTCCCGCGTCCCACCGGATCCCAGCTACCGGGAGCCTTGGGGGCCTCTGGGCCGTGGGGACTCGGGAGACCTTCTGCAGACAGGATCATCATGGCCTGCAAGAAGGGGTGCTCGAACGGTCAGACCAAGTGGGCCCTTCTGGGCAGTGCCAGCGTGGTTCTGGTGATCGCCATTGGATTGATCCTGAGCTTCGTACTGTCGCCGCGCAGTCAGCCCGGTAGGGCCCCCTGTCATGCCGTCTCGTTGGCTTCCCCACGGACCGCTCTGATGGCCTCCTCTCCCATCCCGCATCTCCACTAAGACTCCATCCCCAGCCGACTCTATCCCCATCAACTTCCCCCCCTCCCGCCTCCACCAGGCTTGTTGCTTTCAGCCCACACCTCCCACCCATGCCCCTGAATGGACCTTCCTTTTGGGGGGTCCTGTGGGCATCTCAGGCTCAGCAGACTAAACACAAGCCCACCTTGCCCTCAGCACACAGCCAACCCCTTTGCTGGCGTTCATGGCCATTTACAGCCTGATCACAACAGCCCCTTCCAGGCCTGCCCTCTCCATGTCTCAGGCCATCTGTACCAGCCAGTGGCTGTTCCTCAGGGGACCACACTCTGTCCTTCAGCCCAGCCTGTGCTGATACTGTTCTCTCTGTCCCCCTTTTCTGTCAAATTTACACCCATCCTCAAAGCCCCCTTAAATGTTCCCTCCTCTGTAAACTTCCTGACTGCCCAGGCTGGTTTGGGGGCTCCTTGTGCCCAGGAGCCCATGTATTTCTCGTAGCACTTGATGGTTCTGGGGTCCCCCTGTCCCTCTGCTAGATGGAAAGCTGGACACACCCTGGGAGCCCAGGGAGGGTCAGAGGGATGAACAGACGGGAATCTTGGGCAGAGGCGAGAACTGAGGCTAACAGCTTGCTTGACTTCCATTCCAGACTGTGAGCAGGATGCGGCCTGCCACCCCGACGCGGACATGCTGGACTACCTGCAGAGCCTGGGCCAGATCAGCCAACCGGACGGCCTGCTGGTCACCTGGTACCATGCTGCCAACAGGAGGGAGGAGATGGAAGCTGCCCTGAGCAGTAAGTCTGGCTGCCAGGACTGGGACAGGCCAGAGCAGGGGTGCAGGAGATGGGGGAGGGCAGAGGGGGAGATGAGACAGCATGACGTATGTGGCGGCATTAGGGTTCGACCCAGATGTCTGATGTCCTCTGCCCCAGCTACCCCTTCCGTGACAGCCAGCTGTGCCTGCTTGGAGGTCCTTGCCCCCCAAGCCTGTGGAAGCCAGAAGACGTGACTTTGAGGCCCAGTGCTATCAAAAATGAGCAGAAAAGCTGAGCAAATTGGAAAATGCCTCTGCGCCTCTGATTCAGAGTGATGATGGAGGCCCTGGGGTAGCGGACGAGAGATCCGGCCCCACAACATAAGGACCTTGGCCAAGAAGAAGGCCGATGGCCCCAGCCAGGCAGTGCCCAACAGCAGGGAGCATGGATAGGTACCCCTTAGCATAGCTCAGGGATCCAGAGGCCCAGTTTCCTCCCTGAGGGTTCTGCCAGGTCCCTGTGGTAGGCCTCTGGGAAGAGGCGCACAGCGGGGGTGGGGACCCTGGGTGAGACCCAGGGGCAGGACCAGGCTGGTGAAGTCATCTTGGACATGAACGGACTTCCACGTGGAGAGAAGGGGCCAGAGCGAAGATCTGGGAGGCAGACCGAACTGGGTTCAAATCCTACCTTGGCTCTTTTAGCAGCACAGTGATTTGGGACAGGTGACTTCACCTGTCCACAGTTGTTTTTCCCTCTGCCAAATGTGGAGTGGTAGAATTCCCATATCATTTATCATCCAAACTAAATAATGCTGAGCCTACGGAAATACACCAGACTCTCCCAGGCAAAGGGAAGGGCGGGGAGCATACAGCGACTCTAATTAAGTGAGCCTACTCCATGTAAATAATGATTAACACTTAGTGAATGCCTAACCAGGGCTATCTTATTATTCAATTCCTGTAAATGAGAAAGAGGAGGCACAGAGGAGACAAGTGCCCTGCCCGAGTGACACGGATCGCTGTTTGTCCTGGCGCTCATGCCTGCGGTCTGGGCTCAGGGGCCTGCCCCATGGTGTGTGTGTGTGGCCGCGGGGGGGGGGGGGGGGGGGGATTGGGGAGCGGGGCTCCATAACTTCCTGTCTGTTCCCTGGGGGGCCAGCGCTCCTCCCCTTCTGGGGCCGCAGGAAATGGATCCTTCCCTCCTCGCTTGTCCATCCCTCACACCCGACCCAAACATGTCAGCCTTCAGATTCAGCATCTGGAAGGCAAGTAACAACTTTTCATGATAAGAGAAAAGACTTTTGCAGGAAGAAACTGGGCCTAGGTGGCAATTGCAAGGAGGCAGGCTAAGTCTAGAATGTACTTTCTGCTGGTCTTCAGTCCGATTCACTTCACTGGGTCCCTGCCCTGGGTTGATCTCAGGAGAAGGGTTTGGAAATGAGTGAGATGTGACCTTGTCTCCAAGGGACCCAGTGTCTTCAGGGAGGTTGGCGAGTGCGAGTTAAACAAGGCAGCGGCAGCAGGACGTCACCAGGACTCAGAGGGCTCTCGATGTAGCCCCCACCAAGACTGCAACTGGCCCCCCCATTGGGTGGGAAGGAAACCCCACTGCATCCATTCTCAGCAGCTACCTTCTCACCTGCAGCCCACCCCGGTTCCAGCCTGGCTTCTGTGGTGGGCCTCACTGGGGCCCAAGCCTTTCGGAACCCCTCTCTGCATTCCCAAGTAACCACAAAGTAAGATGAGAAAGAACTTTGTGCTCAAGTCCGAAAATGAAGGTTGCCTTCATAAAGCCCTTAATGGTTTAACAACGTGTTTTTATGTTCATGTCCTGTTTCCATGGCCCAGGGAGGCTCATCCCCACGAGGGAACCTGGGAGTCCCATGCTCTAGAAGCAGGATCCACAACATTTGGAGGAAATGGGATGATGTGAAATGCCTGGCTCACTGCCAGGCACATGCCGGCACTCACCTTCTTCCCCTCCTGGAAATCCAGGCACCTAAATTTTAGAGAAATCTGCAAAAATTCTCTGACTTTGGCCAAGCTCTTTCTTACCTTTGTGGACCCAGGCTTACTGAGCTTGACTTTTCTATCATTAAGTTATTCAGGTGCTCGTCATTCAACAACCATTTTTAAAGCTCCTTTTTTAGGCCTGATGCCATCTAGGCACCAGGGATTCAAGTGATGGTCAATTCAGACCTAGACCCTGCACCCTGGCACCTATACTCAGGAAGGCTGATGCTAAGTGAGCAATTACATGGGGCTAAGCACTCAAAAAGAGTAGTCCCGAAGCAATGACTAAGTCAGACTGGGCATGGGGTTCAGGCATGGCCTCCCTGAGGAAGTGATATTTTAAGCCAAACACTAACAGACGAGCAGAAGGTAGCCTAGTGAATCTGCGGAGGGGAGAGTTGCCGAGGCAACAACCAGCAGTAAGAGAGCAGAGATGGGAGGACAGAACAAATTCAAGCCTCCCTACAAGTGCAGTCCAAGGCCCAGCAGCTTGGGCATGGCTGGGGAGCTGTGAGATGCACAGAACCTCGGGCCCACCCCTGACCCACTGATAGGAGCTTGAATTTTAACAGCTCCTGGATGATTTGTGTGCACAGTAATGTTGCAGAAGCTGGAGGGGCTGGAACCTAGAGATGGAGGGAGAGGGGCACTCGGGTGAGATTGGAAATTTTGTCAGGGCTGGGTCATGCAGGACCGCAGAGGCTCTGCTAAGGAATTTGGGTTTGAGTCTAAGGGCAATGGGTGGGGCCATTCTGTTTTTTAACAGAAAGTGACACGAGCAGGTGCATGTTTAGAAAACTCACTCTAGTTGCTGTGTAGAGAATGGACTTCCAGGGGAGCAGGGCTAGAGGTGAGAGGTCAGGAGGTTGTGAGTATAAACCAGGAGAAAAGGCCCCTTCTGATGCCAAGGGTCTGTGATGTTGCAGAGCCAAACGTGATCCCTTGCCTCCCTCTCTCCCCTCCTTCCACTGCACACCCCAAAGGCGGTGGCCCTGGCAGGGTCTTCCAAGTCCACTTCCATTGGGAAGGCCTTAGCTCCCTCCTAGACCGAACTCTGGAGGACAGGGTTTTAGAAATTTAAAAATTAAAATAACAAGGCTCAGTGCTATAAAGGTGCAGGGAGGTGGGCAAGCTTATGTACTTCAGGCGGGAACATGAATCAGAACAATTTTTCTGGATGGTAATTGAATAATGTGGGCTTTAAAAATGACCCAGCATGGCCCTAACTCAAATGCCACAAGCAGGGACTAGAAATAATTCAAACACCAGGATAAACTGTGTATCATTTGAGTAGCAAAGAATTGGAAACTACCAAACTGTCTCAGGAGTAAGAGGTGGCTAATGACCCTCCACCAGAGCTTTTGTAGCCTCTAAAAAAAATGAGACATAGAAGATTATAGAAATGTCACTGAAAGAAGAGGATTAAAAATGACAAATGCAGTGTGGTCTCAACTGCATAAAAACCCGTACATAGACAAAGATGGAAGAAAATACACACAGAATGTGAGCTAGGATGGAAATGTGAATGAGCATTCTTCTTCCAGCTTTTCTGTATTTTCCAAATGTTCTTTGATAAATGTGTAATACTTTGATGTTGAGAAAAAAGAAGAAAAAATTTTCAAAGGAAGCGACCCAAGTTCTGCCTCTTGCCCAGGCAGCGCCATGGTCCTGGAGGCAGACGTCACGGTAGAAGGACTCAACACAGCCAACGAGACAGGGGTCCCCATCATGGCGCACCCCCCAGCCATCTACAGCGACAACACCCTGCAGCAGTGGCTGGAGGCTGTGCTGGCCTCTTCGCAGAAGGGTAAGGACGCTCTCAGCCCCTCCCTCTGGTCCTCTGCTGAAGCCAGGCCAGTCCCAGGCTCACTGCTCATTGCCTGGGCTTCCCCTGCCCCCACAACCGGCTCAAGACACCCAGGCCCAGGGAATTCTAGGTGAGGTGGGGGTGGGAAAGGGCAGGGTACACCACAAAGTGCAGACACGTTCAGATTGTTCCCTCCTGAATCTCCCTCCCTCCCTCCCTCCAGAACCTCCAGAACTAGGTGTAACCTGTTCAAAGCCCACCTCCGCCCTTCCCTCCCGGGTCCCTTTGCCAAGTTTTGGTCAGAATCTAGGCATCATCACCCTCCTGCCTCCCCCTCTGTCATTCACCTCGTCCTGCCCCCAGACTCAGCCGCTCTGTCTTCCCTCCACCACCACCACCACCATGTACATCTGTGTGAGCTTTCCAAACACCAAATTTGTCACTCCCCTCTTTTGGCCCTGCATGGCTCCCCGTTGTCCCGGGACAAAGTGTCATCTCCTTGGCCTGGCTTTCAACAGCCGTCTCCAACTTCACAACCTCATCCCCCTGCAGTTCCCCTCATCGCCATTCACCCCCAGCCCCCAGCTGCCGGAATAGGACAGGCTTTTGTTCACAGGAGCTCCTCCTCCACTTCCATGGCCCTCCTCTACTCAAACGCCTCTTTCTGCAGGCTGAGGAACTTCCACTCAGGCTAAGTTGGCTTAGGACGCTCTAAGCCTACCCTGTCCAAGAACCACAGTCCCTTCTTCTCCGATGCTTGACAACCCCTAAGTCTGAGCCCTTGGCTGGCCTCAGCTTTCTCCCCCCAGGGGCAGGGGCAGGGGCAGGGGCAGGTCCTTCCTCTGTGGGTAGCTTGGCTTGTTTGAAAGCCCTCTTCACACCCAGCTGGAGTCTGGTCCCTGTCTGCCCACCCCCCCCCACCCCCACCCCCCGCTCTCTCTGTTCCAGGAAGTCGTGTCTGCTGGTTCCTTCTGCCCTGAGCATGAGGGTCCATTTCCCCAAGCCCTTGGGCCCCTCCCCACAGGTATCAAACTGGACTTCAAGAGCCTCAAGGCTGTGGGCCCCTCGCTGGACCTTCTGCGGCGGCTGACAGAAGACGGGAGAGTGCGGAGACCTGTGTGGATCAATGCTGACATCCTGAGGGGCCCCAATGTGCCCATCTCAGTCGAGGTCAATGCCACACAGTGAGTGTTCACTTCCCTGCCCCAGTTGTGTCCAGCCCTCTTCCTTCACCATCTGGCACAGAAAGTGCTCGGGGCACCTTTGCTGAGTTTACTTCCAGCCATACCATATAACCTGACCTCTGAGCCTTTGCACATGCTCTTCCCTTTGCCTCGAATGCCTTGCCCAAATTTCCTCATGAACCTTTGCCCAGTCGTTACCTCCTCCCAAATCTACCCTGACATCCCAGGCTGCTGAGAGCCTTCATCAACACGTCCTCCTAACACAGCCCTGATTTCACTGGGCTGTCACTGCCAGATTACCAGTTTATAGCCCCTACTCCACAGTGGACTCCTGGAAGGCAGACAGGGCCCAGTCCTTTCTGTATCCCCAGTGACCAAGGCAGGGCTTGGCCTGCTAGAGAAAAGTCTAAAAGTGCTAACTCCTTCCCCAGCCCCCCCCTGAAATCCCAGCACTACCACCAACACCCTTCACATAGACCAGCTGCACATAACAACAGATGAGGGGCCACACAGAAGGACAAGTGTGTCCAATTTGACCCTTACCTAGCAGTGCCGGGTTGGGAGCATCTCCCCCCATGTTGCAGAAGAGAAAGCTGATAGTAATCGAGATTCAGTTTATTGAATGTTTTATTACGTGCCCAGGCACTGTTTCAAAAAGTACTTCAGTTATCAAGAGAATGAGGTAGGTATTATTATATTTTCATTTTATTAATACAAGAACTATCTCATCGAAGTTACACAAGTGGCCTAGGTCTAAAAATTGCAAAGATTCAAAGCCAGGCCTTCCTGATTCTAGTCATCCATCTCTCCATCCATCCATCCAGTATTTATTGTGATTCTCAAACTGAGGTGCATTTGGAAAGCAGCCATTGGAAAAATACGTAGTCAGTGGCCCAAGATAAATAATGGCTCATCTTCTTGGAGTGTTGATTTTACTCAATAGTTTGGGAAGGAGGAGAGGGTAACATTATTCCTCTGTTAAAATTTCTATCAGGGGAAAATTTACATGGAATTTAAAAATCTGAAGCTTCAGAGACAAGTGGCAGGGACTAGATCCCCGTATCTGGGGCCCTGGCTTGTCTCCCCTGTCCAAATGGGGATGCTGAAGAGGCCCTGCCCTACCAGAAGGGATGACATCTTTGAGAATCAAAGAGGTTGAAATGAGCTGCCCAAGGTTATGGAGTCAGGACCTGAACCCAGAACCCCCTGACTCCAAAGTCCATGCCCCATTTGTAGGACCTTAAGTCACTTCTGTTCTTTAGGACTCAGCTTTGGTCCTTATACTCTACATTCAACAGGACTTGCCACTTCCTAGCCCAGTGATGGGGAACCCAGGAGATGAAGTGGCCAACAAGGCTCTCAAAGACCAGTGTCTCTGATTCTCTGCAGATTCCTGGCCTTGGTCCAGGAGAAGTATCCTAAGGCCACCCTGTCTCCAGGCTGGACCACCCTCTATGTGCCCCTGTTCCTGAACATGACATACACCCGAGCCATGGTGGAGAGGATGCAGGAGCTGGTGGGCGCACTGCCACAGAGGGTCACCTTTCCCGTGCGGGCTGTCATGGTACGGGCTGCCTGGCCCCACTTCAGCTGGCTGCTGGGCCAATCGAAGAGGTGAAAACTCCCAGGCCCCTGCCACAGCCCCTGATCCACCAAACCCACCCCCTGGGGAACTGTTACTCCCTGGGGAGATCCCAGCCACTTAACCATATCTGTCCAATACCCACTGGTGATCACATCCTCTACAGCATCCCTGCTCTCTGCTTGTATACCTCTGGTGATGGGCTGTTCACTACCACCCAAGGCAGCCAGTCCATTAGTGGATAACTCGACCTAGTGGCAAGTCTTCCTCCCATGGGAGCCAGCTGTGCCCGGGATCGTCTTCTAGGGATTGAGGGACTCCCAACTGCCCAGTCCCACCTCCCTTGGCCACTTCCCACAGGAGTTCCAGGGCTGTCCCCTTCCCCCTCTACACCTAACTTCTCCGCCACTGCCTGTACCCATCCCTTTCTGTCCTTGTCCGGTTCCTAAGACAGGACCAGAAATAGATAACTCCCAGGGAGGAGGCAGGGTGGGCCAGCCCCTCCTGCTCCAGCCTCTTTACTCTTCCTTCCTGAAGCCTGAAGCCCCTGTGACTTCTTCTGCCCTTGGAAAGGGAGGCAGCTCTCAGGGAGAAAGCTGGAGGCCATCTACTCTATCCCTGCCCAGCTAGGGTCCTGTTCTGAGCACAGGAGTGGGGCTGAGGACCTTGCTGGGCCCAGGCAGGTGCTGAGCTTGGTCTCTGGGCCCCAGGTACAGCCTGACGCTGTGGCAGGGTGTCTTGGACCCCGTGTCGGTGGATGATCTCCTCTATGTCCGAGACAACAGCGCTTCCCACCAAGTCTACTATGACCTCTTTGAGCCTGTCCTGTCACAGTTCAAGCAACTGGCTGGTAGGAGGGGTGTGAGATGGCCAGGGAGGCTGGTAGGGCTGGATTCTGCGGGCAGCATTTGGTGGACACTGGAGCAGAGCTGGAGGGGTGAGGCATCAGGTCAAAGAATTCTTTTAAGCACCTGCTGTATGCCAGACATGGGTATGGTATGCTATGTAAGCCTCAAATATCCAGGAAGTAGTGATTCCATTCTATAGATAGGGAAACTGAGGTTCAGACCAGTAAAATAATCTACACCAAGTCATTCCCTTGTACATAGCACAGCTTAGATTGGAACCCAGCAAATTCCAAACCCCATGTGCGTTTCCCTTACAATATAGTTTCTCAGAGACAGCCCCCGCCACACACCAATGTACCTACTAATCAATGACCCAGATACTACCCATTTGCTTGTCCAGCATTCTCTTGACCCTGGACCTAGGAGAACCTGCAGTTAAGCCATCTCAAAGGGAACCCATGAGACTCAACATTCCTACCATGGGAGCCATGCTGGTGCAGGGAGGGAGTTCCAGCTTTGGGGCTGGCAGACTTGGTTCCATCAGGTTCTAACCCCGGTTGGCTGTGGGACCTTGGGCAATCCCTCTTTGTAATCTCTGATGGGAGTACGTCTGCCTGGAAGGGTGCTGGGAGGCAGAGAGAGACTGTGTGTAGACACAGGACTCAGAGAAGGGGCTCTGTGAATGGTGGCCACTGCATCTTGACAATCTGGGGCCCCACAGCGAATGCCACACGGAAGCGCATTTACTACACGGGAGGCAGCCTGATCCCTCTTCTCCAGCCCCCTGGGGGGCACGGTCTGAGCGTGGAGTGGCTGGTTCCTGACCTCCAGGGCAACAGAAGAACAGCAACAGTCAGCCTCCCAGGTAAGGCCTGCCTTCAGCCCCTGTGCTCCTAGCTAAACTGGGGTGAAGAGGAGGGATTCCTTTGCTTGGGGCAGGAAACTAAGGCCTCTGTTACTGTGGCAATGTGCTGGATGCCATGGTGGCAGAATGCAGTGGTACCAAGAGCATGGGCCCCTAACCGTCAGTGCCCTTGAGCCCTGAGCCATATCTACTGCAGGAGAGGCAGGCCCAGGCCCCAGGACCAAGCCCCAGTCAAAGGCCAAGAGCCGAGCTAGCAGCTGATCATGTCAGTCAGATGGTCGGATGAGCCCCAGGCACATTTATAAAGCAGCCTTTCCACCTGGAGCCTGGACCCTTGACAGATCTCAGCAGACGGGGCACCAGCTTCTCCTTGGCTGCCCCCCGCCCCGATTGCCACCCCTTTAACAGGGGCCTCTGACAGCCCACCATCACCTGAACTCCTGACACTTTGCTTCCTCCGTCCACTGCCTCTTTCAGACAGAGAAGGCATGATCCTGCTGACCGTTGGCCTCCAGGGGCCTGCAGCCAAGGACGCCATGCCCATCATACGTGCCCCAGGAGGTCCCGCCCTGACGCTGGAGTCCTGCCTCCTGCAGCTTGCCGGGCGGCCCGGACGCTGGGGTGTCCATCTGCACATAGCAGAGCCCTCAGCCCTCCGGCCGGCCCTGGCCACACTGGCCCGCCTGTCTGCCCTGGGCCACCTGCCTCGGCCTGTGTGGATCGGGGCCACAGTCTCCCATGGCAGCTTTGCGGCCCCTGGCCACGTGGCCGGCAGGGAGCTGCTGACAACGGTGGCTGAGGTGTTCCCCCACGTGACGGTGGCACCAGGCTGGCCTGAGGAGGCGCTGGGCGGTGGCTACAGGGACCAGCTGCTTGCAGATATGCTGGAGCTGTGCCGGGGTCTCTGGCAACCTGTGTCCTTCCAGCTGCAGGCCCGGCTGTTGGGCCCAAACCCAGCTGGGGTGGTGACCAGGCTGTTGGCGGCCTCCCCCCGGGCCACTGTCACAGTGGAGCACCGTCCTGAGGGGGGCGACTATGCATCGGTGCGGGCAGTGCTGCTGGGAGCCAGGGCTGTGGACAGGACCCGAGTCTACTACAGGCTGCCCCCGAGTTACCGCGAAGACTTGCTGGCGGATGTGGGCAGGAACTGAGCACCCATGGGTGCTGGGCCGGTGGGCCCCTGGCTCCAGGCTTCCCACGGGGGAGACAGCAAGGAATAAATGCCCCTGCCTGCCTCCATGCACTGCATGTGTGTCCCTGGGGGCAGGATGGAGGGGGAGTGGGTGTGCAGTGGCCACTGGGGGGCGCTTAGAGGGTCTGCAGGCTGGGGGCCAGATCGTTCCGGTTGTCCAACAGGAACTGCTCACAGGCCTTGAAGGTGGTGTAGAACTCTGAGGAGAGACCAGCCACGTTGGTGGTCACGTAGTTGAGAAAGCCTGGGGTAGCCTGGTTGTAGTAGGACACCTGCAGGAGGGGAAGGAAGCCACATTCAGGGAGGCTGGGCAGGGAGGGGCTGGGAGCCCGTGGGCATGAGCCAGGTGGGAAGGGCAGCAGATCCAAGCCAGCACCCTGGGGCCCTAGAAGATGACGTGGTGTGACCCCTCTTCTGGGGGCTGACAACCCCGCTTCCCTCAGTGACCACGCACAGTTCATATGGGGGAGGTTCTGGAGGACGGCTGGGTCTCCACAGCCCAGCATGGACAAATGGTGCTCTAGGGTCATGGAAGCAAGTTAGAAATAAGCTCAGGGACTGTGCTGAGAAGTCCGAGGTAAGTGTATTGTAAGTTAGCGAACACCAGCCTCATTCCTACCCAGGCCCTGAGGCGGGGAGCGCAGTAACCCCCCCCACCCTCGGCCTCCTCCCCCACATTTTCAAATAGCACTGACTGCCCTGCTGAGTTTTATGGGCCCTGAGAACCATATAAAGCCTTCCCAGACAAGAGAGGTATACAAGTAAATAATGACATGAATTTTAGATCAGAACCCAGGCCTCTGCCCTCAGCATCCAGAGCTTTTTCCAACACCTTACCGTCTCATCTCTGCACAGATTAGATCTTATGTTTTCAGCCCCTGACACTCATAGGCTCCCCCAAGCTAGAAGAGAGCCTGCAGGTGGGGCCCAGGTATGGAGTTGAGCCCACAGCACCGAGCTCTGGACATGCATGTGGCTTTGGGGGGACCTGGGGGGGTGGTAAGGGAACACCGGCCTCACCTTGGTCAGCTGGTCCCCCTCTCTCCAGAAGCAGAAACCCGAGCAGAGTGTCTCCCCACGCCTATATGCTGGCGTCTCAGGGTGTGTGGGCAGCGTAACTGACCGCATCGCGATGACATAGGGGTCCCTGGAGCCAAGCAAGGGTGGACAAGGGCACAGGAAGAGAAGGTGAGGGCCTGTTTCCGCCCAGCTCAGGCCCCGGAGGCCCCTCCACACACACCCCCTCACCAGACTGAGGCACATAAACTCTTAAAAGGCCCGACAGCTGGCTCTGGGCCAGGCTAGAGAGAGGTGGTCCTTGTGCGTTAGCAGCCCTGAATTTGCCAGGAGCCAGCATGGTTTCATTGCAGATTTTCTGGAAAAGCCCCTCCACTGCAGATGCTCAAAGGAGTCCCACACTTTGGATTTTCATGCTTCAGTTTTCTGTGCTTGTCTCTAGCAGAAGTGATACCGTGCATCCTGGCAGAGCTGGCGGCCTTATCCCTCTTCAGTCGGGCCTTCAGAGGGTGGAGGCCAAGGAGGTGGCCACGTGAGCAAGGGCCTGCCATGCCTGGGGTAAGCCAGTCTTGCCACCCCAGGGACAGAGACCACCCTGCCTTAGAGCACATGTGACCAGAGGCGAGATGGGTACCCCCATCCTCCATTTTGCCCACAGCAAGGCCAGGGCAGCCCCGAAAAGCCAAGCGGTGCCTGGAGTCCCACATGGCAAACAGAGCTCTGAGTCTAAGCTGATGTCCCCTTCTGCCCACCTCCCGCCTCCCGCCACCTCCCGCCTCCCGCCGCCTCCCGCCTCCCGCCTCCACAGGCCAGCACCTACCCGTTGTCACAAGGTTTCCGCCGAGAGGCCAGGATCACAAAGTCCTGGGGCTTGGCATCACCACCCAGGACAGGGCTGATGACATGGTAGATGGCATCGTCCTCATCTACCTGCTGCACTAGCTCCACGCTCCTGTAGGGAGGCCCAGAGGTCAGGACTCCCAGCTCCTCCTGTGCCAGCCAATCTGGCCCAGGCCCTGCCACGCTTCAGCCTTCTTGAGCAGATGTCTGGGGGACACTTTACCCCCTACACTGCTCAGCAGGGGCCACAGGAGGGCAGGAAGGCCAGGCCAAGCACGCACGAACACACACAGACACGTACACACACAAATGCAAACAGACACGGGAACAAAGGTATGTGCAAAGGAACATCTGTGAGCACACACAGACTCACGTAGATACCCACCAGTGCATACACAGCCCCACACAGATGTGTGACAGTTTACTGGTTAGGAGCACCTGCCATGTGCCAGGCACTGTTCCAAGTGCTTTCCACGTACTATCTCATTTAATCCCACAGCAGCCGACGCAATAGGTCCTCTCAGCATCCCCATTGTACAGATGAGGGGCTGAGGCTCAGGTAAATAATCTGCTCACAGCCACAGGCATTAAGGAAGCAGAGCTGGAACGTGCCCAGACTGTCGGGGGCCAGAGCTCTACCCCTCAGGCGGCAGGCACACTGCACATATGTGTTCAGGTACACACACAGGCTTACACCAATACATACACGTGCACAGAAACATGTATGACCGTGCCCGACACTGCCACCTTCTTCCCTGCTCTCCCACCCACCCTCAGAGGCTGCCTCACGAACAGGGTGCTATGGGCAGGGTCGGGGGAAGCAGCTAAGGGCTCCCTTTCCCCTTGGGACACTCCCCCGCCCCAATCCCATCAAGTATGGAGATCTGACGTAGCCTTCAAGGCCCACAGCAGCCTGCCTCCTCCAAGAAGCCTTCCTACCACAGGCCCAACGCCCCCAACATCCACCACCAAATTACCTCCCAGCTTTGTAGAATGTCACTGCCAATAGGCTTGGGGTCACCTAGGCCAAGGCTTTTCACTTTTTTGGTTTTCTTTTTTTAAGATTTTATTCATTTATTTGAGAGAGAGAGAGAGCACAAGTGGGGGGAGAGGCAGAGGGAGAAGCAGACTCCTTGCTGAGCAAAGAGCCGGATGGGGGGCTCAATCCCAGGACCCTGGGATCACAACCGGAGCCAAAGGCAGATACTGAACCGACTGAGCCACCCAGGCGTCCCCTGACCAAGGCTTTTTAAAGCAATATGTGCCAAACCTTAAACAGAAAGCCTGTATAAAAACAGCCACGAGCAGGCCCACACTGGTAAGATAGATGGGGGGTGGGAAGGGGAAGGCAATTTGTCAATCTCCACTCACCAGACAACCTGCTCACTGAATTTCCACACACACAGACCCTCCTTATGGATATACTTGGGAATATAGGCTCCTCGTAAAGCAGCCACGGGAGAAATGACCAAAGTAAGGTGTTGGCACAACAGAAAATGACTTTAAAGGAATTTGAAAAAATACCAGGTTCAACTTTAACATTCTCATATTAAATACTGAAATTTTGGCTGTTTTCCTAAGAACAGATTTATCTTCCTTGGCTAAATTCAGGAAGAAAATATTCACATGGAGAATCAGTAAATTCGGGGAACAAACGTATTCCTAGGAATAACATTTATAGTCAGTAACTCACTACATTCAAAAATAACATATACACGCACACACCCCTAAGAAGAGCTGGCAAACTGGGTGAATTCATCCAACCGGCCGTCCCATTAGTTCCCGTGAAGCTGGGGGGGGAGCCCACCCGCCCCCCTCAGCCTTCTAACCCCCACCGAGTGGTGCCTAAGCTTCCTGTGGGGACACAGAACTCCACAGAACATGGTTTGAAAATCACTGATCTAGGGGCGCCTGGGTGGCTCAGTCGGTTAAGCGTCTGCCTTCGGCTCAGGTCATGATCCCAGGGTCCTGGGATCGAGCCCCGCATCGGGCTCCCTGCTCAGCGGGAAGCCTGCTTCTCCCTCTGCCTCTGCCCCTATCCCCGCTTGTGCTCTCTCTCTCAAATAAATATATAAAATCAAAAATAAAAAAAGGGGAAATTTAAAAGAAAAAACAAAAAGGGGAGATTTAAAAGAAAGAAAATCACTGCTCTATCCCAGAGTGCAAATGCATGACCTACACCTCAAGTACCCATTTTCAGAGGAGGAAAACAGGCCTAGAAAGGAGGGGACTTGCCCAAGGTCACAGAGCCAGGTGGGTCAGAAACAGGGCTTTTTTTTTTTTTTTTTAAGATTTTATTTATTTGACAGAGAGACAGCAAGAGCAGGAACACAGGCTCAGTCCCTTCCCTGAGGGCTCAGAATGCCCTTGACTCTGACACCCACCCAACACAGAACTACAATTCCCCCCACACCACCCTCCCCCCCATGCCCGGCTTTAGCTGGCTAGGAAGGGCTGAGCATAATGGGGGATGGCCCAGCAAGGGACACCTGAGGGCCCAGCGTCCCCACCAGGCCTGAGCAAAGCACCCTGCCCCACTGGCACCTTGGCCCTCACCGGTAGTGTTTGTCCCACTCGGGCCTCCGCAGCAGGTCCGAGAGCAGCAGGAAGGCCTGGGTGGCGTCCACGTGCACTGACATCTCCATGTGGAAGGAGAGGAACTTGTCTTCCTCCAGAGTGTACAAGCGGACCTGCTCGGGACAGAGGGCAGCCTCGTGCCGCGTCCCGTCCCCGGGCTATGCCGGGTGAGGGGCCGGGCTGACTCGGATGCTGGAGGCCCGGGGCTGGCAGCTCAGGGCTGCCACTGACTTGCTGTGTGACTGTGAAAAAGTGACTCAACCCCTCTGAGGCTCAGTCCCATCCCCATGAAAAGGGGCTGCTGAGAGAATTTGGCGCAGGGGGACAGAAGTGTGCAGTAGGAAGCGGTGACCAAGGCAACAATGGAACGGGTCCTCAGAGCCAGGCGCCTTTTAAAGCCCCTAATGTCACAGGTGGGGGAAGTGACTCTCCCCAGGGCACAGGCAGAGCTCACGTCTCGCCTCAACCCAGGCTTGCCCATTGGCCCTAACTCTGCAGGGAGGAAGCAGCAGGGCAGAGAACAGCAGAGATGAGGGGTTGGGGGCCAGATGGTGGGTGGGCAGGAGAGAAAGATTTGGGGGTTCTCCACTCTGGGTCCTGTGGGTGCTTCTCCATCTCCCTCTGTCCCCACCCCCACTCATACACGTTCGCTCGCTCTCGCTCTCTCTCTCTCAAATAAATAAATAAATAAAATATTGGAAAAAAAAAATCCCCTTTTGACACGAGCGGTTGAAAGAAGTTCTGTTGCTTGAGATCAGCCACCTCTGCTGGTGGGTGGGGTCAGCTACCTGGTTGACCTCCGAAGACAGCACCCAGTTGTCCTTGGCCACGAGCATCTTCAGGGAGGAGACGTTGTTGTAGCTCAGGTACACCTGGACCAGAACACAGACAGAAGCCTCACCTTCTCCCCTTCCTCGGGGGCTCTGGGCCAGGGCCACGCTGGACCGGGGGAGAGGACATTGGGCTGTGAAGGCGGGTGGGGGCTGGGGGCTGGGCCCGGGCTTTGGGACAGGAGGCCCCACCTCGGCCAGACTTGCTGTGTGATGCTCATCTTGGGGCCTCAGCTCCCTCCTGCTAAACGGGGACCGAGGAAAGCCCCTTGCTAAACTGTACCAATCTTGAGTCATGACACAGTAACCTGTCCCCCTCAGGCCTGCTCCCAAACCCATTCTGACAAGAATGGAGAGTCAGGGTACCCCCTCCCTAGTCCCAATACGGGCTGGCGGACTGCCCCCTCAGAGCAGAAGGCCTTACCTGGTTGCTAGGGTCCCAGGGAACAGAGAGGGGCATTTCTGCCTGTTTACAGGACACAATGTACTTCCTGCGAGAGGAAAGAGGACAACCATGGTCCCTGGGGAGCCCAGGTCTTTCAGAAGACTTCGCTCTGGGTGCTCAGCGCAGCAGCGGGGGAGGGACTCCTGTCTGGCCATGGAGACGGGCTGCGCACCCAGAAAACGGGAGCTGAGAGCGTACAAACTCATTCAGAAGCAGAGCAAGGCCAGGGGCAGAGTGCCGGGGGAAGGCTCAGTCCCCACGCCCTCCCTGAGCAGTTGGCTCTGGCTAAAGCAGCGGCCTCTTCTCAACAGTGGGATTGGGTGTTGCATGTGCCTCGTGGGGTGGTCATGAAGACGGGGGTTGGCCTATGATAAGTGCTCCGGAGATGCACACTTTTCCTATCTGCACAGATAGCAAACCTCAGTGTATTTCCAGCACGTTCCGCTCTGGAAAGTGCTTTAGCAGCAGTGGTTCACACCTGGCTGTGTGTCTTGAGCAACTGCCTCTCCTCTAGGGACCTTTTTTCATCTGCCCAACACACATCAGGGTCAATGGAAGGAACCCAGGATTCAGAAGTGGCCAGAGCCCACCAGGTTCAAATTCGCACTCTGCCCATCATTCCTGTATCTGTACGCCCATGGCCGCCTAATCCCTCTGTGCTCAGTGTCCTCGCCTGGATAAGGAGCCAGGAAGACCGCCGGGTAGAGAGGCTGCGTGGACGTAAAGGGCCCAGCCCAGTGCCCAACCCAGGGATGGCACTGAAGAAATGGTGGTCCCTGGGGCCTGGGGAGCAGGTGGACAGCCCTGAACCCGTGTCCCCTCCCACCACCCAACCCGCACTCGCCTGTCCAGTCGGATCTTTTTCCTGGCACTAGCCTCTCGGTAGCGCCGCTCGCCATCCTGGGGAGAGACGCAGGGACAGACTGTGGTGCGGGCCAGATGAGCTGCTTGTGCCCTGCTCCCCACTCCCACCCCCGTGTTACTGTCTGCCCCCCACGGCCCGAGGAGGCCCTGCAGCCCTGATGTGGACCTCAGGTCTCACGGGGGCAGCCTGAGGCAAAGCAGCCTAGACAGGAAAGGGCCGAGTCTCTGAGCTCCAGCCCTAGCTTCCCCCAGACTCTCTGAGTGACTCTGGGAACACCACCTGCCCTCGCTGGGCCTCGACATCCTCCTCTGCACAGACAGTGCTAGTAAGAACCCACATTTCCTGGGCACTTGCTGCTACCAGGCACTCTTCTAAAGTGCCTTCCGTGCAGAATGTCAAGCCTTGCCACAACCCTCTCAAGTTGGTACTCATATTAGCCCCATTTTACAGAGGAGGAAACTGAGGCACAGAAAGATGAGTGGCTTACCCAAGGTCACAGGGATAAGGAGTGGGGCCAGGAACGGAACCCTGATGGCCTGACCCGGAGCCCACCTCTTAACCAGTGCTTCTGATGTCTCCCCACTCATGAACGTTAACCGGCGCAGGCTGAGAGGCCCTTGTGAACTGTTCACCGCCCCTCGTCTGTCGGGCTCCCTCCTCCCCCAACCCCATCCCCACCAATGACCAGCTGCGGACTGCGGGGTTTTCACAGCCAATTCTCTGCCCTGTGAGGCACCTAACTGAGCTAGACCCATACATGGGGCCAAGTTCTTTCAGGCAGACCAAGGTGCCTGCCTTGCACAAGGGGCATCTCCGGGGGTCACAGGGCACTGCGAGCTGGCTGTGCCCCGGCAGAGGAGCAGGGCTGAGCCCATCACTCCCCGGCTGTGTCAGGGGCTAGCAGGCCCCACCATCCCTGGGCAGGGAGGGAGGGGAGCTGGTGGTGGGGCAGGGTGCCACTCACCCCAGGCTGGGGCCGAACCCAGGGCAGTGTCCGAGGCTGCTCATCTGCGTCCAGGACCACGAAGGTCATGAAGGCACTGTTGATGTGCCGCTGATGCGTCTCAGCCTCCTGGCGGTAAGCCTCCACGCACACGCCCACCTCCATGCTGAAGGAGAGGGACGGCCGCTTCCATGCTGGACGGACCTTCCTGAGCCCGTGCCCGCTCCCCAACACACACGCACACCCGTGCACACACATATACTCCTGCAGCTCTCCCAGCAGCCCCAGCCCAGATCAGAATCCCTCTGGTAGGAAACCCAGAACTATTCCCTTTCATTAGTGTTTACAGAGCACCTACTACATGCCTGGCCCTATGCTAGTCACTGGGGTCACAGAAGTGAATAAACTGGTTTGGTCCATGCGCTCATGGGCTAACAGCTAGGGAATGGGGCTCCCCAACACACACACACACACACACACACACACGTATGTACATATATATGTATCCATAATATGTAATGTAATATATGCATATATATGTACACACATGAATATACATATATGTGTACATATATGTATATAATATGCAATGTAAACTGCAAAGGATTCTGGAAGGACATGAGCATGAAGGTGGGGGTGCAGAGCCTACTTGGAAAAATGTCCCTTATGCACATCTTCACAAAGCTCTAACAGCCATGCTCCTGACAGCTCAGTTGCTGCTATTTCTATATATCCATCTTCATGAATTATAAAAAGCAGCCACCCTCACCCCCGTCACTTAGGAAGCTCTATGATCCCAGCATGTGGACGTTACGCAGAGGGGGAGCCAAGACCTAGAAAAGGACAGTCACTGGCCCAAGGTCACACAACAGCCAGGAAGGAAAGCTGAGCTGGAAGGGGGGCCTTGCAGTTGCTAGTTCAGGGCTTCCCCTCCCTTCCCCCCGCACAGCAGCAGACTGAGCGATGACCATAACAGGAATAATAATCCTGCACTGCACAGTTTCTCTGGCATACTACCAGTAAGACCTCACTGACTCGTCACAACTATGGTGTCGTTGTGGTGAGCCCGTTTACGGGCAAAAGAGCTGAAGCTCAAGTGGGACGCCTGGGTGGCTCAGTCAGTTGAGCGTCTGACTCTTGATTTTGGCTCAGGTCATGATCTCAGGGCCGTGAGACGGAGCCCCGTGTGGGACTGCATGCTGAGCGCGGAGCCTGCTTGAGATTCTCTCTCTCCCTCTGCCTCTGGTCCTCCCCCTGTGGACCCTGTGGTCCTCCTGCCTCTGGACCCCAGCCCCTAACCTACCCCCGACCCCTGTTTGCAGGCTTTCTCTCTCTCTCTCCCTGAAATAAATAAATAAACAAATAAAGAGTACAGCTATTAAAAAACCCTGAAACTCAGAGATGTGGAGTAAGTTGCCTAAAGCCACACACCCAGTAAAAGGTGAGCCAAACTGGAACCCAGGGAGCCTGATTCCCTCACTTTTAACAACTACATTATGATCTCTGAAATCACCAACAAAGATACATATTTAAAGTAAGCTTTCTCGGAGGTATTAGGTTTCATTCCAAATTAAGGGCTCCAGGAATGAACTGTTTTAGGAGAAAAGGAAGGATTTGATAAATGATGGAACACTGGCAAGAGGGGGCCCTATGATGTGAGCACGCACAGTGCGCCAGGCCCAGCGGCAGGAGCCGGGAAGAGAGACAGAGACACGCTGAGCATAGGGTCTGATCTGAGACCACAGGAGCCACGGGGCTGGAGAGCCCAGAGGAGGGAAGAACAGAGCTGCATCTCAGTCATGGTGAAGGCGCCCTGCAGCTGGGCAGGGTTTAGACCTCATGGGCCTCATCTGCAGGGGAAAGGGCTCCTGGCAGCTTTGCAACTGGGTCAGGAAGAACCCTCAATCCCAGGGGGCCCTGGTCCCACTCCTTACCTATGTTTGAAGGCGTTGTTCACGATGGCCTTGAGTACTAGGCGGTCCCCGACCTGGGAGGGGCCCCGGAAGTGGAACATCTCAATGGCCTTCAGCGTAGGGTGGGCGCGGCACAGCCGGCTGGAGGAAGCAGGGGTTGGAGAGACAGGACAAATGCCCCAGTGCTTCAGCCACAGGCCTGGACCAGCCTCTCCCCTGCCCCCATCTACAGACCCAGCTCACATGCACTGTCCTCTGACACACCCACTCCCACTCAACCCGGGACACTTCTGCCCAGAGGAACAGAACTGAAGTCCCATTTCACAGCTTAGAACACTCAGGTCTATGCATGGCTAGCAAGCAGCTAAGCTTGAGGTGACCGATGAAAGGACAGGCCTTGGGGTTAATCCCTTCCCCCATGTTCCCTCGACCTTTACACCCCAGCACCTGCTCCTTCTACTACCTAGAAGCCCTCCCCTTACCCAAAGCTACTTGTCATTCAAGGCCCAGCTCAAGAGCTGTTCTCCAGGAAGCCTTCCCTGACTATCTGGGCTGTGACCCGCCTCTGAGATCTTATCGCACACGTAGGCTGGGCTGCCCAAAATGGCATTGCTTTTGCACTGGGTCCCACAGGGTCAACACAGAGGAGGGCCCATTTGAGCCAGGCTCTTTAGAGGTGAGGAGTAATTACCCTGGCTGAGGAAGACATGGGTTAAGGAGGGCACTCCTGGCAGAGGGAATAGCAAATACAAAGTCATGGAGGTATGAGGGTCAGTCAGTGAGTGTCAGTTATCATAGCTATAAAAAAATACCCCCATGGGGCGCCTGGGTGGCTCAGTCGTTAAGCCTCTGCCTTCGGCTCAGGTCATGGTCCCAGGGTCCTGGGATCGAGCCCCGCGTCGGGCTCCCTGCTCGGCGGGAAGCCTGCTTCTCCCTCTCCCGCTCCCCCTGCTTGTGCTCCCTCTCTCACTGTGTCTCTCTCTGTCAAATAAATAAATAAAATCTTTGGGAAAAAAAATACCCCCATATGTAGGGAACAAGCCCTGGAGAAGTGCAGAGATTCTAGAAGAAGGAATGAATTGTTTTCACCTCTAGGGAGAAGGAAACAGAGAGGCTTCGTAGACTTCGGCAGACCAAAAGAGAGGAAGTGGCACGGTGGGGGCAGGGGGGGTGCGGGTAGAGCAGGAGCAGAGGCAGCGCTGGGAACCCGGAGGACGGGAATGGGGAAGGGCAAATGGCTTGAGGTGCAGGGAGCATAAGATACAGGAAGAAAGCAGGCAGGGCCAGGCCAACGGGAGGCTGCAGTGCAGGGTTAGGGAGGCGGTATTTCCCACGCAGGTGATGAGGACTGCGCCAGGGAGGGAACGGCCAGCTCACAGAAAAATCACTCCTCTCTGGCTCTCTGGGTCTGAAAGCCCTAGGTTTCCCTAACAGAACAGCCAAGCTCCTGAAGCCTTCAACGCCAACACCAAGCTGGGGTTTCTCCCCCAGAGGGAGTAGGCCAAGGGAAAGAGGAAGAGAAAGGAGGGAAGGCAGAGACAGTGCACTCTTCCCTCACCTGGCTGCGATGGTGGCCACGTTCTCCATCCAGGCCATGATCTGGCCCCCAAAGGTATTGCCTTGGTGGTTGGCATGGGGAGGCAGGACCAGCTCCACGCTCTCCACGCGGGTCTTCTCGGCGGGCACCATGCAGCTGCAGTCCCTGCTCTCCAGATCTGCCCCAGGAAGGGCAGAGGGAGGGAGGTGGGAAGGGGAGAGGTTCCCAAGGGCAGACCCTCCCACGGGGCAAACCCAGCACCCCCCCCCCCCCGCGCCACCAGCATTCCCGGTCACCCAGATTCTTGTATTGACTCAGCACTGAGAGTGAGGAGCAGGGACACTCGGGCTGAGAGAGGTGAGGCTGTCATGGGGCAGTGGACGGGACACCCACCTACAGAGAAGACACGCCTGGGTCTGAACCCCAGCACCACCCTACACAGGTTGTACGACGGGCCAGTCAGGGAACCTGACCCTCTGACCCTCCGTTTCCTCATTGGTGAAGGGCGGATGTCAGACCCAAGCCACTGGACTGTGAAGATGAAGTGTGATCTCACGGCACCAAACTCAGGAGACAGCCTCTCAAAATGATAGTTCTCTGCCCTGACAGGCCCTGTCCCTCAGGGGAATGGCATCAGGAGATCCTCAGCAGGAGAGGCCCAAGAGTGGACAGGGCTGTGGGGGTCAGAGGAGCAGATGCTGATATGACGCCCCGAACCCAAGGAGGTGCCGTGTATCTCCCACCGACCAGGAAGAGAGACCTCGTCAGGGAGGGCCCATCAGAGAGGTGGCCTTTCACTTGGCTTGCCGGCTGCTCCAAGATGCCACAGGTAGGCAGGAGGGGAGGTGGATGGGGGGCCCGAGCTGAGATCTGGAGGCAGGACGGGCAGGACGGTCACAGGAAGCAACGAGGCCTTGGCTTAGGTGGAGGCGAGGGCAAAACAAGGGTCAGCACCAGGTGACGCTGAGTAGCCGGCCAAGGGCCCAGATGCCATGCTGAGGCCTTTGGACTAACCCTTAGGTGGAAGAGCTGTCAGGACAACAGGGACCTGGACGCTGCGGTGGATGGATGGCTCGAGGGGGGTCTCAAGACAGTAGCAAGAGCCGGGCCTCCTCAGCCACAGCCCCCAGACTCCATAGGCACAAGGCGCATGGACCTGGGAGCCCCTTTCGCTGCTTCCCTAGGGCCAGCTGCTCCCTCCTGCTCTCTCCCACTCTGCGCAGCTGAACTACACTTGAATTGTCCTACAGTTGCCTCCTCTAGGGTTCAAGAAGACTCCACATCCTCCTGCTCCGGAGATCGGTGAGTGAATCCAAGGTTACCCCTCTGGGCCTTTGCCCAGCCTGTGTTCTCCGTCAAGAAAAACCTTTCCTCATCTCTCCATCTGTCAAAATCCTACCACTCCACAGGAGATCTGTGTGCTGGTATAGAACAATCTCCAAGATGCACTTTTAAGGGGAAAGAAGTAAGATATAGAACAGTATGTACTGTATGCTCCCTTTTGGGTAAAAAGAGAGGGCTAAATAATACACGGTACGCTTAAATATGCAGGGAATCTTCCGGAAAGGTGCCCAAAAATGAGCAACTGGAGGGGGCCCGGGTTCTGGGTAAGAGAGAGTCTTGCTTTTTATTCTATATGTATATGTATGTCTATACTATTTTTGTGTGCGTGCATATATCTATATGTATATATGCGTGCATATATCTAAATGTATATGTGTGCACATATGCATGTATATGTGTGTGCATGTGTGTGCGTGCACATATGTGTGCATATATGTATGTGTGTATACATGTATTGTGTGTGCATATGTGTGTATATGTGTGTGCCTACATCTATATGCATATGTGTGGGCAGGTATGTATGTAGATGTGTGTGTATATATGTATGTGTGTGCGTGTGTGTGCACATGTGTGCATATATGTATGTGTGCGCACATGTGTATATGTGTATGTGTGCCTGTATCTATATGCATGTGTGTGCATGTATGTGTGTGTGCGCATATATGCATGTATGTATGTGTGTGTATATCTATATGCATATACGTATATGTGTGTGCATGTGTGTATGTATATATGTGTGCCTGCATCTATATGCATATGTGTGGGCATATATGTATGTAGATATGTGTATATATGTATGTATATATGTGTGCCTATAATATATGCATATATGTGTGCATATATGTATGTATATATGTGTACGTACACACACACACACACACACACATATGCTTTTTAAAAAATCCTATAGTCTTTAAGGCCATGCTCAATAGCACCTTACCAAATACCCTGAATCCTAAACATCCAAATACACTCTGTGGACAATAAAGGGTTTTCCTCATGTCCTAATTCCATCGTCACAGCTCCCAGGAGCTGAGCAAGAGGCCAAACATGCCCTTCCTGGAAGGAGACCTTGAGGCAAGAGGGCCATCAGGCCTGTGCGTGGGAGTGTCCTTCCCCGACTGCCCAGCAGGGGCCGAGGACAGACAGGGGCATGCGGGATGTCAGCTGCTCTCCGCACCCACGGCCACTCACCATCCTGAATGGCGCAGTTGGCCAGGAGGTCCTTGATGGTGTCCGCATAGAGCAACCGCATGCGCCGGCGCTCAGCCGCCACGCTGTGCTCCATCTTCTCCTCCTCCGTCTGTGGTGTGGTCTGCTTCAGCTTCACCTGGGACGGGGGGGGGGGGGGGGGGGCGTGTGGCATGGGAGGATGCTCAGGACAGGTTTCCTGGAGCAGCAGGAGGGGCTGTGCCTCATCGCACACCTGGGGCTGCTGCTGGATGGTTACGAGTCTTCGTCCCCTCTTTGTCCCCAACTTCCTGTCTCCATGTTGACTGATAGATCACTTTCGTTCTCCAAGTGTCCCCAGACCCCTTTCTTGGGCAAGGGCACAGAAGATGGGGGAGGTCTATATGACACGTAAGGGAATGGGGAGATCTGAAGAATCCCACATGAGACGCACACGGAGAGGTGGGGAAGAGGAGCGAGGGAAGGTGCCTGAGGTCTGGCTACAGTCGGGGGGAGCTTCCTCTGTGAATTCCCTGAAGCACCCCCACCTCCACCCCTCCACTAACCCCCAACCTCATGGCCCCGGTCCCGGCCTGCCATGACAAGCAGCCAGGCGGCCCAGCAGCATGGAGCGGCCAGGTGTAGCCCCCTACCCTGGAGAGCTCCCGGTGGGCCACAAAGGTGGCCAAGGCCTTGCACACACTCCACTGCTTCTCAGAGCACAGGTCCTCAGAGGCCACCTGGATGCCCACCTGGAGAGGAAGAAAAGGTAGGAGGAGTGAGGAGGGGAGAAATGGAGGTCCCAACCTGAGGCTCCACAACTCCATGAGACAGGAGGGCCCGCCCCAGGCCAGGCCTCATGCTTCTGTATCACCTGCTGAGTCTAGGAGGCCAGAAACCTGAGACAGGTTCTGATTCTACCCCTGGATCCCTGGAAAGCCTTGGGCAAGTCACTTCCCTTCTGTGGTCCTTGGTTTCCTCATCTATAAAATGGGAGTGAGCACAGGGCGCCTGGCTGGCTCAGTTGATAGAGCGTGTGACTCTTAATCTCAGGGTTGTGAGTTCAAGCCCCACGTTGGGCGTGGAGCCTACTTAAAATATGAATGAATGAATGAATGAATGAATGAATGAATGAATGAATGAAATGGGAAAGAACATACCTAGGGGAGAATGAAAATGAGACTGTATCTAGGAAAGGACTTAAAGTAGGTAAAATGTTGGCTATACTGAAAAGACAGACATCTGGGGGGATGTCCAGGGGGTACCCAGAGGTAGTCAGGACTCTGCCCTCCCAGCCTCAATGGCCCCTCAGTAACCAGCGGCCCAGCTAGGGGAAGCTGCCCAGGACTGCCATCCATAGGTGGGAAAGAGAGTCTCTCACCCAGAGCTCGCAGAGCTCACTTAAGAACCCCGCAGCACAGGAATCATGCTCCCATTTCACCGAAGGGAAGACAGAGGCTGTGGGAGGTAAGCCAATGCCCTGAAGTCCAGGCTCTCCCTGCTCCAGCCCTGCTGCCTCCAGGGTCAGGCCCAGCGGCTGTCTTCCCCAATTTCCCACGACCACCTGGCTGCTGAAGAGGGACTGAGGTGAGATGTGAAGACCCAGGAGGCTGAAAGTCAAGTCTCGGGTTGGAATCTATATGACCTGGTGACCTGGGGCAAGTCTCTTCCCCTCCCTGGGCCTCAGTTTTCCCTTCTGTGTTATGGGGTGTTGGACGGGAAGAGCCTTAGGATCCTCCCAGCCCGGCCAGCTGTTCCCGAACTCTGCTGCCTCCACCAGGGCCCTGTGAATGTGAGTGTGCCCAGGCTGGGGGCTGAGAAGGGAGAGGAGGTAGAAACCCCAGCCACCCTGCTACCCACAGCCAGGCAGCAGCCACCCCACACACCTCCATGCTGGAGTTGAAGGCCCGGTTCACCTTGGCCTTGATATTCACCACTTGTCCGACACTGGGGAGAGAAAAGCAGGAGGTGGGCCTTCCAGAAGGGAGAGAGGGAAGGAAGAGGGGGCCCAGACACTTGCAGGGCCTCTGCTGGGGGAACTGGCAGGGCAACGTCATGGCTTACAGGCCATGTTCACATCGGCAATGTCACTGAGTCCTCAAAGCAAGCTGGCGAGACAGCGTGAGCACCTCATTTTACAGGTGGGGAGGCGGAGGCTGGGAGAAGTGGCATGATTTCATTCCCCTCTCCCCTGGCCAGTGAATGTTCAAGCTTCTCTTTTCTTGAGGCTCGACAGTCCCCTCCTCAGGGAACCTGCCCTGCCCCTCTGTCACTTGATAAGATTCACCCTCCCGACGCTTCTTCCAACAGAGGCAACTCCGTCTCCCGCACAATCCTTAAACTCCACTGGGGCCAGGATCACACCTGTCCTGCTCTGCATTGACCCTCCAAGGCCTAGCACATGGCACCGGCTGGGTCCTCCATAAACAGTGGCCTACTGGATCAACGCACTCCACATCTATTGAAAGCCCACTAAGTGCAAGGGACTGTAAACAGAGGGTGGGAAGGAAAACGGAAACATTTAAAGAACGCCTACTCTGTGCCGAGCCTACCCTGTGCCAAGCACCATGCATTACCTCATTAGAGCCTCCAGATTAGCTTGACAGATAGGTTTAGGGGGATTGAACATGAGAGAGGGTAAGCCATCTGCCCGAGTTTACCCAACTAAAAGGTAACAGAGCCAGGGTTCTAGACTCTTCTGTGGACTACAGTGGCCCCACTCTTTCCAGCTGCAGCCTGTTCCCTCTGGAAAAATTCCCATGTCCGGATGAACAGTCAGAATCCCTAGAGGAGCCACTTCGCCTGCTCCGTGTCTAAGCTCCTCTTCTGAGGAGCTCCATGTCTGAGCTCCTCTTCCCTCCTGACTCTTCCATCCCACAGCTCAGAGGCAGCAGAGGGTGCCCAGAGAATAGACGAGGAGAAGGAGCCAGACAGGGGCTGGGACAACCTTGAGCAAGTCCTTTCATCTCTCTGTGCCTTGGCTCACAAACAGAGGGCACAGTGCAAATTTCTTCCTCAAATACACAGCCTCCTCGCCAAAGCTAGGAAGGGTCCCTTCCAAGGGGCATGCCTGTCAAGGGGCGGCAGTGGACACAGCGGGAAGAACTACATGGGCCTGGGTTCCAGTCCAGCTCAAGCATGACTGTCACACTACTGAGTTGCGTGACCTTGGATGAGTCACTTTGCCTCTCTGAGCCTATCTCCTTGTCTGTGAAGTACCGAGATGCATGACTACTGAGGGTCAAGTGAGAGGGGCTGTGACAGAGCCAGTGCCAGGCCTGGCCCCCATAAATAACAGAAGCTCTTGTTTCCAAGGACTTGTCCGTTTCTGTTTATTCTGTCAGCAGTCCTAGTAGGCATGGAAGGACTGTCATTTCTAGGAGATGCATGCTGACATGTGGAGGGCTGAAGTATCAAGATGTCTGCAACTTACTTTCAAATAGTTGAGAAAAGACAGAGAGAGAGAGAGAGAAAGAAGTATGTGTATTTATTTATCCATATATAGATAAAGCATATTTAGCAAAAAAATGTTAACTCTTGAATCTCACTGGTGGTGATCATTGCACTATTCAAGTTTTCTAGAGTTTTAAGAGTTTTCATGGTAAGAAATTAGGAAAAAATTTCCGTGATCCCTAAAGTAAAAAATAAGCCTATTTTCTGTGGTGCTAAAAAAAGAGATATTTGTGGGTTTTTTTGTTTGTTTGTTTGTTTGAAATTTTATTTACCCATTTGACAGAGAGAGACACAGCGAGACAGGGAACACAAGCAGGGGGAGTGGGAGAGGGAGAAGCAGGCTTCCCGCGGAGCAGGGAGCCCGATGCGGGGCTCAATCCCAGGACCCTGGGACCATGACCTGAGCCGAAGGCAGATGCTTAACGACTGAGCCACCCAGCACCCCCAAAAAGAGATATTTGTGTCTCTTCCTCTTCCTCTTCCCCCCTACCTCTACTCTCCCTCCTCCTGACTAGCTTCCCCCAAAGCCAGGCAGACACCCATTTGGACTCCTGAGCTCCTCTTCCCTCCTGACTCTTCCATCCCACATCTCAGGCCAAAACTGGCTCCTTCCCCAGGGTCACTGCCCAGCCTCCGCCTAGTCTAGCTCCCCAACACACCATCCGGGTGTTCACATCACAGAGAGACAGCTCCCGCAAACAATCTGAGCCCTGTGCAAGCCCTTCCCTGGGACCAATTTACTGGCCGGGAACAGAGGAGCATATTAAATGACACCACAGTGATGCTAACAGCAAAACCCAGATGGTGGAGAACTTGAGAGGGCAAACAACCAGGTCTCCTCCACAAATAAATTCTGAGGAAAAAAGGAGAGAGATGGTGAGGGGACAGGGTGCTGGGGGAGAGGGAGCATCTATAGATAAAAAAGACTTAAGAGACACAGCAATCAGTTGCAACCTTATCTGCATCTTGACTTGAACAACAAAAATAATTATAAAGCAAAACAAAATAAAAACAAAATTAGGAGACAGCCCCTGAATGCTGACTGGCTATTTGATGTTCATGAGAAATTATTGCTAATTTTGTTTAGGTGTAGCAATTATGTTGAGGTTATGTTTAAAGGAGTTCTTACCACTTCGAGATACATTTTGAAATATTTTTAAATGGCAAAAACAAAAACAAACCAAAAAACCTTCTGCAGGTTGCCTCAGGGGCAGTCAGGCCTTTCCTGGTCACCAACCTTGCTCCTGACCCATCCCCAGCTTGCCCTCCTTCCCAGGATCCTTTCTGGCTTCCCCTCCCACCCACACCCTCCTTGGCCCAGACTCACCTTCACTCTCTGAGTCCTGCAGCAGGTCCATCCACCACGCATGCCCACTCCCTATCCCCAGCCCTCTCCTCCCTACCTCCTCTGAGTGCCAAAAACGGTGTTGGCAGCAGAGACCTAGAACTGGCCCAGAGGAGCTGTGGCTCCTTCAGAGTGTCATACATATGGTGTTGATGGTACTGAAGCCAGCTCGAACACCTCCTCCAGGGAGCCCCCTTTGACAGCCCTCGATGCCATCACACTCACCCCCAGACATACAGGAAATGTGGCCCACTGGTTAAAAACAAGAGCTCTGGGGCTCCTGGGTCCTCCACTATCTGTATGACCTTAAGCAAGTTATTTCATCTCTCTGTGCCTCAGTTTCTTTATCTGTAAAATGAGGATACTAATAGCGAGAACCTCGTAGCATTGTTCCGAGGATTAAATGAGTTAATGTATTTAAAAGGCATTACAAATAACACATCAATATTAGTTCATTCATAGTGATAAAGGTACTGTACTAATTAAAATGTTAATAATAGGAAACTGGGTGCTGGGTGTGAGATATGTAGGAACTCTCCATACGATCTTCTGAGATACAACTTTTTTGTAAATCAAAAACTAAAATAAAAGATATTTAGAAAAAGTGTTACAAAGCACCCATAGGTGAGAGATCATTATTAGCAAGGCAGGTGCCCCTCTGAATTGAAATTATGTTTCTACATCTGCCTCCTGACAAATGGGAGTTCCTGGGGCACAGGGACTATGCTCCAGTTGACTTTGCATACCCCAAACCCAGCATGGGCCTTGGTCCAGAACAGATGCTAGTAGTGACAAAGGACCGAATAAATGAAGACAGGGATTGGCCAAATTCTCTCCTTAACCGCAACATGCTGGGTACCCAGAAAGTCCTGAATCAGCCCTTGGCGTCTGGTGTCCTAGGCACTGATGATGAGTTTAGGAGCAGTCCTGGAGGCCAGAACACTGTGTGCAACCCCTGAGGCCTGTCCTGGGCCAAGGGCTTGGCATGCTCCATGAGACCCAGCAAAGCTAAATGGAGGTAAAGCTCAGCACAGGGTGATGCAGAGTTTTCTAACCAGGATAGAAATTTTAAAAGGCAACCACAAAACAAAACTGTGAGGTAGTGAATTCCTTGTTCCGGAAGGTACGTAAGCAGAGGTTGAATGGCCCAAACTTCTGACTCAGGCTTTGCCAAGGGATCTTGCCTAGAAACCTTTCTACAGTCCAGTGACCAACAACCCCCAGAGAATGTCCAAGTTCCAAAGGACAAGCACCGATTAAGTCTAATCCCTTCCATTTGGCAGATAAGAAAACTGAGGCCCAGAGAAAGAGACTGACTTCCCCAAAGCCACACAGCAAAGCACCTCACGATGCCACCTCAGCAACGTCCAACCACAAACCTGGCCACGGGAACCCACCCCACAGCACCCAGCAGCAGGCCAGCTGCTGGCCTGTGGGTCCCCCAGACCCCTGCAGAGGGGCCTGTACCTGCTGTGCAGAGGCCCTCAGTCAGTCGAGTCAGATTCCAGGGTTCCAGGCAGCTCACAGGCCGACCAGGTGGGGAGATGGAGGAGGGGCCCTGGCTCTGTGGTGGGCAGACCAAGGGGACCAAGAAGCAGGGGGGGCCACTTACCTAATGGTGTGCTCAAAATAGATATCATCCATGGAAGCAGTGACGCAGGGGCAGCCAGCATGCCTCTCGGCTGGTATCGGAAGAAAGCCGTGCATTAGCAGCGTCCCCATGTCACCAGGCCTCTGAGCAAAGGTCAGGGGGCCCGAGCTAAGGCTGTGCCTCTTGGCCCACACCCCAGCCCTCCTCTACTTTCTTCACCTCAATTACTACACCCTGACCCTCTTTGTTTATCCGGGTTTTGTCTGTCTGGTGTCTCTCCCTGCTGGGAGACGGCAAGTCGCTTGAGGGCCAAGAGTATTGCCGGTCTTGTTCACTTCTGGGCCCCAGGCCGGGAGCAGAGCCTGGCCCGCGGTAGACACCCAATGAGCGGCTGTTGAATGACTGAGTGATCACCCTGGGCTATTCTACTTCCCAGCTTTCCCAGGTGCCACGCCTCTGGCCTCTGCCGTGGGCTTCACCCACCTCTATTTTGTTGGCTGAGTCACTCTTCCCCTCGGGACTGTGCTCACCGCCGCCTTAGTCCCTTGGGAATTCCTCCCCTGCCCGGGGTGGGGTCAGGGCCTCTGGTCTGTTCTCCCACAGACCCAACTGTGCCTCTTGCCCAGCTCCCATCAAGCAGTGCCGGGGGGGAGGGGGCAAGGAGGTCACCTGTCTGTGCCCCCACCGGGCTGCGAGCTTCCTGTGGGTTGGAGAATACTCAGACTCCAAAAGGAGAGGAATGAGCTCGCTTCAGCTCCACTCAACTCAGGAAGGCAGGCAGCTGTGGCCCTGGCTCACGGCGCCCTCAGGCCAGTCTGGGGCAGCCCCACTTGAGGCGGCACTGTGTTGGAGCAGGTACCCGAGGGTGCAGGCCAGCCCTCAGAGCTGTGGGCGTTGGGGGGAGAGAGGGTGGGCCCGAGCTGAGCATCGAGAACTGGGAGGGGACATTTCAGGCAGGTGGAGCAGCGTGAGCAAAGAGCAGGATGAGGAATGAGCGTGGCGCTCGGGGGGGACAGTGACCATCTCTGAGGATCGAGGCCTCTCCTCCAGGTGGCGGGCACCGGCGGGAGGACACCTGTGCCAGGCGGAGCCTCACCGGACAGGCAGGCGGTGGTGTCGATCCACTTGAGCAGCTGCCCAACACTCAGCTCGCCGCGCTGGTTGGTGTGGCAAGGCAGCACCATCTGGCTCATCTGCACCTCCGTAGGGCTCCGGTACCCCTCACCGTCTGCCATGGCACCATCGGCGTGCTCTGAGCGAGAGGCTGACTTCCGGGACGTGCGGCTCGAGAACACAGAGGCGATGCCCTGGGAAAAGGTGGGGACAGAAAGGTCAGCTCGCTGCAGGCTCTCCCAGGTCTGCATGTCCCAAGAGCTGAGTGCCACAGGGGGAGCGGAGAGCACCCCGGGGCCACCTCCCACCAGACCCCAACTCCAAGAGCGGCCACCACCCTCCAGCCTAGGCACTCGGAGCCCAGGGGGCTCACTGGATGCCAGTTCCACCCAGCTTCCTTCTGGACACCAACTCCATGTCAGCAGGACCTTGGTTGAACCTGAGGGACGGGGAGAGAAATTCAGTCCTCCCTTCTGCTCGTGGGCCAGCTTGCTAAAGTTGTGCCTCAGACTGACCTTCATTCTTGAAAGATCCCCCCCCACCCTCTATGCAGGGAGGCCTGGTGAGCGCTCTAGCAGTCAGGTCTGGGGATCTGTTCCCAATAAAGTGTTCCCAGAAGCAGCTCCTATTTCACCCCCCGAGCGCCCTTCCTCGGGCTCCCTCATTCTTCGGATGACATCAGAGGCGGCACCTCCGTTGGGTGTTCATCTGTCCTCAGCACTTGGCTTTCCTGACCAGGAGGGCTCTGGGCCGCCACCAACCAGCTGTCTGATCCAGGCCAGGGCGACAGCAGCCACCGGCTGGAGGAAGAGCAGAGAAAAGTCCTCAAACTCATGAACTGGGGGTGGAGTTTCTACCCAGGGCCTAGCTTGCCTGTCCGCAGGCAGAAGGGATGGGGGGGACCCGGCAGTACTCTGGATGGGGTGGGATGAAGAAGGGGGCCTCCTGTCTCTCTGGGCCGCTCTCCCTAACAGGCTGTGAACGAGAGCTGAGTACCTCTGCCTGTGTGAGAGAAGTGACACGAGTTCCAATTCTCGTGGCTACTGTACCAATCGCTGCCAACACTTGCAGCACGCTTCCTAGGCGTCAAATACTCTTCTAAGCACTTCGCATGTCCAAATTCCATTTTATCCACTCAACAAACCCCTGAGGTGGGTTCATGGCTACCCTCACTCTGCAGGTGATGCTCCAGGAAGTGGCGAGCACAGCTGTGGCCCAAGGTCTGGCTACAGAGTCTGAGGTCCTACCCACCACACTACACTGTCTACTGCTGGAGCTGAGATGCCCCAGCGCCACGACCCAACACTGACCCCACCACAGCTGCAGACGGGAGCAAGGATGGCTCTTGTGCTGGGGTCTGTCCTCCTTGGCTAAGTTCCCCCATGAGGCTCCCATAGCCAATTTAACAAATTCAAAACACACCAAGGTGACTTGTTCAAGGTCACTGACCCCCAAGTAGCAGAACTGGGATTCAAACCAGGCCTGTCTGACCCAGAACAGCTTATGGGTCCCTAGAGAGGCAGCTCATTCCTGAGAACCCCTGGGTATGAGGTACAGTGCTCGGCATCAAGGAGAGAGACGAGGCAGCCCCAGGAACACTTAGCCTGGGAAGAGGCCTGCAGGGCGCCAGGCTGCCAGGCTGCCAGGCTTGCAGGCTCCTGCTGGCGTCTGGCAGACCACTGTGGTCCGAGCAGCAGGACCCATCACCATGGTAACCGCTGCCAAGGCATTTCCAGCCTGTTGTGCATTGGAGGCCTGCATAGATGTGGCTGCATGGCTGCCTTTCTGGGTGCGGGAGATGGTAGAGGGAGGAGGCAGAGAGACTCCAGTCACCCGTACTCTTCCCAAACCTGTCCCACAGCCAGGGGTTCTGGGCAGAACATTCCAGAAAGAAGTCATAGAGCAAGCTAGGGAAATAGGGGAAGCAAGATGCAAAGGGTAAGCGGTCAGAAGAAAGGTAGCAGAACATAATGGGATTTCTGGGCAGTTCCAGGCATGCACACAAGGAAGCCCTACACACAATGTCCCTGCTTCACAAACCGATTTTCACGTCTACCACCCCACTGGATCCTCACAAGGAAGGCAGAGGGTGAGGACTGTTGACCCCATTTTACAGATGTGGAAAGTGAGGATGGAAACAGCCCTAGACCAGCAGGTGGGACATCTGAGTTCCAGTCTTCCCTCTGCTTTTCACCTGGTCAGTCTCCACTCTCAACAGCCTCCTATTTCCTGTTCTATGAAAAGGAGTCGCTACCCTCCCATTGGACTCTACAGGCCTGGAGGAGGCAGGATCTTTGCCTTATTTGTTCATTCATTCATTCATTCATTCATTCATTCATTCACTGAGCACTTCTTCTGTGCCCTGAGACCAAACGTCGAGAGAACAAAGATAAACTGGTCCATTCCCTCTGAGAAGCTCATGCTTAGAAGGGCCTGGCCCACAGTAGGACCTACTCTAGTGCTCATGCTTAGAAGGGCCTGGCTCACAGTAGGGCCTCATCAAAGGTTTGTGGAGGGACGAGCAGAGACAGACTTGAGTTCAAATCCTAGCCCTGTCCCTCTGGTGCTATGTGATTCTGAGCATGTCCCCGCCTCTCCTGAACTTCATCTGTCACTCACTGGGCAGGCAGGGGCAGGGGAAGATTGCCAATCCCTAAGGCACCCCCGGTCCTGGTTCCAGGACTGGACTCTGCCCCTACAGGGTTCTCGCATGTCCGGCTGACATTGCCACTGAGAAAGCTGAGAGGTTCTGCCACACTATCAGACAGGAAATATCATGCTCCTCTGAGCAGGGCTGAGCTCCCAGGCAAACTGAGGGACAAGACCCACGGTGGCCATCCCCCACTCTCATCCAAGAGGGGGGCGCAGAGCCCCTGGGCTGGAGCATGAGTGGAGGGGACAGAGCAGCACCAGTGGCCCCAGGCACGGCCTCTCAGACTCCAACTCCTTCCTTAGCTCCAAGGCAGTCTGCCCATGTCATGGCAGGCCGGGCTGGCCCTCCTCCTATCCCAAGTTGGGCAGGCAGCAGCCTGGGAGGCAGGGGCGTGTGCAGCCCAGACCAGGTTCGGCCAATGGGGTCCCAGAGCCAGGCCACTCCTCCCAGGGCCAGTCCCGGGGAGAGCAGAGGCCCTGGATGGAGTCAGGGCCTGGAGCGGCCAGGCCAGGCTGAGCCAAGACAGCTGACTGGGAGGGCAGAGCCTGCTATGAAGGTGGGGAGGGCATCCGGGGGTCAGAGTTTGTGCCCTCTCAGAGGACAGATATGCCACTGGCCCCAGACCACAGCAGACCTGGCCAGATTTGGTCAGCCCAGACCTGGCCTCAGCTGGCTACACCATGGGCCCTGTGTCCCTCCTCCTGGGCCACAGCCATGCCATAGACCTGCTGGGTCAGAGCAGAAGGGACCACTTCACCCAATCCCTTCATAGCTAGGGAGACTGGCGCACACAGAGGGAAAGACTGGCCCTGGATCACACAGCTGAGGAGCCAGGATGAGCCCTCCTGTGACAGCAACCCCACACCAACAGACTTAACCTCGATTTCCTCTCTCTTCCAAGTACCAAGTCCCAGTGACCCGCCTCCCTAAACCCTCAGGCCCCCCCTAGGCACTGCTAGCTCACTAGACTGTTCCCACAGCCTGTCCACAGGCCTCCAGTCTCTCCACCTCCTTCTAGCTTCCACAAGCACCAGGCCCATCTTTCCCAACAGCAAATCCACCAACACGACAACCATAGCTTTCCGTACCCTGCCTTGCAGGGACACTAGGTCCAGTCTTTATAACTCCCCCCACTGTGGGACTTCATTTGTCCCTCAGGACCACACAGACCTTTCTGAAGAGCCAGCCTGACCAGACACCTCCCCTGCTCAAGATTCCTCAATGGCTCCCTGTTGCTCTCAGGATCAAGGCCCCACTCTGCGGGTCCTGCAGCGGCTCTCCCAAGCTAGAGACCACATGCCATTTCTCAGAGCACCACTCTCACCCAGCTCCACCCCCTCACCATGTGGGTGCTGCTTCTGCCTAGGATCCTTGTATCTGCCCTATGTGCCAGGTGAGCCCTTCGTCCACCCTCTTCAAGTCCCCATCACCTCTTCCCCAGAGGGAGTTAGGGCCTCCCTGGCCCCGCAACCTCGTCTGTGTCTATCACAGCCCTAACCAAACTGTGTGGTCACTGTTTTGTGAGCCACCTCCGCCATCAGACAGGCATTCCCATGGGACAGGGACAGACTCAGGACTGCCACAGAGCAGATGCCAAAAAACACCTACAAAAGAGGAAAAGGAAGGAAAACGCGAGAGACAGGGTGGCTCTAGAGCTGAGGCTGGAAGACGAGGCAGAAAGGACATGAAGAACAGCAGAAAGGGAGAGTAGAATGACAGTGGCTTGGGTGATACGACCCATGGGGCCAAAGGAAGTAGGTGGAAAGTACTAGGTGGAGTCAAAGGGAGAAGGGCCAAGGAGTCTCCAGGAACTGTGGAAGACTCCTGGAGAAGGGTGTGGCCTACAGTGATGAGCCAGGAAATGAGACCAGCCAGCAGATAGACCTTAGTGCCTTCAAGAACCATCTGGAACAGGGCTAGAGCAGAGGAGACCCACCTGTCTTGGCAGGGAGGAGCAGGCTTACGTGATCTCTCAACCGACCCACCATGACATGAGGCTGTCTGTACACAGACCTTAGGAGTTGGCCTGGCCGGGGTTCAAGTTCGGTTCCACAACTAACTCGTGTGACCTTGGGCAAGATGCTCAACCTCTGTGGGCCTCAGTTTCCTCATCTGTAAGAACGGGATTCTAACACCTACCTCTAAGTGTCATTGTGGGGATGAAATTAAACGAGATTGAGTGTTTGAGGCTAGTGCATACCCACCACAGGGCCAACATTGACCGAGCATTTACTGTTAGCATTATAAAGCTGAGTTTGGGCTTCCTACAGAAATATAGCCAGGAGAGACCCAAACATAGTACTTTCTCACCTGAGTTCACCAGAACCTCAGGGCCACCCTGTGAGGGGACAAGGCTGTGAGCCTCTGTGAGAATTCAAGCTAGTGACAGTGGAACAAAAATTCCAGCCTGGATAGGAGACTGCAAAGCCCCTGTTCCTCCCTCCCCACTTCCTGAGGGGGTGGGGACCAGAAGGCAGGCCCCATGGTGGGGCGCAGGGAGAAGCAGCTTTGGACTACCCTAGGGGAGCCACTGGCCAGATCCCATGAAAGACCTGATTGCCTGAGCCAGGCCGTCCTAAGCGCTGAAAGGAAGCTGTCCAAACCAGATGGCCTGTCCCCACAAAGAGGGATCCAGCCTCTCAGAGAAACCAGGGTGTCCTCCTGGCGGTTTCCCCACCAGCAAAGCGGGAGCATTTGTCAACCTCCCAAACTCCCCTTCAGGCCTGCTCCCTACCTTCCTCCCAAAAAAGGCTCTGAGGCAGTCTGCATGTGCACAGCACACAGACCCCACTTGGCACCCAGAGCCAAAATGCAAACAAAGCTGAGGAACCAAATAAGGGAAGAGAGGATTATGTTAGGAATCCAATTGCTCAAAAATGCTGCCATAGAGAATTGCATTTTGTCCTGAGGTTCCCAGCAGACAAAAAAAGGCAAAAAGGGATAGCAGTGGTTACCAAACTTGTAGAGAAAAAGAGAGAGCTCTCATCCAGGAAGCCAGCCTAAGGGCTAGGAGGACCGCGGTGGGCTGTTCCATTGGTTTATGATTGTCATATAACATCAGCTCATATCTGCATTCTATAGGATAAATAATGGTCCCCAGTGCCCTCTACAAACATCCTCATTTTACTTCTGGCTACAGGCTGTGCTGGCACTTGACATTTGTCAAGATTATGGGGTGGGAAAGGTAGAAAATTAAACCAGTATTTTGTAGTAAGCACCTCCTATGTGCCATTCACTTGGTTCGACATTTATTGAACACCTGCTATGTATGGAGTTCTGTGCTAGGACATTTCATATGGATTATCTCAGTAATTTTTACATCTACCCTGTGAGGCATTATTATTCTACCCATTTTACTGATGAGCCAACTTAGATACCTTGCTTCTGAGCAGCCCCTGGGAAATGGTAGAGTTTAAGGCAATCCCAGACCGACCAGCCGAAGTCCACATTTACATCTCTCTAGAACTTTCACGGGGCCTTGGGGCTGGGGAAGATGAAAGAAGTTCTTCCAGTCTAAGACTCAGAGAGAAGAAGCAAATGACTCCAAGTCTCACAGCCAGTCAGTGATGAAGGAGAACAGAGGCCACGGCCCTGAGTCTCTGTCCAGAGCACACAGTGTGGCGTGGGCTGATCAGGCACTGGGTTTCTCCCTTCTTCTGAGAGCCAGCTCTTATGCTCTGCCAGCTTGAAAGAGGGAGATGGGAGGGCCTCCAGCCCTCTAATCCCACCCTACACCCCCACCTGATGAGGAAGGGAGGAGGGATACAGAGCAAAATAGAAACTCTGAGGTAAAGCCAAGCTTTCCTCAGGGTAGCCCCATCCCCCCTTCAGAAGTAGAGCCTCACGGGACATTTTCAGTTTAGTTGTCTTCCTGTAAAAGTGAATATTAATGGAAATTTCACCAGCTCATCCTTCCCGGAAGACCTTGGAAAAAGTTGTTTCACCTCTCCGTGACTCAGCTTCCTCATCTGCCTAAAAGATAAATAAAAGAACCTGAGCTCACAGTGAGGATTCTAAAAGACAGTGAACACTAGAATGGCTATAAGCAAAATCATGGACAATAACAAGTGTTGGCAAGGGTCTGGAGAACACGGTACGCTGCTGGGGCAGGGGGGATAGAAGATGTTGGAGCCACTGTGGAAAACAGTTTGGCAGGTCCTCAAAAAGCTGAGCATAGAAACGCCGTATGACTTTGCAACTCCATTCCTAGGTAGAGACCCAAAGGAACTGAAAACAAAGACTCCAACAAATGTATCCACACCCATGTTCATAGCGGCACTATTCACAATAGCCAAAAGATGGAAACAGTCCAAACGTCCATCGGTGAATAAATGGACGGACCAACTGTGGTATGTACATACAATGGAACATTAGTCAGACAGGAGAAGGAACGAAGCAGCCATACGTAAAACGTGGCTGAATTTCAGAAACATCATGCTGAGTGAAACAAGCCAGACACAAAAGATCACCTATTGCATGGTCCCGTGAAGTCTCCAGCACAGACAAACCCAGAGACAGAAAGCAAACTGGTGGCTGCCTGGGGCTGGGGAGGGACAACAGGGGAGAAACTTCTTAAAGGGTAAGGGGCTTTACTTTGTACTGACAGAAAAGTTTTGGATCTAGACAGAGGCGGTGGTGGCCCAAATTGTGAATGTGCCAAGTTCCACTGCACTGTGTACTTGAAAATGGTGAATTACATATTATGTGTATTTCACCTCAATAAATTATTTTTTTAATTCTTAAGAGAAACCATTTTAGACGAATATCATGTAAGTCTGCTCATTTAACATAAATTAAATGTGAAATGCCAAACACGTTTTTTTTTTTAAAAAGGTATTGGAAGCAGGCATATTTGGCATGGTAAAAATGATAGGTTTCATTATTAGCTATGTAGGCCTCAGTTTCCTCATCTGTCCAGTGGGACGTTTAACTAGATAGTCTCCAAGATTCTTTCCAACCATGAAGGGTTTGGCTTACAGGAAGAACCCCTTACCAAGGCCCATGAGGCCCCACAGAGTGCCCTGTCACACCTCCCACCGCAGGGCCTTTGCCCATGCTGTTCGCTGTGCCTGGAGCACTCTCTGTGTCTGCAAAGCCTACTCACCATTCAGATCCATTACCTCTTCCCCACTCTCATGCTTCTGGCACAACATACCTCTCCTCTCTAATGCTGTCCACTCCAATAACGTTCACTGAATTGTGGGAGTATTTGGGTGGCCTGGATCTGAAGACCCACCAGGCAGAAGCCCTGTCTCTCTACTCCTGGTACCCACAGGGCCCAGCATAGTGCCTGGCTTGCTGTGGACCAAATGAATGAGTTTGTTCAGTGGGTCCCCAATCTCCACTAGTGTCACCCCATGTAGACCAGGGAGAATGTCAGCCATGAGGTCAGGTGAGGTTCCCCACCAGAGGCCCAACTCCCACCCCTGCCCCCTCACCCCATTCTAGAAAAGAGCCTAAACATCACCTGACTCCCTCCACCCCCAAGGGTAAAAATAACTTTGTCTGAAATCTGACACCTACCCTCAGCTAGGTCATCTTGAAAACTCCCCCTGTCCCACTGAGAAGGCTGCCAGCCAGGGTGAGGAGGGCCTTTTCTGAATGCTTTCCCATCTGTACCTCATCTGTCCCACGGACAAATATTTGAAGCGTTGTCCCTGGCAAGGTACCCAGGGGACCCAAGCCCAGAGTAGTCCCAAGTCCTGCCCACGGTCCCCCAGCTCTGAACCACAGAACCCTGGCCCCCTGCCTCCATCTACACAACAGACCCTTCTTCCACCATGAGAGTGAGAAGGGCTTTGGAGATTGATTACAACTGCTTGCTTGTGTGGATGGGGAAACTGAGGCACAGGTGAATCTCTGTCCAAAGGTCTTTAGAGTCAGGCGGACCTTGGGTAAGTTACTGAGAAGTTATCTCCTCCTTGGGGAAAAAAAAAAAAGACAAATACCCCCACCCCACCTCCATCCAAGAGTAGTGTGAGGATTAAGGGAGGTCCCCAAACCAAAGGCACTCAGCTAACTGTGAGGTGCTCTGCCTTTGTGAGGGGGCCGTTGGCTGGACAGGGACTTGTCTCTCCTGAACCACCACGGATGCCCCCAGCCTTTGTTTCTCACTTTGGGGAAATGGAAATGTGGGGAGCGGAGGCGGTGTGGGCCAGTGGATTCTGGAGGCGGGCCGATGCAAGGGAGTCCCAGACCTACCCTCAGAGGCACAGGGGCCCCGGGGAACTCGCTTCCTCTCCACCCAGTTACTCACGTGTTCAACAACACACACCTGCTCCCCCATCAGTAAGGTGTGACTAATGAGCCCCCTGCAGAGCTGTCCTGAGGTATAAAGGAGGGAGACAAGTGCTTTGTAATTTGTGGGGGTTCTGCTTCCCTTTTACTCCAGTGCTTCTTGAGAGGCTGAGTAGGGCCCGCCTGGTGGACAAGCCTGAGTGGGGCCCTGCCCTCCCGGAGCCAAGGTCTAGATGGGGCGACCTAGGAGGGGCCGTTACAGCGAGAGGTGACTGCCAAAACTGCTTCCAACCTGCCTCTGGGTCACCATGGCAACGGGCACCCGAGCTCCTGCGGGCACGCCCCGCTCACCTTGGAGCCGGGCACAGCAGCAGGAACCCCAAGCCCCTCCAGGGCGGCAAGGCGGAGAGGGAGAAAGAGTCAGAAGAGGGAAGTAGGGAGAAGAGAGAGGTTACAGAGAGAGAAGGAGGGAAAGAAGGGAAGGGGAGGGGAGAGAGAATGGGAAACCATGAGGTCACAGCACAGAGGCTGGTAGGGAACAGAAGTAGAAGAGAGGCAGAGGGAGAAGTAACAGGGCAGGAAGGGACCCCTTCTACCCACCCCCGCCCCCAGCTGCACACATTCCTCAGGCCTGAGCTGCTCTCAGCCCCGCGGGAGGGATTCTGGCCACACAGTCAGGACTTCCTGCCCCAGGAAGCTGGCAGACCACGGCCCCTCTGAGGCTCCAGTTGCTTCTCCAGCCCTGCAGGCCCCTCGTGCTGAGGGATGGGGTCCTGTCCTCCCCAGCAGGTGGGGCCCCTTCTCCCACGCTTAGGCAGGAGGCCCCAGATGCCCCCAGTTCTCCTGCCCCCGCCCCCGGGGGTCTGCAGTCCTCTCGTCTCTTCTCTCCCACCTCGCCCAGCTTCCCCTCACACAGCACACCAACTTTTGCCCCCCCGCCCCCCGCAAAGTCTTCAAGAAACCATTCCAAAGCAGAGGAGTGGTCCGAGTGAGAGCTATGACTTTAGCCGCAGCTGCATTCCTTACACTGGCAAGGAGTGAACCAGGCGCTAGAATAGGCCTGGCAAAGGACCGCCAACTCCAAGAGGCTGCTTTGGAGGCCCCGAGTGGCCAGCTGGAAGGGTCAGAGACGCGGAGCCGGGCCTGGGCTCTGGCAGAGGCTGCCGCGCTGAGCAGATGCCCTGCTGGTTCTCCCGGGGCACTCCCAGGGCCTTCCCTGAGCCCCGAGTTCTCCAGCCGCAAGGTGGCCTTCTCATACCTGTCCCCTTGTGTCCTACACTGTCTCCGAGGAGTGTGAGAAGGGCTTGTGGAGGAAAGGATGAGCAGGGCAGAGAGAGAAGAAGGAAGCAGACAGGAAGGCCAGGGAGCCGGCAGGAGGGCCACAGCGAGGCCCAGGGGACAGAAGCTGTGTTGGAGTGCCGGCTCCTCCTGTCTCCCTGGATAACCTGAAGCCCTTTAGTACTACAGCTACTGTAAACCTCACTTTCCACATCTATAAAATGGGAATAATAATATCACTGACAGGATTCAGTGACATTATACGCGCGAGGTGCTTGGCACAGACTCTGACCCAGGGAAAGTAATTAAAAAGTGTCAGCTCTTCATGTTACTATAAATCCAGGCATTGATGAGCGACCCAGGAAATCGTCCTCGCCAGGAGCCTGCACGGTGCCTGGGGGTGAGAGACGCCTGCCACGACTGGCTCGGCAGCCTTCGCAGAGACCACGCCAAGCTTGAGGACGAGGACCCAGGCTTTGGGAGGACAGGAAAGGGGCAGGGAAGCTCCAGCAGCGGTAGCATCAGATGGCCCTCTCGGCCCTGCTCTGTGACAATCCCTGCCAGGTGAACCCGCCAACTGTCTACCAACTACCAGGGCTTCGCTTCAGCCACGAGCCAAGATGTTGAACAGGCAAAAGACTGTGGCATGCCACAGAGGCCTCCGACGGGCGTCCACACGCAGTCGAAGCAGATGCATCGGTTGCCGGGATCTCTCCTTTCCCAGGCCCCTGAAAGGCTCGAGACCCCTCACAAAGGGAGAGTAGGCAGAGATCCCTGGAAACCAGCTCAGGTTCACTGGGAACACGGCATCCCAGGAGCAAGGGAAGAGATCACGAGGCAGGAATAGACACATTCTGTGCAGTTTGCATTTGCACAGACCCAGAATATTGTAAATGCTCTGTAAAAATGTGAAAATGTGTTCGATTGGAGGGGTCTCCAGTAGAGCACCACATTTGTCTGTTCCGTTCAACATGTGATCAAACAGCTGGGACAAAGATAAACCTGGTTGCAGGTGGCTACCTGAAAGGCAGTAACATATGAACACAAGACCAAGGGGTGAAATGAACAGGATTCATGGGATCCACCTGTGTTTTTGTCTTTCTGTCGCCCTCACTTTGTTTTAAGTGATACGGCTGCTGGGGAGGCTCCAGCTTCATGGTTGGATCTGCAGAAGCGGCCTCACGATTTCCTCATTTCATCGCCCCACAGCAGTGCCGATTCCGGCTGAAGGCTTCTGCTGTGCTGAGGGTGGGGACATGATTAGGGCAGGGAACGATGCGGTGACAGGGAGGAGGCAGCCTGCAGCCGGGGTGTGGTGGGCAGCACAAGGCCCAGCCCCGAGAGGGGGAGCTGAGGGGAGGGGTAGCTGGGGAAGAAAACCGGGCAGGAGGGAGACCATGAGGGGGTAGGGCTACTTGTGGCCTGGTGATGGGCCTCCTGCTACACGTCTCAGTGCTGGCTGGGTCAGAGGACAGGAGGTTCAGTAAGAGAGAAAACCAAGACAAGGGGCACGTAGCTGGCTCAGTCGGGAGAGCATGTGACCCTTGATCTCAGGGTTCTGAGTTTGAGCTACACGTTGGAGGTAGAGATTACTTAAAAAATAAATCTTCAAAAAACAAAACAAAACAAGACCATACAGGGGTGCACAAGGCTAGAAAGAGGCCAATGCTGCCTGGGGATCAACATCAATCTTTTTTAAAACTCCCATTCATTCCCTCAAGATGCTGGGAATACAACATTAAATGTGTTCTCTGATGGACAGGCAATAAACAAGCAAAGGAACATGATCATTTTAGAGACTGAAAAGTGCTGTAAGAAACAGCGGATGTGATGAAAAGAGAAGGTGGTGGAGTGGTAGATGCTAATTCAGCCTAGGTAATCAAGGAGGCTTCAAGGCCCAGCTCTGAATGAATGAAAGCAGGAGCACTCATGCAAGGCTCTGGAGGCACAGGGTTCCAAGGCAGGGGAACAGAGGGTGCAAAGAGCCCAAGGAGGATCTGGGACAAGTCTGGCTGCTGGAAGAACAGCAGGGCGGTCAGTCCCAGTTAGGCCCAACCCCCCAGCCATTCCCGCCGACGGACCAGATACCTGGGGTGGGTCTCCGCAAGGGCACCTGCTGGTCAAGGAGCTGAGCAGTCCCAGCAGATGAGCAGAAAAGCTGTAAGGGGGTGGAGGGAGGGCAGGGAGAGGAGTCATGGATTAGGGACAGGGTAAGAGGTAAAGAAGCAGAAGCAGGGACCACAGAAAACTCTTGCAGAGATTTTTCTGGGAAAGGGGAGCGAAGAAACCAGGAAGTAGTTGGAAGGGGACCTGGGTACAGGGAAGGGGTCTTATCTGCCTTAGAAGCTGGGAGATACCGGAGGTCTCATCTGGCTGCTGATGGGACACAGCCAGTAGGAGAGGGATCTCCCCAAGCCAGAGAGCTGCCTACAGACAGGGGCTGCCCAAGAATTGGCCTGGCAGAAGCTTGAAGATGCCATTTTATAAATCTATGGCTACCATCTATTGTGCACCAACTGTGTGCCAGGCCTAGTCCTTGGGAATTCTCAAGTCCACTCTGAAGCAGGAGTCCTTATTTATGGCTGAAGAAAAGGAAACTCAGACAAGGAACATGGAAAGATCCACTGGAAGACAGGCAGCCAGTAAAAGGCAGAGGGGTGGGGTGCCCAGCTGGCTTTGTGGGAAGAACATGCAACTCTTGATCTCTGAGTCGTGAGTTTGAGCCCCACATTAGGCATAGAGTTTATTAAAAAGAAAAAAAAAAAAAGAGAGAGAGAGAGAAAGAAAGGCGGGGGGGAGTGGACTTGGGTTTTTCTGACTCCAGAGCCTGGCCGGGGTGCTGCAGGGGGGACATCAGCCCTGGAGGCAGATTAGATCATATAGTCCATGGGACTTCTGAGACAGAGCCTGGCACTTTGGAGAACCTCCATGAATTGCCCTCCAGGTGATATGGAGAAAGAGCTGGAAGAGCTGCGGTCTCTGACAGTCCATCCCGCCGGCACCAGAGGGGTCTCAGCACCCCAGCCACCATCATCACCCCCACAATGGCCTACCCAGAGGGCCTAGTGGGCTCAGAAGTCCATCCCACTCTCCTGCCTGCCTTGCTGAGGACCAGTTTGCATGGTGAGACACACCTTCTCTTAGTCTTAAGCAAGGGGGTGGGGATCAAGTAAACTCAGAGTCCCACGGGGCCCGGAGAGGGGAGGGGCAGTGCTGAGAACAATGGGCTTGCCCCTTCCCTTGCCCCAAAGTCATAGTCCTTGGGCCCCTTCCCCTCTCCAGCCCCCTTCCCCATGTACCCCACCGCCCTCAAAGCCTGGAGGCACACCACTCAATCTTAAAACTTGTCTTCTCTGTGGAAAAGCCAGCATGGCACTAACCAGCTTGGCGTATGTGACCGGGCCCATCACTATGCCCAGAGCCCCATGTTACAGACAAGGAAACTAAGGCTGAGAAAGGAGTAGCCAGCCACTAGCCTACTAGCCCAGAGCCAGCCAGAATCTTCTGACTCCAGAACCCCCATTTGTCCCTGCCACCGCTCACACAGGGTAGTATCCCCAGAGAAGGACAGGAGCTGGGTCTTGCCACACACACCCCCCCCCAAGGGATCAAATGGAAATTGAGACCCACCTGATTCAGCTCGGCCCTGGAGGATGGTGGAAACCTGAGGCTGCTTTAGGAAGGCTTAAGAGCCACACCCCTTCTCGACCTCTGACCACTTTCCAGGCTTGGGAATGGGCCACACCTAGCAGGGCCACACCCCCGGGGGCAGATCACAGCCTGCTCTAGAGGTCACAAATAGGACACCGGCAAGGAGTGGTGAGGTTGGGGTTCGGCACCGCCATGGGGCAGTGAGCATCCCTTCCTGAGGGACGGGCCACAGCAGAGGTGCCACGGGGGGCTGCCTGGCAACTCGCTGGGCTTCCGAACAACCAGACAAGATAAAGCTTGTAGGGCGCTTCCCAGACTGTGAAGTGGGTGCAGACATGCAGAAATAGGAGACTCCTTGGGCATGGGACCAGGTCCCATGGCTCCCTAAAGTCCCAGGGATTGGCGAATAAAAGATGTCTATATTTAAGATCACACAATGTGATGTTTTGACATATGTATACATTGTGGAAGGATGACCACAGTCAAGCTAATTAACAATCCATCACCTTACAGTTACCCTGTTTGGGGCGGAGGGGGGGGGGGTGAGGGGGGGTTGAGAACACCTGAGAATTACTCTCTTAGCAAATTTCAAGTAGGTAATACATTGTTGTTAACGGTGGTCCGCACACTGTACACCAGGTCTCCAGAACTTATTCATCTTGTAACTGAAAGTTTGTACCCTTTGACCCACATCTCCCCTTTCTCCCAGCCTCCCTGGCATACTTTTTTCAGTACCTGCCATGTTCCAGGCCTTTATATATATTATATAATGGCTTTGCATCCATAATATCATGTAATCCTTCCCTGTGAGGGACAATTATCCCTCTTGCACAAAAAAGGAAACTGAGACCTGGGCTATCTGAAGGACTTGCCTAAGGGCGCTGTGCCCTGAGGGGTGGCGCTGGGACTTTGCTTTTCTCACTACCAAAGCTGCGTCTCCAAAAGAGATGCTTAATGCTTAATGTTTACCGACATTCATTAATTAATGTCTGATTTGCTGAGGGCAAATTATTACCATGGAAGACGCCCCAGGCAGGACATACATTCTACATGGACAAGGGGGCCGGAGAGGGCCTCCTCAAGGAGTCACTACTGAATTCTCTCCCCATTGCTAGCAGAACAAGCTCCTTTCCCACATCTCATGCACAGAGGCCTCTGCCTGGACCAGGCTTCCAGACCCGAAAAAACTTCCAAGGCCATGCTAACCCATCACTTCCCCCAGGGAGCCTGCCCTGCCCCTGAGGCTGGTGAAGGGCCACCTCTGGGCTTCCCTCTGTCACAGCCTGGCCACACTCTGCTGTCATCAGTGGTTTGTACCGCTCTCTGTCTCCACATGAGCCTGGGGGCACCTGAGGACAGGTGCAGTCTGACTCATCCCAGTGTCCCCAAAGTGCCAGACTCTGGTGCTTTCCCTCCCCACCCCGATACCACCTCCTCCACACAGGGAGGCTGCTCCTGGAGAGTGGCAGGAGCTCCCAGGCCCGCAGCGGGGGAGCTGGCAGAGCACCCAACCAGCGGTACCATCTGTCCCTGGAGGCACAGGACAGAGCAGGCACAAGGCAGAGGGGTCATTTCCTCTGCTTAGCCAGGTCGGTCCAGGACACGGAGAAGAGCCCTGGCACCAGGGCCCCCGCCCAGCTGTAGCTTGGGCGCAGACAAGACTATGAATTCTCTAACCAGCTCAAAGTGGCTCGAGGCTAGAGCCTTCATTTTCTTACATGCAAAACCAGATGAATATCTAGCAGCCACGCTACTAGGAAGCTGAAGTATGCCTGACACCGAGTAGGTACTCAATGAGTTAGTTTTTACCACCTCATTCAACCAACTGACCCCATCTTTAAAACACTGAGGAGACAGAAGTCCGGATGAAATGAAAAGACAAGGACCCATATCTACCATGGTCAATTGTGTGCCGAGCTCCGCACCCCTCCAAAGTCATTGAGCTTGCCAATGATCTAGCAAGATCCACAGGAACAGCCCAGGTTCACAGAGGAGGAACCTAAGGCCTACAGGGCCAAGTGAGTTAGTATCTCTAAGGCCGGTCTCCAGACTCATGAACAGCTGTGCAGAGGTGCTGGGGAGGCCAGCTTGGCCCAGCCTGGACCAAACACAGGTGAAGGGCAGGGGTACAGCCTCCGCTAGCCCCCGGTATGTGTGAGGCAGGGGGGCAGGTGACCGGCCCTGAATCTGCATGGTCAGGTGAGCTAGGAGGCTGTGATGGGGTGGGTCTGAGTGTGACAGTGAGACTACTCTCTAGATGTGCAGAGGTTCCCGATGTTTCCCTGGCCAGGACAGGCGCTGGGAAAGGGGTCTCAGCCTGGCAGGTAAGGATTCTAAGTCTCTCGCCAGCTGTACAAGCCCGGGCACATCATCTCACTTCTCCGTGCCTTGTCTGTACCAGGGGCCTGAGCCTATCACCCACCTGCCTGTTGTGAGGGGTCAGGGAGTGGGTGGGAAGGTGGCCAGGACCTTCGTGGTGCTGGCCATACAGACGGAAACCATGATGATGTGTCTCCCTAGGTCTCCGAGTTTCTCTGAGCACAGTGTGCAGGGACTATGTACCTTGGCACTAAGCCTGGGGACCAGAGCATCCCCAAGTACCACACAGTCTGGTGGGCAGGACAATACAAGCCCTATCACTCCAAAGCCCAAACCCTGCGTGCAAGGCCTAGACCCCCAGCCCACTGCAGCCTTGTCTCAGCCCCTCCCACCTGCTCTGCCCTCGCTCGCTCATGTCCAAGCCACACCGGCCTCCACTCAGTAGCTCAGAGGCACCAAGCCCCCCACACCTTGGAGCCTGCCAATGAATGCTGTTCCTTCTGCCTGGAATGCCCTTCCAGGCCTTCCTCTGGCTGTCTCCTTCTCAACTGCTAAGTTTCTGCTCAGTTGTCACCGGCTCAGAGAGCCCTCCCCTGACCTCTCTTGTTATTCTCTCACAGTCCCCTGTTCTCTAGCAATCTGAGCCTAATAGCTGTGTAACCTTGGGCAAGTTACTTAACCTCTGTATCTCAGGTTCATCTTCAACATGGGCATAGTAAGGTTATCTACTTCACAGCGATGTTATAAAGGCTAAATGAGTTAATGCATGCTTGGCACACAGGGAGCACCTACGTGGCATTTACTCTCATTGTTATTACTGATCATGGCACTTGGCACAGATTCGGATCCTGTATTTACTCAACTGTTTTCTCACTGTGTCTCCTTCATGAGCTGTCAGCTCCACGCAGCAGCCTGGGTTCATCACAGAGTACTCAGTACCTGCCACAGGCTAATCCCTGGGCAGGGAAGAACTGAAATCAGTACAATATCCTGAGGAGACGCCATTCATTCTGGGGGCAGGCAGGTTGCAGATGGGAATGGGAAATGATGGCTGAGCTGGGTTTTGAAGGATGAAGAAGAGTCCTCCAGACAGACTACAAACACTAAGGGTGTCTGTCCATGGCTGAGACCAGGGTTCATATGGGGCTCCTGAATAGGCTGAAGCTAAGTGTCTGCGTCTTGCCTCTTCCTCCAGGAAGCCCTCTGAGACTACTTCAGCACCCTTCCAAGCTCCCACAGTCATTCATTCAGTAGTTTTTGCACTCATACTATATGATAGGCATGTCATTTTATTCCTGTGGGTCTCTCCTCCTCTACCACACAGCGGGGTTCTCAAGGCAGACAGGTCCCTGCCTTTTGCGGTCAGGACCAACCTCAAGATGGTGTACAAACCCTTCACAAAAGTCCAGACCCCCAGGATGTCAAGGCTGGTGGGGACCTCAGAGGACACTCAAAGAGGGGGAGCACCTGGCCCAAGGTTACACATGAGCAACGGGGTAAAGATAAGATTCTAATCGGGGGGAGGGGGGCCAAACACAGTGCCTGAAACCTCCTCACAGTCTGAACTAGACCCTTCATGAGGCCAGGGAGCTGGGCTAGGGAGAACCTCCCCATGTCTCCAGGTTCCAGGCAAAGCAGCAGGCCCATCACCAGGAGTGGGGAGGAGCATGTACGTCCGTGGCTGCATGAGCGCGTGCGCAGGTGCCCACAGCTGTTTCTGACCCTCCCACCTCCCTGTCGGTGACATTGCCAGGTTGCGGGGCTTCTCAGGGGAGCTGGGATCAACAGCCCCATCAGATTTCCCAGAGTAAGTAAAATTCTCAGGAGGTGACCTTGACCTGGCTAACACTGAGGCTGAGCAGAGCTTCCCAGTCTCCCACTAGGCTACCAGTGGGTCCTCACCAGCCCAGGAGTGTGGGACTCAGGGCCCAGTACAGACTTGGGTGGGGGAGGGGAGGGTCTCCACTGAGAGAGGCAAGGACTGAGACAGGACAGCAGGACCTTTCCAGCACCCGCACACAGGCAATCAGTGCCCCCCCCAACACACACACACACACACACACACACACACACCTCGCTCCCTCAGCTTGCCAGGCTTACCACCTCCCTCACTCATTCACATGTTCCGAGGCCTTGATGGATGCCCAGGGGCAGGGAAGAGCCAGAACCATCTAACTCTAAAACATTCGCCATCTGCAGTGTCACGAGATACTGACAAGGGCCCCCAAACCCTGGGAAGCAGGGCTGTGGGTTATCTGAGGGCCCCCTTCTGTTCCCAGTTAACCTGGCTTTCTGTATCCCCCGTGAAGAGAGTTTGGTGGGGTTTTTTATTTGCTTGCTTTTCATTAAAAACAGCTTTGGTTACAACTCAGAAAACCATCCCAAACTGTCCTGTATCATTGAGGAACTAAGGGAATTCGGGAGGAAACGGGGGCATCCAAGGAGATCTACCGTGCAGGCAATGGTCCACAGGTGGCAATCAAGGCTAGAGTGTTCTCAGCTGGCATGAGGTTACCCATGTCACCTCATGGGCCCAATTCCACCCCCATACCTACCCCCACTCCCAGATTCAGGAGAGTGGGCAGGAGAGTGTAGGGAAGCAAAATGCGTTGTGGGCTCACACTCGGAACATGTGGACTGGAGTCTCACTCGGCTTTCACAGGGCTGAGCCTCAGGTTCCCTAAAAGCTCAGACTTGGGAGCCAGATTGCCTGAGTTCAAATCCCAGCTCTGCCACTTCCTGCCGGTGTGATCCTGAGCCTGGGCAAGTCCTCAACCCCTCTGAGCCTCAGTTTCCTCATCTGGGATATGGGGATGATAACTGTACCTACCTCATAGAGAACTGAACGAATTAATATATACAAAGCGTTTGGTGCAGTGCGTAGCGTGGTCAGCACTATATACAGATTTGCAACTACAATATGGTTATCTCTGTAAAATGTTGAAAAGGATACATCCTTCCCCCACTGCCTTCTCCCCCAATTATTGATGGGGATCAATGGGAAAAAAAATCATGAAAGGCACAGGAGAAGACACAGCCCCATCTGGAAAATGCTCTCTGCTCCAAGCTCAAGAGATGGGGGGCAAGAGGCCCTGCTGCTCAGATCCCACCCTCAGCCTCACTGAGAGGTTGCCTGTGCCCATGCATTCATTAGACGCTCTCTGGAGCTCTGACCATGCCCGGCCCTCTGCTGGGCACACCGGGAGCAGGCTCGTGGAACTCACTGGCTGGGATGGACGTGCAAGTGCACCACACAGTCCAGTGTGAGAAGGAACTAACAGAGGCTCCCTGTGCCCTGAGAAATCTGGGAAGGCTTTCTGGAGGAGTCAGCATCTGAGCTGAGATCTGAGGGCTCAGAGGTAACTTTCCAGGGGGACCGAGGGGAGGCTAGGGGCCGCCTGAGCAAAAAGCACAGTAGGGACCACGGCACAGAGGAGAGAACCAAGGTGGTATGCTGAGGCAGTGGCAAGGGGTTCAGGACGGCTGAACCTATGGGGGTAGGAAAGGGGGACGAGGGCGGAGAGGCAGGCCGAAGCAGATTACCAAGAGCCTTTTGTATCAGGTAAGGAACATGAACGTTATACTGAAGGCAGCTGGCTGAGCAGGTGCGGGATAATCGGGATAATCGGGTTTACCTATTAGAAGCAACCCTCCAGTGGAGGGGGATGGGAGGGGCTGGATGTGGAATCGGGGAAGCAGGGAGAAGGTGCCCTGGACAGGGGAGGGTGCTGAGGTCTGAGCTGAGCGGTGGTCATGCAGATGGAGGGAGGGCATAGGTAAGAGATTTATTTGTTCCCGCCCCCTTTAAAAAGGCTTTTCCTGAGAACGTCCTCAGAGGACACCCACTCTGCGCCCAGCACAACCTCCACCAGTCTGTCCTGCACCCTGCTCCCGTTCACCAGATCAAAGGCCCCCGCCAGGCGGTGATGAGCACGTGGCTCTGTCCCATACCTCAGCATCTAATCTCAGCTCCAAAGTCCCTGGTAAGACATTCCAGGGAAACGTGGGCTGCAAGGCCACCTTGCAGGACAACTGTCCAAGAGCCCATGCCTGGTCCTGAGCTTGCTCTCTCAAAGAGGTCATTGTCCCCGAGAATCGCAGGCTGCTACACCCTCACTCACCCACTCAGCCCTCCCCCCCAGCCCTGTAACTTCTAGCGGCCTCCCGGCCTTCGAGCCCTGAACTCCAGCACGCCCCAGAGGCAGGGAGCGCAGACGTCTGGCAGAAGCACACACAGAACTTGGCTGGGAGAGACACACACCCCCGGAATAGAATTCCAGACACAGAGAACTTCCCCTCAGCATGGCCCCTGGGGCTTCTCTGGGGATTGTTACCTCTAATAAACCAGCCTAGGAGTTCTGCAATTTCTCCTTCCAAGGAGAGCTAGAAAATGGCCCGTGGAAAATGAGAGCGAAGACGGAGAACTTCTGACTTAAAATGGAAACTTCAATTCTCTTTCAGGATCCCCAGCCTGCAGCCCCCTCCCCCGCCCCCGTTGGCCTCCAGTCAGCCCCCCACCCCCGTCCACCGTGCATACCCTTCGCAGGTGATTTCCGACATTCTGGATCATTGCGGCCGAGATCCCACTAGCCGGTGGCACACTCAGCAGCACCCTCTGAGAGACGCTGGTCACCTGAGCCACAGCCGGGCTCCGACTCCAAATGAAGCCGGTCAGCCTCTCCTCACGCCCCTCCTCCCGAGCTCCCGCCCCTCCTGAGCCCAGCTGTTATCACCCAGCCCTGCCTCTCCTCACACTGCCCTCTGCTCCCCCTCGCCCGAAGCACCCCCCTCGGAGGTTCCTGTGCCCGCCTGGCAGAGCAGAAGGAGAGTGGCTGCCAACTGGGCCCCAGCCACGTCAGGGGGCCCTCTGGCTGCCCACTGGGCACCTAGCGGGACACTAGCTTTACTTCCAGCCACAACCAAACTTAGTCACCCCCACTTCCAGCCCCTGACATCCTGCTCACAGGGCCTCTTGGCTCCGGGGTCCCTCCCAGGGGCCGGGAGTCCCCACCCCACCAGCCCCAGCCAGTTAGACTGGCACACCAGTCACCAGGCTTCCATCCGTCCACAAGGGGTCAGGCTGGAGGTGGCAGGAAGCCAGGGAGCGTCCAGCAGCCTCCCAGAGAGACACTAGACTCACCTACTAGGACTCTTCACCCTCGGGGAGTGCTGCCCCCAAGAGCAGCCCAGTGTAGCTCCTGGCCAGGGACAGGGCGCACCCCCTCCTTCCTTAAAATAAGCCGTGTGCTTCTTAAAGTGACCTCTGCCAAATCTCACCTCATGAGTTCCACAGGCTTCAGCCCCTTGGGCACCCAGCTCAGGCCCTCTGTAGCCACCACCGACTGAGACACCACCCAGATTTTTCCCTTGTCCCTCTCACTTCTGCAAGAGGCTTCACGAGGAGGCCTTGACACTGACACTTGGACTTTTCATAATGGGCCAATAAAATAAAGTCCTTAGTGGTTAAGAGAAGAAGGCAGGGGAGAGCCAAGCAGGGGAGCTGGGGTAGACAAATGGATCAGGAGTAATAATGAGCACCTCATGATAACTGAGCACCTGCTGTGTCCAAGGCCTAGTGCTGTCCTCACTCCAACCCACCAGAAGGTCCCTTGGGGAGGGCACATGACATGGTCCTAGGTGGCAGAGCTATTGAGTGCAGAGCCATGTTGGAACACAGGTCAGCCCGGTCTGAGGCCTCTGCCCTTCATTGCCTCGAGCTCACTCCCCACACACCTACCGATGTCTCCTCCTGGGCCTAAGACACCTGGACTCTGGGCCGGGTTCTCTCACTAATGTGCTGTGTGCCTCTGAACAAGTTCCCTCTTGTCGCAGAGCCTCCCTGCTCTAGGAGTCAAGGGCTCTCATGTCCATCCCTGTGAACTTAAGCCTTTCCCTCGAAGAGCTTAGGGGCCTGTCAGCAGTTTGGTATTAACGAATGAGAAATTAAAGTCACACCATAAAGACAGCAAGATGGTCCAAGGATGGCCCTGAGGGCTGGGGCAATCTAGGAGGCCTCCTGGAGGAGGTGGTGCTTTCTGGCCTGAAGACTGAATGGGTCTGGATAGTTTGAAAAGAGGGTGAGATGGAAGGCCTAACAGGAACAGAACGGGATCCTCATCTTGCAGAAAAAAAGCTGGAAATCTGTGGAGGAGAGCCTCGAATGCCAGGCAACTGGGCTGAGGTATCAGGAAGCCTCTAAGAATGAAGAACGTGTTCCACATGATAAAAGCCATGTGAAGTGAACAGGACAGGAATCATGAGACCTCCCTGGACTGGTAAGAAAACCAGCCCAGAGAAGGGACAGCTCCTCACACGGCATCCAAGCAGGGCAATTTCAGGGCCACATGGTACAGAGGGGGGAATGAAACCCAGAGAGCTTCTGGTCCCCAGCCTACCTGCTCGCCAGTGGCCCACAATGTCTCAGACTCACTGGACTTAGTCTAGTCCCCCTACCTTACAGAGGGGTACACTGAAGCCCAGGGATGACAAGCGAGCCACCCAAAGTCCATGAGGAAGTTGTCTGGAATCACTATTCCTAACCTCAAGCCTAGAGCCCAGTCCATCTCACCCCACAGCAAAGCACAAAATAAGAGAGGCTTCAGTGAGACTTACAAGAGGACTCCCAGCAAGGTTGAATCAGTATACTGTCAGGAACAAGCCACAGACAGCCAGACCTTTCTGCAGAGGGCTCTGCAGCCCACAAAGGTCTCTCTCCTCTCTGCTCTTTAGTACAGAACTGACTCGTGTCTCTTCGGCAGCTCTGTTCGGTCTGTGGCTCCAGTGAACATTTCCATGGGTACCTGCCTCCCCTTCTCGACTCTCCTGGAAGGCCCGTGAGGGCTGACACCACATCTTACTCATCTCTGTGCCCTCTCCCCGTCAGCCCCCCAGACTAGGGCCCCAAACATGGGAAACCCACCGCAGCCCTGGATGAGTCACAGTCCTGGAAAGGTGGGTAGAAAGGAGGTCTTAAGTGAGAGTGAGGTCGGTGCTCCCCAAACTTCAGCCTGCATCAGAATCATGCAGAGGGCGTTTTAAAATTCAGACTGCTGAAAGCAAAAGTTCCCGGAGAGCCCAAGATTTTGCATTTCTGATAAGATCCCAAGGGATGCTGATGCTGGTGGTCCAGGGACCGTACTGTGGGAGCCAGTGAGCTGGAGACACAGGTGGGGAGAATGAGACCCAGAGACTGTTGAGGTGGCTTGTGACTGTCCATACCTCTCATGGCCACCGTCACTTTTGTAGCTGTTTGAGCACACCCAGCCCTGTGCAAGCACCTCAGATACAGTACCACATTTGGGCCTCATCCTAGAAGGAAGATACCACCATTATCATTCTCCTACAGAGGAAAACTGGAGGTGAAGAGTCATTTGTCCAAAGTCATGCAGTTGATAAGAGTTAGCATAAGGATTTTAACCCTGATCGAAGTCCAGAGCCCACGGGTGTAACCAGCACTCACTGTAGCCTCTTACAGCTTATGCAGACCAAGGACTTCTCTAGGAGTGCCCGAACCCCATACGCTCACGTAGCCTAAAGGCCTGGTCCCCAAGTGCGCCTCTGGGGAGTCCTGTGAATCAAGAAAGCCTCCCTCTTAAGTCCCGGACCCTGAGTATTTTCTCCCACAAGCACTTTGTTTCCCCACGTGATGTCCTTCATCTGGCCCCACAGATGGGGCCCTCCTGGCTGGAAGAGACGTGTCTGCATTCATTCTTCAGGCCCATGTCCCAGCTCTACCACCCCGCTCAGTGACAAAACACAGCGAAGTAACCTCCATTTATATGCCACAGTGATACTGGGTTGTCACTGTCTAGCATAGTCTGTCCCCACATCAGACTGGGAACTCGCACAGATAGGGAGTTCATCTGAGTCCTCAGCATGGGGTCTGCCCAGAACAAGGGTTTAGTGACGGAGGGAAGGAAGGAAGGAAGGAGGGAAGGAAGGAAGGAAGGAAGGAAGGAAGGAAGGAAGGAGGAAGGAAGGAAGGAAGGAAGGAAGGAGGAAGGAAGGAAGGAAGGAAGGAAGGAAGGAAGGAAGGAAGGAAGGAAGGAAGGAAGGAAGGAGGGAAGGAAGGAAGGAAGGAAGGAGGGAAGGAAGGAAGGAGGGAAGGAAGGAAGGAAGGAAGGAAGGAAGGAAGGAAGGAAGGAAGGAGGGAAGGAAGGAAGGAGGGAAGGAAGGAAGGACGGAAGGAAGGAAGGAAGGAAGGAAGGAAGGAGGGAGGGAGGGAGGGACATAGGGTCAAATGAGGAAATGAATGAATGAATACAAAACCAAACTCCAGGAATTCCCTCTGCTGGGCCTTTTAGCCTTTCCAGATAGGACTCTGGGTAGGAAGGGACCTCTGACATCATCCACTCCAACTCCCACCTTCAGAACTGCCCTAGCTGAACCCCTCCATGGGTCAGAACCTATAACTGTCCCCCGCTCCTCTCACACACACACACCCCTACCGTCCCAGCCTCCACTTACATGCCTCCAAGATTGAAGGGCTCACTCCATCTAAGGCTGACTGAACAATTAAAGAGCTCTAATAGCCACAAGGGTCTTGCCATTACCCCATGACCATGGCTCTGGGTCACCCAGAACAAGGCTGCTCCCCTGGCCTGCGACAGAAGGCGGACAGATGGGAGCCCATGTCCTCTGCCCCATCCACACTCGTTTCTTCTCATTTTCTCCAGCCGTGAACAGAGCTCCCAACCGTTCACTCACACACCTGCGCGTCCCTCTGTTCCTGCTGTTCCCTCTGTCCGGATGCCCTCTGAGAGCTCTACGTCCCAACCCTGCCCCCCACCCAGGCCTGGCTCAAATGGCACCACCTCCAGGAAGTCTTCTGTGCCCCTCCCAAGTGGGACTTCCATCCGCCTCCTCAGTCCCCCTGCCCCCCCCGCTTCCCCCCAACACACTTCACAGCCCTTCGTTTCTCTCTCACACTGTTTTTTCCCTTAAATTGGGCTGATTTGTGCTAATTTCCCCTTCTTGACCTTGAACGGTTGGCTGCAGGGATGGAGTTGATTCATCAGAGTATCCTGCCCGCGCTCCCACCAAACACGCAGGGTCTTGAAACATAGCGGATGCTCAGTAAGTGTCCCGAGAATGAATGAAAGAGGAATTGAAGGGGAAAGACTGAGTGAGTGGAAGCAAATACGTGTGTACGTGAATGATCAAATGAATGAATGAATCCTCTTCTCTGTTCTCCAAGCTGAAGACTCCAGTTCCTTCTGGGGGCCCCTTGGCCTCGGCATGGCAGAATACAGGAAGTTGTGGGATAAATGGGAAGGCGGACAGGAGGGAGGAACAATGGAGGGAGGTAGTGATACCAGCAAGACAGGAAGTGGAGGTGACAACATCGCTCCAAGGCCAGGCCCCCCTCAGAACCACAGCCCTTTACAGAGAAGCTGGGCAAGGAAAGCAGTGGGTGGAGATGGGGGGGTGGGGGTGCCAACAAGCCCCGGAGGCCAGACGCGGGATGCATGAGCAGACTACTGGACCTGCCCAGCCAATCCTAAACTCCATCCTGCCTAGCAGGCTCCAACATGACCTGCCTGCTCCTCTCTCACCACCTGCATCTGCCGGCGCCAGAACCAACTCCTGGGCCCAGCTGCTGCGGGTCAGGACCCAGCCCCACCTCCTGGACTGGCCCTTGCAGGGAGGTTGCCCTCACAACAAGGGCTAGTGCTCCCCCACCCACCCCATGTCCCAGTGAGTCACATTGGCTGCACCCTCTGGACTCTGAGGCTTGGGTCCACAGGCCCTGACCCGGTGCCAGCCTCCCCCAGCCTACTGAGAGGCGGGCCCATCTCAGCTCAAACCCCAGGATGCTTCATGCCTCAGCGTGCCCGAGCAAGAGGGCACCAGGCACCAGGTGGCTTGTCTGGCGCCCAGTCCGGGGTAGAGGCAGCTCTGCCTAAAGAGAGTGCTGGGACTCTCTTTAGGAGCACGAGGGTCCCAGAGAGTGCGGTCCTTCGCAAGGCAGGGAGGCAGGGAGGCAGGGGAGGGACTGCGGGAGGCCCCGGTCTTACCCAAGAGGTGCGACCCTGTAGACCCAACAGCTTGCAGGGCGGAGGCCGGGGGAGCCTGCGGGGAACGTTCGGAGAAGCAGCTCCGCGGGGAGACGCTCAGAACCGGGCATGGAGGTGCCAGAGCAGAGCCTGATTGGGGGAGGCTGCGCGAGGCGCCGGAAGCGGCCTGGCGAGCTCCTGATGACTCTGGTCCCCTCCCTTCCCCCCGCACGGGTGGGGCGGCCCGGGCTGCCCGCGCGGCCGCGATCGCAGAGGGCCAGGGCACCCGGCCCGGTGGCGCCAGACACCCCGCCCCGCCAGGCGTCAATGCCGGGGCGCCGGGCAGAGCCGGAACCACGGGCGCCGGACCTGGCAGGGTCCACGTGGAGCAGGCCAGGCGCCAGAGCGCCAAAGCCGCCTGCCTGTTATTGCTAAACCAGCTCCTTTACGGTCTGGACAAGTAATCCCTGCTATTCGTTCGCACCTTTATGGAGCATCTACTGCGTGCCAAACTCTCAGCCGGGGGCTGAGACGAGCCTCGGAGCCGCACACACCGTCTTGCCCTAATGGGTATTCAGAGAAAAAAATTACAACGGACAGCTCAGAACAGAACAAAGAAAATGAATACCCTCCATGGTCTCTTTCCTCAGAGAGAATCACTGTTAATATTTTAAGGTATGTGCTTCCAACTAGACTAGAGCTGAAAGATGCAGACATGCTAACTGGGGAGATAGAGACAACCCTCCTCCCCCACCGTGTGTGTCTACATATGGTATGTTGTATAATGTAATATGATATGATATGAAATACGTGATATGATCATAGGCATAAGGAGCTGCCTAGAAAAATCGCCATCAGTATTCATGTTGCAGAGACCCACTCATCTGGACCTGACCGAGGATGATGGTGGCCACTGAAAGACTTTTGGATGGTGGATCTTGGATCTTGGATCTTGGATCTTGGATCTTGGATCTTGGGGGGAGGAGCTTGGCAGGAGGACTGCATTCCACACCAGGATGGGAGGGGCAGAGGATCAGCCATTGCAGATACCTCCCAGAGGCTGGTCCTTGAACTCCTGCCCCAGCCCCTCTACCGAGAAAAGGACAGGCCGCAGACATAGAGCTGCCAAGCTGCCCACCTGGGGCCCAAGCCACCCTCCTGACTGTGTAACAAGACGGGGCACTTTCCCTTGTCACTTTGCTCCGGCTATGCTCTCAGAGCACCCTAAGGGTCCAAGAGCGTCAGGGCCAGAATGACGGGCATCCCACGCATGGGGCCTGGCAGCGGCATGAGGCCTGGCAGCGGCATGGACGAGTGGGCCTATCTCTGGCACAGCTAGCAACGTTAATGCAGGAGCCTCAGCTCAACAGAGGCTCCCGCTGTCACCAACAGCAAATGACATCCGAGATTGCTTTCTGAGTGCAATGAGACACATCTGGGGACACCCAGAAAACAGGCAGGGCAGTGGACTTCACAGGGGAATTCCCACACTGGCAGGATGGCTCTAGGCTGGCATAAGCCACGATTTGATTTTAATGTGGTAGTCTTTATAATCAGATGGTGAGTGCTGGAGATATTCAAGTTATCTAAAAACAACTGACCAGGGGCACCTGGCTGGCGCAGTCGGTAGAGCATGCGACTCTTGGTCTCAGGGTTGTGAGTTCAAGCCCCACATTGGGTATAGAGATTACTTAAAAATAAAGTCTTTTAAAAAATAATAACAATGATAAATAAAAAATTAAAAAATAAAAACAAGTGACCATATTGGATATACTGTTTTGTAATCTGCTTTTTTCTCTCTCGACAATTATCATAAATATCTTTCCATAGTTTTCGTTGCGACATAGTATTTATCTTTATGGGTCCACTTGAATTTATTTATTTTTGCCTTATAGCTTTATTGAAATATTATTACATGCAATGGACTGCACATATTTAAAGTATATAATTTGGTAAGTTTTGACATACATATTATATATAAATATATATATACATATATATCCGTGAAAGCATCGCAGTCGAGGTAATGAACATATCATCACCCCCAAAACTTCCTATGGCCCTTTGTCATCTCTTCCTTCTGCCCCACACTGCCCCTCCCCCACATCTCCAGGCAAACAATAGTCTGCCTCTGTCACTCTTGATTAGTTTGCGTTTCTAGAATGCTACACAAATGGAATCACACAGTATGCATTCTTTTTTGTCCGGCTCCATTCACTCAGCCTAGTTATTTTGCAATTCATATGTATGTTGCACACGGCAATAATTTGTCCCCTTCTATTGCTGAGTAGAGTGCCATTTTATGGTTATAGCACGATTTGGTTATTCATTCACTTATTGACAGATTTTGGATTGTTTCTAGTTGCTGGCTAGTATACAAATAAAGCCAGTATGAAAGTTCATGTTCAAATCCACATGTGGACATAGACTGTCATTTTTCTCAGGTACATATCTAGGAGTTGAATGGCCAAGTCATACAATAGATGTATGTTTAACGTTTTTTAAGGTGCCAACGTTTTTCCACCCTGGTGGTATTGGCCCACATTCCCACCAGCAGCCTCTGAGAGTTCCAGTTCCTCCACACTTTCACAGCACTCGTTCAGTCAGTTTAATCTGAATCATTTCAGTGGATTCAGAGTGCTTTATCATTGTGGGTTTCATTTATACTTTCCTGTCCATTAATGTTGTTAAGCGTCTTTTTGTATGCTGACTTACCATGATCTTTGTTTCTTCTTTGGTACAATGTCTAGTCAAATCTTTCCCCAATTAAAAAAAAACTGGATTGATTGTCTTATTATTGAATCATAAGAGTTTTTTGTATATCCAAAAGAATTGAAAACAGATTCTCCAAGAGATATTTATACAGCCTGTGTCCATAGCAGCACTATTCACAATAGGCAAAAGGTAGAAGCAACCCAAATGTCCGTCGACTGATGAATGAATAAGTAAAATGTGGTACATGCGTACAATGAACTATATTCAGCCTTAAAAAGGAAGGGAATTCTGACACATGCTAGAACATGGATGAACCTCGAGGACATTATGCTAAGTGCAATAAGTCAATCACGAAAGACAATACTGTACGATTCTACTATATGAGTTTCCTAGAGTAGTCAAATTCATAGAGATAGAAAGTAGAATGGTGGTTGCCAGGGGCTGGGGTGGAAGGAAATGAGCAGTTGTTTAATGGATGTAGTTCATGGATCAAAAAACTCAATATTAGTAATTTTAAATTCCATGTAAATTTTGCCCTGATAGAAATTTTAACAGAGGAATAATGTTACCCTCTCCTTCTCCCCAAACGGTTGAGTAAAATCAACACTCCAAGAAGATGAGCCGTGTTTATCTTGGGCCACTGACTACATTTTTCCAACTGCTGCTTTCCAAATGCACCCTGCTCAGTGGGGGGGTCCTGTTTCTCCCTCTGCCTGCCGCTCCCCTTGCTTGTGTGCTTGCTCTCTCTCTCTCTCTCTCTCTCTGTGTGTGTTAAATAAATAAATACAATCTTAAAAGAAAAAAGAATTACCTTAAAAAATAAATAAATTTTGGGGTGCCTGGGTGGCTCAGTCGTTAAGTGTCTGCCTTCGGCTCAGGTCATGATCCCACGGTCCTGGGATCGAGTCCCGCATCTGGCTCCCTGCTCAGCAGGAAGCCTGCTTCTCCCTCTCCCATTCCCCCTGCTTGTGTTCCCTCTCTCGCTGTGTCTCTGCCAAATAAATAAATCTTTTAAAAAATTAAAAATAAAAATAAATAAATAAATAAATTTTAGAATCGGCTTATACATTTTCAAAAATAAAATAAAGCTTGCTTTGTTTATCCCTTTTGATAGGGATGGTGTTGGATCCATCAGTCTGGAAAGAATTGACATTAATAATATTGAGTTTTTTGATCCATGAACATGGTGTATCTCTCCATCTATTCAGGTTTTCATTAATTTCTCTCTGCAATATTTCATAATTTTCAGTTACAAGCCTTGCACATCTTCTTTTTTTAAAAAAAGATTTTATTTATTTGACAGAGAGAGACACAGCAAGAGAGGCAACACAAGCAGGGGAGGGGCAGAGGGAGAAGCAGGCTTCCTGCTGAGCAGGGAGCCCGATGCGGGGCTTGATCCCAGGACCCTGCGACCATGACCTGAGCCAAAGGCAGACACTTAATGACTGAGCCACCCAGGCACCCCTTGCACATCTTCTGTCAAATTTATTACTAAGCATTTCATATACTTATACCATTATTAATGTACTTTAAGAATTTCAATTTCAGGGGCAACTGGTTGGCTCAGTTGGTGGAGCATGCGACTCTTGATCTCAGGGGGTCATGACTTCAAGCCCCATGTTCAAGGTAGAGATTGCTTAAAAATAAATAAACTTTAAAAAATAAAAATTTCACTTTCAGTCAGAATGTTGCTAATATGTAGAAATACAATTGCTTTTTGTATATTACTATATTTGCATATATTTTGAAACTTTTAAAACTCATTTTCAGTGGCACTTTATAGATGTTTTAAAATTTTCTGGGCTACCTGTCGGGCTCAGTCAATAGAGCGTGCAACTCTTGATCTCAGCGTCATGAGTTCGAGCCCCCCATTGGGTGTGGAGATTGCTTAAAAATAAAAAATAAAAAAATTATTTTTTCATAGATGATCATGTTGTCTGAAAGTAAAGACAGTTTTACCTTTTTATTTCCAATCTCTATGCCTCTTATTTCTTGCCTTGCCTAATTGCCCTGACTAAAAATTCTCAGCACAACATTAAATACAAATGGTAAGATCCCGACACCGTCTCCTTGCTCTTGATCTTAGGGAGAGGGCATTCAGTCTTTCACCATTAAGTAAGATGTTAGGATATTAGATTTTTTGTAAAGGCCCTTTACCAGATTGAGGAAGTTCTCTTCCCTCTATATCTAGTTTGCTGCAAGTTTTTATCAGGGATGGATGTTAGATTTTGTCAAATCCTTTTTCTGCATCTATTGAGATGATCATATGGTTTGTCCTCTAAAATTTGTTAATATGGTGAATTACACCGATTACTTTTCAAATGTTAAAGCAACTTTTCATCCCTAGGATAATATGTATTGCATAAAGATATATTTTATTTTTTATATATCGTGGGTTTTGATTTGTTAAAATTTTGTTAAGAATTTTTGCATCTCTGTTCATTATGAATATTGTTCTGCAGATGTCCTTCCTTGTAATATCTTTATCTGGTTTTGATATCAGGGTAATGCTGGACTTGAAGAATGGTTAGGAAGCATTCTTTTCCTCATTTTCTGCAAGAGTTTGTAAACTGATATTATTTCTTCCTTAAATGTTTGGTAGAATTTGCCAGTGAAGCCATCAATATGTAAAGCTGATGGGAGGCTTTGTGGGAGGCTTTTTAACTACACATAAAATTTCTTTAATACATATAGAGTTATTTATTTTTATTTTTTTTATTTATTTGAGAGAGAAAGAGTGAGAGAGAGAGAGCACATGAGAGGGGGGAGGGTCAGAGGGAGAAGCAGACTCCCCACTGAGCAGGGAGCCTGATGCGGGACTCGATCCAGGGACTCCAGGATCATGACCTGAGCCGAAGGCGGTCGCTTAACCAACTGAGCCACCCAGGTGCCCCATATAGAGTTATTTAACCTAACTATTCTCAAATGAGCTTTGGTACTTTTATCTTTCTCCATTTTCTCAAAAAAATTTTAATTTATTGGCATGAAGTTATTCATAATATTGCCTTATTATCTAGTTAATATCTGTTGAATTTGTAGTGATCTCCCCTCTATCATTTCTGAAGTTGGTAATTTCTTTTTCTTTTTTTTTTTTAGAGATTTTCTTTTTAAGATTTTATTTATTCATTTAGAGAGAGAGAAACAGAGAGAGTACAAGCACGGGGAGGGGAGGGGCAGAGGGAAAGGGACAAGCAGACTCCCCCCTGAGCTGGGAGCCTGACATGATGCTCAATCCCACAACCTGGAGATCATGACATGAGCCAAAGGCAGACGCTTAACCATCTGAGCCACCCAAGCGCCCCTTTATTTATTTATTTATTTGAGAGAGAGAGAGAGAGAGAGAGAGAGAATGAGGGAGAGCATGAGCCGGGGGGAAGAGCAGAAGGAGAGGGAGAAGCAGACTCCCTGCTGAGCAGAGAGCCTGACGCAGGGCTCCATCTCAGGACCGGAGATCATGACCCCAAGCAGAAGGCAGATGCTTAACTGACTGAGCCACCTAAGTCTTCTTTTTCCTGGTCAGCCTGTCTAGAGGTTGATCAATTTTGTTAATCTTCTCAAAATACCGTATTTTGTCTCATTTGTTTTTCCTACTGTTTTTCTGTTCTCTGTTTATTAATTTCTGCCCTTATCATTATTATATCCTATCTTCTGCTAACTTTTAGGCAGTTTGCTTTCACTTTCTGGTTCTGTGACAGTGAAAGTTCGGGTAATTTATTTCCTTTATTCTAATATGTGTTTAATGCAATAAATTTCCCTCAAGTACTGCTTTAGCTGCATCCCCCAAACTTTAACATTGTGTTTTCATTTCATTCAGGTCAAACTTGTTTTTAATATCTCTTGTGATTTCTTTTTGACCTATGAGTTATTTAGAAGTGCATTTCTTTGTCCTAAAATATGTGGAAATTTTCCAAATATCTTTCTGTTATCAATTTCTAATTTAATTCTGTATGACTAAAACACTTTTAAATATATTGAAGGGTGCCTGGGTGACTCAGTCAGTTAAGCCTCCAACTCTTGGTGTCACTCAGGTAATGATCTCAGGGTGGTGAGATCAAGCCATGCATCAGGATACTTGCTCAGCGTGGAGTCCGCTTGGGATTATCTCTCTCTCCCTCTCCCTCTGCCACTCCCCTCCCTCATGTTCTCTCCCTCCCTCTCTCTCTCTCTCTCTCAAATAAAATAAAATAAAACAAAACAAAATAAAATAAATAGGGACTTCTGGGTGGATCAGTGGGTTGAGCGTCTACCTTCAGCTCAGGTCATGATCCCAGGGTCCTGGGATCGAGCCCCAGCCTGCTTCTCCCTCTCCCTCTGCCGCTCCACCTGCCTGTGCTCTCTCTCTCTCTGTCAAATAAATAAATAAAATCTTTAAAAAAATAAAATAAATAAAATTTTAAAATTTTAAAAATAATAATAAAATAAATAAAGGGGCACCTGGGTGGCTCAATTGGTTAGACATCCGACTCTGATTTTGGCTCAGGTCATGATCTCAGGGTCATGGGATCGAGCCCTGTGTCAGGCTCTGTGCTCAGCAGGGAGTCAGCTTGTCCCTCTCCCTCTGCTCCTCCCGCACCCCTCTCTTAAATTAATTAATTAACTAATTAATTTGATCTTTTTAAAATTTTTTAAATAAAACAAATAAATCTTTAAATATATTGACACTTGGGGCGCCTGGGTGGCTCAGTTGGTTAAGCGACTGCCTTCGGCTCAGGTCAGGATCCCAGGGTCCTGGGATCGAGCCCCGCGTCGGGCTCCCTGCCCGGCGGGAAGCCTGCTTCTCCCTCTCCCACTCCCCCTGCTTGTGTTCCCTCTCTCTCTGTCTCTCTCTCTGTCAATTAAATAAATAAAAATCTTTAAATATATTGATACTTGTTTTATTGCACAAAATATGGTCTTCTGTAGTATTTTATGTGCACTTGGAAAGAATGCATATTCTGCTGTTGTTGGGTAGAGTATTCTATAAACATCAGGTTAAGTCAGTTGAGTGGTATTCAAATCTATACTTACTTTTTGTCTAGGTGTTTCATCAAATATGTTGATTGTGTTGAAATATTTTACTATAATTGTATATCTGTCCTTTTCTTTTTGCAATTTTATTAGGCATTGTTTCATGTATTTTGATACTCTGCTACTAAGTGCATAACCACTTAGAACTGTTATGACCAATTAATGAATTGGCCCTTATCATTATGTGATGACCCTCGTTATTCCTGGTAATATTCTTTGCTCTTAGATCTACTTTCTTTTGATTACTGTTAGCATAATATATCTTTTTCTATCCTTTTACTTTTAACATATTTGTGTTAATATTTAAAGTATATTTTTATAGTCTTATAAATAGTATAAAATTATTTGGGTTTTGCTTTTTTGAATCCAGTCTTACAATTTCTTCCCTTTAATTGGAGTATTAAGGCTGCTCACACATAATGTGATTATTGGCGTGATTCGGTTAAGTCTACTATCTTGCTAGGGTTGTTTTTTTTTTTAATCTCATATGCCCTTTGTTCCCCTTCTGCTCTTTTTCTGCCTTCTTTTGAATTACTCAAGCATTTACTATAATTTCATTCCTACACTGGCATGGCTAGCAACAACCTAACTAATCACAGAAATGACTGAGAACCACGTAAATATATCCCACTAAACGGATTTCCAACACAACTTTCCTTTAGTCACCCCACAGAAGCCCACGGCTATCCCACCACCACCTGACACAGTGTAAGTATTACAGTGAGGAAGTCCAAATGGAAAGAGGCAGCAATGTCAACTGAGTGTGGTTAAAATAACTTAAGTTCTCAAATCTTGCACACATGATCATGTAAACCACATTGCTCTGTAAGGACTGGTTGAAGTGTCTGCCCTCCTACAGTAGACTATGTGCAACCTCTGACCAAGTATGGGACTTCTGTGTCTTGGCCTTTACACCTGATATCATATCCAAAATAGGTGCTTAGGGGCGCCCGGGTGGCTCAGTCTGTTGGGCGTCTGCCTTTGGCTCAGGTCATGATCCTGGAGTCCTGGGATCAGGTCCCACATCCGTCTCCCTGCTCAGCGGGGAGTCTGCTTCTCCCTCTGCCCTTCACCCTGCTTGTGCTCTCTCTCTCTTTCAAATAAATAAATAAAATCTTTTAAAAAAAATAGGCACTCGATAAATGTTTGTTAAATAGCTTGTGTAAGCAAGCAAAAGGAACCCCAGACTGAAAGTCAAAGGAACTGTGTTTGAATCCAGCTCTACCACTAAGCTCCATGACCTTGAACATGTTACTTAATTTCTTTGATCTTCAGTTTCATTTGTCTGTAAAAGCCCTTTTAAAAACATAATTGTATTTTAATGATTTTTTTATATCCATCCATATGGTTTGAAAATTAAACAGTACTGAAAGATTTATAATGAAAGACATTTGTACTCTGCCCCTCTCCTCCTAACCACCAGTTCTGTTCCCAAGAGGCAACCACTTTTTAATTATTTCAGCTATTTCTTCTAGTTTTATCTACAATTTTATAAATAGTGTGCTTATACAGCAATTTCTCACTTTATCAGTTTTAAACATTATCTATAAGTGTCCTGCCATGACAGATGATGAATTAATACATACCACTGCCATAACCCTTCTCCTCTCCCACCCCAATAGTATTCTATCTCTGGTGACCTTTGTAAAGTCAGGTAATACCCATACACTCTGTTGTTCCACAATCTACAGACAGGAGTGCTTGGTGCCCCACTTTGTAATCTGAGGATATTAGGGCCCTTCCTTTCCCATTCAGCTTCCCTCTCCCTCTTTGACCTCTCAGCCTCCCTGAGAGAATGTTTTCTCTCTGTCTGAATGTTTTAATTGTCAAGGTTGTTAACATTAAATTCTGTCCTGTGACCCTAATTAAATCTCCTAAGCTTTGACTACAGGTTGATACTAATATACAGTGTTTACATTATTATCAGCTAGGGGAATATTGGTTTTTTTAGAGCCAATTGGGTACTATTACATTTCCTTTCTTACGGAGCTGTTTGTTTTTCCTAGGGTTTCTAATTATTTTTGTTTTCTAATTACTTCTTGTACTGTTTTCCTTAATTTCTTCTCACTCATTAGATTTGGGCAGGTTCACCGGTACAGACCGGTGAACATACACTTGTGATTATCTCTATCGTTATCTCTGTCACCGCTCTATCATATCACGATTTATCACATCCACTCTTTTTCTTCTCAGAACCCTCCATTCTCCCATTCTAATTTGGTCTGGTTGTTCTGTGGGTTACTGGATTAGTGCTGTTCTCCACCTAGATACGTAGTCGAATTGCATGTGCCTGACCCCTCCAAAGTTAGGCCATGTGACTTGCTTTGGCCAAGTCACATGTTTTCTTTTAGTTGGAAGCTCTAAGAGTCTGTGCATGGTTTCCCGCCTCCCTTTATCTCCCCGCATCATGAGGTGTCGCATTCAATACAGTCCTGGAATGAGAACATGGAACAGAGTCCCTAGTTGGCCTATGATGGACACATTGGCCTGAGTGAGAAATAAACCTTTGTTGGGTTAAACCACCGAGACTAAACCACTGAGATACAGAAATTTTTGTTACCTCTTCATAACCGAGCTTTTCCCAACCGACATGGAAAATTGGTACCAGAGAGGCGCCTGGGTGGCTCAGTCTGTTGAGCGTCTAACTCTGGCTCAGGGCATGATCTCAGGGTCCTGGGATTGAGCCCTATGTTTGGCTCCACGCTCAGTTGGGGAGTCTGCTTGTCCCTCTCCCTCTGCCCCTCCCCCAGCTTGTGCTCTCTTGCTCTCTCTCACTCTCTCTCTCTCTCAAATAAATAAATAAAATCTTAAAAAAGAAAGGAAAAGAAAATAGGTACCAGCGATGGAATGCTGCTGTAATCCAAAATATATGGCATTGACTTTACGTTGGAGCAGGGAGGAGCAAATACATTGTTATTGGAGGCAGTGATGAAACATTTGGTAAAACTATGCCCTGCAGTAAGCGGGAGGGCAGATCAGGGGTCTAATAAACTTGTAGTTCAATGAAAGAGGTTGGAAATAGAACATCAGCACTGTGTATTGGCTGCTGTTAGCTACATCTGGCAAGGTACTCCAAGAAAGATATGCTTTACGAAAAGAATCAGTGGTGCACCTGCTGGCTCAGTCAGTGGAGCATGTGACTCTTGATCTCGGAGTTGTGAGTTCAAGTCCCACATGTGGCATGGAGTTTACTTAAAACTTAAAAAGATGTAAAAGAAAATAATTGACTACTTTGAAAGTAAGAAGGAAATGGACCAGAAAGAGTCAAGACGCTCAGAGACTTCCAAGATTGTTTCTCAATCTCAATCTATAAAAGATGAAACCAAGAAGAATTTTGAGTGGAAAGGCTAAGTGAAAACACAGGGATTGCCATCACCCCCTTGTGAAAACCCCTAACTGCGTTATGGGGTCAGTACCGCAGTAAAGGTCCACTAAGGGCACGGCACCCAGCAAATCTTTCAACTGGACAAAACAGCTCAGCAAAAGGGACGTAGCCTTGTGGCCCTCCCCCTGTATCTGGTCTAGTTAGAAAAACAGAAACTACACCAGGAGTCTCAAGGAGATTTAATCAGGGAGTTGGTGTTCAATGGTGTTGGAAGTCTGCAGGAACAAAAAGAGGATGCTGATATAACCCGGATATTAGTAACTCCAAGCAGCAGCTACCACCCCTAGGGCTGAAGTAAGGAGATTCTAGTAATTGTCAAAAGCAGCTAGTCTTTAGGACTGGGGAATGAAAAGGAAGAGGTGTGGATACCCGAACTAAAGTTTGGGAAACCCCACTTGGCTGCTACTCAGACCTGGCAGGGGGGTACCACTAGCTGGTGTGTGGACATCTGAGGGGGACACCAAGCAGCTGATGACGGGACCTCTGGGGGACCTGTCTTCATACCACTAAAGGTGTGGCTGGCTGGTACTGAAACTTTTGAGGGGACATGATGGGTCTGGGGCTGAAAGGGCCAAAAGAAGCTGAAAGCTGACTCCACAGCTGTCTTTTGCTCTTGGAGGGATGCTAGTCAGTGCTGAAGTGAGGAAGAAAGTCCTGCCTCCCCTTTGGCCACCTTCTCATCTCCCACCAATTCTCCCACTGGAAGAACCTAACAGGAAGCCATCAGGCAAGGACACCTGGGAAGTGGTGGTTTGCTGAGTTCCAGTCAACACGAACCAAAATATACACAGGTGAACTTGGAGCCGAGAGACAACAGGAAAACAGCCAGCACTCCCAGCAAAGCATGCTGGCCCCAGATACCCACATTTGAACCCAGGACTTATGGGGGTGAGAAAACAAAGAAGCATAGCAAATCTAAGAATCTCTAGGAAAGATCTCTGGATGTGGCTTAGTGGCATATGGAACTGACCAGAAACAAACAGATGAGAAGCCGACTACATTTTCAAGAGAGTTCTAGTCACAAAAGAGCTACCAGCTTGGAATTGCACTACTGGGTATTTACCACAAAGATACAAATGTAGGGATCCGAAGGGGTACGTGCACCCCAGTGTTTATAGCAGCAATGTCCACAATAGCCAAACTGTGGAAAGAGCCAAGATGTCCATCGACAGATGAATGGATAAAGAAGATGTGGTATATATACACAATGGAATAGTATGCAGCCATCAAAAGGAATGAGATCTTGCCACTTGCAACGACGTGGATGGAACTGGAGGGTGTTATGCTGAGTGAAATAAGTCAATCAGAGAAAGACATGTATCATATGACCTCACTGATATGAGGAATTCTTAATCTCAGGACACAAACTGAGGGTTGCTGGAGTGGTGGGGGGTGGGAGGGATGGGGTGGCTGGGTGATAGACATTGTGCTATGGCGAGTGCTGTGAATTGTGCAAGACTGCTGAATCACAGATCTGTACCTCTGAAGCAAATAATACAATATATGTTAAGAAAAAAAAAGAAGAAGAAGAAGATAGCAGGAGGGGAAAAATGAAGGGGGGGGAATCGGAGGGGGAGACCAACCATGAGAGACGATGGACTCTGAGAAACAAACTGAGGGTTCTAGAGGGGAGGCGGGTAGGGGGATGGGTTAGCCCGGTGATGGGTATTAAAGAGGGCACGTTCTGCGTGGAGCACTGGGTGTTATGCACAAACAATGAATCATGGAACACTACATCAAAAACTAATGATATAATGTATGGTGATTAACATAACAATAAAAAAATAAAAAATAAAAAAAAGAATAAAGTAGAAATGTCAAATGCAGGGAGCCCTCTACTCTGGGCCAATTCTTATTTTATTATTCAGCTCATTCTTGGCTGCCTAATAAAAGCCCATAATTTACTCTCAAAAAAAAAAAAAAAAAGAACTACCAGCTTGGGCTAAGAGACTGTAACAATTAAGTAATAAAATGGCCCTTGGGTCCCGAGCCATCTGTGGACAGAAAGTTGACTGAGGCAATGATCCAATCCCCAATTTGGGTATATTCCCCAACATCATTTTCAGATGTGGCCAAGGAGGATCATGGGCAAGTCCGCATACACAGTGCTGCAGAGGCCACAGAGAACAATGCATAAAGGAGCTATCTAGGGAGCAGAAGCTGGGCCTACACAACATTATTTTCCATCTCCATGGAAGAGGGCCCTAAAACTGTCTGCCTAATGGAATTTGAGAATTGCCAGGAGCCACTGTCTACTGCTGGGTGTCTCCCATTCTTTACCTTTCGGAATAAGAGTGTTTATTATAATGACCGTGTCCCAGTTCCACAATTTATATTGGGTAGGGGATTAGCAGGTACCGTGTCTTCATTCCCTGGTTCATTGCTCCAGGTTAGGATGAGCCACATCTGGACCTGACTTTGAGACCTCTGTGCACCATCCAGAAACCCTGGGCTTTCCCTTGATGCTGCGGTTGTAAGGGACTTCAGGGTTGTCTGCCTCAGGATTGGGAGAGGGAAAACGGGCTACTTCTCCACACTCTCGCCAACATTTGCTATTGTCAGTGTTTGGATTTGGGCCATTCTAAAAGATGTGTCATGATATCTCATTGTTTTAATTTGCATTTCCCTTACGACACATGCTGTAGAATATCTTTTCATATGCTTATTTGCTATCTGTATCTCTTCTTTGTTAAGGTGTCTATTAAGGTCTTTGTCCCATTTTTTAATCAGGTTGTTTTCTTTTTGTTGAGACTTAAGAGCTCTTTTCTTTGTATATTTTGGATAACTGTCCTTTATCAGATGTGTCTTTTGCAAATATTTTCTCCCAGTCTGTGGCTGGTCTTCTGATGCTCATTGGTTTATTTTTAATGATATAATGAAGATCTGTGAGGCCACCCCTCAAATTTTAGAGCATTAGTAATAATTTCCGTTTACTTATGTTGTCCTCCCCATCCCGCGTCCCTCCCCACCTCAGGGAATCACTATCCTAAATTTTGTATTTATCATTTCCTTGCTTGGAGGAGGAGGTTTGTTGTTGTTTTGCTATTGCAAATTGGTGTTACGAAGATTCTCGTACATAACCCCGAGGTATATACCTAGTAGAATTGCTGAGGTACAGGCTGGGATAATGACCAATGTTCCAAAATAATAACTTGTTCTCAAAGTGCTTGTATCTGTGTGTGGTCCCACAGCAGTGAGTAAGCAGCTCCACTGATCCACACCTGCTGTAATTGTCAGACTTCTTAATTTTGGCCAATCAAACGTAAAATGATATTTCATTGTTGTCTTGACTTTGTTTCCATGATTACTAGTTAAGTTGAGCATCTCTTCAGATGTTTATTGGCCATACATGTTTCCTCCTCTAAGAAATGCTTGGTCATTTTTTCCCCCCATTTTTTGATTGGGCTAGTTTTCCTTTCATACCAATTTTGCATGTTCTTGATACTCATCTTTTATCAACTACATGCATTTAAAATATATTCTTGCATTTGTAGTATTTTACTTTAAGATTTCTTTTGAAGAAAAGAAGTTCTACATTTTAACATAGTCAATATATTGGTGTTTTATGGTTAGTGCTTTTGAGGGTTTTTTAACCTTTTTTAAAAATTTACTTATTTATTTTGGAGAGTGGGAGCAAGCAGGGGTAGGGGGTGGGGCAGAGGGAGGGGAAGAGACAGTCTTAGGCAGACTCTGCGCTGAGCAGAGAGCCCCACGAGAGGCTTGATCCCAGGACCCTGAGATCACGACCTGAGCCAAAACCAAGGGTTGGGTGCTTAACCAACTGTGCCACCCAGGTGCTCCTGAGGTCTTTTTAAAGAATTACCCCAAGTTTCAATAATGATCACTTATATTTTCTTCTCAAAATTTCATAGTGTTGCTTTTGATATTTAAGTACATAACTGATTTGAAATTGACTTTTAGGTAAAAAGTTGGGCTCAAATTCAATCTCATTTTTCCATATCTGTAACAAGTCATCCGCTTCATTTGTTGTATAGTCCCTCTTTCCCCCTTGGGGTAACTGAGGCCAGAGAGATTCAGCAACTTGCCCAAGACCACACAGCTAGTAAGTGTCAAAGCCAGGATACAAAGCCAAGCAGTCTGGCTCCAGATTCTGACATACTTTTATCCATGTTTCTATACTGCTTTCTGCTTCCATCATGTAAATTACATGCAGAGGTCTGTGTCTGGCTGTCAGTTCTATTTCACTGGTCAGTTTGTCCATTCCTGTGCCAACCCCACACTGTTTTAACTATTAGAGCTTTATAATAAGTATTGATGTCTGGCAGGGAAAGTCTACCCACCTTAATTCTTCTTCAGAAATGGCCTGGCTAGTTTTTGGATCTTTATTCTTATACACACATTTCAGAATCAATATGTCAAATTCCATAGAAATCCCTATTGGAATATTAGATTGGAGTTGCATTAAATATATTTATATATTAATATAATATTTTGGGTGGCACCTGGGTGGCTCAGTCGGTTGAGCCTCTGGCTCTTGGTCTCTGCTCAGGTCATGATCTCAGGGTCGTGGGATCTAGCTCTGAGTCAGGCGGGCTCTGAGCTCAGCGAGGAGTCCACGTGAGAGATTCTCTCACGCCTTCTCCCTTCCCCTCTGCCCCTCCTCGCACTCGTGCTTGCTCTCTCACTCTCTCTCTCTCTCTCTTTCTCTCTCAAATAAATAAATAAATAAATAAAATCTTTTTTTAAAAGTAAATGAATTTTGGGAGAATTGGCACCTTCATCAATGTTAAGTTTTCCATCTATTTAAGTCTTCCTTAATGTCCTCTTGGTTAAGTGTTAAAATTTTTTTCCATGCTAGTTTTGCGCAGCTTTTATTCCTTAGGTACTTTATTCCTGAGATACTACTTTTGCTGTAAGGGTCTTTCTTATCATATGTTCTTCACCTGGGGTTCATGGCTACCAAGGCATCCGTGGCTGGGCTCCAGGAGCTATGTGACCCTTCGGAAGGTATGTGCATCTTGTGGAAGTACAGAATTTCCATTAGATTCCCAAATAACTATTGCTAACAGTACTAAATGCTTCTCATGTGCGGGGCACTCTGCTGAGCACTCTTCAAGCTCCACAACCACTCTGGGAAATAGATGTGGTTGTTCTCACCATTTTAGGGATGAGGACACTAATGCTCAGAGAGGTTACCTACTTTGCCTGAAGTCACACAGCTAAGAAATTAACAGCCGGCATTCAAATCCAGGCTGTCTGACCTAAAGCTATACAGGAAACCTCTATAATCTGTAACCTCCAAAGAGGTAACTCCTCTTTGTGTCCTCAAAGAGAGATTCCTGCTCCAGGACAAGGCACTTGGTCTCTCTATTTGTTCATCCCTAAAACGGGTAGAGGATTCCTGCTCCGCCTACCTGTCAGGACTGTTGGGAGAGTGAGCTGAGGCCAAGCCTGGGAAAGAGGCTCTAAGCTGCAAAGTGAGGAGTAGCAGGGGAGGCAGGGGTTGGGGCATCTCTCCCACCACCACGCCAGCTTGCCACGGCAGCCGCTTCCCGAGAGACGGAGGACGCCAGGCTGGGCTTGCCCATGTGGGGACACAGAATCAGACGTGGCCCTGTGGGGAAAGGCCCACATCTGGTGGGTCCCACTATAACAGGCAATGAATGACAGGAGGTGAAAATGCTGTGACAGGTGGAATAATCACAGAGAGGTGCCTGGTCCAGCTTCGGGAGCCAAGGAGCGCTTCCCGGTGGAGGCCCCCCCACAACACACACACACCCGCGCTCCTTGCTTACACCACCCTGGCGAGGGCCGCTCTCCTAGGCGACCGTCTCTGGCTTCCCTTAATGCCTCCTCCATTTCCCTTCGGAGCAGCCACGTCAGCGTCTGAAGGTGTGCATTCAGGCTGCTGGAGCCCCTCAGAGCCCCGCATTGCTCTTTTTTAGTACATGTGCTGCCGAAGCAAGCACGCCCAGCGTTACCCTTACTGCTCAGTCCACAGTCCTCCCTGCGGGCCTCTGCGGCAGGCCCCGCCCCTCACTTCCTGGCCCCTCCCCGACACCCCTTACAGCCCAACACTGCTGGCTGCTGCAAACTCACCAACTCTTTCTGCCTGCCCACCTCCCGACCTCTTGCACCCTCCCCCCTTCTCCTGGGAGTGCTCCTTCTCATCCCTTGGGTCCCAGCTTAAGGGACACCTCCTCAGAGACATATTTTCTGACTCCCCCATGTAATGGAGGTCTCTCCTAAGCTTTGTATTCTGTCTCAGTCCCTAGTTGGTTTCTTTCTTAGTCCTTATTACAATTTCCGATCATTTTGTTTGTCTATTCGTTTTTTTCTCTCCACTAGCTCCCATCTCTTCCCACTATAAATGTGTCATGAGGGCAGGGATCATGCCAGCCCATTCTCAACAGCCTCCACCGGGCCTGGCCACACCAGGCACTCAATAAATATTGTTGGATGAATGAATGAATTCGTGAATGAATAAATGAATGAACTGGACTTAAAGGATTTAGAGCTGTGCTGTCTGATATAATAGCCATGGGCCACATGTGACTATTGAAACTTAAATAAAATAAAAGTAAATAAATTAAACGCCAGTTCCTTGGTTGCACTTCAGGTGTTCAGTATCTGCATGTGGCTAATGGTCACCCTACAGGACAGCACAGATATAGGACATTCCCATCATTTCAGAAAGTTCTATTGGACTGTGCTCTTCTGGATGACCTTAAAGGCAGAGAAGGTAGACAAGACATTTGGAACAGAGGGCAAGTATGTACCACATCCTACCTCTGTGAGAGAGCCTGGTGATGTTGTGCTCTGGAATAAAGAAGGGGCGCACATCACCCCATCTTTACACAGCCCTGTTTGTTGTTAGAAAGCTTGGTTTAAGGTAAGGAAGAATGTCAGAGATGGGGGAGTCCTAAGAGACCAGATGGTCCCATCCATCCCTCTTAGAAGTAGAGACTGCTGCCCAAAGGGGGAAAGAGACTTACCCAAGGTCACAGAGAAGTTCGCATGAATGGGACCAGAACCCAGACCTCCTGACTTCCAGTGCCCCAGTGGTTTCACCCTGTCAGGTTCATGGGTACCTCTTCCCTCTTTCCCTGGGGTTGCCCCAGGGAGTCCCCCACAGCCAGGTTGTGGGGCATGCCCCCAGGCCAGTCCTCAGCACTCACACTGGCCACTCTTATTTGCTCCCTAAAGCACCTGCCCCCCAGCATCTGACCCCTAGAAATTGTAGACATCCCAAGGAGAATAGCTGTTTATAACCATTTGCTAATTACACGTATGGATGTCAATTAATTCATTTAGCTAATTAGCCACTCGATGAGCACCACGCACCAAAGAACTGTAAAAGACAGGCATATGGTGAGAGAGGGGGGTGGCCGGATGCTCCTGCAGCATGCAGGGGTGGGGGAGGGAGGATGCCGTGGCTGCAGCTAATCCCCGCCCCCTGAGTAGAGGAGGGGGGCAGCTTAATGGCTAGGGGAATGGGGCTGCTGCTGCTGCCCTAAAGCATCATTAGGCTTGCCACTGACGGTGCTGGGAAACCACATGTGCACACACAAGCGCACATGCATATGCGTACATTTCTGTTCATACACACAAATTCACATGCTCACGAACATAGCGTGCACATACCTATAAGCACAGGGCACATGCACATTCACACATGTGGACACGTGGGGTCAGAAGGCATCAGTACACAGAAAGTTTCTTTTTTTTTAAATTTATTTATTTGGGGTGCCTGGGTGGCTCAGATGGTTGGGCGTTTGCCTTTGGCTCGGGTCATGATCCCAGGGTCCTGGGATTGAGCCCCGCATTGGACTCCCTGCTCAGCAGGAAGCCTGCTTCCCCCTCTCCCACTCCCTGCCGCTCCCCCTGCTTGTATATTCTCTCTCTGTCAAAAATAAATAAAATCTTAAAAAAAAAAGATTTATTTATTTATTTGAGAGAGCGCGCAAATGAGCGTGAACGGGGGAGGGGCAGAGGGAGCAAATCTTCAAGCCGACTCCCCGCTGAGCATGAGGCTGACCCTGAGATCATGACCTGAGTGGAAACCAAGAGTCAGACACCCAAGCGTCCCTCCACAGGGGGAAATTTTCTTCATCAGGTCCTGCCTTTGGTGGAGCCTGGAGGAAGGAAATTCTCTTGTATTGCACCCAACATTGCACCATTGTTGGTGCCAAAACATTGTGCTCAGTTCTTCCATGTACATCATTTAATTTAATCTTCAAATAACCCCACAAAGAATGCGTTATCTTCACTTTACAAATGAGGAAACTGAGGCTCAGAGAAGCCAAGACATTTGCCCAAGGTCACATAGCTGGTAAATGGCAGAGGTGGGCTAATCCCCACATCTCCATGACCATAAGCTTCAGGGGGCAAGAGAAGGGAAAGGGGGCTTTTCATCTGCTTGCAGTTGGTCGGCTTTTGGGAAAATAACCTCCTTTCCGGGGGACCAACTGCTTATGGAATGAAAATGGACTGCTCGCAAGCTTTGTGCCACAGAGGTGAGAAGAAAATTGAACACTGGGCACCTGGGTGGCTCAGTTGGTTGGACAACTGCCTTCAGCTCAGGTCGTGATCCCGGAGTCCCGGGATTGAGTCCCGCATCGGGCTCCCTGCTCAGCGGGGAGTCTGCTTCTCCCTCGGACCCTCCGCCCTCTCATATGCTCTCTCTCTCTCTCTCTCTCATTCTCTCTCTCTCAAATAAATAAATAAAATCTTTTAAAAAAAAAGAAAGAAAGAAAATTGAACACTGATGAGAAAGGAGATTGATGGGAGCAGAGGGGACACACACTTGGGACTCTGTCACCAGTGTCCTCGTCGCTGGTCTTCATCCCACGAGTCTGCCCTGGTGCCACCTCTGTGCCAGGCAGGCACTCGGAACACAAGGTGGATTAGATCTGTGCTGACAGCCGGGCGAGGCAGGCTGAGTGACACCAGCTGTCACCAGAAGAGCAAGCATTTGAACTCACTGTCTGGATGGAGAGCCCAAACCTTCCCCAAGTTCCAAACCACTGGAACTCCCTGCCAAGGCCTCTCCCTTCATCTCTCAGGCCTGCTCCCCGAGATCCTGCCCTGGCCCTTTACACCCTTCTTCATCCCCATAATGGCTGCTGTATTTGGCCTACCCCACAAAACAAGCCTGAAAGTTTCCTCAATTTTAGGGGAAAAAAAGAAAATTCTCCAAGATCCCTCTTCCAGCCTCCCCTCATGCCATTCACCAAAGTGATAAAGGGGGACAACAGTTGGGTGATTCATTTATTCATCTATTCAACAACTACTCCAGAGCATTCCTGTGGTCTAGGACTGGGTGGTCTCAAACACTCCTTTAAACCACCACAACAGGGGCGCCTGGGTGGCTCAGTCGGTTAAGCATCTGCCTTCAGCTCAGGTCATGGTTCCAGGGTCCTGGGATCGAGCCCCGTGTCAGGATCCCTGCTCAGCGGGGAGTCGCCTCTTCCTCCGCCCCTCCCCGCCCCGTTTGTGCGCTCTCTCTCTCTCTCTCTCTCTCTCTCTCTCTCTCTCTCTCTCGTGCACGCGCAAAAATAAAGAAAGAAAATCTTTAATAAATAAATAAATAAACCACTACAACAGCAACAAAATTTGTGACTTGCTTCTCAACCCCCAGTTCACATCAACTGAATCCAGTACTTCTGTTAAAATCTGTTGCGCGATGCCTGGCTGGCTCCGTCCGTGGGGCTTGCGACTCTTGATCTCAGGGCTGTGAGTTGAGACCCATGTTGGGCATAGAGCTTACTTAAAAAAAAACAAAAACAAAAACAAAAAAACTTTGTTGCCAATGACACAAAGTCCAACACAATTAAGCTGCAGCAGAGGGAATGTATTGGCTCACATTACTGGCAAGTCAAGGGGTGCTGGGCAGCTTTAGGAACAGCTCGATTCAGGGCCTCAAGCAAAGTCACGAGGACCTGCCCTTCTCTACCTCTTGTTCTTACTTTCTCCCATGTGTTGGCTTCATTCTAAGGCTCCACTTGGTGATGAGCTTCTCCTCCTCAGATTCAAATCCACTAGGAGAGCTACGCTTTTCTAAGAGCGCCTATGGAAGCACTGGGCTTCACTCTGATTGGATGGGCTCAGGGCACATGCCCACTTCTGAACCAATCACCATGGCTGGGGGAATGTCCTGCTCAGACTGGCTGGATCCAGGGGCGTCCCACCCAAGACCCACCCAAACCACTTGGCCTGAGAACAGGGGCAGGTGGGATCCCTAAATGTCAGAAGAGGGGAAATAGATAGAAGGCTTCAAGGCAAGCTATCGATACACACGCCAATGTTCTAAGCGTTCAAGGCAGGCAGGGAGGGGAATACCCATTTTGCAGCTAAGGACACTGAGGATGAGAAAGGAGATAAGCCTAATAAACATTACACAGACAGTAAGGGATTGAGTCAGGATTTAACCAATTCCTCTTCACTTCCACCTTGAACCCCTTCCCCGATAAGCATCCGGCAACACTCTCCAGGCCTCCAATCTGGAGCTAACTATCTTCCTCCGGGTCTGAGGGCCACCCATCAGGAGTCTGGGGCCCGGGGCCTCCTGACTGCACAGGAAAAACCTCCAAGGCTGGGGACTCCGTCAGAGCCCCCCTCCCCTATCTATACAGAAACCAGGGCGGGAGCCACATCCCTTCATGCTCCCTCCCGGACAAGCTGAAAGCCTGCAGCCAACTCTCCCCAGGCTTCTTTCTCCCCAGGGGTGGTGGGGGACAGGCCAGGAGGGTCCAGAGGCAGCCCCAGCCACCGGCCCAGGGAAGTTTAGGATAAATGCCAGCTTCCTGGCCCCATGGGTGGCATGACAAGGTGGGGCCTGTTCTACCCAGTTGCCCACCGTAGTGACTGGCCTGATAACATACCCTTTACTGGCTGCCTTCCCTGCCCCGTGACTACCCTCCTTCCTTTCCCCACTTCCTGGGATCACCCCTCAGACAAGCTTGCATCCAAATCCTTGTCTCGGGATCTGCTTGCAGGAAAATACAACTTAAGGTACCCCCTCCATTCTTCTGTAACATGAGGGTACAGGAAGCCTGAGGGAGTTCAACTAGATGGATGATTGTCAAATATTTTTCGAGCAGAATGACTTTTTTCAAATGCTTTTCTTCTCTGTCTGGCTTCCAAACCCTGCCCCCCTCCTGAAACCGGGCCTCTCCCGCACCCCATTGAGTCCCAGGTGCCCCACAACCCCTTTGAGTCCTGTGAATTCCTCAGTCACGGGCATCCTCTAAGTCAAAGGCATTTTTTCTTCCCTGCCAGGTTGTGTGCTGAGGGGAGGCAGGAACTTCTTTGGATCCCTCAGTGAGGGAGGCAAGTCATGGAAATGGTGGCAGTTTGCTCCCTCCCTGTGGACCTAAAAAATCAGACACATTCTACACCTCAAAAATGAGTTTCCTGTTGAAAACCCTCAGCGTGTCTACATATTCTTTGTGATAATGTAACTTTGGCCTAATTATGCTAGAACTCCTGCCCCCTCTCACCATGGAAACCCTTACAAAACCCTCTTGCATTAACTCAACATAGGAGACCGCCATGTTGGAGGGCTCCAGACTAACCAGGGGCTGGGTTTCTCCCCAGCTTCAGGAGTGGATGTGAGAGCTCTCTATCTCCTTTTACCTGCCTCCCTCCATCTCCCTCACAAGGACCACCTTCCCATCTTCCTCTGGAGTATTTGGAAATGGGGTATCAGTTATCAAATGCTATGTCATAAATCAGACCAAAACTTAGTGACACAACATAATATTTCATTATGCTCACAAGTTCTGTGGGTCAAGATTTCAGGAAGCTGGCAATTCTCATTTTGGGTCTCCTGTGCTGTTGCAGTCAGATATGGGCTGGGGCTGGGGTCCCCTGAAGGCTTGACCAGGCCCAGGGATCTGCTTCCCAGGTGACCCACTCCTGTGGCTGGCAGGTGGTGCTAGGGGTTGGCTGAAGGCCTTGGCCCCATGGGGGCTTCACCACAGAGATAAGAAGGCTGCCCCAGCCTTCTTATCTCTTTCATCTAATTCTACTTTCATCTAATTCTACTGTCCACACAGGGCCAGCCCCGATTCAGACGCTCCTGCAGGCGATGTGAGTCACTGGGGCCATCTCGAGGGCCGGCTACCACAGGAAGTTTAATGAGAGCCCTCTCCATCCCAGATTGCCCATTCTGCCTGATCCTCAGTCCTGGCCCCACCCTGACACCCACCCCCTTCCTTCACGGCCACCACCACCACCTTCCAAATCCCCCTAACGTGAGACTGTGGTGTATAATAATGTGTACCAGGAATTCGGGGCAGCTGAGGCCTGGAGCCCAGGGCAGGAAATGTCTGTAAAGCCCTTACCAGCCATCCCTGTTGGGAAACTCATCAGCCTTCGCCCTCAGTGTCCCTCTCTCAAGCCATGCTCCTCTTACAAACTCACAGGACTCCTGGGGTCAGGGGGGGGCCCCCATCATCACCTGCTGCACCGTGGGGACAGCAGCCCCAGGAGGGTCAGAGGGAAGAATCAGGGAAGAATATTGCTGGTGAGAATGGCTAAAATTAACAAGTCAGGAAATGACAGATGTTGGCGGGGATGCAGAGAAAGGGGAACCCTCCTACACTGTTGGTGGGAATGCAAGCTGGTGCAGCCACTCTGGAAAACAGTATGGAGGTTCCTCAAAAAGTTGAAAATAAAACTACCCTGGGGCACCTGAGTGGCTCAGTTGTTGAGTGTCTGCCTTCGGCTCAGGTCATAATCCCAGCGTCCTGGGATGGAGCCCTACGTCGGGCTCCCTGCTCGGCCCGAAGCCTGCTTCTCCCTCTCCCGCTCCCCCTGCTTGTGTCCCCTCTCGCTGTCTCTCTCTCTCTGTCAAATAAATAAATAAAATGGAGAGAAAATAGAGCTACCCTACGACCCAAGAAGACAGAGGATCATAGGGGAAGGGAGGGAAAAATGAAACAAGACAAAGCCAGAGAGGGAAACAAACCACAAAAGACTCAGTCTTGGGAAACAAACTGAGGGTTGCTGGAGTGGAGTGGGGGGGTGGGTGGGATGGGGTGGCTGGGTGATGGACGCTGGGGAGGGTAGGTACTATGGTGAGCGCTGTGAATTGTGTAAGACTGATGAGTCACAGACCTGTACCCCTGAAACAAATAATACATTATATGTTATTTTTTAAAAAGTAAAAAAAATAAATAAAATAAAAAGAATATTGATGGTGGGGCAAGATTGGGGAAGGGGGGGGTCTTCTACCTACCCCATTGTTGACACACGCTGTAAGATGACAGTCCCCCCCCACTCCCACAACAACCACCAAAAGAAGAAAGAATCCACTCCAGAGGCTGCTTGTACTCCATCGGAGGAGACCCGAGACAAGAAATGCCCAGCCAGAAGTTCCCAGAATCTGTGATCCACAGAGTATGTGAGCAGAATGCAGGATGGTTTTATGCCACTTGGTTTGGGAATCATCCACACGCTGTGCCTGGTTTTCCCCACACCTCTGCCCAGCACCCTGGGTACAACCTTCAATTCCTGTGGCTATTTCAAGCAGTTTGGCACTTCCTCCTCTCCCTGCCACCCCATCCACCCCATCCCAGCCCCCGGCCTCCAAGCCATCATATGTAAAAGCACAGGGCACAACTAAACACGGTGCAGCCTCGGCTTCTGCACAAGAACACAGCCGAAGTTGGGCCATTACAGCTTGTCCCTGAGCTCACTGAATGAAAGTGGCTGCCTACCCTAGGAACCAGCCCCGAGAGGGTAGGCTAGGGGTGGGCAGGCTGGGAGGTGAGCAGGAACTTCTTCCTATTCCCTGAGGTTGACCACACCTGGAAGGAAAAGCATCAAACTATATTTAAGCAAACTGGAGGTTTCTTGGGAGGCCACTGGGATAGCCCACAGAATGGCAGGGATCTTGGCAGGAAGCTGAGTGGCGGCTCCAGGGGCCTTGGGAACTGGAACATAAACCACACTTTAACAATGATTATGTGTCAGAAACAGGACCATGAAAGCCTGCTTCCTCCATACTGTGTAGATTTCTTTCTCAAGACTCACGTATAATCAACAATAAGAAAATTTCCATTTAGAGAGAGAAAAGTTTGGAGCAAGGAGGGGATGCCTGGAGCCCCACAACCTAAGCCCCAGTCAGCACCCCCTCGCCCCCCACTCCCCGCCAGGGCTCCTTGAGCACATCCACTGGATGATTTCTCAAGCTCTTCTAGCTCAGACCTGTCATCAAATGCTGGAGCAGGTCAGGGTCCAAGCCTCACCTGCCCTGACCCGGTCCAGGATGGCAGCCAGCACCCCATGCGCAGAAACTTGGGCCCCCACTGCTGACCTGCTGCCTGCTGACAAATGATCCTGCCTTCCCCATGAGCTGTGTGACTCCCAGGCCCATCCGGCAGCTGCCCAGCAGGCGTGATCGGAGTTTAATGATGTCAGGGCAGGAGTGATTACAATTGTTAATTACCTCCCGGCCCTCAGCAGCTTCTGCAGGCTCTCAGCCATGTGGCAACTGCCACAGACACCCCAAGCCTGCACACATCTCTCCTGGCCCCGTGGACCATCCCGCTGTGCCCCCAAAGGCCCTAGGATACGGGAAGGGGCATTTCAAGGCACCAGCATGTCCCCCAGGCCCCAGCACTCTGAAGGCCTGAGAACTTTCCCACGGGATTAAATTATAGAACCCATGCTGTCAGGATCCTGAAGGGAAACACTGACCACATCACTATCTTCTCACAGTCAATAGCTCCCCACTGCCACAGCATAAATTTAAACACCTCAGCTTGGCATTTTCAATGTTCCATGAAGGAATGCCCATAGAGGAACTTTCCCGCCTTCCTCGAGCTCTATCTCCCACTACTCAGCTCTGCACACCCTAGGGATAGAACAGCCTGCCGGCCCGGTCACACCACATACCCTTCCGACTCCTGCCTTTGCCCATGCTGCCTCTCCCCCAGAAAGCCCTTCACCCACAGCTCCTTGCCTTCAATCCCCACCTGTTCTTCTAGGCCTGCATCCACAGAGCATGGGGGCTAGGGAGGATGGCCCAGATCCTCTCTCCCGCCCCGCACGCCCCACGCCAAGTAATTTCGGCCTCCTGGGATCTCCTCTGCCCCCCCCACCCCTTTGTCACACGTCAATTCCCTGGTGTAACTGAGGCCTGTGTTGGTGTCCTGTCTCTCCCACAGCAGTGAGCACCTCAGGACAGGGTCTCAGCACTCAGCTCAGGCCTGGCATGCAGTGAGTGCTCAGAATCAAAGGGTGAGCCTTCCAGCTGGCCCAGGAAGGAGGCCGTAAACATGGCCCAGAGAAGAAGACAGTGCGTGCATGCTGCCTCCTCCTCAAGGGATCCAGTGCCACCTTCCACAGCAGTAATGTCCCCCTCACTGGTCTCCCTGTGGCTCCCCTCTACCCTCTGGCAGCTAATGCAAGCCTTCAAAGCTGTAGCTTGAATTCTGCCACTCCTTGGCTTAGAGCCATCATCACCCAAAGGATGAGTTCCTCAGTGTCACATTCAAGGCTCTTCATGACCACGCCGGGCACTCTCAGTGCCAGCCTCACAGCTCACGGCCACCCCTCCTCTGAAGACTACGGCCAAGGCCACAGGAGCCATGCTTGCACCTCACACACACCGCCCCCACCCCGGTCACAGGTGCCTGGGCCTCAACTGGACCCACCTGGGCCAAGCTCAGCCAATTAAATGCTCTCTCTTCCCATGGGAGCTGGGCTTCCCGGGTGTGGAATGGAGGGGTCCGTAAGTGCTCAGGAGCCAAGGGGGGGTTATTACCCACTTGGAGATCAGAGAGGACACATGAAGGGGGGGCGTGAAGAAGGAAAAGGAGAGGGGCACAGAGAGACAAAAGACTTGGGACCTAGTTCCAATGGGTTCCAGGAAAGGTTCTGTCTCCTTCAAACACTGTCCTTCCCTCATACTCTGGTTTCTTTTAAATGTGTAAAAGATGGAGGAAATTTTGTCACCCAAACATGTATAGTTGGGAACAAACATTACATGTGCCATAAAGAAATTCTCTGAAAAACCATTTGGGGTGCAGTAGGTACTTAAGGGTGCAAGTTCCAAGGGCTTGTGTACATTCCACAGGTGGTGGGGGGTGCCCTCTGAGAGGCAGGTGAGAACAACATGCTGCTTCTAGAAGCAGTCTGGAGTAGGGGTTCCAAAGAATCACCATCTGGATTTCAGTCCCCAGCTCGGCCACTTGCTGACTGTGTAAGACAGGACCAGTGGACTCTGGCTTTAGTTTTGTCACCTGTTAGATGGGCGTGCTGATGGGAACGGGACCTACCTCAGGAGTTGTGGTGAGGACTCAGTGAGTTAATATACGGCAAGCACCCCACAGTGCCCATTACCAGCAAGACCAACAGGTTTTAGCAACGGCAAGGAAAGTGGCCGCTGTTGACATCAAGTCCCTGGGGTCCTGAGATCACTTCAGTGTGCAAGCAGCTGGGGCACAGGTGAATTTGAGAAGAAGGGAATGTAAATGGATTATTCGCCAACTGCGTTCCCAGGGTGTATTCTGGGCACGAGGCACCCGGAGCTTCGATACCTGAGGGGAGCAGGCAACTAACAAGGTCCTTTCAGATGGCGACCCCAACACAACAGAAGCCGGCAAGACGGTGGGGGTGACTAGAAAGCTTCTCTGGAGCCGGTGGCCAGGGAAGGAAGTGGTGGAGAGGACAGAATGCTCAAAGGCAGCAGCCCTGAGGAGGGAAGCCATCAAGGAGGGGACAGCATGGGCACAGGCCGGCATGGTGAGGGGGCAGAGAGAGAGGCCACCAAGGCAGGGAGCAGCGTGTGGAGAGGGCAGGATGGGGCAGCCCCCAGGGCAGACAGCCGGGCAGGGGCCTGGGAGAGCAGAACATCTAACACAGGTTCTCTTAGGTTCTTCGCTTTAAGCATGAACAGAAATGGCCACGTCCATCTCTGCTTTAACCTTCAGTCCATCCCACTTGCTTGTTAATGTTTTTGGGTGGTTCAGTTCTCTTGCAGGGGGCGGGGGGGGGGGATTCAGGGAGGTTCTGAATGCAGGAGGAAATGAGAACCAAGACAACAGGTGTAGGTACCCAGGGGGCCGGTCCCTCCAAGCCTCTCTTCCTCCAAACTTAGCCCTTCCCAGAAAGGGTCCACAAAATTCCGTATTTACTCAGAGCCCAAGGCTGGTTAACCTGCTATAAGAAGAAAGCTGAGGGAACTCACCTTTGTCCTGAGGGTTGCTGAAGGCCAGAAGTCTCCCTCAGTGACCTCTAGTGAGGAGAGGAAGGAGCACTGGTTTGGGAGTCCAGCAGACCGGGTTCCAGGCCCTGCTCTACCACTCATGTACTAGGGGCCTGGGCAAGTCACTCAAGCACCCTGCTCTCTAGCACACGGCAACCGTTCCCGGGGAAGGTCAGCGGGCCTTGCACACCCCCACGTTAGGGAGGGCTGATCTCAAGAGACCCAAGCTAGCCATCCCATTTCCCCAGCAGGTCTGTCCCACTGTCAGTAGGCCAGGTGGCCAAGGCTGGGTTCATCACCCTGTACAAAGCTCTACCTGCGTTCTCGCTGATCCTCACACTAATCCCACAAGATACGGCTTCTTATCCTAATCCTAAAATGGGAAACTGAGGCCCAGAGAGGCCAGGGAGCCCCCTGCCCTCGGCCCCCAGGTCACAGAGTTAGGAGGCGGCTGGGCTGGGATTTGAACCTAGATCCGTCTGGCTGCAAAGGACATAACGGTCACATCAAGCCACAGAAATGCCTGCTCTGGGCGGATAACAAGCAGGCAGTAGGCAGGCTGAGCTCAGAATGCTCAGAAGTTCGTGGAGGAGGGAGGCCAGGAGGAACCAGGCCAGAATGCTGGGGCCAGTGTTCCCTCCCAGGCCCCTGGGGTTGATGGGAAGCTGAGCCAGGATGGCACAGGGAAAAAAACATGGGCTCTCTCCCAAGCTGCACGGGCAGGACTAGCCTCCAGCCTCCTCTCAACAGCCGCCCCCACCCCCACCACCAGAGGATGATTTTTCAACCCAGACTTTCCAACCTCACCCCTCCCCTCCCTGGGCGGCCAGACACCCTGACCCTCCTCCCCACCCTAGACCGCCCGCCAGCCAGCCCTGCCTCCCTCCTGGAGCCGGAAGCCCGCAGTCGCTCTGCAGACACCCCCTGGTGGAAACAGCTCATTATGGGATGGGGAAAATGTGCTAGAACATTAGCTTAATAAATCAGGCGCTCCCTAGCCCGCCCACCCGCAGCCGCCACCGCTCCATGAGGCAGGGCCTTGCGGCGCCCACCCCCGCGGGGTCTGGGGGGCAGGGAGAGCCCAGAACCCCTGCCGGTCCACCCGCCCCCTCCTGCCCTGTGGAGCCAGGCTTGCATCCCCACCCCGCGAGGGCCCAGCTTGTACCCCGTACCCCACAGGGCGGCCGCGGCCACCTCTCCCACAGAGCCTAGAAGCCTGTGTGTGGAGAGGGCTTGGAAGTCCAGGCCACCCGGGGTGTGAATCTTCCAGCTGCCACTTGCCACGTGGGCCTCCTGGAGCCTCGGTGTCTTCGTCTCTACAACAAGGCAATAAAAGACCCTATGGATTGAGGGCCAGCTACGAGCTAGTACCTTCCATAACTCTCACGGCTCTGTAAGGTCCCTGAGGCCACGCCATGTTTCAGAATGGACAGACATAGAGCATGTAGCTGGATTATTGTCAGACTTGTCAACCCTCTGCCCAAGGTCAGTACCAGCCCAGTAGCCCCCATCTCCACTCCTAGAGGGCATTCTATGTGAAGACGGTCCCGAAGGGTAGCCAGGACCTGTGGAGCAACAGGCTGGCCTCCCTACCTACTCCACAGCCTCCCCGCCAAGGAAATCCCAACCAGTGGGAAAGGGGCTGCCTCCTGCCGGGGGAACCAGGAGCCCCAGGCTTCCTGCAGCTGGCTGCCCCTAGTGTGCCTCCACCAAATCCTTCCCAGTCCCTGTTCCCCACCTTCCTGGGACAGCTGCCTCCAGGTGGCCTTGCCCTAGTCCTGGCTCAGGTAGCCACCCACTTAGTGCCTACAGAGAATCCTTAGAATCCCTCCCCTTGCAGGGCCTCCATTTCCTCCTCTGTACACCGCTTAGCCCCAGAGGATCCTAAGAAGGCTCCTGCTTGCCACCTCCCTCTCTTCCCGCTGGTCTAGGCTAGGAAGGGGTTGCAACAGCAGAGCTCCTTAGCCGGGAAAACCACTGTCTAGAAGCTAATTCCTCCTGCTCTCTGGGGGGTGGAGAGATGGCTAGAGGAAAAAAAAAAAAAATTCAATTACCAGACCGACTATTTGTCAACTCCTCCCTCCCCATTGACTTAATTTTCTCCAGCCAGACCCAGAGTCAGAGATGGCACGAGTGAGGCTGCAGGCCCAGAGAGGGAGGGAAAAAAGAGAGCGGGAGTAGGGTTAGGGAAGGAGGACTCCCTACATGGACACACGGATGGGCCTATTGGACACACACCAAGCCAGGAAGCCACACTTGGGGGGCCAGAAACAAACAAGCAGCACCCAGAGAAGAGGAACAGATATTCTTACGTGCCGAGCCCTGCCCAGGAACTCAGAGCAGCATCACTTCCTCCAGGAAGCCTTCTCAGATCTCCCAGGCCGGGTTAGGAGTCTCCCCTGGGCTCCCACAAACCCTTTGTTTCCCCCCCAACACCACGCTGCTATGGATTGTCAATTTTCATCCATTTATCCAACAAATATCTGTAAAGCATAGTACGTCCCAGGCTCAGGGCTGAGAATAGAACTGAAAACAAAAACTAGAGTCTGCCAGAGAAGACTGACAATAAAATAAGTATAAACCTGTTTGGAATACCTACTGCTGTGTAACAAATCATGCCAAACCTTTGCGGCTTAAAATAACAGTCACGTTCTTTCCTCTCAGGATTTCGGTGGGTGAGACACGTGGGAAGGACACGACCGTGGCAGGTCCAGCTCGGGGGGCCCCCCCAGGCGCTGCGGTCAGGCAGTGACCAGAGGAGATGGCCTGGCAGAGGGGCCCAGCGGCTGGGGCGGGCCGAGCACCCCTGGGTTCGTTTAGCCTCAGGACCCCTCTGCGGGGCCTGTCCGTGTGAACGAGTCGGGGCCTCCTCGCGGCATGGCGGCTCTCGGGCAGCGGTGGTAGCCAGCCTCCACCACGATGAATCTCCCAAGAAAACAAAGCAGACGGGCATGGCATTTTAGGACCTGGCCTTCATCATAAAAATCGTGTCCTTCCACCACACGTTGCTGGTCAAGGAGTCATACAGGTCTACCCCTCGATTCGAGGGAGGAATGTCAAAGTCACACTGAAGAGGAGCATATGGGACGGAAGATATTACCGAGGCCGTTTTGGGAAAATACAATCTGCTACAAAACCCACTTAGATTTTTTTTTTTAAAGATTTTATTTATTTATTTATTGGTCAGAGAGAGCACAAGCAGGGGGAGTGGCAGGCAGAGGGAGAGGGAGAGGCAGGAGCCTAATGCTGGGGGGGTGGGTCCCAGGACCCCAGGATCATGACCCGAGCCATAGGCAGGACACTCAACTGAGCCACCCAGGCGCCCCCCACCCCCGCCACTTAGATTTAAATAAGATCACCCACCAGAAACCCTCCATTCACCCTTGGAAGCTAACTCCTCCACATTTCACATTTCTGCAAATTCCCCAGGGGCTGACTTACATTTCCACCATCACCTCTGATTCCAAATTCCTGCTTCTGCTGTATTTGATTAATCTTGGGACACTCTCACCGGCCATTGGGGGCTGAGTCCGTCACAAGCCAGGGAACTTGGACAGAAACTCCACCCCTCCCCCTGGTTTCCACAAAACGCTCACCTGAGGCAGACGAGGATGTAGTGGGCTTTGCCAAGGGTTTTAAAGAGACAGGGGAGTCAGGCACCCAGCTTTAACTGAGGTTTATGCCTGGCCTCTTCACGCTGCACCCCTCACCCCACCTCCCATCCCCTCTCCCCCTCCTCCACTGTCCGCCTCATCCCTTCCTCACAACCTGGAACACCCCCCCCCGCCGCCATCTTGTTAGCTAGGCTAACTTCTCCAGGACCCCTTGCCCTAGTCTCAGGCCCAGGCATCCCTCAGGAGGCTCAAACAAAAGCCCTTCCAAGTTTGCAGCTGCCTTCCCTAGAAGTTTGGGGGTGGATTTGTTGATTCAGCGGTGGATGTTTTCCCTCCATCACCCAAGCCAGGACCATCAAGTGGGATGGTTGCTTCATCTGTGCCACCTCACTTACTTGGTCTTTGGAACGACCCCATTCTGCCAGTCTACCTCTCTCACAGCACTGTGATTCTTAGAAGTAAGAAACAGCCTGAGTCATTGGGTCCTTGGACCCCGCACAGGACCCAACCCCGGGAAAGCACTCAGAAAAGGTTTACGAGATGACAGCAATTCAAATGACCGTGACACCAGTGAGTGAGAGCTCAGACCCTTCAAGCCAACCTGATTGCTCCATCCCCAGAGGACAGAGATGCTCTGAGGCAGTTGCCATAGGTTGTCCTCGATGCTGACCTTGGAGCACGCAACAGAAGACAGATCAGGAAACCCAGCAGGAGAACGTGTGACGGACACAACAAGCGATTCACAGAAAGAGAAGGCCGGGTGGCTAACAGGTGCATGAAGACCTACTTAACCTCACAAATTCACACGCTGGCACTTCACATCCAACGTGTTGGCAAATATTAGGACGGTGGGTAATACCAAGTGCTGGCAGGCAGGCGGGGAGGCGGGAACTCTCCTATGTCACCAGTTGGGTACCAAGTGGTTTAGTCCATTCTAGAAAGCTAACAATATTTAGTAAAATTAAGTAGATGTGTGTCCCATAACACAGCAGTTGCACCCCTGGATATCCCAGGGAAATTCTCATACAGGTCCACAAGGGGACACATCTGTGTCTGGGAACTCATTTTTTTTTTTAATTTAAGATTTTTATTTATTTGTTTGTTTGTTTAGAGAGAGAGTGAGCAGGCATGTGGGGGGAAGAGCAGAGGGAGCTCTGAGCACGGAGCCTGACACGGGACTCGATCTCATGACCCTGAGATCATGACCTGAGCTGAAATCAAGAGTCGCATCCTCAACCAACTGAGCCACCCTGGCGTCCCTGGAGATGCACTGATAAGGGTGTTTTTTCAAGGAATTCTTTGTGAGAAGAAGACACTGGGGACAACATAGATGTCTTCACCAGAAAAATGGATGCTAAAACATGGTGGGTGTCCGCTCAGGAAACTATCCAGCACCTGGAAGCCGCATAGAAAGATCTTCAAACACGTAGTGTTGAGTAGGAGGGTGAAATGAAAGATTCAGAATGACACCTCTAGCACCCAAAACAACACTACAGGGGTGCCTGTGTGGCTCAGTCGTTAAGCATCTGCCCTCGGCTCGGGTCATGATCCCAGCGTCCTGGGATCGAGCCCTGCATCCGGCTCCCTGCTCAGTGGGGAGACTGCTTCTTCTCCCTCTCCCTCTGCTGCTCCCCCTGGTTGTGCTCACGCTCGTTCTGTCAAATAAATAAATAGAAACTTAAAAAAAAAAGCACTACATATTTCACAACAATACGTGCATATTTAGGGCCCTATATGGATTTCACTGGCGTGGGTGCTCTGGGAAAGAAGCACCCAGAAAAGGGGACTGGAAAGGGGGGTGGGGGGGGGCAGTTAGGAAGAAGGAGAAAAATCCAACATACATTATGTATTTACTATGAGCCAGGCACAGTATGAAAAGCTTTGTACATATCATCTCATTTAATCTTTAGAATCTTCCATGAAGCAGGTACTAATATCCCCATTTTTTTCAGATGAGAAAACTGAGGCCATTATGCTATCCAAGGTCAAGCGGCTGTGGAAGTGAGGGCAAATGCCAGGTGTGGGTCCCAGGCCTTGGATTGGTGCTCCCCTCTCCCTGCCCTGCCCGAGTTCACCCCAGTCCCTGCTCTGCTGAACTCTGAATTTGGCTCCATGAGCCCAGTCTTGCTTCTCTGTCGGGTTCTGCAGCCTTGGCTATCTACTGGGCTTCTGGCAAACACCAGCTTCCTCTTCAGATTCTGCCTTTCTTCTGGAGATCTCACATGCTCTGGGATTCCCCCCCACCTTGCCCCCAGCTCTGGCCCCTCCAAACCCAGCCCCACTGGCCAGCAACCAGCACCCTTGCCACCTCCCAAAGGGCAGATTCCTCCAAGAGAAGCTCAAAGCTCAGGTCAGTGCTCTCCAGGAGTCAATGGCTCCTTTCACCGGGACACCAAGTCCCACTCTGTCCAGGTGGTCAAGGCCTTCTCCAACCAGACCCAGCTTACCAGGGTAGCCTCATCTCCCATGATTCCCCTACATGCTTCTGGCACTGGGACCATGTTGCCCTGAGCCTCTGGCCTTGACCTGCCGTGGACTTTCACACCCACCTTGAACACCTCCTTTCCAGCCTTCTCTGCCAGTGGGACCCCCGCACCCTGTAAGGAGCACTTTCTCCTGGGAAACCTTGTCGGGGGCCCCCAGATGGCTTACTTAGTGGACTAGAGGGAGGTGGGATCAACAAAGGCTTAGGGATAGGCCACATGGGTCAAGTTCTGGCCCTGCCTCAAACCAGCTATGCCTTCTCTTTTTTTTTCTTTTGTAATAACAACAAACTGTTTCTCATAGTTTTTTCAGACATAAGAAATATGAAATGCTATGGTAGTTTTCTTGTCTTTTTTTTTTTTCATTTTTAAAAATTGAGGTATCATTTGCAGGTAAATTCGATGAGTTTTGACAAATACCCTCATGGTTTGGATAATCGTTTCCTCTCTGAGTCTTAGTTTCCTCACCCACAAAATGGGATGATGTCAACAACCTTATAGGGTTGCTGTAAAAGAGAAAAGTACAGGCCAACAAGAGGCTAGCACGGTGCCTAGCACACAGCAGGCATGCAGTAAATGTCTAGTACTACTATTCTCAACAACAAAAACTTAACTGAACATCCACTCTGAGCCCTGGGTATGGATGACCTGGAGACCCATGGGCCAATCAGAGTTGGAGCCTGCCAGTCTCCTGTGGATTATTCAACTATGCTCGGATGGGTACTGGGATAAAGAAGGGCCGAGGGGAGAAGCCCAGCCCAGCTTTGGGGGACCATAGAGGGCTTCCAAGAGGGAGGGAGGCCTCAGCAGCATCTGGAAAAAGCCAACAGTGAATGAAGAAGGGGTAAGGGGCCTGGGTGCCGGGAATTAGGATTCCAGGCAGAGCAAACAGTATGGGCCCGGGTCTGATGGCTGGAGGGAACGTGGTGCCCTCTGCAAATAACAGCCGGCTGGAGGAAAGGGAGTAGGAAGGGTGCAGCCAAGGGGAGCCCGAGAGGCCATCAGGGCCCTAAGTGCCACGCAAAAGAGCAGGGCTTGCCCCTGAGGGCACCAGGGAGCCAATAAAGAGGTTTCAGGCAGGGATGAACATGGCCACTAGGTGTATATTTTAGAAAGTTCTCACTGTGCTTTCTTCATTCTGCTTGACCCAGTTTATGCTTTATCTATCCCAGCCTACGAGCTCCTTGAAGGCAAGAACCATATCTGATTTTTCTCTAGATCCTTTCAGATCCTCTGTGCAAAGAGGCAGGGAATAAGGAGGGCTGGGTAAATAAAAAATAGTAATTTCTGCATTCCCAGGGCCTGGTTGCAAGAGGGAGGGTGTTCTCAGCGTGCAGTCCAGCCCAGGGCGTAGAACCCTCTCTGGCTCCCTACCATGGGCGAGGACCCCCTGGATTCGGCTCCCTCCACAGGGACATCCCTCCCCCCTGCCCTTTCCTCTTACCCTTCAGCTACACTCTCTTCCAGATTCCTTAAGGGTCATGCTCTCTCATGACCTGTGCTTGCCCACACTGATGCCTATTCCTGTCATTTCTCTCCCTAGGTTGTCTTCCCTCTTCACCTCCGTGTATCTGACCGATTCCTAGTCCTCCCCTGGGACTCAGCACAAGCATCACCTCCTTCAGGGAGCCTTCCCTGATTTCCCCCAGGCTGGGTGAGGATCCTCTTAAGACCACATTCCGCCAACAATTATTATATATCATATGACCATGCTGGTTGTGTCTGCCATGGTCTATGAGCTCTCTGCAGGGAAAAGTGGTCTTCTTATTCACCTCAGTATCCCCAAGGCTGGAAGGACCCAGGGTCACAACTTGTGTGAGGCCAGGGAACAAGACAGGTTCCTGAAGTCACATGCAGGGTCACTAGGACCGAAAAGATGCGCCAGACACAAGGGCCCAAAATGAGCCTGGAGGGGCAGGCTGGCCTGGGTCACAGAGGAGCTACCAACCTGGGGCTGATCCTAGTGCAATGGAAGGCAGGGCAGGGATTGAAGCGGACAAGGGTGCACTTTGTGGTTCAGAAAGCTAGTCACAGGGGACAGCGTGGAGGAAGGCTCAGAGGGGCCAGTTCAGAGCCCCCTGGAGACCAGCAGTCTGGCAGATTAGGGTGGTGGCTGCGGGATGGGGAGAAGGACTGGAGAGATATTTAAGGGGAGAAAGGACCAGACTGGGTGACTGATTGTTCGTGGGCAGCTGGGGAGAGGGAGGAGTAGAAATGACTCCCAGCACAGCTCCCCGCATCTCTAGAGAGAGAGGAAGGAGACTAGCAGCCAACTCGGACACCAGTTACCTTGAACGCAAATAACCCCCAGGGACCCTGGTCCGCCATCGCCTAGCTGCAGCCTCTGACAGCAGCCCCCACCCCAGCCCTGTTTTCCCAAGGGGTTGACTTGACGCTCTACTGGCTCCTTGCCCACCGCTCCCTCCCACAGTCAGCTCTGAGCCTGCCAGCAGAGGAGGGGAGGGGCGGGGCAGCCGCAGAAGCCCTGCGGCGGCGGCGGCGGCGGCGGCGGGGGGGCGGGGGGGGGGGGGGGGGGGGGTACTGGCTGAGGCAGCCAGCCCAGCCAACTCCGAACCCAAAGAGCCAGGGAGAGCAGAAGAGAGGCGACAAACAAAAGAATAGGAGCAGCCTAATGTTATCAAACACTAGGGGTGCAAGATGCCTTCCAGATCCTCTTGCCCACGTCCCATTTTAGAGATGGGGAAACTGAGGCCCAGACAAGGCAGCAGTTCAGGAGCCCAGAATACGGGTTTCAGCAGACCCACACCCCCTCAGCTGGAGCCAGCACCTCTGCCCTAGTCTGGCAGCGATGGGTATAGAGCGCCACAGCGCCCCCCAGGTGGAAGGCTGGCCAGCTAGCTGAGCCTATGGTCCGAGTCCCCCAAAGTCCCCACGGTATAGAGAGCTGGGCTGAAATTCAGGGGATCTGGGTTCTCACTCAGCTGTGTAAGCAAATCAAGACATCTCTGACTTCTCATTTATAAAATGCCTGATAATGCCTCTCTTGACAAGATACTGAGGTCAGGGATGAAAGAGGACTTTATGAATCCAAAAAAGCCACAGGACCCCAGGAGGATTAGGGACAAACCCCACGTCCCTAAGCAAGTCATTCCCCTCTCCGGGCCTCAGTTTCCCCAACCGCACAGTCGGGGAACTACATCCATTCATCTGAAAGAGCCCATCCATTACGGGAAGTCTGCAGGATGCACCCAACTATCTGTTTTAAATTCTAGAGCAAACAAACCCCACCACCTCATCCCCCGGCCCCTAGAACTGGCGCTTGGAAACCGTCCTCTGGCCTGTCACCGGTCACTGGGGGTGGTCACTGCGGCCGCTGCCCAGGTACTTCTGGCTGGGTCCAGAACTAGACCCAAACCTCAAGGCCCTGGCCGCCCCGGCTGCGAATCTCCAGCGGCGGCCCCTAGGGGGGCAGTGTTGCCCTGAACTTGGGCAGCCGCTGAAGCTGCCCCCGCCCCAACGGGCGCCGGGAGAATACTTGAGTTCTGGAATGTTTGACGCCCCCAGCACACACACCGCCCCCCGCTGCCGGCCCCAGCCCCGGGGGGCTCCCGCGCTGCGCGGAGCCTGCCCGGTGCGGACTTGCCGCTGGCTCCCCCACCTCTCCCTGCAGAATGCACTTCGCAGGGATAGGGTTTTTGGGGGTTTTTTTTTGGGTTTTTTTTACAGGAGTGGGGGTAAGGTATTGGGCTCAGGCTGCTTCGCGCCGACTAGGATGTCTCTGCCCAGAGAACCGAAGGAGAAATTTGAGGGGCCATGGGGCTTGTTTCCCCAAGAACCTGTCAGCTGTTTCCCCCATCGTCCTCTTATCCCTTTGAGCCCCCCTACGTGTGGCGGGCACCCACCCCGTACCTCCTCCCCCATATCCATCTCCAGGGATCCCCCAACCCCGCCAGGAAGAGCCCTGGGGCTGGAGAAGTGCGGGGGGCTACAGGATCCGACGTTTCCGACCCCACCACCAGCCTTGCTTTCCCCAGCTCAAGCCCAGGCCCAGGACCAGAACACAGTCCTGATTTGAAGGGCTGGGTTTGCGGGGGTGACCCCTGCTGCGAAGCCCACTCCCCCCGCACCCCCGCACCCCCCCCCCCCGAGCTGTGAGCAGCAAAGTCAAGGTTTGGAGCGCAGGCGATAGAGGGGAAACGGAGGGAAAAACCCCATTCAAGTTTGGTCCAAAGGTTTAACAGGAGAATGGGGAGTGGGAAGAATTTAAAAGCCCCGAACCCACAAAGCAGACTTTAAAAAATTATAATTGAAAACATCTCGAAGTAAGGGCCGCCAGAAGTGGCCAGCTCCCCCCGCCCCATCCCCCTCCCCTGCGCCCCGGAGTCGGATGAAGTCATGATAAGTAGGCAGCAAAAAAAAAAAAAAAAGTGGGGGGGTTGGGGGTACAGGGGTCCCAGGCTGGGGGCCCGCGTGGACACAGTTTGGATACTATGGTTACGCGATCCGACCCAAACAGCGAAGGCGGACAACAATAGCGGCCGCCAGAGGAGGAAATTCCTTCCGGGGTGGACGGCGCGGGGGGAGGGGCGCCTGGCTGGAACGCCGAGGCGGCGGCTCGGCCAATCAGCGCGCGGCCGCCGGCGGTTTCAAGGTGCCCCGCGCCGCGCGCCCCCACCCCCCCCCCCCCCGCGCGCTCCGCTCGGGCGCTGGAATTGCTGAGACGTTTCCCTGCACGCGCCCGGGTAACCCTGCGGGGGCTGCTGCCCCAGGCCGACCCCCTCCCCAGCCCTTCTCCCCGCCCCCTCCCGAAGCCCACCGCCCCAGGAAGGCTGAGCGTTCCGCTGCTTGAGTTGCTTGCACTTGAGGGAGGTGGGGGGGGGAAATCCCTCCAAACCACCCCTTTCTAAGGGGTTGGTTCCTGCACAAGCCTGTTTCTATTTTAAAGCATGTCTCAAGAAAAAATGAGAGAGAGAGAGAGAGGAGAGCGAAGGTCCACCCCAACTCAAGCCTGGGAGGCTCTGACCCCTGCCTGCTTGGCCGCAGGGGCTGTTATATAATAAGCTGGGTTATTGATATTGGCGGTCCTGGCTGGGCATCTGGCATGCAGAGGTCCAAGGGCAGAGCTAGCGTTTAGAAGCTCCTAGTGTCGTTCCCCACCTACCCCGTTAATGTTACCCGCCTTGTAATGGACCAGAGAAACCAGGGGCTCCCCTCAGCCGGCGTCCGGGTTATTTATGTGGTGACTGCCCGCTTCTTCCCCACCTACGAGGGATTCTGTGCCCAAGTCCCTCCTTTAGGAGCCCCAGACTGGTTCCCAAGCCTCTTCCCCTGCCGCCAGGCCCTCCACCGTGCCTCTTGCTCTCTTGCCAACTACCCAAAGCCAAGCCGCGTGCTGGGCACTGCCAGCACTGAGTTGGTCCTGTTCCTTTTTTAAGCTCCCTGAACCAGGTTTCTGCTTTCCGGTGCCTCGGCACGGAGCACCACTTCCGTGGGGAGTAGATGTCTTTTTATTCATTGCATATTAAGAGATTCACTTCTCTAGAAGGATCTAACGTTCAAAAAGTATTTGCCTCTCTTTCCTACTCTTTTTCTCCTTCTTCATATATAATGGGGATAGCCCTAATTCTCCAGTTCCTTGTGTGTCTCTTTATAAATAAATAATGAGATTTTATTAATTATGCACATACAGTATCTGCAAGCAGATTGCTACATCTCTTGATGCTTAATAAAAAAGAAAGAAAGAAAGAAAAACCCTCCACACTGAAGCTGAGGGGTTTCTCCCCCCCCCACCAAGCAAACAAAAACTTCAAGGGGCCATATGTCCTCCAAGGAGGGAGAGGAAGACAGAAGTTAGGGAGTGCGAGGAGTAGGAAGGGAAGGATTAAAGGGGGTTCCTTTGCAGATTTTCAAGGCAGCTGAAGGCGAATTTTGAGTTGACAGCTTCACGTTTGTGACTGAGTTGCCTGTCTGAAAACATACCAAGGTTCGCTGGGACGTTTGTGCGCTGGGCGGGATGGGCAGCTCTTAATAGTAAACAGGAAACCAGTGAGAAGAGAGCCAGCCACAGCCCAGTCCCTCTCTCAATTCCGTGCCCCTCCTCGGAGCCCCGAACCCCCAGCTCTCAAAACATACTTTCTGGGCACTTGTGCATCACCTACCTCCTGAGTGCCCAGCACGGTTCCTGGCACATAGGAAAGGCTCCACAAACATCTGCACGTTGAGGGAATGGAACATGGAATACACATACAGGGGGTGGGGAAGTGGTCTTGGGGCACCATGCCTCAGACTTGTGAGAGTTGGGGCTTTAGCCTTCAGACAGCGGGGGAGGGGCTTGCCTCTCAAGTTTTCCGGTTCAGGAAATGACAGAGCAGACCTGAGCATTGAAAAATGAATCTGGATGAGGGAGACCAAAGAGGGGTGCAATGATACGGGTGCCATGAGGCAGTCAGTGTGGCTAGAGAGGAAAGAATATGGGGGACGCCCCGCCTTGGTACCTTGAGCACATGAGGGAGTAGGGGGAGGATCAGGGTGAGCTGTGATTCAAAACCTTCTGGTTCTGGTTCTGAACAGCAAGGCTGTGTAAAAATAGAGGTTTGAAGCAAGCGTGCCCAGATGAGATGCGGGGACTCCTCTAGAACAGGCACCTTAGACTGAAATTTGAAAAGCAGGAAAAAATAGACCCCAGAGGAGGCACATACGATTGCCCATAGGGCTGTGTGTCCAGGGAGTTGCTGGGACCCAGAGGGCCCAAGAGGATCAAGGACACGTCGGGGTCCCATGCCTCCTTCTTAAGGACGCTGCTCTAACGCCCACCTGGCAGGAGAGCTTTCTTCGCTTGGCCCCAGGCAGACCAAGTGGCCTGACCGAAGGGTTAATTAAATTGGGCGTGTGTTGCACAAGTTCAAAGATAAGTTTTTTTGTTTTGTTTTTTTTTTTTCGAAGGGAGAAGTTCTGGATGCCATTTTTTCCTGCCTGTGAGAAGTCTATATATCACCAAGGAGTTAAAACATAAAAATAAAATCGTGCTGGCTGAGGTTACCACAAAGCTATCAAGCTGGGTCTTGTTGCTGAGCCCTGGCATCTGCTGTGTAATTTGGGGGAGCACTTAGTCTTCCAACCGTGGGTGGGGGCGGCCGTCTGACTTCTCTCTTTGTATCCTCCTAATTAAAAAGGACCGGGATCCCTTTCCACATGTGTCAAAGAACATTTTTTGTGCCCAGGAAAGGCAAGGAGATGCAGATGTTATAGGCACTTGGGATTTGGGGGGGTGGTGCCAAGATGCAGCACGAACCCCCAAACCTCCTCCTGGAGAAGACGTGACCTGCTGTGTGACCTTGGGCAAGGCCCTCAGTTTTCCCACAAATCAAATTGTGGGGAGGAGGGGAGGCTGGTTGAAGATCAAGGGATCCTTCTCACTCTCTGGTTCCAAGATATCAGTCCAACTGGATCTCAGGGCTATTTTCCCTCGTGGTCTTTTGGATGGAGCCTCTGTCCCCATGTAGCCATCATGCCTATTAGATGCCACCCCCAGTTCCAATTGTGGGTCAAGGTCCCAAAACATGAATTACCCTTAGACCACAAAGGTCCCCAAATTAGAGACATGTCCAAGCGGCAGTAGACAGTGTCTCATACACATGCAGCAAAATCCTAGGGTCAGAGGCCTTCTAGGCTGAGAGGTCACCAGGCCCAGCTCACTTGGGATGCACATCAGCCCTCTGCAGCATCCCAGGCTAGTGGTTGTCCAGCTCTGCTTGAATGCCATGTGTGACCGGCAGCCCACACCACATATGAGCTCTAGCACACTATACCCTAACCACTTACTGCTCCTGTCCATCAAGACCTCCTGCTAATTTCTCCAAGCCAGCAGGCACCAGGATTGAACTCGCTGTTGTCTTCAACAGACCTCCTCCTCCTCCCCTTCCTCCTCCATGTTCTGGCTCAGAAAATTGGCACCACAAGCTAAAAACTTGGGACGTATTCTTGATTGCCCACACCCCCTCTACCCATCAGTCTCCGAGTCCTGACCTTTAATCTCTGTCTCTCCGATCTGTCCCTGCCTCATCATCACTCACCTATGTGATGGCATCAGCTTCCTGGCTTGGTCTCCCTGCCCCCTGACTGGTTCCATCCAAATTATCTTCCATGCTACCTAGCGGAAGCCTCTTTCTAAAGCCTTAGTCTGAATGCAACACTCCTCTGCTTATAAATAAATGAGGACCTGAATTGCCCACATAACCAAAACCCAAATTCCTTAGCACATCATTCAAGGCCTTTCTTGATCTGGCCGCAGATACACACGCAGTCCAACTGCCCACTCGCCCCAGCTGATTTGCCTCACAGACCGCCATACCAAATGGCATGCTATTCCCTGAACATAGTTTGTTCTCTCACTCCCGTGTTCTCCTCCCTGCTGCACCCTCTGCCGAGGACACCCCTCTTGGCATTGAAGAGATGAGAAGTAAAGGTTCCCTGCCCTAGAGGAACCCACATTCTCAAGCTACCCTATCCACTCTGGTAACCACTCACCATGCAGACTGACTGAGTGCATGAGATGTGGCTGATCCAAACTGAGATGTGCTGTTAAGTGCACAACACACACCGGATTTCCCAAAAAAGGGACGTTGCCCTCCGACTCCCATTAGCTTGTTAACAATTTGTTAATAACAATTACATGTTTATAATATTTTAGATATGTTGGGTTTAATACTGTATATTATTAAAAGTAATTCCATCTGGTTGTTTTGTTTTGTTTTGTTTTTGGTAAGCTCTAGGCTCAACGTGGGGCTTGAACTCACCACCTGAAGTCACACGCTCTACTGACTGAGCCAGCCAGGTGCCCCTATTTTTTATTTTGTAAAACATTTGTGACCTGCATGATATGTCGACGGGACAGTCCCTCAAGGAGCACACACATGAAAACAAGTGGTTCTAAGGATAACGTGGGCGGAAACACAGGGTGCTGGAGGCCCAGGGCAGGTGGTCGGCTCGGGCCTCCCAGCACGGCCGCCGCCTTGGGCAGCACCTGCGTCCAGCTGGCCCAGCCGTGACAAGTGCTGCTGGAAATAAGTACAGAAAGGAAGGGGAGGCAAACATTCACGTCTCAGCTCTCCGCCACTTTCTCTGGGAAGCCACCCCTGACCACCACGTCCCCTGCCCCAGCCTGGGTGAGGTCCCCCTGGGGGCTCCCGCAGCCCCCTCTGCTTCCCTGTCACCGATCAGTCTGCTTTGTCATCGCCTTTAGCTGTTGTGACCATCTGCCCACCCCTCCCCCACACGTGCGCCTGAGGGCAGTGCCTCGCTTCCCTCGCAGTGTGTCCCGGGGCTTGGCGCAGGGGGGCGCCCAGCTTCCCTTGCAGTGCGTCCCAGGGCTTGGCGCAGGGGGGGGGGCGCCCAGTGAATGTTTGTTGAAAGTTGAATAAATTCCTTCGTTCAACAAACAGTCACTGACCCTGAGTGACCTTTCCAACTACATCCTTCTCCAGTCCCACACATCCTCAAACGTGTCTGCCAGAGAAGGCTATGTGCCCATGCTACGGCGGACAACAGTCACGGTCACTGGGCCTCACTGAGCACCGACCACAGGCCACAGGGTAATCTTGTTGCAGGCTCGCCATAACCCTATGAGATGGGCTCCATATATGCCCGTTTGTGTACAGATGGGGAATTTTTGAAGCTCGGAGAGGTGAAGTACTTGCCCAAGGCCCAAGGTCACACAGTAGGTCTGGATGGAGCTGACTTTCACAGATCTGCCCTCCAACTCCCAGGCCTTTGGCCTAAGACGGGAGTGTTCCTGGGGCTGTCCGAGTTGACCACTCTCCATTCTCTCCTCTTCCCTTACCTCCTTGTCCCTCTCCTTCTACGTCTCCAGCCTGTGAGAGAGCTGAGTTTCACTCAGACCCAAGCAGCAGGGAGGGCCCCCCACCCCACACCCTGTGCAGGGGAAGGGCCTCCCCACAAGGGCTGCCTAGGGCTGAGCACCCCGCCCCCAGCTGGGGAAAGGAGGAGGCCGGGAAAGGGAAACCCACCGGGGCCTCTGGGACACAGCCCTCGAGGAGCCCCGGTGTTTGGTTTCAATTAGGAGGACAAATTCCAGGAAGCCAGGCCAGTGCTGAGGGGGATGGGGGTGCGCAGAGCAGGGCTCAGAAAGAGGAGGCTCCTGGAATCTGGCCTCGGGAAGAGGCTCCCGGGAGGGCTGAGGGGCCCGCGGGGGAAGAAGCCTGGCCCACAGGGCCCAGTGGGAGCCCCAGTTCCCAGTCACCGACTTAACAGTGTGCTCTCGGCGTGGTGGAGACCGTGGGCCAGGTGCCCGGCACACAGTAGACTCTCCCTCTCTCCGCTGGCCAGCATTGCTTCTGTTGATGCTCACATTGTTCTAGACGTTCCAGCTCTGGGGGTGGGGAGCAGGGCCTCGGGGCTGACAGTGCAACTCTGGGGCCCCAGGATGACCAAAGAGGAGAGTTCCCACATAGTCCAGGAGGTGCAGGTACAAATAACAGCTAGGGCTTTGGGGTGGCCACTGTGAGAGCCTCAGCCCGAGCCTGGCCCTGGGAGGCTCGGGAGAGGGGAGGATCAGGAAGGGAGGGTCCTCCTCCATCTTGTTCGGGCTGGTCTCCCCAGCCCCCAGCCCCATGCCTGGCACATAGGAAGCACTCGATGGTCATTTGTTGAAATAATGGGTAATGAACTCTTCTGGGAAATTTCAGGGAAAGCGTCTTAGAAAAGGGGGTGCATCTAAGCGGGGTTTTAACAAATGAATCAAAGCCGAGAGACCAAGAAAGGAAGAAAGGGCATTCCAAGCACAGGCAACAGCTGATGCATAGATGAGGCAGCACAGAGCGCGGCAAAGTATTCACGGATTCACTCATTCAACAAATATCGACGGCATGTGCCTGTGATGGTCCAGGCACCGTTCTCCGCAGATGGCTGTGGCTGGACGGGCAGGGGAGGGGCTGGAGGGGGGAGCAGGGGTCAGACTGTGGGGGTGGGGTGGGGGGTGGGCTCCTGTAGCAGACACAGGATGCTGCCCTGTAAGCTATGGGGAGGTCCTAAGGGGTTTCTGTCTTCTGGGAAGTAATTGTGGTGCTATAGGACTAGCATGTGGGAGTAGAGGAGATCTCCCACACAGAGGAGGGACCTGAGGCTCAGAGCCATGTTGGCCTGTGCTCCGGGACATCTAGATAGACAGTAGCGGTGCTGAGCCTCACGTGTCACAGCCCATGGCTCGCTCTCCTGCACCAGCACTGGGCCCCCGGCTCCTCTTCAACCAGCCCCATCCTGGGTCCTTGGCTCTGGTTGGCTACTTCCTTACTGAATGACCTTGGACGTGTCTCCTCCTCTCTCTGGACCAAAGGGCTTCCTTCCACTAAGGCCAAGTCTCTCAAAGCTCGAGTCAGGTACACTGAGCAGGAATGGCACCCAGACCTGGCCACACAGAACATGGAACCTCAAGCTTATCTCAGTAAAGTTAATTGCTTCTGCTGAAGTCAAGAAGGAGAAAGGGCCAGTGTGAAGCTGGTATGTCTGTAACACCTCTCTAGCACTCGCTAATCTCCCTTGAGAGCAAAGAGAGGGGCCTCCTAGCAAGCAAGAGTATCTAAGCTAGAATTGCTTTGTTTTCATTGAATTTACTTTTATAGTTACCTTCTGTTTTTGGAAAGCCAACACATTTAGAGTACAGACACAATTTCCTTTGTTAAAGTTTTGTAAAAGTGAGTTAATTCGAAGAAAACCACTAAGCAGATGAGGTAGGGAGATACAGCAGAAAGCATGGAGGAGATACCAATGACTGGACATTAGGGAAATCCTGGGTGGGGCGCCTCTGACTTGTGGGTCTAACATCAACCATTCTTCTAGGAAATTGACCTAGGGTCTCAGTGCCGTTGTTCATCTTTTTATTTAAAGGGGGTGAAGGTAAGAATTTCACCAGTCATTTCATGTTGGAATCAATGCTACTGAGCAAGGAATTTTCCTCATTGAACTTCAGTACCAGCTGTAGTGTCTTGGCCACACCCCCCCATGAAGGTGGGGATAGGGAAGGAACCCCAAGCTGGGGTGGCCCATCTTGAGCCATTGTCAACCTCCTCTTCCTGATTCTGGGGGAGCTCTTGGAGGGAACTCTGGGACTCCCACACCCCCAGGGTCAAGATCAGCTGTCAGGAGGGTCCTTAGCTGAATGTCTGACCTTGCAGCCATTGGGGGTGTTGGGCCAATGAAGCCAAAGACCCATGCGGACCCCCTTGACCCCTGGGAGGAAGGTGAACCTCCTTGTAAGGCACTCAAGACTCTTCAGTGGCATCCCCAATCTGTCTTTCCACATGCCCCATCTACCCGGCTGGTTCCTACTCTGGCTTCAAACCCCCTTGTCATCATTTCTGGGGAGCCCTTTCTCAACCTCTCCAGTCCCTGCCCCCAGTCTGAGCCAGGGCCTCCTGTGGGATACCAGCTTCCTTAGCATGCCAGCCCCGAGCACCCTAGGTCATCATTGCCTGTTTGTGTGCCTATTGTCCCCAAGGATGGGAGAAGACAGTGTCTATTTTGTTTCTCTATCCCAGCACCCAACACAGGGTCTGTAGCAGGGAGATGCCTGGTAAAATTTTGCTGCATTGAAGAGGGTACATTTTAAGTGTCCACGTGGTAACATCAGTTCCTTTCACAGACCTGCTCTTCCTCTGTTGAGTCTCCTGCAGGGAAGGGTGCCTGTGAAGAATAGTGAGAGGCAGGGGGAAAGGCCAACATCTAACACCAGGCAGATGTGGATTCAAATCCTGTTTAGCTGTTCAACTGATTTAGCTAAGCCAGAATATTCACACCTGTTAAGGGGGGATCCTAATCCCCACCACAGAGGCAGATAGGGGGTGATGAATAAATGAGAAAATGTGAGAAAAGCACCATCCACAGCTCAGGTACACACTTGCCTGTTAAATCACAGAAGCGTTAGAACTGTAGAAAGTGTAGAAAGCCCAGATGCCCCGGGGTAAACAGGAACTCATTCTGCCCAATGGACTGACACAGGGAAAGCCCTCTAGTTGGGGAGACTTTGAGTTGGGCTTTGAAGGATGACTAGGAGCTCCCCACAAATAATCAGAAGACATTGAGATGAGAAGGCTGAGAGTCACTTAGGTAGAAGGCTCCCAGCCTCAACATGGAGCTACAGCAAGAAACATTTTAAGATGAAAAAAAAGGACTTTTCTTCCCAAGCTTTGGTCAGAATTCTAATCCAGGATTTGACTAAAGGTATAAAATGGCCTAAGAAGGGTCAAGGGCCCCTTCACTATAAGTCAACTGGTTGAAAGGTCAACTGGTTCATCCCTCTGTGGCTAAGCCACCCACGTACCTTTGTCCCTAAACCTGCTTCCTTTGTGCTAGAAGTGAGTTCGCCTTGAGTGAGTAGGGGAAGGAGACGCCCCCTGTTTCCTGGGTTCCTAGCCAATAGGCTGGGCCCATGGCCAAGCAGCCCCCTTCCCTCCGTCTCCAAGAGATTGACTCTCATCCTGCCTGGGTTCTTCATTTCATTCTGTAACCTTGACCCAGGGCAGTGATACCAAATTGAGAAATAAGCCCCCTTTCCCAGGCTGGGGACAGACAGGAGGCAGGGCCCATTTTCTAGGTCAGAACTCATTGCCCTTGCCCTTCCTCCCTTAGCCCATGTTTTTTAAAACTAGACCTTGGCGGGGGGGTGGGGGGGGGGGCGGGGGAGGGTGGCTAGGCAGAGAGCGTGGATGCTTCTGTGTGTGTGACCGAGTGTGGATGCCTGTATGGAGAGAGGGAGAGGGAGGGAGAGAGAACAGAGCCTGGGAGTGTGTGTGTGCGTGTGGAGAGGGTGACAGAGAGAGAGAGAGAGAGAGAGAACAGAGCCTGGAGTGTGTGGGGGGGCTGCGTGACTGCGTGACTGTGTAATAGGGCAACTGTGGGGGGGGGGTGGTACTCCAGCAGTACGCTGTACCTTAAAGGCACAGACCCTGCCTCTGCCCTGCTCCCCTCCACTCCCACCCCTAGCCAGAACCACCTTCCACCATCATCAGCTGGGAACCAGAGCAGGGCCAGTCCCCAGTGACTCCTGCCTGAAGGGAGAGAAGCAAGCACAGCGCTCTCAGACAACCCCCCTCTGTGGCTGAGGCTTTGAGCACTCAGAAAGGGGTCCTCCAGGAGGGAGGAGGAAGGGGCTTTATTCCTGAGGAAAGCAGGGCCTCCCAGAGAGGACTGGGGTCTGGGGAGGTGTGGAGGGCCAGCTCTGGGGCCACACTTCCGGCTGGGGTCCCAGCTCATCATTTTCCATGCGTGCGCTCGGTGGAGAGAAGCCACAACCTCCACACCTTTCTTGCAGGGCCGGCACAATGGCACGGAGCTGTGCAGCCCTTCGATGCAGACCACGAGGGTGTGAGTGGTGGCGAACCACCATGGGGGTCTCTGCTGCACCTAGGGAGCCCCACCTCAGGTCTGAGCTCGCAGGCAGCCTTCTTGCCACCTTGACAGCTGGCTCTGGCAGAGCAGAGAGTAGGGGCTTTTGTTTCCCCCCCACAACACACAGCAACTTGCCCCTCCCCGCCCCCCCCCCCCAGCCTGACACCGGTTTTGGCTCCAAAGCAGGAGGTGATGGGTGGAGCAATGGGAAGATAAGACCTAGATTCTCACCACCCTGCCCCGCCTGCGACTCGCTGTGTGACCCGGAACAGGTTCCTCACCCTCTCTGGGCTTCCGTTGCCTGCTCTGTATAATGGAGACGGTTGGAGTCCGAGGCTCCACCAGCTCTTCTAGCTTTGACATTCCCCGCTTCTGAGTCCCAGGACGAGCGTCATTTGATGAGAACATACCTCCATCTAAGAAGAGGATGAGAAATTACCCAACCCTGGATCCTCCCGGGCCTATCCCAGAGCCATAAAAACTATGTGCGGTGAAGCGTGCATGAAAATCTCCTGGTGCAACTCCTCCATTCCACAGTCGGGGAAACTGAGGCTAGGAGGGGAGTGGAGGAAGCGATATGACCCAGATGCACAGGGAGTGGGAGCCGAGGCCAGGACTGGAGTCCTAGCTGGAAGCTCCGAGGCAGAGCCTGAGTGGCGCAGAGAGCAGCGGGAGCCGGGAAGCAGGCAGGAGGGGGCGAAGCCGGGGGAGCGCCCCTCCAGCCGCGGCCCCCCGGGGGCCCCTTCCGGCCCCTCCCCCAGCCGACGCACCGTCCCGCCACCTGCTCCCCCGCCCACCGGGGCGAGGCTGCCGCCCCCTCCCCGTCTCCATGGCAACGCGCGGCCCCGGCCGGCCGCCCTGGCCTCCCCGCAGCCGTGCAGCCCATCTGGCCCCAAGCCCGCCCCAGCTGGGCCGTCCGACGCCCCGGTCGCCGGGGGCCCTTACAGCCCCGCAGAGGTCTGAGACTAGGGCAGGAGCGCCAGGCGTCGGGCGTCTACCCATGCCAGAACCTGGGCTAGCCGCTGGGCTCATCCTGATGGGTCGGAAGCCACCCTAGAAGCCAACCTGGACGCGCCGCACACCCCACCCCCGCCCCTGCCGCCGCCCCCCCACCCCCACCAAGGTCCACCCAATACAGCAGGCGGCAGCATCTCAGGATTAGAGAGGCCAGCTTTCTGGAGCCAGCCACTCTGGTTGCAAATCCCCAGGTAGTGTGATCCTGGGCAATTTACTTAACCTTTTACCCATCTGAAATTGGAGATGATCGTAGAACTTGTCTCATAGGGTGCTTGTGAAGGTTAAATGGGTCAGTAAAGAAAAATACATGGAGTCGCCACTCAATAAATATCAGCTATTATTATGAGTGCAGGTGGCAGGTGCTGCAAGAGAGCCATGGCAGCCCCGAGCAGGGGTCCTAACCCAGCCTGGGAGAAGCAGGGGTGGCTTCTTGCAGGAGGCTGTGCTGCTGGAATCTGAGGAAGTAACAGTTAGCCAGGAAACCCCAAGGAAGAGGGAACAGCAGTAGCAAAGACATAGAGATGGAAAAATTGCGTGGGGGGTGGGGAGGGGTGTAAGGGAGACCTACAAAGCCCCTCAGTGTTCCTGGAGAGTATAGAAAAGCTTGGCTTTTAGTCAAAGGGCACTGAGACAGGAGCCGCTGTAGAGTTTTTAAACAGAGGCATGACCTGTCCCTTGTTTTCCTAGAGACCCTTCTAGGTGCCATATATGCAGTGGCTTGGAGGAGCCAGTGGTCCTTTTGGGAGACGATGAGGCTTGAAGGAGGGGAGATGCAAGGTCAATGGGAGATGGGGACAGATTCATTGTTATTAAGGAAGTAGACCTGGCAGGATGGTGACCTATGGGCTGGAAGTAACTGGAGAGGGAGCTAAGGATGGACGGGGACACTCAGGTGGCTGGCTTGAGCACTGAGAGTGTGGCAGGGCCAGAAGAGGGGCAGGTCTGGGGGCGGGAGGTGCTGCCCCACTTGAGAACACTTGAGTTTGGAGCCAAGAGACCTGGAGACGTGGACTGGAGAGATCCACACGGGGACATCGGTGCCTGGAGGGTAACAGTTCCTGCCAGGGTCTGAGAGCTGCCGCAGAGTCAGCAGAGGGTGGGGGCCCTCACCAGACCAGGGAAGAGGATTTATGCTTCATAATTGGATTCTAAGATTTGTTTTCCTGGAACCAAGGAGACTATGTCCAATGACTTCTGACCCAAATTGCCTATGTACCATTACCTCTGAGGTTTTGGGGTTTGGGAGGGTTGTTTGGGGATGAGGGAGAGGCAGGAGAGTACAAGGAGATTCTACGTTGTGCCGACCCATCCCAGTTCTGTCAACTGCCGTCTGGGAGGTCTTAGGCAAATCTTCTCACCATGCCTCAGTTTCTTCCCAGCTACCTACCTTGCAGGGTTATTGTAAGAATTAAATGGGGGACACCCAGCTGGCTCAGTCAGTGGAGCATGCAACTCTTGATCTCGGGGTTGTGCGTTCGAGCCCCACATTGGGGGTAGAGATTACTTAAAAATAAAATTTAAGGGGCACCTGGGTGGCTCAGTCAGTTAAGCGTCTGCCTTTGGCTTAGGTCACGGTCCGGGGTTCTGAGATTAAGCCCCAAGTTGGGGGGGGGGTCCCTGTTCAGCGAGGAGTCTGCTTCTCCCTCTCCCTCTGCCCCTCCCCCTGTTCATGCTTTCTCTCTCTCTCTCTCTCTCTCTCTCACTCGCTCCCTTTCTCGCAAATAAATAAAATCTTTTAAAAAAAACAAAATAAAATCTTAAAAAAGAAAAAGAATTAAATGGGGAATGGGGTGCTAGGAACAAAGCTCCCTGCATGGTCTCTAGCCATCTTTATTAAATATGTAAATTCTAGAATCTTCTCCAAAGCCCAAGAATATGAATTTCCCTGGGTGGGTCTGGGAATCTGCAGGTAAAATTGGCCCATCATTGGATCAAAGCCTCCAGCTGCCATGCTGGGACTCCTCTGACTCTGGTCCTTCCATGGGGTAGCCCACCCCTCATATTTGCACCCTGGGGCAAGAGTTCAAATGACAGTCCCCTTGCCAGGTTCTTCCTTCTCTTCCCACCTGCTTCACCCCTACTGCAAAAGTCCTTGTGTGCAGGCTCCATGTCCAAGCTCCTTCCTTGTCCATCCCTCAGGCCTAAGGTTGCAGCACAGCCCGCCGGGAGAATAGGCCCAGGTCTTGGAAGCGGTCTCAGAGCCCTTTGGGCAAGGAATTCCAGATACCAGGCACCTGGAGTATGATCTAGAATGATAAACCTGGGCTCCAGGTGGCGTGTCCCCTTGGCTCCATGTATCCCACACCTGGGAGGAAGGGTAGGACTGGAGGCAGGCATAGGGGAACCCGAGATAACGGAGCCAGAGCAGAGGTCCGGCTGCCCAGGTCTGTGGGCTCCCCTGCCTCTGTTTCTATCAGCCTTTGCCCCCAGGCCCTCCGGCCAGCCTCCTGCTTCCCAGCAGCCAGATCATGGAGACTGCAGCCACTCGTCCAGCTGCCTGCGCCCTGCCCAGCTGAGGTCACCTCAGACTTTTCTTCCGGCCTCTGCTGGACCTGAGAAGTATGGGGTTCTGGGGCCCCCCACACAGCTACTTCGTGGGCCGTTACAGCCCATACATGCCCGTCCCTGGCTTGACATGAGAGGTTACATTCTTCTTTTTTTAAGATTTTATTTATTTATTTGATAGAGAGAGAGAGAAAGAGAGAGAAAGCACAAGGAGGGGGAGGGACCGAGAGAGAAGCAGGCTCCCTGGGGCTCCATCCCAGGACCCCGGGATCATGACCCGAGCCGAAGGCAGACGCTCAACCAACTGAGCCACCCAGGCACTCCTACATTTATTCTTTAAAAATGAGGACACTGGGGCGCCTGGGTGGCTCAGTAGTTAAGCGTCTGCCTTTGGCTCAGGTCATGGTCCCAGGGTCCCGGGATCGAGCCCCGCATCGGGCTCCCTGCTCAGCGGGAAGCCTGCTTCTCCCTCTCCCACTCCCCCTGCTTGTGTGCCCTCTCTCGCTGTGTCTCTCTCTGTCAAATAAATAAGTAAATAAAATCTTTAAAAAAAATAAAAAATAAAAATGAGGGCACTGAGGCTCAGAGAAGTCAAAGGAGGAATCAGTATTAAGAGCACCTGCTGAAAGCCAGGTGCTGAGGTGGTGCTTTTAAAGACATGAGCACACAACACTCCTGTCAGAATTATCCCCCATTTACAAGTGAGGACACGGTGGCTCAAGAAGGAGAGGTAACTGGGCCCAGGATCGCCCAGCTGGTAGGAGGCGGAGTCAGAATTCAAACATAGACGGGTCAGACCCCCGAGCCCAGACCCCAGGGATGCGTAGTAGGCCTTCAAGAAGACCTGCCAAGAGGAGCTGAGGATGGTTGGAAACCTGGACCTGCCACCTCCTGTGAGGGCCACGGAATGTGAGGAATGTCCACCCCCAGGGTAGGACTGTGGGCAAGGTGACCTTTGGGAAGATAAAGTCAAATTCCAGTCCTCGGAGCCTAGCAGAGGTAGACCTGGGGTGGTACTGCCAGGGACCGGAACCAGCTGCAGCGGGGTGCCCGCCCCCCAAGCCCCTCCCTGAGCCAGGAGTTACAACTGAGTCATGTGTTGGGGGTGCGTGAGGGGAGCCGCTGCTACGTGTTGCTACGTGTTAGCCCCTGCCCTTCCCTTGACTGGAATCTCCTTTCCCTGACTCTGCCAATGGCAACTTAGCCACAATGCTTCTAACCCTGCCCCAACCGTCACCTGGACGTTTCCATTAGGAGGGCCCTGGGGAATCTGAGCCATAACTGTCCGGAACTAAACTCACCATGCTCCCTGTCTCCCACCATCCTCCCTGGGGGTGTCACCTCCATGCCCCAACTTGATTGCCCAGATGGCAGGCTGTTAGCCTTGCCTCTTCCTTCTCCCTCTTACTCCATCCAGACTCAGTCTCCTGTGTCTCCACCTTCTCTCCCTGCTGCCCCTGGCCTCTAGCCTCACACCCTCCGACTCCATCATGGTGGCCAGGGTAAGTTGCCAGATGTGGCAAATAAAAATATAGGACTCTCAGTTAAATTTGAATTTTGGATAAACAATGAATAATTTTTAAAAGATTTTATTTATTTATTTGAGAGAGAGAAAGCACAAGCGGGGGGGGGGGCAGCAGAGGGAGTGGGAGAAGCAGGCTCCCCTCTGAGCAGGGAGCCCGATGCGGGGCTCGATTCCAGGACTCTGGGATCATGACCTGAGCCGAAGGCAGATGCTTACCTGACTGAACCACGCAGGCGCCCCAACTCTGAATAATTTTTTTTAGTATAAGTATATCCTAAATGTTTCAGGGGACATACTTATGCTAAACATTTTGTTGTTGTTTATCTGAAACTTAAATTTACTGGGCATCTTGTATTTTTACCTGGTAACTCTAAGCCAGAGTGTACTTCATCCCTTAAATCTCCCCAGTGGTTCTGTGAGGGGCAGAGAATGGAGAACACTCCAGCGCTTGGAGCACTCCTTCTCTGCCTGTCACCGGCGACCACTCAATTCTGAAATCACCTCCTCCAGGAAGCCTTCTGGGTGAGGAGCTGCTGTGTGCCATGAGAAGCCACCACACTTCCCATATGGGAACCCCAAATGCACTGCTGGGCTCCGTCAGTAAGAGCTCCAGGAGACCAGCACTTTGTCTTTTTTGTTCGCTGTGTCCCCCACCCCCTAGCACCTTGCAAGGCACCTGGAATGACTTGCTGTGGAACCCTGAGCGAGCCCATTGCCTCCTCTGGGTCACAGTCTCCATCCATACGAGAAAGAGCCGTACGAAATGGTCTCTGAGTCCCCTTCCACCTCTGATGTCTGCCCATTTTGGCCTGAACCTGGAGATCCTGGGCAGGGTTGGCACAGATGAGAACTCCGAGCCACACTCGGAAGACTGAGGACATTCCTGAGCTCTGCCTCTGTGCAGCCTGGGACAAGTTCCCCACCCTCTCTCAGCCCAACCTTTCTCTTCTGCCAGGTTCTGGACAAGTGGGGATGACCCGGCCTGCCATAAGGATCTGAGCAGGTTGGGAAGGCTGTTACGAGCTTGAAGTCCAATAGGTAAGGCGCACAGTGCAGCACATAGGAGGCTCTCAAAAACACAAGATTCCTTCCTGCTCTTCCCACTCCACTGGAAGGCTGCACGGCCCTGGGGGGGCTCAGGCAGTGGAGGCTGCGAGAGCTCCAGGGGGAGGACGGAGGAAGAAGCTGGGCTGGGAGCATTCAGGCAAGACTTTAAATCTGGTCTTCAATTTATTTATTTCTTTCTTTTTAAAGGGCCTGAGCATCTTCTGTGAGGAATCCATCCAGCCTGACAGAGAGAGACAACCTGAAGTCAGACCCCCCTCTCCATTGAGGGGGTTAAGGGTTCAGCCTGAGTGCAAGGTGGGGAGCATGTGGGTGTAGGTGGAGCAGACCTGGGAGACCCCACCATGCAGGACTTTGTCCAGCCTGAGAGCTCCCAGAATCTCCTCCAGACCCCTAGGGCTGCCCCAAGTAAACACACAGCTTCACGGGGAACCGAGTGCTCATTGGCCTCCAGACAAGCTCTTCCACCACCCCGGTTCAGTTCCGGCCCCCTTTCAACCAGTGGGCCCATGAGATGGGGAAATCCCGGCAAGCTCTCCAGGTGCCAGGGCCCTGTTGTGGTCTCATCTGAACAATCTGGGGTAGGGAGCAGGGGATGGTCCCTTCTAGGACAGGTAGTCCAGGGTCCTAGAGGGTGAGGTGACAGTGGGTAACTCAAGCGCTCTGAGCCCCCAGAAATGAATTCCTGCCTCTGAACAGAAATCTGAAGACCAGGCTCTCTCACTCCACTTCTGTCTCCTCCTTAGGCTCTTTCCTGTCCCCTCTCCTGCCTCCTACCTTCTCATGCCCCTGCCTGTCTCTCCCGGCCCCCTGCTGAACTAGCTTCCCAGGCTCATTAATCAGGCCTGATCTGACCTCAAGGCCAAAGAGCCAAGGGGAGGGAGGCAGGGAGGAGGAAAGGAGGAGGGAAGAGGGGAATTCGCCTGCATGGAGACCTGGTCAGTGCTGCTCACCTTTGCCTCCCTTGTCTGCTAGAGCTCCCTCCTGTCACCCCACAAGGCAGAACCTTTTTAGAGGGGAGCAAACTCAGTCTCCAAGAGCAGAGCTGTTCTGACAGGCACCACAGGACTGATGAGGAGCCAGCTTCCGTGCTCCTCCTCCGCACTCTAGGGCTCCAAGGTGAAATCTGGGAGCTTAAACTGACCCTGGAGGAAGAAGAGCATCTCCCGTGACCCGAGGCCCTCGATCTTAGAGAAGGTCATTCAGGGCTGAAGCCAGTTAGAGCAGGTGGGAGGGCTGGCCTGGGCAGTCCCTGTCCCAAACAGGTTGGGTGGCCTGAGGCAAGTCGCTTCACCTTTCTGAAGAGTCTTTTGTCCAGTTAAAATCTGGCCAGAGTGACCTCTGCCCTCAAGGGAAAAGTGGTAAGTGCCCTGGCTTAGAGCTGGACTTGATTTCAAATTCTGGTTCTGCTTTTCCCTAGCTGAGTAGCTAGAGACCAGTCATTCCCCACCCCTGTGAAATGGGGGTGACCAGACCATCCCCTTGGGGTTTCGCTGAAGATCAGACACCTCCACCACTGGTGCACATGTGGTGGGGAGAAACGCACTGAGAAAGCCTAGTGACCGTGTAGGGACCTAGGGACCCAGGCCTACAAGGTTCCCACCACCTTGCTGTGGGACCAGGGAGGTGCCCCCCCCCCCCCCCCCCCCCCCCCGCCGCAACAAGACCAAAGCACTAGAGACGCATGTGACCTTTCACCCTCTTGGACCCCCAGAGAGCACACCCTCACCCCATCCTACCATCGTGGCCCATACATACCCATCCTGCTCCATTCTTCCCTAGGCTGGCCCAGGGCTCTGTTTCCACCCAGAACATCCCCAGAACAAAAGGGACATTTGACATTCTTTGTCCTGAGCAAACTCATTCTCTGAGTGTGGGACCCACCAGGCCCTGCCCCTGGGACCAGCCACTTTTCCCCAAGGCCTGGCCCAGCTCTCTAAGAGCCTTGCCCTGGAGGAGAGGGAGGGCGGGAGGGGCCTCAAAGGAGAGTCCCAACCCCCACCATCAGAACTGGCAGGAAGGAAGCCTGGTGGGGGAGGGGAAAGGGAAGGGTACCGCGGGGGCACAAGAGGAGGGCTGCGCTCAGAGGACTTGTTTGAGGTTGGGCTAGGGGTTCAGTTAGGGCTCGGACCTCCTCTTCTCCTGGCTCCCAGCTAGGAGTTCTTTTCACTTACTAGTTTTTTAGTAAATTTTCAAGGAACTGGTCCCAACTCTACCCTGATTTCCTGTGTGACCTTGGGTGAGTTCCTTGCCCTCTCTCGGCCTTGGTCTCCCCGGTATAACGGTATAAGATGAAGGGAAAGAATGGGAGGGTCTCTCCTGTGAGAGATTTCCTGAGCCAGACCCTGGCATACCACAGACAGGCCGTGCTCCCAGAATCTGGGTCTAGGATTCCATCAAGACGGAGCACGCAATGACTCTTGAGGTAAAGTATGTTTCCATGAAAGTAGGATCCCCCAAAATGAATCTAGCCTCCCTATCCTTGAACCGATACAGTCCTGGACAACCTCCAGAGCTCTTTACTCCCCTTGGTCTATCAATAAGCTTGTAAGACAAACAAGACCAAATAGTGTTCTCCCTTTACAGAAAACAAGGCTGCAGGCTCGCAGAGGACATGCCCCAACCCGCCCTGGGAGTGATGCCTGAGCCAAGGGGGAAAGATGGACAGCGGATATTCTGGGCGGGGGCCCCACGTGAGCAAGGGAGAGAGCAGCAACACGGGTGCTTGTGGTTCCTCAGGCTAGGGCTGGAGTGTGGGCTATCCCTGAGGGGGGCGGAGAGAGGAGGATGGAGGGTGTTGGCTATCTGGCTAAGGAGTTTGTCCTGTGGGTGCTGAGGAAACAGGGGTTTCTGCCGGGCCCGTTTATCCACTACTGTCGTCGGAAAGGGAATGAATGGTGGGCCCAGACAGAGACCAAGGGAGCCAGGACAGCTGTGCACACAGGTAGCTTCTGACAAAGGGGCCAGGGAGCCTCCACACGCCATGGGGGGCGGGGGAGTGGAGCAATTGCTCTCAGGAAAGAGGGGAAGTGAGCGGGGAGATGAAGCAGGGGAGAGGAAATGAAAGATTAAGTGCATAAAGGCCATAAAGCTCAGAAATGTCCAGGCCGGATGGATTCCCAGTTTATAGACACATTTGTGTTCAAGGATGCTCAGCCAGGCCCGGCACCCCAGCAAGAGTGGCCACCCAAGGAGGCAGAGGCGATCCTGGAGGCTGGAAGGGACCCCTCATGCCCCTGACCTCCTCTCTGGCCCACCCCCCCCATTCCCAGCCTACCCCCAACTCCTCCGGCTGGCTGACAGCCCAGCTGGAAGCAATTGTGGGAGCCTCCAGCCTGGAGAGTTGCATCCCACAAAGGGCCCTGGTAAATAGCAGCCCACACCCCAGACGGCCTGCACACCCCTCCTCCCTTGCAGCCCCCTGCCCGGAAATTTAAAACAACTGCTCAACATAGTCTTAAATCCTCCAGGAAGGAGCTCTGGTAAGAAGGCCAGGCAGGAAGCATGAGACTGGCCCAGGCCCTGCCTGGAACTCCTTCCCTCCCCAGCTCCCACACTGAACTCCCCTGAAATATCAACCCCCAAAGTCTCGCCGTGGGCTTCCCAGCCCCTGGGGATCCTGTGCTGGGGTTCACTGGAGCTTGTCAGAATTGCTAAGGAGTCTGGGAACACCCCGTGCACAGGATGGTCTGACCCGGCTTACACCCCGCGCGGGGCCTGCCACAGAGCGCATGCGCAGTGCATGTAGGAAGGGTGAACAAACGAAGCCACGAGGTGACCCTGACCCATCACTCTGGTCTTTGGGCCTCAGTTTCCTCGTCTATCGAATGAGCATGATAACTTTTATCCCGTCTACTTCCCAGAGTTGTGAGAGTTAAATGAGAACCTTGGTGCAAGTATTTTAAGAACTGCAAAGCTGGCCTGCTGTCCTGGCCTTGGTGTGCTCATCTGTAAAATGAGGGTCCCTCCCAGCTTTGCTATTCTGAGACTTGGGATGCTCCTTAAATACCCGCTGGGCATTCGGGGGAGGGCCGAAGATGCAGTGTCCGGAAATAGAGCCCTGTCCAGGGCCCAGAAGGCCACATTTTATTTCCAGAGTGGCCCCTGTCTCACTGTGTGATCTTCTCTGGGCCTCAGTTTTCTTCTCTGTGCAATGGGAGTGGGTGGACACAGAATGCCTGACCTCTAGCACTCAAGCTCTGTGATGACAGGGCATTATCCAGAGGGCAGCGGGAACCCACCGATGGCTTTGAGCAGGAGAGTAACATGATCCCAGTCATGTTTCAGAGCCCTTGCTCGGGCAGTGGGGTGGGTTGTGGGCAGAAGGGCAGGGAGGCCAGAGTCTGGAGGCCTGGAAGAGGGCTGTGGCCTTTGCTCAGGCAACAGAAGACAGCAGCCTGAGCACCTTCTTCATGCTGTGCCCAGGCTTGATTTACTCTGCCTCTTTCCCATGTCCCTGCTTTTCCAAAATCAGCCACCTAAGACACCATTCAGGGAGTACTTCCTCCCGAAGGTCTTCCCAGCATGTCTCCGACACAGTCACTTCCTCTGCCTTGCGGTTTCCCAGCTCTGTGTACCTCCATCGCTGGACCAGTGTGGATTACTGGTGTGTGTGTGCGTACACACGAGGGCATGCACGTTCTCTCCTGGGCTGTGAGCTCCCGAGATCAGGGTGGGTCCCACCATGCCCATATCATCTCTAACACCCACCACCTGGCCGGGCCCAGAGGAGGTGCTCAAGACCTGCATGCAGAGTGCTGGGGATGCCTGAGCATCCTCCTCTCTGAGTCCACCTGCCGGATGGGAGACTGGGCTCCAGCCCCAGCTTAACTGCTAGTAGCCCTGTGACCTTAGGCCAGTTGCTTCTCCTTTCTGGACCAAGAGCCTTTTATGGACAAAGAGGAATTACCCTGATTATTCATTCTTGAGTGAGGACTCTGAAGGGAGGGAGCATCCTTAGCCTCCCCACCTCCCTCCCCCACCATTTCCTTTGCTGTGCCCTGGATCACAGTGAGCTGTGACTGGTGTTTCCCACCAGACCACAAGCTCACTGAGAACCTCATCCCTGGGTCCTGCACAGTCTGTGCACAGAGGGGTACTAGACAGGCCTGTATAGAGGCACTTGTCCACTCCACGGCCCCAAGAGAGGGAGCTTGGTAGGATCTCCATAAATAGTGATGTTCATGAAACGCAGAGCTTAGCAAGAGGCCAGGAGCATTCAGTGTCCAAGCCACAGCCCAGCCTCTGTCCCCACACCCTGCTGCCCAGCCATCCTCCTAGAGCTAGCTAGTCTGGCCTCCCCTGAGAGGTGTGGGGAAGGGGTGCTGTCAGCCCCGAAAGCAGATGGATCTTTAGCCAGCTCCACGCTGCCCCAGGCAAGCCCTGCATGGATCTCAGCCAGAGTCCCCCTCCCACTCCCCCGCCCCCATGGGCTGGGACAGACCTCAGCCAGCAGGCCTCCCAGCTTTGATCAATACAGGGCAGGCAGCCAAGGCGGCTGCAGGCTCCATCCTCCCAGGAGGCCCCAGCTCAGCCGGGGTCACATGGGGGAGGGGCCCCACAGCCTGGCTCAGGGGCTCTGGGGGGAGGGATGGGGCTGGGGAGAGCAGGAAAAGCAGGCATCACTCCTGCCACGCTTCACCCCTTCACCTGCTCACTCCTCCACCCACATTGGAGGGGTCCACAAATATTTGCTGAGCATCATCTTTGCACCAGGCACTGGCATTGGCCCTGGGGCACAGAGAAGACAAGACAGCAGCTCTTGTGAACCCGATGCTCTCGTCTGGGAGAGAGACAGCAGGTGAATGAAGCAAACAAAAATAAGAGGTAGTTTCAAAAGGTAACACATACAAAATAGGGTACAGGGACAAGAGATCAGGCAACATGGCACACGGTGAGCCAGGAGGAGGCCAAGGAGGATAACGTCTAAGCTGAGACTCAAATGAAGAAGAGACACCCACTAGCCTGCCTCAGTCTGACTCCCAGAAGCAGACGCTAAGATAGAGAGCTGCACACAGGAAGGGGTGAGTGAGTGAGGGAAGCAGAGCAGAGTAAAGGAGGGAGTCCGGTACACTCAAGTAAGAACAAAGGCCTCAGCTGACCTTCATGGATCAAGGAGCAAGGAGAGCTTCTCCAAGTTGTCCCAGTTCCAGGCAACGGCCCCAGCCTTTGTACCCTCGCACTGACCAGCCACTGGGTAGCTAGCTGCTCACAGGAAGGGGCAAGACTTTGGGCAAGCTGGCTATCTTCAGAGGAGGCATTCCAACAGAGTCTCAACTGAGAACAGACAGGGGAATGAGCACCTCGTCCCCAAGGGAAGCCTAGGGCACCCCTCAGCAGTGAGGAGGTGTGCTATGATTTGGAGGAAGAACATTCCAGATAGAGCAACAACAAGTGAAGATCCCTGAGGCAGACATGAACTTAGCCTGTCTAAGGCACAAAAAGAAGGCCAGCATCGTGGAGTGTGCTGAGTGAAGGAGAGTCACAGGACAGTGGTCAGAGAGCATGCAAAGGCCAGCCCAGAAGGGTCTGTGAACCAAGGGACTTTATTCTCCACGTAAAGGGCCACCCCAGAGGGCCTTAAGGGGAGTGTGATCTGATAATTACCCATTAACACTACCCTGGCTTCTGGGTGGAGCAGGGGAGGGGATGGGGAGAGCAGTGGGAGGCCATGGGAGGGGTCCAGGTGAGAGGGTTCCAGATAAATCTTGGCTGTCAACGGGGATGTTGTAGAGATGCTTCCAGCATCCTGTGGGCGATATTAAGCCAGATGAATTTGACTTTTTCCAACCTTAAGATACTGAAGTCTTTTTGGCTTGGGGAAGGAACCTCAGAGACTCCTAGTTCTTCTCCCCAACCTGGGCACAAAGCCCCTTTCCAGAACCGGTGGCTAGGGACCATGTGGCCCCTGCCATGCCCCATAGGGACTGAGGAGCTCACTCCTGCCATGATCACTCTGCTGGAAATTTCTGAGAGCTCCCTCCTTGTAGCTATTCCTGGGAGCCCCTGCTCTGCTCTGGGCCACACTAACCACATCTGTTCTCTCTGCCCCAGTAGTCCCCAAAAGGTGAGGACATGCTCCTGTCTCCACCCCCACCCCGTATCTTGTCTGGTGATGATCTCAGATGATGCTCCCTCCCTACTCACTGACTCATTGCAGTGATGTGCATCTGATCTTCCAAAGGTATGGAGAGGAGTCATTTTGTAGAATTTGTAAGAGGAAAACATTTTCTTCTTTTCTTATTTCTTATTTATTTTTTAAAAAGATTTATTTATTTGAGAGAGTGGGCAGAGGAGGGGGGGCAGAGGGAGAGGGAGAGACTCTCAAGCAGACTCCCCCCACTGAGCACAGAGACCGACAGGGGGCTCAATCTCACAACCCTGAGATCATGACCAGAGCCCAAATCAAGAGTTGGATGCTTAACCAACTGAGCCACAAGATGCCCCATTTTCTCCTTTAAAAGAAATTTTTGTTTTGGAATACATTTTCTTCCGAGGCCTGATGCATGTAGAGGTATAACCAGGCTGGGAGTTAGGGCAGCTGGGCTCCAGCCTGTCCATGTGACTTTGGACCAGTGTCTTCCCCTCTCTGGGCTTTATTTGCTTCTCTGTAAATGAGGCTAGCTAACTGGGTGGTTTTTAAAAGCTGAACCAAAATATTGTGAGTCCATGTGTAGATCTGCCCTTGTTCTTTCTTCAAAACCTGAGCCAAGGGATTTTCTGTTTTCTTTTCCTTTGACTCCTAGGGTCGGAGAACTGCAGACTCTTGGAGCTAGAAAGGTCTCGAAAAGTCTAACCAACTCCCCCTGCTCCATGCCACTGCTTTGCTGCGCTTTGTTTCAACATCACCATCAGTTGATTATCTCTACCTCCAGAGCTTGTACACCTCCAAGCATGGGGAGCTCACTATACCACAAGAAAGTTCTTCAGCTAAACACAAAGAGTCTATAAGGAACATAGTGACGCTTGTCTTGCTCTGTGTCACTGCTCACCCATTCAATCATTCATTTTCATTCATTCGTCAATATTTATTGGGCCTCCATCAAATGAAGCAGGTTACTTACAGCCAAGCACTGGAGCAAAATCATAAGTATAAATGTAGTTTCTATTCTTTGAGCACTTATGCGAAGGCTAGCATTTCACTAAGCACCGCATACACACCACCTCATTCAATCATCACAGTTGCCTCCCTGTTTACAAATGAACAAATTGAGGGCTAGGGAGAATGTGACACTGGGTCCCAGTAGGAAACAGATGGTAACTGAAGGCTTTCTTGCAGAGTTGAACAAAGGGACTATTTACAGAAGTGTGGAAAAGGGAGGGAAACCTACAAAGGGTGGTGGGGCGCCCCAACGTTAGCAACAGTGGGGAGCCATTACCACCTATAGGTCTGAAGGGAAAAGAAGTGAGAAGGTTGTCACTAGCACCTAGTGAAGCTGGTGAAAGTGGGGGCACCTGATGGGAGCCATGGCTGTGGAAAATGGCGATAGGAAGAGAGGACTGAATACCCTTTCCTCTCGCTCCTCCTGGGACTGCCCATTGATTGAATCCACAGGGAATCAGAAGGCAAGGTTTTTCAGTGATATCGTCCACAGAGGTCGGGCTTCTGGGCACATCAAGGGAAAAGAGTAAGTCTTAGTGGCGGGTGTGCAAACCGAATCACCAACCCAGAGAGTTAGGTGACTTGTCTAAGGTGTCAAAGTCAGGGAGTTGTGGAGCCGTAGAAATAAAGACATAGTGATTTGTGTGCTGTATTCAAGTCTTAAGAGCATGAAGGAGGGAGTTGTGGATGGGCTTAGAAGGATCTGGAGCAGCAGTTTGTGGGACAAGAAAGGGGAAAGGACATTCCAGAAAGGCTGGAGATGGTGCAGGAATACCACCTGTTGGGCAAGAGTGAGCCACTCTGCAGGGCTGGAGAGAGCTTGGAAAGTTCCAGAAACTTCTGGAGGGGAAGCTGGAGAAGGAGCTTAGAGGTGTTACTACTGGAGCAAGATAAAGCCACTACCCATCCATTGATTTACTTAAAATATGTATTGATTGAGCTTCTGCTGTTTGCCAGGGACTGTGCTAGGAGTTGGGGTTACAGCCACAGAAAGTGCAGTCCCAGTCCTGTGCAGTCATGGTCCTAACCTTGCAGAGCTTAGGGTCCAGTAGGGGTATGGTGGAAGCCACGCAACGAGCTAACGACTGTGGGGATCAGCGCTCTGAAAAAGAATCTGGATTTTCTTCTGTAAGCAACAGGACACACTAATGGACATTGATAGTTTAAACTTTTTAAGGCTTTTAAAAGTTGAGGTATAGCTTACAAACAGTAGATTGCCCAAATCTTAAATGTACTGCTTGATGAATTATAACCACCACTCAGATCAAGACTCAGAACATTTCTGGAGCCCGGGAGGCTCTTTCATGCCCCCACCCAGCCATACCCCAAGCAGTAACTGCTATTTTGATTTTTACTACCATATATTTATTTTGCTTGTTTTTGAGCTCCATGCAAATAGAATCCTATAGCATGTACTTGTTTGTGCCTGGCTTCTTTTGCCTTGCATTTTGCTCAAAATGTTCATCTGTGTTGCAGCACGTGGCAATTGTCTGTTCTTACCCATGGCTGTATATAATCTACTGTGTGTGTGTGTGAATACACATATTTTTTATTTATCCATTCTACTGTTAATTGACATTTGGGTTGCCTCCAATTTTAGGCTATTATAAATAATGCTGCTATGAATATTCTTGTACCTTGTTTTTGGTAAACATATGCACCCTCATTTCTGTTGGGTATGCATCCAGTAGTGGAATTCCTGAGACATAGATGTTTAACCTCAGCAAATACTGCCAGTTTTCAAAAGTACTATATCAATTTATTTTCTACTAACAATGTATGGGAGTTTTGGTTGCTCCACCTCCTTGCAAACAATTGAAAATGTTGGTCCAGGGGCGCCTGGGTGGCTCAGTTGGTTGGGCAGCTGCCTTCAGCTCAGGTCATGATTCTGGAGTCCCGGAATCGAGTCCCGCATCGGGCTCCATGCTCACTGGGGAGTCTGCTTCTCCCTCTGACCCTATCCCTTCTTGTGCTCTCTCTCTCACTCTCTCTCTCGAAGAAAAAAAAAGAGGGAGAAGAAAATGTTGGTTCATTTCATTTTAGCCACTCTGGTAAGTGTGTATAATAGCATCTCATTGGAGTTTAAATTTGCATTTCACTGAGGCGCCTGGCTGGCTCAGTCAGTGTCTCAGGGTCTGAGTTCAAGCCCCACACTGAGTGTAGGATTACTAAAGAAAATAAATTGTTTTTAAAGATTTTATCTATTTATTTGAGACAGAGAGAAAGTGACTACGAGCAGGGGCAAGGATAGAGGGAAAGGGGGAAGCAGACTCCCCGCTGAGCAGGGAGCCAGACATGGGATCACGACCTGAGCCACAGATGCTTAACTGACTGAACCACCCAGGTTGCCCCAAGAAAATAAATTTTTAAAAAATCTTAAAAAAATTAAACTTGCATTTCACAAATAACTAATGATGTGGAGCACCTTTCATTTGCTTATTGGTAATTTGTGAAGTGTCTGTTTAAGTCTCTTATTTAGTTTTGTTTTTGTTTTTGTTTTAAGTAGGTTCCACACCCAGCATGGAGCCCAACACAGGGCTTGAACTCACAATCCTGAGATCAAGACCTCAGTTGAAATCAGAGTCGGATGCTTAACTGACTGAGCCACCTAGGCACCCCTCTTCCTTTATTTTTTTTTAAGATTTTATTTATTTATTTGACACAGAGAGAGAGATAGTGACAGAGAGCATAAGCAGGGGGAGAGGCAGAGGGAGAGAGAAGCAGGCTTCCTGCCGAGCAGGGAGCCCGATGCGGGGCCCAATCCCAGGACCCTGAGATCATGACCCAAGCCGAAGACAGATGCTTAAACGACTGAGCCACCCAGGCGCCCCTTCCTTAATTAAAAAAAAAAAAAAATGGGTTGCCTGGTTTGTTTTCTTGATGCATGAATTCTTTAAATATTCTAGGTATAAGTCCCTTGTTGGATATATGTATTGCAAATATCTTCTCCCAATCTGGGGCATACCTTTTCACTTTCATAGTGGTACCTTTTTTTAAGTTTTTATTTATTTATTTTTTTAGTAACCCCTACCCCCAACATGGGGCTTGAACTCATGACCCCGAGATCAAGATTCTCGCTTTCTGCCAAGTGAGCCAACCAGGTGCCGCTCTTACTGGTATCTTTTGATGAACAGACGTTCTTAATTTTTTTTAAAGATTTTTATTTATTTATTTATTTGACAGTGAGAGAGAGAGAGAGAGAGCACAAACGGGGTGCAGCAGAGAGCCTGATGTGGGCCTCCATCCCAGGACCCAGAGATCATGACCTGAGCCAAAGGCAGACACTTAACTGACTGAACCATCCAGACGCCCCTCTTAATTTTTTTTAAAGTTCTTAATTTTAATGACATTTCCTTTATGCTTTATCTTTTCAACTTTTTCCTTTATGGTTGACTTTTTGGTGAGTATGTGATATGATAAAAAAATCTTTACTTACCTCAAGATCATAAGAGATTCTCCTATGAATTCTTCTAGAAGCTTTATTGTTTTATCTTTCATACTTAGGACTCTGATCCATGTTGAATTAAGAATTGTGTATAGTGGGGGGCGCCTGGGTGGCTCAGTTGGTTAAGTGTCTGCCTTTGGGTCAGGTCATGATCTCAGGGTCCTGAGATCAAGCCCTGCATCGGGCTCCCTGCTCCACGGAAGGCCTGCTTCTCCCTCTCCCACTCCCCCTGCTTGTGTTCCCTCTCTCGCTGTGTCTCTCTCTGTCAAATAAATAAATAAATAATCTTTTTAAAAATTGTGTATAGTGGGGCACATGGCTGGCTTAGTTGGTAGAACATTTGACTCTTGATTTTGGGGTTGTGAGTTCAAGCCCCACATTGGGCATGGAGCCTACTTAAAAAAAAAAAAAGTTGTGTATGGCATAAGGTAGGAGTCAAGATTTCTCCCCCTCAAATTTCCAGCACCATTTTTTAAAAATACCCTTTTCCTTCCAATGAATTGTAGTGGCCTTTTTTTCATATATCAAGTAATAATATATGTGTGAATCTATTTCTGGGTTCTCTATTCTGCATCATCGGTATATGTGTCTACTCCATGAAAATACTATATTGTGTTAATTGTTAAAATTTTATAGTAAGCTTTTATATACAGTAGTATAATTTCTCAGGCTTTGTTCTTCTCCAACAATGTACTATCAGTTTAGTTTCTTTGCATTTTCATATAAATTTTAAAATCAGGGTGTTCACTTAAAAAAACCTATTGGAATTTTTATTGAAATTGCATTGAGTCTATAAGGCCAATTTGAGAAGAATTCATATCTTTACAACATTGAATCTTCCAATCCATGAACATGGTATATCCTTTCTCTTTCCTTTTATTTAGGTCTTTTTTTACTTTTTTTTTTAATTGTTTTTTATTTTTAAATTTTTTTTGAGATTTTATTTATTTATTTGAGAGAGAGAGAATGAGAGATAGAGATCACGAGAGGGAAGAGGGTCAGAGGGAGAAGCAGACTCCCTGCTGAGCAAGGAGCCCAATGTGGGACTCGATCCCAGGACTCCAGGATCATGACCTGAGCCGAAAGCAGTCACCCAACCAACTGAGCCACCCAGGTGCCCCGGTCTTTTTTTACTTCTTGCAGCAATATTTAAAGTTTACAGAGTAAGGGTCTTATGCATAATACGTTTATTCCTGATGTTTTTTGATGCCATTGTAAATAGTATTATTTTCAAATTTCATTTTTTTTTAAATATAGGCTCCATGCTCAGCATGGAGCCCAATGTGGGGCTTAAACTCATGACCCTGAGATCAAGACCTGAGTTGATATCAAGAGCTGGACACTTAACTGATGGAGCCACCCAGGCACCCCTCAGATTTCATTTTCTAATTGTTTGCTGCTAACATATAAAAATATAATTATTTTGGGGGTGCCTGGGTGGCTCAGTCGGTTGAGTATCTGACTTTGGCTCAGGCCATGATCTTGGAGTCCCGAGATCAAGCCCTGCATCGGGCTCCCTGCTCAGCAGAGAGTCAGTTTCTCCCTCTGCCCCTTCCTTCCTCCCCTTCCCCACTTGTGCTCTCTCTCTGTCTCAAATAAATAAATAAAATCTTTAAAAAATATATAATTATTTTTGTATATTGTCTTTATCTAGGAACTTTGTTGAATTCATTCTAATACTTTATTTAGAAATATTTTTTTAAAGATTTTATTTTATTTTTTTAAAGATTTATTTATTTATTTTACACACACACAGAGAGAGAAAGAGAAGCCAGTTGGGGGAGGGACAGAGAGAGAGAATCTGAAGCAGACTCCTTGCTGAGTGCAGAGCCCAATGTGGGGCTTGATCTCAGGACTCTGAGATCATGACCTGAGCTGAAATCACAAGTCAGACGCTCAACCCACTGAACAATCCAGGTGCCCCTTAGGATTTTTTTTAAGATTTTATTTATTTATTTGTCAGAGACAGTGAGAGTACAAGCAGGGGGAGCCCTAGGCAGAAGGAGAAGCAGGCTCCCTGCCAAGCAAGGAGCCCGATGTGGGACTCAATCCCAGGATCCTGGGATCATGACCAAAGCCAAAGGCAGATGCTCAACTGACTGAGCCACCCAAGCATCCCAAAGATTTTTTTTTAAGATTTTATTTATTTATTCATAAGAGACAGAGAGAGAGAGAGAGAGAGAGAGGCAGAGAGAGAAGCAGGCTCCCCGCTGAGCAGGGAGCCTGATGCGGGACTCGATCCCAGGATCCTGGGATCATGACCTGAGCCAAAGGCAGATACTTAACCATCTGAGCCACCCAGGCGCCCCAAAGATTTTATTTTTAAGTAACCTCTATACCCTATGTGGGGCTCAGACTCACAACCCTGAGATCAAGAATCGTATGCTCCACCAACCAGGCTAGCCAGGCTCCCCATTCTATTACTTTTTTCTTGCCTTATCATCCTTGTTAGGACCACTAGTATAATGGTTGAACAAAAATGGTGTGATAAAACGTTCTTGCTTTGTTCCTGACATCAGGAAGAAAAAGTTTGATACTTCCCATTAAATATAATCTTAGCTATAGGATTTTGTGGAGATCTTTTCTCAGATTAAAGAAGTTCCCTTCTATTGCTAGTTTGCTGAGTTTTATTATAACTGGTATTAAATGTTATTAAATGTCCTTTTTTTATTTATTGAAATGATCATATTTATCTTGTTTTGTGAATGTAATAAATTATATTGATCTATTTTAGGATATTAAACTAAACTTGAATTTCTAGAATAAGCCCTGCTTGATCATACCCATATACCACTATATAGCATGGATCAGAGAAAGCAAGCCTGGAGCAGTGAACTCAGTGAGAAGGCTGGTGCGAAAGTCCTGGTGAGAGGTGGAGGGCCTGGACTAGGGTAGAGGCTAAGTAAACAAAATACTCTGAGAGGATTTAGTAACAAATGAGATTTGAGGCCCATAGAGAACAAGGGCTTCTGGTCTGGGCATCTCAGTGGGTGATAGTGGTGTCATCTTCTAGGAAGGGGACTGTAAGTCTGGCCAGATAGTGAATGATAAATTCTCTTTGATGTACTACATACATCCAGTGGAGCTGTCCAGGAGGCAGGCAGCAATGCAGGACCAGAACCTTCGAGGAGGTGATAGAAGCCTTGAGAACAGAGGACATGGCGTGGGGACAGAGTGCAGACTGAAGAATGGAGAGCCCCAGGGCGAGCCCTAGGGAAGCCCCCAGTTAAGAGGTAGAAGATGAAAAGCCAGGAAGAAGATGTAGAAAAGAGCAGCCAGAAAGGATGAAGGAACTCCAGGACCCTGGGATATCAAGGAGGCCACGGAAGATCACATTCCACGGAGAGAGTGGTCAACTGCGTCAAACAAGAGGTGAAATGATGAAAAGACCTAGTTGGAGTTAGCTCCAAGTACCCCTGGGGAACAGAGACAGGAGCAGAGCTGGGATGTCAGAGAGAAGAGCATCGGAGATCTGGTCTTCACATTTCATATGTCAGAGACTGAGGCCTAGTGGGAGGAAGCATCTTGTTCAAGGTCACGCGTCACAGCTGTGGCAAAACAAGGGCCAGAAACCTGTCACTCTAAGTCCCAGCCTTTTCAGTATTGCTCCCAATAATGATAGCTAACATTTACAAAGTGTTTACTAAATGCCAGGCACTGTTCTAAGAATTTCATAAAACTAACTGATTTAATCGTTTTTTAAAAAAAGATTTTATTTTTGGGGCGCCTGGGTGGCTCAGTTGGTTAAGTGTCCAACTCTTGGTTTCGGCTCAGGACATGATCTCGTGGTCACAGGATGGAGCCCTGTCCAGTACAGAGTCTGCTTCAGACTCTCTCTCCCTCTGCCCCTCCCTGTCCCCGCTCTGGCTGTGCTCTCTCTCTCTAAAATAAACAAATAAAATCTAAATTTAAAAAAAGGCTTTATTTTTAAGTAACCTCTTCCCCCAGGGTGAGGGCTCAAACTCACAACCCTGAGATCAGGGTTGCATGCTCTGCTGACTGAGCCAGCCAGGTACCCCTAACTAATTTAATTCTCAAAACATGAGATAGGTACACTTATTTCCCATTTTATAGATGAAGAAACTGAGGCATAGAGCCTGGACAGAGTCCATATTCTTAACCATTTCTCTATAATCCCTCTTTCAGACTTTAAAAACTATCCCTCCATGGATCTGAAAATAAGGATCCCAACCTCATGATTTCTAAGTCTGTATCCATGTTCCACTTGGCCTCTGCAAAGTGGTGCCCAGGCACTGCCCCTCCTCTGCAACGTCCTTCTATAGCTCCCTGTTGCCCACATCCTAACCCCTAACCTGGCTCTAGTCCTCCATGATCTGGCCCCGCCACACCTCATCACCCACCACAGCATCTTGCCTGCCTCTGCGTTTCATGCAGGGCTTTGGTTGCCAGCCGTGGAATCCACTCAGGCATGTGAAAGCAGAAATGGGGTACATTGCAGGTTGGGAGGTAGTTCAGAGGATCATCAGGAGCATGAGAGGAACAGAGTCACTAATACACCTCATTCCTAGGGACACGCTACAGGACCGGTCATTGGAGAACGTGCTGTCGCCGCCACTACCATGGCCAAACACCACCTGCTAGCACTCCAAATCCAGTGGCAGCTGGTAGTGCTGTGCCACAAACACCAAGGCCACGTGTGTGTCAGGGACTCAGCCCTGCAGCCCGGGGTGCCCCCCAGACCACTTGCTCCAGCAAGGTGCCATCTCCTCACATTGCTCCGTCCTGGATTAAAGTTCTGGACAAGTGCATGGGCAGAGCCTACGTCACGTGTCTGCCTTTTACGTGCAAGAGAAGCTCGGATTGGGTGTTCCGTCTTCTATCTCGGGAAGGTGGGACTCATTAGGGAGAATCACCCCAAATACAAAAAAAAAAAAAGATTATTCAGAAAAAGATAGACAGCCATGAATATGACAGATGTCCTCAACACACATTCTGTCCCGGCATCCTTGGGGCACTTGGGTGGCTCAGTCGGTTGGGTGTCCAACTCTTGATTTCGGCTCAGGTCCAGATCTCAGGGTTGTGGGATGGAGCCCCACTGCAGGCTCCACATGGGGGGGGCGGGGTCTGCTTGTGATTCTCTTCTTCTGCCCCTCCCCCTGCTCAGGCTTGCTCTCTCCCTTTCTCTCTCACTCTCTCACTCTCAAATGAATAGATATACCTCTACAAAAAAAATAAAAGCATCTTTAAGTGTTACCTCTTCCGGGAGGCTTTCCCTGGCTCTCAGCCCATCTCAGCCTGCCTGGGTTGAGTTAGGGGCCACTCTAGTGCCCTACAGATCTCATGGCATTGATAACAACACGCTAACATGCTGTGACTGGCCTCCCCTACCACTGCTAGATTACAAATTCCCCCTGAGGGCGGGAGCTGTCTCACTGAGTTCTCGTCACAGGCCTGATAGCAATATAAGCTTAGTGAGTGTTTGTTGAATGAATAGATAAATGAATGGATTAATAAAGAGGGTGAGTTCTCTTCTATCTAGACTGTGGCAGCAATAGGAATTCTTCCCTGGGAAACTGAGGCACAGAAGAAGGGATGTAGTTGCAGAGGTGGTAGGTGGCAAACAGAAGTGAATAGGGAGCGAGGAAGCTGCTATTATATCAGACCAATATAACAAATAGGGCTGTTAACCTTGCTTAGATGGTGCAGCCTCCTGGTTAGCTCTGTGTGCTGTAGGAAGAAATATTTGGAGAGGGCTGGAACTAGGGATAGAATCTTGGGTTCCATTTGAAACCTGATAGGGTCACTGTGAGTTCCTGAGCCAGCAAAAAAGAGCAGAAAGAAAAGGCAGATAGACCTGCACTTGAGTCCCTTTTTTTGGCTACTGTTTCCCTGAGTGGCTTTGACAAGTGTTTTTCCTTCCTTGTGCCTCAGTTTCCTCATCTATAAAATGGGGATACTAATGTCTCATCCCTCCTGGGTGGGTGTGAAAGTACATTTGTACATTTGTACATTTGTGGAAGTGTCTGGCATAGGGTTGGCCCTCAAAAAGTGTGTCCCTTTTTGCCCTGAGCCAAGAGCTACTGGTTCCTGACTCTCCCTCTGTCCTCCCCCACAGCCTCTCTCCCCACCCAGTCCTGTCCTTCTCCACTTTTATGACACACAGCAAACTTTCGGTGCTTTTTAAAATGTTTACTTGATTCATTGAAACCCAAAAAAGTAACTGAAGAAACTAACTCACCAGCTCACCAGTGTGAAGCTATGTGAGTGTCAGCAGCTGGGCAGAGGGCTGAACAACACTCCAGCCTCCCAGGGATGTTCACACCATCCGCACGCAAAGCCACTGGCAGGAACGCAGTGCCCCCATTTTTATGTGGCTCTCTGAAAAGGAGAGCGTACCTCAGTCAGTAAATGCTTATTCTTCTAGAAGCACTAAGGCAGGGTGGTGGCCACCTATATTATTTTGCCTGTTCAGCATTCATTCCCCTTCTTTGGTGACAGTGCTTGCTTTCCCTTTCAGGAACTCACTCTGCCTTACTCTTGGCTCCAAGTGAGGCTGAAAACTCAGGCTGCCTGGGGGATCAGAGCATTCCATGGCCCTAGGCAGTCACGTGATCTACAACAGGCCAATGAGAGGAAGACCTGGGATTCTTGGCAGAGTTACCAGGAGAGAAATGCTGCTTTTTCATGGGGATTTCTGAGCAGTAGAACATAAGCCTGGAACCACTGGTGGCCATCTTTGAGGCTTTCTACAGGAAGATCCTGTCTGTGAATGAAGCCAGCGCCAAAGAAAGTAGAGCCAAAAGTTAGAAACACATAGGAAAAGGTGGTATTGGAGGCCCTGGACCCAGCCAGGTCTGAAGTCAGCACTACCCCTGGGCTTTTCAGCTACATGAGCCAAAAAAAAGTCCTGTTTTGAGTAAGCCACTTTGAATTAGGTTTCTGTCAGATCCAAATTAAGTCACCAGGTGTGGGAATCTTTTTCTATCTCCAAAGTCACATTAGGAAAAAGGAACATAACAAAGTGGTGTTAGGGACAATCACCCCCAGATGGCCCCTGGGGGTTGCTGTGGGACAGGGCTGGGAAGCGGATTCACTTTCTTCTTATGTATACAGATACTTTAAACATTTTTTGACCATTATAATGTATTTTCAGATTTTTTTAAAGGTTTTATTTATTTATTTGACAGAGAGGGAACACAAGCAGGGGGAGTGGGAGAGGGAGAAGCAGGCTTCCCGCGGAGCAGGGAGCCCAATGCGGGGCTCGATCCCAGGACCCTGGGATCATGACCTGAGCCGAAGGCAGACGCTTAACCGACTGAGCCACCCAGGTGCCCCTATTTTCAGATTTTTTATATTTTCATAGAAAATTCAATCATTTACATTCAAGCCATGTAACTCGTTATTTAAAGAACAATAGAAACAATTTGCTTACTTACCTAAACACATTCACTTATTTCTTAATTATAGTATGTCATTTTAGAAAACGTGAAAAGTACCAAAATATTGTAAAGAAGAAAATCCAAGCATCTGTAACCCCGTCATGGTTAGCATTTTTTTTTTCCGGTCTTTAATTACTTTTCATGTTTTTGTTGTTGTTGTTGTTGTTCAATGTTATTTAACTCCACAGCAACCCTATGAGGTAAGTACCCCCAGTGCCCCATCTGACAGAGGATAAAACTGACTTCTAGAGAGGAAAAGTGACACACTCAAATTCAGAGCTCCTAACTGATGTATATATCACACACAGACATATGCATCATATGATATAAATTAGGGGGCAATGTCTCATACTATGTAAGTACCTTATATTCGTATGTTTTTCACTTAAAATTATATCATAAACATTTCCCATAACATTGACTATTTCTTTTCTTTTTTTAAGATTTTATTTATTTATTTGACACAGAGAGGGTGCACACAAGCAGGGGGAGCAGGAGAGGGAGAAGTAGACCCCCCGCTGAGCAGGGAGCCCGACGCAGGGCTCGGTCCCAGGACCCTGAGATCATGACCCGAGCCGAAGGCAGACGCCCAACCAACTGAGCCACCCAGGCACCCGTTGACTATTTCTTTAAAACATGATTGTTAATGGCCATAAAATATTCTGTAATTTGACTGAAGCATTATTAATTTATCTAATCATAACCTATGGCTATTACAACTGTTTTGATGTTTCTTTCTTATTAATTTTGTTGTGATGAACTCCCTAGTACGTGAATGTTGCTTCTCTGATGATTTGTTCAGGTTAACCCCCAGAAGTGGACTTAGGGTCAAAGCTCATGAATCTTCCTGGCATAGGTTACCACCCTGCCCTCCAGAAGGATTGGATCCAGGTAGAGTCCCAGCAGCACCCGTGAGCATGCCCAGGCCACCACATCTTCACTAGCACTGGTCACGGTTTTACTCACCTGCCCACCACCCCCCTTTCCAGAACATAGCAAGTGTCTACATTTGCACTTACCCTTCTGCGTAGAATGTAAAAGTTCTCAGATAGGGACAGGACAGCAGGCTTCAACATTTCCTGTTAGTTTGTCTTTATCATTTGCAGTTTGGACATGGGTTCTCAGTACAAGCCTCATTCATAAGTTGGAAATGGAAGACTCTCTCGGTAAAGAAAACTGTTGAATAACTGGAAGAAGTAATTGGGAACGTAGTGACTATGAAGTTGCTAGCTGAGAGACATACATATCTAAACTAAATTCCAGACAGAATCAAGATTTTAATATAAATGATGAAATCATAAAGTGCTGGAGGAGCGGCGCCTGGATGGCTCAGTCAGTGGAGCATGGTCTTCTTGATCTCACAGTCGTGAGTTTGAGCCCCATGCTGGGGGTGGAGATTGCATACAAAAATAAAAAAATAAAATCTTTTTTTTAAGAAGTGCTGGAGGAAAACATTGATAAATTATTTCATAACCTAGGAATGGGCACAGACCTTTAGGTATGACATTAACCTAGAAGCTATTAAGAAATGAATGATAAATTTGAGAACATAAAGAACCATGAATATCTATATGGCAGAAATCCTGTAAACAAACTCAAAAGATAGTTAACATGTATTATATATACAGATATATTAATACACACACATATATACATAATATATGCATATTTTATATACATGAATATATATAAACTATTATAACTATTATAAACAAATGTCAAATTTCATTAAAATATAATTTTTTAGGGGTGCCTAGGTGGCTCAGTTGGTTAAACATCTGCCTTCAGCTCAAGTCATGATCTCAGGGTCATGGAATTGAGCCGTGCATTGGGTTCCCTCAGCAAGGAGTCCGCTTCTCCCTCTCCCTCTACCTCTGTCCCTTGCTCATGCTTTCTCTTTTGCTCTTTCTCTCTATCTCAAATAAATTTATTTATTTGAGAGAGAGAGAGAGAGAGAGAGAGAGAGAGAGAGGGAGTGGGGGAGGGGCAGAGGGAGAGGAAGAGAGGGAAACCTCAAGCAGACTCCCCACCAAGCATGGAGCCCAAGGAGGGGGCTCGATCCCTGGGCCCTGAGATCACAACCTGAGCCGAAATAAAGAGTTGGCCACTCAACCACCTGAGCCACCCACGTGCCCCAAAATATAAAGAATTTTTTTAAAATTTTTATTATGTTAATCACCATACATTACATAAATAATTTTTATAAGTTGATATGACTAACAGAGATAAAAGCAGATAAAGGATACGAATAAGCTGGTTGCTGAAAAAACAAAGACAAATGGTCAATAAACACAGTAAAAAGATGAGCAACCTCGCTTATAATTAAATTAATTAACATAAATTAAAACAAAGAGATACCAGATTGTCAAAACTGTCAATGAGATATCAGACTGTCAAGATGAAAAAGACTGCTAGAATGTTGACAGGGAGGAAAGCTAACCGCAACATTCACACATGTTTCGTGACTGTGGAAATGGGCATCGTGATTTTTGGAGGGTAATTTGTTTACCTATGCCATGCAACACAATGAAGCTGTTAAAAAGAATGAGATGTCCCCTTATATAACATGAAAAGGATATATTGTTAAGATAAAAAAGCAAGGTACATGGCACAGTATATACAACATAAACTCATCTGTTAGAAGTGAAAAGGATATATCCATGAATGTGTTTAGAGGTGTGTAGAAAACATCTGGAGGGCTAACCGTAAGCTGGCTGGCTATTAAGGCTACCTGAGGTTTAGGTGGGAGGAGAAGACAGCCAGGGCTTTCACTTTCCACTTTTTCTGTACTACTTGAACTTTTTTATATCATGCACATGTTTTATTTAAAATATATAAAAATGTGGGGCGCCTGGGTGGCACAGTCATTGAGCATCTGCCTATGGCTCAGGTCATGATCCTGGGGTCCTGGGATTGAGCCCCCATCAGGCTCCCCGCTTTGCGGGGAGCCTGCTTCTCCCTCTCCCACTCCCCCTGCTTGTGTTCCCTCTCACTGTGTCTCTCTCTGTCAAATAAATAAATAAAATCTTTAAAAATAAATAAATAAAGTATATAAAAATGTGCATACAATAGTCTTGTTTCCCAAACGAAATTCTCAAAGGCTCCCCTTTTCCTATAGGATCAAGTACGAACTCCCTCGCTACCTCCCACCGTTACTTTCCATCTGGTCCCCTAGTGCACCATGTTGTTTTGCACTCCAGGATTTTACCATGCTGATTCTATTCCCTGTCATCTGCCGGGACACTCCTCATCCTTCAAGACCCACCCAGGTACTTCCTCCTCTAGACAGTCTCTCTGGATTTCCCATGATAAAATACTCTATTTTGTATCCTTCTATCTTAGCTCTTATGATTTCCTATTCAACTTTATATTTGTATTTGTCAGCTTAATTAGACTTGGAGCTCCTTTGGGGGTACAGGTACTCGATATCTAAGTTTAACGCTCTTAGAGCAGGAAAAAAAAATGAACACACCAGTTGGTGTGTCTGTATTCTACCGATTTGTCTTAATTTGCCAAGATGTCTTTTCTCCCAGCCTTTTTGTCATGGTTTCCTAAAGGTGACATCTGGTTGGTGACCACTGGTACTATCTCCGCTGAGGAAGCTGGTGCACGCACACACACACACGCACACGCACGTGCACACACGCACACGCACGCACACACACACAGACTCATATGCTTCAGTTGCAGTGTTAATTCCATTCTGTGCCCATAAGCTCATGAAGCCCCTTACTCAGGGTCAAGATCTTGGTCTAAGCAGACCCACTCTTAGATGCTGTACCGTGACAACCCTCTTTCAGCATGGAAGCACACCCACCCAGGGCTTTTGAGGGGATACAGGCTGCCTTTGCTGTTCTCAGACAGGAGCATGGGTGTTAGAGGCAAGAGTATCTGGATGCTCTCCCTGTACGGGTTCAAGTTCTTCCTTAGATTCAGCGGGAGGCTATGCCCTCAGGAGACAAGCCTCAGCCCTCTGATTTTACCAAGGGACCTTTGAAGAGTAGCTCCTGCCCCTACTTGTGTTACTTTCTCCACAACAGTTTTTGTTTGCTCTCTACGACCACAGGTACTACATCCATTAGTAGTTTTGCATGTAAGCAACAGAAACTGACTATAGCTAACGTGAGCCCAAAAGGAACTCACTGGAAGGTTATGGTGTGGCTTGTAGAACCAAAAGAAAAGCTGGACTGCTGGGCCTTGGAAGGAACACGGGAAGAAGACTGCTGGAAATCCAGCCGGCAGGACCCAGCAGCCTTTTGAGGCCTGTATCAGACATCTCTTGTGCCCTGCCTCACATCCTCTCAGCCCCCCGCCCCCATGCTGCCCCTCTGGTCTTGCCTGCACAGGTTTTGACTCAGTTTGCACTGACAGTGCCTCATCTCACAGTAAGATGTGCTGCGGCCTCTCACTTCCGCCCCAACTTCTCCTGACGCTGCCGCCTGAGGTGCCGGTGGGAGCCCACTGGGTGCAGCTGCATGGGCAACCCAGGGACACGGGGCTGTCCACCCTTACTCAGTGGGTCAGGGGCCAGTGGATACTGGCCTCTCCCTTCACATCCCCCCGTCCCCTCTTGCAGACTGTTCCGAGACTCATACTTTACTCCTCAGAAGGTTCCAGTGGGCTGGAGCGTCCAACATGATAACCCCTGGATTATCTCTTCCCAGCTCCTCTCTCCTGCTCCCTGGAATTACTTCCCAAATACACTTCCTGCACAGAAGCTCTTGCCCAGTCACTAAGTTCAAGGGAGACCAGACTAAGACAAAACCTCGTCTTGGGGATGAATGATTACATTGTGAGACCAGTCAAGGTTCAGATTCTAAGGAGACAATTTAGTTGTCCAGGCTTGGATCATGGTCCACCTTTTAGCCAAATTGATGGCAGACACCACCGCCCCCCAGCCCCAAAGGTTCTATCCAGTGTTTGGGGGATGGTTCCCCAAAGCCAGTCAAGGTGGCTATCAGAAGAAAGGCCTCTCTGCAGCCTTCTCTACACTGCTAGCATCTTGGGGCACCATGTACAGACCACATCTAAACTAAGCGTTGTTTCCCATGCAACCCTTCTTGCATTGCCTTTCTCAGTGCCTGGCACCTCTGTTCCCCAGATGCCCACCCCTGAACCTCTTCTCTCCACCACAGTCAGTTGCTCCCCCAGCCTGGCACCTCTGCCTCTTTCCCACCTCTTTGACTTTCTCCTGCTCTCCACCTCACTGCCCTTGCCCATCAGTAGTCCAACTGATCTCCCTGTGCTCACTCTCGAGTACACGCTCTTGCTCTCTCTCTCTTTCTGTCTCTCTCTCCTGCAAATTGTTCTTAGCTACCAGAGTGATTTTCCTAACGTGGATTTGAACAAACCACTTCGCTGTTTAAAACTCTTGGCCAGGGGCACCTGGCTGGGTCAGTTGGGAGAGCAGACAAATCTTGATCTTAGGGTTGTGAATTTGTGCCCCAAGTGTGGTGTAGAGTTTACTTAAAATAAAAAATAAATAATAAATAATAAAACTCTTGGCCAGCTCCCCATTGCCCTCAGGATGAAGTCCTGGAAACTTCAGTGGCATAATCTTGTCATGACCTGGCCTTACTGGCCTCTCTGTTGTCAGCCCTTGGCTTTCCTCCCCTCCACACAGCTTCTCCTGAAGCCGTACTGAACTACAGCCCATTCTGGCTCATCTACTCCTGGTACCTGGAATGCTCTTCTGTGATAGCATGCTTTCAGCTGCAAGTAACAGAACATCTTAATGCAAACTGGCTTACGCAATCAGGGAACACATTATCTCACTTGGCAGAGAGGCAAGATGAACCCCAGGCACTGTACAACCAACAGCTCAAAAATGTTGAGGAGGCAGCTCTTTTTGTCTCTTTTCTCTGCCACCATTGCAATCAGATGCAGGTGAATCTGATTGAATCCTTTCTGGGTTAAGAGAAGATGGCGGTACACTGGGTCTTCACTCCTAGACCATGACTATGTCCAGAGGTAGAAAAAGAAATCATGTCTAGCGTCTCCTTATTTGACGCTTGAAAGCTTTTCTCAGAAGCTCCCTAGCCGACTTCCCCTCAGCTCACATTGGCTAGGATTGGCCACATGCCCATTCTTAAACCAATCGCCAGCAATGGAAATGGGATTATGATTGGTGGAAGGAATGTAGGGGTGGGGTGGGAGAGTCAGCCTCCAAGACTGCCAACACCTTTCCTCTTCCTTTGTCTGTCTAATTTATTTCAAAACTCAACTCAAGTGTTACGTGTTCTGGAAAGCTGCCAAAGAGAAACACCCCTCCTATGGGTCTATCTGCCACCACCAGCACCAGCACCCCTGCCCCCAGAAATGTAAAGTCTTTCACAGGAAGAAGCAGGTCCTCATTCACTCTGTATTCCCAGTGCCTAGCTCAGTGCTGGCTCAGGAGAAACTGGATTAACTTGTTGAAAATTTCTGTAATAAAAAAACTATTCTTTAAATCAAAATGTATCGGGCGCCTGGGTGGCTCAGTCGGTTGAGTGACTGCCTTCGGCTCAGGTCATGATCGTGGAGTCCCAGGATCGAGTCCCGCATCGGGCTCCCTGCTTGGCAGGGAGTCTGCTTCTCCCTCTGACCTTCCCCCCTCTCATGTGTTCTCTCTCTCTCTCTCAAATAAATAAATAAAATCTTAAAAAAAAATAAATCAAAATGTATCATCCCATACACACTGTCTACAATCAACTTTTTCCATCTCACAATATATTATAAAATCTTTCCATCATATTGTATCTTTTTTTAAAAAATAGCTACATAATATTTCATAGTATCGACACACCGTACCACAAATTATTTAACCAATCCCTATGGGTCATTGGTCATTTTGATTGTTTGCAATTTTTCAGCATTATAAACAATGTTGTGGTAAATTTCCTTTTACATAGATCTTAGACGAGCGTATTTGTTCCCTATGATAAATCCTTACGAGTAGTGTGTGGTTTCAAGAAACAAATGGTTGCAAATTCTTTGATACTTCTCTCAACAAGGGGTGTGGTCTCCATCCACTCCTGAAATCTGGGTGAACTTGTGCAGCTCTGACCACGAGAGTACAGTAGAAGTGACAATTCGTGCCTTTTGAGGCAAGGTCATACAGTCTTGTACCTTTTCCTTGAATATGGGGGAATGCTCTTTCTCAGGATTCTCCCTTTTGAAACCCAGATGCCCAAGTTACAATCCTACTGAGCCCAACTTTTGAGTCATCCTAGCCTAGGTACCAGATGTGTGAGAGAAGAAACCTCCAGAAGATTCCAGCCTCTAGCTGTTGTAGTCTGGCTGGCTGAGTCCCAGACACCCCAGAGCAGAGACCGGTCAACCCCACTGTGCCCTGTCTAAGGTCCCTGGAATCCCTGAGCATGAGAAAAGAGCTATTGTTTATGCCACTAGGTTTGGGTTGGTTGTGCAACAACAGCACCTGGAAAACTGGGAATTTCTCTTATAAATAATATACACATTTTAAACCGTTTGAGTCTCAATTAAATACTTAATTAAAATTTTATAACTCAAAGCAAGAACACTTTTGCCTCCTTTGAGAATCTGTCCCCATGACATAGGGGCGAAGGTGTTTATCTGGGCTGTTACCTTGAGCAAGTTTGTCAACATGTATACTTAAGATTGGGTTCCCTGGGGGGTGCCTGGGTGGCTTAGTTAAGTGTCCGACTCCTGATCTCAGCTCAGGTCTTGATCTCAGGGTCATGGGTTGAAGCCCTGCACTGGGCTCCATGCTGGGAGTGGAGACTATTAAAAAAAATTGGGTTCCCTGGAAAGAAACTCCAGCTTTGAGAGTTGTGGCCCAAGGTTTATTGAGAAGTGCTCTTGGAAGATGTGCCTGTACCGCAGGTAGGAAGGCGGGATTGGTTGGAGGCAGAAGCTGAGCAGCAATGTGGCTATAACTGAAGCCTCAGCTGATCCTACAGAGAGCCTTGGAGCAGGGATGGCCCTTCTGAGATATCCCAAATTGAGGCAAGGTAGCAGGGACTGCGGCTCCACATTATGCCACCTTGGGGAGGGGGCATAACACTGGGTGAGGACCCGTGCGGCAATATCTCAAGCAGCTTAGGAGGGGTGGGTTAGCCTTGCAGAGGAAATCTGAGTGGATGACCAGAGCGTCCACTATAGTCCACCCCTTGCCCTGTCCTGATTCATTTGCTGCCATGAAGTTTGACCCACGTGGGAATCACTTCTCTGGGATTCTGGTTGGCTTTGTTTCCTGGGAAACTTGAAAGAGAAGGCTTAGTGGGATGAACCACCACACCAGCTACAGAAGTTTCAAGGCCGTCCACCACCTCATCTAGAGTGTCCTCACCTTCTGCCAGCGTCTCTTCTCACCTAGGCAGCTTTTGTGGTGGAGACCCAGACCCTCAACCACAAAGGGTTTGAGCCCGGTGCTCCCACGGTCTGCTTGACTTGTCCATGTGCCATTAAAACTGGACAAATAGCACAAAGGACACCCCCATGGATCACCTGAGCATGACACATCTTCTCCCCTGCTCTTGTTGCTTAACCACATGGCTGTAACTCCTTTTGACCAGGGTCAATTACCTCTGCTAGCGTGGGGATTCTTGCAGATGGTCTCTGAGCTCGAGGAGTTTACAAATAGTCAGGCAGCAGCCATGGTTTAAAGTTTACTGGAGCACTCACTGTGTCCCCTGATGGAAACATGGTCTCTTTGGGACCTCTAGACCCTCAGAGCAGGAGTAGAAATCTCCTCCTGAAGGGGGTGTGACTTTGGATGAAGTAATCCCCTGCAGCCTGAGGTCCCAGGAGCTGCGGGATGAGGGTGTTGGTCCAGGAGAGGGAATCTCAGTGAAGCACCGGCACAGAATCCACTGCATCCCCTGAGGTTCTCTTTCCTTCCCAGAAAATGGGACTAGCGATGGCCTACTGCATGGGTCCTGGGAAGGAAATGAGAGCTCTATGTTAAAAATCCCAGACTGTACTCAACAAACGTTAGTTTCTACCCTCTTTCTGTCAAGAGTTCCATAAGTGATCATGTTTCCCTTTTTGCCTTGGCCAGTAAGGAGCTTATAGCTTCATCTGGTGCTACAGCAGATGCACTGCTCATATCCATTCTCTTCTTATTTCCTTGGTCTTGCTTTTTCTTTTTTTCTTTTTCTCTTTAAATAACCTGGAACAGAATCTCTTTGTTGCAAGCTCTTTGAACTGGAATCGTGTTTGCAAAGTGGCAGAGGATAAATAAATGCCTAGTAGAGAAAGTTGCTCCTCGGAAGACAGTTCATTTTCTGAGAAGTGAATGCCAACTGCCCTAGCACCTTGCTAAACCTAGCCAAGCACTTCGCTACTGGGTCTTTCTTTTGCTTTGGCATCTGCCAGCCAACCAGCACCTAAGCATGGGAATCTCTTCACTTAGAGGGTGACTCATGGCTCTGACAGGCAGGAAAAATACAAAAATTAGCAGGGGGGTGGGGGTTAGTGTTATCAGGCATTCCTATCAGCTAAAGATACTGCTGATAATCTCTATTCCTGCCCTCTTTCCAGAAGGACCCCTCCATTCACCCCCTCCCCCAAATGGCTCAGTTAGTCGTCTCATCCCACGGTTGGAATTGAGCCATTTAGGGGACGGAATGGGGCATATGTGGTCCAGATGCTGTGGCTGAGCTAGCCTGTCCCACTCCAGGCTGCTCATTGGGTTTGGATCCTACCTCAAGGCATTTGGGGACTTAGCCATGGAGGGAGCAGGCTCCAGGGGTGCCCAGCTGGGGTTTCTGCCTTAAGATCCCCTCAGCGTCTCCAGGATAATTCTTGTGAGTAAACGCCTCCCTCCCTCGGAGGCCTGAGTGCCAATGGGGTGCCACACCCACTATTCTTGTCTCCACGCCAGTATATAAGATGAACTACACTCGTGAATGACACTTCCCTGGAACTCACAGCAGCAGACACCCTTTTGCTGAAGGATTTCACATGTTGCACTGTTCGTGGCTCCTTGCCCTCCCCACCCCCACTGGCTCTTCTCCCATTTGTGGTCCCATGTCAAGTTCCAGAGCTTGGGCTGTCCTGGATGAGCCTCCCGAGGCAGGGAGTTTGCTCCCACATATAGCTCCCTCATGCAATCACCGCATTGCCTAGTGAGAGGGAGCCCACGAGCGTGTTCAGGGAAGACTTATGAGCTAGGACTCAGCTTCCCGGTTTGGGGGAGCTCTGGAAAGGAGAGAGAGGCTAAAATAGTGACAATGCCAAGGAAGAGGCTGGAGTCAGGTCCTGAGCCTGCCTCCGGCTAGCTGGCTGACCTGGTGAATTGCCCCTCCCATCCAAGCCCAGCTCCTTCCCCTGGAGGAGGGGTGGAAAAGACACATACTTTTAGGATCATTGCGACCCCAGTGAGCTCACATTTGGAAAGCTAGTACCATCTGATGTTTCCTGATCACACACTTGGCCAAGCACTTTATAGCTATTATCTCATTTAATCCTCCAAAAAATCCTCAAGAGTTGGTGTGATGACCTTCATCTTATGGAAGAGGAAACCAAGGCTTATGGAAGGTCAACAACAAGCAGTCAGTGGCCTCTCTGACCCCAAAGTTAGAGCTAGTGGTCACTGCACAAGCCTGGCCTGCAGCCTCACCTCAGGACCTTGTGCAGCACACATATATACCACATCTTGGCTCCATCTTTCCTGGCATATCCAACACGCTGAGAGGGAAATGGAAATGGTCGATCACTGAGCTCGTAACTATGTGTGAAGTATGAAGTGCTTTATACACCTTGCTCTGAATCTCACTCCAAAAGGATGACAGCAATGACCCCCCATTTTCCAAATGAGGAAGCGGAGGCTCAGAGAGGTCAAAGAGTTTGCTAAGACTACACAGCAAATAAAGAGTAGGGGTGAGACTGAACCAGCTCTTCTGCTGGTCTCCATATCCATGTTCCCGCTGCCACATCGCACTGTCTGTCGGTTAGGGGGCTGTCTATGAGGCTGGTATCTGGGGGTGTGAACCTCTTTCTCTAAACCTCCACATACTGCCTCCTCATGCACCTAGGGGCCTAACACTCCTCCTCCTGGAGGCAAAACCTTCATCTTCCCCCAGTGTCCCAGAAAAGAAATTTTTAGACAGGTCCCTGAAGAAGCCTGATGGTGACTAAGGTCACACCAGGGCAGTGAGTGGCTGGTCTCAGAACCTTTTCTACATCAGATTATTGGACGGGGCGGTCTTTTGGCCCCTGGGGGTCTTGCTGTTCAGGAGGGCCACTGGGCAGAGGGAAACAGTGACTCAGGAGCTGGCTGAAGGCACTGGAAACAAATTGCCAACCTCCTAGTTTTGCTGTGGGGCTGGGTGCCTGGTCCTGTTTGTAATGGTAACTTAGGGGAGGGGGGATGCATGTTGGCCACTCTCTGAGGGTTGGAGCTGCAATAGTGAAGTTAGGTTTTCTAAACCCACTCAACCTAGGAAACATTTACAGGAAAGGATGCTGCAGATGGGTGTGTGTGTGTGTGTGTGTGTGTGCGCCCACACACATGCCCCCATGTGTAAAACAGAGGCCAGCAGCCACTGACAGACAGAACAGGGAGAGAGGGAGAGAGAATGAGAGAGACAGAGCAAAAGAGAAAGACAAAGAAAGAAAGGGGGAGAGAGAAGCAGAAGTCCAAAAACACACAGCAGCTGCAGATGAGGACGAGCGAGAAGACAGAAAGGGGAGGCAGACAGATGTAGGAAGGGAGAGAAACAGACAGACATGTAAAGACATCATTCATTTGCCAAGTGCTTGCTGAGCACCCACTATGTGTCAGGTGCTGTCCTAGACACTGGGGATTCAACAATGGACAAAAGAGACAAAAATCCCTGTCTTCATGTGTCTCTCTGGTGGGAGAACGGAGAAATCCAGAGACAGGTAAAAACCCAGAGAAGCCCACAGAAAGGGACTGAGAGGGAACAGTATGGAGAGACCCAGAGACAGAGATGGGTCAAGACATAGACACAGAAGCGGTAGAGACAGACAGGGATGCAGAGACAGAGCGATGGACTGCAAGACAGAGCAGAGGAGAGGGCGGAGACCGGGAGCAGACAGGACAGGTGGAAAGCATTCCCGAAGCGGAGAGAGGCAGAGCCCCGCGGACACTGCAGAGCGAAGCCCCTCTCCTGTGAGCCTGCTCTGTGCCAGATCAGTGCCCGGGGGTGACCCGTGTCCTCTCAGCCCCTCCTCCCAGTGTCCTCTGAGGCAGGACCCCAGCCCTCAGTGACCAAGAAGCAGGTTTCGGGTTCCAGTGACATCCGCCTTGGAAGAGGAGGCTGACCACCCCCGCCCCTGTGCACATTGTTCTGGGCATCCCTACTGAGCTGGCAGGAATCTGAGGTGTCGAACAGGTGTGTGTTGACTGCTGGTACTTTCTCCTCCTTAGATGGATGGATGGGCAAACTGAGGCCCCGGCCAATGGGTCAGGGTGGCTGTGGGGTCTCCCGGGTTGGGGCAGCACTGGAAGAAGGACAGAGCACTGAACTAGGAGCCAGGGCCCGGTGTTCTAGCCCTGGCTCTGCCCTCACATCACAGGGAGGGTGGGACGCTCTGGAAGGCCCCTGCAGCCCCCACAACTGTGAAGTCTATGAATCACGTGAGAGTAAGTTTTGGAAGAGACTCGTGTTTGAAAGCCGGGACTTTGATGGTTGCCGATGTCTGTTTCCGTGGAAACGGGGCTCAGAATCGGAGAATGAGCCTGTGAGCTCTGCTCTGGGTGTCCCAGATAGCTGGGGGAGAGGGCTGCTCCCGCACCTCCTCCCCCAGTGGCCTCAGAGGGTGGCTAGAGAGGAGGTGTGGAACACAGGGCCTCCAGGGACATAGCCAACATATACTGAGCACTCACTGGGGCCAGCCAGGACAGTGTCCAGCACCTGGGAGGGAGAGAGGTGATGACCGACCCCCCCCCGCCAGGAAGCCTTGCTATCTCCGTGACACTCATCCTCAAGATAGACTTACTCTGTCCCAAGTGGACCCTCTGTCACTCAACACACGTAGAAGCCAGGTACTGGACCACACAGAGATGAACGCGACACAGTCCTTAGTGTTCCCTCAGGATCCACAGGTGCCCAAGGTGGGTGCCCATGAAGTCAATGTGGAAGGGTGTGAGAAGCATCCTGGTCCCCCTCTCCTGTCGCCATGCCCCTCCCCCCGGCCCCCAACACCTGTGCCTCATGCTGTTCCCTTGCCTAGAATCCCTTCACCACTGCTGTTTTGCCTAGCAAACTCTTGCTCAACCTTCAAAACCCCAGCTCCTAGCTTACTTCCTCTGCAAAGCCCCAGTCCCCTCCCCCAGACCATGAGCATCTTTTCTTTTTAAGACAGAGGGGGCGCAAAACGAGCAGGGGAGGAGCAGAGGGAGAGGGAGAGAGAGAATCTTAATCCACACTAGGTGTGGAGCCTGACTCGGAGCTCGATCTCACGACTCTGAAATCATGACCTGAGCCAAAATCGAGAGTGGGATGCCTAACCGACGGAGCTACCCAGGCGCCCCAACCATGAGTATCTTGAGGGCAGAGGCTGAGTCTCCTCATCTCTGCGTTCCCAGAGGGGAGTGAAGACGGCCCTCCAACTGCGCTGGGCCCTTTCCCTTCCCACCTCCTCAGGGACCTCACTGTAACGTTGTCCTCAGGGACCTCACTGTAACGTTGTCCTCAGGGACCTCACTGTAACGTTGTCCTCAGGGACCTCACTGTAACATTGTCCTCTGGCTCCATCCAGGACCTTTGGCCTCTCCCTCTCTACTCGCTCCTTCCAGTCAGCATTTACACAGGATCCAGTCTCTCTTGTCTTCAACCAAAACACAGCAAAGCTCCTTACCCCTGGCACTCTGGCCTGTCTCTTATCCCCTTCACAGCCCAACATCTGGAGAGGACTGTCTGCACCTGCTGTCTCTGTCTGGTGCCCCTCCCACACCGCCACTGCTGTGATATGGCTTCTGCCCAGATTGCTCCCCTAAAACTGCCCTCACCAGCCAGCCAGTTTCTGCAGAGCCCTCCGCTATTGACCACCATCTGCGAGTCAACATTTTCCTCAAAGCACTGTCTTCCTAGGCACTGCCTCCCCCAGATCTCCTCCTCATTGCTCCTCTGGGCAGGCCTTCTCCATCACCTTCATCAGCTCCTCCTCCATTGGACCGGCTGGGGCTCCTCAGAGCTCCAGCTCCAGCTTCTCCTTGAGAGTGCTCATCCATTCCCATTACTGTCTGAGGAAGGCCACAGCCTCCTCCTGGCCACCGTCTCTGACCCACTGGACCAGCATAACACCCCTGCACTCTGCCCACAGGGGCCTGTACCCTCCGTTGTGACACTTGTCACATTGTATCATAAGTACTGGTAGAGTTGTCTGCTTCCCCCATCAGCCTGCAAACTCCCAAGGAGCACATCTGTGCCCAGTGCTCAGGACACTGGTGAGCAACAAGCTGCAAAGGGAGGCAGGGGCCAGACTATGAAGGACCTTGAACATTTTTGCAGAGGACCTTGGGCTTCATCTTGTATAAGAAGGAGGGCCACTGAAGAGTTTTGAGCAAAGGCATGTCACATCTGTGCCTTGAACACATCCCTCTGGCTGGCCAGGAGAGGGTGGAGGGTTGGGGAGAGTCTGAAGGCAGAGAGATCAGTTGGGGGTTTTGCAATAATCCAGGGCTGGATCACAGTGATGAGAGCGGGGGCGGTGAGTAGACAGAATGTGGGATGCCTATAGGGCACCTGGCTGGCTCAGTCGGTGGAGAATGTAGGACTCTTGATCTTGGGGTTGTAAGTTCGAGCTCTACGTTGGGTGTAGAGATTACTTTAAAAAAAAATCTTTTAAAAAAAGAAAAGAAAAATGTGGGATGCTTACTAGATCTAGCTGACCAACCCAGGTGCTGGCAGAGGGGGCAAGGGGTAAGTAAGAAAAGGAGCAGAGATGTACTTTTAGATCTCTGGCTCAGGCAATTGCCTAGGTGCTGGTGCCCTGCACAGAGATGAGGACTGAGTAGGAATTGGATAGGGAGAAATAATGAGCTCAGTTCTAGACACAGGGACTTTGAATCACCCGGGGGAACATCCAGGTGGGAATGTCATTTAACTAAACAGATAGGGTGGGGAGGCTGGTACTAACAAAAAAGTCCAGGCCAGGGGGATGGATTCAGGAGTCATCATGGAGGTTCAGGTGTGGTCAATGCCACACACATGGCTGAACTTGCCCAAAGCAAAAGTGAAGGTCAAGGACAGAGCCTGAGAGAAGCTCATTCATGGTGGCTTGTGCAGCAAATATCCACTTCCTTTTCTGCGGGAGGCATACACTTCCCTGCCCCACTGAGGCTGGGTTGGCCATGTGACTTGGGAGCAGGTGGATGCTCGCATGGACTGGCTTGGCATCTGGTGTTCCTTTCATCCACTTTGAAAAACCATGCCAGGCAGCCTCTGCCCTTCAGCCTGGGCCCCAGCAAGGGGGACCCATGAGCAGACTGGAGCAGAGCTGCCCAGACTGACTGTGGACCTCTGAGTGAGAAATAAATGGCTTTTATCATAAGCCACTGAGATTTTGGGGTTGTTTGTTATGTAACGTTGTATCAGCAATAGCTCACCTAATATAATTTTAAGAGGAGGCTGGAGAATAAGAACCCTTTCTAGGATCACAGGAAGAACAGTCAGAGGGGAAGGAAGGAAATCGGGAGAGAGTGGGAAGGGGCCTTCAGAAGCATCCCGACCTCGGACGCTCTGAGGTGGGGGTGGGGGGTGGTTCGCACCATTTGTACCACGCGCACGTGTCTGCTCTCCCCCAGGTGATGCTTGGGTCACCTTAGTTGCCTCCCTGGGCCTGAGTCTGCATTCCACATGTTGATAACTCCCCAGGCTCCATCTTCAGGGCTCCGGAGTCCCAGGCTATAGTCTACCTGTCCCTGGATATCTCCATCTGGACATCCAATGAGCTTTTCCAACTCAGCACGTCCAAGACTGACCTCTTCATACTTGCTGCCCACAGACCTGCTTCCCTTCCTGGGCCCCCTTACAGAGAGCCCCTCACCCATGCCGGAAACCTGGAAGTCAGCTTTCACACCCTCATATGCCGTCAGTAACAGAGCCCCGGGAACTCTCTTCCATCAGCTTCCCTCCATCTCACCTGCCTCAGCACCTCTCACCACACCTGCTGTTGAGCCTTTCACGGCCTTCAGGGCTCCCTCTTCCTCCGGGCCCCCCGGAGTGCTCTTCCTAAAGCACAAGGAGGTCATCCCTCATGAAAGCCCCTGCCTGCAGGACAAAGACTGAACTTCTTAGCATGACACCCAAGGCCCTGAATGGTCCAGCTCAGTTGAATAAATTCGTGAATGCCATTCATTCTTATCTGAAACATATTCCACACCTGCCCCCCAACTTCCACTCAGACCTCAGTTTAGACCGGGCCTGGCCCTGACAGCTTTCCAGATGCTTCCCACCACTTCCCGCTCTGTATCACTTCTCCCCTCACTGGACAAGTTTGAATGCCTTTTTAGGTGCTCCTTTCCAAGCCCCATGACGTCCCGTATTGGACCCCTTCTGTGCCCTCCCTCATCGCTCCTAGCTCAGTCTCTTTCCTTTCCGGTTTTTATTGTGGTGAAATATACATCACATATAACTGTACCATTTTAACGAGTTTTCAGTGTGCAGTTGAGCGGCGCTAAGTACAGTCACACCGTTGTGCAGCCATCACCACCATCCATCTCCGGAACTTCATTTTTCTTTTTTTTTTAATAAAGATTTTATTTATTTATTTGACAGAGAGGAGACAGCGAGAGAGGGAACACTAGCAGGGGGAGCAGGAGAGGGAGAAGCAGGATTCCCCCTGATCAGGGAGCCCCATGCGGGGCTTGATCCCAGGACCCTGGGACCATGACCTGAGCTGAAAGCAGATGCTTAACGACTGAGCCACCCAGACGCCCCCGGAACTTCATTTTTCCAAACCAAAACTCTGTATCCATTTAGCTAACGGCTCAAGTTCCCCCTGCCCTAGGCAGCCCCTGGCAGGCGCCATCGCAGTTTCTGTGTCTATGAACTTCACTACTCTCAGTCGGCATGCGAGTGGACTCAAGCAATATTTGTCCTTTTGTGTCTGCTGATCTCACTTAGCATCATGTCCTCGAGGCTCATCTACACTGTAGCCTGTATCAGAATTTCCTTCCTTTTTCAAGGCTGAGTAACATTCCGTTGTATGGATGCATCACACTGTCCGTTCCTCGGTTGATGGACATTTGGGTCGAGTCCATGTTTTGGCTACTGTGAATCATGCCGCTATGAACACTGGTGTACAGATATCTGTTTGAGTCCCTGCTTTCAATTATTTTGGGTGTGTTCCTAGAGGTAGGATGGCTGGATCATATGGCAACTCTCTGTTTCATGTTCTGAGGAACATCCCTCCTGTTTTCCAGCGTGGCCACACCAGCGCACATTCCCCCCAACGGTGCACGAGCATTCCCCGTTCTCCACATCCTCCAACACTTGACAGTTTTTTTTTTTCTTTTTCTTTTTTGCTATAATACCTATTATAAGGAGCATGAAAGTGGTAGCCCACTTGTGACTCCAGCCATTGCTACGGTTACTGGCTTCCCGAAATGTTACCTGACAGAGCCTCCCCTCCTGTGCAGAGAAGCTCTGGTTCTCTGCTCTGGGGTTTTCTCTGATGCCACGGCCAGGGGCATCTGCAGCACAGCCGGGGGGCGGGGGGTGCTGCTCCTGTCACAAGGACTAGCGATCAATAACTCCACCTGACAGGGCTCCTCCCTGCTGCAGACTTCTCTTCCCTACCTGGAACATTCTTCCTTTGTGTAGTTAACTCTCCCGCAGCCTTTAGAACTCAAATGTCACCTACACAGGGAGGCCCTCCCTGATCACCACTCCCTCCCCCACAGGCTCAGACTCTGTTATTCGCTCTTATAGCATCCTCTACTTGGTAGGGTTTATCATGACATATTTATCTGTGTGCCTATTGAATTAACCCTTCTCTTGCGCGCTGGACTGTGAGCTCTGAACAGAAGGAGACTGGGACTGTTTTGTTCACCCGGCATTCTCACACCTACCAGGAGGCACAGCCCATACCAGATGCTCAGAAAATCTTTGTTAAATCAATTATTTTATTCAACATTTAGCATATTTTTACTGAGTACCTGTTCTAGAGGTGGGGATAAAACTCCCACAGAGCTTAAATTCTAATGAGGGAAAAAAGTAAGATAAACAAATAAACACATACTATGGTAGTTGGTGATGGTTGCTAGGGAGAAGACTAGACCAGGATGAGGGGGGCAGGTGCCAGTCCACAGAGGTTGATTAGGGAGGGCTCTGGCCATGTTCAGACCAGGGACCTGGAGGAAGTGAGGCATGTCTGGGGGGAGGTGTTCCAGGCAGAAGGAATGGCATGGATAAAGATGCAGTGGCCGAGTGCACACAGAGACGTGCTGGCCCAAGGCCGGTGGAGGATGCAAGAGGGAGCTGCAAGGGGGACACTGCTGAAGGCTTCATGGTGGGTGGCATGGGAATGAACTCATGGCCAAGACATCCTGGAGAGGAGGTGGGGGAGGCACGGCAGGAACCTGGGAAGGACCACAGCATCGGCTTCTCCTCCCCATCTACCCTCGGCAGGACCTCACCTTGTATGTTCTTGTACTTTTCAGTGGCCCTGGCTCAGGGCCCAGCGCTTAGTAGGTGCCTTCTAGATAGAACTAAACCCATTCAAGAAAACGCCCAAAACCGTTTTGCTCTGACCAGGTGTCTCAGCACAGGTGTGTGTCCAGCAGAAGACATTTCAAAACACATTTGATTTTAAACTTCACTTCCTTCTTCCTTAGCACCTCTCTTTTTGCGGGTTCTGCTGTGCTAATAACATCAGGAGTAACCATCTTTTTCAATTTACAGAATGTTTCTCCAATTACTATCTCTGCTGAGCCCCCAAACAGCCTTCAGGGCAGTGACTCTCCACTGTCCAGAGGCAATTGGAAGCGCGGGCTTGGCCAGCACCGGCTGACAGCCCAGCAGGCAAGTGCCCCGCAGTTCCTGCCCGCCGTCCTCCTGCCCGCCCTGCACGCGGACAGTGAGGTCCTCCTTTCCCAGACGGGCTCACAGAGGGGAGGTCACCTGCCCAACATCCACCAGACAGGCCTGGACGCTGGATTTCACGCTCCCTCGTAGAGGCTCCTGATCCCATTGGGGAAACATCAGCTAAAACCAGGTTGTCCAACCTGAGCCGGAGACCCTCTACCCCCAGCAGAGGAGCCCAAGGTTTTGACCAGAGGCACCTCCACTCAATTCCAGGACCCACTGTGCCACGACAGGAGGGGGGTGGGCTGCAGGTTCAGTGACCATTCAAATGGCCGCCCCCCCATCTCCTTCACCCCAGGGTTAAGCCCACGGGCCTGAAGTCTTTTTCCTTTAGCCGCCGCTTTTCCTTTAACCCCACTGCCAAACTGATCCCAAAGCCCAGGATTTCTGCCCTCCAGTTTCTGGCAGCTGAGTGAAGGAGTGGCCATTCTAGCCCGAGCTTGGAGTTGACCTCTCCTTCTTCTTCTCCCCTACCTCATCTGCCTGTTCCTCCTCATTCTGGTCACTCAGTTATTTGAGTCTCCTTTCACCATAGTTACTGGGCACTGGAGGTCTTCGGGTGAATGATGACCGTTCTCTGACCAGGAGGAACTCATGCTCCCATTAGGGAGATGCACACATGTCCACATCTACGCAGTGTGGCCAACTGCAATCTGTTGTGGTTTGTGTGTGTGTGTGGGGGGGGGCGTCCCAGGGGCTGCCAGGGGATACCTGGCCCAGTCTGAGAGCTCAGAGAGGCTTCAGGCTTCCTGGTGGAGGTGCTACCTGCCCAGGCTGGATTTTAGAATTAGTAGGAGTCTGTCACAGAAACAAGCTTTTAGACTGAGGATTTCCCAACAGCCTAAGCTCGATGGAGTGAGGATTTTTATTTGGTTTCTTACCCAGTACCTGGAACAATGCTTGGTATAGTAGATGCTCAATAGACATGTACTAAAAGAAAGAAGAAAAAAAAGGAAGAGAGGTAGGGATAGAGAAAGGGAGGAGGAAACAGTGAGTCTAGGCTGGATGAGTCTAGGCTGGATACAATGACCTGGTACATTCTGGGGACCAAAAGTACAGTAGTTCCTGGTGGCCTGTGGTTTAAGTGGGTGGGGCTGGGAGAGGGGCCTTATCTCATCCCATTGTCGGTGGTGTCCCTTTCTTATCTCCCCCCTGGGCCCAGAGCTACCTTGAGAATGAGACCATTTTTCCTCTCGTGGTTCCCCAGTTCCCAGTACGTACACTGAATGTTGATGTACACGCAGGTATCGAACGTGTGCCGGGTGGTGGAGACACACAGATGACTCAGAGTTAGATCCTCTCCCTGCCAGGTCTGGCGGAGGAGACAGACAGTAAACAACACGGGCTACAACAATAGGCAGAATGAACACGGAGAGCCACTATGGAGGTTCAAGCAAAATGAGACCAAGCAAAGGGTTGGATGACTTTTGCTCCAGGAGTGAAAAGCAAAGAGGTTTTAGAGGAGAAGATGGCATTGAACAGGATGTTAGCCCTAAGGAATGGTCAAAGTGGGATCTTGGGGAGGGAGGCATTCCAGGTAGAGACACCAGGCCCAAAGATGTGGTCTGGGGAAAGTACAGCTGGGGGATTCAGTGGGGAAAGGTAGGCTGGGGTTTGGAATGCTGTTCTTGGGTGTTGGGACTTGCTTCTGATCTGACTGCGTCTTGGATCACTGGGTGTATATCTGGTTGGGGCTGCTGAGTGGTCCTGCTTCCCAGGAGCCTGTCAATTCCCTTCTCTCCAGCAGGCTGGGGGCTCCCTGCTCTCTCTGTCTGAGTCCTCTCACTGTCTCTTTTAGCTTCACCAAGAACCCACTGACACGGGGCCTCATTCTGTGTCAAGCCCTAGCAAAGGGCAGACCACAAGGACAGAGTGCTGTCTAGCACAGGTTCCCTGAATGCCACTCCTCTTCTCTTACCACATATGCTCCCAAAGAAGGTGCTAGTACTTTTCTTGGTGGGGGGTGGGGAAAGAAAACTATAGAAGGGAAATCGGCATCATAGAACATCAGATTCTCAAGAGATAGTAAAGATTTTCTAACCCTCCTTTCCCATTTGACAGAGGAGGAAAACGATGCCCCAACAGATAGGTTTGTGCTGCAGGCAGGGCATGGCCAACTTGGTAGACACTGCCATAGTAGATAGAGCCAGAGAAGGCCAGTGTTTTTCTTTAGCCAGGACCTGACTGATACTCATGATACTCATAATCTTTGGGCCTTGCAGACCCAAGATGAGTCAGGCTTCTTGTGAGTCAGTCTGTTGACAAGCCATCCTTGACCATTCCTAGCCCATCAAAAATAGAAGTCCAGGGGAAGGGGATGAACAGGCCAATTTAATTAGTGTGGGCTCTAAGGTACCTTGTTAGCCCTGTTAAATTAAACCGCCTAGGGGAAAAAAATAACTGTAATTATTTCCTTCTCTCCCCTATGTTGTATTTCAACTCCCTCCCAACCTCCATGCTTCTCTCATTCACAAAACAACCTTTAAACTAGGGGCTAGTGTACAGACAACCATAGACTAGGGTTCAGTATTTCCCTTTTTCTGTCTCCTTCCCCTGCGATCTCTAGGTCCCAGCAGAGAACACAGGGCGTCCAGAGGCATCCATAGGGTCTGGCTGTATTCTAATTTAGGGAGGCTTGTTACACTGAGTAGAACATTATTCCAAAAATGCACCGTCTCCTTCCTGAACCAATGCAGATCTGTTTGCTGCGGGGCATTTCTTTTAAAAGCCCCTTTTCTCTTTACAACAGATCAAAATAAGCAAACTTTAATGGTAGGGAATTCTTTATTTTGTTGAAATTTAGTTCTGAGTTTTCCTACTTGAAACGTGTTTTCCCCAGGACACTGACCTATCCTTTAATTGTTTGGTGCTGTTTGGTGCGAGGCATGTTAGGGGGAGGGGCGTTACTTGTTTATTGGAACAGCGCAGTTAAAAAAAAAAAAATCAACCTAGGCTAACAGTTTCAAGGCTCCCCTAAAGATGTATCCAAACAGGCAGCCAATCAGCGCTTACACAGCTTTTTCTGCTTGACTCTTTTAAAGAGACAGTGCCGACAGTGTTTTATCACATTTAAAGAGAACCGCGCTCTAAAAGCAGTCTGAAAATGGGGGAGTCTTCCCCTATTTCGCTGGTTTCTGGTCTAATAAGGGAGTCATAGTGTGTACTTGGGGTTCTCAGCGTGGGCAGAAAGGAGTCAGCAGCAAATAGCTGGGTCACTCTGCCAGCCCCCCCCATTTCCCATTGTACACCTGGGTCACTGACAATGGAAGCTTCCCCTCCCCCCAAGCCTGACTCTCACCCCGCTCCACTCCCCAATTTAGCTCCATTTATTTGAAGTTTGCTGATTTCTGTGGCGCGCATTCCACGTTGCGGGGCACCCAGGTGACGCCCCCGCACCCCGGAACAGCACAGTCTCCTGTGGAGAAGCCAAGGGGCTAACTTGTCAGGGCTGGCCGACCTTAGAAATTTGGGAGCAATCACTCTCCCTTCTAACACAAGCCCCCCGTCCCCTCCCCCAGGTTCCCCAAAGCACGCCAAGGACCTTTTTCGCGCGGCTCCACTTTGGGGCTTTCCAAAGTATTTTAATGATGTAGTAAAGGAGCAGCCGCGCGCCTCGGCGCCGGCTCGAGCCGCCCAGCTCGCAGCGTGGAGCCCCGGGCCCGGCGCTCGGAAGGCGGACTGGGCAAGAGAGAGGGCCGGGGGCGGGGCGGCTGGGGAGCGCACTGGAGTCTGGGGAGGGGGTCGGGGTCGGAGCCCAGGGGGGAGGACAGGCGAGGGGGAGGGGGAGATAAGGGCTGGGCCGTAGCAGGCCGGGCGGTGGAAAGGCGGGGGGTAAGGAGGTGAGGGGCAGATAAGAGAGAGGGACGTGGCGGGAGGGAGCGGGCTGCGCTCCGCTTAGGGGTCCGCGCCCCCTCCCCTCAGACGCTGCCGCAGCGCCCCACGCCCCCCAGTGGTCCCCGCCGCGGAGAGCGCCCGGCAAATCCCCTCGTCGCCGGGGCCGGGAGACCAGAGCTCCCCCAGCCCGATTCGAGTCCCCTCCCCACATCTACAGAAAAGAGAGGCGCGCGCCCCCGAGCACCCCCGGCTCGGCCGCAGGAGCAGGGGCAGCGGCTCGGTGGAGGCGGCCGCCGCGGGGACTGCCGCGGCCGGGCGCTGACAGGGCGTCCCTCCCGGCCGCCGGGCCCGCCCCCGCGCGCCGATTGGCCGAAGCGGCCATCAATCGCGGGACGTTGACGCCCGCCTCGCTTCCTCGCCCGGGTAGCCACGTTCGGTTGAGCTCCAAGTAGACCAGCGGCAGCGGCGGCGGCAGCGGTGCCGGAGGCGCAGAGGGCGGCGCAGGCGGAGCCGGGCGGGCGGGCGCGCGAGCGAGCCAGCGGGCGGCCGGGCCGGCGGGCGAGCGGCGGCGGCGGCGGCAGCGGCACCCCAGGCCGAGCCGGCGCGGGAGGAGTTCCAGGGCGATGGGGCCGCGGCCGGGGCTGACGCTTTGACAGCTGGAAAGAGCGCGGAGCCAGCGCCTGGGGGGGGAGGGAGGGGAGCGCGGCGAGGAGAGCGCGAGCGGGCGAGCGAGCGAGGCCGGGGAGGGGGCCGGGAGCGAGGGGGCAGCTCGGGAGCAGCCGGAGCGGTAGCGGCGGCGGCGGCGGCGGCGAGGCTCGGCGCCCTCTTCTCTGCAAACCATGTTTGCCAAAGGCAAAGGCTCGGCGGTGCCCTCGGACGGGCAGGCTCGGGAAAAGTAAGCCCTATTTTCCAAGTGGCGGCCGCGCCGTCGCCGGGCTGCGGGAGGCCGGTGGGAGGCAGGTGGGCGGGCGGGGGCTGCTGCGCTCCGGGCCCGGCGCCGCCTGCCTGGCCCCTTCCCCGAGGCCGCGGCGGGCGGCGTGGGAGAGCCCATTGTTGGGAGGCGGCGGAGGCCGGGGCGTCGGGGGGCGCCGCCGGGGGAGGGGGCACCTGGTGGCCGCGGGGCGTGCCGGGCGCGGGGGCCCGCGGAGAGGGGTGGGCGAGGTCCGGAGCGAGAGCTTGGGCGCCCGCCGCGGGGGCTGCACTTTGCCCCGCGGGCGCGGGCAGGGGGCGCGTGGTTCCCGCAGCCCCGAAGGCTCCTTTTGTCCGCCCGCGGCGTGAGGAGTGCGTGCCGGGGGCTTTGTTCGGCCGGGAGCGCTCTCCCTTGCCTGCCCTCGGCCTCGCCGCCCGCCCCGCGCCCTCCGGGGCGCCGCGCTGGGCAGGGACGGCGGCGCCGGTTTGGCCCTGGGCTTGGGGGACAGTTGCTTGGGTTGGGGGGGAGCTAGTGAGGGTGGCGCTTTGCTGCCCTCTCCAGAGCGCGCTGAGCACCCCGGAGTCCAGGACTGAGTCTCCCCGGATCCTCAGAGCTGGAGAGAGGGTGGCAACGAGTGGGTCGGGAAAAGGAGGGAGGCTCTGGGGTCGGGAGGCTTGCGAGTTTGAGAGACCTAGGTGGGTTTGGCCCCGATGCCAGTTGGAAGTTCAAGTTTGGGGGCTGCTCTCTAGCCCTCGCGGCTCGAGGCAACGCGTCCCCTGGTACCCACCCCCTGAATGCTTCCACCCGCGGCCCCGAGGCAGGGCCAAGCTAACTGCTCACCTCTGCTTGGGGTCACAATGGGACAGCGCAGACAGGGTTGGAAGCCGGCTGGCAAGGTCCAGAAGCGAGCGCCCCGTGTGATCTAACGCCTTCCCTCTCTTTCTGTGCCTCCTGCCCACTTTCCAGGTTAGCTTTATACGTCTACGAATATTTACTGCACGTAGGAGCACAGAAATCTGCACAGACCTTCTTGTCGGAGGTGAGTGGAATTCCCCCCCATCATCCAATTTCTTGACACCCCTTCTTCCCCACTATTCTTAGAGCCTTTGTTTTCAGGAGCAACCACTGTGGCCACCATTTTGAATTTTTATCACCTTTTGGCATTTATTGTTAGTTGGTCTTCTCAGCCTTTTGGCTCTGGGAAGCCCCCAGCCCACCTTTCCTCTCTGCTCCTCTAAGCCGTCTCTGCTCTCTGCTTTCCAGATTCGATGGGAAAAAAACATCACGTTGGGAGAACCGCCTGGGTTTTTGCACTCGTGGTGGTGGTAAGTTTGTGTGATAGTTTTGTGTGTGTGTTTGTTTTGTTCTGAGATCTGGGTCTGGGTGAACAAAGACGGGAGGCCTGGAGCGGACCCCCATGCCTTAGCTCTTGGGCTTGGCATGGAACAGGGCACCTCTGGGCACTCAGACCAGGGCTGGGGAAGGAGGGAAAGGGCAAGAGAGGTTGCTGCTTGAAGTTTTCGCCTTCTCTTTTCCCTCCTATTGAGAACCTACTAAATTGTGCCTAGTGTTTGTACAGAAACTCCTTTACTTTTCTCTCTCTCTCTGGAGCACCAGGCCCGGGGGGGGGGGGGGGGGGGGGGGGGGAGCTTGAAAAAACCTTGAAGGGTTTTTGTCAGTTCTGCATGCTGCTTTAATTAGAGGGAGTGGGGGTGGGGGAGGGTGGAGAGGGTACCAGGTCTGTTTTACAACTGGCCTGTCCCTTTTTCTTCTGTGAGCTCAAAACCTTGAGAGAGCAACTCTACTGGGGCCTTTCCCAGGCACCCTGAGAAAAAGCAAGAAGGGGCGCCACTTCCTTTAAAGATACTGATTCAGACGGACTGGACCTTCCTCTCCTCTGTGGGTCCTCCCCCCAACCCCCAGCATCCCTAAAACCACAAAGTTTCATTTTACCAAGAACCTTAACTGGTTAGCGTTGACCTCACAGAGTGCTTGTAGTTGTAGGTAGTGACTCTCCCTTACTTGTGACCCTTTCCCTCCTTTATTTGGGTCCTGCTGGGGTGGGAGATCTGTAGGTCTGGTCTCCTTGTAGGTTTGCGTAAGAACGGAGGCTTAGGGTCAGCAGGAGTGAGTCACTGTGAGTGTAAGACCTGATGTTTTGCGGGACCGATTGGTCGAGTCTTTGACATCCTTTTGAAAAGGACAAGAAAGCAGAATGGCTTTTGATATTTTGGTGGAGTTCAGAAGGATCGGAGTGCCATGTCTTGGGATCTTAGCGCGCGTTTACCTGACCACCAGTTCAGGTTACTGTTCTGAGTCTCTTTGAAATGCAGGGGATGAAGTGTCTGTTCTAACTTGCACAGAGAAAATGAGTTTTTAATGACTTCTGCCAACCTTGGAACTGCAGTGTTGTGGCCTGAGGATTCTACCTGTAGGAGTGGGTGATAGGTTTTCTGGGGTTGTTTTTGGAGAGGAGTATGTGAGCAGGGTTGGTGCGTCTGACCATCACGGATTTTGCAGAAGCTCGGGTTTAGGAGTAAAAGTTATTGAGGAGGGGCCAGGGAGTTTGTAGCGTTCGAAATCTTTAGTGTGCGGAGAAGTTGATCAGATGTGTACAGCTTCAGGGGACAGAAAAGAATGTTTTTGAGCCTCCCTCTGGAGCTACTAGAAGCCTCCGATTTTCTTGTTCTGTCCGGAAGCGTCGCCCCCCCCCCCCCATCTTGTCCTGCCTTCTCTCAGCCCCAGGAACGTGGAGAGTCTGTTGTGCTGGACCTGAGCAGTGGTGGCTCTGAGTGGTTGTGTCCGTGGTCTTGTTAGTTAGAAGTTGCTTCCGTGCCATTTGACACTGAGCAAATGACAGCTGAGGCTCTCCAGGTGGGAGGAAGCCCCGGCGCTCATTCGGAGTTGGTCAGGCCCTGGAATTCAGACACCTTGAGTGAGATGGCTTGTCTGATGACCCGCTGAGCTAGCTGTTGGTGATGGGGACAGGAGCACTAGACCGAGAATCCCACTTCTGCTCTGGTGCCTGTTTCCGTCAAGTGGGTTCCCAGCCCTGGGCCTTGGGCTCCTGACCCGGAGAGGGTTTCTAAGGCTCCGTGTTAATACCAGTGACTACCCTCTGTTTGTGTAAGGTTTTACTGGCTGGCAGATGACTTGTAGGTCTGTTCTCATGTAATACAAAGTGTTAGGGGGACTACACCAAATCTTGGAGGGGGAGAAAGCAGAGATATCTAAGCCTCCCACCCCCCCCTTTGCTAGATAGGTGGACAGTTGCCTTTCTGGGGAACGCTATTTTAACATGAAAGGACAAGATTCTTGGTGTGGACAACATCTCCTTTGGCTAATTGACATGCATTCTTTGGGTTGGGGGGGATGGTTCTTGCTTAAGAATTCCTTGGGGGAGGGCCTGGATGGGAGTGGGGGTGAGATGGGAGGGGTGGGGGTGTGGGCTCTGGGCTCTGGGATTAAGAACCTGTAGGTTTCCTTTATTGCTAGTCATCCAGATTGCTCCGCATATGAATCATAGTCCTGACTTTGACAGTTTAACCTTTTTATGAAATGTAGCCATTTTGGTTGGGGGGATGGGGGTAAAAGGAGCACAGATGAAGCAGGCCTGGATTCTTATCCAGATTCCTACCTGTCCTATCTGGGCACCCATAAATGGGTTGTACTAATCCATCCAAACTTCAGTTGCCCCTTGAATAAAGTAGGGCTAGTCATCTACCTTATAGCCCCGCGGTAGTTACAAGCAGGGTCATGGGCGTGAGGCATCCAGCGCACAGTAGGTGCCCGATCAGTGAGAACTAACACTCTTACTACAAAGGTCTGGCTTGCCAGAAGAGGTTGGTCCGTTGTGTTTTCAAGACCAAGTTTGCCGAAAAGGTTGGAAACGTGGGATTGGAGCCTTTGGGAGATGCTGTGCTGTTAGTCCCGCACATTGTACACTTGTCGTTGGTACACGAGTAATAATTAGTAACCCGATCTTATTTTATTTTTCGACTTGCAGTGTATTTTGGGACCTTTACTGTGCAGCTCCTGAAAGGCGAGACACTTGTGAACATTCGAGTGAAGCAAAAGCCTTTCATGATTACGTGAGTAACAAATTTTTAATCCTGGCAATAATTACAGGGTTGGATAGCTCTAACTTCTTTAGTACCAGAAGCAAATACACAGCCAATTGGCAGTGGTCTTTGTTTTCTCCTGGCCTTTCTTTTGTTCTGCCCACCTCCCTGCTGCCCTTGCCCTGTTCTAACTTGGGGAACGGTGTTTCATAATGTTGTAATTATGCAGAAGAGTGTAGATACCTATCTGGAGGATTAAATGGTGGTGTTCAGGGCTCAGCCATGAGAGGTTGATGTTCAGAGTGGACAGTTAGCTGGGAAAGGACTGAGCCTCCTCGGTGTTGGTTTAATTAAAAAATTGGCCGCCGCCACCGTCACAAAAGAAGCAAATCTGAAACTTGTGTTTCAGAGCAGAAGGGGTGGTTGAGTGAAGTTTGGTGAAATGGGCTGTTTCCTTACTTTCCAGGGAGCAGGCTTTTCAAATTATGTTTTGGGGTGTGTGGGGGGGGGAGGGCTCACGTTGTGCCCACTAAGACCATGTATACTTTGAAGTCCTTGGCTGGTCCATAATTTTGTGTTCAAAATGTTCTTGTGAAGATAGTTAATTTCATCACCTCATAGCTCTTGCTACCCTATCATTCATCCTCTACCTGGATGAGTTTCTTAAGATTTATGAAATGCTTATAAGAGCGATGTCTGCTGCATATCCATCTCCCGTGGCAGTCCCCCTCAAAAAAAAAAAAAAAATTTAGACTCCAAACAGGGGTTGGAGTCAGAATTTATGATCAGATGAAACATGATCTGGGGGACGTGGGAGATGGAAGGGGAAGTGTCTGCGGTTCTTCCCAGCCTCCTTCCAGTCTTCGCTTCCCACTGGCCTTGTAGATGGTGTGTGTGTGTGTGAGAGAGAGAGAGTGTGAGTGTGCGCACACATGCACATAAGAGGTGGTTTATTTGGTCTTGCACTTTGTCATGAGGTGGGTAGGAATGGTCTCTAAGCTCTCGAGCATGAAAGTTGGTTTCTTGAGTGTCGTCAGGGCCCACCCACTTTGCCAGGCCGCATGTGTCCCCTGCGTGCAGAGGACACACCTGGGACACCAGAAACTGCCCTAGGACCCCGGAACCCATCTGGTTGAATTTCACAAGTGGTCAAATCCCATTACCATGCATATCTTTATGGTGACAGTTTCTCCTGTAATACAAAGAGTTAGAGATTACGCGGGAGGCTCACTGGTTTTGAGACTATTCAACGGGATGAAGTTTTGTTGTGACGCTAAAGGTAATGCCCTTGGAACAGACTGCTGTGGAAATGGACCAGTTCTTGTGCTCTCTCCAGGACTGAGAGATAAAAGCTGGCGAACAGTACTTATGGCCTGGTAAACTTTTAGTAGTTAAAGGTGAGGTGACTGGTTCTCTTGTGATGTGGTTCTTCTGGGAAAATCCGTGGTGATGATCATAGGGTTTCCTGAGCTGGAGGTTGGGGGAGGAGGCCAGAAGGTACATGAGGCATATAAAAATAGTTGGTGAATTTGACCCTTTTCTACCTAGTAAAAATCTTTTTTTTTTTTTTTTTTAAATGTACAGAGAGCCCATCCCTGCATGGCCAGTTTTGCAGCACAAATGGTTTCGTTTTGGAGTTGGAATAGGTGGACTTGCCTATTTCAAGTAAATCTCTTGATAGAGGATGTCTGTGTTATCTTTTGCAAGCTATCAGAGAAGTTAATAATTTTTAACCAAGTTTGGTGCTCTAGCAAATGATGTAAGGTTGTGGCAATTTGTGGTTTGGTCTGCCATCTTGAAACAATATGGGTGGCAGCGAAAGCTTGCATGGGTTTGCTTTCCATGACTTGTTAAGGAATGGTGGCAGAATTATGTGGCGAGTACTGAAATCGGCGTGGACATGTAGAAGATGCTACCTAGCGTTGAAGTCACACTGATTGAGGCCCAGGAGTCACAGACTTGGGGGTCAAAACCCTTTATCCTAGATTGGAATCCACTTGGTGTCATTGGCCTGAGAGTAAGTAAGATCGTGCAGGGGGAGGGATGGAGTGATGAATGGCGGCAGAGAGGGAACATCTGTATGGTGAAGGAGTTACAGGGTGGCATTGGGCTGCAGGGGTGACAGGAGCAACTGATAAATTAAGAGAAATATAAGAAAGTTAAGAAACGGAACCCTCTTTTTTCTTTGTCCTTCTCAGATCTTCATGTGTTCTCTCCATTCCCATGGCTACCATCTAGTTAGTCCTCATTCCTTCTTGCTAGAATTATTGTTGTCTCTTTCCAGGCCCTCTTTCTCTTGTCTGGAATGCATGCTTCTCTTATCCATTCGAATCCTGTCCATCTTTTAACTTCCTTGTGGACTTTTATGATAGTTTTCAGCGCGCTCTGATCACTCCATCTCATTATCTATGGAAACCATCTATACAGAGCCTTTGTTGGCGGCTTTCCATGTGCTGGGCCCCTGTGCTGAGTGCTTTGGTTCAGTCTCTCAAATCAAGCTGCCAGTGGCCAGGTGAGAGGAGTTGTTAACTCCATTTTGCAGATGAGGAAGCTGAGGCACAGAGAGGTTAATTCACTGCTAAGGGGTAGAATGAGGATCCAAACACAGGCCATCACTGACTCCGGAATCCCTGCTCCTAACTGCCGAGGCTCAGCCCTGCAGGTCTGTGGCAAGTGTCATTTGTTTGCACCTATTCCGACTAATTTCTCTCTTAGGCTTGTCTTTCCAACCACAGCTTATTAAGTTTTTCCATGCCAGAGACCATTCATTGATCTACAGAGCTATTCAGCTCTGTAGCTCCCACAATACCTTGCACACAGTAGGCATGTGTGCTAATTGAATGAAGGGGTTAAGGAACTATGGGTAAGAAAAAATAGGTAATTTGGGGTCGCTGAGGAGCCTGGCCTAGAACAGCCACTGGAAATATTGGAAGATGGTTCCTTCGGTGATTTCACTTTTGCTGGGTGATCTTGAGCCAGGTGATTCTAGTGCTGGTTAACTAGTTACCTTACATCTTGTCAATAAGAGTGTGCAGTCACTGGCCTTCCCTTTGCCATTGAGGCGATTCAAAGATTCTCCTAGTTTGTGGAGGAGGTTGCACAGCCCAGGTACCCACCCAGGCCTCGATGGGGGTAGTGAGTATTAGGGGGCATGCCCAGCTGCTGTGGGGCTGGAAGGATCTTTGGAAAGGACCTCAGCTGGGAAGATCCTGGTCTCCACTCTCCCAGGGAAAAGATTTTGTGTTCCTGACAAATTGTCTCCCCTTCCTGACAATGGGGTCAGGGGTCAGGTGATATAAAGGCTCCTCTCAGGTCAAGGCCAGGCTATAGGGCCTGGAATAAACCAGGTGACTCAGCGGGGAGGGGGTTTAAATTTTCTTTGAATTCGTGAGTTTTTGTTTGAGTCACAGTCTGTCCTCCCCGCCCCCGGCCCCCCGCAAACACCTGGCATGTTATTTGTAAGCCTGAGCGCCCTGATGTTGACCACATGTAATGTGGAGTGTTCGGGCATTCAGTACAGCAGTGGATTTTTCTGAGAAATCAGTTTACCCTAAGGCAGAAGAGCCCCGAGGCCCTGGGAGGAGGCTCACACGGGGAACCTGCTCTGAGAGTTTTCCACTCCCACCAGAGCAGGGCTTCTTAGGGTATCGGTAAAAGCCCTTGGGGTGCCATTGGGTTCTCTTAGACCCTGTTGTCTGGGGCCTGGCCTTTTGTGGAGTGGACGCTCCCAGTGCCACCTGTGTCTCTCACTTCGGGCCACCTTCTCCGTTTGTCTCTCCCCCTGGGTCCGTGTGGCTGGTAGAAAGAAGTATCTTTGGTGCCTTCTGGGCTACCAGCATCCCTTTCCCTCCTTGTGGTAGCTAATTGTGTGTTTTCTGCTTGGTGGCAAGAAAAGAGTGGAGTAGGCAAGACCCAGAGGTGTGGTCTCTGAGCTGAAGGTGCTCGAGAGCCTCGGAGGCTCCTTGCACCGCTCATGTCACTGCAGTTCTTATAAAGCCTTTCGGTGAAGGCTTGTGGTTGGGCCTCACGGTGGCTTTATTGGTCAGGTGTTATTCCTAAGTTTCAGCCCCATTTCACAGATGAGGAAACCGAGGCCTGGAGTTTAGATAGTTTGTCCAGGAGCATGTAGCAGGTGGCCGGGGGGAGGTGGTGGTGACGGCAGAGCTGGGACTAGATGTGCGTCTTTCAGATTCTTTCTCTCAACTTTTGACAGCCCTCATTTGTGAACAGAATTCCTGCTGAATGGAGGGGAGGTGTTTGCGTTTGACCCCAAGTGTGCCCGTATATAGTCACTGAAGAAATGCATTCAGCAGAGAGTTAGTCTGAAGCCCCAGCAAAGTGAACTGCAGAGTCACTGGCAGAGGTGGGACGTGAGTCGGGAAGGGAGTTTGTTATGGTACAGTGCCTCTTTTGGCAGGGAAAATGTGATAAAAGCTCTGGCCTTTCCTTCCAGAAAATACATGTGTCCCCACAAAGGAGACTTTGTACCTGATTTTGGGAGGTGTACAGGCTGCTGCACCTAACCCCAGCCCCTCCGTGATTCCTAGTGAAGAACTTGGGGCGTTATACTAGACATGGAATCCCATGACCTTGGTGAGCGTTGAGCCTCAGTTTCTCCACTGTGAAGACCTGAGGTCCCTTTCTCCTCTGCCACCGTGAGCCCCTGAGGAGGAGGGCCTGGTTCCCTTTCCCCTTTGCCGCTGCAGCAGGACTCTCCTGCCCCCCTCACCCCCAGCTGTGAGCCTATGTCTCCAGGCTGCGAGGTTGGGGGGGGGGGTTAGGAAAGTGCCCCAGAGGCCTAGGCGTGGACGCGAGCTGAGGTATTTGTGGCTCTGTGGCAGGGGTCCAGCGTCCTTGGTGGGTTTGAAATAGCAAAGTGATATTTGAGAGGGCTCTCCTTGGATGTGCTGAGCTGGGGTTCCTGCCAGGCGGGGAGTGTCCACGCCTGCCAGAACCCTTTGGGGGCGAGGGCTGGAGAGGGCCGCCGAGTGGGGCAGAATGGGAGGGGAAGGGCCACGACCCAGCTCTGAGGAGCTGGGGAGTGCTCTCCCTAGAGATAAGCCAGCCTAGCCATCTGTCCAGAGGTCCTGGCAAGTTCCTAGCAGTTGCCTTTGGCTCTGACCCTTGGCACCCTTGTGTGGCAGATTAAAAAGACAAAACATAACACACGGTTATTCCCCCCACCCTAGGCCCCCCACCCCCCGCCTTGGAGCTTAGACTTTGTGTTGTATCCTTTCTTCGGGCTCCTACCCCGTTTGCTGCAATTCCTCCTACCACAGAGGCTGCCAGACTCTTCCATCGGTAGCTAATTAAACACTAAATGAGTAACTGGAATTGCATTTTGCCAGAACCCAGGCTGTGCAGCCACCTTAATGGGTTTCAAGTGGCGGCAAGACCCCAAATTGCAAATCCTTGGCCTTTATTTCAAGGGGGGAGGTGGGGCTGGGGCAGGGGCGCCGGGTGGCGGGGGTAGAGTGGTGGGGACCCAAACAAAGTTTTTGGCAGTGGTCACTTCATTTGAACTCCAAGACCAGCCGTGTGCACGTCTGTGCATAATGCCATCTTTGTTAGCTAAGCATTTGCAAACTTGGACCAAGAGTTAGCTCTGTGCCCACCACTGCTTCGAGGAGCCAGAGACCCCCAGCTCTCCCTGCAGTGTCCCTTTGGCTGTCTTAATTTTCCAAGGGAAGCGGGTTCTTTAGTGGAGACCTCAGGCCAGACCTGCCTTGCCCCCTCCCCCCGACTTTTCCTGCCTCTGTGTGTGAGTTTGTGTGTGTTTAAGTCTTCAGAGGGAGAAGTGGAAGGGAGGTGTGTGTGCTTGAGGGCCTGTCAGCCGAGATAACAGAAATGTTACAGTAGCTGTAGCCTTTATAATAGTGTCTAGGGTTTAGAGTATTTAGAAAAATTAATCTTTTTTAGCTTGGTAATAATTCTGACCACGGCACAAGTGCATTAGATGATTCACATAAACTTCTTTAATACATGTTGCTAGGAGCTTACAGCAAATAGACAATAACGATTGTTTGTTTTTGATTCGCCAGGGTAATGGGGTTTTCTGGAGCCTTGGTGAATGGGTTTTAGAAACATTTCTCTCCCGTGTTTTGCTTTTCTTTTCTCGGATCTTGAATCCCCTGGATTTTGAAGGGTTTGGGCTCTGGCTGGTGGCTGGGACGCACACCTCAGTTCCAGCCCTCACTGTCGTTTCCTGGTGGGGTGGATTTTCAGATCCTTCATTCCCCCCTCCCCACCCCGTGGGGTGGTGGGGGGAGTGGTGATTCCTTTGCATGGTTGTTGTGAGAGTTGAATAGTATCACCTACCTATAAAATGGTTGTCTCTCTGTGCCTTGTGCTTGGTGAATTTGTTTTCTTCCTAAAGTTTCCCCCCAAAACTTTTAATGTGATGGGGACAACAGCATCTTTTTCTGGGAGAGCAAGCTGACCTGAGGGAACTGGACATTTGAATTTCCCAGTGATGCCCTCCAGTGCCTGGGCTGCCCTGATGTGCCATGGAGTCTCCCCCTCCATACCAGCTGTCTTGTCTCATCCCCACACCCCTGCCAGGGGCAGAGCGAGCAGTCCTGCCACAAGCTGGCACTGATAAATGCTCCCCTGAGATGTCTGCACCCCTTATCTGTGTGGGACAGAGGAGTCCCGTCCCCATCCCGCACAGAGAAATGGTAAGACCCAGAGGGGCTTGCAGCTTGGCATCAGCAGAAATCTGGATTCACATTTTGGCCCCACACCCCTTGTTCCTGGGGGAGCCTCCACTTCTCAAGATCCTCAAGATTCTCTCCACTGTGAACTAGGCAGAGGGGTCGTCCTTGCTCATCCTGCTGTTGTGGGGGCGGGGGTGAGAGGAAGAAAAAGAAGCCTGTCCGGGGAGGTTAGTTGTGCGGTGATGTGCTGTGTAGATGTTCTCAGGGATGGGCACGGTTGAAAGCCGCTAAGTTGGGTCATCCTTTCCTGTATGTAGCCTGCCCTTGCCTGCCTCCCGTTTCACTTGGCTTTTTGATGGGGCTAGGAGTCCCGACAAGGAGCCTTAGGAAGCGAGCCTGGGAAGGGATGTGTCACCGTTGCAGGTCTGCGGGAAGCTGGTGCTGGTGTGTTGGCTGCTTTCGCTTCAGGCCTCTGAGGGCTGAGCCTGAGGGAGGCACCGGGCAGTCGGCTCCCAGACCAGGAGCGGGAGACACCGCGCAGTTTTGTGGTGTTGATCCGGTTCACTGACCGAGTGCCTGCTCTGAAGAGACAGATGCAGCCCAGGATGTGGTAAGTGCTTAGGAAGCCTTGTGCGGAGTGATGTCCATCTTCCGAGAGACCAGGATGCAGTCGGGACAGGTGGTAGAAGGCAAACCGTCCCGCCCTCTGTGGCGGCCAAGAGATGTATTTAACGGGTATGTACATAGCAGGGTTGGAGGTGATGGAACTGGAGGTCACCTAGTCATCTAAGAAATAGGTAAACTGAGCTCCAGAGAGGAAAGATGCCTCACCTGAGGTCGCCAGTAGGACTCAAACCTGCAAACCCAGTCGGGATCCAGGATGCTTTCCGCTGCCTTAGCGCCGCCTTGCTGTACTTCAAGCTGGGCAAACTCAGGCGTGTTGATTAGCCTCTCTGTTTCTCCGTGTCCTCAGGTAGAAAATGGGGTTAGTAAAGTATACCCCTCCTCATAAGGTTGTCGTGAGGATGGAATAAATGAGCTTATGCGCCTGCACGCATCCCCCCTCTGTAATAGGGCCTGGCGCAGCAGAAGTACCACGAAACGTGTGCTGTTCCTTTTGTGACCTCACCTGGGGCCCTGTATGGATCCTGGCTTTCTCATGGCCAAAAGGGAGGTGGCAGCAGAACGGTCTTGGTGTGGGAGGTGTGTCCCTGTGGACGTGAACGGTCACCGGCTGCCTCACTCGTTGATTAGCGCTCTTGATCCCTGGATTTGAATCTGCCGTCTTCAGGTACCCTTGAGCAGCTGGAGGGCGAGGGTCTCACACACACAGCCTCCAGACCAGCCGCAGTGCTTGTGAGGATGAAGTGAGACACACTTAGGGGCACTCCTGGCTGGCACCTGGACTGGGTTCGTTCAAGTGTCCGTTTTCTCTTCTGCTGGCCACATCTCTTGACCTAGGAATCTGGAACTTTCCCCTGCCCCCTCTGACTCTTTCTGTGGTCCCTACTTGGTACCACACTACCTGAGATGGGGTTTTTGCTCCCCTGCCCTGTGGCCCTTCTGTAGAGCAGATGCCAGCCTGGAATGTGGCAGTCTCCGCCAGGCCTGCCAGGACCACCCCCATGGGAACACTCCTTTCTTTTATCCCCAGGAATTGTGTGTCTGTATTCACTTGCTACTTGCTGCCCAGAAGGAGAACGATTTGGGTCAAGGTTGTATCTCTTCCCTTCCTAATTTGTAGATTAAAAGCTCTCGAAGGGCAGGAGCTCTTATCTGTACCCCTTTTGTGCCACCCCCACTCCTGGGGCCTATTGCAGAATCTTGAATAAATCCCCAGATTGGTGAGCTAGACTCTGTGCCTTGAGAGGCGGGAAAGGTCTGATCCCTGCTCAGGGATCAAGTGTGTTAAATACACATTTTAATGGAGATGGACAAGTGGCACATGGTAACGCATTGTTTTGCAAACTGAGTTGTGACCCATTAGTGCCTTGGGAAATCAACTTAGTGGGTCACGACTGGCAATTACAAAAAACGAAACAACTGTTATCATACGGAGTAAGCCTAAGTATTGTTTCGGGAAACTTCTGTTTTCTGTGATTGCTGTGTGAATAAACGTGTGTCCTGAGTTTGTGAAGTAAAATTTGCCTTCTCGTGGGTCTCAGTGTAAACTTTGAAAGCCTCTAGCCCAGAGAGGGCTGAGATTGAATCCTGGGGCCCACAGGTGGGGTGACTTAAGACAAGTGACAAGCGATTGCTGATCCCTGTTTCGTGACCTGTAATAAGGAGGGAATGATTCCCACCTCCGAGGGTTCTTGAGAGAGCTGTGTCCCCACCATGCCTCTCGCTTCCAGAGTGGTGCCTGGTGGTTTCCTTGGTGGCTGCCTTTGGCCTTAGCTGCCGTATTCTCTGTGCAGAGAACATGTAGAAGGTGCTCAGCAGATGCTTGCCGAATGCTGAATAAGTAGTAGCCCCCACTTAAAGTCGGCAGCTCATCCCTGCTGGCTGGCCACAGGACTCCTCCTGCCTGTCCTCCTGTGTGTCTGCAGGCGGGGCGGGGTCCCCGGCCCCCTGCGGAGGGTGTTGTCTGAACATCTGCATGGCTCAGGCTCTGGCTAGGGCAAGAATCTCAAGAATAGGTCTCAGGGCATCCTGTCTGACCCAGGTTGGCCCAGCCTCCCAAATTCTCCGTCCCCTCCCGGTGACGGCTGTTTGCACAGCTCCCGAGGCAGGCTTTGTGTCTCCCGCTCTTTGTGTGTTTGGGTGAAGCGCCTGACATTTCACTTCTGTCTCACAGTCCTCTGACCTTAAGAAGCACGGCAGCTCCCTGGGGCCCCTGTCTGAGGTTTTCCTCTGATCCTTCCCTCCCGGTCACAAAAGGCCGTTTGAGAGAGCAGGCTGTGGGATGGCATACCTCCCCCCTGCGCCCGGGATGCTAGCTGCAGCTTTGTGAGCTCATGGGGTAGACAGAGCGGGGCTTCGCAGACTGGAGCGGGAGCATGGTGGGCGCGCAGTTAGTGCCAGGCGTCCGCCGCGGGCTGGCTCTGTGCCGGTCAGTGCTGGGTACCAGAGCAGCGTCACGGACGGTACACGGGATTTGGACTTGGAGGACCAGAGGTCCAAGTTCTGATTCTTCCGGATGGCCCTGGGTGAGTCATCTGGCCTCTCTGAGCCTTCGTTGGCTCATCTGTGATATGAAACGGTGTGAAGTAAAGGCCTGGATTTTTTTTTTTTTTCTGCCTCTCGAGCATTTTAGAAGTCGGGTGAGAGCCTGTGAAAATGGTTTGTAAATTGTGGTCCCCTGTTGAGAAGGCTTTTTGGAATGTGAACAGACTGTCAAATCGTAGAACGTGTGTTAAGAAGCACCCTCTCAACTTACAGATGGGGAAACTGAGGCCTGGAGTGGGACGGTAACAGCAAGTGCATGGCCAGATGGACACCTGATTCTCGTGGCCGTCCCTGAGTTTGGAAAACCTTTGCTTCAGAGGCAGGTGCCTGTGCCTGTGCCATCTGCTAGGAATTTTGCAACTTTCTTTGCGCAATGCCGTGGGCGTCCCGTGGCTTTGGCCATCCGTGGCCTGTGCTGAGGGGGGCAGACGGCCCAGTGGGCAGGCCTGGTGTTGGGCGTGTGCACGCTGCTGTTCTTTTCTCACCGTCCTTTAGAAGGCTTCCAGTAGCAAATGTTACCCTCTCTCTGGAGGCCCTTCCTCTTGGCAGCGCCAGCCGCCCGCCGCCCACCAGCTCCCACTCCACGGGCCCACTTGTGTTATACGAGGCTGCCCTGGCCCGCAGCTCTGGTGGCAGGTTTCACTGCGGATCTCCAGGCTGGTGAGCTGCTGCAGACAGGGGTTTTACAGCATGACAGGGAATTTCAGCCACCACGTTATCTGCGAATTGGCCAATTGATGGTTTCAGCAGAGCATTTCAGCATCGGGGAAGCCAATACAATTTGAGTTAGTTGTGATGGCTGCCACTTTAAATACTGCAGTGAATTTCTGTCAGCGAGCTAATGCGTGGAATAGGGAATTGCAGAAAACTTGATCACCGGAGTGCATCAGTCGATTCTGACCCCAAGCTATAGAAAATGAACTTAAATCTAGTTGACTGTCGCCACGCACTTTCTTTGGCATTATTTTGCTAGCAGCATCTTTGTCAAAGGGAACTTGAAGAGAAGAGACGGGGTAAAAATCATGGTGTTGGACTCTGGCCGCCACTGTTGGAGGGGGTGATGATCTTCCACGGAAGGTTGAGCCATTGGGAGTTGGGGTGGTAGTTTCTTGCTGAGGGATAAGTAAACTATGGCGTTGTGGCTTAATAATAACCAATCCCTTGTTTGACGAAGGAAACTAGTGTTTATTGAGCAGTTGCTATGTGCCTAGACCTTGAAGAAAGTGTTCTTATTCAGTTCTTGTCCTTTTGGGGCAGTGTAGGGGACAGGATCTTCGTCCCGTTTCATGAAGGAAGAACTGTCGGGAACAGTGACCAAGTTTGAGTGCTAACCGTATGCCAGGCCCCGTTCTGAATCCTTTCGGCTTTCTCTCTTGTCATCCTCCGAACAGCCCAGTGGGTTAAGTTCTGTCCGCATTCCCATTTTGTAGAAAAGGAAACAGAGGCACTAGAGGGATTCAGTCCTGTTGGAGGTGGGCTTTAAAAAGAAAGTACTTTTCACTACCACACCACACTGCCTCCCCAGGAATTAGTACCAGATTTGACGTCTTTAATTAACCGATGACCCACTGCCCAGGCCAGGGTAGTTTGGTACTGGCTCTGGGAGGAGCAGGTGGGAGCGCATCCCGAGCGAGATGCATAAGCTGAAGCCCTGAGTGTGGGTTGGATGGTTCCTTCCCAGGCTGGTTTTCGGTGAGCTCGCCTGGGAAGAAGACCTTGCTTTGGGCCTGCATACCCTCACGGAAAGTTTTCCCCATCTCTTCACTGACAAGGCCCCCTTTTATTAATTCTCTGTCACCTCCTGTGGACTCCATGCCTGAACATATTCCATTTGCAAATAGATTGCATGCATTGAGTCACCGTTTTAACTAAGAAATAGGAAAAACAAGAACTATGGAGTTGCTGATTAGAGCTGTTTATCAGCTCACGGGAGCTAGTGTGAGCACGCCAGGTTGGTAGAATTCTAGTCAACAGAACACATTGGGAGTTTTGGTTCCATTTCAGATGAGTAGACTTGATTTTTGTTGAGCCTAAAAAAAAAAAAACCACGAGCCATGCTTCAGTCTCCAGGAGGGTTTTTAGGAGACCTGGTTAGTGTCCTCGGGCTGGGAACCTGTGGCTTCCATCCTTCCTCCGCCCTCCTAGCGGTGTGGGAGGCTCCTTGTAGGCTTGTTTTGGAATGGCCAGGTGTGGGCTTTGTGGAGAGAAGGCCCTCAGTTGTTCCCCGCACCCCCCCCGGGGGTCAGCAGGGGCAGAATGCAGAGTTCATCCTGGGTCATCCCTTGAAGCCTGGAAGCACAGGCTGCTCAGAGCTTTCCTGTGGGGAGAACCCACCTTGGGGGGATGGGTGGCCCAAGGGACGGAAGACTCTGCATGGAGATGGTGAAAGGCTCCCATCTCCAGAAGACGCCTCCGAGACCCCTGCCCCCTCCCCCACAAACAAGTACCGCCTTCCCTACTCTTGGGAGCTGGTATCCAATGGAAGAGATGGCTCACTGGGCAGAAATCCTCTTTCACAACCAAACTTCCCCACTTCCTGGCTGTGTAACCTTCGACTGACCATTGTCTTCTGTCTGGGCTTCACTTTCCTGATTTGCAGCATGGGGCCAGTTGAGGGATACAAAAGTGATTTCTGGAACAGTGGTGACTGGCATTTGCCACACACCCTGGGCCGGGCACCGTGCATGGGCATGGAGTTTAATCCCGGTAACTCTCTACAAGGCAAAGGCTATTTTTATTCCCTTCTCTGGACAGGGAAACTGAGGCTTAACTGGTGATGAGGTCATTAAATACGGGAGTCCGGGTCTGAACCCAGGGCCTCATTCCTAGCCTTCCGAGCCATACTGTTATTCTAACAAACTTTTGGGTGACTTTCGGAGTTGGGGACCTTGGGGTAAAAATGCACTTTGAAAGAACCGGATCATTTCAGGAGAAACCTGGAAACGTGTGTCTTAAAAAAAAAAAAAAATGTCAGCAACGGTTTGCTTCCCAGTGAGATGAATGCAGATAAACCTATTTTGACTGTTAACTTATTTTGTTGCTTAAAAGCCAGTGACATGTAGCATTGAATTTATTTTTCTTCACAGCGTTTAAGTGTTTGCCACTTCTTGAGTGACGTGTGTGAATTTGGGAATTGCCTGTACTTTGGGAATGGAGGCCGCTGCTCATATTTCAGGCTTTTGCCTTGAGAGGGACTGGGGGCAGGTGTATGCAGGGCTGCAGCTGAGAAGGGGCTCGTGGGCTGTGTGTGTACCTGTGTCTCAGGGTGTTGCCAGAGCCAGAGCCCGCTCTGAAGTTGGGGTCACGGTGGAGCACCGATTGCAGGAGTCTTTGTGACTGGAAGCCTAAATATTTATTCTGTTCTGTCCCTAATGAAAACAAATTGTCAACAGTTGTTCAGTAACTGACTAAATTAAAATCTGTAATTAGTCAATTAGATTAAAGAGTTGGCACAACCTGATTGTATCATGCTGGTTAGGTTATTAAGAGAAAGGGTGTGATTTTTAATTACTGAATGCTAATTTTGACAGTTTCAAATAGAAACAGACGTGTTTTTCCCCCCTTTCCCTAATTCTGAATGGTTTGGAAAGTAAAGACGCTCAGTGTATAAATTCAATGTATAAATTATGTTTTTTTCTTTTCTTTTTTTTTTTTTTTTTTGAAGGAAAATAATCCGTGAAGGCCCTGCCACAGAGTAGGGGGATTTTAGTTAAGAGGCCACATTGGATTTCATTGGACGGGTTAGCTGGAGATCCTTCCTTTCTTGAAGGATGGATGGCCTGGCGTTTGGCAGCTTTGTTTTTGCTTTAAATGAGAAGTTGGACCTCAGCTCCAAGTAGTTGTCATTGAGTTAGAGTTCTTTTTAGGTTCCCCCCTCGTCTCTCAACTCATGGGGCTTTTCTGACCAGCACCCCAGAAGCGATGGGCCGCAGGAGACAGAATCCAGTGAGGAAACGCCTGTGTTTGAGAAGTGTGCTGGGACTCAGACACCCCAGCACACGTGAGTAGCCATATCTGACTTTTTAGAAAGTATTTTCTCATGTACTGGGCAGCCCTGTGAGAGCGACAGACAGGATGTAAGTTCTTACTGCTCTGCTTTGTGGCTGAGGAGAGTCGAGGTCCTAGGAAGGAGGTGCTCAGGTGTGGGGTTGCGGGAAGGGGAGGACGGGGGTTGGCGGGAGCAGGGCTGTGTGCAGGCAGGAGTTCTGTCAGGCAGGTAGGCCAGAGAGGAGAGGGCCTTCTTGCTTGGCCGGAAGATAGGATCAGAAGGTAGGGCCCGCTGATGGATTTAGAAGTATAGAAAGCCAGCAGAGAGTTCAGGATGAATGGAGTAGGCCGACTGTAAAGGGAGCAAGTCCTTCTGTTTTGTTTTTCTGGGGGATGCTATCTCATTGCCTCCCCTGCGAACACTGGAACACGGGTGTAAGCAGCCTTGGAACTAGGGGGATGAAATGTGAGCTGTTTCCAGACCCCAGCATCGCCTGGATCCCTTCAGCTGCCAGAAGGAGCTTCTTGCCTCGCCGCCCTCCTCCTCAGCTCCTGGGAGCTCACATGTGGTCAGCACTGGAGGCTGTAAGGCGTTCTGCACATAGGTCATGTTATCTGGAGAGCCTCAAGCCATAGAAGAGGTCCAGGGGCCACCGCAGAAGGCCACTGGCCCTTGCTGCTCCTTGCCTGGGTCCCATGGATAGTGACAGTGGCTTGAGACTCTAACCCCAGTTCCCCAGCCGAGGGGCTCCTGTTTCCTTAAGGCCCACTGGGCATCCTCTCTGTGCCTCCAGGAACCACACTGAATGGTGCTGTTGATGTTGAAGCATAGGCTCTACTTTTTGCCATCGGAGTTTTCCATGATCCATTTTGGAAGCACCAGTTAAAATGGCCTTTGGTTTTCAAGATTTAATATTAAAGCAGCTGGTGATCCACAATGAGTCTTTTAAATTTTTTTAATATTTATGTATTTATGTATGTATTTTCTAAAGATTTTATTTGAGAGAGTGAGAAAGTGTGCACAACTGGGGGGGGGGAGAGGGAGAAGCAGACTCCCCACTGAGCAGGGAGCCCGATGCAGGACTCGATCCCAGGACCCTGGGATCATGGCCTGAACTGAAGGCAGATGCTTAACCAACTGAGCCGCCCAGGTGCCCCCAGAATGAGTCTCTTTTTGAAGGAAGCAATTTTGCTGTTTGTATTTTGATACAGGTATGGGGTGCTGGGGAACCAGAGTGCAGAGAACAAGGTGAAGCAGCCTGGGCTCTAATACCCAGTAGAGCTTTTATTTATTGTGTAACCTGTGCCAGTTGCTAAACTGAGCCTCAGTGTCCTCATCTGTAAAATGGGTTGCACTCAACTTGCAGTACTGTTTTGAGGTGAGGATGCCAAGCACCTTAGAAAATGCCCTTTAGTATTTCTGGAATAAAAGAATGAGAGGCTGAAAGGTTGCCAGTGCTCTGGGGAAAGTATCCCTGCTTAGGGAACTGCACCAGGTATGTTCAGACACATGAGTAAATAAGAGGAGCTGAATAAAAAGTACGAAGTATTTACAAGTGGTGGTTTGGTATGTGTTCTGAATTTGGAATTCTTTCAGACTCAGGATCCACAGCCAAGGTTAAAGAGGTGGTGTGTGTGTGTGCGTGTGTGTGTGTGTGTGTGTGTGTGTGTGTGTGTGTAGTGGCAAATAGAAGAAAGGAAGTGACATTACTAGGAGAGAGTTTATTTTAAAAGCTTCCCCACTGATAGATTTGTAGTCCTGAGTAAATAGGGAAGCTTGTAAAACTTGATTCATTTTCTTCCTGAAGTCTGTTTTTGCTGGGGAGTGGGGGTAAGGACAGAGCTTCCAAGAGAACCAAGTGCTTTTCGGTTAGAAGTGTTCGTGTCCCCAGCACACCATGTACAGGGCCAGAGCAGGGTTCTCACCTCCACCCCCCCCCGCTCCCAAACCATCTTTCCCTTCTCAGACCGAGTGCCTGTTGCTGGGCTTCGGTCTGGTCTCATCTAGGGATGAGCGAGGACTTCCTGCACTCAGGATGACTTCCTACTTCCTTCCTGGCTTGTGCTGCCCAGAGCAGATTGGGTTTGCTCTTTTCTTTTGGTTAGGAAACATGTTCTCCATGTTCCTGCCCAGGCCTGTTCTGGAGACATGGACAGGCAGCCTGGGTGACCACTGGCCAGCTAGGAAGCTAGGGTGTGTCCTAAACTGTAGGCCCATGTGAGCTGTTCAGGAATTAGAAGCTACTGCGCCCGGGAAACCACTGCAGATACGGAAAGGTGGTCAGTAGGGAGAGGTGAGAAGGTGGTTGACCTTGTATGTTGGGGGAAAAAAAAATTGAGGGAATTTTGGAATGTTGACTGTGCATTTTTATGGTTAGGGTGGAATGTGAACCCTGAGACCTAGATATCAAACATTGCCAGGCTGCAGTTAAGGGAAGGGCCAGGCTCCCTACCTCAGGGCCTTTGCACAGGCTATTCCTCCTTGCTTAAAGCACTTTCCTCCCCATGGGGATCTCTATTCATTTTTCATGCCTCAATTCAGATGTCCCCAACTTCTAAGAAACCTCTCATAATCATCTTTGAGCCATTCGGGCAGGGCCCATAAACTTGAGGCTTTTGACACCTGATGGATATTCCAGTTCATATTTGTGGACTGAAAGTGATCAGGAAGTACCAGGAGGCTGCCCACCTACCAGGGCCCCCTGTCTGTGCATTTAAATGGCTCACTGAAGCCTTAATGCCCTCAGCACATGTCAAAGTTCAGCTGCCCTGCCCCTGCCATTCCCCTTTCTTTTCTGAAATAGGTCTTTGACATATTGATGGCACTTCTGACATGAAGTGTCTTCAGAGATATGTGGAAAAATGCTCAGTGTTCAGTTCACCCAACCTTTTGCCAACTGCTGAGGTCTCTGAGGCTGGAAGCCCTGTGTCTCTTCTGCCTGTTTCTGCATTTTGTATAGAGGATTGGGGAGGGCAGGCACCTGGCCTGGAGTCCTGAACACTGTCCCTCGGCTGGCGCCTCAGTGCGGCGTTAACCTGGGGTCGCGGGAAGTAGCCGGGTTCTGATTCTTGGGCAGGAATATTTCATGATTTGACCCCCTGTCACTCAGCGTTGGTGGCGATTTTATCAGGCCGCACGAGTCTAGGGTTGGCCTTTGCATTATCTGAGAAGACCATTTGCTTAGCCAGGAAGATAAACAAGATTGGGGAATGGGAGGGTGCTCAGGCCTTGGGCCTGGGGACTTTGTGCCGTGGGGGCTCCTAATTGCAGGTAGCTCTTCACCTGTTCTTCAGGGAGGGCTGGCCATACCCCAGCGGAGGGGCTGCTTTAGTTCTAAGCCCGCCATTCAGGATTTTCCCAAGGCTTGAAATCACTTCCTTCAAACACTACTTTTTTTGTTTTGTTTTTAAAGATTTTATTTATTTGTCAGAGAGAGAGCACAAACGGGGAGCGTCAGGCAGAGGGAGAAGCAGGCTCCCCGCTGAGCCAGGAGCCTGATGCGGGACTCGATCCTAGCACCCTGGGATCATGACCTGAGCCGAAGGCAGACGCTTAACGACTGAGCTACCCAGTTGTCCCCAAACATAACTTTCTGTTAAGACTAGCCTAGTGGTGCCATTTTGGGAGAACATTTGTCCCAAAATCCACCGAGGGGTCAGAGCAGATACTTGTTTTTCTTGGATATTCATCCTGTCAGTTTAGTCTTTTGTTCAGCAGATAGCTGGTGCCTCTGGGGTGTGGCTGCAGACCAGAGAGCGGCAAATCATATACCCTCTCAGAACTCAGACTATCCTTCCCCTTTCTCTGGGGTTTCTGTGTTTTAAGATGCTAATTGCATGTCTTTGAATGGCAGATACATTCTGCAGGTTCGGATGGGCTTATCCTCCAGGAGGCACCAGGGAACTGTCCGGGTCTCCCCTGAAAGAAGGTCTCCCGTAAAAGCGGGTCTCCCCTGAAAACGGTCCCTTGTGCCCTGGTCTGACCCATCCCTCTGGCCGCCACGGCCTGCGGCTCTGGCTTTTGGACTGGCGGCTCGGAGTTAACGGACTGCTCTCTTCCTTCTCTGTAAAGTGGTGGTAAATGATATCTCCCTGGTCCCAGTGTCGGCGTGTGGGCGTGGCTGCACACAGCTGAGCCATTCGGGGGCCTTGTCAGGGTCTGGCTACGAGTTTGGAGAAAGTGATGATTGTACCTTGGAGACAGAAGAGGCGGAACAAAAATGTCCTTGCACGGCTATTATTCTAGTAAAACTTCTTTAAAAATTGGTTATCGGAAACACAAATCCACGAGAACAGAAACTATAAAAGAATGAAAGATCTGCTGGTGTTAAGGATGCTTTTAGGGACCTCCATTCTCTCAGACCTGAGTTAATTTTTCCAGGCTTTACCAAAAGCACATATCCCCCTCCTTGGGGTTGGGGGGATTGGACATTGCCGCCAGGCCCGGAGCCACCTCGGAGGCTCAGGTGCGTGCCACCGTGCCACCCTCTTCCGGTGAGTCAGGGAGCCTGTTCTGGAATAGCTCGTCCTGGGGGGAGGGGGGGCAGGGTCATGGGCCAGGGCCCCTCCGGGCTGCTGCTTCTCAGGAAGCCAGTGCCTGCCCCGTCCAGAGCCACCTTGACACTCGAGATACACGCGGCTGCTTTTCCCCTCCCTGTTTTCTTTATGAGAATGTTTACGAGGAGCATTCTTCTGAGGACAGAAACTGTCACTGAGAGCCGAGAGATGGGTTTTGATCCAGAGCTGGTTGTGGCCCAATCCTTGGTCTGATTATTTGGTGGGCCGGTCGCCGGGGCCCCGTCCAGGGAGTAATTGGGACTCAAGCGTTGGGCCTGGGGGTGAGGAGGATCCGTGGGAAGGGAAGCGATAGGGGAGGTGTGACTTAGCCTGTCCAGGCCACAGAGAGGGTCCCTCACCACTGGTCTGCTGCTCTGGGGGAGGGTCCACCCCTGACCTGATGGAGGAGCCATGGATACCACCAGCATGGCCGCCCAGCCCAGCACACACGGGAGGGAGGAGCCTGCAGTGCTCTCCCAATCTCTCTCTGGTTCCTTTGGCCCAGTTCCATTTTCCCTTCTCTGAGTACAGGCTCTTTACCACTCCTCAAGCCCCCATTGTCCCCACTGCAGGACTGGGAGTGCCCTTTCCCAGGCCCCAACAAATGTGTGAGCCCCCAGTGCCTGGCACACAGTCGGTGCTCATTAAAAGTCTTGAGTTTTAAAACACTAGGGGCGGAGGACGTGATGCCTGGTGATTGATGCTCTTGCCAGGAGGGCAGGGACCATGCTCCCTATGCTGTGCCTAGCACATTGGAGGTGCTCAGCTATTTGGGGGAGTGAAGTGGTATCCTGAGGAGGACTCTGGCCTGGCAGGGGCGTGGGTGGCAGCAGGGAGGGAAGGAGCCGAACATGTCATGCATAGGAGGGCTGTGGTCCGTCCGCGGGGGCACCAGAGCCTGCTGCCTGTCACCTGCTGTCCCTGCTGGTGGTGCCAGCCAGCCTCCTGGCCTCACCCTTAAACTGCCCCTTTGTTGTCTCGGGCCTAGGCGTGGATGCCAGATTTGCTTTGTTAGCGTAAAATGTGATGGCATCCTGTCTCTCCCCTACGAAAGTCAAAATCAAATCAAAACGGAACAAATCAGGAGCCGCAGTAAAGACAGCCCTGAGGTTTCCCTGACTGTGGGACAGAGGCTCCACAACATGAGCCAGACCTGCCAGGTCTTTCTGGTCTGACCTCGCCCACGTTTCAGATTTTGCCGTCTTGATTGCAGACCTCATCCTGGTGCCGGACACACTCTTCTTCGATACAGATTAATGATCACAATCTCCTGGTGGGGTAGGTGGTGGTCTTAAGGGGAAAAAAACCCAAAGGGCTAAGCAGGTAGGATTTGAGAGTGTCTGAGGGTACAGAGGGTGGCCGGTGTGTGGGTTGCTGGGGACAGCCTCCCACAGACTAGAAAACCTGGCGCCTCGCTCCTGTATAGAAAGTATCATGTCTGTCCCTGGCTGACACTTTGAGGGTTTTTCTTTTCTCCAAATAAATAATTCTTTGTCTCTCTTCAGGGTGGCGGATGGGGCTGGAGAGAGGCAGCTGATCAAAGGCAGCCTCCCTGACTTTGAACAAGTGGGCTGAGGAAGGGGGCCTGGACAGGCAGGGGCGGGGGTCGGGGGGGGGGGGAGGCAGGGAGAGCCACCAATGTGCAGCTGAGGCGGGAGGGGTGTCCGTGTCACCTGAAGCCGCCTCCCAAAACATGTAATTGTGCCTTCCTGGCCCCGGGATGTGTGGGTGAAATACTCGGCTAAATGGAGAGTTCCTTCCTCAGAGGAGAAAGCGGGCTCCCTTTTCCTGTCCCTTTGTCTGTTGCCCCTTTGTCCTAGCCCTCCAGCTCTGCGGCCTCCCCTCCCCCAGCGGTTCCTTCCTTTGTGCCCCCGCCACTCACTCACCAGTGAAACTTAACTGGAGCCTCCAGTGGCCGGCCCGGCCCGCTGTGTGCTCCCCGTTAAACAAAAGTAGCTGGTGGGTCCCGGTCTGGTTGTCTGCATGGGGCTGAAAGGAACCAGACAGAGGGGCCCCAGCCCCCCAGGGGGGGTGGTTAGTTTTGAAGTTTGGTGCTGGCTGTCGGTAGCCCCTCCCAAAGGAAAAGCATTGCTGGGGGGGGGGGAGGTCTGCTGCCCTAGTTAGAGGGATCTGGGGCTGTAGCTGTGGCAGGGGGACCCCCTTCCTTGATGAAGGGCCCTGGGGTCTCCATCAAAGCTCCTCTTTCTCCTGCCCTGAGCGGTTTGGTCACATGTCCTACGTGTGACACCTAGAAATGACAGGCAAACTCTAAAAGCCCCAAACCCGCACTTCTGGGTAGCAGAGCACCCACCTTTGTTACAAGATAGGCTTCGTTATCTTTAAACAAGTGCTGTCCGTCACTTGGGGGTTAAGCAGAGATGGGAGGAGGAAAGCTGAACGTTGGGGAAAAAATCGAGCTATTACCCGAATTGGTTGAGAATATGGAGAGGGTGAGCCTGATCGAGGCTTTTGTGGTGAAATGGGGTCTCCGGTGCCTGGTTTCGAACCTGGTGGCCAGGGGTAGGAGGGTGTGTGCTTCCTGAGGCGAGGGACTGGGCACCTCACCCTGGACCTGAGAGAGCGGAGGCCTGCCCACGGAGGTCAGGCGGGGGCGGGTGTGGGTTTGCTGAGGTAGAGCGGAGCACTGGCCGGCCGGCGTGGCTTCATCGTTGCCACGAGCATTTTTCCCTACTTAAAGTATTTTAAGTTATTAATTCCACGATACACATTTAAAGTCGTGCTACAGGAGATAACATGTAAATTTAGAAGTGTTCTCTTCTGCTCGCAACTACATTAAAAAAATTGACCCTAGGTGTCCACGTGCATTTTTGGCTTGAGTGTCTTCAGTGCTGACACCAAAGCCACTTTTTGTCTTCTAACCCACTTTTCGAGCCCATATCACCAATACTCCCATCCGAGCTGCTGGATATATATTTTTTAAATTTATGTAGGATTCTGTCTCTAGGAATTCTATCCAAAGCCACAGGGATCCGTTAGAACATGGAAACCATTGGATTTGTGACATTTGTCTCATTGGTATCTATTGCTGGGGATGCTCCGGCAGATTGGAGACTCCCGTTTTGATGCTGGAGAGTGGGGGGGAGGCGCTGCCCTTTCTGAGTGCCCTGTGTGACCCTTATACTTCTCCGAGCCTCGTTTTCTTTCTCTGTAAAGAACAGTGGACAACGGTGTGCCGCAGGCTCACTTCTCGGGATTAAGTATGTGAAGAAGGCAGGACAGGGCCCTGTGGACAGTGAGCCCTCAGCAGAGGCACTGGTGGAGGTTGGACTGGTTGGGGCACTCTGGCCCTTCTGGGGTTGCAGAGTGACTCTCAGGGCTTATGAGGCCAAGCCTGGAGGCAGTTCTTGTAGGGAAGTCCAGGACCACTGTGGGTTTGGTTTTGGGTTTTGGAGTGGGGGAACCATTCCAGAGGGAAAGGGGTGGTGGCACTTGGAGCTGCCGAGAACCCAGTCACAGGAACGAGAGGCCTGTGGCTCAGGGACCCTTTACTCACTGCCCCCCTTGAAAAGCAGTCCCTGTGGCCCGCCCCCTGGCATTCCTAGAGTGGAATGTTTTAAATTCCCTCTGTTTGGAGCCTTTTTTGCCGGAGGTAAGAGGAGCCTTGAGCCGTCTGTAGGTAGGACTCAGAAAAACATTTATGTTCTGTCTTTCAAGTGTCTTTATTTCAAAGCTGGCAAACGCTTAACTCAGGACCTAACAGGCTCCAGGTTCTGCGTGTGCCCGAAGATGTCTGTCATTGTCATGGTCACTGTTTGCCATCTTGCGATTGTGGGTGACAGGTGACACGCACACCCCTGGTCCTTGGGGGGACGGACAGTGGCCGCGGTGTGTCCTGTGTGTGTCCAGCTTTACGGGGCAGATTTGCATCACCCTTTGTAAATAAGGGCTGCTTTGAATACCCACCTCTGATGCACCTGTGCTGCTGGCTCTGGGATTCCCGATTTAGATGGCTGATGGTAATTTGAAACTGAAACAATCAGAAGTATATATCTCGTGAAAAAAGAAGAGCAGTGGAGGCTAAGACACCTCCTCCCCCACCGGAAGTTGTCACCCAGCTCGGACTTTCCACGTGGATGGCTGGGGTCCACACTGACCGCCAGCCGAGGGCTCTGCCTCCAAGCCACTTTTTTCCCTCAGATACTCTATTTCATTGAGAGAATTAGCAAAATGAAATGGAAGCGGGTGGTGTGTTCACATTACTTTGTGAAGCTCTAAGCGATGCATTGCTTCTTCTAGCCGTGAACCATTTCCCTGGACTAGCGGTTTCTGGTCCCAAAATGAGAAATGAGTATGGCAGTGGTAAAAATCAGGGTAAAATTAATTTCTAAAGATTGAAGACCTTGAGGGATGGGGTGGGGGGCAGGGGCAGGTTTCTTTTCTGAATGGGCAAGGCCTAAGGGCCTTGTTCCTGTGTGTGCGCGCGCGCGCGCCTGCCTGCACAAGGGAGGAAGGGAGGGGCAGAGGGGCAAAGAAGATACCAGAGAAGGACCTAGAGACCCCGAGGGAGTGGGAGGGGGCCCTAGGAGTGGTGGTGGCTCTGGCTGGGGGGAGGGGCTACTATTTGCATAACTGATTGTTGCTCCAGGGGATTGTGGTGGGGGAAGGGAGGCCAGCACAAAGGCCCTTTCCTCCCCTCCCCGACCCCTCCTTTCTCCTTCCCCCTTTTGTCCCCCCTTTCCTCCCCTTCCGGCGCCAGGCCCCTGAGCCCGGTCAGCACCACCTGTGCGCCCCGTGGACGACTCAGGGTCGGCCGGCCCCGTTGCCTGGTAGACAGGGTTTGACCGCCCAGGCTCCGGTTGCGGGCAGGGCCACCGCAGCCGCCTGCCGAGTCCAGATAAAGTCCAAAGGAAGGCCTCTGGCTGTGCATCTCTCTTTAAAAGCTGGTACTTTATAAAAGGCGGTTTCTGTATGAAACTGAAGTGCTCGCCTTGTCTGTTTTTTCTGCCTGAAGACAAGACTTCTGGGGGGAGACTGCGGCCCATGTCCCCTCTCATAAGGTGGTTTATCAGGGCCTGTTTCCCAGGGCCCACAGCCTGCCGCTTGGAGAGTCACTGGAGTCGCCGGTGGCTGCTGGAAACAGAGGGCTGGTGGCTGGGGTGGCCCGAAGCAGCCTCAACCAGGTCTCAGGATGGGAGTCCCAGGCTGGTGAGCTAGAGATGGCCTTGTGCTGACGTGGGTGCAAGAATTCAGTGTTTCGCTCACCAGTGCACATCCTAAGCAGTAGTATCTGCTGTGGCCACCACACGTCTTCGCTAAATCGGTAATTGGATGGTCCAACAGGTCCAACCACTAGTACCTAGTGGTTTTGTCATCCACGTCTGGGCTTTTCTGTTTACCATATCAAGTGTGCTTGGGGAGGCCACCCCCCTGCCTGAGCCTCAGTTTCCCCATCGGTAAAATGCTGATGACATTTTTCAGTCAGGCTGTCCTGAGACGCAAGTGAGATTCGCTGTGGGGATTTTTGCCATAATGCTGAGCTCATTGAGCCCTCCAGGCTCTGACCGGAGGGGCCTGCCCAACATCTGGGGACAGAAGCAGGCCCTGGACTCCTCTGCGGACAAGTGGAGAACAGCAGGGCAGAAAACTAGTGGGCAGTGCGGGGTGGGTGGGCCAGGTCAGAGGCCTCCAGCCTGCTGGGTGGTGTCTCCTCTCCTCTCTTCTGTCTTACTTGTTTTGCCACAAGACAGAGTTACCTGTTGCGAGGGAAGACTCTTACCGGTTCACCCAGGGGGTGGGGTGCCATGCTGCCATTTACATCTTCCCAGGGGGGCCCTTCTCCCCTCCCCCAGGCCAGACTTCCAACTTTGTGCGTAAGCTTAGGCTATTATCCTTTCGGACGGAGTGAGGACGGACGGAGTGAGGACGGAAAGCATTTCAAAGCAAATTCATGCCCTAGTGGCCAGCCAGTTCCCTGATACCAGGTTGGAGGGGTGTGTGGCTATTGTAGACATCAGCTACAGCTCCCCGCTAGGTTCTCCGAGAGGTTCTCCGGGGCCAGGGCTGGGTGCAGGTGTGGGTTTGCTTCGGGGAGGGAGGCAGGGGGCTGGGGAGAGCTTGTGCCCCGCGAACAGCTTCAGTGACCGCGTCTTCGTTCCTCTGACCCACACTGTCTTCATCTATGAGGTGGGGAGAAGAGTGTAAGCCTCCATCACAGGATAGTTGAGGGTGGTTTGTGAACCAGTTTCTCTCTGGAAAATGTCAGGTATTTGGTATTGATAATCCTGGAAAGGCTTGGACAGGTCACGAACTTGAGCTGGGAGGGGTAGGGCCATGGTTCCTGAAGGAAGGGATGACTGCCCTTTTGTGACCAGCTGAAGGGATTAGTATCAAAGGGCATAGGGGCCGAGACCACCTTCCCATGGTGTGTGCTCAGAGGAGCCCGTGCCTGCCATGTGGGTCGCCCTAGGAGCCAGGACTCCAGCCTGCCAGCCCCCCAGCTGCTCTGGCCACCCCCAGACACCCTGTGTCTCTGTTTGTGAGCTTCCTGGGTGCCAGCTCTAAACGTCAAGAAGAGCTTGTCTTTGATGTCCCAGCAGGTTTATAGTCTAGTAGGGATGATGAGTTGAAAATACTGGTAGGTCTAGCTCCAGTGGTCCCAAATCGCACACGGCCTAGATCAGGCTCAGCCCATGGCACTCAGCTCAGAGGCCTTGGTGTGCAGCCCTTGGGGCGGGGGGATTCTGAGCTAGGGTGCTGGGAGGCATTCCTGTTTTTTAAAAACAACACTTGCTGACCCATCTAAATCAAACCAGCGGGCCCCCGTCTCCCCCCTCCCCCGCCCCAGCGCAGTTGGCCAGATTCTGGTAACTCTTCTCAGCTCTACAACTAGAATCAGGGAGGGTGGTGCCTGCTTTTTATAGAAGAGGAAACTGAGGCCCAGGAAGGGAAGAGGCCGCCTTGATTGATGGAAAGAGGCCCCAGAGGCTCTTGAAAATTTCCCTCCAGCCCTCAGCAGCGGGCTGCTAGGTCTCACCTTGCTCCCAAGGCCGTTGCCATTAGCAACCAACTTCCCCTGTTGGTTCTGGGGGCCCTCGAGGGGAAGAGGGAAGAAGGTGGAAGCCTGGCTGTCAGTCAGTCAGGTGGCATTTGAGTGTCTGTGTCAGTGGGTTCGTGCAGGTGACACTGGGAGGAGGGCCCGGGCACATCAGAGCCATCCAATGTGGAGACCCATTGGTTTGCTATTAATTGTTCCCAGTAATGGGGAAATTATATGCAGGGCCACCTCACTTTGTGCAAAAAGATGCCGCATCGCTCTTACAGCATACACACACAAGAATAGAAAAGAAAAGCAACGACAAGGTAGAGGCTGACTAGGTAGCAAGGTCTACTGGAGTCAGGTAGACTTTGCTCTTGTCCTGGCTCAGCTGTTCTCCAGCTAAGTGGCCTTAGCTTAATTACCTGGCCCCTTTGAGCCTCAGTTTACCCATCCATAAAATGGGTCAAGGTACAGGTGTACGTTAGCAGTGCAGGTGTGTGATGCTCAGCACCTTCCCTGACACTTCCTGGCTCCTCAATGCATGGCTGGTGTAGGAACCGGAAACCTGGGAAGGATGGCTTGCTAGTCACTTCGTTACATTTATCGAGTGTCATCTAGGTCCTGCCAAAAGCCTGGTGTTCAGGGGATACAAAACCGGGTGAGGATCAAGCTCATGGTCCAAGAAGGGCCAGCAGACTGATTTGACCATCGAGTGGGTAGGTCTTGGTCTGTACTGGGAGAGGGACTCAGGCAGAATCTGAGGGGAGCCCTGAGAGGGGTGTGTCCGGCTGCTTCAGGGTTTGGGAGGGCTTCTGGAGGGGACATTGCAGCTGGGCTTCAAAGAAGACAGGGAAAGAGAAAGAGGAGGGGAAGCCCATCCCAGGCAGGTGCAGATCTTTGTCTTGGAGGACTGTGGGTAGTGAGCATTGGTAGCGGCTGACAAGTGGGCTCTTAGTCTGTGCCAGGCTCTGGTCTTGCCTGTTGAGGGTGACTTATTTCCTGTAGCCAACCCTGGGAGGCAGGCGTTATCCTATTTTGCAGTTGAAAACCTGGGCCACAGAGAAGTTAAGGGACCTTTCCAGGCTCACACAGCATGGAAGACCCAGCATTCAAACCCCCAGAGCCAGGCTCCAGAGACACCCCTCTTTGCCCCCCCACGGCCTTGAGTCACTGCCTGGTCTGACAGGACCCAGATCTAGTTGCTGAGAGATAGATGCTCATGAACTAGTGGTACGACCCACTAGCTGGGCACTTTGGGGAGTCCTCCCCGCCTCCTTTTATCTGTAAAAATGAGATTAACGCATGTCCACAAAGCAAAGTTAGGTTCTTGGATGGAATTTGCTCTGTGAGGCATGCTTTGTGGAGAGTGCTTTGTGGGCAGGGAGGTGTCACCCCCAGCAACTAAAGGAGGGGGTGGTTGCAAGGTGGGAAATAGTCAACTGTAAGGCAGGCTCCCCTCCCCCACTGTCCTTGTTTGAGAGGCCAGGAGCCTGTGGGACTTGGGCAGGATTAGATAAAACGTGGGCAGAGTGCCCAGCACAGCACTGGCGTGCACACAGCCCCGGTAAACAGTAGTCATTTTCATTATTGTGTCTTATCTCTCGATATTAGTAATTATTATTGATGGTCCTCTCATCAGTCCTGTGGGGTGATTTTAGCTTCACTTGATAGAAAAGGAAACAGCTTGGAGGGTGGATAATGCATCCAAAGTCACAGTGGTTGGCAAGACACGTGGAGATTCTGAGTTGGGTGTGTCTCGCTCCTGTCCCTGCCCTCCTGTGTTACATCACGGGAAGGCTCCAGCAGGCCCTCCCGTGTGTCGTAAGGCGAAGCTTAACATTTGACCAAGGCTTTCTCAGAGACAGCCTTCCAAACGTGCCGGTCGTGTAAGGTGAAGCGTGCTCATGGACATGTGGGCTCTTTTAGCCTGTGCCAGGCTCTGGTCTTGCCTGTGTGGAGTGACTTAACCACCATAACCGACCCTGTGAGGCAGGCGTTAGGCCATTTTGCAGTTGAAACCTGGGCCATGGAGAAGTTGAGAGACTTTTCCAGGCTCACACAGCGTGGAAGACGCAGCACTCAGACCCCTGGAGCCAGGCTCCAGAGACCCCTCCCACTTGGATGCTTGAGCTTGTGATGGTGACTCTCCTCCACCAGCAATGCAGTTATCCTGGGTGCGGGTGTATGACCATGCCCTTAGCCAAATCTAGACCCTGAAGACCTCAGTCGTACAAGAACTTGAAGCTCCTGTGTAGGAAGTCCAGTATGGTGACCCAGGACAGTTCTAAAAATAACACAGTGGGAGAAGCGTCCATAGCTCTGGGGTTGCCTGGAGAGCTTTCGCTATGGCCCTTCACCAGACCTCAAGGCCCTCTTTAGGTGGTCTTCTGGCAGCAATATAATATCATTGCTTTTCTCCCACCTCACCACTGCTGGAGAGAGGTGGTGGCCCTGTCGATTTGCAAATGGGGCCCTGTGGTTTTGAGCATTTGGGGCTCCAGGCTGTGTGTGCCCCCACCGCACAGTGCCAAGCAACGATGGCAAGACTCTGTGAAGACACGGGGATCCCAGCGTCCCTTGGACCTGTGTGACAGGAGCAGAGAACCATTCCCCAGTTTAGAATTGAGCCTCGCCTCATCAGGGCTGCAACCCTCACAGCCACCATGCTCGTGCTAATTCTTTGTTGATTTAGAAGCCTCTTCAGGATCGTGTAGTGCCTCAGGGCCACTCTTGTAGAGAGGAACTGTAATCCCTCAAATATCATAATCCCCCACACTGGATACTTTGGAGCACAGTCTCCTGTACGTGAGCTTGTTGGCACCCTCCAGCAGTCCTGGGGGAGTGACGGGCAAGGCTTATTATCCTGTTTGGTTGATGAAAAGGCAGGTAGGTGGCTTTGTGACTTTCCCAAGTCACACGTACTGGACATAGGACGAAGCTGAGAGTAAAATCCAGTCTGAAGGCTGAACAGGGTATACAGGACAGATGGCAAATGCTTGGCATGCACACCGATGCTCCTCCCTTGCTCGTGTCAGACATTGCAAGTTGATCACGGTAACTCTTTTCCTTGCGCCCTGGGTTCACAATTATTTTCAGTGGCACATTCAGCCAGCCATTGTCAGTTGAATAACATCGGCATGTGAGAGGAGTTCCTTGTCATCGGTGTCACACACCAGCTGGAAGTTGGCCAGTGACGTTGTGTGCGTTTCCTGGTTGTTTGGATTTCTAGATAAGTGAAAGTCAGATGCGTACTATAACTGGATTCCATTTGGAAGCCCTGGACCTTCCGCCAGAGCCAACTACCAGCTTCCAGAAGGCCCTGGAGAGTCTCCGTAAGAGGCGCGGTGGTTGACCGAAGAAGGGCTGCTTGAATCAGAGTGCCAGGTGGGGATCCAGAAGGGGATGGAAGGTGGGACACGCTAATTGCCGAAACATGATTGAACCCTCCTGGTTGGAGGAAGCATAGAGAAGGCAAAACAAGTGCCTTTCTCTTCCAGACCCCCTGACTTCCATACCACACAAAGACCTTCATAGGATTGGAGGATCCCGAGTGGTGGAGGGAAGATAACGTCGAGGGGGTGTGTGTGCTCAGGAGGCCATGGGCGGGGGGGCATCCTTGGGGGTCCTTTCTCGGTCAGAAGGCCAGGGGCACGTTCTTGGACTGGTGGGTGAGTGAATATCCAGGCCTGTGCTGGGCATCTTCCTATACCAGGTTTGAGGTGAAGGTTGAGTTTGAAGTTCTCATTCAAGTTGAACTTTGAATTCTGCATCTGACCTTGGATAGCCAGACCATGAGCACTTCTTCACCTCAGCCTTTCCTCCATGCTGAGCCACAGAAACCATCCGCCACGGTCACCTAACTAGTGGCTGTCTTGTTTTGATCGCCTAACTCTTCAAACATCAGCCGATTTCTTGCTGCCAGCCTCCACGTGGATACTCTTGACCTTGGTTTCCGAGGTGCCTTTTCATCCGTCCACTTAGTTGCGCAGACCCTCTCATCTTCCCCAGCAGTGTCACCCCGCTCCCCACCTTCCTGCCCATAGGCAGGCTCCCTGGTTCATCCCCAACCCTAAACCTGCAGAGCCTCTTTTGGAGTAAGTTCAGCTCAAACCCTCACCTTCTCCAGGAAGACTGGCCTGGCCCCTCCATTTGAGGATCCTCTTCCCCACATGAAATACAAATTTAAAGAAAGTCAACTCTAATGGTTAGAAGGGACCTTACAGGCTTAGGCTTCAGTGGTTTTTTTAACTTACTTTTTTTTTCTTTGTAGCAGGAGAGCCCTTTCTGTAAATGCAGTCTTATGTGGAAGACCAAATAATAAAACAAAAAACGGAACTGCCCACCAGTGTAAGGGAAGTGGGGTGCTGAGAGTCCTGCCCCCTGAACTTCCCACCTTTACGCTTCCCCTCCTGGCCCCCGTGGTCCTCTGATTTCGTGCAGCTCCCAAGTGGAGGGGCGGTGCCTAGGAAAAAGGGATCCCTTAGCTGAAGCTGCCCCAGTGAGTGAGAAGCATGGGGTTCCCATGCCTCCCAGCCACATCTGGGGTACTTTCTAGTCTGTCAGCATTCCCCAGCTCTTCAGTGAGATGTTCAGACAGGTTTCAGGGAAGGGTCTGCAGCCAGATGCTTGTGAGAAATGCAGGGGTAAGCAGTTTCTTTACCATAGGGCTTCTTGAGTTTTTAGCGCATTGGATCTCAGAAGTGGGGTAGGGGAAGGTAGTGGGGGTGTGGATAGACAGTATAAAATACAGTGATTCTCAGACTTGTTTGACCACAGGACCTTATCTGGTTGAGGAATCCTAAAATGGTTTCAGAAATACTAAAAGTGGAGGGCACCTGCGTAGCTCAGTTGGCTAAGCATCTGACTCTTGATTTTGGCTCAGGTCATGATCTCAGGGTCGTGAGATTGAGCCCTGCGTTGGGCTCTGCGCTGGTAATGGAGCCTGCATAAGATTCTCTCCCTTTCCCTCTGCTCCTCCTCCCACGCTTAAAAAAAAAAAAAAAAAAAAAATACTACAGGTGGGAAGTGACTCGATTGTGAGTTGGTGATTGATCCTGCACCCCCCCACCTCCCCGCCAAAGACAGCTGTGGGTCCAATTGTCAGTCCAAGAACAAGTCCCTTTTCCCGGACAATGGATAGCTTCTCCATCCTTCACAGCTGTCTATTCTTCATGAAGCGTCTGACTGGGTGTCAGGCGAAGGGCTCCCATAAGCCTCTGCCCTTCCATGTCATTAGATATACTTTGCGTCTTTTTCAGTGATCACTCAAGCCTTCTGCTTCTTGGGTGTGACATAATTTACCAGTCCTTCACTATGGAACGTTAAGATTGATTGTTTCCAGTTTTCTTGTAGTGTAAATGACACTGTGGTAAACATCCTCATGGCTAGAGGTTTGTGCACATCGATGGGATGGCATTCTTAGATGTGGAACAGTTGGGTCACATGGTATCCACAGCACACTTTATAACCATGAGTGCATCAGCCACCACATTGCTTCACAGACGTCTGAGTTTCACTTTCCAGCATCGTTCCAGGCAAAGGTACTAACCAGCAGTGTTGGAAGATGCCGGCTGTATGGGCAGCCTTGACCTTGGTAACCAGCACCTGGGAAGTCAGCGCAGGGCCTCGTGTTGTGGGCTGCACTGCCCTGTCCGGCCAGTCTGGCACTGGAGGCCTGGGACCCAGCCCCTTGTTCTTTTTCCTCACCCTGCTTGCTGAAGCTCGGCTCCAGCAGCGGGGACTTCATATATACTAATTGATTTAGATTTAGATGTTTTTCCCCATGTAAGAGCTCGGTAGTGGAGACCCATTTATCTGAATGCTTTTTATGTCCCTGAAACCTTGTGCAAGAGGCACAGATTAGACTATAGAGCCAATGGGGCATTGGGGGCCTCGTTTGCAAGAAGGTTTCCGTCGCCGCTTTTATAGCCTGGATCTTGCCTGGCTCCTAGAAGGTGGCCGGCGTTCTCAGACAGGGAGTCTCGGGTGGGGGTTTATGGGCAGCAGTGGTTGGTGGCATTCTGTTTTCGCTCACATAGATCGTTTTGGAGAAGGACCGACTCTTGGATATGAACTAGAATGAACCCTTCAAAGCCAGCGGGGAGATGGTCATACTCGGGCCTCCCATGTGCAGACAGACCACATCAGAACTGCTTGCCGAGTCTCGGGAGCCTCATGAAAACCCAGATGGGGAGGTGGTCACGTTCCCTTCCTGCTCAAGGGATTCCAGGCTCTGAGAGTTCTGGTACCTTGAACAGTGTCACTCAGCTATAAGGAGAGAGGCAGTACTGGGACTGGCAGCCCGCTTGGTCTGACTCCAAAACTGGACCACACCAAACATTGTGTTCAGGAATCTGTAACGTTCTATTAGAACAAAATCTGAGTGGTTACTTACGAGGTCTTGTAGGAGATGAGTGTAACACGATTCTTAATTTTTAATTATGTGATTAGTACCTGAGTACTTCTGGTGTTAAATATTGCTAAAACACAGAGGTGTATGAACTATAACATGAAGAGCATCTCCCTGCCCCTCGCTGCCCTTTTCCTGTGCATTTATATGTGTTAATATCTGCTCTGGTTCAGCCTTGAAAGCCATTTCAGTTCTAACTGGAGGCCCTATTGTGTGCCTGCTCTATTTCTTTAATTTCAGCAAACCCGAATTAGATAGCAGCATGCTAACTAACTCTGTAACTTCGGGTAAGTCACCCCTCCAAGAGAGAGTAAGTATCGGATCCCTTATCTGTACACTTGGTGTAACCGTCCGGAGCATCACGGGGCTTTTGAGAGAATTATGAGATAACAGTGTCATGGCCCAGGGTGTATGGCACAAATGAAGGTACTCGAAAGTTACCTGAGGTTGTGCCCCCCAGTGTTGCAGGATATGGGGAACGGATGTCGTTAGTACTCTAATTCCAAGTCACGTGGACAACAATGCTATAAATAGCCATGAATACAAAAGAAGCTGTAAGTCAGCTATAAATGCCACCAGAGAGGTGTTAGCAGCAGATGGAGCTCCAGGCTCCAGTGGGGAGCAGTTAAACCATGGGGGGAATTAGAGAAGGCTTTCTGGAGGAAGTGCCCTCTAGGAAGGAGGGTTTGGGGGCCTTAGTAGTACTAACTTACTTAGCCTTGACTTTGTGTCGGTCGGTATTCACATCATCCCACATAAACTGACACACTAGGAACTCTGAGGCCAGAAGTGTAGTTTTATAGGTGAGGGGTCTGAGACAGGGCGGGGTGGAGCCACCGGCCCTAGGACACAAAGCTAGTAAGTACCCGAGCTAGTAAGTGTTGGAGCTTGGGCACTCCGTGCTCTTCACGGGCTGTGTTGATAAGCCTGCTGGATCTCCAGGAGAGTCTGGCTGGAAGAGCGTAGCAGCCAACGCGAGCAAGGCTGGGGGGTGGGGGAGAGGCGGGTGTGCGGGGGGTGGGGTGGGGGAGAGGCGGTTGTGCGGGGGTGGGGGTGGGGGGTAGTGGTAGTTCATGACATGGCTGGACAGGGTGATGGTAAGCAGATAAGAGAGCACCTAGAGCCACTAATCTGTGGTGGTTTGGTCTCCTCCCACCCCTGTTCTGTCACTGGAGTGGGGGAAGCGTCTGCCCTTCCTGACATCCACCCTGTGAGTGACACCTCCCAACCTGCCCTGCTCTCAGGCGGCCCAGTGGCTTGTAGACAGACTTTGTGGTGTCCCTCAGTGGTAGCCCTTCCCCTCAGCCTCTCAAAGACTAGAGGCTTATTGGTATTTCAGTCATTGCTTTTTGAAATTCATTACGAAAATCTACTTGCAGATTTGTCTTATACTAGCATCAACACAATACACACACACACACAAAGAGTGTGCACTCGTTCCTTGAAGGAGCCATGTTGGTGACACGACCGAGCATGTCCTCACCGCTTGTACCTGGGGCTGCCAAGGCCCTTTCGACATTGTGTGTGATGCCCTTGCACTTTGATTGCTTCACCGGGCGGCACAATGGAGTCTCTGTCAACATGCCAGCTAATTAATTTTCAGTTGGTAATATTGCTTCATCTCCATGCCCTGTTCACGTTGTCCGATGTTTTCCCTGGTTCTGGCTGGGGGAAAGCTCTGGAGAGGGCGGATGTGGATTCTGACCCTCCCTCCTGTCCCTTCGGTGAAGGCCTGGGTCTTTTCCATCTCCATCTCCCTCAGCCCAAGGGAGAGTGTTGGGCACTCCTTTTGGGAGAGGTCTTAATTATTAGAGTGTTAAAATGAGCAGAAACTTACTCATTTGGCCTCCTCAAGGGCAGAGTTGTGTGAGAACCGAGAGAAGCTGGAAATGCAGACAACTGGTAAAAAAGACTGTTTCGGTTCAGTACTGCCAAGTTCACCATCGCTGTGGCAAGGAGGAGGGGCCGTCTGCCTGGGCAGGGAGAGGGCAGGATTTGTAATTAGCACATGTGCTTTGGATATTTCTAAAGGGCTTAAAATAGTGTGTCCTTTTGAATATGAATTTGCTTAGACCACCCCAGGTCCCCTTCCTCTCCCGTTTTTTACATTGCTGACGTTAATCCTGGGTTGAGCATTCATATTTGTTTGTAGAATTTAATTTTCTGTTTATATTTTTTTCTGTCGCCGGTGGTTTTTTTTTTTAAGATTTATTTATTTATTAGAATATGTGATCGGGGGGAGGGGCAGAGGGAGAGGGAGAGTGAGAATCCCAAGCAGACTCCCTGCTGAGCTCTGAGCCCAACGAGCCCAACAAGGAGCCTGAGAGGAGCCCGACGCTGGGGACTGGCTCTCACGACTGGGCAAGTTCGTGACCTGAGCTGAAAACCAAGAGTTGGATGCTCAACCAACTGAGCCACCCAGGCGCGCCTGTCCACTGGTGTTTTATTGTGAGAAGCCTCACCCATTACTTTGTGTTTAAAAGGAGTGCTGGGTTGAAAAGCAGGAGGCACCTCTCACCCTTTCTCGCGGTCTGACCCTGGCAGGTCAGCTCCTCCTCTCCATGCCTCAGTTTGTCCATCTCTAAAGTGGAAGTCCTGAACTAGCTGTCCTCATTCTGAAACCCGGCTATTATTTTATACCCTTTGTGTTGGACTCTGGAATAGGGTTCAGCAAGCTTTTTCTGTGAAGGGCCAGGTAGTAAGTATTTTAGGCTTTGTGGGTTGTATGGTCCCTGTTGGCAGCCACTCAGCTCTGCATCAGAGCACAAAAGCAGCCATATAGAATATAGAAATGAAGGCGTGTGGTCTGTGTTCAGTAAAACTTTATTAACAAATACAGCTGGTGGGTCGCATTTTGCTCCTGGACCTTAGTTTGCCAGTCCCAGCTCTAGAGTGTTCTCTTTGGATTTTGTAATGTTTTCTCATGCACGAGACTAGTCTCCAGGGAAGAATTTCTTACTTGAGTTAGGCACCAACACCTGAGCCCTTCTGAGGCCTGACCTTGCCAGGAACCTGGTCTGTCCCCTATGTTTCCCCTCTGGTAACTGGTGAGGTGGCCTCTCCAGACTTCTCTAGAGAGCAGGAGTGCCTTGCTCTATGCAAATTGCCCTGTTCTGAAGAGTTGTAAGATATGGTAAATCTGAGCTTAAGTCTGATTAAGGAAGCTCTCTACCACAAAACAGCATACCTTTGCCTATGTCCTTTCCCTGTATATTTTTCCTGTGATACACCTTTACAGTGAGAGAGAGAAAAAAATCAAACCCTGCTTGCTTTTGTCACTGAATGGCTTTCTTGGTATTTTATTTTGACACTAAAAAAAAATTGGTGGTGCACAGGGTAGTTTCAGGGACCACCAGTATTGTGCTCCCCACTTGTATATAACGTGTTTCTTTACAAGGCTACTTCTTTGAGGGCCCGAGAAGGTGGTGGTTAGTGAGGGGAAAGTATAAAGAAAGGTTACTGCTCTTCTTTGTAACTGTCAGTGTGGTATCAGATGGCTGATTTGGTAGCAAGATTGTCTCTCATTTCTTTGAATTGTGCTAAATAATACTTTTGCTCCAGGTGAAGAAATGCTCATTATTTACATTATTGCTGAAGGCGGTGTGTGTTTGTGTGTGTGTGTGTGTCCTCCCTTGGCCCTTCCTTTTTGAGCAGAGGAGAAGGAAGCACTTCTCCCCATTTCCCAGATTGGCAAAATGAGGCAGTATGCTGTTAAGAGCTTTGCAGTTCTGGATTGAAAATCTCACATGGCTGCGACAAGCAAATGTCTTTATCATTTTCCTGTGGAAACTGAGATGTGACTCAGCAAACAGTCTCTGGGCGGTCAGGGGCGCTGCGCTAGAGTGGGCTTCCTAAGGCCTGGTACCTCCCTTCACCGGAATGCCCTCCAGAGAGTGGCGCATCCTGATGGCGGAGGCTGGGAGGGTTCTGCCCCACCCCTCTCCCAGACTCCCCATGCGGTCTGCGTGAAACAGCAGTGTGCTGTGCAGACGCACTTAGAGACCAGGTCATTCTAGCCCACCACCCCCATCCCTGTCAGATTAGAACTCCCGGGAAGCACACAGCTCTTAGAAGCGCAAGTCTCTGCTGTTATCTGGGGGGAGAGAAAGGGGGGGAAAATCACCACTAAAAGCAGAACTAACCCCCAGGGCAGCCTAGCATGTGGCTGAGATACTCTGGCAAATGTTTGGACAGCTTAAGAAGATAAACTAGGACTTAAATAAATAAAACCAACTACCTGGTCTATGAAAAAAGTTAGATTTGGGGGCCTACTATTTCCTGAAGCTTTCAAGGCCTGGAGCCAAGGGGGTGGGAAATGTACCATTGGGCGTTCCTTCCTGGTGGGATAGCTTCCTTCTCGGCATCACAGGAGCCTGGGCCTGTGTAGGGCCTGCCTGGGAGAGCCTGGGCTGGGGTGGAGGTTTCATCCTGGTGGAGTCCTCACTCATCCAGCAGACTGCTGCTGACTGGCCCTGAGGAGGGCCTCAGCCCGGTGCCCCTCCCCCACTCATTAGCTAAGTCACTTTATCCACAGAGCAAGCCCTGGTGGCCCCCACTCTTTGCCAGACCTATTTTTGGGGATGAGAGGACTGTCGGTAGAGAGTCTGCTCTGTGGACAAGCACCACTCAGTGGGCACCAGGAAGTTTTGTTGTTGTTGTTTTTTAAGTCATCTCTACACCCAACATGCAGCTTGACCTCACAACCCTGAGATGAAGCGTTGCACGCTCTGCTGACTGAGCCAGCCAGGCGCCCCGAGGAAGTTTGTTCTTCATTGAGCCACCTATGTGTGTTGGGGATGGTCCAGGGGGTTGCAGTGTTGGTAGTGACCACCCAGCAGGCTCTTGGGGAGCTCCTGGTCCAGAGTGAGGAAATGAATGACCCGGGAGGAAAGGAATGGATTTTTCCCTTGTTAGGATATTTGTGTGTTTGTGTTGATTTGTAGTCTCCTCTACTTGTCCTAACCAAGGAGGCGAATACCTGGCCGAAGATAAGCAAATAAGATGCCAGACTGGGAATGAAAAGATGTAAATTCTAAATTTTACCTCAAGCCACCCAAGAAAGCTTTGCCAGGCCTTACACCCCTCTTTCCTGAGCTGTTTTGATTATGCCTGCCAGTCTCTTTCCGGAAGAACTTCGGGTTGCACCCTCCTTTAGTGAGGAAGGGGGGAGGTGAACCTGAGGGGGGGGTGCTGACAACACCCACCAGTCAGGGAGAGTTAAAAATGAGGACTTTGATAATGCACATTGTCCGGCAGTATCGTAGTGGTATGGAGGGCTTGAATGTGTCCGGTGTGTCCAGTAAGGTCACTTGTCTTGATTTGGGCTGTCACTTCTGCTGCTCATAGATGCTGTGTTGATATATACCGCTGATTACAGCCTCGCTAGTCTTGCTGGCAGCCGGGCTGTGGGGAGGAGGGCCCGTGGGCTCGTGGGGAGGAGGGCCCGTGGGCTCCTTACCTCCTCTCCGAGGCCTGGAGGGCTAGCTCTGTTGGGGGCAGCATTTCTCTGCTGATTCCTCACTAGCCATCAGTGTGGGTTGAATTGCAGCTTCAGAAGGGCTCTTGTCTTCTTAATTAGGGTTGGTCAGTTTTCCAAATATTTTCCCTTCTCTTCTTTAAACCTCTGTTCAGTCTTCTGAGAAGGGAGCAAAAAGCTCCAGATGAACTGCATAAGATAAACATTTATATCTTTGTAGTTAGGACAGGCCAAGTTGCAGATCGTGAATCTTCAAATAATGTTATTTTGTGAACTGGTCTTGGTTATACTTTTTCCCAAATTGGCATCCTCCTGTTGAGGGTAGACGTAATTGTAAAGCGTAGAACTGGAAGTGACATGGGTCACCTCACTCTGGAGTAACCTCGCACTAGGGGCTTTTATGTGCATTATCCTGTAATCCAGGCTGCAACCTGAAGAGGTGGCTAGGTGTGGCCCCCCATTTTGCAGATGAGGAACTTGAGGCTCTAGGAGGTTCAGTGACATTCCTTAAGTCCTGCATCCTGAGCTGAGCTGGGATTTAAACGTGTGGGCTCTAAAGCCTGTCTTCTTTCTATGGCACCACACTGCCTCCTAGCTTCCTTGTGGAAACTCCTGGGGAGGACCCGGGCAGGCTTCTGATCGAAGCCATTTGTAGGCCAACTCCCCCGGATCACCAGACTTTGGAACACATTAGAACTGGCTGGGGACCCGTGAACCCTTTGGCATTATCATTTTGTAGTTGAGAAAAGATGGCCTGTAGAGAGAAGTGACTTGCCAAGACGATACAGCGAATGTGTTTGCTGATGCTTTTTAGATGTTTGTTGAGTGCATACCATGTACCAGCATTCTGCCACACGATTGAGGATAAAGTAGCAAACAAAACAGACAAACATCCCTACCCTTGTGGAGCTCAAATTGAGGGTTTCGTATTCCCATGCCGTAGCTTCTCACCCTAAGCTTCTAGACAGCTCCTTTATCCCACCATAGATTCGGGGAGTGCAAAAATAATTTTCGTGTAATATTTTGAACCCGAACCCAAGGAGAGAGGTGAATCAGCGGGAGGAAAGAAGTTATGTAATTGACTCCAAAACTAAAGGAGAAGATCCTTGGTTTGCTTATTCGTTTTCAATACCCATTCTTTCTGCAAGTATTTCTTGAGCACGTGTTATGTGCTGGGCATTGTTCTACGTCCTAAGCATTCAGCAGGTGAACAAAGCTCTGAACGAAGTAGCGATTATGTACACTTGGTTCTCACTGGAACCCGGTGGCAGCCAGAGGTCCCGCTCTGACTCCTCCATGGTGATCACCAGTTTGTGATCTGAACATTTTCCCCATGTAGGTGGTGAGTGTTGACTGCTCTCTGAGGCCTACCATCTGTCCGTGCCCGATGCCGACATGGTGGCTTTCCTCCCTAAATGATGAATAGCGGCCTGCCTCATTTCTGCTGTCTGATTCTGTGCTCCACAGAGGCACCCTAAGCATTTGTGTGTTTACATAGTAGAAGTTTCTTACTTATCCTGTGTCTCAGTCACCACTTGCAGCTTTTGCCAGAAAAACAGTGACCTCTGCAGCCCAGAAGAATTTGACCAAGGATGTCTAGGGAAACTTTCTGTTGATAAGAAGCCCTCTGCAGGTTAGTTAGGGGCAGGAAGAACAATTTCACATCCCCTTAGGAGTTCTACGCTTTTTTTTTTTTTTTTTTTTAAAGGAAAGCCTTTTAAAATATGAAAGGCCTGAATGCTCCCCTTTGCATTTCCCTCCCATCAGCATTTTATCAATTGATAAAGTCCCTTCTGAACATGAGAGCCTCCCTGGCCCAAGTTTTCTCTCCAACATCTGCTTCACCTTCAGTAATGAGGAACTTCCTACCTGTGGGGCGGCACATTTCAGTTTTAGACGATTAGAATTTGTGGGGCGGCACATTTCAGTTTTAGACGATTAGAATTTGTTTCTGTTCTCGGTATTACCACCACCAAGTAGAAAGACTCCCTCTTCCTTATGCATTTTTGGGGGGGGGTTATTTATAGCAACTCATTCATGTTCTCTGTTCTTCCCATAAGACTCCTCCGCCTCCACCAATGGGTTTCCATTTAAAATAGCTCCTGTTCTGTTTTGGAAGGCTTCTCTCCTGGCTTCTGGTTTGCCAATGTTCTTCTGAAAATGTGGCTTCCAAAACTGACCTCCAGCCCCACTCTTTGGCCTGGCACCCTCGAAGTGTCTGGAGCTGGCAAGAGGGAGAAGTGTGGCAGGGGCGAAGATGCTCTTGAGTCAGGAGCTGGCCGTGATCCGCTTTGCTCTGTGGTAGGTATTAAATACGTTCCCAGGCCTGTTTCCTGCTTCCAAATGCCAACATCCCTGCCTCTTATGTGAGGTTTAGCTTAATCCCCAACCTTACCTAAATGTTACTTCTATTATTATTCAGAGCTGGGGGTAGAATTTCCCTGTGTTGTTGAGAGCGTGGGTGGGGACGCAGTAGCGGATGCCCACTCTGCCTGGAATCCTCTTCGCTGGGTCCTTTGTTCCAAAGCCCTGTCCAGCCAGGGTGGTGCTGTTCTCCTAATGTTGCTTATTGGGATGTCTTCAGAGATTAGATGGGACAACCTCTTTGGTTTACAGCGGGCGATACTGCGGCCCAGAGGGTAGAAGTCAGCTTGTCCCCATTCTCCTGTCACACGGCAGGTGAAGTTAGCCTTTGTGGCTGAAAGCCAGGCTGCTTGTCTCTTTTCCTGGTGCTCTCTTTACCCTGGAGTGAGGCCAGAGCTGGGGCCCCTACGAAAGGGTCTTTAGTTTTAACAGTTTTGGAATTGTCTAGGAGGCTTCCGGTTGGTTAGCCCTGGCCGACAGGTACCAGGGTTTGCACAGAAACCCTGAGTTTCTGCCCTTGCTTTCCTCTCTCTCCACCTGAACTGGGTTCGCTGACCAAGCCTCAGGGGCACACCTGATGAGAGTCCAAGAGTCCAGTGTATCCATCAGATCCCGAGGGCCTGCTGAGCACGAGGCAGGGGTGGAGAGCCGGCAGAGTATAGGGGATAGCTGCCAGATGAGAGGTGTTCCTTGAGGGCAGACGGGTGTGTTAGTCTTCACGTTTGTACACATGGTGCCTGGCACATAGTAAGTGCTCAATAAGGTTCTGTTGAATGAACCGAAGGATTTGGATAAATGAGACCAGACAATGGATATGCTTGGGGGCAGCCTGCCCATGTGGTGGGCTAAAATGGAAAAAGCCGATTCCTTTTTATCTCCCAAATGTTCTTGGAGCTCCTGCCCCATCCTGGACACCTCAACACAGCCCACTCCCTGAGTAGGTTAGGGAAGGAGACCCTAATAGAGGACACCCCCATGTCTGGATGGTATGGGACGTATTCTGTAAGCACTGATTGCCTAACTGCCTTGGCTTTGGAGGGTCTTCCCTTGAAGGGCCCCTCCCCAGTTGCTCCTGGAAGTGTCCCCCAGGTACCACCGTGGCCAGTGCATGCAGCCCAACGATAAAACTCTAGCCGAAGCTCTGCCCTGCCTCTTCCCAGGGACAGGGACTGCCCTTAGCCCCACCCCCCACCCCACCCCCACCCCACGGCCTCTCTTCAGCTCCTGTTTAACCTGACTGACCAACCGCTCTGCGTGCAGAAGGCCTGGGTGGTGGGTGAACATGCTAATAAAAATCAGCACTCCTCTGTGGGTGCTGTGGCGTTTGTGGTACGTCTTGTTAATTACTTGGCAAAGAGAACATCAGGACTTTAGTTCACTGGGCTGGATTTCCTCCCAGGTGTCTCCCTGCATGGGTGAGAGGTGGAGGTGGCCAGGCTGGCTGGACTGTGGTTGAGGGGGTGGAAGGTGACAGGGGTTGGCGGGGTTGAATTTTCTCCCTTTTCTCTGCTAATAGTGCCAGGACACTGGCAAGGCACTCCCTTCCTGTTCTCCAAAAAAACCCTACTGGAGCACTGACCACCCCCTTGTTACATATCCTGCCCCCCACCTGCCTTTCTTTTATAAAAAAGTATTCTATTTATTTATTTGAGAGAGAGGACCAGCCCATGTGAGCATGCAGGGGTGGGGCAGAGGGAGAGAGAATCTTAGTAGACTCTGTGCTGAGTGTGGAGCCTGAGGTGAGGCTTGATCTCAAGACCCTGAGGTCATGTCCTGAGCTGAAAAGGAAGAGTCAGATGCTCAACAGACTAAGCCACCCAGGTGCCCCCCGACCTGACCTTCCAAGTGAATCCACAGCCTTCTGTCAGGAGTGGGGCTGTGGTGTGTGTGCAGCACAGTGGCCTCGTTTATACTGTGCCTGCTGTGGGCATGGATTGGGGGCGCTGTATTAGGCACTCTGGGGACACATGGCCAGCCCCCCTCACCCCCCCCGCCCCCCACTGCTGCCGCCCAGCCTGTCCTTTGGGTGCCTGCTTCCTTTCCTCCCCTCCCTCCGGCTCCTTTCGTCTTTGTCTTCGCTCTCCTGCTCTCCTTGCTTCCTGCCCAAGACCTCTCTGGGTCCTCTGGGGAAACCACACAGGCCCCCCGCTGGTAGGGCCAGTGAGTGGTCAGGAGCCTCGCCTCCCACTGACCGGCCCTCTCCCCTTTCTTCTCTAAGTCTCCCCACCACGGACGGTGTGGTGTGAGATAAGGGGCTTCACCCCCAGTGCTTAAGCCTGGCTGGCATTTTTCTGCCCCTGTGTGGTTTTATTAAGTTTCTCCTGTCAAATCTGAGAGGCTGAGGAAAGTCGTTTTAAAGATTTATTCCTGAAGGACCCCGTGAACTCTGGTCGTTGAGCACAGAGGGTTTAGTGGTTAGGGGTGGGTGGAAGACTTTCCCCCTGAAATGAGAGAGGGAGAGGCCCTGGCGGTTGAGGGAGTGGATGCCCCTGCCTGTGCATCTCTGATGTCTTGCAGATGCCGGGCGGGTGGGAGACCAGGGGAGGGACAGATCAGCGCCCTGAGCTCTGGTGCTCAGCCTGGCGCCCCAGTGCCTTGGAGCCGGCACGCAGTTTCCAGGAACTGTGTGTGCGCGCGCGCGCGCGCGTGCGTGCGCGCCTGTGTCTCGGGGGGTGGTGGGGGCTGGGGGGCGCTGCGGGGAGGTGGGAGCTTGTTTGGCAGCAGGCGCCTATCAGACAACTGGAAAGTGCCAGTGCTTTGCCTGGCCATCTGTCCTCCTCCGCCTGGCTCCTGTCCGCCTTCTGCTTACCACAGAAGGGCCCGGCAATAGTCTGCAGCGCCGGGGCACGGAGCCTGGCCGGGAGGGGCAGCCACAGTCCCATCTTGCCTTTGTTTATTCCCGGCTCGTCCCTGGCTCCCGCGCTTTGCAGGAGTTGCCAGGTGCGCAGAAAGTTGGCTTCGCGGCCACCCGTCGCAGAGGTTCTGTGGCGTAAGGGAAGGTGATTTTGTGCCGCGTGTCGCTTCTGCTGTTTTGTCTGTTTGTTTAAGTGGGACCTTTGCCCTTCCCCCTGCCCATTCTTTTCCCCCAGCCTGGTTTAATTTGTGAAAGCACAGCCAGAGCCGGCCAACTCGCCGGGGTCGGGGCTCGCTGGCACACCACCCTCCTCGAGCGAGTTAAAGGGTTAAATATTATGGGGAAGTTCAGCCGGCACTTGCAAGATACGGTTGCCGTAGCAACAGGCCTTCTAATCTGGTAGGTGACCTGAGAGACTGGAGAAGATGTAGGGGTTGGTTTGGCATTTCATTATTTCATGAGGCTGCCTCTCCAGCTGGTTTCTCTGCTGAGCTTAAAGCTTGCTGTTCCTGCCGCTAGAATTACTGGTACATTCCAAAACAACAGTGTTGATGGCACTAGCAGTGCGTTAATGGGGGTCTGGCCAGGCATGGTGGGCGGAGGAGAGGGAGCTGGGTTCCAGGAACCCTAATGTGGGGCTTGTCCCCTCGCACAAAGAGGGGGGTGTGGATGGAAGGCTGTGCACTCGGGTTCGCTTTCCTGCATACAATAGCTGCCTTCTTGAAACACCACCGTGTAAACTGAATCCTGTTTTCTAGTGCCCTGAGAGGGACTGGCTTTGTAGAAGGATTTTCAGGGAACTTCTTTAGTTGGACAAGAATCCTTAAATTTGGGGTGGCCTCTTTAAGGTGGGGGGGAGACCCCTCCACTGCAGTATTGACACTGGGCTCTCTCTTGTATTTACCTCCAGGTGGGTGTGGTCTAGAGATTCAGTTCAGTTCAGTTCAATTCAGCGCATCAGTTGCATGTCTCCTGTGTCTGGAGGAGAGAGAATTGGGACCGAATGCTTAGTTTCATTCATTCACTCAGCAGATGTTGGTTGGGTGTTGCACGTGTCGGGCCCCGAAGAGAAGGGGCAGGTCACACCACTCTCCTGTCCAGGGAGGCTCTCAGACTGCGAGGGGCCAGCCTTTTAGAGTGACCTTGTACTGAGGATACCTTTCTCGGAGGGGTCTCCTCTGCTTCGCCTCTTTTCCCCTTGGCTGTGATTGCCCAGAAATCCACAGGCCTGATAATTGGCATGCGTAGAGGCTGTGCTTTTCTAAGCACTGTGTCCTATGCGGAGTTCTGTGTTAGCCTGGGCCCAGGTTCGAAGGGATTTCCAATTGGTTGGCTTCCTGGGTTTCTTGCTTTTCTGAATTTCTTCCCTCTAGAGAGTTTGAGTGTGCCTGGGATTTGTGAGGGAATTTTACATGGCTTACTCCCTCTCCCCATTGAGAGAGTGAGCTCTGTACAGAGAGGTCTGTGTGTTAAAGGTCCGGCGGGCAGCTGCGGAAGCTCACTGTTCCCATTTCATAGATGCAGAAGCTGAGGACCAGAGGCCATGTCATATCCACTCCTGGGGCTTTTGGATCCCAGACAAGGACTTGCCCCTGCTGGACCAGGTCCTGGTTGGGCTGTCCATCTACTGTGTGTATGGCAGGTGTGTGAGAAGGTTGGGCTGGAATGTGGTTCTTGATGGGTGGGAATGGTGCAGGAGGTAAAGGGACATGCACCCTCATAAGATCAGGAGAGTGCACAGACAGTAGGGTGCGCCGGCCGCAGGCTTCAGCTTTCCGGTTCAGAGGATCGGCTTGGGGCAGTGGAATGAGAGGCTCACCCATTGCTGGCCCGCGTGACCTCGTGTTGGGATGTCGGCGTATGCTTAGGAGGGCACATAATGTGCCACCTGCAGCCGAGGGCCTGCGACCAGCTCAGCTTCTTGTCCCTGTGCGCTTTGGGTGGTCAGTCCCATCTGCACCAGTCTTCCACCTGTAAACAGTGGCATTGGGACGCCTGGGTGGCTCAGATGGTTAAGCGTCTGCCTTCGGCTCAGGTCGTGATCCCAGGGTCCTGGGATCGAGTCCCGCATCGGGCTCCCTGCTCCGCAGGAAGCCTGCTTCTCCCTCTGCCTCTGCCTCTCTCTCTCTCTCTCTCTCTCTCTCTCACTCTCACTCTCATGAATAAATAAATAAAACATTTAAAAAAACAAACAAACACTGGCATTGACCTCATCATCCTCCATCTTTCTCTCCCATTGCTCGCTCCAGGTCTGGAGATGGAAGCAGCATTTTGGCAAAGTCTCTCTGTACTTTTGGGCTTCAGACTGGCTTTTCAGTAACTGTAGGAGGTGGCTTTAGGGTTTTGCCTAGTTTTTATCTGGCTCGGGTGTGATTTTGTCCATTTCAGTGCATTTAATGCCTTTCAAGCCCTTGCCTTTGGGCTGCTCTGTGGGGGAGACAAGGGTCAGGCAGCCTTGGGACCCTGCCCGCTTCTGTCTGACTTCCATGGAATCTGGAAAGGTCAGTTCAAATTGGGTTCTGATTCTGTGTGTGGTTCACTTGGATCTTCTAAACTCTTATTTTCCTGCAGGGAGAGATCTTGGCTCTGGGGTTAGGGGGGCCATAGCAGGTACACAGGGCCTTTACAAGTGAGGCATCTCAGAACAGCTAAAGGAAAAGATCTTCAGGGTTGAAGCTGCTGGGGTTGGAGTGTGTGTGTGTGTGTGTGTGTGTGTGTGTGTGTGTGTGTGTGTGTGTGTGTGTGTGTGTGTGTGTGTGTGTGTAAGTGGGTAAGTCACTGGGTGGAGTGGGGGCGTGTGGGTTGAGGTGAAGATTTCTGGAACCTCAAAGATTAGATTTTGGTCCAGAGTTCTTTCTCTCACAATGGGCCTGATTTCCATGGAAAGAATAGATGTGCCATGTTGTAATTAGAGAGCTGAAGCCTTGCTGGATGCAAAATAAATAAAACCAACTGTCTTGGCTCCAGAGCTGGCCGAAGCCCTCAGAGACCTGCTGTCCCCATGGCAAGGGTGTGTGGAGAGCCTTAGTGGTTTCCTTACAGATGAGGAAACTGAGGGCCACACAGGAGATGGGATGACTGTCTGAGGACAGTGACCATCAGGGCCAGCTCTTCCTTCTGACCCACTGCCTCCAGTGTCTCCTGTAGTTCTTGGGTTTGCCATTCAGGGGATGCCCCTCCAGAGTCTGCTCATGTTCTGTGGGATCAGGTAGGTTTTGTGCTTGTTATGGAGGATCTTGGATCTTGTGGTGGTTCTGCTATCATTATCCATCCTCTGTTTTAGAGTAGGAAAAAAATGGCAAAGAATTTACCCCCATATTGACATTTTAAAGCGGTTGATTGAGATTGTGTGGGGGGAGCGGTTCCTCAAATTTTGCATTGTCTGTGTATTTCTGTTAACAGTAATGATTGTAGTGAGTACAGTGCCAGTCATGGTAGATCCTCGGATGACCAAAAAGATGAGTGAAATACAGCTGCTTCCTGCTGCAGAGCCTAGCGAGGGGAGACTCAGGGTAGCCACTCACGCTCTGTGTTTGCCTTGTCGTGTTAATGTTGCCATAGTAAGACACGAAATGGTTGACTTTCTTCTCTGGAGAGTGGGAGGTGAGGGCAAGGGAGGTGGGGGTTTGGAGATGAGATGGAGCCTCATTGGAAGGGGAGGGGTGTGGGCAGACCCAGTGGGGACAGTTTCTGACAAAGGTTCCCTCAGGATATTTTGTGGAAAAGTTTGACTCCTTTTCACAATGCCCCTTGAGGAAGCCTGCATACCTAACCAGCCAAGAAACTGGGACCCATTGGGCTTTTCTGGAGAATGTCACTTTCTGGGGTAACAAGTTACTTCTTGCTAGGTGAAGTAGGACTTGAATAGTTTCCTTCAAGCTTTTGAAGGTGTCCTGTGCTAGTTCTGAAGTTTTGGGTTTTGATGAGGAAACTAGTGTCTCTAGGCTTTTGGTCCTTCTGTGTACCTTGATCCCTGTCTAGCCCAAGGCTGTGCAGACGGAGGGTGCTTGGTATGTTTTATCTTTCATAATAAGGAAACCTGTTAGTTTGCTGAGAGTTCCCACTGTTTCTTGGGAGTCCCTTATGGAGAATAAACTTCGAGATGTTTCGATGAGCGGATGGGTAGGTGGGAGGGTAGGTTGGGTGGCTGGCTGGCTGCTTGAGTGGGCCGAGAATGCTTATCCAGGCTCGGGTGAGTCAGAAGTCTTTGTAAAATGCCTGTGACATTTGAGGCCTTCTCGACAGCTGGGTGTACGGGCAGCAAGCAGGTCCTGAATCTCCTGAGGGCCCACTGAAGTTTCTGACCATTCCCTTCTAGCATCTGCTGGAGGTTCCTTCCTGTTAGGTTCATCTGTTGAGGAACCTTGTCCTACGTGAGTATCCTACATGCCAAAGGAATATGGAACAATGAAGGAGGATTGTTTTTAAAGCTTAATTTATATTTAAATTATCACAGCTTTACCCCGGAGATCTGTGAATTTTTAGCATTTGTGGCTTCAACAATTCACAAGTGACAGGAGTAATTTATAACCTCCCTGAGCGTAACTTTGATTCTTGTCCCGAGAAGCAGCTTGGCCCCCTAGTCGCTGAGCTAGTGGTAATCCTGGCGCACTGTCCAGTGCCTACAGCTCTTGGACGCTGCTTATTCACACATAATCTAATTTCATCCTTAACAGTAACTGGGCATTGGGTGTAATTGCTGTGGCTTTTACACCTGAGAAAACCGAAGGACTTATAGGCCCTATACATGCTCGTTTTTGAAAAGTAGAAGGAAGAAAAAGTCACTCCATCATTCCATCACCTGGACAAACATTGTGCTAACTTCTTTTGGGGGGGTGGGTGGGCGGAGGGCTGTATTTCCTCTCAGGCTCTTTTCTGTCTTGTCCAGTTAGCATTTCTGCATAATCACGTTCTAGTCAGAAAACTCTCATTACAAAAACTTATCAGTGAAGAAGCTCTGTAGGCTCCATCTCCAGACTGGGTCTTTTTCCCCCGGGTAGGTGTGGTTTCTGGAGGGCTTCGCCCTGGGGCTTCTCTTCACAGTCTCTGGGCCCAGCTAACCCCGGAGTGGTCCATTCAGCCAGCATCCCTGGCTCAGGCATTCAGACCCAGAGCAGGGCCCTTTGTGTCTAAAGTAGTAGTTGATTGGAGTGCTAATGAATCAATTAGAAAATTACTTGCTGCTGAGGTCCTCAGCCAAAGGAGGGTGTACGCGGTCTTAGAAAGCCATCCGAAGGCCATATGCCTATAAATCTCTCTGGCTGTGGCCCTTGTAAATTGCTCAGCAGCCTTTCTTGGACCGGTTCATCGCTTGAGAAAAATGGGACCTCTTCTGCTTTGCAAGGGCTGCCTTGCATGTGGGCCAGTTTTCTAGCATGTACTTTGGTCCACTCTTCCGTGGTGAGAAAGAGAAGACCAGAGTACCTCGTAACAGCCTTTGTGTCTCACTTTGGAAGAGGACCATTTAGGAGCATTCCCTTGTGCTTTCTTAGGAGCCATTCCCTTGTTCTTTCTATTGGGAGGGACTGTTACTGTCTTGTGCCAGTTTTTATGGCTTGGCGGGACTGGAGCTCCGAGGGGAAGCAGTCTGCCCTCTTGTCACCCATCTGAGGCGGTGGTTTGGCCTTCAGATCCCCAAGTCTTCCAAAGTCCCTCTGCTCTCCTGCCTTTCCACACAAATGCCCCCCCAAGTCCTAGATCTTAGTGGGTCTTAATAGTCCCAGGTGGGCAGTGGCAGGTGAGACACAGCCCTTGGGTGGTATGGTAAAGGCATTTCCAGTTCAGCATCCTGAGTTAGGTTTGGGGCGGGCGAGTTGGAATGACAGCAGCCATGGCTGATGGGACCTGGGGTAGGTGATGGACCAGGGGGGGTCCAGATGGCAGTTTGTGTTAATGCATTTCAGGACACTTGCCAGGGTGTTTGAACCCGAAGTGAATGGGTAGAGGGGAGAGAGGTTAAAAAAAGTGACATTTGGGAGCCATCTCTTGAAAGAGATCTGCAAAACGATGAGTTTGATGTTTTTCTGGCCTTCCCACACCTGTTTCCTCTTTGGCTCCCTATCTCGTGTGATGACACTCCCACCCCCTCAAGCCCTCAGTTTATGAAGACGGCTAAGGTGTCACTAATCCTTTACCTGTTTGGTCCAAGAGGAGCCAGTGTGCCTCTCCGAGGCTGAAACCAGAGACAGCTCTGTGCTGGTTTCCTCTTTTAATTTGGCTTCATTTAAGGGGATCCTGTGGCCCCTTTCATCCCCCGGTTGGGGGCGGGGAAGCAGGATTCCTTGTTTATAACCTCAGACTTCTGTCCTTTCGTTCAGCGTGTCATGACAGTTTTTTTTGTTTTTTGTTTTTTCTTAGATTTTATTTATTTATTTGACACAGAGAGAGAGAACACAAGCAGGGGGAACAGCAGGCAGAGGGAGAGGGAGAAGCAGGCTCCTTGCTCAGCGGGGAGCCTGCTGTGGGGCTTGATCCCAGGACCCTGGGATCATGACCTGAGCCGAAGGCAGATGCTTAACCAACTAAGCCACCCAGGCGCCCCGTGTCACGACAGTTTTGATGCTTCTGCATCCAGCGGTGGGTACTTTAGATACCTGGCACCCAGCAGTCACTTTTTTCATCTAACGTTTGAATGCTTATCATGGGTCCGGCCCGGTTGTAGGTGCTGGGAGTGCAGCAGGGAGCAATACGGATGCTAACCTGCCTGTCCTTGTGGAGCTGACGTTCTAGGGGATGGTACTGTGGGACACCTTGGGTCTCAAGGCAGTTTGTATATGCACTTCAGGACACTTGCCAAGGTGTTTGAACCCGAAGTGGAAATGGGTAGAGGGGAGAGAGGTTAAAAAACACCAAGCCGCCAGGCTGGCTCTTTTAATATGCCCAACATTGTGCTGGGCATTTTATATTTGTCACCATGTTCCATCCTCAGAAGAGCTTCATTAACGCAGGTATTGTCACCCCATTTTTGCAAGTGAGGCCACTGAGAGCACATAGCAGGTGCTCAATAAAGGTGCCTGTCGGCTGGATGCATGGCATACAGCTTGAAGGCGGTGGAGCTGGGTTTCTAGCCCAGTCCAGATTCTCGACAAGACATCAGGCTGCCTGTCCAGTGCTTGTACTTGTCCCTTGAGGCCAGCTTTGTTTTGTGGATTTGCTTTGAGTGTGAATGCCAGAGCTTAGGAAGATTATGGTACAAGGTCCTGTTGTGATCTGTAACCAACTAGATGTGTATCACCATCATTGCTCCCGCTGTCCCTGCTGGAGGATTCCTTTGTTTCTGGTGGTTTCATAGAAGTGGAAGTGAGATCTAGCAGCCACTCGACTTTCCCAGCCACAGTTGTCAGTCCCCTGGCCTTGCTGCTTGAGGCACATTGGTGCCACCATCTGAGTTGTGAGTGTCATAGAGGAGTGAGACTGGGATCCACCTGCCCCTACTCCTCAGGGCCCCGGGTGACTCTGTTCCTTAAGTTGGCAAAGGCGAGGCAACATGTGGAACCTTTAACCTCCTTTGTCTACCTGGCCAGCATCTTGGTCATCCTATGTTGACTTGGCCACACCAAGTTTCAGGTATTGAAAATCCCCAGCAAATAAAAGTCTAGCCCCTGGAAGGAAGCAGGTTGGCTTTCTCCTTGTGGAAGCTCAAAATGCAACAGCTCTGTGGGTAGTCGGCTCTCCAGTGTTACCCTGCTTGGCAGGCTGTCGAAGTCAAGTTCCAGGCAGGCGTCAAGTTGGTGGAGGAGGGAGTTACAAGCATGTGGCTGGCCACAAGGGCAGGGGAGATGAGGTCTGCTTTCTTTGCCTCTTGTCTTTGCTCTTGACGTTCAGGATCCTTCTTGAACTTTCTCCTTTTCTCTCCCTCTTTCTGCCAAGTCTCTTGACTTCCAGCCACCTTCCACTTGCTTCCCTACATCTCTGCATTTCCCAATACCTTGCGCATTGCCTCAGATTCTCCTTGGCTGTGCTCAGTTGGCAGGCCGAGGGACAGAGTCCATCACCCAGTAAAGATGGCCTTGTGTCACTGTGACGGGGCTCTGACCTGTCCTTAGCAGATGGTGGTGGAAGGTCAAGGGTGGTTGCGTGGATGTGTGAAGGCGGGTCAGATTAACACTGCATTGGGAACAGTGCAGAGAGGGAGGAAGGGGGTGGGTGAGAGTGTAGTTGCAGGTCATAGGGTTGGAAAGAATTCAGGATGGATTCGTTTCCTGGGCTGCACTAATAGACTACCATGAATGGGCTGGCTCTAAAACAACAGAAATTCATTATTTCACCGTTCTGGATGTTTGAAGTTCAAAATCGAGGTGTCGGCAGGACGGTCTTCTCCTGAAGGCCCTAGAAGAGTATGTATTCTGCCTGTGCCTTTCTCCCAGCTTCTGGCGTTGCCAGCAGCAGTCTTTGGTGTTCCTTGGCTCTGCCTCTGCCATCACATGGCGTCCTCCCTGTGTGTCCGTGTGCCCACCTTTCTCTTATAAGGACACTAGTCATAGGTTAGGTCCTAGCCTACTCCAGTATGACCTCATCTTAACTGGACTGTGTCTTCAAAAGATCTGTTTCCAAGTAAGGTCGCATTTACAGGTACAAGGGTTAGGACTTGAACAGATCGTTAGAAGGACACGACTCAACCTACAACACAGGGTGATCGTGCTGGCCCCAAATCCAGAGAGCGTGTTCGAACTCTGGTTTGAAGGGGCCTTAAAGACCCTAATCGGTTCTGTAATTTCAATCAGTCCAGGGCATTTATGTTAGGAACCCTGTGCATGCCAGGTTCTGGGCTTCGCCCTGCGCAGAGGGGAGAGACTGCGTGGCCTTTACAGTGAGAAGCTTCTGTGGAGACCAGGCTTTTATATGCAGGTACTTGAGGGATGACCTGAGAAATGCAGACAGGCTTTTTCTTTCCTGCCCTATTAATTTTGAGGCCACCTGGATCCAGCCAGGATTTCCTTTCCCTGCCCTCTGGAAGAAGGTGATAGGGAAGGAGGTTGGGAGCCCCTTGATCTGGAGGTTCTTTGAGTGCTCAGTGTCCTCCTTCCAAGTGAGGGCAGGACTTAGAAGGCTTCTGAAGTGTGCTTCTTGGGGTCTGTTCCAGGCAGCCGTGGGAGCTAGGAACTGTTTTCTTGGAAGGACAAGGAGGGATGGTTCTTAATAGGGGCTCCCGTGTTTTGTTGTGGATAAACGTGAAGCCAGTGTGGGTTAGTGGCTTATGCTTCAGGCCAGCCCCTTTTCTTCCCTCCCGGAAGGTTCCTGTAGGAGCAGTGAGAGAACCGAGATTAGTCTGCTTGCCACGCATGAGAATTCTTCCCATGACTTTACCAGTCCCCCTGGGTCTGAGAAGGATTTCCACACAGATGACAAGAGTGGAGCAGAGAGCATTTGTAGCTATTGTGTTGGTGAAAACCAGTGTAATGTAAATAGGAAGTCAGGATTATATGTATCCTCAAAACGCTGCCACTAAAAACCACACTCGCCAAATGAAATTGACAACAACCACGCGACTCTAGCGTCCAGAGCGCTGTCTGCAGGCGGCCAGGGCTTAGGCGGTGGGGGCACTTTGTGCCCTCCCCCCCCCCGTTGTCCCCCGCTCCCCCCCACTAAAAAAAGAGAAGGAAATTAATTAGGCATTTCCCCCGATTCTTTCACCTCTTACAAGGCCTTCACCACTCTGAAGATACAGAACATGTTGAATCCAGAGGATTCACCGCCCTTTCTCCCAGTCACTACAGGGGACAATTGTTATGTTCCTAAATGACCAAACCACAGGGGATTCAAGGAAGTATCTAGGACACACTTTAGTCTCCCCAGTCTACCTCCAGAGTGACAGCTCTCCTGGGAGTGGCTTGGATCCCCCATTCCCAGAGCGGGGGCCCTCAAGAGTCCACTTCTGCAGATATTCATGATGCCGAGACTGGTGATGGGCTTCACACAGGTAGCTTTGTGAGTCATTAGTTTCCAGTCTTACTTCCAAACAGTATTGTGGATGTATGTTCATTGTGAAGGAAGTTAGATAAAATTCTGGAACGTCCACTGTCCAGAGATTAATATTGTTAATACCCTGATTTGTATCTTGCTCGTGGGACTTACTGTATGAACATGCCCCTGCCCGTAGGAGTCTGGTGCGGTGGGGTGATATCTGTAGTCCACTTGGCTGCTTGAGCCCGGCCATCCAACCACAGGTGCCTCCCGGCCAGTACCCTCCCCACCGTGTGCCTTCTCAGGCCCCACTGTCTGCCTGGCTCCTTGCCACCATCTCCCTTCTTCCCCTCTAGTCTTCTCTTCTTTGAGAGTGCAGACCGCCTGCCTCAGTTTGCCAAGTTGCATGTCCTCTTCTTAGATTCTAGAACCTGTGTCGCATGTGGTTTCCCTTCCAGGAGGCTTGCCCACACACTCACTGCCTGTGGCGGTCCTTCTCCCAGTCAGGAGCTCTTTGTAACCCATGTTACCCAGAACCAATTTCTTTCCCTTGGGGCGAGGAGAATGGGGTGTCTGTCATCCTTGCTCCCAAGTCCTAGAGGCCAGGACTACTGTGCCAGGGGGAAGCCCGTGCATGTCCAGTATGGAGCATAGCTTTCACCTTCATGGGCCCACAGATCCCCACGAGATTGATGAGCTGGGTGTCCTCTCCAAACAGTACATGTACAAATCACTGTGTGTAACAAGTCCAGGGGTTTGAAGACCCTTTGAAGCCCTTCCCTGTGGTTGTTCAGGGAGAGGCATGTCCCTCTGTCCCTGGGTGTGCCCTGTGGGTGGCTTGGCCTTCTGGTGCCCATTTTGTCTTCCATAGGGTGGGGGCAGTGACAGACAGTGATGTGACAGTTACGCTTTTGGGATAGTGACTGTGGTTGTTAGTAGCAGGTCACATTAGGCTGTGCACCCACCCTTCCCTGTGACCCAGCGAGGGGCAGGTACTCGTAGCCCCATTTCTCAGATGAGAAAACTGGGACTCAGAATGGGGACATAATGAGCCCAGGGCCAGAGAGTGAGAGTCAGAGCCGGGACTGCGGCACAGGTCAGTATGGCTTCAGAGAGCATGCCAAACACCCGATTTGCCACGAGGAATGTAGTAGGCGCTCAATAAATGGTAGTAACAAAAGCCACAGGGGGTTAGGGCACTGCCAACCTGTTGGTTGTGGGGCTTCCCCTCCCCTCCAGGCCCCCACCTGTCCTGAGTATCTCCCGGGTGCAAGATCTGGGCTCCAGAGCTTTGCAGGTGGGTGGAGGCGAGCACAGATCCGCCAATCCCGGGAAATGTGTAAAATCCTGTTCCTGAAAACCGGCCGGGTTCTCAAAGTGTCCCGGCTGGCGTGTTTTGCTAGTCACGAAACATGATCCATACGCTGTATTTTAGGACTTCCCATCTGTCGGCATAGGGAGGGTTTTCACTTGAGGGAGCGCAAAGCGTGGCAGCTCACTGGGCGGGGGGGGGGGGGGGTGCGCAAGGAGGATCTGTGACAGCAGGGTGGCTCTGCACCTCCACGCAGAGCACAGTCTGCCTGGTTGGGGGTCAGGATCGGTGTCCTTGGGAGGTTCCGGTCAGCAGCAGCCCAGATCCCTTTTCCCATCACTTCACTCGGTTTTTAGACAGATTCCCACATTTTAGTTAAGCAGACTGAGGTACAGGAAGGTGAAGTGACTTGTACGGGGTTTCAAGGCTGTGCTGACATTAGAACCTAAGTCTTTTGACTGTCCAGTGGCCTCTCCCTTCCCTGAGTCTGTTCTTCTGCGTCACGGGGTTCAGCTCTGTAGGTGGTACAGGGCAGGGTGTGGGAGACCATGAGGGCAGGGAGGGGTAGGCCTGGCGCCCCACCAGGCTGGCCGCCTGCGGTGGAGGCCAAACGCTGAGAGAGGGCTATCGATCCACCATCTCCTCTGAGGGAGGGCCGGAGCACATTCGAGGCTTTCTTTTTTAAAAATGCATTAACTTGACCGTAAGCAGGCCCCAGTTTAAAAATAAATAAATAAAAATAAGACAAGCCAAACAAGTGTGGGAGTGGGAGGCAGGGATGGATCAACATCATAGAAAAACTAAGAGTGTGTTTGAAGAGGGTCCTTCTTGATGGGTGGGCCAGTTGCAGGCAGGAGGCCATGCCTGGATTCTGGGCCCCGAGACTGCTTGCCGCTGCTGTGCCCGGGTTATCTCTCTCTCCCTGGCTCAGTCTGTGCAGGAAACTTTACCCAAAGCCAGAGGTTCCAGAGGGACCCCCTCTGGGGTTGGTAGTTGGGGGGATGGAGGAGGTCTCTCATAGAGTGTGGGGGCAACCCATATGGGAAAACCTGCCTGGCTAGCCCCCAGCTTGGGCAGTTTGGTCTCCTTTTTCCACCCTTAAGCCACCCTGGCCTTCTCTTGGTTTCTCACAAGGGCCATTCCCTGCCTAGAAGGCGCATCCCTCCCTTCCCTTGCCCTCTGGTCTCCAGTTCAGCACCTGCCCATCCTTCAGATCTCAGCCCCAAGGGTACCTCCTGATCTCCGCCTCCTGTCATAGATCCCCAAGGCTCTCAGTACTTCTCTTTTGTAGTGCTGACCACAAGCATAATAAAAGAATTAACTTACCTTTTCCAGCATTTAGCAATTAAGCTTGGGGAAGGCAGGGACTAGTCTGTCCTGTTTGCACAGCACAGTAAAGGGGGTAGTAAACCCTGGTGGAGTGGATAGATGGCAGGTCAGGGTCTATCCGGTTTGGCCCATGGATGCAGTGTGGGTGAGGGTGGAGGGAACAAACATTGGGGATCCGAATTCACTGTGATTTCCTAATGTTTCTAGAGGCACAGGCCCACTTCAGGGTCAGGATACGGTTTCAGAGTGGAGCCCCAAACACTTGAAAATCAGGGTGACTTCTGCCCGCAGCTCCTTAGGCCAGGGTATGCAGCCTCCCGGAGCTTGTGTGTTCGGAAGCTTGTCCCAGCCAGCCTGTTCCCTTAGTGGGTGAAAAGATACGGAGCCCAGAGAACGGAAAGGACTTGGCCGAGATCACACAGCAGAGCCTTTGAAGACCTTGAATTGGGCCCCAGTGTAAAAGCCAGTGAATCAGGCACCCAGTGCAAGCATTGTTTCCTTAGCTCCATGTAGCGGCTCTGCTGGGGAGGCATCATTTGTGGAGGAGAAATGGAGGCTCTGTGAACTTGGCCGCTTGCTTCAGAACGCAGCAGAGGCGGCATCGGAACTCAGGTCTTTCTGATTCCACATCCCGGTGCCTCCCAGCAGCGACAGCCCCGGTTCTTGGACTGGCTCTGGTGGGGACCCTACCTCCTGCTAGCCAGTGGAGGTGTAGCGACTTACAGGAGGGGGCTCCACTGCTTCCGGCCATCGGTGCTGGGGGGACTGGTGGTTCGCCGAGACCCCCTTTCCTAGCCCACCCAGTTTCACCTTTTTCTGTGTCCTTCCTCGTCCCCTCTGAGAGAGCTGCCGAAGTTCATCTCTCTCCTGGGCCTCCTGGAAAGGGACAGAGGGTGATGAGGCAGAATTTGCACCATTCTGGGAGTAACTTTCCATCATTTGTGGCTAAAAATAAAACGTGCACTTGCTCCTCCCTGCCTCTGGGCTTTCTTTCGGGGTTTCACTGGGAGCCACTTGCCCCTCGGATCCCCCCCTCCTTGCTGCCCCTCAGCGGGCATGGGGACCACAATTTGGGCACGTGGGTGGGCTTGCTGCTACTCCCCCTCCCTAAGAACAGGGTGCACAGGGCCTCCACGAGAAGTGCATCTGCTTTCTGCAGCAGCAGACAGCCGGGTCGGTGGGCTGGCGCTCTGCATGCATGGGGACGCCAACTCCCTTTGCAAATAGTACTGCAGCTGAAAAGAGACAAACCCCTTTAGAGGGCTTTCCTTGTGCAGCCTGCTTCTTTCTGATATCTGGAATGCACAGAGGCAGGAGAGATAAATTAATTTATTCAGTTAATTTTGTAAATACTGACTGAGCAGAAGTTTTATGCCAGTCACATGACAGGGACCTGAGGGCTAACCAAAAAGCAGCAGGACACACAGTCCGTTCCTTGAAGGTGTTTATCCTCTATCCAGGTGGGGGAAGAAAGATCTGAGTGTTCAGATAGAACTAGAGCAGGTGAGCCATGGGTCCTGGCTCTCTACAGCACCCTTCCTTCCAGAATTTGGTTGCAATGTCTGCCTGATTGGGAGCTAAATGCCGAACTGTACATTTTGCCTTTCCCTCCTTTTAAGGCACTTTAATTCTTTTCTCCCCCAGCCGAAAAAAAGAGGAAAGGTTTTTTGTTTTGTTTTGTTTTTTTGAGTGCTTATCATGTGCTAGGGCTGGGTACCCTGCTAGTACTATACTTGCATTTATTTCCCTGGACTCACAGTCACCCTGGGAAATAATTTTTACTCTCATTCTTATTTTCCAGTTGATGAAATGGAGGCCCAGAAAGGTTAATTAACTTTCCCAAGATCCCACAGCTAAAATGTTGCAAAGCTTGGATTCAGGTGTAAGCAGATTAATTCCACAGCTCACTCTCCTAACGGCTATCTGTATAGACACATCTACACTCCCGTCTAGAGTTTGCATTCATTTATCTGAGCATGTGTGTCTGTTAAGCACCTGCCATCCATCCAGCATGAGTTATCCTAAAGGTGCTTTCTCTTTAAAAAAATCTTCACTATGCTTTCCCTTTGATCTTTAATATTCCTAGTCACCCTGTGGGAGAGGAATTGTACCCCCAATCCCCAACTTCCCTTTTTAAAAAAAAAAAAAAAAAAAAAAAAAACAAGGTCTCTGTAGAGGCCACCATGCTTTAGAAGCTGCTATTAAACCCTCTTGTCTTAATCTGGAGCCTGTCGGAGAGAGAAGGCCTCAGAGCATTCTGCAAACTGTAAAGTGCCCCATGAAATGAAGGCCATGGGGAGAAAGGTGTGTATGCAGAAGACTAGCTAGTAACATGGACCTCATGCATCATACTTGGGGATTTCTTGCACTGTTGTCATGGTCTGGTTTCAGGTACCTGTGAAAAATTATGGTCATTAAAATGTAATTTGGAATCCCCTGTTGGCTCACGGCAGCTGGTCCAGATGTAGGAGGCTGGGGCTGCCCGTGCTGGAACAAGCTAAGGCTTGTTAGGGGTGTCACTTTGTTCTGCCCTTTGTGTTGCTGAGGAGTAGGGTGGGGGCAAGAGATAGAGCAGCTATTTTTATATTGTTCACGTCATGTTCAGCATTACTGGATGTTTGTGGTTGGGTCCCTGTTTAGCCTCAGCCGGGAAGAGAGAACTCCCTTTGCTGCCTTGATCTGTATGGAAACTCAGGCTCGTGCCCGTCGGGTTCGTATATTTTTCTAAAGGCAGAGGGACCCAAAGGGACCATGCAGTCACCCTAGATAGGTGGGAGTTGTCTTATTAGGGCTGAGATTTTCAGGGCTCTGCAGACCCCTTCCTGGGGTGGAGGGGAGCCTCAAGAGGCAAGAGGCTCTGTTGTCCTCATCTACTTCTTTATTACATTCAACAGATGGTCTTTCCGTTTGAGATACATGCCAGATCTTTTTCCAGGTACTTGGAAAGCGAAGTCGAGCCTTGGACAAACGCAGGGGTTAAGGGCCAACCCCCACTCAGTAGAACTCCACGTGTCACTTTTGACTCCCCCAAAACTTAACTATTAATAATAGCTTCCTGTTGACTGGAAGCCTTACCGATCGCATAAACAGTGGATGAACGCATGTTTTGCATGTTTTCTGTATTATGTAGTGTATTCTTATAATAAAGTGAACTCGGGAAGAGGAAACGTTACTAAGAAAATCATAAGGAAGGGAAAATACATTTACAGTACTGCACTGCAAGAAATCTGTGTGTAAGTGGGCCTGTGCGGTTCAAACCCGTGTCGTTCAAGGTCAACTGTATTATCCCTCAAGGATTTCATAGTCTAGTTGGGGAAATGGAAAGTAAACATTGAATTTGGCTGGGTTTTGTTGTAGGTACTGGCGACCCTGCACTGTCTTAGTAGGGGCCACAGGGGCTGTGGGAACGTGGAAGAGGGGCACCTGGACCACACCGGGCGTCAGAGGTGGCTTCCTGGAAGAGGCGTTGAGTTGTAGGAGTTGACTTAATGAATTGGGGGACAAGAGGTTTCAAGTACGCATTTTGGGTCTATTTGCTGTTGAGCTTTATTTATATACATACATGATGGTATGGGTGGTTATAAGTCTTTATATCTTTATTTCATTATTCAGTTGAAGTCCTGGGATTTTATTTTTATACCCAAAGGGCGTGCTGTCTTTGAAAAGTTTGAGGGGGGAAAAATGCTATGTGTCAGCCAAGCTCTTGCTTCAGAGGTTGGAGATTGGAGGTCAGCCTGGGCCACACAAAGCCTGCCCTTGAAGTCTCTGTCTCTCCAGGCCTCTTGGCACTTCCGGCACCTCTTCCTGCTAAAAGGGCAGGCCAGAGTGGGTAATTGCATAGGAGGGGTTAAGGCAGCTGGCTCCCCAGACCCTGGGCCCTGGCCTGTCTTGTGCTCTGAGCCCAAGCATGCGTGACAGGGCCAAGCGTGTGGTCCTACCTGCGTATCCTGCTGGTTGAGGCCTGTAGCCCGGCGACGGCGGGGCTGCTGGTGCATCCCGCTGTGAAGACCCAACTGTGGGATCTGTTGCCGAGTGAAAGTATACAGAGCAGAGAGCCCTTGGTCTGAGGCAGCCCAGCATGGTGTGGCTACTTCAGAACAGGGCCTCCCATCTGGAGTTTGCAAGAGTACTGGCTTATTGTCCTTTTCACTTCCACTGTTTGTAGGCATTCATTTATCTGATACAGGTTCTGCCAGCCCAGCATCCAACAGAGCAGCTCTCTCCCACCATGCGTGGGTGCGGTGTTGAGAAGGCAGTGAATGCGATCCAGTCCTGCCCCTGGGGTAGCTAACAGTTCTACGTGGTCCCCGTGCAGGTGGCCGTGGGGCCTGACCCGACACGTACCTTCTGGGACCCTCTGCAGATAGCTGGAATGTCTTGGCGTGTCCCCACCATCCTTGTGAGCCACATGCTGACACTGCAACATGCCAGCCCTGTCCTTGGTGTGGGATTATTTGCAGTTAGTATTCCAAATGTCAAGTTCCCCTTGACTTCAGCTGAGCAGACGAAACAAAATGGCAGACAGATTAGAAGGGGCTTGAGAAGCCTTTTAGGATTTGAAAACCTTCCTTTGTTGACTTTGAGAAGCCGCTGAAGCAGGCCAGTCTGCAGAGGTGGGACGTCTGCCAGGTGCCCATTGGCTCTCAGGGCTTGGGAGGCTCTGGCCAGTGCTGGCTTTTTTCCTCCAGGTGGATGGCAGCTGGGGTGCCCACTGAGCTTGGGCAGGAATTGAATCCAGTTCCTTCTTGTTAGTTCCCCCAGAGCAGGAGGGGAGTAGGGTGGGAGGTGAGGAGCCGAGGCCTCTGAGGGTTTTAGGAGGGATTTGGGTGGATCCTCATAGGGGGCCATGTCAGGCAGTATCTGTTTAATCTAGACTTGCTTGCCTTGCCTACTGCAAAGCCTCAGTAGGTGAAAGGGAACTAGGCGCCTTACTGTATTATAGTTCTTCTGGATGGCTGGTGAAAGGTTTAAATACGGCTCACCAGAGGTGCAGAAATTCCTGGCTAGAACCTGGAGGGTCATTGCTAGGAGAACCTTAGGGATGGTCCCGTTCATTCCCTCCTTTCTGCAGATGTGGTAGCTGAAGCTCAGAAAGGTTAAGTCATCTGTGCAAAGCCACGCAGGAAGCGGTGAGGCTGGAATCTGAGTCTCTCCGGCTCTAGTGCTCGTACTTGCACCATGATGTCACGTTGGCTCTTGCTCCCAGGCCTCCCTTCTGTGAGACTCGCGTCCTGCCCTTCCCCCAACTGCTTCCTTTTCCTGCCTGCATACCCCAGGAATCCCTCTGCTTCATCCAGCCTGGGAGAAGTCACAGGAACTGAAAGTCCGAGTGAGAACCCAGCCCCCCAGCTCCTTCTCCACCACCTTCCAGGGGACGGAATCCTTGTTTTCTACGATGGTACCCGTGTTCTTGTCCCCCGACGACAGGCCCAGATGAGCCTCCCTCCTCTTTGGGCCACTCCGGGTCACAGAAAGGGTTCATGAAGTTGATAGATCTGGCTTCAGGGGAGATCTGAGACTTTAAATGGTGTGAAGCTCTGCAGACTGTGGCAGGCCAGTCTGAAGTCTGGCCGGGCATGTGATCTTGAACCCCATCCTTCAGCCTGCCTCTCTGTCTTGCAGCCACTACAGGGCAGATTGCAGAAAGGTCCTCCTGCATGAAGGCTTCCGCCAGTGGCCCGCAGTCGCCGAACCCAGAGTCGGGAGGCAGTTTTCAGTCCTTTTCCTTGCACACTTAGGCTCGAGTGCCTTTTGTTCCCAGGAAGCACAGCTTTCTCAGTCCCGATCCTGGAACTATCAGCGGAATGTAATAAATCTGATTTGTGTTTATGTTGAAGAAATGAAACACATTTCTGGGGAGGAATGCAGTGGAGGCCTCGAGAAGGGGCTGTGCTTACGACCACGGTTTGCACATGTGGCTTCAGTTTTGAAAGCATGGTGCTTTCCCTCCTTCCTCATAGGCCTCGGGTAGTAAGAGCTGTCTCTTGTGTTCTGGCGTTGGGCAGATGGAGGGCAGAGCTGGCCCCGGGCCCTCACAGCTGTGGCTGTCCCCTTCCTAGTTCCTAGTGACCCTGTCACTTCTTGGGGATTGCAGTGCTTCTGGGGACGGTGCCTCCGAGTTGATGAGCGAATCCTCCCCGCTCCCGTTCCAGGTGGAAAACAACGGGATGGAATTTAATAGGCATAAATGTAAAGTCCTGTACGCAGGTTCAAAAAATACCAACTTCACAGGCACAGGATGGGGAAGCTTCGTTTGAACCGCGAGTGAGAAAGTGACCCTCGGCATTACCTGACGGTCGGGTCCGTGTGCCAGTGGTTGGCCCTGGCTGAAAAAAAGTAACTCAGGCTCGCCGAACAAGGATTGTGTCCAAAAGGAGAAGGATGTTGTTGTTGTTGTTGTTAATAGTTCATAATAGTAGCGAGGTGCCTTCCATAGGTGCATTACCGTTCCATCCTTAAAGTCATCCTTTGAGGTAGGTCAGAGGATCTTCTTTCTTCGGAGGAGGAAACCCGGGCTTGAGAGATGGAGTTTCTTGCCCCGTGTCACAGTGCAAGGAAGTGGCAGAGCCTCCTGGAGCCCAGAGCTGTGCTGTCTGGGGCGCACTGGAGGGTCAGCAGCTGGTGGAGGTGCTGGATAGAGAAAGCCGAAGGAGATGGCTGGCGTTGAGCTTGAAGGCGGTTTTACTGACGCCCTTCTCCTCTGAATGGTCCCCACTGTGTGCCAGGCGCCGTTCTAAACCGTTTATTCATATCAATTCTGTTATTACGCTGTTTTACAGATCAGGAAACTGAGGCACAGAGGGGTTGAGTTACAGGCCCAAGATGATGGGCTTGGACGTGGCAGAACTGGCATTCAAACCTGGATTGTCTGGCTTGGAGTCGTTAGTATCTAGGCCTTAAGCCTTGGAGAGGACAAGAGTGGTCAGGGTGAGGGCGGTGGGTGGGGAAGGAGCCGGCCGTGCCCTTTGTTCTTTGAGGCGGCCTGTCTGCAGGATGCTGTTGTGTTTGGATCCGGGGCAGAACTGTAGCCTGCGGGTGGATATATAAATAGGAGAGGCTTCTGCTCTCCTAAATCTGGACCCCAGGTGGTCACAGAGTAGGCCCCTGGAGGGAGGTAGTGAGCTCCCCACTGCCAGGTGTCTGCCCACCCGTCAGGGATGCCCAGAGAGGCGGGAGGACCAAGGAGACCACCCGGGGCCCCTCCGAGGCGCTGGCTGACTCCCAGTCCTTTGTTGAGGACAAGCCAGGCTTTCCTGGCACCTCCCCCACCCCTGGGCAGTGGCACGTCCCCGCGGACCACTAGAGGGGAAGTGACCGGGTGTCCACCGGGTCCAGCCTGCCCTATTAGGAAGCCCCGGCTGTCAAGCCTGGCAGAAGTGCTGACGGAGGCACCGGGAACAATGCTGCGTGGGAGGAGGCGTGTGCATGTGTTTGCTCGCCTCCTGACCCAAGTGCCAGCAGTGACACACTTTATTTGTCCCCTCCGGTCCCTGGTGGGCACTCAGTCTGACTCCGATGCATTTGACTCCCACGTGGGTCCCTTGTCCTGCGGCAGCGTTGGCTGGTAGCACAGGGGAGCCTTTCAGCCGCCTCTTCCCTCCTGGTGCCAGGGCATCTGGGGGTGCTCCTTAGGCTTACCTGGCCTCCTTGGAGTTCTTACCAAGGAGCCGCGGTTTCAGCCCTGTCACCTCCTTGTCTCAGGCCAGGGAGTGGAGGTACAGAGAGGTGAAGTGATTCATCCGAGGCCACATAACTGGCAAGTGCGGCCGAAGCTGTAGTCAGGGCCGGGAGACTGGACATGGGGGCGGGGGTGGGGGGGCTTGCAGGGTCTTCTTGTCCACCTGGGGGGAACGGCCCACAGCCGCACCTTGACCTGGCCGAGGCATGGCCAGTTGTCAAGGGCGGAGCGGGGACTGGAACCCGGGGCTCCTGGCTGCTGGTTCCCGGGCCCCTCCTTCCTGCAGCCCCCTCCCCCACGTCTGGCTTCCTTGCGGCCTGTGTCTGCTGCAGCTTCTCCTGCAGTGCTCACTGGTGCCGTGGCTGTGCCTGCCACCCAGGCTTCCTGGCCCATACTGCCGCCGCCGCCTTCCTTGGCCGCCACCGTCTGATTATCCCCGTTGTCACTTCCTTTGCCTCCCAGGACTGGTAGCAGCAGCTGGTTTACGGGAATTTAGCCGAGTGGAAGGAGCGCAGGCCGAGCTAGGCAGCTTTGGGATCTAGTCACAGCTCTTCAACTTGTGAGCTGTGTGACTTTGGGCAAGTTGCTTAACCTTTCTGAGCCCTGGTTTCTCATCTGGGAGATAAGATGATTTGGACTAGATAACCTCCAGTGACCTTCCAGCCCTGCAGGTCTGTGACTAATGATTTTCAAGAGAGTGAGTGGGACCCACGTGGACCTGTGCTTGGAGGCTCTTGGGAAGGGCAGGTGGCGTGGGCTGGTGGGAAAGGCTGGTGCGGGGCAATGCGGGGCATGCATGCATTCAGAGTTCTGGCTTCACCAGAGGACTGTTGCCTTGGCTTTGGGTGCTGGTGGACACTTGGGGCATGGGACCCCACCATTTTTGGCCCCTTTGCTGCCAGTTCTCTCTGTGCACCCATGCTGTGGGTGCCAACACTACTCGTCCTTGGTGGTGGCTGCTCAGGGTAGAGACGGTGCTGGTGGAGGGTTGGTCAGCTGATTGGTGTGGCCTTGAGGCAGGCGTGACAGCCAGGCACAGGCAGGGGCCAGGCCTTGCCACCTCTCCCCTGTATCGGACACCACTGGATTTTGTCGTGGGAGGAATGCCAGCCCTGTTATTAGGCTTGGGGGGGGGACCTCCCCCCACCTGCACTTGAGACCACATGTGTGGTGGGGAGGGAGGGGAGTTAGAGTTCAACCAGGAGTCTTCAGCCTTTTGTGACTGTTCAGCCCCTTAGTCCTGTTGGTTGTTTACATGGTTTTTGTTCAAAAGCTGTCCTGGACAGTAGCATCTGGAAATGATTCAGCATTTGGTCTAAGTATTGTGTCCATGCGTGGACACACTTCCACGGTATAATGTGCCCTCACCCAGATACTATGCCTTTGTCCCTCCAGCCAGGCATGTACCTCTGCTTCTTTCTGTATAGTTGATTTTACATACAGAGGTTATCTTACTGGGACGTATGCATATATGGGTACACATGTGTAAAGCTTTATTTCTACTTACAGTGAGGAAATATTCAAGAGCTTGATATATAGAAAAGCATTTGCATTGGTGGATGTTAATGTATTTTTCTTTGCAAAGTTTAATAAACCATTTAACAGTGCCTTCAGTGACTGTAATTAGCTGATTCCTCATTATTCCCAAGCTCTGCCTTAACAGGCACCCCAGGACCCTGTCCCCACTACTTAGTGTGGCGATCCCCTACCCAGAGTTGAGTGCCCCGGAGAGGTGGCGCAGTTCAAGGTGGCTGTGGCGGCCATCTGTTCCTGGTGTTTCTTTGCTGCCTGGTGTTGGTGTGGGTGGGAGCCTGTCCTGCGGGGATTTCTGAGCCTGTTATATCCTTCAGATTCGGGCTCGGGAGGAATGTTTTTGGATGGCATAAGGTTGGAGCGGTCGGTCGTAGTGAGATTTGGTCTCTGTCAGCAGATAGTCCGTGTGTTCTCACCGTGGGCGTGACAGGCAGGGAGCCCTGAGTACCTCTGTTCAGTCTGGTGGAGAATGGCCAGGGGGTGGTGAGGTGGCCGGTGATGGTAGAGAGGGACATCCTGTGAACAAGGAAGGGAGTCACCCCTGCTTCCCTTTACCTCAAGGGACTCCTGGCAGGCTGATTTCTAGTAACATCTTGGACTTGATACCAGGAAGAATTTGGTAACCACCAGAGTGAATGAAACAGGAACAGATGGGTGGTCTTGGAGGAGGCACGAGGAGGTGAGTGAGTCGTGTCGGCTGACCCTGGGGGCTGCATTATTAACTCCCTCTGAACTGCAGGTGATGCAGGGCTGTAAGGTAAAGTGGTTGACACGTCCCTCATGGTTGCCACCCATCCTCATTCGTCTGGCACCAATGCCCCTTGGGGCAGCCCTCCCTCCATGGTGGTGGCAGTTTATGGATTGTTGCTTTTTTCCATTGACGGTGGAGCTTGGCCCAGGTCTCCCTCGGGCTCAGGCGGGATGGAGAACCCATGGGTGACAGCCCTTGAGAGCAGTTTCCTATAGGTTTTCAGTTCTGCCCTCTTTGCTTGGGGGCTTCCTGCAGCGAGGGATTAATGCAGGTCTCTTTCCTCCCTTGGTTCAAGGCTTTGGTGTGTGTATATTAGGGACCATATAAGATCTGAACTGGGATACTTCTGTAACCAGGCCATGCTGTGCATCAGTATGCTAGGCAGCGGGTATAAACTGGATCGTTTGGGATGTATGGTTCCTTAGCCTACGTTGAAGGCTCTCCCTGCAGCTGATGCAACATGTGACCAGAATCCACCGAAAAAGCCATCCAGGGTTTCTCTCCCTTGCCTGCCCCAGCCCTAACGTGCACTGTGGGGTGAGGAGGACAGCCACCAAGGCCAGCCTCTCCCCCAGTTCTCAGACGTGCAGCCGGGGCGTCCGGATGCCTGGAAGCAGGGGGCTCCTTGCTTGGGATTGTGCCTTGGAACAGTTGACGGGGAGCTGGATCCTTGAGTTCGGTCCGGAAAATGTCTGTTTCTGGGGAGTTCTCACAGAGCCTGTGGCTTCCTTGAGGTGAGTTCAGCTCCCCTGCAGCGCGGGGCCCAGGTAGGAGGCAAAGGCTCTGACGACGCTCTGTGTGTGGTTGCAAGCCCCAGCCTGGCCGGCTGTCCTGCTGCCTCCAAAACATAACTCAATATCGATTGTGCAGGAGGCCCAGACTCTGTCACACGCTGTAATCCTTGCTCCACAGCAGGCGTACTCCTTGAAGGGAGAAAGGAAGCGGTTTTGACCCTGGTACAACATGCCTTTAAAAATGCACCTTGATTTAAGAATCTGCTTTTTGAAGCATATTTAAAAATGTCAGAAAGCGGGGCGCCTGGGTGGCTCAGTCGTTAGGCATCTGCCTTCGGCTCAGGTCATGGTCCCAGGGTCCTGGGATCAAGCCCCGCATCGGGCCCCCTGCCCGGCGGGAAGCCTGCTTCTCCCTCTCCCACTCCCCCTGCTTGTGTTCCCTCTCGCACTGTGTTTCTCTCTGTCAAATAAATAAATAAAATCTTAAAAAAAAAAAAAAAAAGGCCAGAAAGATAAATATGCAGCCTTCTTAATGTGACTGCTTTGAACAGCCTTTAAAAAAAAAAGTCATTCGTTTTCAGGGTCACGGGCATATTCAGACTCACAGCCACCCTCCTCACCTTCGGTGGTGCGTCCCTCTCCTCCAGGAACAGAGTTTTGGTGGGGACTAGGGACTAGACTCTCAAAGTCCCTTTCTTCCAAAAGTCCAGGAGATACATTTGTTTCCCCAGTTTTGAGTCTGGTAGTTTTCCAGAATATTTTTTTGGAACTTTACTGTTGGACCTGTGAAACAGGCATTGGCTTCTAGCTACTTCCATATGGGGACCCTTCTCACTTCCCATGAAAATCCACCATTCAGAGGATCTAGGGAGGGAAGGTGTATGCTCCAGCCCTGGGTCTCCAAGACGGGCAAACCCTGGCTCCCCTGTTCCAATATAACTTGGAGGAAGTTAGGCCTGGTGTCAGGGGAGCCCCCATTGTTGTGGGGGTGCAAAGCACCACATTTCCAAGGTTGGGGTAATGGCACCATCTACGCTCAGTGACGATTCTGGAAGGGGTTTGGGCCACAGGTGGGGGAGATGCTGATAGGGGGTCAAATCAGTCTGTGGGCTTTATATCCTGTTTTCATGGTGTGTGGCTTTTTGTAAAGACACCCCGGCGACCAGGCTGTTGATTTTTCTCCCAGAAGGAGTTGGAGGAACCCCAGGGTCTTTCAAGATGAGAGCGAGGATGTCAAGACATTGTTATGCCAGTTGAGGAACTTAGAAACCCCAGTGGGCAAAGCCCTCTTCTGCCTGAGGGAGAGCTGCCTGGGAGCTTCTGGTTTGACAGGGAGTCATGCATAGTTAGGTCTGGAATGAACCTGGCGGGTTCTCTCTAGGCTAGCCTCTGACATGATAAAGATGAAGAAATGGAGGCCCAGAGAGGTACTGTGACTTGGCCAAGGCCACACAGAAGATCAGCAGCTAAGCTTGTAGTTACCTTGTCCTACAGTCTCTGGTGGGCCTGGCTTTTGACTCAGAGGCCCTGATTGTAGCCTGTGAACAGAGCTCTTGCACACACCTGGCTCTCACAGGGCCCCTGCTCTCTTCTGGCTCAGCGGGTTAGATCTCTTGACGACTGTCCCTTTGGCATCTCGGACCTTGCCTGTGCTCATCAGTCCCCTACTGGACCCTGGTGTATTGCTCACAGAGCACAGGAGCGAGGAGGAGAGGGCAGGGCGGTCTGCCTGGACAGACGGCCATCGGGCCGAGCCGCGGAAGGGGGGAGACACACACCCCTGGGGGGCGGGGAGAGCTTCCGTTCTCCCGCCCAGTCCCCGAGTCGCTCTTCCTCTTCCCCTAAAAACCATTTGGAGGATCATAACATTTATCATGAGCTTTATTATGGGAGACTCTTCTTCATGTTTAAAAATAAACGCTGGCTTACAGAACTATATTTGGTACATGGAAGCCGTTTGCATGTAAATGTGCTTAAAGGACACTGCTTTATTTAAGATGCAGAGTGAGCCCTGGCTAGGGGGACGCGCTGGGGTGGGCTGCGGGAGGGACTCCCGGGTCTGCCTTGCTCAGGACAGTTGTCTTGGAGCCTTCAGTCCCATTGAATCTGTCCTTCTTTCCCAGGGGACAATTGCAAAACGGGATAACTGGTGCTTAAAAATTCATAGAAAATGTTTCTTATCACCACGTCATAATTGTTATGACTCAGAAAAGTAGAATTGCCATTCTACTTTTGCCTGTCTGGCCTTACTTTTGTTGCCTACCGAGTCCCCAGCAGCAGCTGCAGAATCATGAGAGAGAGAGAGAGAGAGAGAGAGAGAGAGAGAGAGAGAGAGAGAAATAAATAAATAAATCCAGGACGATGCTTTATTTATGTTAACGGCTACATTTGACTTGAAGATTCCATCCCCTGAGCCTTGGGGTCAGCACATTACAGAGTGATTGATGCAGTCAGTAGTGGGCAGGGCAGCAGATTGCAAAGGGGGAAGTGGACAGATGATGCCATGGCTTTCGGGGGCTTAGCAGAACCTAGACCTTGAAAGGAACGCAGTGGAAAACAAAAGCAGATGGAGAACTCTGCTTAGGCCCTGCCCTTTCCTCTTCTCTTTCTTTCCTTTCCCTCCCTTTCCATTGCACACTAGGAATGGGGCGGGGACACCCCCCTGGACCCTCACACTCCAGAATGTATCACTGTGGGGTGACCCTGGGTAAGATCCTAGAGAGGCTGGGCCCAAGATGGTGCGCCCCCACCTGCCAGTATCTGAGTTGTGTTTAGAAACCTGGGGCTCTTCCCCTGGGGCGCCTCTTGGTGAGAGCCCCGTAGACCTCTGGTGTCCCCCACCTTCTTCTTGGCCTCATTTCCTAGGTCCAAAAACCAAACAGGAAGGGACCACCTCTTCTGGCAAATTGTTCCCACCTTACGATCCAGGCTACTTCGGATTATGTTTCCAGAGGCTTTCTGGCTAATCCTTGTGTATTTCGCCGGTGGAAACAAATGGTATTGGACCCACAGGCCTGTTTTACAGATGGGGAGACACGGGAATGATGGAGGAGCTTTGAATTTTAAACATTAGCTAATGAGATTGCAGACGGGGCCGCTGGGTGGAATGGCCTGGGTATTCCCATGGAGCCCTTCGCAGTCACTGTGAGGGAGAGAAGCAGGCCGAGCTCTACAGACCATTTACGGAGCCCCTACCGGGTGCCCTGTAGCCCCAGGAAGTAAGAGTTCTGAGTGCTGCCTGGGTTGTCCCAGCCTGGGTAAATAGAGGGTATGCACGGAACCCTGCAGGGAAGAGGGTGGAGGAGGGCGAGGCTGATACTTCCCCAGAGTAGGAGTGGAAAAAGGGAAGGCGCTTGGGGAGGGCATTCTGGGCAGCTGCTGGTGGTGGGCGTGCGCGGAGGAGCCCAAGGTGAGGCTGGAGCGGTGTGTGCGCTTTTAGAATTGGAACGTGGTCCCCAGGCACAGGCAGGATAGCCAGAGGCTGTGATTCGTCATTTCCCTGCCTCCCCCATCCTTGCTGCTCTCGTGCAGTTGTGTTGGAGACAGAGCTGGCTGTTCATTCATCCGCTAATTGTTTTGATAAGAGACTCTAATTATCCACTGCGATCATCAGATTACCGTGAGCTCCAGGAGGGAGTTGGAGAGTTTGAGCCCACTGCTGCAGCCACCAGCAGCACCCTCTCCCCAAAAGGGACCCAGCATCAGCACCTGGCCCTCTGTGCCCCGTTCCCGGTCAGCGCCCGCTGAGCCATGGCGCAGAGGTGTCCCGGATGGCTGGGGTGGGCGCTGGAAATCCACTGGAAAGCACAGCCCTGATGTCAAGCAGGACTTTCCCTTGGATTATCTTTGCCACTGTGTTAAGTCCACAGATAAGGGTTTTGGTTCTAGGAATTTCAGAATAAGGTGAGGAGTGTTGAGAAAATCAGAGGAGAAGCAGCAATGCCTCTAATGAATTGACATCAGCAGTCGAGACATTCAAACACCTTTTTTGGGCCGTTTGATTAAGTTCTACTTACATGTGATTTCGATATAAAGAGAGCAATAGGCAAAAACAACCAGGAAGGCAGATTATAAAATTAATCCAATAATCAAATCCTCCAGCAAAGGTAATGGGGAATGATGGTGTTGTAACTGATCTGATACAGACTTTTACATCAGCAGGCGCTACAGAGGGAGGGAGCATCTCATCTTGGGACGATGATTGTGATCGCATCTGTTGCCTGTGGAAAAATCTGTGGTGGCGTGTGTGGTCTCTCCCCGCAGGGCTTGTTGGAGAGGAGGGTTGTACCCTCAGTGACTCTGTCTGCCTTCATTTAGGCAATGTCTGTAGCTCCCAGATGAGCTGGTGAGTCTGGTGACACCTGAGCTGGAGAGGCACGGTGGCATCCTGCCTTCTCCTGGTGTGATCAGAGGCGAGGCTTTTTGAGAAAAGGGCAGGCCTGGGCAGTGGGGTCTGGCTGGGGTCTGGAGCGGGAGGCGGGGGGGCAGGGGCATGACTGCCCAGGGAAAGTCAGATCCTGGTCCGAGACACCAGGCTGCTGTGTGTGCTAGCGTCTGAGACTCTGTCTTCTCAGTGATAAGATGGTACCACAGTGGGTGATGTCTGAGTTCCCTCTTGGCTCTCCTCTTTTGAGTTCCTTTGTTCTTGGACCCTCCCCCATGCCCAAGCAGGAAGCCAGAGAACTTAAGTTCAGCTTTCCTTGGTTCTCCAGCATTGGCTGCTCCCGACATACTTTTCCCACCTCCTCTAGAGAGGGGGGCCAGCTCTCTGCCTTGGCTCTTCCATTGTCTTCACATTTGGGGCTCAGCTAGCTGGGAAGTTTGGCAACACGTCAGGCCATATATCTTGTAAACCACCCTCCGGAAATGATCTCGTTGAGCAGATTTACTGATACAGTGGGCCTGCCCGTTCTCAGGGGCTGCCGTACTAAATCACAGCAGGTCCACTGGACTTGCACGCCTTGGCACGGAACTTTTCAGAAAATTTCAGGCAGGATATATCACTGCCCCATTAACTCCCTGCCATTATCTCCCTTCTTCTAAAAACCTGGGAGTTTTCCCCAAAGCACTGGAACTTGGTGAAAAACGGACCCATTTGGTAAATTCTGTAAATCAGGGCTGGCTTTCTCCTTTCCTTGCTCCCCGGTGGGGCCTGCTTCCATCGCCTTGGGGATGGAATGCCGGGTGGGGCAGGTGAAGCTGCAGCCGTGCAGGCTTTCCAGGGGGCGCCCTGGGGATGGACACTGGCCTTGAGCGTTGCTGTTCTTTCCCGCTGCCTGACCCGTGGGATCAATGAGCGAACAGTGTTCTCTGGGAGTGGGGACCAGGGCTGTCGTCAGTGAGGGCCGCCAGAGACCGCAGCGGCTCCTGGGGTGGCACAGAGACTGGCGAGGGAATGGGGCCCACACAGAGGACTGTCTGAAAGGGGCAGGCCCCTTCCCTGATTCTTCCCTGATTGCCGGAGAGGGATTTTGTCCTGACGGGGCTTTGCCCATGGCCCAGAGACTGTTGAGAGTCCGTCCTGCATCTGTTGCTTTGGAGTCCACAGAACTCAGGGGTATTTGGAAAAGAAAAGATGCGACTTGGAAGAGTGGGGCCTAGGATGAGCAAAAGGAAGAACCAAGAAGGAACAGCTGTGATCTTCCAAGAAACAAGTTCTGTCATTTCCCCCACCTCCAGCTTCTCTATTCTGCGTCTGTAAACTGGGGAGCGCACACTCAGCAAGCATGCTTGAGAATTAAATGAGAAGGTTCTGTAAAAGGCTTAGCATAATACCTCGTGCCACCCAACTTTCAATAACTGATATTCAGTAAATCTTACGGAGGGGCACAGAGGCATACCTGCTGTGCCCCACTTGTTTATCCTGCTGACGTGGGCCCATGGCAGCCTGAAGGGAGGGGACTCTCATTTTGCCAGTTCCCCCAACTCCTTCCCCTCTGTCTTTGCAGCCTTTCTTAATGGGTAGAAGCAGAGGTGGATGGTTTCCCTAGGCCTTGCAGGGTCAGTACTTTTCACCTCTTGAACTGGATGAATTCACCGCAAGTCTCCCCTGTCACTGGAATCCAGGCCTCTGGGAATCCAAGGTGGAACCTTCCCCCCACCACCCACTGCCTCTGCAGGCCTTCTCTCTGCCCTCTGCTTGCCTGAAGGCAGGTAGTATGGCAGGCGAGGCCAGGAGCAGTCCTTCCATGCCTGTTGGGACAGGGTCTGGCAAGCAGGCTGGGACAGGAGGTTGGAGCACCACCTTCTCCAGGGAAGATGGGGAGCCTCATTCCAGCAGGATGCCTTGGCATCCTGCCCGGCGGGAGGAACTGGTTTCCAGGGCCTGACTCTCAGTCCCCACCTGCTAGAGGAGTCCTGTGGGCTGGGGACATGGATCTTGTCTGTGTGCAGGAGTAGTCCTACTTTTCTCCTCTTTTGGCAAAAGTACGCGTTATCTGTGCATCTCTTGGCCTTTTACAAAGCTAATTAAGCCCTAGAGGCAGAGTTTTTTCTTTTTTCTTTTCTCTTTTTTCAAAGCTGTTTCTTTCCCAACTAAAGAGTAGTTTTAGGTGCTCTGGGAGCTTAATTGACTTGCTCCAGGGCTGACCAGTGGTTCCCCAGTGCTGGATGGGGGTGGAGGAGGGTGAAGGACGCTGGACCTCTCTCCTCTGCCCTCCCCTGGAACGTTCTAATAATTCAGATATCTGCGGAAAGTTTCTTTCTCCAGGAAGCCCGGAGTCTTCTCCTGAGTTCCTTGAAAATCATAGGCTAGGTTTCAGTGAATAGACCTGTGGAGTGTAAGTCATTATTTATCAGTATTGTCTGAGAAGGCAGGGAACACATCTGTTTTTATTCCCAGCCCTCCCCCCCCCCCCTTAAGTGCCGGGTGCAATTTTGGAGGAAACCAGTGATTGTATGGGTTATCTGCCCCATGACACATGCTGTGTTGGACTTTCAAAGCCACCTGGTAACAACGCTAGATGACTTAACATTTGAGGTCTAAGTGGGCTGTTGGTTTTGTCTGAACCTGGCTTCATTGATTGGAGGGGCAAGGAGACAGCCGACTTATTTCTTGGAGACCACAGCTGTCCCTTCTTGTTCTTCCCTTGCCCATCCTGGGAGAAAGGGGCCTTGCCTTCTCCATCTCTTGAATGCTCACCCTGTGTCCCTGCTTGACTTGGCCTGGCCATTATCTTTTGGTTTTCGGTAGGTGCCATCTTGAATTTACGTGCCAGATGCATCATTAGGTGGTAGTGATAAGAAAGAGCTGTTTGGGGTGCCTGGGTGGCTCAGTCGGTTGAGCGTCTGCCTTCGGCTCAGGCCATGATCTCAGGGTCCTGGGATCGAGCCCCACATTGGGCTCCCTGCTCAGTGGGGAGCCTGCTTCTCCCTTTCCCTCTGTCTCTCTCTCTCTCTCTCTCTCAAATAAATAAATAAATTATTTAAAAAAAAAAAAAAGCTGTTTATTGTGGGTCCTTGAGGGACTTGCCTCCTGGCCCACATCAGAGAAGGCTGGCCTTTGTCATTGCTGGTGGCTGCCGGCCACGGCTGCTCAAATGCATGTGCCTCAACCCACTGAAGCATTCCAGTTGCCCCAGCCACAAATCTTCACTGGCACACCTCCCAAGCGCTCAAGTCCATGCGGTTCTGTAGTCGCATCAGCGCTGCCCACCACCCCCTTACTGCCCGAAACTGTGCATTACTCTCTCAGCAGCCAGCCAGCCAGCTGGCCACAGGCGGGATAGCAGATACTTGTGACCAGACCAGAACCTTCCTGAACAGTGATCTCATCACCTGTGCCTTGGGAAGCTGGAACCAGGGCCATAGCTGTGCCCGACTACAGCCCTGGAGGTTGGTAGACCTGCTAATTTTTCAGTCCCAGAGTTTTGGAAGGGGGCAGGGTAGAGCAGTTTACATTCCATTTTCCCAGCCCCTTTCCCAACCAGCTTTCTGGTTTTATCAAGCATTGCATAAAACATCAGAGCTTCACTCTCTTCCTTTCTCACGCAACCCCCCACTGTGTAGGCCAAAGGCCTCAGACTGCACCCCCACCCCCCAGCCCCATCGTCCACTATGGGAAGCATTCTGTCCATTTTTGTCCTGGTGGTCTTCAGTTCCCTCTCCTTCATTCTGCTCTTCCTGATCAAAACAGCACATAGTAGGCACTCAAGTATGTTTGAATGAGTGAATGATACTAGTCTGCCACCCTCAGAGGGCTTTCCGGCTGCAACGTGCCAGAGTTGTACACGTCCTCGTTTGATTTGCTCGGCAGCTCCCTTGGTTTAGCGTGCATTCCCCATCTTTCATGGGAGGCAGAAGCTGGGGCTCAGGCAGGTGAAGGCCCGCCCGGGCCCCAGAGCTGCGCCACCTGCTTGTGCAGATCCATCCAGAAGAGCCTCTGGAACATTTGTGCAATATTTAGGTAATGCAGTGCACGCTCTCAGGACAGTAGCAGGGTAGGATGAAAGGAGCCCCGGGACAGAAGCCAGGGATGGACACCCTCCAGCCGCTGGACCTCAAGCAAGTGTTGGCGCTACTCAGGTCCCCCGTCTTTCTCACCTGGAAACTGCCGCTGGAGCTCTTGCCCTGCAGTGGCTGTCTGGCTGTGTGCACCTGTGTCTGGACACCCCTGCCTTCTCTTCTGCTTCAGGATGCATGCGGCCTGGGCTCTCCAGCTGGGCCCAAGGCCCTGTGGGCTCGGCGCCTTTGCCCGGGGCATCCCTGGTCCCTCAGGCATGAACAGAGGTTCTTCTTGGACTTCCCTGGATATGCCACGTTGCCTTGTGTCACTGTGCCTTGGAGCGTGCCCCCCCCCCCCCCCCCAGGATTGCCTGATGCTTGTTTTGCTTGCTTGGAGGGCAAGTTTGCCTGCATGGCTGGGCTCCGGCTTCTTCCCCCCCCCCCCCAGCATGCCTTTTCTGCCTTCGCAGGGCGTGTCCGTTAGTCATTCATCCCGCAGATGCATTGGTTGAATGTCTCCATTTGCCAGGTACGGTGCTAGTAGATAGACTAACTAAGATTGTGGATTGAAGTACTTGTGCTTATCTGCCCCACCTAGTTTCCTTGAAGTCAGGGCCTGTCTGTGTGACTCTGCTCCAGGTTCCTAGCACCTGGATGATACTTGGGATCCTGACTGTCCAGTAACTGGGCTGTTAACTTAAAACCTCTTCAGTATAACCTTTGTCTTTGGCGTCTTTGAAGCCTGGCCTCTCACCTCCTTGGTCCTCTTCTTTTCCTTTTTCTTTTTTTGGGAATGGGGGCCAGAGCCCAGAGCTAGCATTTCTCATCTTTAGAGATTGGCTTTTTTTCCACATAAGTTTTTTTTTTTTTAAAGATTTTATTTATTTATTTGAGAGAGAGAGAGCACAAGAGAGCGGGCAGGGGAGGGGCAGTGAGAAGCAGGCTCCGCGCTGAGCAGGGAACCCGCTGCGGGGCTCGATCCCAGGACCCTGAGATCATGACCTGAGCCGCAGACGCTTAAACTGACTGAGCCACCCAGGTGCCCCATCTTCGCCCCATCTTCCACATAACTTTTATTTGATGCTTTTCCTTCCTTGGAACTCACTGGTGATTGTGGGGAATCTCTCTCCCACTCGACTGGAAGGCCCTAGAGGCCAGGGGCACATCTGATTGGCCCCTGAAACCCTACCTGCTCCTCTCTGCCTGGTGTGGAGCAGGTACCCCAGCGTCCAGGACGGCGGGAGCAGCTGGAGGTAGCCTCTGTGAGCTGAGAGAGCCCCCCTTCTCCTGTCAGAACCTGAAAAATTGTGGAGTCCTTCCAGATAGTGAGTTTGAAACCGGGCTCCCGAGCACTAATCTTTGTGGTTGGCTTGCTCCTTAGGCCTTTCCCGCACCACCTGCTTCCTTGAAAGAGAAGAGGCCAACGAAAGGACAGTAAAAATATCGGAAACACCATGTCTTTGCTGCTTTCCTCCCTCTTTCTCTAGGACCCTTTTTTACAGCCTGATAAATTGATGCAGAACCTGCTTTTGGCCATTTTCCTGGAGGCGGTCATTGCGCTTTCAGGAGGCTGGTGCCTGCCTGGAAGGTTGATCATTAACGAACTCAGAGAGGGTCTGGGTGGTAAAGCAGGTAACAGAGTGGGTTTCCTGGGAGTGGAGGGTTTTAAGGATCTTCCTAGTTGTTGCGCTGAAGTTGGGCTCAGTGGGTGGTAAGGCTCAGAAGCTGCTGAGCGGTGAGGCAGCACCCTCCTCCCAGGAGAACCCCTGTCCCATGCTGCTACTGCTTCTGCTGGTGTGTTTGGAAATTTCCCCTATTAGAGATAAATCCCCAGGAGTTCCTTTACCCTGGTTTCTGCCTTCCTTCCCCCACAACAAAAGCACATGACTGGAGTACCTACACACTGCTAGGTGTAGAACTGGCTGGGAGCTACACAGATGGTTTTCACGCTGGTTCCTGGAGGAGCTTTGGACAATCGAACAGTGGCGGGGGTGGGCTCAGTTCTAGCTTATCGTGCAGAAGTTGTGTGAGAAAGAAGTCAGCTCTTCTCTGAGCCTCAGTTTTCTCATCTGGGAATTGGGGATGAGATTAGAGTTCCTCTTCTCCAGGTTATTATAAGGGTTAGAAAGAGTGTGTGCAGGGGGCACCTGGGTGGCTCAGTCCATTAAGCATCTGCCTTCGGTTCAGGTCAAGATCTCAGGGTCCTGGGATGGAGCCCCATTTCGGGCTCCCTGCTTTGCTTCTCCCTCTCCCTCTATGCACACTCTCTCAAATAAATAAATAAAATCTTAAAAAAAAAAAAAAAAAAAGAAGGCGTGTGTGTAGGAGCATTTGGCACATACTCAGTGCTCAATAGTGGTTGGTGTTCCCTGTCCTCTGTTGAGTGTGGTCTGCAACAGCCACTGTGGTGTAGAAAGCCTAGAATACAAAGGATTCAGCCACAGAAGTGCGGCATTTCCAAGACTCGATTTGCTCACTTATGCAATGGGAATGCCCCCTGGTCAGGTTGCTGAGGGGAGAAAACGAGATCATGGGAAGACGGTGCCTGGTGCATCCTGGGACACGATAGCCTTCCTCCTCCCCTCACTCTCTTCAGTAAGTACTAAGGGTACGTTCCGTGGTGGAGGTCAGGCTGGTGCGAGCAGAGTGCTAGTCTGGAAGACCTTTGCAGGAGCAGAGCACAGGAGGGGGACGACTCCTGACTGGAGCTGGGGATCTGGGAGAGGCCAGTGGGAGGCAGTGCGACCTCCTTCCTCTGAAGGAGACCCTGGCGGTGGCCGGGGTGGGGGTGGGGCGGGGGCGGGGGTGGGGGGCCTGGGGATGTGGCCCTTTCCCAGCATCCTGTTCCTTTAAGCTGTGCTTCCAGCTTCTCCGCCTGGAGGCGAGACTGCAGAGAGCTGCTTGGAAAGCTTGATCCTCCCCTCCCCCAAACGCTGGGGTGTGAAGATGAACTGGTGTAACTACAGCTTGGTGTTTTGGTGTCTGTGAGAAAAGCAGAATTGGCTCAAGCTGCTTTCTCAGTTAAGGGGATTTAAGAAGAAAAAAAAATTTAATCCAACCCTGGTGATCCATCTGACACCTTCTCTTTGAGCCCCAGATGGCTGATTGGGGCAGAAAGTTGGCCACCGCGGCTGTTGGGGAATGGAATGGTGTCTGTGTCTCTGTATATTGAGAACTGTGGGTATGCGCGTGCACACCGTATATAAAGCCTGCCTGCCTGGTTTGGTTGTTTTGGGAGGGTATTTAACTATTCCCAGAAGGTTCCTGTTGGTTAAATGTCATTCCCGGAGGTGTCACATTAACAGGGCTTGGCTGACCAGGTTCGGCCGCCGTGGTTCGGAGTCTTCTCCCACTTCTTGTCGCCTTGCTGACGTCCCGGGCCTGGTCACGAGGAACATGGGCTGGAGGAGGGCGGAGACCCAGGCACGGCTCTTTCCCCACCTTAAGTAGGGTGCCCTGTCTTTAGAGTCCACTTGCCGGGACAGTTTGGAAAGTGAAAGGAAAACATTCCCTCCACCATTATCTTATCACAACTTCTAGACTTGGACAAAATGCTGTCCGGGTCTGCACATGTGTTTGTGGTCTTTTTCTTTTGATAAGTATGCTTCTAATAATTCCTAATTATACTTTTAATGGCTGCATAGGTTTTATTTAACTGTTGTTCGTCTCTTACTGGATCTTCCTTCCTGTCCTCCCCTTTCCCACCCACCTCACCATTGTACATAACACTGCAGCGAACATCTTAGCATTTCATTTTTGGATGATTTCCTTGGACTAATTTCCCAGAAGTGAAATTACTGGGTCAGAAAGTATGGACCTCTCCTTTCAAGATCCTTGAGTCATTTTGCCAAATTATTTTCAAAAGGATCGTCTTGATTTACACTGATGCTAGAATAGATAAATGGGTATTCTGACTGCATTTTTGCTTGCACTGGGGATTATGAAACACGTTTTTAAAGGAAGCTCTTTTTTTTTTTTGCTCTAGATGAAAAATATTATAACCCTGACTTTTCTACTTTTTGTATCAGCCACCACGTCTGACTGCTGTGTGTTTCTTGTAGTGCCAAGTGGAGTGTGGCGAGTCCTTTCTGCGCCCTGACTGCCAGAGACTCATAGTGCCCAAGAGAGAGGAGTGGGTGGCTGGTGGGAACAAAGGTAGACCAGGTGTGCTCTTGTGCTGGTGTGTGCAGGATGAGCTGCATGTGCCATCAAGGTTAAGGAGAGGAAGTTGCATGGCTTAGAGAACCTTAGCCTTGAGGAATGGGTGTGGCCTGTGCTTGCTCTGCACCAGCAGGCTCTGGTGGTGCCCTGGCTCATCATTTTGTTCAACAATGTTTATGGGGCCTCCTGGGCACCACGCTCAGTGGGGATAGGGAGATGGATAGGAGCCAGCAGTCTTTGCAGGCAGACAGAATCACACGCAGGGAGTTTCTATATGATGTGACAGATGGCTGGAGAGGGTGCCATGGATGATCAGGGCCAGAGTGACAAGTGCTGCCGTTCTTTTGTTCTTGGGATTTTCAGCTCCCCTCTCCCTTCCTTTTCATCAAGGGCTTCCTTTACCAGCAAGGAAGATAGATCAACAAGTATTCCTTCCTTGTCCAGTAGTTGTACCCAGGTGATCTTTGACTTCACGGAATTGCCATGCTGGGAAGGGACATTGGAAGCCAGTAGCCCAGTACCTGTTGGGGTACAGTCAGTGACCGGGTGCTTACTGCCTAACTAGGCTGCTTGTCCCACACCCTTTTCCTCCAGGGCCCTTTCAGGTCCTTTTTAGGAAGGATCTAAGGAAATATTTAAGGCCATAGCATATTTGTCCTGGGAGGCAGTGTTAGAAGTGTCAGGCCCAGCTTTCTTCCATCCAGTTAACAATCTATGTAACAAGTCATTTTTGCATTTTGAAGGTTTGTCCTGTGTGTGCCAGGCAGGGAGTCCCTGTTGCCCCGCCGACATTGGTGAGACTGCACAAGCCAGGTGTGGGCACAACTGAAAGGCTATGGCTCTTGGTCACATTGTGTCATATGGAAGGGTTCTTATGCCCATCTTCTTGTGCATATAAGAACTCTGTGAAGTAGGGGAGTCCCTTATTCTTTGTGCTTCTCCATGGAGTTTGTGCTGCATGTTAGGTCTTTAAACCTGCTTTTTGGGATGTGTCCCACACGCTTGGTTGGTGTGGTTTGTCATTGTGTGGTCACCCTCCCCCACGGCCGTCTGCCAGAGAACCAAGTAATCCTGTCTCCCCTTGGGGATTGGGTCTAGGGTTACGTATTGGGGGCGGGGGCCGTTTGGGCGCCTGGGAAGAGCCCCAGGATGGGAAGGGAAGTCTGGTGCTGGGCCTAACTCTGCTACTTATTAACTGGCTGGCTAGGCCCTACCAGGCCCCCATTTTCATCTCAACCACCTTGATACCTTCTAGGTCTGCAAAGCGAAAATCCCAGGGTTCCTGTTTACTAGCTGTCCTGAGGTTCCGGGAAAGCTTGTTTGGGGAAAGCTTGGCCAATCTTGACCCTGAGAATCATCAGCTTAAGACCTCTGCACAGAGGTGATGGGCAATCTTCAGCCATACCCCAGAGAGGGGGACTCTAGTCTCCAGCACTTTGTGCAAGACCCTGGGCACGGACCCCAGAGAACTTGGCTATTGATTTCAGAAAACTCAGGCACACGGCTGGCTTTGGTGTGGTCATCTCCCTTCTCCTCAAGTTCCTGGTTGGGGAGCAGGGAAGCCCGGAAGCAGAAGAGAACACAGAACCCCCAGATTGTCCTGGGGAGGGGGTGGATCATAAGACCAGCTCCCAGCTGCCTTCCATTGTCTGCCAGGGCAGTAGCCTTAGCCCCCTCCCCCAGGTCCTCCTTTTGAGAATAAACATATCAACAGGATTGATTACCCGATTGGTCCCTGGGCAGCTGGCTCTGGCCTGCATCTGGACCTGATTTCTCCGCTGTCACACACCCATTGTCTTGGATTATTCACTTCCACAAATCAGAGGTTGGCTTCACCGCCCTAACCCTACCACGACCCCCAGATGCTTGTTTGTCGGTCGAATGAACACTTCCTGCTGGGGGGGGGGGCAGCCTTTGAGCCCCACCCCCCTGCCCTGATGCAGACAGGATGTTCCCATCCCAGCTCCTCCCCAGCCTCCCACCAGAGCCTGCCTCTCCGAAGTGGATTCAAAGTGGAGGAGACATTTCCAGGAAGCTGGCTCGATCCCCCGATCTGGAAGGAGAGCTTGGTGGGGAGGACACTCCCAGGGGCTTCAGCTCGGCCCTGTCCTGTGGCCTCTGCCTCCCAGGTGGGGACAGTAGGTCTGGAGTCCTGGCATCTCCGGGCATGGGGCTTGGTCTGCCTTGAACACTGGGCTCAGGAGCTGTGACAAGATGGGACAGCCTTCAGGGCAGAGAACAGGTCATGACTTTGCTTTGCGCCCAAAGTGGAGGCTGTGGAGGAGTGAACGGGAGCGTATTCTCTGGTCCTCTATGAAATCCCGTCTGTTCTTCCAGGCTCATCATGAGCTACACCCTCCTTGTGAAAGGAAGCCCTCTGTGACCACTTGCCCCAAACAATCCCTTTCCTTTGAAATACTACAAAGCTCAGAGCTGGTGCTGTGGGTTGGAGCCCTTTTCCTGTGGGCTCTGCTTTGTTGCGTGAGGATGAGAAAAGGCAGCTAGGCCAGTGAATGCTGGGGAGAGGCAGTTGGGTGGAGGCTGAGACAGATGTATACGAGAGCTTCCACGAGCTGGATGGTGTGCTGGGCATGCTTGCCCAACCACTGCGGATGCCACTGGGACCCCGGCACCATGGACCCGGGGACACAGCACAGAGCTCACTTTGGATGAAGTAATTCAAGGACTGTTTCTGTGTGCTGCCTTCTTGCTTTTGTATGGTGATAATGATTTGGCTGGTTCTCCAGCTGAAGACCTTAGAAATCAGATCCTCTGCCATGCACAGGGCATGAGGTGTGGAGGACGAAGTGGGGTGGGGGATGGAAGGGCTGCTTGTTCAATGTAGTTGGGCTACTTTCCTGAACCTCCCCCGGCTTGCAGCCCCCTCCCTGAGTAACGGCGGCGACGGTGGTGGTCACAAGGCCAGGGTGCATCACCCTTGTGGGCTGCATGTCCTGCTTAGTTGCTCCAGATGAGGCCGACTTGATTTGGAGACCTTGCTCTTACGGTCCTTTGTAGTGTTCCAGGCCCCACACCTGCACTGCCCTTGGTACACCCCGCTGTGGTCTCCTCAGTTAGGTGGGTTGCTTGTCTTCTCTTTGCCCACGAAGTCCCGCAGGGCCCCGCAGTCCAGTAGGGGTCAGAACCAGCTTTGACTTCCAAGTTCTCCACTGCCTCACTGCCTTCTGGCTTTTGTTCCGAAGCAGAGAGTCCTGTGGCTCAGCTCTTCCCCAGGGTGTTTTCAGTCTAGGAGGACCGGAGTCCTCACTCCCAGCCGCTGGTGGGTTTCTACCTTGAGCCCAGTCCGCCCAAGGCCAGGCCGGAACTCTGCTGCCCCCTTCTGGGATGGCCCGTACTCTCCCCATGCCCGTCCCCACCTTGCTTTCCTCGCTAAGAGAGGAAGTCTGTCACTGGTTGGTGTCTGTGAAGCGTGTGTGGCTCGGAAGACATCAAACCGCAGATTTCTTATTGCTCAAGACTCCGGAGAGATGAGGGTGGGGACCTGTGCTCCTTCCAGGTGCCATTAGCTCCCGGAGCAGAGAGCACCGGATGGGAACCCACGGGGACCCTTCTCATGGGCATGCCGGCTCACCGTCACACGTGCTTCACTTTGTCCTGGGAAGTGGAGTTGTTGCCCCTGCCTGTCACACAGGTTGTAGGCATTTCGGTTCTTTGACAGACCAGCCCGTGAAAATATTCTTAAGGCGGAACTCCCCTTTTCCCAGGAGCAGGAAAGGCAGAGCGGGAAGGCCATGCATGCTCCCATCCAGGGATCGTGCCCACCCCAGCCCCGCTTTTCCACTTAGCTCTCCCTCTCCCCATGGTCTGTATGAGTACTTCGCAGATTGCATCAGGGAACCACTTACCCCAATTAAAACAGCCAGGGTGGGGGCAGGAGGAAATGGGCCCGGGGTATGTTGGGAATGTTTTAGCTAATGCGGGGAGTGCTTTTTAAAAGGCAGGTAGAAAACTTTTTTCTCTTGGTAGATCAATTAAAGATCTTTCTTAAAAATTAACCCCTGGAAGGTGTGTGTCGGTGAGCTCTGTTCCCCGTTGTATACCCAACTCTGTGCAGACCTCCCTCACCCCGCAAAAACATACTCTCAATGCCTTTAGAAATTTCTATGAAAGGTGACCAAGTGTTTTTCCAAAGAGCTCCCCCTCTGTGATAAATGCCAGGTAGTGACTGAGCCCGCGGCCCCTGGGGAGAGAGAAGAAAGCCTGACTGAGCACTGGAGAACCATTTCAGAGAAGAGGGGAGGCTGGTTGTGCCTCCCCGAGGTCTGCATGGCCTGCTGGCAGGCACGAAGACGGGCATCTCGTCAGAGCTGGGCAGATGGCGTTCACCTGCTCGGGACACGCTCCCTGGTGCCGGGGCCCTCGGAGCTGCTGGGATAATAACAGACAGCTGCCAGCACTGCGACCGAGATCTGCGGGCATTCAGACACTTGGGAAGTGTGCAAGGGAGAAGGAGCCGGCTCCAGGCCTCCCCTCCCTGCCACGGTTTGTCTTTTGTTTTGAGATTTGTGTGCCCCCCCCTCCCCAACATCCGAGCAACAAGAGCGTTTTAATAGAGGACAGTTCTGTTTTGGAAACGACAAGAAAGCGCCTTGTCGAGTGTGACCTGGCCTCCTCTTTGTCGAGCCTTCTCCCGCTTTGTGTGCGCCCGCAATGGGTTTTGTTCTGAGGGGCAAAGGAGTTGGACATGGATTTGCTGTGTTCCTGGGGTTTTCTTTCTTTTTCCTTTTTTGGCAGTGGCTGAGGCTTTTGGTTATTTCTGAGTACAGGGCAGTTGGGGAGTTGGGGATCTTCAGGACCACTCCAGAGGCTTTTGAGTTTTAGCGGGTGGTGTCAGGAGTGATGGAGAAGACACCGTGCTCACTGCCTGCTGTTTTCCCAGCCCGTTGAATACGTGGGGAAGGGACCAGTAATTCCTCACAGCGCCTGCTGCCTCAAACCCTAATAAATAGGGACATTTCCCCACATAATCAGTCGGGTACAGGGCTGACTGTTTTGAGAACCGGCTTCATTTTCCTTCTCTTGGCATGCAGAGGAGGGACGCTGGTGCCTCCCTTCATTATCCGGTTCCTACATCATGGCTAAAGCTCAAGTCTATGTTGACTTGATCTGGCTTGTTGTAGAAACTTCGGCTCTCATTAGGCGACTTGCAGAATTGTGTATTGTCTGGAGGAGGCTGGGTCTGATGGAAATTTTATAGCCGCCCTCGAGGCAGAGCTCCTGCCTCACTCCTTCAGGCCAAGACCGGAAGACAGGTTTGCCTGGCAAACGAGTGGTGTCCTAAGATGCAGGAAGATGACAAAACCTGCTCGATAATCTGATCTGCACTGCTCGAAATCGGCGTGCTCCGTTTGCTTACATGCTCTGGGTGCGCTGTTGACAAATGGGCCCTGTTTAGTCACTAGAGCTATATTCTGTGTATGCCTCATGCAGTCAGAAGTGCGTTATAACTTTGTCACACAGACCAGCTTTTCATCTCCTATGCCCAGTTATTCCAAATCAGTGAGATTTTCCCTGTAAAGCCAGGGGCAGAGATTACCTTTTTCTTAGTTATTCTTAATTTTCAGAGCTGACCTAGGAATGAATCCCTGCCCCTCCCGATTGGTGCGTTATTCTAGTCGTCTTTGTTATTTTAGTATTGTTCTGGTCAGGGGCTTGGGAGTTGTTTGTTTGGGGGTGGACGTGTGCTTTAAATTGTTAATTTATTCTACTAACGCTAGGGATTCAAAGATACATTAAGATGGGATCTTTGCCCTCAAGGAACCCAGACAGAGCATTGAACACAGTGCAGCGGGGCCCAGGCCAGGGTCAGCCAGGCACAGAAGAGAGAGAAGAAAGCGGTTCTTCTGGCTCAGAGGAGACGGGGAGTGGGTGTAAAGATTGGCAGAGAAGGTGATGCTAGGGCCGATTTGGTAGCGGACACTGTGTTTGCCAGGCAGCCAGAATGGTGGGGAAGCTGTTTCCTTCAAAGCATGCAGTGTGCCCGAGGATCCCCCAGGAGAGCGGAAGGAGGAGAGTGTGATGGGAATACAGGGTACCCTGGGTAGCAGGGCCTGGGTGGCCCATTGAAATCTGGGTTCCATTCATCCTGGGGGCTATGGGGTCAGGGAACAGCTGGAGTCCTGTCTGAGTTTCATTCTGAGAATCTCGAGGTTGAGTGTCAAGCTGAGTAATGGTAGTGGGTGCCAGGGGGAAAGACTACGGTTGTCATGGAAAGAGCCCGGTGTCAGGCGGGTCCCAGCTCTGCCCGCTACCTCTGTGTGACCTTTGGCAATCCAGTCCTCAGTCGCCTGCTCTGTGAAATGGGTCATATGGAGAATTTACATGTTGGGGTTGGTGTGAAGGAAGATAAAGAGAAGCGAGCATAATAAGTGCTTTGTACCAAATCAGCACGTACTGTTACTCTCAGCTTTATGATGATCCCATAACAGCTCCTAAGAGACGTCAGATGCCAGGGTGCTGGTCCCACTCACCCGTACCCAGGGATTACCCAGGTAAGCGCTGAACATAGCCTCAGATGAGGCTGTGCTGCTGCCGTGGCTTTTTACCTCTGTTCCGCAGTCTGGTTTCAGATAACCTGATGCTTGCTGATAATGAACCTGGTGTCCTGGCCGGAAACTCTGTGCCTGTTCGGACGTGTAGCTTTCCCCCTGTCCTCCGGTGGCTGCGCTCTGTGACACAGGGCTGACACTAGCCCGAGGCTTATCACATCAAGGTGTGCATTATCACATCCCTCCCACCCGTTCCCTTAGCGAGTGTATGATTCCCCACTCTGTCCTTGGGAAGGCCCCGTGGGTCCTGTGCAGGCCGGACGTGATCCTGTCCCAGGGGGTGGGGTAGGTGGGGGACTTACAGTCTAGGAGGAGGAATAAGAAAGGAACTCAGGACCCCAGGAGCTGCCGGCCTGGATAGAAGGTGCCAGGAGTTGGGGACGGAGTGGGAGTCAGGGAGGGAGGGGTGGCACAGTCAGGTAGCGGGAGTCTGGGAAGGGCTACTGAGGACCGTGGGTGGCATTTCCCGGGGACCTTGAAGGTTAGGATGTTTGTACAAATGATGAAGAGTGGGAGCCGATCTTGGTAGAAGACAGGGAGAGGTGGAGGAGTGGCTAGCGGATCAGGGTGCCTGAGCTTGGGACAGAACTGGGAGACGGCAGAAGAGTCTGCCAGAGAGGGAACCACATAGCAGTGACTCTCTGCGAGCCCTGACCTCAACTGAGAGCTTCCTTCCACCTCTGGCGCGTCGTCTATAAGATGCCTCACTCGGGGCATCAGACTTGGGGCTCCTGGGTGGCTCAGTCGTTAAGCGCCTGCCTTCGGCTCAGGTCATGATCCCAGGGTCCTGGGATCGAGCCCCGTGTCAGGCTCCCGGCTCGGCCTGGAGTCTGCTTGTCTCTCTCGCTCTGCCCTGCTCATGTGCGCGCGCGTTCTCTCTCTCTTCTCTCAAATAAATAAATAAAATCTTTAAAAAAAAGATCAGACTTGAGTCCCTTGCTGCTTTGCCGTGGCTCCGAGCTGCCCAGCCTGGCAAAGGAAGGCAGTGGCCTCCAGCTTGAAGCTTCCTTCTCTTTTTAAAAGCATTCCATGGCCCTGTGGTTGCTCGCCGAGGTAACTTTCTGCTCTCCTAACTGGGTCTAATTTGCTGTCCTTCAGCCGTGACATCTGAGAATGGAACATTTACTATTTATCAAATGCCTATCATGAGCTGCCCACTGTGCTAGGCAGATGCTGTGCCCTCCCTGACCGAGGAAGGGGCGCATTCGGGGGACCAGGACCACAGGGAAGGGAAGGGCCTGGGTCTGTGCTGGGGAATTCACATCTCCCGAGTCTCTTGAGTTCTCATAATGACCCTGGAGAGTTAAGATTATGGTTCCCCTCTTACTCAGCTAACAAACAGCCTGAAGGCTCTCCGCATGCAGATGTCAGAGCTGGGATTTGTTACCCCCAGCCATGCTCCCCATGCCACACCTCCCTCCAGATGCCTTGACACTGGTCTCTGCCTGGCTTTTCTCCTGTCACGGTAAATCTCCGCCAGGTGTGTTGAAGAGGAACCATCGGTCCAGTGCATCCTCGCCCCTTTGTGGTGGCAGTAGCAGTGGGAGGGTGTTCTGGGTTTCTCTGGGGTCACCCTCTCACCAGTCGACAGCTGAGAGGTCTTCGGACCAGGCCTGAGGGTTGTTTCCACAAGCGAGGACTGGTCCATTTTCCAGCCTCGTTCCCAGACTCAACTTTCCAGCCTTGCACCAATGGTATTAATTCCTTATCAGCAGAAAATCCTGGGGTCCGGCTCCAGCAACCCCTCTAGACTCTGCTCTGTTGCCTCTGCCTACGCCCTGGGCACGCAGCCTTTGCACACACCGGGCCCTCTGCCTAGAACGACCTATTCTTCTAGAGCTCCACTTGCTGCGTCCTTTCCCTACCTCCACTTCTGAAACCCCCATTCAGCCTTACCCGACCAGCCCCTCTTCCCCCGAAAGGCCTCCTCTGCACCCTGACGTGAGACTGATCCTGTGACCACAGAATATCTGTAGCCCAGTTGGAATGAGTGTTTCCTGGCCCTGGGGGGAGACCCACTCCAGTGCTCTTCAGCTCAGGAAATGGAGGAATTGCTGCTGTGTTCTACAAGGCAGCTGGGTGGGCAACTAGTTCTAGGCCACTAGTCACACTTAGTCATCGTTCCCAGCTCTCTCTGTGTGGTCAGTAGCTTTGCCTCCTGTTCTTAGCAGAACCCCTAGGTCAGAGTCCTGCTCTGCTCTCCACGTCTTCTCGCATTTGGCTCCAGTGAACCTGACCAAGCCCTCCCCTGGTTCTAGCCAGATGTCACCCCACGCATCCAGCGTGCAGGGCACGGCTCAGGGCTGCCTCGCCCCTACTCCTTGGCTCCCTCTGTGCTCCCTGTTATCTGAAATGTCGCCTTCACCGCCCTCCTGTCCTCTGCAACCTGCTCATCATTCATTCACAAACGTCATGGAGGCAGTGCCAGCCCCTGGAGATAGGATGTGCACCACACCTCTCCTCTTACTTTTTCCTGTTGGCCCCTAAAAAAGGTGAAAAGAAACGGATGGAATTCATTTCAGTAGTATACTCTATTTATCATAAACAAATATGTCCAAAACACTATCATTTTAAGATGTAAGCAGTGTAAAAATAATTGATGAGTTATTTTACAGACCTGCTTTTCATTCCAGATCCTTGAGATCTGGTGTGTTTTAACATCTCCGCCTGAACTGCCCACATCTCGAAGAACTCAGTAGGCCCTTGGGACCTGGGCTTTCATGTTGGCCCGTGTGGGTGTGGAGATTTGGGAGCATGAGATCTGTAGAGCAGTGGACCTGTTTTGTATTGTGTCTCGACTCTGCCATTTATTGGCACTGTGGCCTCGGGATGGTGACTTCCCCTCTCTGAGCTTACGATCTGCAGAAGCAGGCTTCCTGTAAGGCCTGAACAAGACGGTGCCTGCAGAGCCTCAGCACAGTGCCGAGCACGTGGTAACTGGCGATTGTGCATGTTGAAATGATGAACCCTGACCCGTCACCAGGGGCTGGCTCGGGGCCAGGACCTGCCCCTTGCCCCCCCGGGCTGACCGTACAGGTGCCTAAAGAAGGACCGTGAGTGACAGAGGGATCGGCCAGCTCAGGGCAGGAGGTAGCAGGAGCACTGAGGAGGGAGCCGGTAATCTGGAGAGGCTTCCTGGTGGAGGCCCCACCCCAGACTCACCTCGGGTTCCTTGGTCTCCAGAGCCCTCTGTGACAACTCCAGCGCCCCGGCGACTCCCGTTTGCTCACTCTTTGTCCTGTGTAATTAGTGCAGTGTGCTTCACTCTTGTCTCTAATTGTGTCGTACAGCGTGTACTTTATTATATCAGGGTATAATACCGTCAGCCTGGCGGTTATCTTCTTCACTAATTGTTTCACGTGTCTGTCTCGTCCGCCCCGCCAGCTCACCCGCGTCTTCGGAGCAGTGAGCACATCCTTGGTGCCTTTTGTCTCTGCTGCCGTGGCAGTCTGGGCCTCGGGACCCAGATTCGAGTCCTGTGTCTGCCACATGGACTTGTCTGTGGCTGCAGACGAGACGCTCCCCCTCCTTTTACAGATGAGCGGGCTGACACCAGTGATAGCTGAGCTTCCTCCGTTCAGCCCTCCCATTCCCGGACTCGGTGGATATCCCTCCATTGGGGGGTTCCGTGTTCTCAAGGCGGTGAATGGTCATTCCTTTGCTCAACAAGTATTCATTGAGCACCCTCAGAGTGCCAGGCATTGGGGAGGTAATGAACAAGACAAGAGTTCTGCCCTCAGGGGGCTTAAGGTTTAGAGAAAGAAACAAATGTAAAGGAATAAAAATGGCAGTACACTTAATTGGAGCTATGACGACATTCATTCAGCAAATCTTTGAATGTGTTCTGCACGGCCTTGCCCTGTGCTAAGTAAGCACTGGGGGTGTCCCAGTGAACAACACAACCGCTCACCGGGTGGAGGGGAAGACAGACACGGATGCTCTTGGAGGAAGACGTCATCCCGCACAGGCGGAGCTGCTCAGAAGGAGAGTGGGGGGCACTGGACTGGGAAGAATGGGGGTGTTTTGCCCTTCCTGCCCAGAAGCCAGAGGGGTAGTGCACAGAGCAGAAGCAGATGCCTCTCTCCTTCCCGGGAAAGTGTGTCCCAAGGCTGGGGTGTTTGCGCTCCTGCCCTCATGCATCTGATTTTGGGGAGGCTCGGGCAGGGCTCTAAACACAAACCAGATGAAGTCGGCACCAGCGGGTGCCTGGGAGCAGGGGCGGCCCCGAGAGCATGTGGCTGGGTCACCCTTTCTAATTATCACACTGTGGTGAAGGCCCCGGAACCCAGGGTGGTGGCGGGCGGGGGAATGCCGGCTTCCCATCTGCTCAGCCTCTTTGGGCTCTGAATGGATTAGTTCTGTTTGGGCTGCAGCTTACGGTCGGTCGTGTGTGTTTTTCATCCCCTCCCATTTGTTCTCTCGCTGGCCTGAACGCCTGCTCAGGAGCAGTGAGAGTCCCGGGGTGGGAGGGAGAATTGCGAAGTGGCCATTATCCAAACAAGAAAGGGAATCCTTGGAGTTTGCATTCTTCTGGGGCTCTATGGAAATGAGGATGTGGCTGGGGGTGGGGTGGGGTGGGGTGTCGAAGCCTCAGAAAGGTGAGAAAATGGGGTGCAGCTATAGAAACTGGGCTACAGTATGGTCTGTGTGAGTGACCCAGCCTGGTACGGTCTGCCCCTGAGGTGAGTCAGTGGTGTGAAACCAAAGTTGGTGTGCTGGTGGTGGTGTTTCTGGCGCATGGGATGTCTGGATGGGCACTGATTCACTCCTACCAGGTGATCTTGGTGATGCGTCTGTTGCAGGAAGCTGTTGGCAGAGAAGTAATACTATGGCAGTGTGATGTAAAAGACACACGGGAGCCTGCCGCTGACCTTGCCATGTGACCCCTCTACAAGTCTCAGTTTTCCCAGTCTGTCAGATGGGGGCGTTGGTTCCTATCTTGCAGAGTTGTTGAGAGGGGGAAGTAGGGAAGGTGTGGAAGAGACTTAGTGCCACCCGTTGGACACAGGAAGTATTAAATACAGCCTCAGAGCGCCCATCTCTTAACACCACACCAGGGGCACAGGGCATTTACGGTGTTGGGAGTGCCCCTGGACACCGCAGGATTTCTTGGTGGGCTTTAGGGAGCTTCTGCAGATAAAGCAAACTTGTGGGAAGCCAATGTTGCTTCTACTTCCTCTTTGAAATAGAAGGGTGTGGCCCATCACTATTGTTGGCGTTCCCTCAGTGTCTACCAGGAGCCCGGTTGAATGGATGCTTTGGAGAGAAGGTTTTGGGGAAGGCAGGGGAAGCAGCCACAGCCTGTCTCTCCGAGTCCACATTCTAGCTTAGAGTCAAAATTTCACACACGTGGAACAATTAGAGAAAAATAACAGATGGCGTCTGATCAGATGTCACCGCTCTGCGAAGCTGTCCCAGACTGCCCCACCCTCTGGCAGAAATAATCCTTCCTTTCTTTGGGACCCTGGAGCCCAGTGCAGGCCTGGGTGATACAGGGCATGGCATTGGTTTATACTCGGTTATTTGTGCCATTAATTGTGCAACAGCAAATGTTTGTTGAGTGCCTCCACGTGCCAGGTCCTGTCCTTGGTCCTTCCTCCTATCCTTGTCGAGCACCTGCTCAGGACACTAGCCAGTAGTCTCCACTTGGGGCTTCTAGGCTGGCCTGTGCATTTCCTTCTGTGGGGCTCCTGAGCCCCCAAACCACCCCTTCCTGGGCTGCCTCTAGACCTCTCTTGTGCCCCTCTTTCTTGGATGTTCGGTCCTTGTAGCACTCTCCTGAGTTTGGTCTTGCTGAGGGGGCTTTGGGCTGATCTGGAGGAGTCAACGAAGACTCTGGCCAGCCACCAGTCTTGCGCTGTTAACGAGCTGTGTGATATTAACACTTTCTCATTCTCCCTGGGCCTTCGTTTTCTTGACTTCAAACAACCAGGATTGAATTGAACAATGTCTCTGGTATTGGTTCTGAGACTTGAGGTTCTTTTTGGGAATTGTGTGGGCCTAAAAATGCCTGTGGTGTGCTGGACCCTTAGCTGGGCCCTGGAGATGCCTAAGAGACTTTTTTGTGGGATCTCACAGTGTACTGGGAAAGGGGACATAGCAGATGCTGATGGTGCTCCAAGGGGCCCAGTTGCTGAGTCCCAAGAGAAGGCTCTGCCCAGAGGGCTTCCTGTATTCGGTGACCATTCCTGTGGGTCCCACAAAGGAAAAAGGAGTAGAAGTTGGTGATTGAAAGGGGAGCGTCTGAAGAGAGCATCACAGGGTAAAGGAAGCGTCTGCAAACACTTGGAAGCTTGAAAAGACTTGCTGCGTTCAGGAAGGAGGCTTTATGTGGGCAAAGCTGGAACTGAGAAGGACCCAGCCAAGCTGGTGTGCAGCCGGGAGTGGACAGTCCGCTGAGCTAATGAACCTGCGTTGTTAGTGGCCTGGTTAGGTCAGCTTGGGGAAGGGAGTAGGGACGAGGGGAGGACTGGAGCAGCTACACCAGTGAGGAAGCTGGTGGGTGCTCCAGGCCTGAGGACCGAGTCCAGATGGAGAGTGGGGCGCACGGGCACTGGGGCATTGTATGGCGGCTGAGAAGTTGGCCTGGCCTACTGAGAGCTGGCGTGATTGGAGAGTTGCCCACATGCCCTTGACCCTCAGACATTTTCCTAATAATTTGCTGCTCTTGTCCCATAGAGGGTGGGCTTAGTGGTGCTTGTAAGCAGCTTAGATTTGCTGAGGGTATTTAAAAAAAAAAAAAAAAAAAAACCACCTCTATCCAACTTATCCAAAGAATGAAAGCGCGGTAGAATAAGAGGCACCCTGGCCAGGTTCTGGGCATGTCTGTCTCCTACTGGGGGCCTTTGTTTCCCCTCAGGGGGCGGGGGAGCCACGGGCCCAGTGCCTGAGGTGTGCTAGCCCACCCCCATGACTGCCGTCTTTGTTTCCAGGGGGTTGAGGATCACATGGGGCAGGGTGGCTTCATTCTTGGCAAGTGGAGTGGAAAATGCCAGTGTCTTAAAGCGAGTCCCAGAGGGGGTGGGGATGGGTGTGTATGTGTACTTGGTTGGGCGTGCCCCCAAACATCTCCCTTGGACAGGGCATCTGTGCGAGTCTGGCTTGGAACCTGCATGGAATCCCTTCCCATCTAAAATATTATCTTGCCTATTAAATATTAATACTAGCCAACCTCTCTCAGCAGGACTGAATCCCCAGCATAATCTGGGTGGTTGTTGCCTGTATGCATGTCTCCATGCCTGTCCTTGACCCAGGGTGGTACCTTGAACAGAGCAGAGAGAGAGAGAGAGAGAGAGAGAGTGTGTGTGTGTGTTTTGTTTTTGCTACTTTGGAGCCGTGGCAGAATTTCTCACCACTGCCAAGTTATTTTCTTGGGATGTATTTAGACGGAGGAGATGATCGAGAAGTGGATGACGTGTATTTGCACAGGGATGTTTGCACATGTTGACCGTGGTGTTTTCAGAGCAGATGTCCAGGAGCTGGCTGCTTCCTCAGCCCTCCTCACACACTTGTCGGGGAAGGACTTCGGGGTACCTCCTCTCAGAGCGGTGGGGGGAAGGGTGGGTGGCAGGACAGGTCTCCTCTTCCAAAGATGCAGAACAGCTATCTGGACCCCAGACCATACCCCTCTTCCCACTGTGTTTGGCGGGGAGGGGAATAGCTGGGAGCCTTGCACTTTGCCCAGATGGGCAGCTGTCTCATGGTGTGGGGTGGGCGTTATCACACCCTGGGAAGATGGGAAATAAAATTACTTGGTGGTTTGCATGTATTGAAAGTCCTGGGGATAGCACTGACTTCCCAGGGTGGGTAGGCAGGTCTGGCCCTGTACCCCAGCTCTAAGCACTTCCTGCCTGCCTGCCCCTTTTGCAGTGTGCCCCCTCTTGTTTCTGCTGAGTTTGTGATGTCCGCGCGACAGCGTGGTGTGGAAGGGCAGAGAGGGGTGCAAGTCGGGCCAGGGGCCGTGGTCCAGACTGCTCCTCTTGGGTCTCCCCAGACCTAATCAGCTTACCTCGGGCAGGGCAGTGCTCTTGTGTTATTAAACGCAGAGCTGTGGGCTGCATGATGCAGGCAGCTTTAATGAGATTAGAAAGCTTAACCGAGAGGCCAATTACATCTGGGCCCGTACCTGTTTGGGCGGCTGTCTAAGCCCCGACCTGCATCCGGAGGCTTTTCCTGCAGGCCTCCTGGGAGCCTGGAAGATGAGGGGCAGAAGAGACCTCCCCATCTGGCTAGGCATCGCCGGACCCAGGGTCTTTTCCCCCCTGGTGAGGGCAGAGGCAGAATCAAGGAGGAATTTGCCAAAACATCTGATCCAGGAGTTCCCAAAAAGCTAGATCCCTGCAGCCTGGGGAGGGTGGGCAGCTGGGTGGTGCTTTTGATATACAGCCAGGTTTAGGGACCAGGAGTCGAATCCACCCCCTTCATTTTATAGGTGAGGGGAAGGGACGGTGGCGGGGGTGGTTCCAGCCAGCCAGGGGTTTGTCACCACTTTCTTCCTATCCCTTTGATGGTCTGGGGGCCGGGGGTGCTGTTGCCCTTCTGGTCACACCAGGTTTTGTGTTTGTTTGTTTGTTTGTGCTTCACATTCCTGCACTAAGTAGGCCAGCAGGCAGCGGTAACTTCCCATTTTACAGATGGTCAAGTTAAGTTTGAAGACACCTGCCCCAAACTGGTGCCAGAACCAGGGGGCTTGGTTACAAGGTTAAGGTCTTTCCCTTACACGACTGAGGTTTTCTCTCTGGTTCCCACCGGGGCGGTAGGGTGGGTGACGGGGGGTTTGTGATGACTGGACCCAGCCGGGAAGAACTGTGACCTTGTGAAAAAAAACACTTGCCCATCGTGATCTTCACCAGCAAGACAGGTCAGATGTGGAGCAAAGGAGTGGAGTTCCCATCTCCAAGTCGTTGGGAGGATTGGCCGTCCCCGGTGCCTACCTCAAGGGGTGGCTTGTTTCCGTTGCCGGGACACACGGCCGGCAAACTTCAGGGCATGGGATGGGAACGCTCGGGGGCTCCACAGGTGAGCCCTGGACGGCTGGCCCCCTCAGGGCGAGGCCTTCCTGGGTGGAACAAAGGCAGAGAGGAGGGTTTAGAAGGAGTGTCCGTTCAACAGTTATTTATGGAATACCTGATTGTGTAGGCTAGGCAGAGTTCTAGGGGAGGCTGCAGAAACTTTCACAGACTCTGTGAAGCAGGGCATATTAGCCCAGTTTTCTAGATGAGACTGCCAAGGTACAGACATCTTGGGATACCCAAGTCCCAGATCCGATTCCTGCCCTTGACCCAGGTCTGTGAGCTGGAGGCTGCATCTACAACAGAGGGACTGTGGGACCCCCTCTCCTGTTCTGAGGTTCTAGACTCAAAGTTTCTGAAGGCCTGTGGATTACCCAAATCTAATTAAAAACTTCTGTCTTCAGTGGAGAAGACCAGGCCATGGCCTCAAATGGAATTAGACAAAACAGAAGAAAAACAGACTGCTTTAGATGCATTTGCAGCAGAGGGGGGCACTTGGTCACCCATTAAGATTAGTCCTGCCATGTCTCTGCGACTCACAAGTTTCAAGCTAGGACAGAACCAAGATTCAAATTCAAGCTTTTCCAAGATTTCCATGTTTCTCTCCTGCAATGATTGCTTGAAGAGAAAAACATAGAAACACTGGAAGATAAGGCCCTTCTTTGTCCCTTTTGACATTTGGGTTTATGAAAGTCTGTTCTGTTCTTTAAAATTACATCTTTATAAAGGAGAAAAACAAGGAAGAAGTTTCCCAGAAGAGCCAGGCCTAGTTTTGTCCAAAAAGCTCTTTCATAGTCCCCAGTCATGCGATGGTTATTGATTATTAGGCATAGTAAATATTTGGATTCTCTTCTTTGGAACCAACAGTCCTGCAGGGAGATAGCTTTTGTCCTTACAATAAGGCCACGTAGAAAATCCTGGAAGAGTCACTGGCAGAGTTTCACATGGGCTTGGAAGATGAAACAATCATCCTGCCCGGTACCCAGGGTGGCCCAAGGGACAGGTGGAGGGTTGAAATGGCGACAGGGAGGTATGGGCACTCTGGGTGGAGGGCATGGTCTGTGCACAGGCTGGAGACCAGAGAGTGTTCCACGTGGCTGAAGCTCAGGGCACAAGAGAAGAGGGAGGTTGGAGTGGGGGGAATGGAGGGGCTGACGTGCGATCACAGCCCTCTGCTACCGCCTTGTTTGCTTTAAGTCTTTTGCCAGCCCCAGTAGAGGTATCGTACTGGGGGAACATCTCGTGTCAGGGTGAATTGCCTGCCTCTCTGAATTAGCCAGGGAGCTGGGGAGCTGAAACCCTCATTCCACTGCTCTCTGCACTTGACCACGGCAGCCCTCAGTTAGGAGTTCATTGGTATTGAATGTTCTGTTGGATGCCTCTTGAGACACGTGCAGGTGGAAACTGGTATCTTGTGATCCTGAGTTCTAGCTCTAGCTGAACCTACCCAGGGACTTTGGTGTTTGCTCTGGGCTGGGAGGCAGGGACATTTGAGCTTGGCATTGATGGATGACGAGGAGTTCTGTACTGTAGGTAGATACGTGGAAGGTGATGGGGAGCTTGTCTGGGAGAGAGTGCAGAAGTAGCACAGTGTGCCTAGGGGAGTGGAGGACCTCAGACCTGGTTGGGGAGAGGCTGGAGCCATTCCCAGGGCCTGGTAAGCACAGGGAGGGGACCGGACAGGGGTGCAACCGGAGGACCCTGTGGGCTCAGAGAGCCTGGTTTCTGCCCTCCTCCTTCTCTCTGCCCTTCTCAAGTTCTCATTTCATGTCCAGTGAAGGATTGAATCAGGGAGGAGGAGTAGAACGCATTCCTCCTGAGTGAGCTCAGGGCTTGCACTGTGGCTCATCTCCGATCACAGGAACCTTGTCTCTTAGAAACCTGTGGTTTGGAGGGTCCAGCTGTGAAGGGCAGCCCTCACTGACAGAGGATTCCTATCTGCGGGGTGCATTTTGTGGGACATGGAGAAAGGCGTCTCGGGATGGGACCTCTGCCTTGCTGTCCTCCTCAGCTTCCAGCCAGGCCCAGGAGGGGCCCCTCCCACCTTGGATGTCCCCCAGCCCCAAAGGTAGTAGGCAGGTTCTCTCTGCCCCATTAAGAAGCCTCTGGAAAAAGAGGCTCCTTGGTCAGTGGAGCAGACATCTGTCTTCAGGGAGGTGGAGAACCAGGGCATCCAGCCTCTCTGAGAACATCCAACAGGCTTTGGTTTGGAGGTGGAAGAGAGGCTTGGCCAAGAGGGCTGAGCTGGGCAGCCAGATCTTAGCCAGATGCATAAAGACCACTCGAATCCATTCACTGCACCCAACCCACGGGGCCCAGTCTCGACTTCCTTCTAAAGTGGGAATGGCAGTGGGAGTTTAGCTCCCTGAGGCCACCCTGCTTCCTGTCATTGCCTCACAACTACCGATGCTTTGCCCAGATGTGAGCTTTAGCTAGTTCATAGCTGTCTTGGGAGGAGAGGTATGAAGATGATCCCATTCTACTGGCCTGGCCAGCGACTGTAGGACAAGTGGCCTGCCCAAGTCATTTGCTAGCAAGGCCCAGGCAGCACCAGCAACCAGGTTTTCTGAATACCCGAAGCTTGGGTTTTACAGGCAGAGGGGGAGCAGTGTGTCTTAAGACAGGCTGGGTACAGTGGTGGTGGTGGGTGTGTGCGTATGTGTTGTTTAGAGGAGTTGTGTGGATATAGCCAAACGGTAAGTTAGTAAGTGACTGAGTTACCCTTAGAATTTGACTTTGTAGACATGGTGGATATTCTGGAAAAGCAGGATTTCTGCAAGGACTTTATTCATCCAAAAAATATTTACTGAGCCAGCACCTTGTCTGTGCTATGTACACCATTCTTGCCCCTGTCCCTGGGAAGACGGCTGGCCAATTTAATAAGGAATTAACAGTCAGATGTGACAAGTACTGTGATGAAGAACACAAAGGAATGGAGAGGCATCACCTCGGGAGAGAGTGTGGAGGAGCGGTCCAGAGAGGGGGACCGACCTGTGCAGAGGACAGTTGGGCATGCGCATCAGGGAAATACGAGTGAAGGAAAGGCCTTTGTGAGCTGGAATCCTAAATATGGGTATGTGACAGTAGGTGATTCTTTCTCCACGGGACTTCAAGCATCTCACTTGTTGGACCCTGATGCATGTCTCTATAAAGATCTTCTTCTGTGCTTTCAATGCTGTATGGGGAAGGGGTAGACCACCTCTGTGGGAAATCCTGGCTCTGTCTCAGAAGCTAACTTTGGGTCCGAATTCTCAGTAGATAAAACTCCTCTGTCCCCTAGAAGCCTTTGACCGGTTAGGTCATCTCTGGTCCTTCCAGGCTGGGCTCCTGGCCCCACCCCCTTAGCAGGTTTCTCACTAGGATCCTGAGAGGTACGTATTCTGGGATGCACTGGGCCCGTTATGGGGCAATGCTAGGAAGAGAGCTGTGCTTTGTACACCTGATAGACATAGAACAAATATCTGTAGACCTCTTTGTGGGAGGAGCTCTGAAGAGGGCCCCCTTGCCTTGCCCTTGAGCGCTCCACGGGTTGTCAGCAGGCCCCAAACTGAGCTCTGTGGGTTGGGGCTGAATCGAGGACTGAAGACAACCCACTCTTGCTGGACACCTGACCTGACTCGGCAGCCCCTCTGCATCATTTTTGAAGCAAACTAAATAATCACCCTCTGAGGGCCTCTGAAAGCTTGCTAGGGTGGGCTCTGTTCCACTGAGCAGGGTGGGCGTTTGGTGTGTCTTTGAGGGGCTGATTCCTATAATCACAGAATTTGAGTCAACCAGACAAGCTGGGTTTGGTTCCTTAGGGACACAAGGTTCCAGAGCATTTACGGTAAATGCTTTAGAGATAGAGTCCCGTATACTGCCCTCCCCACCTCCACACACAGAATCTGTGACCCTGTTATCCTCTTGTTGGGAGTGTTAACATTTCTGGAAAATGACCATTCTAGTTTCCCTCATCTAAACACCTCCCTTGTGTTTGCCCACAACCCTGGGAATTGGGAGCAGGGCAGGATGAGAGTTACTTCTCTCTGGACTGATCCAGTGCCGCAGACCTTCATCGTGCACTCCTGGGTGCCCGGCCGGGTCCTGGGGAGGCTTCCCAGACCTGCTGCATGCATTTAGGCTGGGGCTTGAAGGGCAGGTAGCACAGCAGGGGCCACCATGGGAGGGCTCACTCCCAGCATGAGGAGCATTCCCAGCAGACAGTGGGCACTGTGTTGGCAGCGTGGTCAAGCCTTCGGCGTCCCCACATGGGCCAGCGCCGCTGGGGCGGTGGGAAGAACTGAGTCCTGCAGTCCCGTCTGCTCACCCCCCCGGAGCCTCAGGGCTCCCCCACCTTAACTCTGTCCCTTTATAGAGGAGGTACCAGGGGCTCTGAGAGGAAGGGGACTGCTCTGCTCTTGTTCACCCAGCTAGTTGGGGTTGGGGTTCTTGTCGAGGCGTCAGCTAAAGGGTGTGATGGGGGGAGGGAATGTGGACTTTGAAGTCAGGTGCACCCGGGTTCGATGCCCAGGACTGCTGCTCCCTGGCCTGCTGTGTAACTGCTTGTTTTCGTCGCCAGCACAGGGACGGTAATGCCACCTACCTCCTAGGACGGTTGCGAGGGTCAGAGAGAAGTCCTGAAGGGCTAGGCGTCAGGAGACAGCTGTTGCTGTCCTGGCACTCCTGTGGGCAGTGCAGGGACAGAGAGAGTGTGGCCGGAGCCTCTTACCTCCAGAGGAGTAGAGCCCTGGCTGGGGGCCTCTCCCTGGCCTCCCCAGTGCCCTGGAGGGCTGACACGCAGGCCAGCCGTTGCAACACAGCACCCACTGGGTGGGGGCCAGCGGAGGCTTCTCTCCCCGCCTCTTACTCAGTTGCTGGTGATTGTGCCTGGCAGGTGCCTGGGACCCAGCTGCCAGGGGCCTCTGGACAAGGTTCTCTGCCTTCTACATCTTTGGCAGCACCGGCGCTTGAGCAGGAGGCAGTCTGGCACCCGGATTTCAGGCAGGAGAGCCAGCTTTGCTGTCCCCCCATCTGACAGCTGGGCATGGAGGGCTGCCCGAGTGGACAGTGGCACACTCAGTGCCCAGCTTCTCGTGGTGTTGTTTGGTCCAGTTTCCTTTGCGTTGTGACCTACATCATTCTCTATTTGCTAAATGCTCTGAGCAGGCAGCAGTAATAAATCAATTAATGACTCCGATGAATCGTTTAATGGCTGACAAAATAACACTAAAGCCAACAGCTTGCATCTCTCCAGCAGTACCAAAGGATGCTGGTTGACTGGGGTGGGGGACGAAACAGAGACTGTTAGCTAAATTAGCGCAATTAGTGCATGCTTTAAAGGCGTAGGTGGCATCTGCTCAGCTCTGAGCCTGTGCACTGGCCGTGCAGACCGCAGTGGTGGGCTACTCACTGGCTTCCCGCCAGGCCCCCGCCTTGACGCGCCCTCCCTGGCCCAGTGTCCGCTTCTCTGGCCTTGATAGCGGGGGACCCCAGCGAACTTTATAGACTGCACGTTCGTCCTGTCACAGCAGAGGATGAGCCGAGGGCAAGTGACTCTGTCCCCGCTAAATTTGGTGCCAGCCCAGCAAAGTGTGGGCTCCCATTTTTGCAAGATGTTCTGAGGGTCATGCCTTTAATGATTTCTTTTAAACTTAAAAGTTTCTAGAAGCAGGCGATTTTTTTTTTTTTTTTTTGTTCTCTGTACACCTCAGTCCTGGCAGGATTAAGTTGTCATTGGAACTGAGCGTGTGTGTGGGTCCACGCCAGGGAATTTTCCGCTTTGCAGAGGCAACTGCCAGTGTTCTTGTTAAGGAGCTGTCACTGGCCTACTATGACATGTTTGCGGTTGTAAGTAGCTCCTTTAAGAGTGTGTGTGTGTGTGTGTGTGTGTGTGTGTGTGTGTGTGTTGCTAATGGTGTAAACCCAGGCCACGATTGTGTGTGTGTGTGTGTGTGTGTGTGTGTGTGTGTGTGTGTGTGTGTTGCTAATGGTGTAAACCCAGGCCACAAAGCTCATCTCTCTTTAAGAAGAGAATCAGTGTTGTACAAATAGCATGCTGCTGATCCACTCTGTACTGTTCATTTGTGGGGGCACCTCTCGCCCTTAATCTCCCCTGTCTTGCGGGTACATGCCTGGAACCTACGCCCTGCTCTGTGTGGCCCAACCGGGGAGGTGTTTGCACGTGGGGGAGGGTGCCCTGGCTGGCAGCCATGGTAGAGCCAGGTATTAATTATGTGGGGTTCCACCTCTTACACAAACGGTACCCTTTGATCCAATTCCCGGAAGAAGCTAGGTGCTCCCTGGAATGGATGGGCAAGGCCTGGTGGGATGGTGGCCGTGGCCTTCTCAGCACCGGGAAGGAAGCCAGTTCTCCTTTTGGAAATGTCCTGACTGGAGTGCCTTTGTTTCGTTTTCTAAAAAAATGAAATCCTATTTCTCTAACATGGGGTAGAAAGAGGCCACTGCTCAGAAGAGTGGCTTCTGTTGAGCAGAAGTTGTCCTCCGACAGCTGTGACCCCCTTTCTTTCCCTGGCCTGCTCTGTGTTCACAGAATCATGAAACTCAGTGTGTCTATTGTCTGCCTTGGTGCTATGTTGCTGGCGCAGGGGCTTCTGCTTGCCGATCACCTGTCTCGGCCTCAACCCATTGCCTGAGAGTCCTATTTAAGTTCCCCACACCCTGCAAGACAGAGGGCTCCCCCTTTACAGATGACCGTGAAGGGCTCCTGGAGAGGGAAGGGCTGGGCCTCGGAGCCCTGACCTCTCTGTTGCCGGGTGACCATCTTTAAGCATCAGCTTCGGAACTGAGACCCGAGAAGCCGGGATGTGGTCGAGAGTTGGGCTCTGGTTTTAGCATGTCTGGGCTTGACCTCCAGTTCTGCCCTGTCCAAGCTGTGGGACCCTGGACAAATCCCTTGAGGCCTCAGCTGGAGCCCCGACCCGGTTGTTGGGAAGACTGGGGGAGAAACTGGGCCAGCTCAGCCAGCCGCGGCAGTGGGTGGCTGACTCCCCTCCTGCAGAAGAGCCTGCCCTCCCACCCCTTACCCCGTGGAGGAGGGAAATGAGTCCGGCCCAGCCCCAGCATCCGTGCCCCCGAAACCAGGCTGGGATGGGGCTCTGACGAGGCGGAGGCTTGGTGGGATCTGCGCTCTGAAGGAGCGGCTGTCAGAGGCCTAGCTCCCGGGGAGGGTTGAGATGACAGCAGTAATCTCTCACTTCCTATCACCGCCCGCATCTTCAAGTCCTGCCGTCCTTTAAGGCCCTGGCTCGAGTGCCACCTCTTCCATAAAGCCTCCCTGATCCCACTAATCCCTGCCTCATTGCGCCCGACCAGAGCACCTTCCCACACCCCTCAGTTCGCCGTCACAGCGGCTCATGGCATCCTCCAGACCTTGAGGGCAGAGCCCTGCGCTGTCATCTGCCGCCCTGGCAGGCACGGCGCATCCCCGGGAGCAAGTGTGCGCTGAGCGCGTCCGACGTGTGCAAAGCACTCATAACCTTTTTAAGCTCCCACCTACGTTGTTTCTCCTTCTCTTCCCAGGGTAATTTGCCAGTTAGATCCCCAGACTCTTCAGTGGGTTCGTGCAGTCCTGCGCACGCACACGCACACACACACACACACCCTCACCACACCCCTTGCCGAAGGCCAACACACACACTCTCTCTCCCTCTCTCTTTCTCTCTCTCTCTCACCCTCACCACACCCCTTGCTGAAGGCCAACTCCGTCAGCTATTTGCTGGAAGGAGCCGGGTTAGGTCAGTCTATTTAGGGGGAAGAGCAAAACTAGATGATCCCAAATGCAGAGAATGCATTGTGTTCGCTTCATGTTTGTAATGATCTGTTTCTTTTCATAAGTGTCAGAAAGCATACAGAACTCTCCTGCAGGGTCGGTGGGGAGACTGTCTTTGGGTTTCTGGACCCAAGACTGGGGGAAGGGGTGGAGGGATAGGGAGACTAAAGTTAGAGCCACTCATGATCATGTGCTTCTCTGTGCCTCAGTTTCCTTACTGGCAAACAGAAACGACTTCGTTGCGGGGATGTTGAAGAGTCAGTCACACCCTCCCCTCTCCTGATCTCTGGGCTCAGGATGAAAGGCACTTGCTTCTTTCCGCATCCTTCTCCACATCCCGGCATTGACCCCTTCACCCAGGAGACTTGGGAAGAAGCTCCGGTGTCAGGATAGCTCTCCCTTGGGCCTGATGGTCTGGCTGTGGCAGATCAGGGCCTTTTCTGCCTACACGTGGCCTCTTTTCCGGTTGCTCAGCTGAGAGCTCAGTGAGATGCCCACTGTTTCATGAAACTGCAGGACCTCAGCCACCTCGTTTGGAGCTGAGCAGAGGCCAGGGGCAGGAAGGCTCGCCCAGGTCACATGGTGGTTAGCAGCCAAAGGGGGAGCCCTCACTTGAGGGCTCTTCTATCCTAATAATCCCCATGCAACACCAGGCCGTGGTAGGTAACAGCGGGGAAACTGAGGCTGAGACAGTCAGCATGGCTCTGAGTTGGAGAGCAGACAGAGTTCAAGCCCACGTCTTCAGACCTGTAGTACACCCTTGCTGTGTCCCAGCTGTGAGCCACCCCAAGTGCACCACTCCCTGAGGCAGCTCACTCTGATGCTCTGATCTGGAAAAGCTTTTTGTAGCTGGGTGCATCTACCGCTGGACCCAGAGCCATCCCTCGGCACCAAGAGAGCAGGTCCACTCCTCCTTCCACGTGACAGCCCCCTGGCTATTTGGAGGCAGGGATCCTGTGTCATTCACTCCCGTGTGTCATCTGAACCTATTTTTAATGCCAGCTGGTTCTGTCTCTTCACGTAGCAACAGCTCTGTGTTTTCTCCAAGCTGCGGAATTCGAGCCCCTGTTCTCCGGAACCGGTTCTCTTCTGTGGTCTGTGCACAGAACCAGGAGGTCTCTTCCTATACCTTTCCCGTTCTTGCCCCCACTTCTCTCTCTCTTGGCCTTTCTGTCCGGGTGACGACATTCTCCCCACGCCCTCGTCAACATCTTCGGCTCATCTGTTGTGCTAAGGTGAACATTCCCTCTAGGAAGCTTGGCCCAGAGGGACCCAGGTCACTCCACTATCTTGCACAGATTGCCGAAGCCTCTGTGTTGATGATACCCGTGCAAGCATCCCTCCTTCCCCTGGACACAAGCGTCCCACAAAGACCTTTGTTTCTCACTTACCCTTGACACACGGAGGTGGCTGCCTTCACTCCTCTAAGTGACCTCTCTTTCCTAGCTGCGTGCACCCAGCCATATGCCACACACCCTGTGGCGTCCTGTGTGCTTGGCCACATGGCCTGTGTTGAGTTTCAGTTGAGAAAGGCTGTACTTGGTGGCTTTGCGTGTTGGCTCTATGCTGCTGCATGCCGAGGCCTGAGTATTGGGGTGGGGCGAGGAGGGAGGGGAATTGCAGAACAGAGTTCCATTTTGCAGCCTTGTAAATCAGGAGGGGTTGGCCAAGCTGGCCGGAGCCCTGCGGTTCACTCTGCGCATTTGGTTTTATTCCGTTTTCTAGGGGCTTCGTGTGCAAAGGACCAGTTTTATTTCTATTTTTATTTATTTTAAAGATTATTTATTTATTTATGAGAGAGAGAACATGCATGAGCGGGAAGGGCAGAGGAAGAGGGAGAGAGAAATCCAAGCAGACTCTGTACTGAGTGCGGAGCCTGACACGGGACTTGATGTCAGAACCCCGAGATGACTTGAGCCGAAACCAAGGGTCAGACGATTAACCGACAGCCACCCAGGTGCCCTGAGGATCATTTTAAAAGAGTGAAAATGGGGGGCGCCTGGGTGGCTCAGTCGGTTAAGTGTCTGCCTGTAGCTCAGGTCATGATCCTGGGGTCCCGGGATCAAGTCCTGCTTCGGGCTCCCTGCTTAGCAGGGAGTCTGCTTCTGCCTCAGCCTCTCACTCTGCTCTCTCTCACTTCTGCCTCTGCTCTCTCTCTCTCTCTCAAATAAATAAAATTTTTAAAAAAGAGCATGAAAAATGGGTGCCGCGGGGGGGCATGCTAGTTTGTGAGTGAGGGTAACTGGGGTTCTCAGGGTGGGGGCTGGAAGAGAATACCTCGCAGGGAGCATCCCCCAGACCCACACTTCTGGAAGGAAGCGTGAGCACTTGTCACCTACTACAACATACTGGGAGATACGAGATGGGAGGCTCCTGGGAGCTTGTCTCCTGGTTCCTCTGGACTGACCCTGCTGTTCCTGGAGCCACAGGGGACTTCTTGCTATGGAGCGAGGAAAGGGCCCAGCACCACGTCTGGGACTTGCCACATGGGTTTGTACTCTACAGCTGTTGGGTAGGTTAGTCGAGGGCGCATTGGGATGCTCAGCACTGGCAAGGGGGTGGGGGTCACTACTGAAAAGCAGATCTGCTAGTGAGGGACGCCTGTCTTTGGAGGGCACGTGTGAGACCAGCCGGTCTGGGTCTGGAGCATGCGGGCAGGCTGAGGCGTTGCAGTGAGCCCTGGGCCTGGCTGGCTGTGTAACCACCATGGGATCGTAAAGAAGCCCTACTCTTTAGGGAGAGGGTTGTGGGATCGGTCCTCCTTGGAAGGCTTCCAGGCCACAAACAAAAATACAGTACTTGGCTGGGGACCTTGAAGAGCTTCAAGCAGTTGTCTGAAGGCACCTTGAGCTTTGCACATTGACTGTGACCCCCGAGTCTTAGAGGAGGCAGCTGGCTGCAGTGGGCCACGCCACCCGGTGCAAGGCCTGTTTTCTATTTAGAAAAGAATTTTAAGTTAGTTTTTTAAAAAATGCATGAGTTACCAAACTGCATGCCTGATTTGATTCTGCTTTTTTTAGTCCATGTGTGTATGCATATATAGATAAATGTGGGTGAGGAGGGCCCGGGTGGGGCGAGCTCAGATGTCTCTGATAACAAAGAGGTTTCTGGGTGGTTTTTAATCTTTGATCTCTTAAGTGTTCTGTAGTGAACAGAGAAGAGTTAAAATTCAGAGTCCTCTGGAAAGAGGACTGTCCTCCTGTTCATGCATGAGCTGCTCTTTCCAGTCCCTGCCCCCCCCCCCCGAGTGTGTGGACCCGGCTGGGAAGAGCAGCTTAGAAGAGGGGCCCCAGAGATTGTCCTATCTAACCCTGCCATTGGATGCGTGGGGAAACTGAGGCTCCCAGCAAGGGCCCACAGGGAGGTCTCTGGCTTCAGAATTCAGTGCTCTTTACTGCCCTGCTCCAGTGGGAGGGTTCCACCCCCTGCACCCACCACAGCCCCGACAACTGTAGGCCTCGGGGAACGTCAGGGGCTTTTCAGTTTGGGTTTTGTGTTTTTAGAGAAAACTCACATGAGACGCTTTGCTGAGTGCCTTAATGGAGCTCTAACTCAAAGCTGGAAACCGCAGGGAGAGGCCGATTCCTAGCAATCCGGAAAGGCCTGGCTCCAGAAGGCCAGGTTTGAGCAGGTCTTTGAATAATAAAAGTTGTAATCATTTATTGAACACCTGCTGTATGCCTCGCATCTCAGAGATGGGTAAAAGAGCCCCTGCTGGCAGGTGTGGGGGTGGGCGGAGGGGGTGTGGTGGATTGGGTTTTGTGAACCACAGTTAGCACTTAACCCTTTTGTTGCCCTGTAACACCGTTGCTGCTTTTCATTTGCTTCGTCATACTTTTCTGTTCTTTTCAAAGTTTTCCCTTATGAGCACATATTTCCTTCATAATCAAAGAATAGCAGTAACCGTCATAATTCAGGTTAATTATTTTGCTTATTTTTGCTGCTGGATGAGGCTTTGAATGATAAAAGTTGTCTCCTCGGCTTCCTGCCACCTTAATCACTGCCAACATGGCTTTCTTTTCACTGGAGGCTAGCAGAAGTCTGTCCTCCACCCAGATGTCAGAGAATTGCACCATCCATGTTCTGGAACCACGGTTACCCCAGCCCTGACACTCAAAGGGCCACGGACCACCCCCCACCCACCCACGGTTCCTAGGACCATGGACTCACTTCTGATTTTGTAGGGAAATGAGATCTTGGAGGAAGGGAGCCTTGTAAGTCATGCTCTTGGGTTCAAATTTCCATTTAAAAGTTTTTGTTTATTTGTTTTAAATTCTAAGATATCCTTATGTGATACCCTTAAAATATAAAGAGCTCTTATATATCACCAAGGGAAGAGTCAAATGTACAAATAGCAAGGGACATGAACATCTTCCCATAAAAGTAGATCTACAAGTGGCCAGCACAGACCCATTTCAAAAGGTAGTGATCCAAAAAATAGGTCCGAATACCAGAGAGGTACCATTTTTGTAACTACCAAGGAAGCAAGCACCGATGTAATGCCTGCTAATTAAATTGGTTAAATGATGTTACCTCTATATAATATTAGACTCATTAAAAACTCATGTTTTCTTTGGCCATGCAATGAGAAGGGAAAGTGCTCTTGACATTCTTTAACAAAACACGGTGGCTAATTTTCTTTTTCCTTTGCTGTGTTGTGTACTAATTGATAAATGCTAATTTAAAGAATCAAGTTGGTGAGACTGTCCAGATCTTTCTGTAAAAACAGAGCATGGTTCTGGGTTGAAGGCTGGAGAGGAGTAGATTCGGACAGAGGAGGACAAACGGGGAGAGGGCTGTGTTGAGCCCGTTCCCGCCTGCGTCTGTCAGGCAGGGCTGCTTGTGTCTACCTCAGAGGCTGCCTGGGGGCTCAGGGATAGATGGGGCAGGGGGGTGGCAGGGAGGACCCAACCTGTTTCTAGCATCAGGCCCAATGGCTCCTGCCAGGCACACCACCCAGGGCCTCCCCAGTCAGGAGCTCCATCTTCCGGTCCTTGTCCTACAGACAAGTTGGTGCCACATTTGTTGAATAAAACATTTAGTTTTAGCAATACCGGGTTTTGGTTTTCCCCATGTCGCCCACTCCCACTCCCGCCTACCTGCTCATTATTGTTGTGCCCACCCCCCGCTCAACTGCGACTTGCACGGAGGTGTGAGTAATTGGGGAAAGACCATGTCCTGGGAGGTCACCTCTGTTTGAGAAAGATGGCATTTCTCCTCCAGATTTGTATATATACGTATATGTACCTATACTGTACATATATGCATCGATGTGTGTCTATTTGTGTGTTATATGTATATGAACTTTTTTCTTTTGGTAGGGGGGTGACTTTTATAAATGATCTGATGTTTGGAGGGATAGGTAGGTGAAAATGAGCCAGAAAACTTCCACTGAAGAATTGGAGGAGAAAGGAAGATCCACGGTTGAAACTCCGATCATGGCAATGGAATGATAGAGATGTCGGACAGAATTTAAAAGCGCAGAAACAGACCCGAGCCTTTGTAAGGATTTTGCCTCCGGGTTTCAAATGAGTGGGGCAAAGTCGTACTGAGGCCACTGCCTTCGGAGTAAAATCTATATTCTGTACCAAAATAAGTTCCTGAAAGATTAAAGAGTTAAATGTAAGACTGATCTCTGACGGAACTTGAAGACGTGGGAGCCTGTTTACCTCACTCTGATTTTTCTTTCAAACTTTCCTGCCCCTGCTTCTGAGGAATGATTGTTGGCTGTAAATCCTGAAAAGTTGCATTTCCACAGAACCACCAACCACAGACAAACAGTGCAGCTAACGGATAGCCTGGCATACTCCCCCAGGCGGCCCTTACCCAGATGATGCTGGGGTGAGGGGAGGGGGCTAGCAGAGGCAGGCTGGCCCCTCCTCCTCCTGAGTGGGGCTCTCACCCAGGAAGGTGGGAAGACCTCATTCATGATGTTTGGGGATGCTTGTAACACATGACAGGATGGTTGGCGGAATCTCTTTAATTACAGAGAGGGTTGCCTGTCCGTAGGCAGAAGCATTTTGAGATGCTGGGCTTGTGTGGCCAGCCCATCCCCACCCCAGTCTCTTTAGCTGGGTCTGTTAAGACACCCAGTGCCTGCCCATGTTGAGCCCTCCTTGCTCCCAGATTACCAAGCTTTCCCGGTTCACAAACACAGCCCATCCTGTCCCATAATCCTCCACAGCCCTGATGAGCAGGCAGGACAACAGCGATCCCCACTTTGTACAGGAAACTGGGGCGGGAAGGCCAAGTGGCTTGCCCATGGCCCTCTGTTGCTAGTACAGGTAACAGCACTGGAGTCCAGATGCGTGGGTCCCCAGGGGTTCATCTTGCTACGGGTCGTGTGTCCATGGGATTCACACATTACCTCATTTCCTTCTATCAAAGTTGGAAGTTAGAGGAGTTCTGGTTCCTATTTCCTGGCTGAGGAAAGGGAAGAAGTGAATTCTGCTGCATTTGTAAGAGAAAAAGAGGTGTTCTGTTTCCTGACCCCAGGGGGCTCACTCTTGTCCCTGAGAACCGGTCAGACCCCTGGGAGGCGATTGGTGATTGAGTCTCAAATTCTCAGTAGGGGATGTGTGTGAGGTTGGTGACATTGAGGCGGGAGTGGGGGTTCCTGCAGGAGGAGTGCCTAGGGGGGAGGAGGGGTGTGTGTGCAGGGCACCAGCCTGGGAGGGAGGCACATAACTTGCCCCATCAGCCTCACCCTGCCTGTGTGCGTGCGGGCCCAGGCTCAGACATGCTGACCACATGGCAGGTGGGACACAGATTGTCTGGAAGGAGGCCAGGCTGGGGAGAACGACGTCTGTTCACCCCTCAGGAGGCATTTGCTGAGGCAGATGTACCAGGTAAATGCCGGAATAGGAGCATTTAAGAAGAAAAGTGCCTCCCATCCCCCCACTGTGCAGCCCACCTCATCTCCTGTGGCACCCAGGACCCTGATGGGGCCCAACAGGCCCCTGCCCTCCTTCGACCTCTCCAGGGACATTTCCCAACAGGGCTGTCTGTTCGTTCATTAAGTTGTGGATAGTGCTTGATCTGCTCTCCATGCAGCATGCAGCCTCTTGGAGAGGGCACAAACATTTATAAAGCACCTCGGCTGCCCTGCAGGGGCTTCATAAAGCAGCTGAGAGGCTAAGGCAGAACATTCATACATTAGCAACAGCCACTGTGTGCTGTGCTCTGCAATGCATGCGTGAAGCGGCGGATGTTGTTCTCCCATTTTAGAGATGAGAAAACAGAGGCTTGGAGAGTTCCTCACTTGCCCAGTGAGAGACACACCTGGGAAGGTGGTGTTTGAGGAGGGTCTGTGGAGGATGCGAGCGGACAGGGAGAACGGGGGGCCAGGGGTCGGAAGCTCCAGGTCTCTCAGGGTGGGTGCAGCCTCTCACTCTCCGCTTCCTTGTCTCCACAGAGTGCGGCAGCCGCCCCGAGCCCCGTGCTTGGCAACATTCCCCCCAACGATGGGATGCCGGGAGGCCCCATCCCGCCGGGTTTCTTTCAGGTACGTGCTGGGCCCCCTCGGTCCCCTGCTCCTTTCGCTCCAGGCCAGGCCCAGGCAGGCGGGAGGGAGGGAGAGAAAAGTAAGTAGTAGCTCAGTTTGCCATGGTCTAAATACAGTTACTTTATGCTGGTTCCAACCCCTCCTATCCCTTTCTCCACCCCTTCCAAAACCTGAGGAGGGGAGAAAAGAGATGGAGGGCAGCCCCCACTTGCCCCTGCACGTGCTGTGTCACTTGTGCCCAAGCTGGTTTTCTTCATAGCAGCTTTGAAGGCACCACACAGCCTGCCCCTGGTCGGGGAGGCCGTGGGACTGCCTCCAAGGCCGTGGGGAGCTGTCTTATAACAAAAGGCTTTTTTTTTTTTTTTTTTTAACACAAGTAAACTGTTCTTTGTTTCTGTTTTGTTGCTGCTGTCATCGTCATTGTTTACTTTGCCTGTCCAAACTACAAACCTTAGGCGTAATCTAAAAAAAACCAAAAAACCCACCATCCTGGCAGGTCTCGGAATCCTTCCCCTCTGGTTAACCACTTGATTTTTTCCGAGTGTGATCACAGTCGGCATCCCGCGAGAATCTGCGCCCTCACTCTGCCCGCCAAAGGCAGGGGCAGGTCCCACGTGGGGTGAGAGCCCGGTCTTCTCCAAAAGACACCTTGTCGGCCTCTGGGGGCTTTGTCTTCTGTCAGGGTTGGGTGTGGCTGCCGGCCCCTCTGTGCCGCCTCCTCCTATCTCTGCAGTCCCCTGGGTTGGGCGGGGGGAGCGGGGGGCAGGAAGGACTCATTCGATTTTTAACCAGGCTGAGACTGGGGAATGCCATCTCAGGGAGGTATCAGCGTGCAGGGCTGGAAGGAGCTTCTTTGAGTATAACATTTCATTCCTTCAAACCTGTCTGCGGCGGGATTTGAGAACCTGCCTGCGGCGGGATTTGAGAACCTGCCTGTGTTTCCCACCCCGTTGAAATGCTAGCACTTTGTATAGAAAAGGCGGCCAAGATCTCTCTGTGAAGCCCAAGAATTCAAAACTGGGAGCACTGAGACAAAGTTCAAGGAGACTTCTGCTTGGTGTAAGCCAGAATTTCACGCCTTGCGTGTCCAGCAGTGAGACGCAGACTGCAGGAGGCGGGGGCTCCCTGTTACTAAGACATCTAAGCAAAAGGGGGACAAACCCCTCTTAAGAGATGTTAAGGGGATTTTCTCCCTGGGTGGGAGATGACCTAGTTGACACTTCTACCTTGTAAGATTTCACATTTCGGTTGATCTTGACTCCCAGGAGAGAAGGGTTTGGACGTGCTGCTTACTAACCAAGGAGGGAATCAGTGAAATTTGGGTGTTCCCCAAAACCAGAAAGAGCAGGTTGCCCACCACTACGATGGCAGTGGGGGTGAGTGAGAGGGGTGTAGGGATGGCGGTTGAGGGCTTTGGATGGCCACACATATATCTGTATACATTCCTAGCATGACACCCAAACTGGAGCCTTGCCGTGGGGCGGAAATGGGGTGTGTCGGCTCTTGATTAGACCAGACCAGGCATTGCTCGGGGCTTGGCTTGAGGTAAGGCATTGGGAAGAGGGGTCAGACTTGGAAGAGAAGGAGACATTCAGATCCTTGGAAACCCAAAGAAAGAAAGGAGCCAGGCGGGCTTCTGCTCTTTCCCCACAGGGGAAGCCCAGGGACTGCTGTCTGAGACGGTCATCCATGCCAAGGGGCAGCCATCTTCCTGGCCACCGTAGACGGGTGTTCTGTACCTAGTTGCTTGTCTTTCCCACAGGTGTTCTACCTGCCTGGGCCTTCCTTCCCAGGCTTACACATCTTCCTACACGATGCCATGGGTACCCTGGATACCGTGCAGTTGTGGCTTTCCTGCCTGGTGGACAAAGCCCTGGATACCAGGCTCCGCCTGTGAGCATGCCTGTTGAGGCTACTTGCTGGCATCTGAGTGCCCAGTGCAGGCCGCTGTGGTGGGAAGAGGTAGAATATAGCCAGCTGTATTTTTTAAATACGTCGTTCGTTAACTTCTATTTTGGCCTGAGTCTGGGCAAGGCAAGGTCTCCCTGATATGTGGGCAGTTCTTAACTTCCTCCTTTGGTATAATTGTCCATGGTTAAGGCCTAATTCCAGACATACTTCTCGGGCCCTCCCCTGTGACGTTCAGGGGTGTGTGGTCAGAAAGCCCAGACTGATTCTTGTCCTTATTTGGCCACTTCCAGCCACCATCAAACAGAGGTAACTTTTGGACCCTCTTGAGTGGAGGTCTTTTCTGAACCCCAGTCAGGATGAACCACCAAGAGTTGGGGCGGGGGGTAGACATGGAGCAGGGACCCGTGTGCCCCGGACTCTCTGCTTCCTGCTTCCTGGGTGACTTTGGCTGACTTTGTCCCCCCCACGCCCTCCTCAGGTGAGGACATCGTTTTCTAATCAGATGAAGATGAAGGCGGATAGGGTGCCTCCTGGCTGTGATGCTGACCTACTCAGGCTGGGTCACTGCTGAGGGGAAAGGGTATCTCTCTGGAAGCAGGTAGTGACTGCCCATTTCCAGAGTAGGCTGGCTCACGATGGGAATATTAGCTATTGATTGCCGGCCCTCCCCCTCACTCATCTTGCAGGCGGCCACTCCGATATTAGAAGGGAAATAGAGATGCTGTCGGGTTTTATCTGCTGCCAACAATTGCACTTCTTCCTCTGCTTGGCCACAGTCTGGGCGGGCAGCTCTGTGGCAAGGGGAGGGTCTTTGCACCAAGACAGCCAGCCTGGGTTGGCTGACCCAGCTTTGACCAGATTCTGTCCCACGGTGGCCAGCCCAGTTTTCACATCAGGACTCCGCCCCCAGTTGGTGCTAAATTTTGAAGCCAGTGGGGCCTCCAGGGTGGGTGGGAGGGAGCAGCTATCTACCCCCCATCCCAGCCCCTCAGAAAGGAACACAGGGGGCTTACTTCCTCAGACTGCAAGGCTACTGCTGGGGTCACAAGGTGTGGCCATCCACACGTTAGGTTCCGTCTGTTGGCTTTTTCTTACTTGGTGTTGAGGTGTCTAAGGTGGACAGAACCCTGGTCCTGTGGCATGAGACGTGTCTGGTAGCAAGTTGAGGGCTGGCAGAGAGGTGGTTTAGGACCCAGCCTGACCATACCTCACAATATTGGGGAGTATTTGGGGGTTCTTGGGGTTATGGTAGAACTTAGCAAGGACATTCTACTTCTCTGCGCTCCTTGTAAAAAGACGGCCTTCATCTTGGCATCCCCAGCATCTGGCATGCACTAGGGACCCAGCAAATGTTTGAACTGAGTTGATTCGTGTTGCTCACATTACCAGGAGTGGAGCCCAGCCAGCCCCAAAGCTCTGGATCCTCATTCTGACCAGGCTTGGAGGGCCCAGGGGTGTGTTCTGGGTGTTCTGGAGTGGGGAAGGGTACAGAAGACGGTAGTCTGAGGACACCTGTTCTAGTCCCGCTTGTCCATGTACTTGCCGACTGACCTTGGGCAAGTTGCTCCCCATCTCTGGGCCCCAGTTTCCTCACTAAGAGATGAAGCAGGGTGGACCAGATGGTCTCTGAGGGCCTTTCCAACTTGGATTTTCTGCTTTGGATCCAGATGGATTTTACATAAGCAAGCAGTGGCATTTTTTTTTTCCCCCCATGCAGCTTAAGTCGGTTGGGCTGCACATCTGGCAGACTCAGCTTAGTTTTGGCCAGGCCTGCTGGTGTGGGTGGGCCCCCAGCTCCTTGGCCCTAAGGTAGTTCTAAGGGAGGCACCCTCCAATGAGGATTTCTAGGTCTAGAGCTGGGGAATGGCAGGAGGGCAGGGGTCATGAAGAAGGGAGCACTGAGTACAGGCTGTTTTTGTTCTTGTTTTGTTTTAAATTCCAGTGATTGTTTTCAGTTATGTAGTGTTTTTAGACATGCAACTTACTTTCATTTTGATCACAGTGCTTCTGCAGAGGAGCCATGCTGATTGGGAGAGTGAGACTGGGAAAGGTGAATGACCTGCACAGAGTTATCAGCCGCGGGCTGTAATCAGAATCCCAGCCCAGGCTCGCCGGCCCAGGGCCCCAGTGTTCTTCCACAGCAGTCAGCTACACGTCTGATTGTCTAGCGAGAGAAGAGAGAACAAGAGCAAAGCAAGGAAATGATGGAGGGAGAAAGAGAAACTCTAGCCGTCTTCTCTCAAAAGCAGGCAACGTGTCTGTTCAGACGCCAGCCCTGATGGGTTGGTGGTGGCTACTGGAACACTGTTGAGAATGATTCTGAAGCCGTGTGCGGGCTCAGCAGACACTGATGGGCGACGTCTGCCACGAACACCGGGATGTAAGTGGTAGTGTGTGACCTCTGTATTTGCCATGCCTGATCGAGTCCAGGCTTCATATATAGATGCAGAGTGGAGGCCCAGAGGCAGATGGCACTGTGGTTAGTGATAGTGATCAGCACCCTCTGTGAGGGCAGGGGGCTTGACTCTAGGCCAGAACTGATCAGTCATAGTCTGCCTCCAGGAGCACCCAGCCTACCAGAGAGACTTTATGGCTAACCCATGCCCTGTAGCAAGGAATGGAGGGGCCTGCCTGCCCAGGGGCTTCCTAGGGGCAACACAGTCTGGGATGGTGTCCCAGTGAGGTGGATGATAGGTAGGTGCTTAGTAGGAGATGGGGCTGGAGAGTTTGCTGGCAGTGTTTGCTGGACCTTTTGGAGGACTGTGGGCCCCATCCGGGTGTAGTGGGAACCACTGGAGCATCCTGGTCTGGATAATGCCTTGGCCAGGTCTGTGTTCCAGAACAATTCACTGTGCACCTGCTCTGTCAGCTCTGTGGTGGCCGGAACCGGGGGGCCGACCGCACTGAGGATGGAGACTGGTATTGCTGAGACCCAGCGGATGTCAAAGAGCTAAAGACAGCCTTCTCTGGAAAGGACAGTCTTGGGAGAACCTAGTTCCCTTTGCCAGAAGCTCATCACATTCTGCTCTGAACATGCCCAGATACTTTCCATTGTAGTGGGGCACAATCGGGGTTGACATGTCCCCCCATTCCGGTGAGTTCTCATTCGTGCTAGCCTAGTGCTAGCCGAGTCCACCCACCTCTGAGGTCTGCCTCCAGAGAACCCTCCCCATCAGTTGTGGGGGAGGGGAGAGAAGAAGCATATGATGTGCATAGTCCAGAAACCTTAAAAATGATCCAAAAATAAGAGGGAGAGATAGATACACATGACCTTGGACCTTTCCTCTTGACATTATAGGGAGCACTCTCCTCATTTCCCTTAGATGTAGCTGGGGTTTCTGTGGGAGAGGAGCCCCAGGAGGGCTCTGATGACTGACTTGAAGTATCTGAAGTTTGGCCATATAGAAGATAGACCAGAACACCTGGCTGCCTCAGTCGGAAGAGCGTGTGACTCTTGATCTCGGGGTTGTGAGTTTGAGCCCCACGTTGGATGTAGAGATTACTCAAAGAAAGAAAGAAATCTTTAAAAAAAAAAAGACACTCAGATCTGCCTCTGCAAGGCTTCAGCCCTTAGATCTCAGATCCTTCAGAGAAAAGAAGAGGGAGGCCAATTTGAATATGGAAGATGGTTCTGCCACCTGCCAACTTAACAAAGTAGTGAGCTCCTTGGCACCGGTGGTAACCAAGTAGAGACTTGATGCCCAGTAGAGAGCCCTGGGGACTGAGCGCCTTGGGGTGGGATGGTGTGTTTCCAGGGAGGATCAAAGCCCAGTGAATGCGGGCTTGCCGGTGGCAGCAGCTCAGGCAGTTCCCAGGAGCTGGGCCGAGTGCTGTCCATTTCCTGCCTTCCTCCCTGGCGGGAAGCAGGCAGCAACACAGTGAGCTGCCATTTCTCCTGCCAGAAAGCTGCAGCGGCAGGAAAGACCTCTCTGCTGACTAGGGCCAGGGAGGGACTAGGAGAGGCTTGGGAAGAAGCAAACCATCTTGTTTGTGTGGTTTTCAAAGCCTGCTGCAAAGGGAGGATTTGATGGGGAGAAGGGCATGGGTCCCCATTTGATGGCTGGTCAGTCTGAGGCTGGGACCTAACCGTGCGAGGCCCGGCCGACTTGCTGGTCATCCCTTAGCCCATTGGCCAGACGTGGCCTCTAAGGCCACAGTGGCCTCCCAATCACGCAGCCTTGGTGATCACCGAAGATGAAAGGCGGCCCTGGACCTGCCCTCGAGGGGCTCACAATCTGGCGGAGGAGGCAGGGAGTGATTACACCGAGGGTCTAGTGCCACGGGGACAGGCGAAGGAGCATCTGGCCTAACCTGGGGTCCATCTGGGAAACTTGCCTCAGGGGCTGGCGTAGAGGAGTGAGGCCTGAGCGGGAGGCAGTTGCCAGTGAGTGGGGAGAGGGGGCCGTAGGCCAGGACGTGGGTGTGAAAGGGGCAAGCTTGGGATAGCAGGAGGCCTGGATAGAGACTCGAACTTAAAGACAGGGGAGCCATGGAAGGTTCCTAACAAGGGAAGTGACCCGCTTGCAGGAAGACCCCAAGCAGCCTGGAGGGGCTGGGCTTGTGGCAGTCTGCCATTGTGGAAGTGTGGATTCCAGGCGGTGGTCTTCTGGCGGGGTGGGGGGGGGTGGCCAAGCCCTGGGCGGCAGTGGTGACTAAGTGCAGTGGCTTGCACCTCCCTGCCCTGAACTCACAGCCCCTTGCTGGATGTGGGAGCCGGGAGGAAGCAGAGCTGGGAGGATGCCCAGGGTTCTGGCTTGTATCGGACTGGGATAGTGAGAGGGTGTCAGGTGCCTCCTACCCTGTTAGACCGTTTGCTTTCCAAGGGAGGGGGCCCTCCATGTGGTCCTACGGCTGCCTTCTTGCCCCTTGAGACTCCCAGCCAGTGCCCTCAGGTCCTAAAGTGGAACTGTCTGACCTCCTCTTCTAGTTGGTGGAACACTCTCTAGATTAGAAAAGGTATCCCCGTGTGTGATTCCATTTGGCCCCCTGAGGTCGGCCTGAGAGCTAACAGCATTCCCACTCTGAATGAAGAAGCCAAGGCTCACATTGGCCAGAGAGTTGCTCAGGGAAGACAGGCCTGGACCAGGTGGTAGACTCTAGAGCTTCTTGATGAACACCTTTTTGTGGGGAGCAAATCCCCTCCCTTTCTGGGCCCCACGCTCTGGCCCCCGCCCCTTGCCCTGGCTCCATCGCTGCGGGCAGGAGGGGTCCTGGTGGAGGGCTTGGTCTGTGGGAGAGGAGGACACAGATGCCGTGTTGGGGGCAGGGAGTGTGCCAGTTCCTTCAGGGGACAGAAGCACCCCCTCCTCCCCGCCCCTCACCCTGCTGTCGGCCTCCAGACTGACAGAAGGCAGGGTCACCCCCGCTGAGAAGGATTAGACGGGAGGCGGGGCGCCCCAACTGCTGGGCCCCAGGCTGCTCCCACCCCAGCCCCACCTGTTCCAAGCCAACGTGGCACCCACAGCGCCGCAGCCGCCCCTCCCCTGGCTACTGTGAACGAGCCAGCAGCACTTTAAGCCTGAGGACCCCTGCCCTGGGTGTTGGGCGTCCTGGTTTGAGTCCAGCCCTGTTGCCAAACTGCTGTGTGTCCTTGCAGAGCCATCCTCCCCTCTCTGGGCCTTAGGTGCCTTAGAGGGCTGTTGAGACCCCTGGCTGCTGGGAAACTTTGTCGCCTGGGCTCTCCCCTCATCCCGCCGTGGACCCACACACAGCCACCACCCCCACCCCCCACAATTGCCCGGCCTGTGTGGAAAGGCCAGGGCAGGAGAGAAGGAAGAAAAGAAAAAAAAAAAAAAAAAAAAAACCTTTTCTTCTCGCCAACACCACCTCCACAAAGGTCAGGCTGTGCTCCCGCCCCGCCCGGCAGCCAGCCTGGTGCCTAACGTCTGCCCAGCGGCAGATGACCGTGCGGGGGCTCCTAGCAACGGCCCACGAAAGGTTACTCCTGACGTGCCAGGCTGCTGGCCCCCTCGCCCTCCTTCCTGAAAGGGAAAACAAAGTTGCGGCCTTGACTGGCGCGTGTGCCTGTGTGCACGCGTGCGGGCATGTTTGTGTCTGCACACTCGAGCCGCCTCTCCGCCCCTCCGAAAAACCTGAACTCCGCGTGTCGCACCGTAACTCTCGCTGATGAAATGGAAAGTTGAACATAAATCAATGTCTGCCGCCCTGTTAGCTATGCATCAGCAGTCAGCGCCTGGGAGATTTGCTCGGTAACAAAGCACCCAGCCGCTCCGCGGGCCTCGACCGCCCCCTAACGCGGAGCTGCTGGGCGCCTCTGCCTCCCCACCGAGGACATCCCCCCCTTCAGCCCCAGGTCTGTGCTCCCTTGGCAGTGTCTTCCAGAAGGACTCTGGGACCTGGGAGGCTGACTAGTTCTTACTGCTGCTGCTTTAAGCCCCCGGAGACCCCAGTGCACCCCTCTCTCCTCCTGAGCTGTAAGCCGACTCGGATCTCTGACTTCTATGGATACCATCCTCAAAGAGTGGTGTCAGCAGCCCCTTCACCTCTCATGTGTTAAAAGCTTGGGCTGATTTATCCTTTTCCCCTTCAGTCCTGGGTTTTTGCTTCGGGTTTCTCTTAGATTCGACTTTCTCCTGGGTCTGGGAGCCGCTCCGCCGTGTTGTCCCTTGTCCCAGCACCGCTGCTGCGTCCGTCCCCGCCCTCGCCCTGCCGCCCCCTGCCAAGATCCTCTTGCCTTTCACGAGGGTGGAGGAGTCCCCTGTGTTTTTGTTTTGTTTCTTCATAGTTGGCTGAGGGGGTAGACCCTCCTGTGTTCCTGCTTCCACCTTCTGTGCAAATCATGCTGAGGTTTTTTTTTCCTTTAAAAAAAAAAGGTCAAATTCCTCAGCCCTTGTAGCAGAAGAGGTTGGAGGAAGAGAATTCCAGCGGAATCCTATAATAACATGCCTTGGCATTATGTGGCTCAGGATAGACCCCCCTGCATAAGATCACACCACGCTGAAAGGAAACTGCCCTTTGGGGAGTCTGGGCTGGGCCAGGGGGCTGGGCCGGGGTCAGAGGGCTTTCTCACATCTCGCCGAGTGCTAATTGTGAGGTGCTGTTCTAAGAGCTGATATACAGCAGCAGATCCACAGTGTGGGTTTTGGGCTCATGTCCTGTTTCTGCCTAAATGAACTCCTCAGCTGACACTCCCTGGACCGGCTCCCCCCCCCAGATGAAGGCCTGGGGATAAATGAGACCCCTGGGCCGGGCCCACTTGTTATCCAGCAAGCCCCTGTCTCTTGCTAATACTAAAATGCGGGGTTACACTTGGTAAGAGTATGGCCAGGGGGCCACAGCTTTTATGAAGTGTCACCGCCAGGCTGGGTGCTGGGCTACCCCAGGGGCTCCCTGCCCGGGGTGGTGGGGGGCACCACCTCAGCTCTGCATGCAGTGCAGGGATGGGGAGTAGCAGGGCATCAGCCCTGGAAGAGGCCTCCTATGGACACCTCGGGGGAGGGCAACAGAAGGCATGGTGACTGTACGGGGGGCTTTGGAGCAAGGACCTCGCCACCCCCCAGTGCCACTTCCTGACCCTGTGTTCTGGGGAGGTTACCCGACCTCTCTGGGTACTGGTACCCGCAGCTGTGCTGAAGAGCACTCATTCAGCAAACCACAATGCCTCCCAGGGAGACATACACCCGTGTTCGGCGATGGTTTATTACTGCCATGGAAACATGACCCATCGGCTTCAGGATCCATGTTGACGGTCAGTCAGAAGCCGAGCACCTGGGCCCCCAGAAGCTCATCTGCCATCCCCCCCTCACCCTCCCTGAAGGCTTTCCATCCTTCCTGGAGGCCCCGAGGTCACACAACCTGGGCTGGCACGTGGGTTGCCTTGAGAAAGCCAGCTAACCGATCTGAACTTCATTGCTTCACCTGACAGTTGGGGGTGAAGATAGCCCCAAACTCTTGGGCACTTGTGAGGATGCCATGAAATGAGGCCCATGAAGCCCTTGCCTGGTGCCTGGGGTGGCTAAACACTTGGGTTTCTGTGTTGTGGACACATGTAGGAATGTGCTGGGGCTGTTCTTAGAGCCGGGGGTCAGGGTGGAGCTCCCGTCTTCCAGCTCATCCGAGGGCAAGGGCCACCGTGAGTGTTTTCTTCCAGGAAGAGAGTCTTAGGGCCTCAGCACAGCCTTGGTGGCAGTGATGTGTGGGAGAGGTTCTGGGTATATTCAAGACAGATTGGCTTTTTAGTACTTAGCCCTTCAGTTAGACTGATGTTATTGGGCACCAATACACCAAGCACCAGGCCCTGCTTGGCCCCTTTAATGTGTTATCTCACTTAATCCTGCCCTATCCTGGCTTAACTGCTTGTTCCCTGGTCCACCCAGGGGGAGTATGCAGGGGAGGTAGAGGCAGGGAAGCAGGTTGCATGTCCAGGAGCTTCTGATTCTGTTCCTGCCAGGCTCATTAATATGAGCTCCTTATTGTGAGTTAATGTCAACTCTCCCACCCAGGGGCTGGGTCTTTGCCTGGCATCCTGAGTTCTGTTACTAGTGGGCCTCACCTCAAATGGGTATCATTTGAGTGTCGGCTCCCCATCTGTAAAATAGGAACAGCTTCTACCTGCTTCACCAGCTAGGACTTTGGAAATGTGGTCAGAATGAAAGGCCGATCAGAAATTCGCACAAGCCCTCCTTCCCAGGGGCTGGCGTTCAGTGCGTTCAGTCATCTGTTCCTTCAGTACACATTCGAGTGACAGCTTTCTGCCCAGCCCTGCTGGCCTCCCAGGATCGGGAGGGCAGACAGAACCTGTCTGCAGGTGTTCACAGTCCATGGGGCTGACCCCAGCCTGGGCTAAGTGCAGGCCAGCCAGGTGGCTGATTCCCCTCCGCTGAGTGTTCTTCCTATCGATGATATCCTTGCATTAGAGAAATGAAGTCCAAGTTCTGGGTAAGACACTCACAGTTCTTTGTCATCTAATCCTGCTACCTTCACGCTGTTACTGGACCAGCTTTTGATCCCCAGGACAGGGGCCAGAGCTGTCGCTCTTAGACCCAGCCTCTGCACCTCCAGCACGTCTGCGTGGCCTCTTCTGTAGACTGCACAATTCTCCCCTCCCCTTCTAGAAGCCTCTTCAGTCTCGGGTCAGTTTTATTCAAGGAGACTCTGACGAAGTCTTACCCTCTCCTTGTCCCAAGGTCAAAAAACATACACCCAAAATGTGGATCTGATGAAGTACCTCTTCCTCAGAGTAATTATAGTATCTGGTCCCAAAAAACTTACTCTGCAGTTATGGAAAGGCTCTAAGAGTTTGGAGACGTGCAGTCCATCCTAGGGCAGTGGCTTTACCTTTCTGGGCCTTAATCTGCCCATCTGTGACATGTATCCCCATTAGGGGGCGGGCACGGGAGGTGCGGTGGTAAGCAGGAGAGACCTGGCTCCTCTCCCCTGGGGCATCAAAGGCTTTTGGGGCAGAAGAAATAAGCGACCGCTTCAAAGGCCAGATGACTCCCGCAGAGTTTGCTGAGGAGCACTCAGCATCAGGCAGGCTGCGTGAGGACTGTGCTTCTAGCCCGAGACTGTTGACAGGCCAGGAGGCAGCGCCCTGGGATTGGGGTCCTGGGAAAGCTTAGTCAAAGAAGGAGGGGGCTCCCGAAGGATTCCTTGAGGTGGAGAAGGTCTGAGCCACCTCCTTTGGTGAGGGTCAGTTCCCAGCACTGGACTAAGTACTTGACTCTCAGTATCTCAGTCCTCCAGCTCTCTGGGAGGTAGGGCATCCCATTTTACAGGCGAGGTGAGTAAGTATGGTGGGGGTGGGGGGACTGCAGATGGTGGCCATGACTCTGGGGCTCTTCCAACCCCCCCCTCGTCCTCCCCCCCCCACCCCCCCCCACACACACTCAGCTGCCCCTTTATGCTTCTTTTGAGGTTCGCCTGGGTGACTCTGGGCAGGCTTCCTAAACCCATTTCTTCCCAGGGTCCTGGTCCTTTCCCTTGCCCCATCCTGTTGCTTCTCCTTAGCTGAGGAAAGAAGATGAGATCTTGGGCCATTCCCCAAGCTGCTCCCTTCGGGGAGTAGGAGGAGGCATGAGACCACCCAGTCGTCCAGGGAGCTGCAAACCAAAGGGAAAACCGTGGCCGACTTTCCTGTTCCCAGCTCAGCCCTCTTCTGCTCAGTGGACATTAGGAGATGACTTCTGGCATTCTGGATGTGTGGTTTCCAGAGCCCTGTGTCTTCCCTTCCTAGTTGGATATGATGAGATCCTTACTTTGTGGATTGTCTGTCGGGGTGCGAAGGGGTAGTGGGATGAAGGCTGTGTGCATGCGCGTGTCTGGAGAGCTTAAAGTAGAACAGGAATTCTCTGGGTGGATGAGGCAGTGCCTTTTTAATATGCACCTCGCCTTCCCTGTGCCATTGTGATTAACAGTGGAGCCTGAGCGCTGGTGAGAGGTGTGGAGGCTGGCGGGCAGGAGTAGGGTGCATCTTTGCAGCACTATCCATTTTCAGAGCAAAACACAATCTTGTGGTTGGGGGTGGGGGGTGGAGATTTGGTTCTCTTGGCAAGGTTAGGTGTTCCTAGGGACTGGCGTGGTTCTGGATCCTGGGTCAGTCTCTACCCCTCCTGCTTGTCCGCAGAGTTGTTCTCTGCTGCACTGAATATATGGTCAGGAAGAGCGACGTTTGCTCTCTGGCTCCTGGCCGGAAGCCCACATGGCTAGGACTGGGTATTGGAAACCTTCCCTGGGTCCCACGTCCTTCACCAACATTAAAGAAGGCTAGCTATTCAGGGCTGGAGCATAGCTTAGTGGGAGAGCATGTGCATACTCCATATGCAGTTAGCACCCCAGATAGCCATGAACTCAGTTTTCCAGTGGCCACAAGTCTTGATTTCTAACTTGAGAGACGCCATAGAAACATCTTTGGAAAGGAAAGGAACGGATATGTAATTCCCAAGGCCTAGATCTGATTGCCACACTCATACACGAGCTCCTAAAGGTTAATGACCCCGCTTTTCAGCCTTGAGGTCCCAGCCCCAGGGTCTCTGTCTTGTGTGTATGGCGCTCCAGCACCATGGCCACACTGCCTCTACAGCATAGGGTCCAGTCTCTCAGCCCAGAAGCCCTTCTGTTTCTTCTCTGCCAGAGGACACCTGTTCTTCCTTCCAGGTCCTGCCTAAATGTGATGTTTCTGTCATTGCTGCCCTCTTGCTCCCTGGGGTGCGTGGTTCCATGCCTCTGTTGGGGTGCTGCCATGGTAATAGTAAAACCTGGGTCTCTCCAACCAGCCTGGAACTCTTTCAGGGAGGTCCACGGCTTATTCCTGTGTCTCTGGTGCTTAGCGCACCCTCCGCCCAGGGTGCTGGGACCCAGTGGCTGGACGCACTGCCTAGTGGACTGGGTCCTGCGCATGCTTTCTCCTGTGTCCCTAAAAAGGGTGCCTGGTTATATGGACACAGGCACATACAAAGAATCTCTCGCAGGGGGGCCCCGAAGTTTTAGCAGCTGGAGGCACAGTCACCTCTCTTATCCCCCCACCCCATCCCAACCATAGCCATTCAAGGTAGAGCCCCTTCCCGAGATGACCCTAGAGAAATTCACTGCAAAGGAGAGGGTCACATAGCGTGAACCCGCTGAAAGAACCAAGGGCTGGCATCGAGCCCCCAGAATGTTCTGTGCTGGCATTCGCCAGCACTGTGGCGAGAAGGAGACAGGGAGATGATCCACAAGGAGATACTCTGGGGCCAGCCAGCTGGATGTGAATGCTGGCTGTTGGGTTATAATGAGGAAAGGTCATTTTGTGCAAGACCAGTAGTCAGGAAAACCAGGACTCCAAGACTGGCCGCATGGTGTCGTGGTGGGAGAACCAGAGCTTGGGGTTGCTGACCCCTGGGCCGGCGCTCATTCTGTTCATCCTCAGTGGGAAAAATCGTGGCTCCAATAAATGACTTCAGTTTTCTTATTGTCACTGGGGTTAATTTTTGCTTCATTTGTCTTACTGGAGAGATTTGAGATTAAAAATCAGAAAGTAGATATAGTACTATTTTATTTTACCTTGAGGATTGTAAAAGACCCCAGTTTTTTTCCCCCTCTTCAACCTTGAAACCCATTACCTATTGCAGGGGTCAGCACACATTTTCTGTGGAGGACCAGATAGTAAATATTTTAGGCTCTGTGGGCCATCTGGCCTCTGTCACAGCACTGCCACAGAAGCACGACAGTAGCTCTGGACAGGGTACACGTGCGCATGGCTGTGTCCCAATAAAACTTTATTTACAGAAACAGGCAGCAGGCCGTATTTGGCCGGGAGCCATAGTTTGCCAGCTCCTCTTCTCGCTCAGCATGGTGGCCGTGCTCTTGGGGTCCTCGCACTGCCCTGACCCCAGCCTCCATTCTGGGTATACGGTGTGGTGCAGGCCACCGAGGCTGGCCCTGGGACCAGTGAGATGGGCTATGGGGCTCAGTCTTCCTGTCTGTGCGTAGGGCTGGGGGTGGAGGTGGGGGAGGCGGTGTGTGCCAGAGCTCTGCATTAGGTCTTGGACACTGCCACTGCTTTCATTTGCCACGCTTCCTCCTTTTGTTTGGAAAACCATCGCCTGCTGATTCTGCGTCTCTGTCTCTGTGGGGCAAGCATGCCTCATACCTCTTGAGAACATTCGCTGAGCACCTCCCGTGAGTGTCTTGGCACCAGATTCACAAGTCTGTGGGCCTCTTGCCCTTGCCGTCTGCCCAGCCCTGTCCCGGCTCCTCGGAGAGGTACAGGGAGAAGGGGAGGTCAGCTGGGGCCTTTGCTCAGACAGAAATCAATGAGTCTTATGCTGATCTTTGCTCTGATTCCTGATGGTATGCAGAGGTGACCCCAGGGGGAGGACATCGTGTGCTGTCCTGCTCCCTCTAACTGGTGACTTCCCCACCATCCAGGAACAGGGGCCACCGCCGCTTCACCTCTCTCTGGCCAAGCCTGTCCTTGTCTAGTGCCCACGGAGGGTCATGGTTCTCGTGGGCTCATTTCCTAGGCAGCCAGCTGCCCCTGACATAGAGCTCTCTGGGGGTCATGCCTACCCTCAAGGGGTGGCCCAGCTCAGCCCCTTGAGGACCTGCTGGGTGTGTCCCAGACTCACATTGGGTGGGCACACAGAAGGCTCAGGCTCCCTCTGCCCTCGAGTTGGTAACCTCAGCTCCAGTCCTGGCCCGTACCTCCCACATACACACACGCAGAGAAGCCTTTTCCCTGGAGGGGCCAGACAGAGGTGGGGAAGGAAAGCAGCTGTGCGAGCCACTGATAACTTTGTTCCCGTGGGTCACAGTAGTAGAGAAAAAACTTTGCCTCTGATGAGGTGCGTGTTAAAGGGGAGGGGTGGCTAAAGCTCTCCCTCCCTCACCCAGCCAGGTGGTCAAGTTCGCGCTCCAGGGACGAGGTGGACTGCGTTGACGGACATGGCCGGGGGTGGGGGGTGGTCAGTGGCACTCGGGCACACCTCAGCCCCCTCTCCCCAGAATGGGCTTACAGCATTTTCCGTCAGCATCTGTGTCCAAGGAGCAAATTGGATTGTCTGCCTCTGCTGCATGCCTTTTACCATGTGTAGAATTAATGCAATTTTATATTCACTCAGTTAAAATGACACACCCCACAGGCAGATGACACAGGCCCTTAGTAATGCAAGTCGTTCGTCTCTGCGGCCAGTCGATAAAACCCACCCCTCCAAGCCTTGCCAGGCCAGGGGCCCCATGAGTGAAGAGGGACGGGGATGTGTGGAGTGTCAGGTCTCTGAGCCACCTGAAACTTCAGGTGCCTTCCCCAAAGGCCTTCTGTAAACACAGAAGGCAAATTTGGCCAGTGGTAAGCAGGTAGCATTCTGCAGCTTACAGAGCGGTCTCCAGGCTTCCCTGTGAGGAACCTGAACTCCATGTCACCTGAACTCCTCCACTTTGTCAATGAACAGCCCACGGCTCAGGGAGACAAGACAGAACTCCAGCCCGAGTGCCCTGGGCTCTGGAGCCCCGCTCTTTGCCCCCGTCCACAGCTCATTCTCAAGTGTGCTGTCTCCCGGGCTCGCCTCTGCACCCGGAAAGCCTGGAGTTAAGTCTCAGCTCTGTTTCCCTGAGAGTCCATGATTTCTAGTCAGGGAAAGGCAGCTTTGGGGAGCGTGAGGTGGTGCTGGGTGAAGGAGTGGTGAGTTTTGGAAATATTAAACTTAGCCTGTAGCTCTTATTCGTTTTCTCCTTTAAAAAAAAAAATCACTGTGGTTTTTTTTCTATTTGACTTTTAATTTTAAAGAGCTATCCTCTCTCTTTTCCGTAAGAGTCTTTAGTTTATAGAGGACCAGCTTGGTCACCCCGTTGGTACTATTCTTCCTGGTTGCTTAAACTCAGAGGTGTTGGATGTGTCCACCCAGGGTCCGGCTGACTGCGGCTGTGGAGTCTGCGTGTTGGCCAAGCCTCGTTGCCCTCCTCGGGCCCTGCCCAGGATGTACGCATGGGGTGGAAGGCCGTGCCCGTGCCCTCGAGCAGCGGACGCGGCGTCTCCTGATCAGACGCAATGTCTGAAGAGGATGCCCCGTGTTTTGGAGCGCACCATGACTGGGCAGAGCAGACTTCACGAGGGAGGGTATGTGGGCTTTCAACAGGCTGAGTGAGGAGGGTGTTCCTGGCAGAGCAGGCCTCGCTCCTGCTTTCCTTGTGAATGGGCAGCGAGTGGCCATGGAAGAGTGGGGGCCTTCCGCGTGCCTAGCGCTGTCACCTGCACCACCCCACTGTGATGTCCCTTTGCCCTTATGAGGAAACTGGATTCACAGTGTGCCCTGCAGGGGCTGGGAGCAGATGCCAGGTCTGTGTAACCTGATGCTTCCCCCATCGTGCCGTAAGCCCGTCTACCTCTCGAGGATGGCTTCAGGTGAAGTGCAGGGACTCAACCCGGCTGTGACCCAAGAGGTATATAGGTGGCTCGTGCTGACACTCTGACATGCCTTTCTGCAGAGACTGTGGATCCATTGTGCCTGGGGGTGTTCTGCTCCCCTCCCTGTCTGTGACAGCAAAGGCTGTCTCACTGAACTGTCGGTGTCCAGTGTTTGCTTCGATCACACCATCGCCGAGCGTCCCCAGGCCCTGCTTAGGTGGCTCTCAGAGGCTGCTAGACACTACCCAATGCTGGGATTGCAGGAAAAAGTAAGGAACTGCAGGAGTTGTGTATCTCTGGTCAGAGATTTTGGGACTGCCAGAGACAGAGTGGCAAGTCCATTAACAGGGTCTGGGGCAGAATGAAGGCCCAGGCAGGAAGTGGGCACGTTTGCTGCTTTCTTTTCCCAGATTCGGTCACAAGGTTTCCTGATTGGGGTCTCTCCTGGGTGCAGGCCTCCCTGCTGTCACCCCGTGGGGGGCAGTGCACTGCAGCAGGAAAGACTTCTGACCAGTCAAGGGACCTCAGTTCTCATCCCGGCTCCCTGGCTCCCTGTTGGCTTACATTCTCCAGCCATCCTGGGCCTCAGTTTACCTGTCACCTTCTCTTGGACCCCATGGCATTTTAAACTGACACGAGTTCATTTGTCACCACATCTCATCCTTCTCTCCAGCTAGCCTGGGAGCTTCCAGGCTAGGGCCACACGAGTCTGATGCACCTCCGTGACCCACCCCCAGGATATGGGGCTGGCTAGACCCCTGAGGTCAGCATCCGGAATATGTTTGTGGGTGAGTGACTAGTTGCACCCCCACATCCTTCAGCCTTAGGATTTGTTCCTTTCTGCTCCTCGTGCTCCAGGTGTGACACAGGCATTACTTGTGGGCTTGTTAGAGCAGTGGGCCAGCTGGAGCTCTAGAATCGGACTTCGAGGCTGGTTCCACTGCTTAATAGCTTTGCAAGTGGCTTCACCCTTTTGAGGTGTAAAATGGAGCGACTGATAGCCTTTCCAGCCAGGAGTCCAGGGTTACATGAGCTAATGCAGGTGAGGTGTGGCTTCATTATTATCCCATTATCACATTTCTCTGACGAGGGAGGTGCAGTCAGTGGCTGAGTCCGGATTTGAACCCAGACCTTGTTTCTTTACGTAAATGGACAGGAAGGTGATTATCATGAAGAGACCCCTGGGCTGGTGTTAGGAGATGTGGCTCAGCCACCAATGAGTTGAGTTCTCTGTGGTCTCGGACAGGTCACGCCTCTGTCCTGGGCCTCTCTTTTCTCCCCTGTAAATGAAGGATACTGGAAGAAGTGATGATCTGTCAGGGCCACCCAACAAACAAGTGTGTGGGCAGGTGTAGCTCTCCCCAAGCTTCCAGTGGGACCCTCAACTCCAGTCTAGCCCAGGACTCTGCACCTCAGATGTCTGCAGATGTCTCTGCAGCGTGCTGGGAGGGGGGATTAGGCAGTTCCTGAGACGGAAAGCCTCCAAGGTCTAAGTAGAGCTGGACTCGGCCTCTTTTTGGCCAAACAGGCTTCCAGACACACCTAATTTGGGTTCTTGTAAAGCTTTCAGCAAGTAGATGCCAGGCAGGCCCCATAGGGGAGCTGTCCTGTGTGGGAAAACTCATCAGTACCATCAGCGTTATGACTCCCTCCTTTTCCCATCTTCTGCCTTGATCCTCTCCCCCTGCCTGCCAGATCTGTTCAGAGTTTGGGGAAGAGAAAAGCCCAATATCCCAATGAAGGTCAGAATCCTCAAACAAGATCTTTTTTGGTCTGCCTCCTATGTAGCATTTTGACCCAAGTGGGTAATGAGTTGAAAAGACCATAAAGTCTGTTTTCTCTATACCTACCTGTTGGTCTCTTGTTGAGAAGGCAGGATAGGGGAGAAACTCCTCTTACTGGTGCGCTAAACCACAGGGCAGCACATTCTGTCCCTCGTTGTGGAGGTGGAAACAGGTCTGTCGTCTTCGTCGTCGTTTTAACAGAAGCAAACATTTTCAATGCGGTGCCCTATTCTCTGAGGCTCCTGAGAATGCACCAAGTGTGCAGGGCCCCTCCCTGTGCTGTTGCACACCATCTCGGGGACTGAGTCCAGACGCTGATCGAGTGGCAGACGGCTCCAGGCTGAGTGGATGTAGCAGACACAGAGGATGGCACTTTGGCTGGATGTGGGTGACCATCAGGAATTGATAGGCTTCTGACTTCATGGAGGAAAAGCTTTCTGGCTCATAGAGCTCCCAGTAGTGCTGGGGGCCATGCTGGGAAGTACATGAGCAGAGCCTGGTCAACACCTACCCCCAGGGGTTGGGAGAGGAGCTCCGTGCCCTGGGTACATGAGTGTTGAGATTCATCTGTGCCTGTCTTGAGGTCATGGTGGGGTTTTCTCTCTGGGTAATTGGCTAGCCTGGGCCAGGGTTCTCTTGTCTTCAGTGTTCCAAACCCCAGCTCCAAGTCATGGGGAGGAGACTTCTGAGAAGACTTAATAGCCCACTGCCCGCCTCTCCCTACTGGCCAGAGAAGTTGCTGGGCTGGCCTGGGGCCTCACTCACCAGCCACCCGCTCCCAGCCCTTAATACTCATTGGCCGTTTGTGTTGAGGTGGCTGCTTCGAGGCGAACTTGTACCACATCCACTCATTCAGGGACCAGTTACTAGAGTCCAGCAGGGAGCTTCTGAGGGAGGTAGAGAGGTGAGGCACACGTACCAGCCTGCCCTCTGAATGTCGGGGGGCCTAAGCAGCCATAATCCAGGGCCAAGAGACAGCTTGGAATGGCCCTCCAGACCCGGTTTCGAGCATTGGCCCTTAGTAGGGATTGCCACTGATTGGGACCCCCTGTGGGGGGCCAGACACTCTGGGGTGCTTTCCATACATTTTCTACAGTCAGCTGTCAAGTCAGCCGCTACTTGCCTCCCCTGGCTCATGGGGCCACAGGTGTGGGGGACCTGCCTGGAGACACGCCACTCTCGCTGAGGAAGCACCAGATCTTACCAGGGAGGGCCACGAGGGTTGGAGGGAGGAGGCGCTCCCTTCTTGCCAAGAGCTGAGAACCAACAGAAGGCCTTTTGCCCCCTCTTGGCAACTGGACCTCACCCTCAAACCCTCTTCTTCCGTTCTTTTTATTTTTCTTTTTTTGGGGGTTGGCTTTGAATTATCTTATTTTGTTTACATTGCACCCAAGTTTCATGGTACAAAAGACTTGCAGGTGCAAATATGTCCCGCCTTCATTAGTTTCCCCTCCCTTTTTAATTTATGTGATTTCAATTTTCCTTCCCTGTACTGTTAATTAGGGGACCCTCTAATCAGCGCCATTATCACAGTGGTATTCATGTTTAGGAAAGCCGCTAAACAAATGCTTGCAAAATTGCTAAATGGCTAATTAATGTCTGTTAATTAAGAAAATTGCTCATGGTAACAAACCATGCCGTTGCTGGCAGCCGCTAGAAAGACACACACTTGTTGAAATTAGTAGCGTGGCAGGTAGGGGAACATCTGCTCCGCAGAGCTCTCCGGAAGTGAGCAGCCCCTCGCTTGGCCAAGAAACTCCAGCCTGTCCTCAGTGGCGCCCCCGGCTTCCTGGACGGCCCCCGCCGTCTTTCCCTGCACACCTCTTCTCCATGTCTCTAGGCCCACGGCCTGTTACCAGCCCCTTCGCCCCGCCCCGCCTCCGGACTGTGTTTTCTGAGCAGGTGGGGAGGCTGGGCAGCCTGGTTCTGAGAGAGAAGGCTGACGAAGAAAATCCTACCTCTGTCTCAAAGATTCTCTCTCCCTCTCCTCTTTAATGTAATTTCCCCCATCCCCCACGCAGGTTTTGGATTTTTCTCAAAAGTGACTTCCAAGAGTAATAGCATGATCGAGGGTTGAGAAGAGTGAATTAGGGCAGGCTCCTTGTCACCAGCCCCAAAGTCCAGCTCCGAACGTCCCAAGTAGGCAGGAAGGAGCTTCCAAGATGGGCCTTTTGTGCTTTTTGATTGACCTGCAGTAGGAAATACACTTGACACTGAACCAGTATACACACATGCACGTATGTATAAATATGAAGATATGTTAGTGAAAAAGATTTGCCTTCATACACACAGAGCTGTTGGATAGTTTGTTTTTTTTATTCCGTTCCAGGTTTTTAGGAAACAATGGTTGCAACCCACTAAATTGATTTCACCATCCACTAATGGGTTGCATCCCACAGTTTGACCAACCCTGTGGTTTAAGTGAATTCACCTGCCCATCTCTTCTGGGGGGAGTCAAGGTCAGCATAGCCCAGGGCTTCAGGGGTCAGCTCGGAACCATGGGTGGTGGCTCACCGCTGGCTGGAGTGGAAAGCCCAGCCCTTCCACCCAGCAGTAAGGGGCCTCCATCCACGTCCCCCTGCCCCTCTGCACATGCCTGCTTGAGCTCTGGGCTGCAGGAGTCCAGGTGAGCGTTGGGTCCATCAGGCGTCCCATCCTGGCTCTGCCATCTACCAGTTGTGTGGCTGTGGCCAAGTTCCCTCATCCCTTGAGACCCAGTTTTCCTCGTTGGTAAAAAGAATGGGAAACCCCACTTGATGAGGGCCTTTTCAAGTGAAGGTGAAATTAACAGAGCTCACTGAGTGGGTGCTTGGTCACCGTCCATCCTTTTGTTCCCTTGTTCCTTCAATCTCTGGCCCAGCCTGACTCCTCCTGTCTCTTCTGGTGCACCCATCAGGCCTCTCTCCCCTCAGTAGACTGGCCCAGGAACCCGCATCCTGTCTCTGTCCGCCTCCAGACCGGAAGCTCCCCCAAACCAGGGCCTTGCCGGGCTCTTCCCACGCCCAGAAGCGGCCCTTGCACGCTTCGCAGAGCAGGTGCACTTGCCCGTCACAACCAGCGTATTTAACATGGCAAACTCCGCTCCAGCCATAGACGGTGCCCGGGCCCCTGCTCCTGCGTGCTTCCACAGAGGAGCTGGGTATTATTTTCCATCCCTGTAAACCGCCCCGTGAGTGTGCTCATCGGCTTCTCTCCCTCCCGCTCTCCGCGCCCACCGTTGAGCCTGCGATCCAAGCAGCTGTGCGCACCTCCCCGCCAACCAGAGCCCGCCGCCCGCACGCCCGCCGCCTGCCCTTCGTTTTGGTTTAATTTTTGTTCTTTTAAGCTTCTGCGCTTCTCCATGTGCTGTGATCTATAACCTGCCTCTACTGTCTGGCCTCACAGGGTCCTCCGGGGTCACAGCCCTCGCCGCACGCACAGCCTCCACCTCACAATCCCAGCAGCATGATGGGACCCCACAGTCAGGTAAAAGCACTGTGGCTCGCCCGCCCGCCGGGGGGCGCGGGGCACGAGGAGGACAGAGCCAGCAGAGGAAAAACAAAAATCAAAATGTGCTCTAGCCATTGCTTTTGAGTCTTTATGGACAAATGATATTTAAAAAAACAAAAACAAAAATACACCCCCCCCCAAGATAGTCTTCATTCCTTGGACATCACACCCAGCTTGGATATGAAACCAAAAGAAAAGCAAAGATATTTCTGTGACCTTGTCAGCGGCCTTTGCGTTTTTGTTTTTTCCTCTCTCACTTTTGGTTTGGTTTTTGAGTTCGGTTAACCATTTGTTTGTAAGCGAAGCTGCATCCCTAGCCTTTTTCTGTGCGCACTCTCGCTGCTGAGATAAGCTTTCCTGCCCCTCGTCTTAGCCCCTTTCCATTCTCATTGTGCTCCCCCCACCAAATCCTCGCTCCCCTCCCCCACCCCCTTTGTCGGTGGTTTCTGTGTGTGTGTGCGCGCGTGTGCGCGCGCACGTGTGTGTGTCCAGCTTTGTCCGCACACCCTGAACATTTTGTGTAGGAGTCCCTTTCTGATTCTTGATTTGCCCTTCCCGAGAGCAGAGTCTTCTTCCTTTGCCCCGCACCGCTGTAACTGCTCTTCCGCGCCCCGTGCCCAGGCCTGGCCGCACTCTCCTGCCATCCAGACTAGATGTCCGTGGGCACACACGGAGTCAGGAGCCGCCCGTGCCAGGCGCATCTGTCGTTCCCTCTGCCCAGAGGAAGTTGTGCCCAGAGGGAAGAGGCTACCGGGAGAAAGAGAGTTGAAAAGATAACTAGTTGTAACGAATCTGGACTTGGTGGCGTGGAGCGCATTCGTGTTTGTCCCTGTGCAGTAGCGCAGGCTGTCATTGAACTAATTCCCTATAATTGCAGCCTTTTATGTCACCGCGCTACGCAGGCGGCCCCAGGCCCCCGATCAGAATGGGAAACCAGGTACTGTACCTTTTCATGTTCTCTTTCCCCTCACCCAGCCACCCTTGCCCCCCTCTTTGACTCAAATGAGAATTTGGGGAAAGGATTTGGAGGTGAAGGGACAGGTTTGAATGTGGGAGGTAGCTTACAGGCGGGTCCCCAGGGAGAGCCCTTTGTCCGTTCTGTGTCCCCAGTATAGCCCCTTTGCCAGCATTGCATCTGCCTCTCCTGGTGGGCTTTGGGCAGCCGGTTCGAGCTCAGAGGGGCAGCAGCAGAAACAGCCAGGCTGGGAATGCAGGGTTGCGACTATTCTAGAGAAGGTGGTAATGCCCCTGCCCCCTCCCTTCCAGCCCCTTCTTGGAAAAGGGTCTTCCTCCTTAATGAAGTTAATTGACAACGTGCATTTTTTCCTGGAAGCTTTTGAGAATTGCCAAGGCTGGTAAATATAATCCTGCTATTAAGGGGAGAAATGGCCCGTAGGAATGCTTAGATCAGGAGCCTGGATGCAGCAGAGCAGGACATTTGTGAGTTTTTAAGCAATGTCTGCCTGTTTTCCCAGACCCAACTCAAAACAAGAAAGGATTTGTTCGTGTAATTAGAAAAGTGGTCTGCTGATGGGGAGGGCTTCTCAGCCCGGGGTTGTGTGCCTTATGCTGGCCCATTAGGGTTGGTAATTCTTAGGTGGTCTGGAGAAATCGGCCCCCGTGCCACCCTCCCTAGTTCAGCCCATCCAGGAGAGGTCAAGGTAAAATATCTTTTGAGGATCGATGAATTTAAAACTTAAAAAGAAACATTAGGGAGATTTCTTTTCATGCCAAAATATTTTTTATGTATGATTCTTAGAGTGACCTTACAAAAACCCTTCAGAAGATGTGACCGCATCACGAGTGCGTCCAGCCCCTACTGCCTTTGGAACTTGGGAGTTCAGTTACCAACTAGAGGGGCCTGATTGTTTCTGTTCTCAGGGCTCTGCAAGGAAGGCCTCCCAAGTGCAGAGCTGCAGGGCCTAGGAGAGACGCTCATAGTCAGGGGTCTCGAAATTTTAGTTTAAATTGCCTATCAGGTTTCCAGTTATTTTTTTTTCCCCTCCAAAAGTCTTTTTTTCCTCTTTCTCTGACATGAAGGAGAGATTTAGACAAGAATTAGAGACCCATCTTTTTGAACAAGGAGGGACCCTTGGGTATGTCACAGACGAGGAAACAGAAGGTCAGGGTGAAGGAGTGACTTCCCAGAGTCCTGCAGTAAGCCGGATCAAGTTGGTCTACAGCTCCTGGCCCAGTGCTGTTTCCTCTGCCCCTCACCCAATTCAGTGAGCTTTCAGAGTTGTAACCGTGCTGCCCCAGTCAGCACAGGGGCCTCTTCTGCCATCACGTGCGTGGGCCCCGGCAGCGCCTTCCCCCACAGCGCACCCCAGGGCTCTCCTTGGCCCGAATGGGCCTCTGCTCCATGGCGAGGCACCCTTACCATCATTGTGGCTTTCCTCTAGTAATTAAGGGACACGAGAGGAAACCTGTATGTTCCTATTTATCAATTAAGCATGAGCAAGTGCCCAAGACAGCAAATGGACAATGAATCCGACATCTGCATCTCGTGTTACAAATTCGTAACCTTCCCACCAACCCCCCCCCCCCCCCCCGTTGGAAATCTATACCAATTTCCGGTTTCCTGTGGACTCAAGAAATGTTTGCCCTCCAGGGAGGGACGTGCCCCTCTCAGGGGTGTTGCACCTGGGGGGTTCGCGGAGAGTGCCTCAGTTGGGGCTGCGGGTTGAGCAGAAGCCTCTGCCACCTCAGTGAGCTGAGCTCCCCCCCGCCCCGCCTTGGCAGGGGGAGGGGCAGAGGCAGCAGGCCTTGCTTGGGTTCATGGGACCTCCTGTGTTAGGGCAGTGAGAAGAGCATTTGGGGGGGGGGGGGGTGGGGGGGGCGGGACAAGAAGCTAAGGACTGTCGCCCTGTCCCCTGAGCCTTACAAGGCCATCCTCCCACCTGCCTCCCCGGTGACAGGTTTGGGGCTGTATATAGAGAAAGCGTTGCTGTTTTTCAAGCGAGAGTAGGTGGGTGGGTGGTGAACAGTGGGCTTCGGTGGGGCTGAGAGGAAGACTGGGACCCAGGTTTGTCAGGCAGCCCTCCCGTACACGTCCCAGAGGACCCCGCGCCGGCCCGGTGGCTGACGGGGGCAGGCGGCCGAGTGACCGTGCAGACGCTGCTGGGATTTGGCTGTTCCCTGGGCAGACGCTTCCTGCGCCTGCCCCACGGTGCTGTAGGAGAGGCGCTGGCCTGCTTCCAGGAGCCCGTGGGACGGCCCCAGAGCATCACTTTCCCTAGCAGGCTCCGAGAGTGCACACAGCATGTGCTTACAGTGCCACATACGAGCCGTTCTTGTGCTGCTTTCTTAGGTTTGAAGGCTTCGGCCTTCTCTGTGTGAGACCTGTTATCTCGGCCACGGCCCGTCTGCCTTCTCTCGCAGAGGGGGCCAAGATCGACCTGTCCCCAGCTCAGGGTCACCCCAGTGATGCCCAGATTCCCTCTGAGCTTCCAGGCAGCCCTGCTCTGCTCCTGGGTCCTGACACAGCAGGGTGAGGGGAGCTCAAGGAGGAGCTTCCTTCGAGAACTGTCGCTGTCCTCACTGGGCTACCTGGCGAGGGAGTGATTGCCCTACCCCCACGGCCGCTCCATCAGGGTTATAGGTGGGGGCATTCTATGACATGGACGGTCCCCTGTCCACCTCGACATCCTGGGATCTCCCAAACCAGACAGCCTCAGAGGAAGGCCTGCTTTTGTCCTCTGGGGTCTAGAAATATCCCACACCCCCAAGTGGGCAGACAGAAACCAGTCAAATGATTCGGAGCTGGGGAGCCTGGAGAGAGGAAGCAGGGCTGGGAGAAAGCGAGAGGTCAGAAGAGCTAAGACCACGGGCTAGAGAGACAGACTGTGAGCACCCCCAGGGCCTGGAAACAGCAGGTCCTCCCAGGTTTGTGTGGCCTACCACAAGTACCGCCACGCGCTGGACACACACAGCCCACTCTGAAGCTCGGGACAGCAGTGAGAACTAGTCTCTGCTTACCACCACCTTGTTCCACAGCTGGTTTGGAGCTCCCCGCTGGGCCATCCCCCCAGCTGCGATGAGGGCTGGCTGGGGCTGGAGGGGGTGGCTGCCCCTGTCCCAGGGGCCCGGCCTCTAAGAAGCACTGGCGTCTGCAGATGGGAAAAGGTGGTCCCTTTCATAGACACTTTGCCTCTCAAAGGCAGGGGCCTGTTTTAGTCCTGAGGCACAGGGTTCTAAAAGCACACTTTTCCTTCCAGCTCTTCTGCCTTTTTTTTTTTTTTCTCCCCGATTGCTACTGAAGTCACTTCAGCCCCAAGTAACTCACTTTTAGTAGGTTTTCACGGCAAGTGTGCCAAGCATTTACTCGGGAAACCTGTGGCAACCCTGTCCTCACCTTCTTAATAGTAATCACACCAGTGTCTGCCCCTTGCCCCTTGCCCCAGGCTTTGGGGAGCAGGTTCTCACTCAGCCTTCTGCTCCCCCCTCTCTGGAAGGCCTCCTCTTCACCGCTGGGGCCAGAAGGGGGCATTTCATGTCATGTGGAGGACAAAGATAGGGAGTTGGGGGCCCTGAGTGCTCATCCTGGCTCTGCCACTAGGTGACTGGGGGGCCATTGGGCCTTTGGGCCTCAGTTTCCCCATCCAAACCTCGAAGGCCACCTCCTCCCCTGCGCCCCTGTAAAAAGACCCCCGTGTAGTGATAGGATTTTTGGCTGGGGGGGGGATCTCCCGGTCCCCACACTTTAGGGGAGGGGATAGGATGAGTTACATCTCCGTGGGGTGAAGGAAAGACAGGGTGTGGCTTAAACCGCGCTGGCCAGGGTCCGGGAGGTGAGCGCGGGGGGCAGGCTGCCGTGGAGGGGTGTATGGCAGGCGGCGGGCCCGGTGCACAGCCCCGTGGAGACAATAGGGTGTGTGACGGTTCCTGTCCCGCCCATGCTGCACCTCCTGCTGACACCGGCTCCCTCTGTCTGCCGGTCCTGGGGATGTCGCCCCCAGCCCCAGCCGGCAGGTCAGGGAGGCCATGCGTGGCCCCAGAAGGGTGGTGGCGGCCGGGGCAGGCGGGCGCGTCTCCTCCCATCCCCCAGCCACTCAGTGCAGCTTTCACGTCTCTTTCAGCCTCCGGGAGGAGTTCCTGGGACCCAGCCACTGCTGCCCAATTCCATGGATCCCACCCGACAACAAGGTAGAGGGCTGGGCGGGGCCGCCTGCGGCATGGGGAGTCTGTGCTGTCTGCCCCCCCGCCGCCTCACAGCTCCCCTACTCTCTCGTGCAGGGCACCCCAACATGGGAGGATCAATGCAGAGAATGAACCCTCCCCGAGGCATGGGGCCCATGGGGCCCGGCCCACAGGTAACCCCCTGTCTGTCTGTGCAGCTCCCTGGCCATCTGTGTGCACCCGCCTACTCTCCTCCTTCCACAGTCTGTCCGTCGTTCACGTCACTCAGCTCACAGGGGTGAGGGGAGAGGACACGGCCAAGTCCCCAGCTGCCCCCTCTGCCCGTGGCTGGGCTGGCCCCCCACACAGCCAGGAGCAGCCCCTCTCGGTAGGCGGCAGGCCAGGTTGAGGGGCCCTCTGGGAAGCTGAGGGAGCAGGGCAGTCAGGTGTTGGCAGATCCTCCGCGGGAGGGGTTTGAGGAATTTGGAAGATGGAGGGTCTGGCGCCTGAGCAGTGGTGTGGGTTCCCCAGGAATCCCAAAGCCTCCTACCCCAGGTGGGTGAATTCGAACCGGCTCAGGGTCCTAGTTTGTTGCGACCCAAAGGCGGGACGAATGAGGGCAGTCCTAGCTCCGCCTACAACTAACTCACCGATAGTCTGTCCTTGGGTGAATCATTTGACCTCAGGGGGCCCCAGTAGGCCTCCGGTCCCCCTGTTTCATGTGAGGGGAGGAGGAATGTGTCTGTACCCCTGGTTCTCCGCGACGCCACCCCAGTGAGAGGAGACCAGGCTGGCCAGGGCCTCTAAGACCCCCTTCCACCCAGAGCCTCTACCCGTTTCAGGTCCCAGGCTCCAAGCTAAGATTTCTTCTGACCAGAGAGGCTCCATTGTCACAAAGGACCCCTCAGAAATCCCTGGGAGACATGACGTCAGGTGCCCTGTCTAGCTCTGCAGTTACAGCACACCCGTCACTCCTTGTGCCCCAGCTCCAGGCCCCACAGGGACAGGCTCCCACGGGCCCATCAGGCAGGGGTTTGACAGGCCTTTCCTGTTCTCGAGCCTTCTCACGGTTGCTTCCCACTCTCCTGAGTATTGGAATGTGGCTCTGTTTCCTGTAGTACTGTGGCAGGGAGTTTGCTGATCTGACTATCTAAAAGAAGCTGGAAGTCTAAATGAGGAGAAGGGAGTTTCATTTAGCGAGGTCGGGAGGCTTTTGCTGTAGGGTGTTCCTTCCCTTTTCTGCCCTGCCTGGAAGTCTGCTTGTTGTCGGGGTCCGTCCCCCCCCTTCAGGGTGCAGATGTGTGCATTCTCTGGGCCCCCTCCCCAGGCTTCCGGTTCCCTGGGGGAGGAGGGGTGCTCTTGCTCCCAAGCTCACAGACACGTGCCCGCTCTGGTAGGGAGAGGTGTCTGCCCACACCCAGAGTCCTCCGCGCCGTCTGCAGTTGTATTTCCAGCACACCCAGCCCACTGCTTCTCCTCGGTGGTGGCTGCAACATCTGTGGTGCTGAAAGATTTTAGGGAGGTCCTTGTCTTCTCTTGGCCCCCTAATCCTGTAATGAAGCAAGCCCACACCAGTTGCAGCTCTGGTTTTCTTGATTGTTTCTTTGTTTTCTTTCCTCAAATCCCCCAAAGCTTGTGTTTTCACCAGTTCCTTTTAAGCCACCAGAGTGGCCCCTTCCTGCCATGTGCCTGTCTTGAGCTGACCTCTGGCGGGTGGCTCCGCTGAGGAACTTGTGGGAGGGGCCACCGGGTCTGAAGCAGAGCGTTGCCTCTCCTGGGTTAGGAACCTGTGGGTCCCTCAGCCCCACTTCAGAGATGCTCTTGGGGTGGATGAGCAGTGACCCTGGACTTCCACAACATCCTGGGGGACCTGGGGACACAAGAGGATCTAGTGGGAAGGCCCCCCGCCCACCCCTCTGGGTTCTTGGAGGCTCAGCAGCTACATCTGTAAAATGGGCGAGAGACCAGCATCTGCCGTATAGGAGTGCTCAAAGGGGGAGGCTCAAGTTCTGGGTGTGACGCTTGGCATGGGGTACTCCCAGTAAGCAATGTGTGTCTTCCAACCTAGGGGCTGAAAATCGGTGTTCAGGACTCTCATTGCCTGGGTTTGATGATTGCTTTGAGTAGTGTGTGTTTTTGTTTCTGTTTTTTTTTTTTTTCTGGCCAAGGCCATTAGCCTTCTTTTTGTTTGTTAAGCCTATAGTAATCCTGAGGTTCTGGAAGCTGGGAATGGATGTCAGCAGACAGACCCAGAGCAGAGTATTCTGTTAAGTTTAGGACTTCCTCCTGACTTTAGCAGAGTCCCTGACCAGCAGTCTGGCACACTCTTGTGGCATGCTTTAAAGAGGGGAGGCTCCTAAAGGCTGAAGTCTTACCAAACAAGGCCTCTTGGGTCCAGTGTGGCTCTCCTGACCTTGCCAGGTGGTGTGCAAGAGCTCTCATGTAGACCCTGAGAGGGGTGACCCAGAGGGGAGTGAGAAACTAGCCCAGGCATGAGGCCAGTTGAAGCACCCCACCTCCACCAACCTCAGGGGCTCTGGAAACGTCTCCCTTGTTCTTTATTTGACTTCAGTGTATCAATAGGGAGACCCTAAAGTGCTTTGCCCATGTCTCCTGTACCTGCCTGGGTAGAGTGCAGTCTTAAATTCCAGGGCCAAACCTCCCTTAGAGCAACCCAGAATGTCTGCCCCAGCCCTTCACTGGGGACGGAAGGGCCTGGCCTGGTGTGGGACAGGTTTTGGGGTCAGCCAGGGAGCAGGTACTGCAGAGCCTAGAAGTTTTGGACCCGAAGGCTGAGGGCAGGACCACCCCATCTCCGGCCCCCAGGCCTTTCTGGCTGTCCCCTGAGGGTGCGCTCTTGGTCATTCGCAATGGACAGGAGAGGGATGAACTCAGAACTTAGTGCTGGAAAACAGGGTTCTAGCCGCAGCTCAGCCCAGTTGGGCCTCTGGTCCCTCATCTGCAAAATGGGCAGCCGGGTGATCACCTCACAGGGTCCACTGTAGGTCTGGTAGAAACAGCATGAGGTGCCTGCAGGGTGTTCCACGGACCCCACTCCCTCCCTAGAACACGGGCTCAGGGGGGCGGCGGGGTGGGGGGAGTCCTGTCTGCCACAGCCTGGGCTCTTAGAAAAGGAGGCCAGCCTCCTCGGGCAGCCTTTATAAGCACCACTGTATACACAGCGCCATGCTGAGACCAGTCACAAAGGTGGGAAACCATCAGCCTGTTACTCCAACTGGGGAGTAAGATTTTTAATGGCCAGTGACCACTCCAGAACTTTCTGAAGAAGAGGTACACTGTAGTCTTGGGGCTACTTTATAGATTTCAAAGCCAGATGGAGTGACATTTGCACTTTCTGAGCCTGTGCTGCGATTTAGCCTAAATGTCACAGAGGACCCAGCAGGCCAGGCATCGCCCTGCCCTTTTCCCTGAGTGTCTCAGACAGATTTTACTCTGGTTTGGTGAAACGGCCAGAGCCAAAAAGGAGGTAATACATCCACTTAATTATGGTCTTTCTTTAAAGAATTAATGTCAGTATCCGATGGGAATGTTTTGGCTAAGTTTTTCAGAAGTGACTCCCTTTGGAATGAGCCTAGAACTGCAAGGGCTTCTGGCCAGGCTCCCGTGGACAGAACGCAGGGCCCCCTCAGGGATGCTGTGGCTCATAGACCCCCTGGGTGCCAATGACTAGCGTTTCTGGTGTTCAGGCTGGGGATGGAATCCACACAGGCTAGCATCAGATCGCCATCCTAGCTTCGTGTGTGTTTGAGAAAGTGAAGGATAACCCCTGATCTCTATGGACAGTCCTGTGCCACCTGGAAGAAACTACATCTTCCTGCTGGTCCAGGACAGCCCAGCTCTTTCTTCGTTCTGAGGCTTCTGAGCAATGGCCCCAGCAAGAGATGGAAGGATCATAAACCCGGCCAGAGTGGCTGGGGGCTGGGTGGGGAGAAAGTGGGGCCACTCAAAGCACCTTCCTGGTGGGGGCCCATAGAGGCCCCCAGGCCCCACATGATGAGAGGGGGTGGAGGACAGGACCCTGCTGCCCAGGAAACTGCCTGGACGGTGTATCCTAAAGGCTGGAATGTTCTTTCCCTGCTTTAAGGTGAAGATAGTGCTGGGTGGGCCGTGGGCAGCACCCAGAAAGACTGGGAGCTCGGGGAGTCGGAGCAGGCCCCAGCCATTCATTGTTCCTGAAAGCGGACCAGAGCCCTCTGCCCAGGGTCCGGGGTGTGAGGGGACAAGGGTGAGGGACCACCGTCGTGGATGTGGCCAGCCCCACAGTGCGCCGAGGGTCCCTCCCTTGCGTCTAGCTGCCCCTGTCCATGCAGAGCTGTGCTGATGGCACAGGAAGGGGGGGCATCGGGCTGCTGGTCACCTCGCAGTCCGGTGCTGTGGGCGGGCGGACATGGAGGGAAGAGAGCTGCTTCTGAGGAGTCTGTGAAACCATGCCTCCAAGCTCTCTATGAGAAGGCTGCTGTTTCTGCTTTGAGAACTTTCCCCCAAAGTTGCCCTTCGGCCCTGCTTTCACCCCTGACTCAGCGCGTGCCCTTGGGCAAATCTGTGGCCTCTCCAATCGGGGAGGCATACGTGGCCCTGCAGGGCCTGTGCCTCTGGCAGGGAGGACGGGGTGGGCGGCCTCCCTCTCGGGAAACGGCTATGCTGGCTATTTGGGAGGCTCTGGAAGGTGAGATCGAGGTAGGAACTGGCACCCCAGAACCTCCCCTGGCGGCGTGGCGCACTGCACGAGCGGGCCTATTCCTGGAGTGAGCACCTGGCTTGTTCTCTCCTGTCGCCCCACCTGCACTGCCGTGTCCTGGGCTCCACCGGGCTCCGAAGGCGGGCCTGCAGTGGGCGGGAGAGGGAGCAGGGCCACTGCAGGGGCTCTGTCTACACCGTGGCCCCTGCAGGCTCCCTGTCCTGCGGCGGCGGAAGTGAGGCTGAGCTTTGTGGAGGGATCGCAGAGCTGCACGTGGGGCTTCGGAGGGGCCCTTTAAGACCCAGGGTTCTGTGATGCTTAAGGCAGCATTAAGGGCTTTGGTGTTCGTTCTGCTGCTAACATCCCGGATCAGAACACACCTCCGAGAGCTGACAGAGCACTTGAAAGCTGTCATTGCGTTTGAGCCTCCCGGGGCTGTAGGGCTGGGGGCTCTCTGTCCCCATGGCGGCTGCGCCAGGGGCTTTCATGCTGCTTCTGCCACTCAGCGTTTTCATCTTTCAGGCAGGGACTGCGATGGGGCCGTTGTCACAGCCGTGTGCCCAAGCTGGGGCTAGCTGTCCTGTGCTCCGACCTCCCATCTGCGGCTCTGCCTGCCGGCCCGAGCCACTGTGAACAGAGAGCACCTGGCTCCTGCACGTCCCGGGGCTGACGCGGGACCCCTGTGGGGCCACCCCACTCTGCCTCCGCGACTCCAAGCCTTGCTCTCTGCCAGTCGGCCCGGTGCTGTTCCTGTTGCTGTCTACACGCTGTCTGTGTGTCCTTGTAGACTCCAAGCTGCTGTCAGGGTGACCAGGCAGAGGACGTGGTCCCGCGGCTTTCAGGCTCAGGACCTGGGCCTTGGCTGAAGAACCCACCCCCAGCATGATGTTGGCTCTGAGCTGGTCAGCTCGGGGCCTTTCACCAGATGTGTGGTGGGGAGAGTGCAGAGCCAGAGGCTTGTAGACCCGGGTTTAAACCCCAGCTGAGTCACTGGCTTACCAACTCTGGGCAGATCTTTCTCCCCTCAGATCCTCAGTCTTCTCTTCTCTTCTCTAAAATGGGAGTGATACTAGCTTCATGGCATTGTTCTAAGGCCGTGTTAGGTGGTGCTTCCTCTGCCGTCAAATTCCCACCACCCGTACTTCGGTCAGTTTCTACAAAGGCAGAGTTTAAGCTACAACCAGGCTCGTTTTACTCTCTGTTAATTTACTTAATCACTCCTTCATTGATTCAGCACCCAGTCTGTGATGGCTGCTGTGTGGGGTGACGCATGCATGCAGATCTTTCCGATACGGTCCCCACCTTCACCAGGTCCTCAGAGCCCAGTGGGAGAGACGTGTGGCCACGGCCATAGCCCAGTGTGGCAGGGGTCAGGGCATTACAGGGCATGACGAGGGTGAGCAGTTAACCCCAAGAGGTACGCAGGGAAGGCTTCCCAGAGGAGGTGCTCTTCAAGCTGGGTTTGGAGGATGTGTAGGAGCCCAAGTGGAGAGGGGGAAGCAAAGCATTTCTTCTGAGAAGAAAATAGCATTGGAAGTGGGGAGTCAGGGGTAGCAGTGACAAGAGGTTCCGATTCTGGCACTCTTGTGACCCCCCGCACCCCAGGAGTTTTCTTCCTGCTTCTCCAGCACCGAGTATGTCGAGGGCCGGCCCCACAGGCTGACCCCTGAATCAGGCAACCTGATCCAGGGGTTGGGGGACAACCCAGGTATGGGGCAAGCGGGGGGCAGTGTCTGTACATGCTGGACCGTGGGGACAGCCAGCGGCCAGGCCTCTCAGGGTTCCTTCCCCTCCCACATTCAGACCCAGCCCTCACCCCCAGCCCCGGAGTTTCTGAGGTGAGCCGTGTTCACCAGTCGGCCCTGTTACACGTCCATTCCCGTGCCCCGCCCAAGACCCGAGATGTGAGGGCTTGCCAAACACTCCCATGCTTTTGAGAGAACCATCCCGAAGCCTCCCTCTGTGCTGGCTTGTCATTGTGGTCCCGTCACGTGGTTCCCACCCCCTCACCTTTTTTAACGAATATGTTATTTTTTTTTCCTCATCAGATCCTTTCCACAGACTAATCCTCTTGCTTATATTCTGTTTGTCTTCCCTCCCTCCGCCTCTCTCCGGTTCCCCTTCTCCTTCTCATAGACTGACCCTTGGTTATCGTTGCAGAATTATGGCAGCGGCATGAGACCACCACCCAACTCCCTCGGCCCCGCCATGCCCGGGATTAACATGTAAGGCACAACTGACCTCGCTGTTGGCTCAGAGCCTGCGGCTCGCCCCCCCTCTGCCAGCCCCCCGAGACCCTGGCGGACAGAGGCGTCCCGGGCACCTCTCCGGCCCTCTGCCCTCCCAGCAGTGGCGTGGGGCAGGTGTGGCAGCCACACTGTGATGCACCGCACGGTGCGTCTCTGGGCCTGTTGCGTGCATCGGCCCATCCGCTCCTCCGAACAGCCCCAGGAGGTGGGTCTCACCATTCCCCACTTACAGATGGGGGAACTGAGGCCCAGAGAGGTGAAGTAACTTGCTTGTGCTCACATGGCTCTAACAATAGGGTTGAGATTTGAACCCCTGTACAGCTGACCACCAGCTGCTCTAGTGCTCTCATCCCTAATCCCCCTTGCGGGCGTAGATCCCCGTGAGAACCTGTGCGTTCCCTTCCTGGGAAAATGCACACACACAGGAAATCTTACGTACGTTACACATATTCCATATAATTTATAGGAGCTTGTAGATTTCCGCGCATGGAGCTGCCCGTTGCTCCCCGAGAGCCAGATGGTGTGTGAGGCCCTAGGCCTGTGTGAGGGACTTCCTGTTAGTGATGTCAGCCCTCTCGTTCTGGCCCTGCTGGCACTCCCCGTGGGGTTGGTAAGACCTTGTTCATGGTCGTCCTCTCTCTCTCTCCCTCTCAGGGGTCCGGGAGCTGGCAGACCCTGGCCAAATCCTAACAGTGCTAACTCAGTGAGTACCCAGGTTGGATGGGATGGTGTGGGGAGGGGTTTCTGAGATACAGGGTAGTCCTGTCCCCAGGTTGGACGTGTCATCAGAAGCAGGGATGCAGCAAGACTCCTCCCCCTCCCCGCACCCCCCAGTGTCTGCAGGGAGGAGCCCTGCTGTAAGTGGAGGCGTGGGAGTACCGTGCTGGGGCCTTCAGGGTTCAGGCCTAGCCCTGCAGAAACCCTGACGGGTGAGCTGAGGGCTCGCTTAGAGAGCACTGTGCACCTAGCAACCTCTGGCGATCCTCTCTTCCCCGGCAGGGCTGGCTTCCCGCACTCAGAGGACGGAGCTGGGAAAGGGCTCCACTCAGAAGGCCAGAGGGCTGGGGAGAAGCTCCCGCTTTCCCGTCCTCTTTGAGCTGGAGGCTCTCCCATGTCCACGCCCCTCCCAAGCTCCCTGCCAAGGCTCTCAGGATCAGTTCAGTGTGGGAACTGGGCTTTGTTCACACCCCCGGCCCTCCCAGGGACACGAACCAGGGAGCCCACCGCCTTTCCCAGCCAGAGGGGGAGTGTCCCCAAGTGGATTGGGGAGCCCAAGGGCACTCTGAGTATCAGAGCAAGTGACTCTGACGCGTGGCTCCCCCACCTCTTGTTTTTAGATTCCATACTCCTCCTCATCACCTGGTACCTACGTGGTAAGTGGGTGTGGGTGTGGGGCATTGCGTGTCCCGCCCCATGTGACTGAATGCACAAGAGAACTTTCTCCAGGGTCCCTGTCTCTTTCCCCTTCAGAACACGTTCTGAGCACACGTTCCAAACTGTGCTAGAACTGCTGTCACTGTACAGGTATCTCCACCTTCTGGTGGCCCAGAAGTCCCCCAACAAGACCTACAGTTGGGTCCCCATCTCGGGAGCTGACCAGTGGGCCCAGCTGGTTTCCATCACAGGCCTCTGGTTCCACCCAGTGCCATGGCTGCCTCTGGGTTTGAAGAAAGGATGGGGGCGGGTGTCGGGGGCAGGGAGGGAGTCCCAAGTCCAGCTCCCCCAAGGCCTGAACACTCAGACTCTGCTTGAGCTTTAGCGAGAGCTGAATACTGGGCCGGGCCCTGCGTGAGCCCTCACCTTTGATGTCTCTGGAGCTCGGTGACTTCTCCCCACCTGTATTGTTGTCATGGGTTTTTGATGGCCATTTTTATCTCATTTCCAGGGACCTCCTGGTGGTGGTGGCCCCCCGGGAACACCCATCATGCCTAGTCCTGCAGGTAAGAAGGCTTGGGGAAAGGGTGCCATTGAGGGAGCAAGGGGTCCCGGAGGGGCCCAAGTGCAGGGCCAAAGCTTACCAGCTACTCCTCCTAGGCAGCGTTGCCTCCACCAGTATCTTAGTGTCAGGGAGTTAGGAGGCAGGAGGCCCCTGTTGCCAGTAACCTGCCCTGTGGCCTCAGCCAGGTCACTCTTCCTCTTTGGTTAAAGGGATGGGGCAGAGTGGGGGAGATCCAGGAATGAGGGGTCTCACTCTCCTCGTCTCAAACCTGCTCTGGCTGTGCATTTCTCTAGGTCACTAAAAAGGGGCTTTGGAATGCTGGCATCCTGGGACCAGGACCATACAACATGATGCCTCTTGAGTTCCTAGAACTCTTGGCTTCCGGTCCTCTCTATAGGAGATCGCTTCTCCCTCTTTCTTAGATCAAAAGAGGGCATGCGTGCACACATGTGGGTGTGCACACACACGCATACACACACAGCATCACGTTTGTGTTTCTCTCCCAGCTGAGAATAACACACTACCATCTAGAAGGAATTCCACCAGTCTTCACCTACCCAAAGAATAAGAAGTGAGAGGTAGCTGGATTTCTCCCTGAGAAATAGGGTGCCTGCTCCTGATATAAACATGTTAGCTGGTTTTCTAAGGAGACTTTTCTAGTTAATTGGGGGAGATGGAGGGGTCCCTCTGTCCCCAGACTCCCCGACCCCCAGGAGCAGTAGGGGAGTGGGTGGCTGTGATGTTCTGGCCCCCACTCCCTCTCCCTCTTTCTGCTGCTGCATTTTGATGAGCTGCATGACCTACATTCAGACTGGGTCACATTAAACCGCTCCGTATGTTAATGCGTCTTCAGCCCCATCCTTGCCTCCCCTCCTGCCCCATCAGCTTGGCAAGGTGGCCCCTGGGTAATTTGTGGCGTTTCTCTTGATTTGATGAAAGCCGCTGGGTGGGATTGGGGGTGGGGGGGCGCAGGTGCCTGTCCCTGCACAGTCCCCAGCAGTGTCTGGGGACCAGATTGGGTTTGGGGTGGGGAGATAAGGATTCGGACCTACCACCCCACCCCCCTTTGCCACGTTCACGCTGCTGTCCAGACGTCCTGGGATTCTTCGTTTCAGGGTTGAGTGGTTTTTTCACAGTTGAATTTTCTGTGATTAAAAACTTGGTGAATCTTCATTAAATACAAATTAGCCAGAAAATGGTGGCACTTAGAGGAGATTTTAGGTGATAAAATACAAAAGAATGAGTTCAAGTGCCACGAGTTTGTTTTAATTAAGAAATGAATTAATCACCCCGACTTGTGGGTTTCCACTGTTCTACAGATTCAACAAATTCCAGTGACAACATCTACACAATGATTAATCCGGTGCCGCCTGGAGGCAGCCGGTCCAACGTAAGTCCGCTTTCTAATAATTTACATATCAGATACCATAACAAATCATAATTAACTTCATCAGCTGAGGGGAAAGCAAGTTTAATTGATTTCAGCCATTTGTTACCAAAGATGAATAAAATAAACGGTCAGAAAAGTGATTAACTCTTGGGGTACTCGGTTCCCATCTCATAGCTGGGAGAGAAGGGGGATAGCGTGGTACCCTCTCCCCTCTGGTCAGCGCGGGGCACCCGGCCTTGCTGTGCGGATCCCCGCTGCTCCAAGTGCGATGTCGGTGAGGGAAAGCACTCGGCTGCGGGCGGACCCGGGCCCCACCCTGCCCTGCTGACGGGCTATGCCGCCCTGGGCCAGTCTGTCACTCTCTCAGGTCTGGAGCTGTGGGTTCCTGGAGCCCATCTGGACACCTGCCTGCCCTGTGCCTCCAGCCCCTTTGGGAGCTCCTTGACTCCTGCATCCTGGGGCTTCTTGGCCTCTCCTTGTGTCACTGCCTGGCTGGGAAGCCACCCCCCCCCCCCCGCCCCTTCTGGGCTTCTCCAGGTCCCAACCCTCAGTGATGTCGCAGCTCAAATTCCACTTCGTCTGATTGCTGCTCACCCACCACCTCCGTGTCCCCTGTCCTGTGCCGGATGGCCCTTTGACTCTGCAGCTGTGGCCTATCTCCCGTCTCCCAGCTGGGAGCTCCCTGAGGAGAGGGCTGGTGTGACTCACCTCTGCAGACAGCTTTTCTGCACCAGGCGAGGGAGGTGACTCACGCTGGCCTTGCCTCGGGGAGCGTGTCTGGAAAGGAGGCTGCTGGGGGACCAAACGAACAGTCTGGACTGCAGAGCCAGAGGGTGGGTGTGGGGCCCCAAAGTTTTTCTGGCCTTTTGGGGGTGCTTCGTTCAGTTTTGTGGGTTTGGGTCCTGATGTGACACTTGAATCACCACTGGCCTAAACACCGATCGGGGGCTGCCCCATGCTGGACGGTGCACGTGTTCAGTCTTCTGGATGCCGCTGGATGCAGGGGGACCTAACCCGAGGATCACGTGACTGAGAAGCATGGGACCCGCACTCCTTCACCCTTGCCTCGCCACCCCTGTCCCTCTCCTGGGCAGCCAGCAGTCCTGTCACCCCTGCTTCTCGTTAGGGTGACCAAGCATCAGGTTTTAGCACTAAAAGCTCTGTGTCCCAGGACAGCGAGCGTCCAGGGTTTTGGCAGTGGATGCAGAAGGTTGGGTGGGAGGGAGCAGGGCTCTTGGAGCAGCCCCAAAGCCAGGCACTGAGCTCACTGGGCTCCGCGTCAGTTGGAAATGGCAGAGAGGACCCTTCTGCCGCGGCTGCCCCTTCCCTGACCACGGACGCCAGTGCTCGTGGCCTGCGAGCTCCCAGTGGACCGTCCACACCACGGCCCTCCGGGGGCAGCTCAAGTGCACGGTGGCCCGGACGGGGTCAGCCTTGGCTGCGCCTGCGGACTCACTGTTGTGCTCTGTGTCAGGATCGTGCCGGCCTCATTTTCCACGTTGTGAGTATGGGCGCCAGTGGGGCCCCGACCTCACCAGACTGGCGGCTGCCAGGCGGGAGGACACACGGCGTTGAGGGAGGGGAATGATGAACACGGAGGTCCCGCACGGTGGGCAGAAGGGGGCACGGAGGCCCTGGGGTGCGGGTCCGGGCCAGACAGCACAGCTTCTCACGCGGTCCGAGAGGTGCCCCAGCTCAGCCAGGGAGGGCGGCCAGCGGATTAGTTGGGGCACTGCCACCGCCACCATGCCCTTCCTGCTGTGGCTCCGTGAACTGAGGAGGCTCCATTCCCGGGTTCAGTGGCTGCACCTGTGTGCCAACAGAAGGGGGCGTTTCGATTTCCAGCTGATTCTGTCAGCTCTTGCCAGCAATCGGGAGCTTCTCACAGTCTGTCAAGTGGTGCCTCGCATCATGGTGACAAAAACACGTCCCCCAGCTCTTCGGTACTTTGACGCAAAAGCTGGAGGGAGCTTCACATCGGTGTGTTGACTTCTGTGATGATTTTATTTTTTTAATTTATTTTTTTTTAAGATTTTATTTATTTGACAGAGACACAGCGAGAGAGGGAACACAAGCAGGGGGAGTGGGAGAGGGAGAAGCAGGCTCCCCGCAGAGCAGGGAGCCCGATGTGGGGCTCGATCCCAGGACCCTGGGATCATGACCTGAGCCCCGAAGGCAGACGCTTAACAACTGAGCCACCCAGGAGCCCATTCTGTGACGATTTTAATGAAACTGCAGAAAACAAATGAAAGATGGCTCTTGTCTAAATACAAGCTCGACTTGGCCCCTCTATCTGCATATTTGGCACATTTCATTTGGTGTATGAACTTATTACCTGCTAACTGTCCCGCACACCTTGTTCCCAGCTCTGCTGCCAAAGGGTATGGCTTGCTCACCTGTGATGCCAGGCTTTCATAATGAAAGGTTTGGGTGACCTGTCAGTCTTCTCAAAATGTGCAGATACACTTAACGGGACTTTGGACTTGGTTGAAGTGGAGAGAGGCCCCGCATAGAAAAGGTATTAATGGGTCAGCCTGCCGTGACATTCTTCTCTAATGGGAACCGCACTGAGATGAGAATGTAGAGAGGAATTCCAGGAAGATGGAAATGTTTACGCTGTGGATTTAGAACCGTTCAGTGATCTTTCAGGAGGCCACCAGGAGCCTAGAAGAGGATGAGCAGACCGCTTCTGAGTCACTGGGGGGGGGGGGGGTGGGGTGGGGTTGGGGGATTTGCATCAAAACCTCATCGGCCGAAGTGTAGGGACTTGGGTTTTGGAAATGAGATTGCCCGAGAACTCAAAACCTGTCACCAGTAAAGAGCAGCCACATTAAATAGCACTTTCTCAGCTTCTTGATTAAAACTGTAACGTACGGGGCATCTGGGATGCTTAGTCGGTTCAGTGTCTGCCTTCGGCTCAGGTCGTGATCCCAGCATCCTGGGATCGAGTCCCTCATCGGGCTCTGTTCAGTGGGGAGTCTGCTTCCGCTGCTGGTGTGCTGTCTTTCTCTCTGAAATAAATCTTTTTTTAGAAAAACTATAAGTTATTTGGAGTCCCGCTTGGATCTCACAAGTTCATCTCACCTCTGTGCTTTAAGCCACTTCCCTGAGAGGTTTAAGTGGGACGACATCCACGGTGCTTTGGAACGCTTAGAGGTGATGGACATCTGAGACAGGACAGGCCTGCTGATGGATTTAGGGATGCAGAGGTCCCGACTGGCAAGCGCTGGTCTCCCTAAACGAGCCTGTAGATAGAGTATGATGGACCTCTTAGGAGAGTTGGAAGGGAGTTCTTGCAGGTCCAAAAACCCGTGCGAGTCAGTGACATCCCAAGTACTCCACGCACAGACATGTTTGTAGAGAGGCTATTTCCGTGTCACCGTGTTGGACTGACAGCAGGGCCTGATAAGAGCAAAGCGGCAGGTCACAGTGAACTTTGCATTTGCCTCTGTATTCAGTTTACCACTACCTAAAGAAATTAAAAAGCATGGCCTAGAGGCTGCAGGCAATCCAGAGAAGTTCTGGGGGGGGAGAGCAGGCACCTTCTGCCCTGTTGCACCCACGAAAGCAAATTGGGTCACCGCAGCAGCTCCACCGCAGCCCCTGGGGAAAACTCCAGCCGTGTCTTCTTGACCTGGCCCGGGCCCATCCAGAAATGTGGCCTCCTGTGTACCCATCCGGATGCTCGTGATTTTTTTTAAAAGATTATTTATTGGGGCACCTGGGTGGCTCAGTCGGTTAAGTGTCTGCCTTCAGCTTGGGTCATGGCCCCCGGGTCCTGGGATCAAGTCCCGTGTCGGACTTCCTGCTCAACTGAGTGTCTGCTTCTTTCCCTCTGACCCTCCCCCCCTGCTTGTGCTCTTGCCTGCACTCTCTCTAAAATGAATATTAATTCAAGGGGAGCCCACTTGTGTGGGAGTGAGAGAAGAGAGGGGAGGTAGAGGGGCATAGGGAGAGAGAGCGAGAATCTCCAGCAGACTCCCCACTCCATTGAGCTCAGAACCTGACTTGGGGCTCAGTCCCACAACCCTGAGGTCATGACCTGAGCTGAAATCAAGAGTCGGACACTTAACCGACTGAGCCACCCAGGCACCCCAATAAATGTGATTTTTAAAAATCAAACATAAGTAGTATCTGTTTAATCAGTCCATCGCATTTAGCTTTTTTAAAAAAAACTTACATTTGTATATTTTAAGACTATATAGTAATAGAGCCTACAAAATTTAAATACCCAATAAAGAGCTCAAATAAATTACTGTATTAGAGGACAGAAACATTATAAAAATGTTATGTTTTTCTCAAACCGTTCATTTAACTAGTCCTCTGTTCACTGCTCCCGTTAACTAGCCTTACTCTGGCTTTTTTGAGATAATAGCTTGTGTGTAACAAGGTCACTAACACACAATAAAGGAGTGGTGCAGGGAGGGCAGGTGTGTGAGGTCGGAGCGTGGTTCACACAGACACCCAGACTCCGCCGCGCACAGCCAATCTGCCCGGCGGCGCTGAAGCGGCGGAACGCGTGGAGGGCAACAGGCGTGCATCGCCGGCGCCTGGCTGGAAGCAAAGCCTTCTCCCGTATGACCCTGGAAAGCACAGGCAACAAAAGCAAAAAGCAGGTAAATGGGACTTGATCAAGACTGAAAACTTCTGCGCTTCAAAGGGACGCCTTCCAGAAGGTAAAAACACAGCCCACAGAGTGCAGAGAACATTTGCAAATCACATACCTGATATGGGACTCGAATCCAAAATATGCAAAGAACTCTTAAAACTCAGTCATGAAAAAACAGCCTGGTTTAAAAAATGGGCCGAGGGTCCGGGACAGGCATTTCTCCAAAGACGCACTGGTAGCCAACAAGCACACAAAAGGACACCCCGCCCTGCCTCGTTGTCGTCAGGGAAATGCAAATGAAAACCACAAGGAGCTCAGCCCTGCACGCTCAGGAGGTAGGAACCGAAAAGGATGCAGCTGCTGTGGAGAACCGTCTGGCAGGTCCTCGAAAGGCTACGCAGGAGCCCCACGTGCCTTGGTGCTTCCACTCTGGGGTTGGTCTCTCCCCACAAGAAACAAAGCGCGTGTCCACCTAGCGATGGCTCGCAAGCATTGGGAGCGGCAGTGCTCGTGATAGCTAAAAAGTGGGAACAACCTCAGCGTCCCCTGGCTGAAGGGATAGAGGGCATGCAGTCTCTGCATTCGCTGGAGTGTGATTTGGCCAGAGAAGGAATGAAGTACTCTTCCGTGCCCCAGCATCGGTGAACCTTGCAGACAGGCTGAGTGAAGGGAGCCAGCCACAAAAGCTCATGTAGGATTCCGTTTATACAAAATGCCCAGAACAGGCAAATCCACAGAGGCAGGAAACAAGTTAATGGTTGTCTGGGGCTGGGGGTTTGAGGGGGAATGAGGAGGGACTGCTAATGAGTACAGGGCTGCTTCGTGGGGTGATGAAAAGGTTCTAAAATGGATGGTGGTGGTGGTTGCACAAATCTAAATACACGAGAAACCACTGAATTGTACACTTGAAATGGGCCAATTGTATGGTATGTGAATTATATCTCAGTAAAGCTGTTAAAGACAATATGCAAGAGGGGCGCCTGGGTGGCTCAATCAGTTAAGCATCTGACTCTTAATCTCGGCCGAGGTCTTGATCTCAGGGTCATGAGTTCAAGCCCTGTGTTGGGCTCTACTCTGGGCATGGAGCCTACTTAAAATAACGATAATAATAATACACAAAAAACCACAATGATATATAATTTCAAATCTTTTTAAATATATTCTGTTAGAGTTCTATGTTCATGACCTTACCATGCTTGGAGAATGTTTTGTCCGATTGGGCTGTGTCCTGAGTTGACTCCCTAAGACGTCAGTCACCCTTGTCCTCTCATTGGGATTAAGAAGTGTGAAATTTGTTGCCAGAGGTCAAAAATGTGCCCTGGCGTCTGTGCGTGGCCCTTGGAAGCCTCTGGGGCAGCAGGAGGCAAGGAGGCTGCGGCTGGGGTGTCCATGTTTGGGTGGATGGGCGAGAGGGAGCACCTGCGCCCCAGCCCCGCCCCTGCAGCCTGGGCACCCTGGTCTCCTCCTGCACTCCCTGCTGCCAGCTGCCTCTTCCTGTGCTTGCGCGGGACCCCTACCTAGAATGGCTTCCACGACCTGTCTCTGCCTGCCCAAGTCCTACCCCTCAGTTATTTTGGTCCTCTGCCTCCTCCTCCGTGCAGCCTGTTTGGATTTCTCTGCCCTCTCCCCAGTGCCTCTTCCTGAAGTCTCGGCCCTGCCTTGTCTACAGCTCCCTTTGGAACGCCGCACGTCTGTCCCACAGGGTAGTTGGGCGTCCGTAGCTGTGGGCTCCTCTTCCGGGCTGAGGCCCAGCTGTGACTCGGCTCTGTGTCCCTAGCCCCCAGCACGGGCCAGATGCCACGCAGTCCACCCCTGTCCACCCTGACGTCCGGTCTGCATCACAGGGCCTTGGCTCTCCGGATGGGGCTCAGCCCTCCCTTCGTGACCATGTGACGTTTGATTGCTGCTTTTCTGAGATGGTCTTAACAGTTCTCCACAGGCCTGAGGCTGGTGGGGCTGGAGCAGATTCGCCTCTGGCCTCTGATCAGCCTGCGCCACCACTTCGCCATGGGGATGTCCTCAGTGGCCTCCCTCCACACTGTCCCCTGCCCAGCTCCTCCCCTCCCCCCCCCAGGTGCCCAGTAGACCCCATCTCCTCACCTCCCCCTTGGAACTCCTTCATCTCTGAGGCAGCACTCAGAGGCCGTGCCCCCGTCCCAGCTCCTCCCATCTCCAGGGGGACGGGGCCTCCGGCAAAGCATTTCCCACTCTCTCTGTGCTAAGGTTTCCTTATCTGTAAAATGGGGCGGAGAAGCATTAATACTTTCGGGCCCTCACCGGCCCAGGCAGTCATCCATTTGTGTGTGTGTTTCTGTGCGAGGTTCTGACTGGGGAGCCACACCGTCCACCCCAGGGACAGAGAGAGCCCAAGTCCATGCCACTTGGTTAGAGAGCTGTCCCGGTGCGACACTGTGTGGCCCCGGCCCAGTGTCTTTCCCTCTCTGGGTTTGTGTCCTCATTTGGTGCATAGGGTGGAGCACCTCTGCCCTGCACAACTCCGGGGTCCCAGCCGAGGGGCCCGCCAGAACGGAAGCCCCCTGAGGGCACCGCTCTTTTGCAGCTGGGTGTGGGAGCCCAGGAGAGAGCTGCAAAGGGCCTGGGGCCCACTCAGCCACCACACCCTGTGCTTCTCCCCCAGTTCCCGATGGGTCCAGGCTCGGACGGCCCGATGGGAGGCATGGGCGGCATGGAGCCACACCACATGAATGGATCGTTAGGTAAGCGGGCACCGGCCCCATGGTCACACTGCACCCAGTCCTGCCCCAGCGGCCGTCTTCGGCTCAGCCAGGCCTGGTCCCCCCCCCCCCCCGCCCCCCAACTGGCCTTGGCTGGGCCCGGATGAAGATCCACAGAGATCCAGCCAGGACAGGAGACTCTGCACAGAAGTAGTGTGGGATTTGGGTGGGTTGGGAGGCCTCTCCACGGAAGAGCAAACAGGAAACTGAATCTGAGCCTTCCTTCCTTCCAGGGTCAGGTGACATAGATGGACTTCCAAAAGTGAGTGTGTATTCTGTTTCCTCCCTAACAGCATCCACCCTGCCCCAGCCCCGAGGCCCCAGAAAGCTTGTCTCCCCTTCGGGTGGGCCAGTTGCTGGGGCGCTGGGGCTCACCTCCTCTCTGCTCTCTCCAGAATTCTCCCAACAACATAAGTGGCATTAGCAACCCTCCAGGCACCCCTCGGGACGACGGTGAGCTAGGAGGGAACTTCCTCCACTCCTTCCAGAATGACAATGTAAGTGCTGCGTGCCCCCCTCCCCCCCCAGTTTTGCCCCTGGATTCCTCCTCTTACAGGGCCAGGGGCTGTTCATTGAACAAGTTGTGGAGCCTGCTGGCCAAGACTAGCCTGGCTGACTGGTGTCCCAGCAGCCATGTCACTCACTGGCTTTCTCCTTGGTCCCTTTTCTCCACAAAGTGCAGAGCCCCCCACCCACCCCCGCATGGCCCCAACCACTGCCACCCTGACCACTGGCAGGTCCTTCTGGAGGCATCTACAGGGAGCCACAATGCCTCCAACACCGAGAAAGCGGATGTGGCTGGAAGAGCCCTGGGGTGGGACTCAAGAGGCCTGGGTTCTGGTGCTCTGGGCCTCTGGGCAGCATGGTCTCTGGGGGTCCACTTCTTTCTGTCCTGGGGAGGAAGGTTCGTGCAACCAGAGATTTCCTGGGGTCTCTGTGCAGAGGGGCTGGCTTCTACTTACCACCTCATTTGAAGAAACAAGGTCATGCTCTAGCAGCTTTTGAGACCCCCCCAGACTGGCTCCCGCACAGGGCACCCTGGCAGAGCCCTGGCTCGGCCCTGCAGGAAAGCAGCCCAGCCGGCCCTGGGTGGGGAGGGCGGTGTCTGGGGGGAGATTTGAGAAGGGGGGGCAGGGTGGGGGTAACGGCAGCCCCCGGAGCTCCCACCATGGCGAGGCACAGGCTGGTGCTGAGCCTGCAGAGCCATCCCAGGCTTCCCCGGACGGGCCCTCTCCAGCGCCCAAGGCTCGCACACCCTGGCCCTCACAGCCCCGTCTCTGCTTCGCCCCTTCCAGTATTCTCCGAGCATGACGATGAGCGTGTGATCCCCTCCTCTTCTCCGAGACGCTGAGAGAGCCGGCATTTCAGGCGGGAAGATGCCAGAAATTATGCAAGAAGAAGTGAGGTGTCATTACCCAGGAGCTGGGGAGGGGCGTCTCCCTGCTCCCCCTCAGCCCCCACCCTCCTCCTCCAGTCCCCCCACCTGTCCCAGTTTTAGTTTCATGCAATAAAAAGGCCGAACTTTTTATTCCATAAAACATGAAGGACAAAACTCAAAATAAAAATATATTTCAAGTCAGTGACCAGAAAAATCCCACCCCTTGCCCATTCCCAAAAGGACCTTTTATGTACGTGACACTTTTTTTGTTTGTTTGTTTGGGGTTTTACCGTTATTGGGATTTTTTTAATTTGTTTTCAGGGGGGTTTTTTGGGGGGAAAATTTTTAAAAATGGAAGCTTTTAGCAAGCCCCCCCCACCCCACCCCAGTCAACCTCTTTGCTTTCTTCTTTAAAAAAAAAAAAAAAGGACAAAAAAAAAGAAAACCGAAGCCCTGCTGTCTGTCTGTACCCAAGCCCTTCCACCAGGAAAGCTATAGTCTAGGTGTGAGGTCTCACGCTGTCTTTGTAGCCATCTAAAAATAATGATAATAATAATAAACTGGGCAGTTTACAATCGGTGGTTTCTTTCAAAAGGCCTTTTTTGGAAAGAGAAAAGAAAGTCACCTTTCTCCACTTGGGGTTTTTGGTTCTTGCGGGTGGGCAAGGGAGGGTCAGGAACCTGTTTTGGTTTTGCTTGATTTCTCCTGGCCGAGGTGGTGCCGGCAGCTGCACACGTGGGACCCCAGAACCGTGTCCCCCCCCCCCACTATGTGGCCCGAGGGGCCCGACCACCCGACCGCTTTCAGGACTCCGCCACGGCGGAGACGCGCTGTGACCTGGTGGCATGCACTGTGTTCCCAGGACCGCTTCCTCCTCTCTCTCTTCTGGACCTTCCCCCGCCCGTGCTCAGCCCCCACCCCAGTCTTCCCAGCGAGAATCCTGCCAGCTGGGCGGTGGCCTGGGCGGAGCGCAGTGGGGGAGGCCGCCCCCGACAGGATGGCTATGACCTGGGACATGGCAACTGTGACCCCTGCGTGCTCGTCCTGTGGCCCTGGCTCGCATCGTCCTCGTCATGTGTGTGGGCACCGTGGGGCTGGAGTTTGGGTTTTCTTTTGTTTTTGGGTTTTTTTCTCTTGATTCTTGCTTCTTTTTCAAAGATGGGAAATTGACCAGAATTGCTCTGTATACGCTTGGAACTGGATGGAAAGACTTCGGAATAGCTGTGGGGGGCGGGGGACACCAATCAAACAGACGTGCTGGTTCGGTCCTGTTTTTATTTTCAAAAACCGACAAATGCGACAGTGGAGGCTGTCCCCTCCCAGGAGGGGTGACTCACGGCCTCCCTCACCTCACCGCTCCCATCGAAACCTCTGTGTCTTGCCCTGAAGACACCTGAATTCTTTGTACATTTACAGCCCCTCCTCCCCACACCCCTGTAGCTGCTGTCTGTTCTCCCTCCCTCCCTGATCCATGTATATCATACTATGTGAGATACCATCTGCCTGAAAAAAGACCTTGTGCGGATTATTGGGAACATTGTAGCTGTTTGTGTTTTTTCTTACCTTGTAGTCTGGTTCTGAATTAAGAGAGGAAAAAAAAAGTAATTATGATACATTGTAGTTTGTGTACGATATATGTTGATAACCTTTTATTAAAGGGACATCTTTTTTCCGCAGCCCTTCCTGACATGTTTGGGGGGGGATGGGGGACGTGGGCCGGAGTTTATTATACTGACTACAGAATGCAAGGTGACTGGTTGGGCAGTTTTTGTTGCTGGTGCATAATAAGATCTTGTTTTGTGTTCAAGGTGTCCACCCTCTTTTCCTGGGCGTGTTAATCTGTATTTTGCATTTGCTCTGCAGGGTAGTAGTGGCCTTTGGGATGGGGGGTTGGGAAGGAAGGCCACAGTCTCATGTCAGACATCTGGGGGCATTCTAAAATGCACCTTCAGCTTTTTGTCTTGCAGACACACGCTGGTTTGCCAGAAGGTATTTTTCAGCAAGTAGAAGAGGTTCCTGGTTCCGTGTTCCGCGGGGGGTCCACACAGGCCAGGGGGGCCCCCGGGAGCTGTAGCCACACAGCCTTTCCCACTCGGGTGGATTCCACCCTAGGCCAAGGCTGGGGGCCCCCCCCCGGGACCCTGATTCTCCTGTTTTCAGTTTGGTCTTGTTTTCACCTCCAAGGATTTTTCAGGGTAGCCTTTGGCATCCTGGCAGGGGGTGGGCAGACGTGGGGAGACCCAGTCCCAGCCTCCATCCACACAGTAGAGCCGGGGCCACGTAAGCCGTGGGTTGTGCGGGTGTGCACATTTAGAAAGTAGGACTTCTGCTTCCCTCGAGCTCCCGGGACCTTGCTCCCGGCCCGCAGGAGGGGAGGGAAACCGTGTTGGAGCCAAATGTGGGCTCAGTAGACCTTCACGAGGTCTGACCCTTCCAGACGCAAACTGCCAGTTTCAGATCTGTTTTTGCCACTACTTCCCTGTGGCCGTGGGCGAGTGCGTTCCTCCCCATGTCCTGTTTCCTCATCTTTAAACATTCCTCGCAGGGTGGTTGTGAGGATGAGCTGGCGCTTGTGAGGGGCTTGCACCCGGAGGGGCCGCCGGTGCCCCTGCACACCTGCTTGGGACGGGGAGTCCGAACAGGGTGCCGGGAGCAGCTCGCATCTCGCCCTTCCCTCCTCTTGAGCAAGGTTTCTGGGCTCTTCTCCACACAGACGCCTCTGACTCGGCAGACCTCACGGCTGGGGCAGACGCACCCAGACTGGGACTGAGCCGCACTCGGCTCTGAAGGCTTTTGTTCGGGAGCCCCGAGCCTCTGCCAGCGGGCCCCAGGCCGCCGGCACTCTCCAGGCAGGCTGCAGCCATGGTGCGGGGTGCTGAGCTGGGAGGGGATCCTGCCTCGAGCCTCACCGTCTCCCCGACCCCTGCTTACGGGGTGACAATACCGAGCGCCCTCCCTGCCACTCTTCGGCCTGTGCCTCCCCCCCCCCCCCCCCACAGCAAGCACCTCAGGCGGGGCGTTCCTCAGAGCTGGGGACATCTGAGTGTTCCCTGTCCCCAGAGTCACCCAGCGGGCGCTCATTCATGGAGGGACTGGATGTTTGTTGGGTAGTCTCCCCTGCATACTGTTACCTGTGGGCAGCAGCTCAGGCAGGGGAAAGGTGGCCTTCACGGCTTCCATGGATCCAGAGCAGACTGCTGTTAGCGTCTGCTGGCAAACTGGGAGCTCCTGGAGAAGAGACCAGGGCTCGTTCCGTAGCTCCGGCTCCCAGCACGTGCTTTTAAACTGGGCAGAATTGCTGGACTGCCCCTAGAGGAGGTCTGTAGCGGGGAACCTCAGGGCTCAGTCCCCAGGCCTGACCTAGCGTTAGGTGCCACCGTGGTCCGGCTGGGGATGAGGAGATCCGTGCTGTGTGTGTTGGGGTGGGGGGTGAGGTGACAGCTAGAAGACGCTGTGCTGCTGCAGACAGGCCAGACTCTTCACCCTGGGCAGCAAGCCTATCCTGGATGCAGGTGGGGAGGCTGAGGTTGTGGGCACTTGGGATTTGGGGCAAGTGGAGACCGCTCTGTGGAAAAGGCAGCTGTCATCACGTGTGAGACTTCCAGCTCTTCACACTACATAACACCACTCGGTCTCTGAGCCTCAGTTCCCCTTCCTGTAGTGCGGGGGGTAAAACACAGCAGTCCTGTCTGCCTCACCTTGCAGCTCAGCTGCGCGGGACCAGAGTTCAGCTCTGAGATCCACAGGGGACACACCAAGGCCAGCCCACTAGGGCTGTTGTTACTCAAGGTGGACTGCTGCCCAGGCCCACCCTGCAGCACTGGCCCCTCCCAGGGCAGCCTTGAACTGCAAGGTCACCTGCTGGCAGTTGGCTGGCGCGGTTGGCGGACTCACAGCCTCCCTCCCACAAGCTGGCTTTGCCCTCAGCCTGCCCCCCCACCTTCCACTGGTCTCCAGGGGTTTCAGCCAGCCCCGCCTGGCTCCGAGCTGCCACCACCATCCCACCAAGCCTAAAAGGTAAGTTGCAAAGTAGATGGAGGACGAGCATGGGAGCCACACAGGTAGGAGCTCCACTTTGCCATTCACAAGCTCTCAAGGCCGTTACGTCAGGTGCTCCCGGACGGCTCCTCGGAGGCCCTGCAGCAGGGCACACCTGACTGCTTCCGTGGCTCCCTGCTCCCAGCCAAGTCCCTCGGGGAGTCGCCCACCACCTCCCCTGAGTTCTCTCCCACTCTGAGGAACCGTGTGCACACACTCCGGTGACTGGTGGCAGGCCAGTGGTGTACGCAGAAAGGCTCAGCTCCTCACCTCTGGATGGGACAGCTCTTGCTTCAGAGCAGCCACAGAACTGGGAGCTGGCCGAGACGTCAGATGCAAACCCACGGAGCTCAGGCTCTCTGCCCAGCACTGCCCCATCACTCCCCACAGGGGCTGGTCCTCCAGGCCCTCCCCAAACTCACCTGCACATCCCTAAGTGTTCTCCTAGGAAGCTGACCTGTACCACCCGCCATGTGACCTAGGGGACCTTATACTATTGGAGTTCCCTTATCTCGAGGGCGCAGAACAGTGCCCAGCACATGGGCGCTCAACCACTTCCCTGAGCGCGGAAACGACATGTGAGGATTAAACAGGGTGCTGTACCTAAGGTGCTGGGCCCCGAGCAGAACTTGGATGTGATGTGAACAGAGAGGTCAGCAGAACCAGGGATGTACTTGGTCTATTAACCCGGATGCTAGGGAGAAATGTACGATGAATGTTCTATTCAGATTTCCTGCAGGCATTATGAAATGTGCCCACAATTTAGAGAGTCCCGTGAGAACCCAGGGAGCATCAGAGAGCACCTATCCTATGGCAGATGCTCTAGACGCATCTACAGTCTTCAAAACAAGGGAGGCCATGTTACTCTCAAGTTTCAGGTGAAGAAGGTGAAACTCAAAGAGACGAAGATTCTTATCTAAAGTCCAAGTGGGCTGTGGGCAGAGCCGGGCTCAAGGTGGGGCAGGTCAGGCTCCCGAGCTTGCACCTGCACGGAGGCCGGCTCACAGTGCGGCCCACGTACAGCTACGGGCGCCCCTCCTGACGGCCCCCCACACCAGGCCCAGGCTCCAGTGTACCAGAAGGCTCTTTATTGGCAGCCAGACAGCAGGCAGGATGAGCACGGAGGCTCCGGGCAGGCCCAGCACTGCTCTGGATACAGGATCTTCTGCGGGAGGGGGGCAAGGGGGCTTCAGACCTCAGAATGGTCCTTGGCTCACACAGCACCATGCAAATACAGAGCTAAAAACTTCCTGAATGTCTCTGGCTGGAAACCAGTTGGCCCAACAGGTTCCTGGAAAGAACACAGCCCATTAGGATCCTGCTACCAGGTTTAATGGCAGCACTGAAAACAAAAGTTGGTTTTATGCAAAACCTAAATGCCTGGATAGTCACTGTCTCCTTCTCTCATGGACCAAGGAGGGGCACCAGGGAGCTGGCAGTGAAGAGATGCCTGAGGGGCTGGGCTGGGGGGCTTGAAGCTCTCCTAGTGCTTTTGGCCAGACCGTCTGTTGGCACCGCCCTCACCCCCTATCCCTCTCACCTCAACCACCACGAACCAATGCTCTGTTGCCCCCTTTTCATTCCTGGGGACAATAATCCCTCACTCGTCCACACACGTGGATCAGGTCCCTTCTCTCTGTACTGGGCCTGTGCCCCGTGCTAGAAACCCGACAGTGGCCTGAATCTGGCTCTGCCCTCAAGGAGCTTACAGCCAGATGTTCCAAACAGTGATAATAAAAGCTGACAGGCCTCACAGCAGACGTAGGGAAAAGATGCTCAGAAAGCAGGGAAGAAGAGATCTCATGGTCTCCCGTACGTATGAACTGAGTCTTCTAGAGCAAGGAGAATGGGCCAGAGAGGAAAAGGAAAGGCATGTGTTTGCCGAGAGACGAGTCTACGTGCCAGTGCAGAGGCAGGAAGCAGAAGGGCGAGGTTGGAGCCCAGGGCCTGTGCTGGGGGCCGGGGGCAGGAACCATCTGACCAATCAGGAGGCGTCTGCCGCTACGTCAGTGTTCTGGAAGGGAGGACCCAGAGACACGTTGGGGAGAAGGAGAGCAGGATAAGAGCAGAGAGTGCAGAGGAAGCTGGGGTGGTTGCAGGTGACACACAATGGGGTCAGGGGCCAAAGAGAAGGGCCCCGGCCGGGGAGGCATTTCCAGGGCAGAGACAGCACTGCCTCGAGAGCTAACAGGGCAGCTGACGCGCCGGTTCTGTTCAGAGACCCAACACCAGCTGCACGCAGCACATCCGCTCAGGCCCGTGCGGGCCCCAGGCCACAGCTAGCTGCAGAGCCGGCTGCACCCCCATTCTGTTCTCTCGCAGCCCCCGACGCTGCCTTGTCCCTTCAGAGCGCATATCGCTGCCTGACCTCACAGGACGAATACAGAACGGTCACTGCCTGCTGCACAGAAAGCAGGCCGGGCCTCTGCTAGTGGGGCACGGGGGCGCGGCAGTGACCAGGCCCCGGGAAGAATCCCCTGTCCGGGGGAAGAAACGAACAAAGGCCTCCGAGGAGCTTGGAGCTCGGTTTGATGGAGGAGAAAAACCTGGAAACAGCAGCGGGACTGTGCTGTGATGGGGGAACACGGGGGCTATGGGGCCCCACCCGAGGCGCTGCAGTGAGGGTAGCAGCAGGACGGGGGTCCATAGAGGAAGGCCAGACTCGAGAGAAATGGAGGGCGGGGGGACAAGGGAGACGCCTCCTATACAAAAGCAGCAGCACCTACGGAGGCCCCGGGCTACCAGCAGCAGGGCACGAGGGGGCTCTGTGAGGAGCTGCCGGGGGGGGGGGGGCACGGAGGGCGGGCAGGGCCCAGAGTAGAAGGAGTCCTCCAGGTAGAGATCCTGGGCAGGAAGTCCCTAGAGCCCAGGTCCCACCTGCAAGCATCCCTTCAACTCCACCCCCGGCTCACTCTGGGGACACGGAGTCATGGCCCTGGTCCAATCGCTGGAGATGGCAGGACTTACCACAACCACCTTCTTTTTGATCACTGGGCGACACCAGAAATGCTGATAGAGGAGCTGGTCTGAGTCCACCCAGACCAGATTCTTGACGCCCTTGTTAGAGGCCAGCTCTGTGGTGTTCAGCTGCAGCACCAGGAACTGGAAGACACGTCCGTCGGTGCCCACACTCTGCACAACTACTGGCCGCTCCAAAACCTTAGTGTCATTCTGAGAGGCAAAAGGGACAAGTAAATGAAACCAGAAACGGTGGGGTGTAAAGAATAGCACAGAACCGGCAGCTTCGAGCTCCGACCTCTGCAACTAATGCCTGCTCCCATTTAAGGCTCTTACCACGGAGCGATGGAGACAGTTCAGGGCACTGACCACAGCGAGGCTGTCCCTCCCTCCCCCAGCCCAGCTCTGCCTGACCTGGCGCCTCCTGGTTAATAAGCACCTTAAAGTAGCAATTCCTGCCGCTGGGGTGATGACTGGGCCAGTGGCAGAGTACAGGAAGGTGACGGGAAATCCCTAAACCCATGGCGTTACCCGATGGCGACAAGAGTGACATCAGTTCCATCAAAGGTTAACCTGGAGGCTCAGTGAATATACAAGCTCACCTCCTGGCGCCCTGGACCGCCCGGCCCTGCAGGCCATCGCTGGGCCTGCGCTTCAGGGCTCCCGGAGTGGCTCAGAGAAGGCATCTGATTGCCGGGGTGTCCACCCACCGTGTCAGCAGCAGGCTTTACAGCCGGCGGCATGTGAGCGGGTTCTCTCTCTCCGGGAGCGCCACTTGGTACTAATCACAGTGGAAACAAGCTCCCGCACACCTCTCACGTGCCAGGCCTGGCGCCGGCTTTACAGTCACTGGTAATTGCACAAATCCAGCCATCCAGTCCCACTTCACCGATGGGGAAACTGAGCTCCAGAGAGGTGCTATCATTGTGCAAGGCTGCCCACGAGACGTGAGCCAGGATCAGACCCCACGCTAGGAAATCACTGAAACCCCTCTCCTCGTGGTTGACACCTGGTGTTCCATGCTATGGGACAGTGGTGCCTTTCACTCCCAGGAGCGTCCCAGGGTGGGTCAGAAACGACACGCTCACCCCCCCGAGGCTCCGCAACAGTCCAGTCGGGTGATGGCCACCCGCTGGACAAAGATCCAGCAGGCAGGCCCCATGGAGCAGAGCATCCTTGATCCAAAAATGCCGCCTACGTTCACCGCTCCAGAGCGGAGTGTGACATCAGGAATAGCTAATGTCAGACCTCGGAGTGGGCCACACCGGGACTGCTGGCCTTAGAAACACCTGTTCTTAGCTGCATGAGAAATAAATAAAAAGAAAAGTACCTCTAAGTGTTAGCTGAGAATTCTGTATTGACTCTTATCTCCCTCTACAGATCAATAAAACTGCAGGTAGTACATAAATTTCTCAGCAATTTTACCTTTTACATGGAGGCTCTTCCCATAATTGCTCAACTTCACATCCCCAGGAATAATCTGTACCTGGAGCGGGGAGGGTGGAGGTCTCCCCTCCTACCCAACTGGGTGGCAAGTAGCGGCAGTGTGGCTCCCCATGCCCTGCTGGCAACAGCCGGCACGGAAGCCACGAGGGGCCTGCAGCCCCAGTCCCCGGCGTGCGGCCGTGCCCGCTCCCTTTCCCTGCCCCCGGGCTGAGAGGCGGCACGTCTTTTGAGACTAGAGGAATCAGGGCTCCGGTGCTTGCTTCCCCACTCAACAGCTGTGGGACCTTGGGAAAGCCACCTAACCTTCTAGAGCCTTCATGAGTATGTAGTCAAAGAATGGGAACAAAAATAACCTTCGAGGACTGGAAGGCACAAGAAGGTCACATAAAGATGTAACAGCTGCCAATCTCCTAGCTGCATGACATTGGGAAAGGTACTTGGCCTCCCTGAGCCTCAGTTTCTTCAGCTGTAAAACGAGGCTAGGAGCATCTGCCACGGAGGGCTGCTACAAGGACTGAACAACGCAGTGGTTCTCCAGCCTCAGTGCCGTGAGTCTCAACCCCGAGCTAATGCCAGCACCACCTGCAGGGCTTCCAGCGCTGGCTACTTGGGCGCCACCCCCAGTTTCTGATGCAGTAGAATTTATACCTCCAACAAGTTCCCAGATGATGCTCATGCAGCTAATCCAGGACCGTACTTTGAGAAACACTGATATAAAGAACCCTAATTAACTGGCAGGTAGCAAATGCTCAATATAGGCAAGGTCCATTCCACTCCCTACCTCGCTTGCCCAACCACATCTCTCCAACCCCACCTAGTTCCTAGACGAGTAGGATGGGAAACAGAACATTGTGGACGCTCCTCCTGGAGGGCCTCAGACCTGGGAGCTGGCAGCTCTCAGCAAAGCGCGTGCGCGCGCGCACACACACACACACACACACACACACACACACACCCCACCCCGTGTCCCCAAATCCCATACTGCCATTCCCTACTCCCTCCCTGGAGGCCTTTGCTCCCAGGCAAGGCTTCCCCCATTTTGGGGACAGGCTGAGTAGCCTGCATTCTACACCATCCAGGCCCTTGAGACCTCGTCTCAGAATCAAGGGGCTATCAGCAGGTGGCACCTTGGTCCCCAAGCCTGTCCTCACTTGGCAGACAGGCGTGCATCATCTCTACTGCCTCACCTCCTCCTGCCCATGGAGCCTCGTGCCCCGGGTCCGCTCTCATGGAACCGAGGGGTGTACTAGCGCGCAAATAACTGAAGCCGTAGGAGCTGGGCACGTCTCGTTCTCACCTTTCCCCCACCACTCGCTGCCGTGTAATGCTGGACACGCTGCTTAGCCTCCCTGAGTTCAGGGCCCTAACTGGAAAATGGGGATGATAAAGAAAGCTTGTGGGCTATTTTGATGAACAAATGAGCTGTCTTTAAGACAGGCAGGCACACAGGAGGCCCCAGCAGATGTCGGTTTCTCTCCGCAGGGTGCGTGGAAGTGCCTGTCGGGAGAACTCCTCAGTCAAGCAAGGAATGCCCCCTGTACCTCCCTTCTTTCTGTGAGCGGTGTAAGGCAGGAAGCCAACACCATGTAAAGTCGCTGAGTGGTCTTTCTCCCCATACATACCCCATAGAGGCGCCGGGCCTGAGCCAGGGCATTGCCAAAGGCAAACAGGATCATTTTGGCCCGCAGCTGATCTGGTTGAAAGCGGTGTGGTCGTAAATTGGCTGACTCCAGGAAATACAGGGTGTGGGGATAGGGGTAAGGATAACCCTCCTGGAATCCTGCAAGACACATAATCACGTGGAGGAACAGAAAGGATTACCAGCCTGTCCCAAAGCCTTTGGAAAGTCACATCACCTTGGCTCAGTGCAAGGCACCACAGAGACTCCGTAAAGGCAGATGTTATCACTGTTGCTCAGGGGGATGGCAAACCAGTCTGCCAGCCACATCAGCCCCCCGCCCCCCGCCTATTTTGGAAAATAAAGTTTTTACCAGCGCATAGCCATGCCCACTCCCTGACACAATGTCTACAGAGCAGCTGTCAGAGACCATATGTGGCCTGCAAATATGTACTATTTGGCTCTTTATTGAAAATGTTGCCAACCCGCGCCAGGTGATTCCTGTGTGCTGGTTCTAACTCTACCCCTTTCTCGCTCATTCAAGCACATAGGTGATAGTGATGTTAGTAGAAAACCTGAAAACTAGGGTAATTATTTTTTTAAAAGCCAATCATTTGCAAAATTCCATACTTTATTATTAGCAATAAACAACTTGCCTCATGCCTCACAAGTGATCTGCAAATACTGGCACTGAGGATCAAAGCTGAGCCCTTGTTCATCCCAGCCACAACCCTGCCAGGCCATCATTCTCGTCCCTTGCATGGCTAGGAGTAAACCCTTGGTAGGCTGGCAGCTTCCAGCATGAGTAACCTGGATTAGTGAAAGGGGGTGACAAGGAGGAAGAAGCTGGGAAAACACGGGCTCTGAAAATCCCCGAAGCAAGCACTACTTGACAGAGACGCCCTTCCATGGGCCTCTGTCCTTGCTTCAGAGGCTCAGCACTCCCTGTGCGCCCAGCCTAAGACAGGCGCCAGGGACAGACTGGGGCTAGACCGGGGCCAGGAGCAGAGGCCGAGGGCAGCCTGCCACTGCCTTGGAGAGGCTCAGTCTGGAGGGGTCCACACAGAGGGACATGTGAACATCTGAGCGGGGTGAGCTGGGGGCTGGGGAAGCACAGATGAAAGGCCCCTGATGACAAGGGAAGACCCCAGGGCACTTCGGAGAAGAAGTGAGTCCTAAGATGAACTATGCACAGCGGGGGTGGGGGGGACGGACAAAAAAAGGTGGGAGGCCACAAACCCCAGGCAGAGGGGGGGAGGGGATGTACCAAAGCCTGTGGTGAGAAGGGGCACGGTGTGTTACGTGTAGCCGGACTGGGGGGAGGGGCGCGCGTGCAGGGGAGGGGACCAGGGTGAGGCTGGAGAAAGGGGCCAAGACAGGACCCGAAGGCCCTCATGTGATAGGCTGAGGACTTCCACCTGTACCTGATGGGCATCGGGGAGTAGGCGCGGAGAGAAGGGACGGAGCTCGTGTCTCAGGAGGGTGCCTCGAGAACTGGGAACCAGACGGACCGAGAGAAAACAGACCAGGTCAGGCTGGCCAGCTAGCTGGGGGGTCGTGGCAACAGGCTGGGCCTGCCGCAAGCTGTTGCTGTGGAGATGAGGAGGTTAGAAGGAAGGCGCTACAACTCCTAGGGACGGACTAGAGGGTACGAGCCGTGGGCCTGCCTGGCCTGATGCTCTGGTTTCTGTCATGGCAGCCAGGGGAAATGGTGGTGCCTTATTCGACGGAGTTGAGATGAATAGCCCCATTTAAGGCCTGTGGGGCTTCCTCCATCCTAGCAGGAGGTTGGCCAGGGTTTACGGGTGCAGAGAAAGAGGGGTGTCTTTCAAGGGACCTGTGAATAAAGGAAACACTTGGGGCCTGGCCAGAAGCCCCCTCAGCCACCTGTTACAACTCTGAGGTAACACGTTACCTCTCAGGGGTCAAAAGCAAAGCGGGGGTAGGCTGCTACATGGCTCTTAGGAGAAAATGCGCGTCCCTCATCCCCACGCTGCCTGGATACGCACGGCTATGACACTTACCCGTGCTGTCTTCCACATCATAAACACTGCATTCCTGAAGATCCACAGTGGGGGCTATGGGATAGAAGGTCTCAAGAACGTGATTCTCAGTAGCTTCAACCTCCTCCTTGGAGGCGACGGTGGGCAGCGGATCCTTGGTATTCAGTCGGGCTCCACTGGAACCACGGACCTGAAGGAGGAAAGACTCTAAAAGGGGAGAAAGACGATTAGTCTACCCTGGTCTAAAGACTTAGCTCAGCCAAGCCTAGAGCCTTCATCCTGCCATGCTCCTTAAGTCTTACTGCTTCCCTAGCTGATCAGTACGATCGCAGAAAACAAAACTTTGGTCAAGATGTTGAGAAGGGGACCAACCAAAGCACTCTTCTTCCTGTGTTCCCTTGCCAATGGGCCCTGAGGCCACCTGGCAGTCTCTGTGGGTTCAGGGCTGCCCCACACAGGTCTTCACAAGCACCTGCTCTATGCTGGGGACCCAGAAATGAATGAGCATTACCCTCTGCTCTCAAGAAGCTTCCTAGCTGGTAAGTGCATACAAAGGTATGAACCATACTCAGAGATAGTAGAGGTGGGACAAACTGACCTCCTTTGGGAGGCCTGGGAAGCTTCCTGAAAGTGGTATGCCTTCAAACTAGTTTCCGAAGGATAGATAAGAGCAGAGTTTCTCAATTCATTTGGGACTGGATAATTCTTCGATGAGGGAAACTGTCCTGTGCCCTGCAGAGGTCTGGCCGCATCCCTGGCCCCTACCCACCAGATGCCAGTAGAACTTCCCCCATTCAAGTCATGACAATCAAAAATGTCTCCAGACCTTGCCAAGTCTCCCTTAGGGGGCAAAACTGCCCTTGGTTGGTTGACAGTTTGCCCAGGCAAGAAAAGGGAAGGAAAAACATTTTAGTTCAGGAGGAGGAACATGTGTGAAGGCACAGAAGTGGGCTCCCCCACGGCAGAGTTTAGGGAGACAAACCCAGGTGACTAGAAGCAGAATGTTGTAGGGAAGGAGGGAGAGAGGGAGGGAAGGAGGAGACTAGAGGCTAAGAAGAAAGGTTATTAAACTCAGGAAAGGGGCCAAGTTGTCCTCAACAACCGAGAGTGAGGAAAAATCAGGCCAGTCAGAAAGCCTCACCTAAGATGGATCAGCGTACTTGCTACACAGACATAAGTTGATGAGGAAAGACACTCACACCTGACACATCAGCAAAGCTGCCACTGGGAGCATGTGCGCATGCCCCTCACAGAGGTCCCTACAGAGGCTGCATGCCACCAGGCAAAATGTGCCTGAAAAGGCTCCCTTGTGAATGGCCTCCTGAAGATTCTCCATGGAGGCAAATCTTCCTCTGAAGGTGCTTTGGGTGTTTAGAAACTGTCAAGTCACAATGGGATGGTAACGGATCAAGGGTGGTGATCCTTCTACATCTAAAAGCTGGTTTGGTCCACAGCACTGTCATATAATTACCATGTGGTCTCCCTCACTGGGTGTGTAAAGCAGGGATACTACATCTGTGGATGGATAAACTCTGAGCTGCTTGTTAAAATACATTATACCCACACCTCAAGAACAGTTTTCTAAAAGTATTTCCTGTTTCCTCACATATAATTTGCAAGGAAGATAAATGTGCCTGGACCTCTCCTAACCTTGGGTTTTAGATTCTCCCCACAGACCACTCTAGTGTGGTTTCCAATTCAATTCCCTCCACATCCCTCCTCCAGTGACAGCTCCAAATGGGGCAGTTTAATTAGAGGTAATAGTTGATGATGGGCCAAAAAGTACTCCTCTATTAATGAGGTTCACTAATTTCCTTAGTGGTGCCATTACCTCTGCATAGCTGACTCCTTGCCAGGAAGTCCATACTCAAAAGGGGCAAGCTGGAGAAATCTGACCAAGCAGATGTCCTGAAAATCCCAAATCATTCCACAGCCGGTTTCCCCGCTCCAGGATTCCACCAGTCAGAACACTGGTGTGCTCTGAACATCCCTGATGGAAACCCCTCAGGGTGGTAATCACCCACCTGTCCCTCAGTCAGCACCGCTCAAATGCCACGAACTGTTAGACGCTGTGCAGAAAAATGAGTGAGATGTGGTCCCTGCTGTCAGGGGTTCAGTTTAGTGGGCAGACAGAGAAGATATTAGAGAATTCCAATACAGTACAACATGTGCTCTGATCAAAATGGGAACAACGGGCATGAGGAGCACAGAAGCGGACTAGCTGATGTCTACATTCACATAGGAAGGGGGCTGGAGCTGAGCCTCACAGACAAGTAGAATTTAGCCAAACAAGGAAAGTAGAAAAAAGCATTCCAGACAGAACATACAGCAACAGTGCAAAAGGTATAAAAGCTTGATGCCAAAAAGCTGCAAGTGGCTAAAGTGTAAATTTGGCCTGGGGGTACGGTGGGGGTGGGGGTAGTAAGGAGAGAAAACCAGAAAGGCCAGCCGGTGGCCAAATCAGTGGGTTGGATCCGATGATAAACGGTTTAAGTTCCTGGGAGGCAGTGAAGGATCTGAAACAGGGGAGAGAAGTGCACTTTAGAAAGATCACTCTAGCAGCTACGTGGAAAATGGATTTGGAAAAGGAGAAAAGCATGAATGGGGGTAAGAAGGCTCTTACAATCGAGTATGAGCTTTGTGAAGGCAGAGACTGCCTGCCCTTTATTACTTCTTATCTTCAACACTTAGGTACTCAAGGGTACTCAACAGATACAGTTGAATTAAGTCATGGGAAGGAGTGATTAAAATAAAAAAAAACTGAGGAGCATCTCGGGCTCAGTTGGTTAAGCGTCCTATTCTTGATTTCAGCTCAGGTCATGATGTCAGGGTTGTGGGATTAAGCCCCGTATCGGGCTCCGCGCTAGGCATGGAGCCTGCTTAAGTTTCTCTCTCTCTCTCTGCTTCTCCCATCACCCCCTTAAGGAAAAAAAAAAACACCGATCTGTGGCTAACGATAGGATGTGTCTCATTCTACAAAAGTGGGCCACGAAGGAAGGAAAGAAGCACAGGTACGGACATGGGGTGGTGAGCTGGTGGTGGGGTGAAGAGTAGGAAGATAAAAAACAGACCAAGATGGGCGCCTGGGTGGTTCAGTTGGTTAAGCGACTGCCTTCGGCTCAGGTCATGATCCTGGAGTCCCGGGGATCGAGTCCCGCATCGGGCTCCCTGCTCAGCAGTGAGTCTGCTTCTCCCTCGGACCCTCCCCCCTCTCATGCTCTCTCTCTCTCAAATAAATAAATAAAATCTTTAAAAAAAAAAAAAAAAACAGACCAAGATGACCAACCTCGACTCCAGGTGGTGGATAACGTGTAGTTTTTGGCGCACATCCGTCTGGCCAGAGAAGGATGCTTGAGAATTTGGGATCTACACAGCTGTATCAGACTGTCCACAATGACTGGGCTTGGAGGAAAGAAGAGACGTTTGGAGATGTAAGGCAAAAGGCTGACTCTAAGATCCACTGACTAGAAATCTTACTGACGTGGGGGAAACTTACCAGTAGACCTCTCTCTTCGGGGTGTCTTCAGTGGAGTGCCAGAGACGGGCGTGAGAGATCACGTTCAGAAGGCGTTCATCTTGGTTCTCTATGTAGTTCTCTGGATCAGCGGCAAGGCTAAGCACTTTCTCGGGAAGGCCTTCTATTAACTTGGCTTTGGTAAGCCAGAGGGCCTGCTTTACACCTTTGGGGTAATCAATCACAAAAAAACAAAAAAAGAAATTCAGTAAGAGTTGCTTAAGTCTGCCAGTAGCATCTTGGGGAAAGGTCTGCCTTGAGAGAAACAGAATTTGTACTGTGACATCTGAGGAGTCAGAACTAAAATAAGAGTGGAAGCCAGGACAGCCGGATTTCAGCTTGACTGCAGGAATGACTGTCGACCTGAGGATGGTCAACAGTTGACTGAGGTAGTGAGTGCCTACACAGAAGGGATTCAAACATCAGCAAAGATGGCTGGGATCATAAGGCTGAATCTTGTGGGAAAGGGTCCCTCTGTTGCCTGCAAGATTCACAGACTCCAGACTAGAGGACTAGATCAATGGATGCCAGCATTTCAAATCCTAGATCCCTTTACTAACCCACATCCAAGTCCCTGATTGGAAAAGCCCATGTCTACCAAATAGATCCCACTTATTAGGAGTGGGCCAAGGATTAAGCCCATACTGATGTATCAAGGGAAAACAGCTTTGGGAATTAATGGAAATAACTTATTGATCATGAATAACTTGAAGGGCCCTGAGTTTGGGAGCACTTAAATGGATAATCTTTCACATCTCACCTAACCCTGAGCTTCTATAATGAGCTATCTTTAAGCAGATTTTTATATGTAGAAGCCCTATGAAATGCACTGCTGTTATCTGTCCGAAGGATCACATGTTCCATTTATTACACAGGATCCTCCCTGGCCTTGGTACCAGAAGGCTGGGCTTTTCCTGGAATAGTACGGTTGTCTTAAAGACACGGTGAACTGCATAACTGAAAATGTTCTTCCCTATACCAGGGGTCAACAAACTTTTCCCTAAAGGGCCAGATAATAACTATTTTCAGCTTCTGAGCCATACATTCTGTCACAGCTACTCATCTCTGCCACTGTAGCATGGAAAGCAGCCAGGGACTACAAGTAAACAAGTGGGTGTGGCTGTGTTCTAATAAAACTATTTACAGAAACAGGCAACTGGTCTAGTCAGCTGACCCCGTCTCTATACCGTTAACAGGCTGAGAGTCATGTTTGGGGCTCCCCTTTAGCAAGCGGAACCTCACAGAATGGATTTTTTGTATTCACCTGTTTTATTTCTCCTTTGTGTGGATTCCCTCACCTGTATGTTTTTAATTTAATTTGGCTGTGCTATAAAATTTCTGTTAAGATGCCTGAAATACTTTTTGGGAAAAGATGGAATATAAATAAACAAAAATAGATTTGATTCAGACTGCTTCATTTTTAAACATTAAGGAATGACCGCTACTCTGAGTGGGATGGGCTGTGATGCCAAGCACAAGTCCCTCGCTTCACCTTCCCCAGAGCTGGCTTCCCTGAGGGAAGAACAGGCCCAGCCCTAGGGACCTAAGTTCTGCATCAAATTCACATACCAGCCCCCTACCCTCAGGACAAAGTTAATACTGTATCCTTGTCCACGATTGTAGTCACAAATTGACAGCAGGCTGGTGACTGCTTTGGTTAGCAGGCTACTCCGGCCAGCTGGGAAAACACCACCATTTCAGAGACGTATCTTCATTTATAAAGCTATGCCTGGGATTAAACGGAGCCCAGGATACTCTGGGGGAGACACTCTCAGGCAATTTCCTTTGTGCTAATGAAATGCTATGAGGGCAATGAGACTTTTCACTTTGAGGCTTATACGACATGGGAAATACAAACATTTAGAAATGTAACTTCTGGATTTTATGGTGCAGCAGAAAAAACCCTGGACTGGAGTCAGATAACCTGAATTTTAGTTCTGACACTGCCACTGTTCCTTAAACTTTTTTTTTTAAATAGCACTTTTTTCTTTTTTTTCTTTTTTTTTTAAGACCCCTGCTCCTGAGCAGGGAGCCTGACGCGGGACTCGATCCCAACACCCTGGGATCATGACCTGAGCCGAAGGCAGACATGCTTAACCGACTGAGCCACGCTATTGTTCCTTAAACTTGACAGTGGATTTAAAAATTGAGATTTTTATCGTTCACTAGTATATAAATAATACCTAATCATTAGAGCTGCTATTTACTGAGCACCACCATCTATCCTGTGCCAGGCACTTTATCTACAAATCGGATTTTATGAAATTCAGAGACTAACGAATTTGTTTCAAGTCACATACCCTCTAAGTGACGGTGGGGAGAACTTGAATCTGTCTACCCTAAAGGCTGGTAATGTTCCCAGGGTCACTCAAGGGTGGGGCACCTGGCTGACTCAATCGGTAGAGCCCGGGACTCTTAATCTCGGACTCTTAATCTCAGGGTTGTGGGTTTAAGCCCCATACTGGGTGTGATGCCTGTTTAAATTAAAAAAAAGGGGGGGCTGCCAAGTCTTGTGAAGTCCATTACAATACCCTGGTAGGGCAATGGGAATGTTTAGATGCTGGAAATTCAGCTTTCAGGAATGGGTTTGAGCGGCTTAAGAGGCTGGCCAGTTAAGTTTTTTTCAAATCTAGGATTTATTCTTTGGTTTAGTCCCCAAATCCTTCCAGGTCTCTTTCTTTCCTAATTACTCCTCGAAAATACTACTCCCACTGACCTTGACCATTTTGTGTTTTCAGAACCTGCCCTATACCCATAGTGATGGGGATAGGACTAAGGAAGAACAGGCAAGAATAGGGAAATGGCCTCTCAATAAACAAGCCCTCCCCCTGCCCCCATGGACTCTGGAAAGTAATTTCTGGGTTCTGCTCTGGACACACAGATTGGTTTCGTTCACCTCAGTCATTTTGATCTGTTCTTAGTGAAAAGGGGAGCAGAAATAGGCTAGATGACTTTTAGGTCCAGAACCCTTCCTTGAAAACATCTCAACTCTGACCTCTGACAGAGGACATTAACCTAGGAAACCAGATAGGTAGCCCTGGGTTCACTATTAACCCAGAGCACGTGTGGGCACATCACGTCCCTCTCTGTCACATTCACCAATCCTGTGAAATGAGGCCATAGGCCAGGAGATTAAGCATGATTTCTGCTGTCTCTTTTCAATATGAACTCCCTCTATCTAATAATTCAATGTACAGTTACATCTCCAGGGTATTAAGAGGTGGAAGAGTCAGTGTGGGCCATCTAGTCAAAACCAATGAGTTCACAGAAAATGGAGGCTCTGGAAATTTCAGACACTTGCCCCAAATCAGAGTTAGATGGAGGCAGGGGAGGAGGCAGAAATCAGGTCTTTTCACTTCGCCACTCAACCTAATACTGCCTCACACAAGCACAGCATTTCTCATCCCACTTAATTCTAAAACCCTCAGGGGCGCCTGGGTGGCTCAGTCATTAAGCGTCTGCCTTGGGCTCAGATCATGGTCTGGGATCGAGCCCCACATCCGGCTCCCTGCTCAGCGGGAAGCCTGCTTCTCCCTCTCCCACTCCCCCTGCTTGTGTTCACTCTCTCGCTGTGTCTCTGTCAAATAAATAAAATCTTAAAAAAAAAAAAATCCTGAAACCCTCAGGCGTAATCACTACTCATTTCGCAGACGAAGAAACCGAGACCCACAAAGTTTCAAGGCCACGGAGAGTTGGGGTCAGTGCTGGAAAGAGGAACGAGGTCCCCTCCTGCCCGTCCTAGGGCCTCACCCTCGAGGAGGCGGCAACGCTGGTGGAAGACGTAGCAGGCCTGATCCTTGTACAGCGGCTGCTCGTGAACCGGGGTCGGGCGGCGGAACTTTGGGTGCGTCCAACCGGGGTCCCAGGGCGGGAAGACCGGCCGCGCCAGCCCGGGCATGAAGTGCATCTTCCCCGCGTACGTGATGGGCTCCAGTCCAGGGATCTCGTACACCCTGTCCAGGGGACGAGGCTCGGGCTTCCGCGTGGAGCGCACGCCCCACTCGTACGCCCCGCGTCTCGGAGCCGCGCAGTCCCCAAGGCCGAGCCGCCCAGGGCGAACCAGTGCCCGCCTCGCGGGCCCCGACGCCAACGCCATACGAACTTGGGCCCCCCTCAAAACCTCCACCAGGACGCCGCCATGTTCTCGAGCGCAAGGCCTGCTGGAAGCGAAAGGGGCTGGGCGCCAAGGCTCGTTTTATGAGTGGCAGCCACTTCAACCAATCATATCCCAAGATACATTTGCCTTGCCCCACCCCGCCGCCTATTTTCATTTTCTCATAGGTGAGACCCGCTACGCGCTTCCCGCCTCCCGGGGTGGGGGGGCGGCACCTGGAGGAACGTCGCTCGAGGGGAGGTGCAAGTGTGTAGGTGAGTGGTCTTGATAGATGCTAGGGTAGGACCGGGTCTAGAATACCAGTACTTCAAACCTGAATTTAGGGCAACCTTGACCGCTTACAGGCAGTTGAAGCTTGGGCAGGGCACTTCTCTCCGAGCCCCAATGTCCCTCACTGTAAAAATGGGTTAGAAGTGCGTAAGTTGCACAGCGCCCGGCCCGTAGTGGGTGCACTGAAGTCTCTTGCCTCACCTCCCACTTTTCACTGCTGCGGAGCCTTGACCGCTGCCCCTCCCCGAGCCCGAGAGTGGCCCTGCCCACCACACCAGCGCTGCATCGACTGCGCGCGCCCCTTTCCCAGCGTCAAGAGGGAGCTAGTTTCCTCCCTTTTCTTCGGTGTTTCCCTGTCTGCTTCCTAGAAGCAGGCCTGAGCTCTGGAGGTGTTCTTTGCTCCTTGCGCCAACACCAATTCATCAAACGCTTGCAGTGTGTCCGTCGCTGTGGGGAGCATAGGGTTTGCGTTGGTGAATAAAATAGCTATGGAATGTAGAGCGTATGGGCAGAAAGCAAGTAAAGTCAATAAATAAGCAATTGGAACACGCACATGTATTTCCTATTTCTTTTCCCCAGTTATTTCTCTTTTTAGCACTTAACACTAAATGTCGCGTTTTACATTTTGATCTTGTCTAATGGCTGTCTCTTCCACCAGAATGTAAACTCTATGAGTGCAGGGGGTTTTGCTTCCTCACTGCTCTATCCCTTGCACCTAGAGCAGTGCCTAGCACTAGTAAGTATATGCTAAATGAATCAATACACAACAGAAATAAATAGAATACTTGATAGAGAATGAGAAAGGGGAGGTTCAGGGTGGGTCTTTGAGAGGAAGTGACCTTTAAGGAAGGCCTGAAGGGTGGGGAGAATCATCCCACCAGAGAACAACAGCATGTGTCAAGACCTGGCTTAAAGATAGTGCTTCTTAGACTGAAGACGTGGAGGCTAGGAGGAGGCAGAAATCAGGTCTTTAAAGTTCATGACAGACTTGGCCAACTTCCCTGCCAATTTCCAATATACCAAAGAAAGTAGGGTAATGAAGACATGGAGAAGGTAAGTTTAAGGCAAATACTGATAGGAATAACCCTCATGCCATCTTGCAATTTACAATTAACAGAGCTTTCCCTTCTCTCACTTACCTTGCAAAAACTGCAGGAGTAAAAAAAGCATAAAGAGGGCTCCAGACTTCATTCACTCACCATACATACCTGGTCCATAGCACAAAATAAAAAGGGGTTGAATTGATATAACACCATGCTAGGCTGCAAGCTCTATAAAGGTAGAGAGCCCATGTCCTATTTATGTCTTGTGTCCCAGCACCTAACACTGTGCCTGGCTCTCAGACCTTATCTATAAACTAAATGAGCGCTCACCATTCACTGGAGGCTTCCATATGCCAGGCTTGTGCTTGGTGGTAGAACACAGAAAGAATAAGACATCATCCTTGCCCTCAAGGGGGTTACAGCCTGCTAAAACTTCCTGAAGTCATGGAGCTCATGAACAGTGGAACCAAATTTTCTGAAACCAAACCCTTTCTTGTATAAGAGTATTGCACACAGAGGGACTGCCCTTCTAAAACCAAGTGGTAAGAGGATTTGGACAAGTTCTGATCAGAAGGAGCCTGGGGCACCAGGCAAGGAGACTGGATTTGAGCCAGGAGGCAATCGGGGAACTGTTAAAGGTTGCTAAGCGGGAGACTGGTGTGATCAGAGCTGGTGGCAGGTGTGCTGATGGATGGTGTAGGGGGAGACTGGAAGCACATCCTCTGGGACCATGGGAAGCTCCAGTGTAAATGGACATGGGAAGGAGGAAAAGTAGTAAAGGTCTTAAAGGTTAGGAATCATGGGAAGTGATTGGTAACCGAGAAACAGGGCTTCCCTGTCTTTTAGGAGTAAGGGGACCTTGGGTGAGTTATTAAACCCCCCTGACCCCAGTTTTCCCATTTAAAAAATGACATCTCTAGTACCAGCCTCATTGTAAAGATTAAATGAAATGCAGCAATTTGGTGGGTGACTTACCTGAATGAAAGAAAACAGATACAAGGGGTGCCCGAGTGGCTCAGTTGGTTAAGCATCTGCTCTGGGCTCAGGTCTTGATCCCAGGGTCCTGGGATCAAGTCCTGCATCGGGCTCCCTGCTCAGCAGGGAGATCTGCTTCTTCCTCTGCCCCTCCCCCCACTCATGCTCCATCGCTCTCTCACAAAAATAAATAAAAAAATCTAAAAAAAATACTATTTAAAAAAGAAATGATTCTGTTGACGTAAAGGTAAAAACTGGGCAAAGCTGAACTATAGTGGTTAAGTTTGTATGCAAAGGTGGCAAAACTAAGGAAAAGCAAGGGAACGGTTATACCAAAGGTCAGGATTATGGTTACTTTGTGGGGGATGGGAGGTGATCAGGAAGGAACACGTATGAGGGGCTTCTGGGTTGCTAGCCAGGCTCTTTGTACTTTACTACATGGTAGTTACAAAGATGTTCCTTTCTAACATTTTAACTTATTTTTAATAGTTTTGATAATTATTAAATTGTACGTAACTATTGTATTTTATCATTTAAAATATTTTTAAATTCAGTGAGCTCTTCTATGTGAAGTGCTTAATCCAGCACTCAAAGCAGAGGAAGAAATCAGGAACTTTGGGCACCAGCTCTGATCATTGCGCCCTGTCTGCCTGCCTCCCCTGCCAGGCAGCAGGTCTCAGGGTTGATTTGTCCCTGAGCCAGTGCTCACACAGTTTGGCACCTGCAGGCCTCAGGGAGAATGGGAGCAGTCGAGGTTGACCAGAGTGTAACCCACATGTTTTCCCTCTCTCAGGCCAATGAGGGAGGGCCCGGGCCCGTGGCCTCACGGAGTCAGACCTCTTGTGGGAAGAGCACCAAGTTGTCCCTCCCGAGCTGCTCAAGCCCCACTGATGACGGAGGAGAGGGAGGAGGATGCCGATGAGGAAGGCTGGCTGCAGCTTCGGCCGGTGGAGCCCTTGCCCTCCCAGTGCTGTGGCAGTGGCTGCTCACCTTGTGTGTTTGACCTCTATCACCGAGAGCTGGCAAGGTGGGAGGCAGCCCGAGCCAGCAAGGACAGGAGCCTGCTCAGTGGGGAGGAGTCCCAGGTGAGGGAGGGCTGCTCCTCAGACAAGACGGGTCGGGGTGGCAGTGTCAGCCTGGCCCCTGCCCTGCACAGTGACTCTGCACGGCAGAGAGGTCCAGGTTCAAAACCTGACCCAGAGCTGGGCGTGGGGTCATCCCAGGAGTGAAGGAGGTTTGGGCATTTTACAGGAGAGAGAGCTGTGAGTCATGACATTCAGAGAAGGCTTCCTGGAGGAGGTGCAGGGGGGTGGAATGTTAAAGGCAGTGGGCTGAGACTTAGAAGACGTGAATCTGAATTTCTGCTCAGGGTGTGACCTTGGACAAGTAAGCCACGACCACTCAGGCCTCAGTTCCCCCACATGGAAAACGAGGATATTGGATTAGAGCATCTTAAGGTCCCATCAATTTCTAAATTCTGCAGATCTGGATTTTAAGCAGGTTTGAAGGATGAATAGGTATTTCATACATTGGAGATGAGTGTTCTGGATAAAGGGCACAGCTCGAGCAAATAAAGACTCTCAGATAGGAAGCAGCAGGGTATTCTTGGGAGAACAGAGAAAAGTTTGGCATCTGATGCATGGGAGAGAAAATGAGGCTTGAGGTTCGTCCACAGGGCCCTGCAGTGTCCAGCCAAGGAGGCTGCACTTTATCCTGGGGCTGAAGGAGCCACGGAAGGCTTCTGAGCAGGGGGAGATGAGTGTGAAAACCCCGGGCCTTCTTAGATCAGAGCATGAAAGGGAGGTGAGGCAGGACTACTCTCTAGTATAGGGAAAACTTTCCCACAAAGATAGATAGCCTGTCAGGGGTGGGGAGCGAGAAAGGTGCTTGTGGCTGCTTGGGTGTTTGTTGTGTCCTAGCTGTTGGGTATTTTCCTGTTGCAGAGCTGCCCATCCAAGCTGAGCCCAGAGACCTTCCTGGCCTTCCGCATCAGTGCCGTGGACAGACTCACCGAGGACACTTACTGTGTTCGGTTTGCACTACCCAGGAACTGCCAGTTCAGCCTGCGGCCTGGCCAGCACCTCATCCTACGGTACACTTGGAGAGTGGGAGGCCGAAGCTTTGCAGCCCCGCTTTGCCATTTGCTTGCCGTGTGGCCGAGGACAACTTGCTTAGCCTCCCTTAAGCCTCCATTTATCACCTTTAAGATAAACGTAGTGCTACCTGACTCAGAGGATTCTGGGATTGTGTTTTCATAACAACCAACAGCAGCAACAGTAACGGCAAACACTTTTGTAGCATTTACTCTCCAATGCACAGTTCTGCATGCTCACACCTAGGAACTCACTGAATCCTCACAAAACCCTGTACGTAGGTACCGTTATTATTCACAAGAGGAAACTGAAGTCAGAGAGGTTCAGTAACTTGCCCAAGGTCACACAGTTAGGAAATGGTGGAGCCACGATTTGAAGGCCAGCAATTTGGCTCTAGAGTCTGTGGTATTAATCTAATATTAGTGCCAGTTGAGAAGAAGGACGCTTGTCCTCGAGAATAAGGGACTTGCCAAGGATCACACAGTTTGTAACTCCTGCAGCCAGGCTTTAAACCCAGACAGCCTGGCTCCCCAGCTACACTCTACCACTCTTCTGAAGGTCCTTCCTCTTCCCAGCCTCTGGCTACTCTCTCCCCCAACCTTAATCCCCTCCCCTTGCACCACCACCCCCCCAACCTGCCCAGGGACAAGGGCCTTTGGGATCTGCAGGTAGAGGCATCTGCTAGATGGTTGACTCTGGGTGTGAGGCTCAGCAGAGAGAGATGAACTCTAGATGTGAGTGTGGGAGTCATCAGCCGGCACCTGGACGCCATCTGGGGGCATATGTGGTATGGAAAGAGGGAAGGACAGAGGACCGAACCCTGGCAACTGCAGCATTTGTGGTATCGGCAAGGAGGGGAGGGACCAGAAAGCGGGCAGAGGACGAGGAGAGTGTCTTCCTACCGGTCACACTGTAGCCACTTGCCTCATGCCAACCCCTGGTGTTGGTGCACAGTGTGCCCGGGCTGTGGCCTGGCTGGCTGTCAGGAAAGCTCACTATCCCAGTGGCTCCAGGGCAAGTCACAGCCCCATGCGACCTTCCATCCGTAAGTCAGGGATGCCCAGCACCCCCTGCCCTTAGCTTGGCCCCTCTTCTCCACCCTCTCTGCCGCCCCAGCGACATTCCTAACACGTGGAGCTAACCATGTCGCTCCCTTCTGGTGAGCCAAGGAGGCTTCCAAGGCTCCAGCTTCCTTTCCCACCGGGTTCTCCCTGCTCCTCCCTCACACTTGCGCCTTGCCCCAGCCTCGTGACCCACTCACCAGTTCCTGACCTGCGCTGCATTTCCTGCCTCTAAGCTTTTGCCCAGGCTGTGCCCTCTGCCCGGAATTCCTTCCTGTCCTGTCACCACTTCCACCTGTTGGTGGCCTGCCTCTTTCATACCCAGGAGGGTAACAAAAGCTCCAGGAGGCCTCCTGAAGCCCCCGGATGAGCGCGGCCCCTCGGCCTGGAGCATGTCCGCATTTACCTCTGTGACAGCAGGGGTCACAGTGCTCTTTGCATCCATGCCACGCCACAGGTTGTGTCTGTTATTTCCTTGTGTGTCCCCCAAGCATTTCTTGACTATTTCAGTCTAGCTTCCCGCTTTTGATACATTAGGATGGGACCTTTCAATTTTTTATTATTTTTTTAAAGATTGATTTGTTTATTTGAGAGAGAGTGCGCGTGCGTGACTGGGGGGGAGGGGCAGAGAGCGAGAATCTCAAGCAGAGTCCAAATCGCTCATGACCTGAGTGAGCCAATCACGACCTGAGCCAAAACCAAGAGTTGGACGCTTAACCAACAGCCCCCCAGGCGCCCCAGGATGGGGCCTTTTTAATCTTTCCACATGTCCAAGAAGAAAGTTTTGCACACAGCAGGACTCAAAAGAGGAGTGGCTGGGTGCTCCTGGGAAGCTCTGAGGTGTTGTGTGAGGAACCCGGCTCTGGAGTCAGAGCTAAGGATGAATTTTAGCTGTATGACCTCTGGCAAGTAACATCCTAAGCCTTAGTTTCCTCATGTGGGTTATTGGGGTTTTTGAGGGTTTTTTTGTTTGTTTGTTTGTTTTTTCGATTTTACTTATTTGAGAAAGAGAGAGAGAGTGCGTGTGCTCCCAAGCTGGGGGAGGGGCAGGGGTAGAGGGAGAAGCGGGATCCCCACTGAGCAGGGAGTGGGGCTCCATCCCAGGACCCTGGGATCACGACCCAAGCAGAAGGCAGACACTCAACCAACTGAGCCACCTAGGCGCCCCTGGGTTATTATTTGTTAAATGAGATAATGTGCACAATATGCTTGATGCCTAGTAGTTATTTGATACAACATGGCTGCTACTATTATTACTTGTGATTATCATCCTGGCCCTATTGTTGATAACATCGTAGAGAGGATTCATGCATGAGGTCAGGCTTTGGACTAGGGCACCTTTGAGGATCCTTCTAATTCTGACACTCCTGGTACATGGTAGTAAGTGTTTTAATAAACGTTAACAGTCTTTATCTTTCTCATCCTGTGGTCAAGAAGAGGTCAGGAAACACCATAGTGGTGTCCTAAAACCAGCTCACATCATCAGTGGACTCTTTGAAGACTTTCCCATCTGTGATCCCGGTAGAACCACACTACAGGGATACACATTGTTGTTCCCACTTTACAGAGGGGCAGCTAAGGGATCAGTGACCTGCCTGGGTCTCACAGCCAGCACGTGGCAGTGGGGGAGCCCAGCGCCCCTTTCCTCTGCTCCACCTTCAGAGAGGACCACTGGGGACGACCAGGCCCCAGTTCTCACCAGCCTGGCATATCGTTGAATGCCTGGCTGACTGCCTGACCATATACTTCTCTTTCCCAGAGGGAAGGTGGATGGCTTAGAAATTCAGAGAGCCTATACGCCCATCAGCCCTGCCAACGCAGAAGGATACTTTGAAGTTTTAATCAAGGTGAGCTGACCCATGTGGGTGCCCTTAAGATGGTATGGACTGGACTCCGTTTAGCAGCTGGGTCAGGATGGGGCAGTGGCCAGCCATATGGGAAAAGCCAGTGTTCACATGGGAGGAGGCTGGCTTGAGGAAAGAGCAGGGAGAGTAAAGGAAGCCTTCTCCCATCTCCTTCTTTCCCGGGGGGGGGGGGGGGGGGGGCCTGGCACCTGAGGCCCCAACAGACACCGATTTTAGGAAAAGGAGGCTCAGACTGAGAAAGGTTATGCTGTTCCCTCGCGCTTTCCCAGCTATTCATGGAGAGCGAGCACCGGGCCCGGGGGAAGGGGCAGCCAGGTCGCCTGGTCCCTGCTGTGTGCACTGGTTGCTGGGCTCCAGAGAGGAGTCAGATACAGTGCCCACCCTTGGACAGGGGGCCAGACCAGGGCAGGGCAGGGCACGACGATGGGATAGATGCCATGACAGGAGGCCCCAACCCAGTTCAGGGCAGCTGGGGTGCAGGGAAGGCAGCAGGCCTTCCTAGCAGAAGCTGAGTTTGAGCTGCGTGTTGAAGTGAAGGAGTGGAGAACCAGGAGGGAAGGGTGGGGACAAAGCTCTCTGTGCGGGGAGAGCACGCACAATGGCAAAGGAGGCACAGCGGGGAGAGCTGTTTGTTAGTCACTTGTCCCGGACTAGAAGGGAGTGAGCAGGCAGAAGGTGGGGCGTGGAGCACCTTGTGAACGGAACTACCCTGAGCCCGTTCTCAGGGAGTAGACAAGGGCCGGGGCATTGGAGTTGGGCCTTGAAAAAGGAATACAAATTGGCAGTGGCAGGGAGTGGCATTCCAGGCCTCAGCCTGGACAGATGACCAAAGGCAAGGAGGGGTGAGACAGGGTCTATGGGAGCTGTGCCCAGTCTGACGGGCAGGAGGAGGGGTGCTCGTGGGGGCAGCCGAGGTGGGTGGGGCCCTTGGCAGAGATGAGATGAACAAATGGCCTGGGTACAAATCCCCCCCACCCCCCCAGGACCCAAGGACTCGGCACTGGATGTAATAAGAGGTCTTGAAGATCCAATTATGTGGAAAAAATAATTAGATTGAAGTACACGAAACTTCTGATACTCTTAACATTTTTGACTTACAGAAACAGTGGGTTCATACAGGTCAACCTAATATATAGTCGACATCGTCATTTCCCAAACAGAATCCTAGGGAACACTGATATTTAAGAATAGCTTTCCCATCCTTTATCACCCTTGTAGGATGGGAATTATTATTCTCCTTTCATTGATAAGCAAACTGAGACCCCAGGAGGCCCCAGGCTCCGCAGGGAGTAAGAATTGTGGCCGGTGAGTGAGCCTGGCCTCCTGACTCCAGGCCCTGAGCACTGTCTTGACTCCTGCCTTCCCTGACTTCCGTCAAAGCCCGAGTGTTTATTCCTTCACACAGAAGCTTGGATGGGGTCCCTTCTCTACGCAACTGTTTGTCTGGGAGATCCCACAAATCCTCTCCAAATGGCCTGCTTCCCCAAGCTGCTTGTCTGGGTGTGTTTCTGTTGAAAGGATAAGCCTGGAGACAGTTCTTCAGGGCAGCTGGAGCTCTCCCAGCTGCAAGGCTGATTTTCTCCTTCGTTTACCGGAAAGCCTCTCTTTAGAGAGATGCTTAATTATCCCTAAGCCGCTGGCTGGGAAGAGCTGGAAATGTCTTTGCAAATTGGGAAGGCAGGCGGGTTTTTTAGGTTTCCCTCCCGTGTGGGATGAGAGGGAGGAACTCCCATTTCTCAGGCACCTTCTGGGCACCACGCACTCTTTCCAGCTCTTCATATTCATCATCTCTTTTCAACCTCATAACCTCGTAACCATCCTGCAGAGTAGATCATATTATCCCACTTTACAGATAAAGAAACTGAAGCTCAGAATGATGATGTCACTGTCCCAAGGCCCCTTGGGTAAAGTGATCCCATGCGGAAGAACAGAAGTTCAGTGTCAGCTCTGTTTAACAAGTATGTATTAAGCAGGCTCCGTGTGGGTGCTGAAGACACTGAAGAATCCTTCCTTTCTCCTTAAGTGCTATCTGTGCCATAGGGCTGCTCAAGCCACAGCTGGGGCTGTGCCTCCCCCCAAGACTGGGGCCAGAAAACAGGTGTGCTCGGAGACAAGCCTCCAGCAAGTTAGGAGGAGAACTGTAACCTCCCTCCCAGACTTCTTGCAGGAGGGCTGAGGCCTTCCCTTGCTTTATGCATATGGTACCCAATGAAGTCAGAGCTGCTACCAGAGGTAGCTGTGGGTACTTAAAAGCATGTCTGGTGACCAAAGCCCAGTCTCCTTCAAACCTGATTATATTCTCACTCCAGACACCCTTCCAGTCCTATCAGAGCTTCCCCCTCCCCCCTCACATTCCTGTGTCTTGGGTTGTCCTACCTTGACCATACCACACCTGATGCCCAGAACCCTCTTTGCCTTCCTGCTCCTATCCCTAGTGAATGCAATCTTTTTTTTTTTTTTTTAAGATTTTATTTATTTACCTGTCAGAGTGAGCACACAAGCAGGGGGAGCAGCAGAGGCAGAGGGAGAAGCAGGCTCCCCACTGAGCAAGGAGCCCAATGAGGGACTTGATCCCAGGACCTTGGGATCATGACCTGAGCCGAAGGTAGGCACTGAGGTGTCCCTAGTGAATGCAACCTTGCCTAACCTACAAGATCCAGCTCAAACACCTCCTCCTCCAGGAAGCCATCCTTGATCCTACTCCATTGGAAGTGACTGTACCTCCTTAGGGTTCTTTCAGCATTCTGTCCTTTTCATGGGGTATTAGGTAGTCTCTACCTTGAGTGTATGAGACTTTGATCACTGCTAGTTTGTGAGCTCCTTGAGGAGAGGTCTTGAACCTGGATTGATTGATTGATCCAATTCATTCATTCATTCATTCACTGAGGTATTTATAAGTCTTTCCCAAGGTTCAGGCACTGGCTGCCTTCATGGAGCTTAAGGTCTAGCTGTCTTCCCTGCAGCCCCAGCATGGTGCCTGGCCCAGAGTGGGCAGGCCTGCAGGAAATGTGGACTGTCCACCCCCATGAAGGAATCCCCTCCACAACTTTGACTTTTTTCAGCCAGCCAGGAGACAGTGACAGGTAACGCAGAGGTTGCAAATGAGTAGCCTGCAAACTGATTGCAGCACAGAAATATATTTGGTTTGGGCCTACACAGTGTTTAAAATTTAGAATTAATTTCTGACATTTCAAAGATGGGAGATTTTACATGAAAATTTGGGTCTCCTGCCCCTCTTAGAGAATCAGAAGATAGGGCATCATCAGCCCCACAAACTATATCCCGGAATCTGCAAAGCAACTTCCTCCTTTAGAAGGAGCATTCATGTACTCACCAGTTTACCACAGTCCCCACCACCCCCTGTTGTCTCCCTGATACTGAGAGTGTCAATTGCCATTAATCATCTCATACCCAGTTCTTTACTCAGTGATGTGACGTGCAGGGGCCCCTGTAGTCGTGTGGGTCTGAGACCTCTGAAGGTAAGGCTGTCGGTCCTGTGGTTCTTATCCCAGTCTCACCATTTCCTTTCTGGAGAAGCTTCTGGGCCTCATCTGAAAATTGGGAATGACAGTCCCAGCTCTGGGGTGACTAGGAGGATCCTCTAAGATAGCACCTGTCAGGTGCTTGGCCTGCCGGAAGGGCTGCACGTTAGTGGCTCACGTGGTTTGTATTGGCAGCATGTACGTGTTCCAGTGAGATCCCCCTGTGTTTGCTCCCAGTGCTACCCGACCGGGTTGATGTCCCGGTACGTCAAGTCCTGGGGCACAGGACACACAGCTTTCTGGCGAGGACCTTTCGGCGATTTCTTCTATAAAGCAAACCAGGTCAGTGCCAGCACACTAGGCTCTCGGGAGATGCCTCCTGTCTGAGCTTCCAGGACCACGGTTTCCATGTGTCAGGCTGTAGAATTGCACTGGTGTCATTCTCCTGAGCCCAAGCCCGATCCCAAGAGTGTCCTTGGGGTTGGACATGGGAGGAGACGGAATGGGCACTAAGAAACAAAACTGCCTGCATATGCTGTAGAACTATCTGGGGTGGCCCATTGCTTAGAAAATCCACACTCACGTACTTGGTACTCAGGACACCTATGCCGTCAGACCCTCTGATTATCTTTCCACTTTTACATTCTAGTTACAAAACCATGGAGACCACTCTCTTAAATACATCCCATAGCTCTCTGCTTGGGAGCCCACTGCTCGCCAGCCTGAAGGCTCTTTCCCCTCATTCTCCTGGCATGTTCATCTCCTTCCCTGATGTGCCTGGGAAGAATTAGTAATTTCTCATCAGTTGGTGCATATCTGGAAGGAAGCTTGGCAGTGTGTACCAAGAGTCTTAAGAATCTCCAAATCCTTTGACCCAGTAATTCCACTCCTGGAAGTCTGTCTTGTGGAAAGAATCCAAATGCTGCCTCTTGTGCACATGTTCACAGAGGCTTTATTTATAATAGCAGGAAATTGGAGGAAACTGAATATCCAGCCATGGGGGAAGAGTTAAGTGCACTGGGTTACAGGTACTTGATAGAATATTATCCTGGATTTTAAAATTATGTTTATAAATGATGTTATACGCTTATGCTGTAAGCATATAACAAAACTGAATATACAACAGGTTGGGAAACCAAGTTTAAATGCACAGAAAATATATGAAAAGAAAATGCAATGCAATGTCAGCGGCTCTGGGTGGTAGAATTATGGGTGATTTTTGTTTTCTTCATTATACCTTCCAAATCATCCACAATGAGCACCTATTACTTTTCTAATTAGGAAACAAAGCAAAACAAAAGCAAATGAAAAAGAATGAATCATTCCTTTCTCCCCATTATTTTTGTTTAATATAAAAATAGTTTTTGTTGGTTTTTTCCTTATTACAAATACAGTACATTTACATTACCAAAAAAAAAAAAAAAATCAGATTTAGAGAGGCAAAAAGAAGAAAAGAAAGAATACCTGTAGGCCATCTACCCAGTGCTCCCAGTGCTACCCAACTGGGCTGATGTCCGGTACGTCAAGTCCTGGGGCACAGGACACACAGCTTTCTAGCGAGGACCTTTCGGTGACACCAGTCTCACTACCTTGGCAGAGAGCTTTCCAGCTCCCCTTCCACACACGGGTGAAACACCCAGTACACACCCATGTACGTGTGTGTAATAAGTGCATGCACCCACTACCATAGTATTGTTATACTATGAGACACGTGTGTGGTGCTGCCTACCTGGGCCAGGCTCTGATGTTCACACTTGCCACGCTAAAACTTTATTTTCTCCTCACCACAGCTCTTAGGTCTGCTACCCCTGCTTTACAGACATGTACGGGTGTGCAGGTTGTAATACCTCTTGGGCAGCGTGCTCCTAGTTTCAACCTTGCTTAGCCTTGCATTTTAGCTGAGGGTGTCCCCGTGTCCCCCAGGGCCCTTGAGAGCAGGGACCGGGATTGTCCCTGTTTCCCCCTGACCTAGAGGGGACACCTGATGCACATTGTCTTGACCGCCCCTTCTGGGTGGGGCCTGCCTGCATCCACAGAACCGCCCTGCTGAGCCCCTGCACTTCCCATCCTGAGAGGTTGTAGGGCCAGGCAGTGAGGGAGAAGAGATGGCATCTCACACAGAAACATTTGGCTGCTGGGATGGCCTGAGGCGTGGTTCTGTGCCCGTGGGGACGCAGGGCGGCTCCGGCCCTCTCCCTGGCCCTGTCTTGCTGCTCTGTAGTCGTCTTCATTGTAGATGGCTATCATGGCTGCCATGAGGCTGGCACGTGAGCATCTGTCTCTGCGTTCCTTCCAGACATTCGCAGGTCTCCATGTGGGGCCACACATGGGCGGACAAGGCCCTGTCCTCCAGAAGCTCACCGTGTGATGGGGGACAGACACCCACACCAATGGTAGCAATACAGCGTGACCGATGTCCGTGAGGAGGGGGCACAGAGGACTGTAGGGATGCAAAGGAAGGACCCTCACATGCTCCTGGCTTGGGGAAGACTGTCCAGAAGAGACCCCGAGTGGTGCTGGGGGACAGAGGAGGAGCGCGCGCGCTGGGGACAGGCACACAGGACAGGGGGTCGCGGCCAGCAGCAGGGCTCGGTGAGGGAAGGAGTCCAACAGTGTGAGCACCAGGATTCGCACCAGGAATCTTGATGGCATCTCGTTTAATCCCCACGACAATTCTGAGGCACATGCTACTGTGGGGGAGGAGCTGTTATTTTTTTTTTACCCATGAGGAAACCAAGGCTCAGAGAAGTGAAAGCACTTGGGCAGATCATATGGCTGAAGATTTAGACCCAGGTTTGCATGACTGATACTCGAGGAAGTATTTCATGCAGCAGTGTGATATGCACTAGCTGTCGATAAAGCTAGTGGAAACTTGGACTGCATTCCCAGAGGCCTAATCTCTAGAATGAAGGAGGTGACTACCTTGCTGCATAGGTCAGGCACTACCCTTTAAAGCACTGACCTTAAAGAAGATAAGATCACGCCTCTTAAAGAGACCTAGAGCCAGGAGATGGCTTCGTGGATTCGATGATGGGTTGATGAATTGGGGCCTCTTGGGGAAGAAATTCACTTTCATTGCATGGTTCTTCTGTGCCAGCACTGTGCTGGGCGCTTATGTATAGTAAGTATCTCAGTCTAGAGAAGAGCAGGCTCAGGGATCCATGCCAGGGCCCTCAGATCTCTACAGGGCTGCCCTGGGGCAGAGAAGGCAGCCCAGAGGGCAGAGCTGGGGTAGGGGTGGTGGACTAGGCTTTGGCGGGAGCAGCTTTCAGCTCAGTGTGAGGTGGAAAGACCTCTCCGGCAAGGAGAGTCAGCCTATAGCAGAGCAAACTGCTTTGGGAGGTAGTGGGCTCCCTGTCAAGGGAAGTGTGTTAGCAAAGTCCTGTGGAGATGGACAAGAGAGCAAACTGAGCCACTTGTAGGATGAGCTACACCGTTTTATGTTCCTGTTCAGCCTCCAGATTCCATGATTTCTGTGACACAGACCTCACAAGCTGTAGACTTTCACAAGAGGACGTAGAGAGGGGACCTCAGATGGGTGGGACCCCCAGGAAGGGCTGTGCTGTGGGTGGGCTGAGGCCTGCCATCTCCCCATTCTGTTCCCCAGTACGGTGAGCTCCTCATGCTAGCTTCAGGCACTGGCCTGGCCCCCATGGTGCCCATCCTGCAGAGCATAACAGACAATGCAGAGGACGAGACCTTTGTCACCCTGGTCGGCTGCTTTAAGACCTTTGAGGGCATCTACCTGAAGACCTTCCTCCAGGAGCAGGCCCGTTTCTGGAACGTCCGAACCTTCTTTGTCCTCAGCCAGGTGAGCCCAGCGTGCTGACTTCCTTCCCTGATTGAGACTGTGCCGGCCCCTTGCACCCGTCCTGAGGATCTGCTGTGGCCTCCCTTCCTCAGGGGCCACAGTAGGAATCCCTGCTGCCAGTGGGAACTGCCACCCTGTGCCCGCAAGGAAAGCAGGTCTGGTTCCATTTGGTGTGTGTGGATGCAGGAACTGACGCTCAAGAGGTGAAGGTGCTGGCCTGTCCGTGCTGCTGGCTGGGGTGAAGCCAGGACTGGAGCTCCCCACCATGCTTTACTGCCTGCCCGATCCCCCCTGGCCTCACCAGGTATACAGGCTGGGGGCCTGCATGTGGAGTCAGTGGGCCAGGCCGCAGATGTCCCCAAGGCCGGGATAGGCTCCTTCGGGGCGGGGATCATGTGTCTGGATCACCAGGTGCTCCTCGGTGCTGGGCAGGGTGCCAGGCACGGAGTAGACACGCACGCCATCAGTGATTGGTGAGCAAGCGGATCTGGGGTCACCGCATTTATCCGGGCCCCCCCCCCCCCAGCACTTTGTCCCTGTGCGGGAGGAAAGCTGCTTCCAGACTCTCCAGGCTGCAGATACTTGAACTAGAAGCAACCCTGCCCCTCAGACTCCTCCTCCCTGCATGCACTCAGGCCACCTGCCCGCTCCCTCCCCTCTGGCCCACAGTCAGGGCCCATCTCCTTCCTTATGCGAAGCCAGGCCCTGAGCTGCCTTCCCCTTGGTCTGCAACTTTATTTCTCTTCGTGCGCCCCCAGGCTGGGCTCCCTGCTGGGGCCTCCCCTCTGGTCTGTGTTGCTCAGGGTTGGCCTCACTGCCCAGTACTTTGGAGCACCCTTCTCATCAGTTTCCCTACTTGAGGCAGCTTTAGAGTGTCCCTGAAGACTGGCGTGATCTTCCCCATCATGACTGGGTGGGGGGGTGTCAGGAAACCGGGTTTCCCTTCCCAGTACCAGGGGTCTGGGATCCTCAGTGACCAGGTTCTGTGGGCCTCTGCATGGGACTGGAGACTCAGTGGCGTGACCATGAGGAAGGCCATGCTAGGTGAGCATCTGCAGCAGCAGGAAGTGCCGAAGGCCGGGGTATGAAGCAAAGGTTAGTGTGCAGCCCAACTCTTGTGTGCCCGGGGCGGCCCTGTCAGCTCCGCTCGAGGGCCAGCTCAAGGAAGGTGGTAAGAGTGGCAGAATCACCCAGCTGTTGACCAGCCTTCCTGTTCCCTGACCGCATGCCAGGTGCCCGGGATAGGCAAATGAGGAGGACCTGCCCCCTGCCTTCCAGGCCCTCACCTTTCTGTGGGGAGACAGCCACAGGGATGGCTTCACTGAGCACTTTCTCCGTGCCTGGCACTGTTCTAGGCACTCTGTGTGTGCTAAATCGTTTAATCCCACCACAGTCTTAGACGGCTTGTCCTACCATCATGCCTGTTTTGTAGAGATGGCACAGAGAGATTAAGAACCTTGACTAAGTTGGTGGAGAGTTAGGTGTGAACCCAGGTGGTCCTGCTCCAGACGCCCTGCTTTTCCTGCCTGTTGGTATAAGACAGCACAGGGAGAGGTGACACATGGAGGGTGCTGACGATGCTGGCGGCAAGCAGGGAGGGCTTCACAGAGGGGCTGGCATTGAGCCTGGGCTTGAGGGCAGAGTTAAAGTTGACCAGCAATAAAGGGCCCTCAGCCCTGGCTCAGGGCTCTGATGATGCCAGTGGCCTGGGGCTGGGCAGGCAAGTGGGCTGGCTGTCAAAGGCAGGGGCAGGTGAGAGGCCATGGACTGGGAGGTGCCTCCTTGACCTAGGATGCTCCCTGGCCTACCCGGGCTGCAGCCACAGCGGTCCCACAGATCTCCCCCTTTAGCCACTCCCTGCTAGTTGGCCCTTCATCTTGCAGCCAAAGGGCAACACTGACCCCCACCACCACCCTGCTTCCAGCCCTTCCCTGGCTCTGCACCGCTCTCAGGATGACGGCCCAGCCCGCACGGCTGCACCAACCTCCGTGGGCTCGTCTCCTGGCCCACCCTCCTGGCATGTCCCGGCGCCACGGTCTGCTGGTCACGCTGCAAGGGCACCGTGCTCTTCTGGCTGCCGGGCCTGCGTGTGCTGATGCTGTTCCCCCTTCCAGGAGCACTTTTCCCCACTTGTTCACTGAACACCTACCCACCCCTCACATCTCTCTGCTGGGGTGGGACTCTATCCGGGAAACTTCCCCAGAGCCCCCAGACTGGCGTAGGTGTTTCTGCTGTCATAGCCAGGACTCTCCTCCTTGACAGCATCTACCCTGCGGCGCCATCCCTGATTATGGGTCCCGCACCCCACCTGGGCAGCAACCAGACCCACTGCATCTCTGGGTGTGCAGTTGGGGGAGGGGACCTATGCCAAACTAAACTAGCCTGTGGGAACTGGGCAGCAGGAGGGAGAGGGGAGGCCGCTGGCCCACAAGGACCCTTTGGGTGGGTCAGAGCATGGAGGGGGTGTGGGAAGATCCAGATCATCAGAGCGGACTCCCTGTGAGCACAGTAGCGGTGTCTTTAGAGGGCCCCTGGAGTCAGAGGAGCTCTGCGGCACGGGCCTCCGAGGTGCTGTGAAGTGTGCCCGAGGGGAGGCCTACACCTGTCACAGTGGCTCACAGAAGTCAGGGTCACTCAGCTGGGACATGGTGCAGAGCTTAGACTCCAGCCCCCTCTCTCCCTTCGCATCTCTCTGCTTAGCCCCAGAAGCTTAGAAGCTCGCCTTAATAGGGTCTGCAGAGGGGATGGTCCTGTTCTGTTTTTGTTTGTTTAGATGCTGGTTGCATGGTGTCTTGTCTCCGTTAGAAATCTCCAGACTACATATACTTACTGATTTGTGCGCTTTTTCTGTACGTATTGTACTTCAATGGAACGTTCACTTAAAAAAGAGAAGTTCCGCCAAGTAAGCTGGAGGTGGAGCTTTTCTTTCGTAATCCCGAAGATGCAAGCCACCAGCGAAGGCTGGAAGAGCAGAAAGATGCCTGGGTCACTCGGGGCATCGTGCACCCTGGAATCCTACCTCCAGCCTTTTTATGTGAGAAATAGCGCGCCCCCCCTCAGTTAAGGCACTGCTGCCTAGGGTCCCTGACACACGCAGCCAGAGCGGGACCAGGAGGCTTGTCTGATTTGAGCAGCCGCCACATGCCAGTGCCTAGCACCGTGCCAGGCACAGAGTGGCCCTCAGGCAGTACTTGTTCCGTCAGTAAGGTCATGAACACTGTTACACTCCCAGGGTGATGGTGGCGGGCAGCCTTACAAAGGTGCTGGGAGACCCCCAGTCTTGGGGAGAAAACATCCCCCTGGAGTGACAGGGACAGTGGCCCCTGAGAGGCAGCGAGAAGTGTGGGGCCTGCCTCTCTGCGTGTCCTGGGATGTGCCCCCTCCTCCCTGTGCCTCCCCTGTCATGGGAGGATAAGCATCCCCCCACCCCCGGGCTTGTTATGAGGGTAATCAGAGCCCCGGGGCCAAGAAGCCCCTGGCCTGTGGTAGGGCTAGCTGAAGGTTGCCTTCCCACCCCTCTGCCTCAGTTTCCCTCATTCAACAGTGATCTGCATGAACTCTGAAGACTTCCCAGCAGTCACACGCATGATTTCTCATTGTCTCAGGAGAACTCCCTGGAGAAGCTTCCCTGGAGTTACCGGGAGAAGACCTGCTTTGGCCGCCTGGCCCAGGGCCTGATTGAAGAGCTGGTTGGCTCCTGTCGCAGAAAGCCATTTGCATTGGTCTGTGGCTCAGCGGAGTTTACCAAGGACATGGCCAGGTGCCTGCTGTGCGCAGGCCTGGCCAAGGACTCCTACTACCTCTTCTAGCCCTGGCCTCCCTTTCAAAGCCCAGGCCAGGGTCCTGCCACTAGAACACTGGAAGAAGCACAGACTGGAGTCAGAAGACATGGAGCGCAGGTCTGAGGCCCCATCGCTCACTGGCCGGGTAACCTTAGGTGAATGTCTTTACCTCTGTGCACCTGCAGCTCTCCCCTACCTCACAAGGTTGCCAACTCCCTCAGGCAGACATCTTGCTGTGTGGAGGAAGATGAGGCTGCAGGAGCCCCAGGGAGGGGGCATGGGAGTCCGGGAGGACTCCGGGGAGAAAGCCTGGTCCATGCCAAGCCCAGGATGAGTAGGAACCGGCAGGAGGAGGTGCAGGAGGAGCTTCCCAGGTGCCTCAGATTGGAGGGCTTGGGGACTCCCATCCCACCCTGCCCTAGAAATGCCTGCTCTAAAACCTGCTTTCCCTGGAAGCTGCGTGTCCCTGCTGTGGCCTCAGGGTTGGCTCAGATGCATTGCTTGCGGAGTGTTTAGGGAATGACCATAGGGGGTAGCTAAGAGCTGTTTGGAGGAGGAACTTGCCTTATGTATCTCCTGTGCCTCAAGCCTGACACAGCGGTCTCAGGTTCTGTGACCTGATCACATTCTCTGGGCAAGGTGGGCCCTGGACTACCTTTATTTTGTACTGGGCCCAGGCCTTTCCTGCTGCAAACAGCTTCGCTCTCAGTCTCCCCTTCCCTGGCTCAAGAGGCCCATTCCAGAGTCCTTTCCTGAGCAAAAGAGGTACAGAAACGAACACCCCCTCCCTCCTGTAGGCAGCCAGCTCAGCCCGCCTTCAGCTCAGGAGCCCTGGTGACGGTTGCTATGGAGATCTAAAGGATAGAGCAGGAGTCAGGAGACCTGGGTCCCTCTCCCTGCTCTGCCCACTGAGCCACTGCTGATTCCGCTCCACCCCCACTGCCCTCCCACCGCGTCCCTCCATCCTGCGTGGGGCAAGCCCTCCCCTCGGACCTGGCGCTCCATAATGAATCCTGCTTTCCACTGCCTGGCCTCCACCGTGCTGCCTCAGCTGGGGCTGGCTGCGGGCGCTCCCGGAATTGGAATAGTAAGCCATGAAATCTCAGAATCAGAGGACCATGGACTCAGTTAGAACTTTATGGTCGTGAAATCGCAGCCCTCCTCACACCAGAGATAAAGTCCGGGACTCCAGAAGCCATCCCGTCTATTAGACTCATTGTGCGAACGGGGACAGCCAGGCCCATGAGGCGAAGAGACGTGCCCAAGGTCAAACAGTTTGCTGCAGAGCTGGCATGAGAAGCCAGGTCCCCTGATGGCGCCTGTATGGAGAGTTGAGGTAACCGGTGATTTTCACACCGGGCTCCATAGGACACTAGGGTTCCGGGCAAGGCAGCAGTGAGGGGACAGCCACGCGGGGTCTCCAGGCTCCCTGCAACTAGAGCAGTTTTGTGTTCATCCCATTAATATATCGGGGTTTGCGGTCACCTCCATTTGTGAGAGGGTTTTCCTGCATGGCCCAAAAAGTTGCAGGCACATCTCCAAGCTGGGCCATGTCCAGGAAATAACCCTGGTGGGCATCTGGGGGTGCCAGAGGTTTCACACTCAGACTTAGGGGTGGTAGGGAGTCCCCACGTAAGAAATGAGGGTCTGGGGCGGTTCTTTTGTGTCTTTGTCCCATTTTGTATGTTGGGTGTTTAGACATTAGACACAGCCACTCACTGATAACCATCAGCCCCTCTTGTCCTAGAACGTGCCAGCCTCCCCTCCCCTCACCTCACAGGGCGTCCAGACAGTCTGGGTACAGTGGGGTCTCTTATCATGGGACGATGGTGAAGACCCAGCCATGCCCTTGATACCAGTATGCCAAAAGGCTCGTATCATCCAGAGACTGGAAAGCTCCTGCCTTGCAAGATGGTAAGCTAGCCTTAGAAGGGGACCGGCTGGGGTGTGTGAGGATGGACTGTCTGAATTGGAGGCAAGGCTCTGTCGGCTAGCCAGTTCTGCCCATCCCTCCTGATGAAGCCACACCTACTGCATGGCATTGGGGGGGGGCATGCCATCGGGGTGATGGCAGCCAAAGGACGCCCGCCTGAGTTTGGCCCCCCTCAGTATTTTGCCTGCAGCTCTTCTGTGTTCCCCCTCGCTGGTCTCCCAGCCTCTCCCCTCACGCCCTCCATACTGCCGCCAGACCTGGTTTTGCAACTCTGATAGGAACACTTAATAGGGGAGAGAGGAGGAGCAAGATGGCGGAGGAGTAGGAGACCTAAATTTTCGTCTGGTCCCAGGAATTCAGCTGAATAGGGATCAAACCATTCTGAACACCTACGAACTCAACAGGAGATCGAAGAAAAGAATAGCAGCAACTATCTGAACAGAAAAGGGACCACTTTCTGGAAGGCCTTTGGAGCCTGTGCATGGTCCAACTGCTATTCATCCTTCAAGTCCCACCCTAGATGCCTCTTCCTCCAGGAAGCCTTCCCTGACTTTTCCAGGACAGTTTAAGAGCATTTCATCTAGGCTCCCACAACCCCTCTCCATTCTCTAGAAAAAAATTAAACCTCATCACACTAAAAAAAAAAAAAAAAAAAAAAAAAAAAAAGAACACTTAACATGAGAGCTATCCTCCTAACAGAGTCTGTGCACAGTACATTATTGTTGACCGGAGGTGCAGTGTTGAACAGCAGATCTCCTGCTGATCTGAGCCTGTCACTCCCTTGCTGAAAATCCTTCAGTGGCTCCCTGTTGCCCTAGGACACAGCGTCGCAGCCCTGCCTGCCTCTCCAAACTTACTTTCTATCCTTGGCCCCTCGCCCCCAGCTCTCAGGTTTTGCCCCAGCACTCTTGCTCCCGCATCAGTATGACCCTTCCCATTTGCTGCCCTCTGGGTCTGGGCCGTCCTCCCCGCCCTCCCCTCTTCTACTCGCCTTGGGCTCCTCATCCTCTGAGGACTTACTCGGCTCACTATCCCTTCCTCTCTGAAGCCACGCCTGCCTCCACCGCTGCAGGCCAAGTTGGCCAGCAAGTTCTTGTGCATCCTGCTGCGGCGGCGTCTCTGACTGCCTCATTCGCAGGTGAGCACATCATGGGGCTGTCCTGGGGCCTGTGCATTGTGTCCCCAGTGTGGGAGTGTGCTCAGCACATCCTGAATGTTGAATACCCACATAATAAACAGGGAATATACATGGAGTACTTTACAGTTTGCAAAATGCATCTCCTCTATGTTGAAGCACCGTACCGTCCCCAAGACGCACACTATTTTATTACCCCAGTCCACTGATGAGGAAAACCAAGTTTCCAAGACATTAGGCAATTGTACAAGGGTGACGTCGAGATGCACAAATTCCAACATGCTGCAGTTGGTATAAAGGTTATATGTGACACGTTAGTGCACCAGGAGACGCGTATAAAGATTTTCTTTGCTGCACCATTTGAAATAGCAAATAAAAACTGCCCATACGTCCATCAATAAGAGAATAGAGAAATAAATTGTTCTATATTCATCCAGTAAAATAACACATAGCAGTTAAAATGAACGAACTAGATCTACATGTATCAACCTAGACTCAATAAAAAAAAACATAATTGGAAATCAAATTGTAGAAGGCAACGTACAGTGAGATACCAATATTTTGAAAGTTTGAAAACACAAAATAATGCCAACTGCTCAGGAAGGGGATACACCAACTGCAAGGGTGATAGTGACCTCTGGGGATGGCGTGGGGTGAGCACTCTTTTTTTATCTGCATCACTTCAATATAAAAACATTTGCAATGAATATGGCCAGATATGAACATCGAGTGACTGTGGGTGATGGGGTCACTGATGTCTGCTTTTTCTGTATTTGAAATCGTTCCATAATGAAAGATTTAAAAAAGAAGATGAAATGTGCCTGGTCACGCTGCTTCAGAAACCAGAGGCTTAAACACAGTCATCCCCACCCTTCTCAGGATAGGTTATGCCCCTTTATGCCTCCAGGCTTGTCCGGCTTCCATTTGAAACTGTCATGAGTGCCTACTGTGTGCCCTGGTCTGGGTACCACAGTAGGTAGGAGACGCAACGTTGGCACTCAGCTTACACGCTGTTCCCTCTGCTTGTCCCTCTGCTTTCCTTCGTAAATGCAAACCGGAGTGACTTTCTACATACCACAGTTTGGGACTCTTGTTTATTTGTTTTCCTTTTCAAGTGAGGCAGGCCTAGAATCAAATCTCTTGCCAATTGTGTAAGTATCCAGAGCAAATAACTTGGTCTCTCTGAGCCTCAGTTTACTCATCCACAAAGCGGGAACAGTTGCGCCATCTCCCAGGGTTATGTGAGGCTGAAGGGAACGTGTGTGGTGCTGGAGCACGGCACGTCACACACAGCGGATGTGAGAGCCCAGCCCCCTCCTTTCTCTTGTCTCCCTGGTGGCCCCCAGCAAGTGCCTGGCTCATGGCTGGCCTCTGAGAAGAGCACTCATTCGCAAACTTTCCACTCCCCAGAACCCCCCTTTTTATTATTTTCCCCCATGCTTTGGAAGATTTTGATCCCAAATTGCATGTATTAAGTCATTATTCATTTATCCTCCCATTTTTTTATTAACCAAAGACCCAGATAGCTGCCCCTCAGAGCTTCTGAGCTGTACAGCCAGCTGGGGGCTGCACGTGGTGGACGTAACTCCAGCCAGAGGGAGACGAGCGCAGCAGCCGGTGTGGTCTGCGTGGCCTGAGGAGGGGCAGTGCAGATGCGTTGCATTCATTTTCTCATTCGCATGGACCGTGAGTTGTGGGAGCCGTGGGCCTCGCCTGGGGGTGCTATTTGCTCAGGTCACCAACTAGCCAGTATTTAGCACAGGGCCCCCATGGGTCCGGAACCCTCATGCCACAGGGCTCACTCTAAGTAGATGGCGTGGACCAGGGCCATACAGAAGAGCGGAGGGTTCACGGAGTGGGAGGTGGCAAAGCTGTCTGCACGTGGATCCCACAGGCTCTAGCTGGAGGCCACTGCGTCATCCTGCCCCTGGCTCCCCATGCTGACGGAGCACACTAGCTTGTAACAGCGCGGGCTGACAGCCTTAACCGGGTCCCAGATGGCAGCACTCAGCTCCGCGGCCAGGTGGGCACACCGGGCCTGGTGGGAGGCCATACCAGCCAGCTTCAGGGGCAAGTGAGCCTGCATCGACTCCTCCACCCAGACGTCGGGGGAACTTCGCCTCTGGCCTGGCTGACCACAAGGGCTCCTGGAAGGAGGCGAGGAGGGAGGTGATGGGGGTGCTTGCAACAAGGAACATCGAATTTGGGCTGGAAGCCAATTCTGTTGAACATAGAGGCCCATATTGGAGCGTACAATTTGGAACAGTGGAATGGAAACTAGAGCGTAGAACCAGGAACACAGACAATAACTTTATAAGTACAGGGATTCACCTGGCTTCTAAGGGGCTCAGCCTATGGTAAGTGCCCTAGGGGGCTGAGGCTTGCTCCAGGGCACCAACTCCCCACACTTGTGGCCTCCCAGGGGTGGGCTCAGTGCCTGGCAGCCAGGGGGGGCCCTGAGACCGAGAGCTGCAGGAGCCACGTGCTTGTAGGGACTTCCCGCAGCTTCCTCCTGGTGCACGAGTGGCAGAGGTGGTCCATGAACAGGGCCCGCTAAGGCAACTCAACGCTCGCGATCTTTAGGAACAGTAGCTTCCCTGTTTCACAGGCAAAGAAACGGAGAGATGCTCAAGAGGTAAAGCGCCTGGTGGAGAAAGTGGTGTTCTTGCGTGACAGGAGGGGTCCATAGCTTGCCCGCTCCCTCCCCACCACCCCAGCTAGCACCATGTCTGGCCAGTGAATTTTGACGTGGCGTCTGTTGAACGAATAAATGAGCTGGTGGGAGTCACATGACTGTGGGTTGGGTTGGGGTTGAGATGGTGTAAGGAAAGTGTGCAGTGCTGTGCCTGGCCCACAATGGGGGTCTCCGTGAGCCCTGATCCCCTTCCTCTGCCCCCTCCAAGGGCAGCAGGGCTCTCTGCCAGGAAGCAAACCTTCATGCCCAGGCCCATGACGACCTTCAGGGAACTGCCCCCCATGCTCCAGAGGAAGGGTTTCAAGGGATCTCCAGCAAGCCTTTACTGGCTCCATCCAACCAGCCCTGAAGCCTATCCAAGTTTCCCTCATGACAACTCAACAAAACCCAGCAATAGCCTGCCTTCCCTCCATGTTATTCCAGAGAAGAACGCACTCTCTGTCTCTCAGCCTCTCTGCCCTCGCTCTCGCCTCCCATATTTTCAGCCTCTCCTTGAAGAGCTACCTCCAGCTTGCAGGATCTCCTTTCTCACCTCCCTTCACTCCTCAACCCCCCTGCACTCTGGTGCCCCACCCCACATGTGTCCCTGGCGTCTGGAGATCATTTTCCAGCAGCCTGAGATGCTGTTGTCAATTCCCTTCTCTCTGAGCCTGTTTCCTCAATGGCATAGTAAGTCCTACCTCACCAGATTATTCTGAGAACAAAGTAACTCCTTCCTTCGTGTATTCAGCAAGCATTTCTGAACGCCCACTTGTGTGCAGGCTTTCTGCTAGGTTCTTGAAGACACTGACTTTGGAGGTGTCTGCAGTCCCCAGGGTCACAGAAGCTATTAGAATAAATGTGAAAGAGCCTGGACACTCTGTGAAGGGGGGCTCTGTCATCTTTCTGCCTTCCCTGGCCCTCAGTTTCCACAGCTAAGAAATGGGTGGGAAAGGGGGTTGGACTTGCTCTCTGAAGTCTCCTCCAAGCCCAGATGGCCCAAGGCCCCGTCCCCGCCCTCCTCCTCAGGCTGCCCGCCCCCCCCCCCCCCCCCCCCCCGCCCCACACACCCTTCCCTCTCACCTCGACTTCCAGGTAACTTGCAAGCAGTAAGCTGCGATGAGGCCCTGGAGGCTGAGTGTGGCCCCTTATGCGTTTGGAATTTCTGGAAGCTCGGGGGCCCCCCCGTCTTAATGGGGGACCTGATGAGGGAGAGCTGCTTCCCTGACCGGGATGGCCAGTGGCCTGAGGAGAAAGCCAGGTAGACAGATTGGAGGCAGGAGGGACCAGGGGTCTCAATGAAAAAGGCTGCAGGGGTCTCGGTCCCCAGCTCTGCCACTCCAGGGATCTCCAACCCTCCGACCCAAGTCTGAGCACTAGCTCAGACCTCATCTTCCTCCTCAAAAACGGGCCTCCGTGTGGGTAGAATCGGTGTCACAGGAAGAACACGGGCTTTCGAGCTGGTTATACTTAGGTTCAAATCCCAACTCCACCACTGAGCAGTTGCGTGATCTTGGGCAAATCGCTTCATTACTCTGAACTTCACTTCCTCATCTGTAAGCTAGGGATACTTTTACCCCTTCTCTCAACAGATAGTTATTGAGCACTTACTCTATGCCATGGGCTGAAATACAGCCCCGATAAAATACAGGTCGCTTCTCTGCTAGTGATCCGGTGCTGGGAGAGACGGACAATCAGCCGCCAGGGGTCTCGCCCAGGGTAGTCCTGCCTCCCAGGAGGGGTTTGGAAACCTTGGGGTATACTAACACCTCCTCACAGAACTGTGAGGGTGAGGTGAGATAAAGTGCCCAAAATATTAAACATTGGCCTGGCAGACAGTAGGTGCTCCATAATGCTTGTTGAATAAATGAACTAATAAAAGCAACTCTCTCTGAGCTCTGATTACCAGACCATAAAATGGAGCTTCGTAATCCTTCCCTTGCAAAATTGTTGTAAAGATTTCTAACTTTGTTTAAATTAATGAATTTAAATTAGTAAATAGAATGTACTACTTGCCAGGTACTCTTCTTCTAAACCCTTTGCAAACATTAACTCATTATTCTCATTTTACAGATACGGAAACTTAACCTCCCCGGTTAAGGAACCTGCCCAAGGTCACATAGCTTGGATATGACTGGATATGAATGTGCCTGAAACAGTAGGAGCTCAACAGTTGCTGGGGGGCAGGGAGGCTTTAGGCTTGGTATCCAGTGCCAGGCAGGGGGCTCTGGAAGGCTCCCAGGAGCCTGAGCTCTGGGTGGGGGTGGGTGGACGTGTAAGAGGTGGACTGTGGTGGGCGGGGGAGAAGGACATGAGGGCCCAGGGGGGTAAGACGAGGCCGGAGAACACTCCAGACCCCTCCCTGGAGGCTGTAATTCTGGGACAGCCATCCCAGCCGCCTCTCCGGAGGCAGGGAAGGTCACCAGGGCGGTTTCCCTGTATGTAACCTTGAACCTTGTTAAAGGTCCTGGCTTGCCGAAGAAGCTGGACTAATTGGCCATCAAAGGGAGCGTAGGGGAGAAGCTGGGCCAGCAGGAGGCTTCCTTCCTGAGCTCCCCCACCCCTCTGCTCCTGGCCCTGCAAATCCTCTTCCAGGACCGCCTTCACCTTCCGTCAGACTGCCCTGGATCCCACACAGTACTCAGCACCAGGCTTGCAGCTCCATGGTCCTGGGTTGGAATCCCAGTCCTGCCATTCAGTAGGACTACGATCCTGGGTCATCCCTGTGCCCCAGTCTGTGCACTGGGCGATGGGGGGGGGCCTACTTGGAGGGATGTGTGGATTACAGGAGACGACCTGACCTGCACAAAGGGCTTCGCCCACCGCCCAGCTCACTGTCACGGTCACCTCAGTCGTTAGTGTAGCCCCCCAAGACACTGATGGTGCACAGCTCTTCACAGTTTGCAAAGCCCTTTTGCCTCTCGGACCTTGCATTTAGTCCATGCAGCAGCCCACGGAGATGGAGAGTGGGATTAGTAAGCCCCCTGCCCACACCAGGAAACCGGGGCTCCACGGGTAAGTGAGGGACTTGCCCAAAATTATATTACCTCTCAGATGTGAAACACGGGTCCAAACCCAGGACGGTTTGAACCGAGACCCGTCACCCTTTCCACTAAACCCTGGCTAATGGCAGTGGCCTAGCATTGCTGAGGGTGAGCAGGGCCCATGAGAGGCCCGTTCTCTGCCTGGCCCCCGGTTCTCGCCCTGTCCCAGGACCGAGGGTGCCCACCCCGCCAGGCCCAGCTCCTCCACTGTGCTATGGGGGCAGGAGCCCCTCCCTGCTTGGTTGGGAAGTTCAGTGAGATACGGTGTGGAAGGACCCAGGGCCTGGCAGGCCCCACGAAAGGGGGCGATCCTGGCCCCCTCCTCACTTTCTTCTCATTGGCCCAGGAGCCGGAGGCTGTGAAGGTCACTTCCTTGTCCGGGGCCTCCCGGGACACCTGGTCCTGGGCACATCTGTTCTTCTGGGACATCATTCCCAGTATGTGGCCTTCGCAGCATAGCCTTGGGAAAAGACAGGGCAGAGCGACTGAGAAAAAAACAGAGACGCAGAGAGAGGAGACATGGGGGAGGGAGACGGTGTCATTTTCACAGAGTCCCAGCCCTGGGGCCGGTTTGTGGCTCCCAGGGCTGTGAGGGGCAGCCTCCTTCTGCTGTCCACCCCAGGGACTCCCCCCCCAGCCCACCACCAGCCGTGTCGCGGTCAGGACCTGCCTCCCCGGCTTTCAGCTTTCCCCCTTGCTCTTCACCCTTCTCTTCACTGGTTCTCCTAGTTGTCGGCTGCCCGTATTCCCTCCCACCTCCTTTTCCTTTCTGCTTCTCCCTCCTATCCTCACCCACTCACCCTGTGCCACCCCGTGGCTTTCGAGAAGGCAGAGAAAGTTTGGGATGTGACATGCCCATCTCCCACCCTGCAGGGCCAGTCCCTGCAGACATAGGGAGGAGAGGGTGTGGGTGCTCCCCGGGTGTCCCTCCCTCCTGGCCTCTGACACCAGGCCCATCCTCATGGGAAGCTCCCCTAAGTCCCCAGGGCCCCGGTTAATGGAGAGATGTGACTCCCTGCAGCCCAGCCAGGAATCCCCTGGGGTGGCACGGCCTCCCTGCTCCCTGCTGTCTGTCATACACCCTTCTGTCAGCTCAGACCTCTGTGGGAAAGGGAGGCTTGAGGCAGCACCCTTGCTATCCCATGGGTAACTTCCCCTGACCCGGGTGGAGGAACAGAGTGTGGACGGGAAAACAAAATTGGCTTGGAGAGGAGCCTCAGAGGTAGACGTGCCGGCCAAAGGTGACAACTGAGACACAGACCTATAAGCTGTGTACCCGTGGAAATAGACATGAGCTTATCATGATAAACGTGTACGTGTGGAGAGGCGCAGATCCCCTGACACGGTCATGCATGCACACAGCTATGACATTTGCACTTAGACCCAGATGGACACCCAGGGAGGGACATTCCCTCAGAAATGATCATATATATCCAGAGAGAGCTGGGTACATGCATATCCATAGACATCGAGACACATGTCTACGCAGAGGCAGCAGTAGGTGTGATCCATGTGCATGCACAGAGATGGGCACGTGTGCAAAAGAATGGCTCTGAATGCATGGTGTTGGGTGCAGTTGCAAAGGGCATATGCACATGCAGAAACGGACAGTCACCCACAGAGAGATTAGTGTACTTGGTGCCTGATGCATAGACGCCAAGAAGGGTTCGTGTGCCCGAGGAAACAGCACAACCAGCTGATGGCACAGGTGCACCCCGAGACAGACAAATCTGCACAGTGACGGAGACAGGTACCCCCACCCCAGACATGCTCACAACACTCCTCAGGGGCCTCCCTTGTGTCCACTAGGTGTCTGCGGCATGGCAGTGCCAGTCATGGGGAGGAGAGTCATCCCTATGCCAAGACACCCCCTGGAAGTTTGAGAGTGTGTCCCCAGGGCTTGGCTGTGGGAGTCTGCACAGCCTGGCACTGGAAGGCCGCCGGGCCACTGGTGTTGACTGTCCTGTGGGCGGCTTGGGCACTCACTAAGGACCCTGGTGCGCAGGCTAAGGGCAGCCTTTCTTCCTTCTCCACCACCTCCCCTGGGGACGGGGAGAGAAGCCGAGGCCAGGCAGCTGCCGGTAGGGAGCGGCAGCCTGGCAGGGGAGGCCCCACATAGAGGAGACGTCCAGGAGAGATGAAAAGAACATGGAAGCTGACCTGAGGTCTGTGGAGCCTTGGGAGTCTGCACAAACGGAAGGCGGGAGGAGAGAGAGAGCACGTACTCGAGCTTAGTGCTGGCCCTCTCCGCACTCCACGTGCCTTCACCCGTCTGGTCCTCACAATGCCCGACAGGTAGCCACGGTTCTCCTCTCACAGCTCGGGAAACAAGGGCTGGAGAGGCAAAGTGACTTGTCCAAGGTCACACAGCTAGTAGCTGCCAGAGCTGCAGTCTGAACCCACATGGTCTTAGTTCTAGGAGCTCCGGGCAAAATCACAACACCAGACGCCCTGCCATCCCCTGGGCGGGGGTAAAAGCACACGCTTTGGACACAGATGAGCATGGGCTCAAATTGACAGGGACACCTCCTAGTGTGTTCCCGAGCAGTTCAATCCACCAATGGCTGCTGAGCACTAAGTATGTGCTAGGGGACGGTGTGCAGCCGGGACGGAGAGAATGAGATGGTGGGCTCTGGGCTAAGCCCTGTGTGGGGCACTGGAGCGAAAGCCCTAGAAGACAGGATGTTTGCAGAAAAGCCAGGTGGTCCTTTCTGTGCTACAGGTGCTCCCAGGGAGCGGGCACTTTCCCAGCTTGGGGTAGGGCCAGGACAACTCCCTGGAGGAGGTGGTAACCTTCTGAAGGATGAGTAAGAGTCTGTCAAGAGATGATGGGACAGAAAGAGGGGCAGTTGAGGCTCAGGGCGCAGCACATAAGGAGTGAGGGAGATGCCGGCAGCTGGGATGGGGGCAGGAAAGACAGGAAGGAAGCCTGGGGTGTCCTGAAGAAGCAGGAATGCCAAGCAGAGGACTTGGGGTTTTATCCTGAGCAGAGGGGTGATGCGGTCAGATCCGTGTTTTGGAGAGATGAGGGCAGAGAGCAGTTTGGGCGCTGGCCAGGGAGGTGGGCAGACAGGAGCCAGGTGGTGAGTGTGGGGAGCGGTGGTTTCAGAAGTTGTTTCAGAGCCTAAAGTGCTAGCCAAGCTCAAGTACAGAACTGAAGGGAAGGGAGGCCGAGGCAGCTGCTACATTTCCCGCTCGGTGGGTTGGTCGTGCCACCACCTAGAATTGGAAACCCCAAAGGAGAAGCAATTTTGGGGGTGGGGAGTGGCGATGAGTTCGCTGTGGGTTTTGAGGGGCCCGAGGGGCACTCTGGTGGTTACCGCCGGTTGCCTGCCCAACAGCTATCCGTGCCTTGCACCTTGCTGACCAAATCCTTGTTTTTTTTTGTGGCAGTAATATGTCCATAGCCTGGTAGACCCTAGAGGAGGGAGAGGAGGAGAGGAGGAGAGAAAGGGAAGACACAGCCTTCAAGAAGCCGGGCTCTGAGAGCCAGCAGATGGGTAGGGTGCGAGCTGAAGGGGGAAACACAGGCTCATGGAAAGTGTTTGTATCCCCGCCACCCCCATGACGCCTAAATGGGGATGGGAGAAGAGCAGCCAGGCAGGCGAGGCCGGGGCCCTGGAGAATGGGGAGCTAATGCAGGGTTAGGTCCCTACGGCAGTGAGAGGGGCGGGCTCCCGGCACAGGAGGAGAATTGGCCTCGGACAGGATGTGGAACCACCGTTCCCTGAGGTTGGAGGGAAGAGACGCGTGAGCACCGGGAGACAGGGTGAGGGCTGTGAGATGAAGGGGTTTCTGCTTTACGTCTTTTTCGCTCTGCAGGAGGGGCTGGGGTTATCTGTAGGGGGAGACTGGTGGCTATCTGGGATGATGTCCGTGGAGGGTCAGAGAGAGAGCCACCTAGGGAAACACGGAAAGGCTGGGGGGTGGAACTGAGACCCAGGAAGGGCTGGAGATGCTGAAACAGTGCTAGTGCCGCCGCATGGTGATGGCATGCTGCCCAGCAGTGCTCAGAGGCCCAGACCCGCAAGGGAGGGTGCGGCCAGCTGGGCTGATCCAGCAGATGTCTTGAAAGAGCAGGGTGGCCCTGACCTTGGAATCTAAGCCCAAGAGAGAAGATGGGGCAAAGGGTATGCCAGGTGTGGGGAGAAGGGCAGGGAAAGAGACCAGAGGTTGCAGGGAGCACGGGAAGAGATGCCTGTTTCAGGGGTGGAATGAACATTTCAGAGGTGAGTGATTCCAGGGATAGCAGATCAAGAGTGAAGCCGCACTAAGGGCGACAGTCTTCTGTCCTGCAGGACTCCGCCGATGCCGCCATGGCCCTGTCCACACCCCTGGTTTTCACCATTCCTGGGCATGCAAACAGCTTCTGCCTGCAACCCCTGCACTTTTGGGCCATTTCTCACCCCTCACTGGAACAACGTGGGGCCGTAGTCTACGCCGTCTCCCGGAGGCACTCATGGGGGTGGAGCCTCAGTTGTCCACAGTGGCAGTGGCTCATCACCATGCCCTCAACTGGCTTCTTCTCATCCCTGACTCACTTCCCCATGCCCCTCCCTGTGCTTCCTGGGATCACCTCCCAAATAAGCTACTGGCCCCTGAATCCTTGTCGCAGGGTCTTCCTGTGGAGTGACTCAACCCAGGACAGTGGGCTCAGACCCTTTAGATGTTGGTTTCCTCCCCTGTGAGGCAGGGAGTCTACCGTGTGCCTGTGACGTTGGAAGGGCACACGCGCATGGGCATGAGGCTCCTGGCACCAGGCCCCAGCACTCAGCAGGCACTAGGTCAGCACCCTCTCTCATGCACACAATGGGGGCGATAAAATCTCCTGTCCCCTCAGATGGCCCAGGACAGCAGAACCTTTCTGTTGCTGCCAATCAAGCCCCAAAGGTAAGCCAATCCCTCAGGCCCGACCATCCCTGATGGTCTTTGCTGAACACCTTCCAGGTGGCCTCCCATGCTGGCAGCAAAGGGCTCCCTGGGGACCTCCTGATACAAGGATGGGCCAGAAGCAGCATGTGGTCTGGCAGATGGCCCTCTGAGTTCCTCTGAGGTAAATAAAAATCATGCTTGCTCCCAAGCACAGAGTGAGGCGCCGGCTCATCTAATCCCCGCAGCGGACGACAAGCTACTAGCTTTCTCCTCTTCGTGCTCGGGAGACCGGGCCTCAGAGAGGTTGGGCCACTTTCTCAGGCTGCCCCAGCCCGGCAGGAGTGGCAGAGCCAGGAATCAGACCTTGTGGGCCCAACCAGAGCCCAGGCTCCTCACTGGGAGGCAGGAGTGTGCCGTGTTTCCCTTGGATGCCCTGTGCAGGCTCTGCGCAGTGAAGTTGCTGGAGAACGAGCGCTGGGCTGAACAGAACCAAGTACGGCTCCCAGAGGAAGTAGAGCCTGTTTCCTGTTGGACACAGAGCCCTTGAGGGCGTTCCCGCAGCCTCGCTCCTAGCACCCAGCCTGGCACAGAGTAATGCTCAGGCAGGGTTTGTGGATCAGTTGAGGAGGGAATATCTAATATTCCTGGCCAGAATTTACACTGTGGCCTGGATCCATGGTCACTTTAGGAGATGCACAATACAATTTTCCCATTCTGTTATTCCGGCTGCTTTCTTCCATGAAAATAGAATTTGCCCTCCTCAGCTGCCCTCAGCCTCCTTTGCCCTCCCTCTGAGCTAATCTAAGCATGTCTGAAGGATGCCTTTCCCACTTGTCCCACTAATTAGAAGGTCCCTTCAGCTCCTCCGTGGGTGGGCATGGGACCACCATTGGGCTGCAGCATAGGTCACAGCCTGCCATTTCCTACAGGCAGGGTTGAATGGCCCCACTGGACAGATGAGTAAGACTGAGACCCAGAGGAGCTAGATGACTCGTTCAAGGCCACCTGGCGGGCTAGAGGCTGACTTAGGGTGGTTGCCAGATCTGCCTAGCCCCAACACTCATGGCCTTTCTCCATCACCAAATTCCCTTCCCGCCCTGAGGTGCGTCCTTTCCCGATCCAGGGCAGCCAGTGCAGATCTCAGAATGTGTCAAGCCGGTGACACTAGATCCGTCACCTCAGGGTGGAATGAAGGAAGCACCTGGGGATCAGCTTACTAATTCGAGGGGCCGATGAATTATTCAGGCCACCATTAACTTGGAGGCCCTCTCAGACTCATTTCCCTTCCCCCTGCTCCAGACCCTCAGATCCTGGCCTGCCCCGAGCTCTGCAGACCCGTGGGGGCCCCCAGTGAGGGGATGCTGGCAGAGCTGGGGTCCTGTCTGCTGCTGGTGGTGGTGCTGCTGGGCCCAGGCCCCAGGGCCCATGCTATGAAAGGTAGGAGCTCTGGAGGACACAGGCAGGCTCTGTGATGGGGGGGTGGGGGGGTTGGGGGGTGGCCAGGTGGCTGCCAGGGTCTCAGGAGGTTTCTATATGGGAGGCCAGAAAGCAGGAGGCCTTTTTGCGGGGAGTTGGCTGAGTTGAGGATGTATTTGCTTCTGAGATGGTAAAAGGCAGTATTTGCAGAGTACCTGCTATGTGCCGGATGCTTTACAAACACAATTGCATTTAATCTTCAGGACAAACCTCAAGGTGGGTATGAGTCCTCCATTTTACAGTTGAAGGAACTGAGGCAGAGAGAGGTTCAGTAACCTGTCCAAGGAGGTATAGTTACCAAGGGCTGAGGGAACGGCTCAGAGGCAATGGAAGGTTTATTGCTGGAGGAAGTCTTTACCCTCCTCCTGAGAGCCTGCTGCACTTCCCCACCACCAGCCAGGTGAAATCAAAGTTCTTCCTGATGGCATTCGGCGTCCCCCAGGTTTGGCCCCAATTCTCTATATAATATCCAGCCTCGGTCCCCTGTGTCCTTTGGGCACCCCGAGCTCTGGCAGAGGATCGTACCCCCTTCTGGAAATGCTTCACCCTCTGTGTGGAAGGTCCCTGTTCTCTTTTGCCTTCGGAGAACATGTGGCTCATCTATCAAACTTGGGTCAAACACCACCTCCTCCAGGAAGCCTTCCACATCCTTCCATCAGCCTCAGAGGCTCCCTCCTGGGAGCTCCCAGAACCCTGTGCTAGCACCCTGGCCCCAGGTCGCCTCATGCTGCTCCGGCCCCATTGTGTTGTGTGCCTGTCTGTGAAGCAGTATCAGTTCACTGGACTTCAAGGGGCGTGCATGTTGGGGGCGCTCAGCAAGCAGCCCTCAGTGCCTCGTTTTCCTGCAGGCTCAAGTGGGGCTCAAAGAAGGAAAGGGAATGTGCCAGTCACCTCTTCGGTGGCAGAGGTGGGCTGGGTCCCCAGGCGTCTCACTCCTTCCTGTAGGGGATAAGCTAGCTGTTCCCATTTTCTAGCCTCCGGAGCTATAGTGGCCCAAGGGTGATCCTGGGGTTCAAGGGCGTCTGGCTGAGTCCCGGAGGGCAAGGCCTACACTTGTGCTGGCACCTGGGACCTCCTTGGCCACAAGATTTCTGCTCCAACACTCCAAGGGCTTTTCCTGTCCCATGGGCAGGGCTGGGGGAAGGACAATGACAGGCACCGGACAGAATATCCCTCTGTCCTCTTGCCATAAAGGCATGAATCAGACAGGGTTCGTGCCGGGCGTGCCGCAGGGGCCGACAGGGAGCCGACAACCCGAGCTGGGTGTGCATCTGAGGCCCTTGAAGGAGAAGCTTTGTCTCATCAGTGCTCACAGCCACCCCATTTCACAGATGCGTGACTGAGGCTCAGGGAGGCTAGGTGACTGTGAGTACGTGCCATCTCCTCCCCCCAAATTGTCCCCAACTAACGACCTTCTTGTCCCTCCTGGTCAGACTCAAACACCACCTTTCCTGTGAATCTTGTGCCCCCATCCCCCCAACAGTGCTGGCCCAGCAAGATTAGCCCCCGTCCCTCGGGTCCCTGTGGCATTGCTGACCGCCCTCCCGTTCCACAGTGCGCTCCCCGGGAGAGCCCCGTGCTGAGTCAGCCCGGGCCCGGTATAGGCTTTTTGGCCTTTTCAGTAAACAGAGCTAGGAAATTAATTTTTTTTTTTTTTAGAAACAAAAATAAATCTTAAATTCATACTGTCTTTAATTCAAATTGAAGATCACAAGCGTTCTATTTAATTTTTTAATTTTATGGTTGTATCACTCTCTTCTTACACGGAACATCTTAGCTCCTATTGACATTAGCAGAGGTGCTTTATTCCAATTTATAAAATACTGTAAAATAGCAGTACTGACTGTTATTACAAATAGTAAGTCTCCTGAGTCAAGTTTCAGACTTCTCTGCTTCGTTTTGTCCCGGGGATATATCCCACTAGGAATGTACAGTCAAAAAAGTATATTTCCAAGTCATTTGAAATCATTTCCCCCCATGATGAATGTGCCTCCAACTTGATATATGTGTATATGATATTTGTCTCAGTTTGGGACTTTTAAAAAATATTTGTGTTTTCTTTTTAAAGATTTTATTTATTTAATTGAGAGAGAGAGCGTGAGCGTGCGCGCACAAGTCGGGGGTGGGGGGGTAGGGGAGGAGGGGCAGGCTCCCCGCTGAGCAGGAAGCCCAACATGGGGCTCGATCCCAGGACCCTGCGAGGATCATCACCTGAGCCAAAGACAGACGCTTAACAGACCGAGCCACCCAGGCACCCCCAGTTTTGGATTTTTAGGGGTTACTTAAAATGGTTTTTTGCTAATTTAAAAATTATATTAAAGGTCATTCATGAGGGGCGCCTGGGTGGCTCAGTCATTAAGGTCTGCCTTTGGCTCAGGTCATGGTCCCAGGGTCCCGGGATCGAGCCCCGCATCGGGCTCCCTGCTCAGCGGGAAGCCTGCTTCTCCCTCTCCCACTCCCTCTGCTTGTGTTCCCGCTCTCCCTGTCTCTCTCTCTCTGTCAAATAAATAAATAAAATCTTAAAAAAAAAAAAGTCATTCATGACTATAAAGTCAAAATTATAAAACAGGTCTCATTGAAAAAGGTCTAGCTTCATGCCTGTTTTCCTCCCCTCTGTTTACTCCTTCCCCTGACAGAGAATCATTTTTATTAGTTTCCTTCCATTGTTTTCTTTTTTTAAATATAAGCAAATACGCGCATATAAGAATGTACTTGTGACACTACAGTAGGGCTGTGCGCATCCTCACGGAGGGTGGGGTATTATCATTTGTAATTTTTAAATTCCCTACGGTATACGCCTAGGATCTGGCATATGGTACTGTTTTATCTAAAATTATAGATCTGCCCCAACATTTCTGTCTCCTCTCCCTGCTTTATTTTTCCCCATAGCACTAATCACTCTTCAATATGCTCTGTATTTTATTCAACGTGTTTATCATCTGTGTTCCCCAATCAGAACCACCCAGGAGATTCCACAAAGGCAAGAATTTTTGTCTGTTCTGTTCCTGCTGAAACCCCAGCACCTAGAACATTGCCTAGCGCTCAGACGGTATTTGTTGAATGAATAAAAGAGTGCTTGATAAGTATTTGAGGATTAAGCAGAGGAATGAGCAAACACGTGCATCAGTGAATTGATTTAGGGTCATGGCCTCATGCTCCCTCACCCCATCCCGAAGACTGTGGCCGGGTCTGTGGCCGGGTCTACCACCCAGGACCCCAGCACTGACCGAGCCATTCTTCCCTCCTGCCCCAGGTATCAAATGTGGGGGTGTGCTCTCAGCACCTTCCGGAAACTTCTCCAGCCCCAACTTCCCCAGGCTCTACCCCTACAACACAGAGTGCAGCTGGCTGATTGTGGTGGCTGAGGGCTCCTCGGTGCTGCTCACTTTCCACGCCTTCGACCTGGAGTACCACGACTCCTGCAGCTTCGACTACCTGGAGGTGTACAACGGGGCCTCGGGGGACAAGGGCAGCCTGCTGGGGAGGTTCTGCGGCCGGGTGCCCCCACCACCCTTCACCTCCTCCTGGCACGTCATGTCTGTCGTCTTCCATTCAGACAAGCACGTGGCCAGCCGAGGCTTTTCTGCCAGCTACCAGAAAGGCAAGGGGGACCTGGCAGGGAGAGGGGGGCCCTGTGGGGGCCGGGGGGAGGAGAGCCGTGGGCTGAGGCGAGGCTTGCTGGCAGCTCCGGAGCCTGGGTGGTCCTGCTGCCACAGCTCAGGGACAAGAACAGCTTCCAGCGGTGGTCATGGTGGTTGTGGGTTCCCACCTTCAGGGCAGCAGTCCTGGGAGCCCTGGGAAGGTCTCACTGTATCCAGGAGCAAGGCCTTTTGTGCTCCCTATGGTCCTTCTTATCCCATGACATGGCATCAGGACGAAGGAGAGGACACCAGGCTGCCCCTGCTGCCCGTCCCTCTGCAGCACCCCATCATTTACGAGCGCAGGGACCCCTGGCGCCCCACCCCAAGTCCTCTGGAGTAAAAGATGCACGAGGGCCATCTGTGTGGAGCCGGTGACACGCTCCCCTCCCCAGGCTTTACCTAATGCCTCTTACGTTGTGGATCCCTAACCCTCTCTCCCTCCACCTGGAAACCTGCCCCTTAGTCTAGTGAGGGGAGCAGAGGCTTTGCTCTTCTCAGCTTTCCTCTTGTCTCCAGGCCTCTCTGCACACACTCAAACCTCCTCCCTTCTCCCAGGGCCCAAACCCAATACCTTACTTGTGTCCGCTTAAGCCACAGACAACCACAGAGGCTCTTGGGGCGCAGGGTTCCCCATACAACAGTCGGAGGGCCCGGGTGGGATGGCCCTCCCTGAGCTGGCTTTTGAGGCACAGAACTGCGGAATGCCAAAACACAAGAATCACAGACTGATCTCGTCACAGTTTTGGAATTTTAGACTCTTTGGTTTTTAAAATGTTAGGATATCAAAGTCATAATACCATAAGCAATGTTTTCCAACATTTTATTTTATTTTAAGATTTTATTTATTTATTGGACAGAGAGAGACACAGCGAGAGAGGGAACACAAGCAGGGGGAGTGGGAGAGGGAGAAGCAGGCTTCCCGCGGAGCAGGGAGTCCGATGCAGGGCTCGATCCCAGGACCCTGGAATCATGACCTGAGCCGAAGGCAGACGCTTAACGACTGAGCCACCCAGCTGCCCCTTTTCCAGCATTTTTAAAAACAGGAGTACCATTATAGCAAATGGAAACTTAGGTTAATCCCTTATATATAAAAAAGATAAAGGCAGTATTTTCTTGGTATGCATTTACTGTATTTTTTAAGTTCATATTTTTAACATTTACTTATTATAAGCCAATCACTGAAAACATAAGTCAATATGGATGGCCTCCAGTGAGTGAAATTTTTATATATGACCTGTGACCTGTGGATGCTGTTGTTCAGCGCATTAAAGAGCTTGAATACAGCATAGGAGTGAAATTTGCCCCACATGCAGGCCGATGGATGCCCCAGGGGGCTGCTGCAAAGCTCCGGAGCACAATTCAAAAGCTTCTGCTAAGTGTGTTCACATGGAAAAGGATCTCACAGACTGTCAAAACCTGCCCTCTCATTTCACAAACAATAAAGTTAAGAGTAGAGAGGGAGTGTGCCTTCCCAAGGTTACAAGGCTGAAAGCACGAACACTGGGACAAGAAGTCTTAGCGCCCAGCCCAGAGCAGAGCTAGGTTCACAAAGCCAAGCCCTGGGGCGAGGTTCTTGGCGTCTTGGGAAATAGCAGTGTGCCCCACCCTGCTGGTGCCTCCAGCTGGTCAGGGCATTCATCATCAGCCACCTCCTGGCTGGATTGGCAGGGCTGGGTTCCAAAAGGGTTTCATCAGCACTGGAGATTCTGCATGAGCCTGCACCTGGTGGATCAGGCTGGGCAGGTCTTCCGACCTCTCGTATTCCCATGAGGCTCATGGAGGCTGGGTCACTTGCCCAGGGTCACACCCCTCAGAGAAGACAGAGCTGAGGACCGACACCCATCTTCAGACTTCAAGCCCATCTCCACTTCACCAGACCCTCTCTCCAAGCCTCAGTTTCCTCTGTCAGGGAGCTTTGAGAATATTGCTGAACTCGGGCACCTCAGCCTCTGTGCCCCACAGGCCTGGTAGGAAAATCACAAGGTCAAGTGCCCAGGCTCTGCAACCAGGCAGTTCCTGCTCTCCCCATTACCAGCTGGGTGGCCTGCCGTCAGGGCCCCACCCAGGTTCCCGGGGACTCATCACTTCAGTGGCTCCTGCCAACCTCCATATCTCTACGTGAAGCTTTGTTCTCAAGTCTACTTCGGCAGGTCACCTCTATCCCCACAGCCCTCGGCCTGGACTCTTGGGAGCTGGTGTACAAATGCCCCAGCTCCCTTTGTCTCAGGTGACATAACCCTGAGGTGTATGCCTGACGCCATTCCCCCAGGATTCCCCAACAGGGCTCGGCAGCTGGCTTGACATGACTTTTATTGGCCCTTATAGCTCCCAAATAAACTCCTTATGCTCATACCCTTGTCTCAGGGTCTATCTGGGTGAACCTAGACTCCCCCAGGTAAGTTACTTACCTTCTCCGTGCCTCCATTTTTGCAACCATAGAATGGGGAGAACCACTGTGCATTCCCCTAGGGTGATGGTAATGGTGTCAAAAGACAGCGTCGGTGCCAAGTGCCAGGTCTGTGCCTGCCACACAGCAAGCACTCAGTGGATGGTGACAAGGTTTCCATGAGATAGATACCCATGGGGGGTGGCACGTTGAGGGGTGTCCTGTTCCCAAGGGAGGGGGTTGGGGGGCCACGGGGAGGAAGAAAGGTCAGCTCAGGAGGGCTTCTTTGCAGATGTGTGTGGTGGTGTCCTAGTGGGCCTTTCAGGGGTCCTTACCAGCCCTGAGTACCCGGACAACTACCCCAACAACGTGGAGTGCCACTGGGTGATCCACGCCTCCGGCCCTGCCACTGTCAAGCTGGTGTTCGTGGACTTCCAGGTGGAGGGTAGTGAGGAGTGCACCTATGACTACGTGGCTGTGCTTGGGGGGCCTGGCCCCGCCCGCGGGCATCACTACTGTGGCAGCACCCGGCCCCCAACTCTTGTGTCCCTGGGCCACGAGCTGCAGGTGGTCTTCAAGTCTGACTTTAACATTGGAGGCCGGGGCTTCAAGGCCTACTACTTCTCAGGTAGAAGGGGCTGGGGCTATACCTCGAGGCCCCTGTGCATGCTGTGCATGACCCTGCCTGGCCAGTGCCAAGGTGTAAGCATGTCACCTCCTCTGTGAAGTCTTCCTGATTGACTCAAAATTAGTCCGTCTTTTCAACTCCTCCTGGAGTTTTTTCTTTGTTTTTGTTTTTTTTTTTTTTTTTTTTTTTACAGCAACGATCTAACACTTATCATTTATGTACGTGGCCGGCACGTTGATTTCCCCTGACTGTGAGTTCCTATGGGTTTGTCTCTGTACCTGCCACATAGAACGGATTCAGTCAATGTGTGTACAAATGAATGAATGAAGTAGAGAGTGGAGGAGATGGAGAAAGAAATAGACAATGACAACCCACTGTGGTCTTTGTTAACAATAAGAATCATGGATGACTTCCTGGAGGAGGAGAGAATTGAGTAGTGCTTTGAAGGAGTTAACCCGAGGCAGAAGGAAGGGAAGGGTATTCCAGGCAGAGAGATCAGCATGCGCGAAGGCAGGGAGGACAGAGAGGGTTTAGTGTGCTCGTATGCTACGAGGTGTTTGGGGAGGGTGGAAGTTAGGGCTGGATGAGGGGCAGTGAGGAAATGAGCAAGGTCATGTTATGAGCCATCTTGTCTGTCAAGTCCAAGTTTGGACTCAACTCTGAGGACAAGTATTAGGTCTGGTTATTGAATTCCTAACCGGACCAGCACTCGTGAAGTGGACTGCCAATTGGAATGAGAGTCTTGGCCTTCAGCTAGTTTCTGTTTAAAGCAGGCTTTGGGATCCATTGTCTGGTTTGCCCACCACGGTGCCCACCACCTGCCAGGGTGGTTTTAGGACCTTTCTGGGGCCCTCTGCCCAAGCTGTACTGCAGAGGGTGACAGTCCCCACCCTTCTCATTGTGGTCCCTTCTGTCCTCCTCTCCCCAACCCAGGGGAATGCCAGGAGGTATACACGGCCGTGCGGGGCAACTTCTCCAGTCCCCAGTACCCCAGCGCCTACCCTAACAACATTCACTGCCACTGGACCATCCGCCTGCCTCCAGGCTACCGGGTCAAGGTGTTCTTCCTGGACCTGGACCTGGAGGGTCCCAACAGCCTGACCAGGACCTGTGACTTCGACCATCTGGCAGCCTTCGATGGGGCCAGCGAGGAGGCCTCCCTGCTGGGGAATTGGTGCGGCCACCACCTGCCAGCACCGGTCACCTCGAGCCGCAACCAGCTTCTGCTTCTACTGCACACGGACCGCAGCACCACCCGAAGGGGCTTCTCCGTGGCCTACATTGGAGGTCAGCTGGGGTTGAGGGTGTGGGCGTGCTGACGGCGGGGCGGGGAGCGGTAAGGCTGGGGTCCTTTGCCGCTTCCTCCCTCCATCCCACCGCTGGTCTTCTCCAGCCTTTTCTCGGGTGGCTGCAGCACCGCGGACTGCTGCCCTGGGGCCCCTGGGACCACACCAGTGTGGCCCTTTCTTATTTCCACACTGCAGCGCCCTGCCTTTCCAGCTTCCAGCTCCACGTGCCCTAATTCCCCCATCTCTCTCCTTCCCCCTTGGGCCCCTGGCCTCTCTCCTGCTGTGGTTTATCCTGCGTATCCAGGGGTAGTACGCAAAATATGGCCATGTTACTTGTGATAAACAACTGGCATAACCATGGAGATGTCAACAAGCTTTGCTTATATCGGTCATAAGTCCCAACTGCCGGTGGCCTCAACAAGTGGCTTTTGTTTTCCTCACATAACAAGAAGTCTGGAGCTAGGGAGCTGCTCTGTTAGTTCAGGAACTTAACACTGTCTCAGCCGGTACCTCTGGGATTCTCTTGGCCGCATGACTGCAAGATGGCTGCTACAACTCCGACATCATGTCCACGTTCGAGGCTGGAAGAGTGTAGGGGAGATGCCAGCTACAAATGTCCTGTTACCAGGAAAACAAAAGCATTTTCAGAAGCTCTTGAAAGACTTCTTGGTCTCAAGAGTTTGAACTTGGTCAGGTGGCCATGCCCAGCGGCAGAGGCGGCTGAGAACATTGGCACGGGGCTTTTCCAGCTTCCCTAGTGCCCGTTAGATTTGCCAGCCAGCAGCCTCCACTGTCTCTCGCCTCTTCCCGTCACCCTTCCCTGGCCCATGGGCCCAGAAGAGCCTGTGCTCTGGACCCATTTTGCCCTCTACCTGAGCAGGCAAAAGGTTCTTGTTGTGCAGGTGTGGAAAGGGAGGTGCAGAGAGAGGAAACGCTTCACCGCGGTCACGTGGGCAACGGGGTTACGGCCAAGACTAGAACCCCTGCCTGCCTTCTTTGTGGCCTAGTAGGGTCCCGGGTGAGGGAGCCAGGGCTGAGTTCAGACAGACCAGGGCCACATCCAAATGCTGCCATTTACCGACCATCCAGTGGCCTCATCCATGCAAGGGGTTGATGAATGCCTTCTGCAGGGGGTCATTCAGATGAAAAGAGAGAACAGAGGACATTCTTGCTGAGGGTGGATGTCTCTCCCTCACATGTCTCGGGCCTGGTCTGCAATCAAGCATCTTCCCTCCGTCCTTACCCCTTACGAAAGTGGTCATGGGGAAGGACACCGCTGCGCCGCAGCGAGCTAGTGGCAGTGAAGTGGCCTGGGCAGACCCGCCCTCCAGGGCCTCAGCTGGCTTCCTCCATAACCTGGGGGAGGAGAGCTGTCCCTTGTGAGAGCGACCCCTCCTAGGGTTTCACTCTGGAGAGCCAGGGGCCACAGGCTCTGCCATAGCTAGCTGCAGGTGTTTTTTTCTCTGTGGGTCTGTTACTCCACCTGTAAAATGAGGACACTGGCTGAAGGATATTTAAGGTCCCCTTTGGTTTGATCGTCTTATCTCCAGGCATGGGTCCTCTCCCAGCAACGTGGGTTCTTGGACAAGCCCCTTCTCCTTTTGGTGCCTACAGAGCCTGAGGGTGGGGCAGCTCTCAACCTGGCTCTGTTCCAGGGGCAGGAGCCCCGGCTCCCACCTGCCCCACCCCCCTCCCCAGATCCCTGTGGGAGCCCAGGGCCAGACAGGGGCACTCGTGCTAGACGAGGCTCCAGATGTGGTCCAGGCTGCAGGCGGCCTCCTGGCTAGAGGACAACCTCACATCAATCAGGGGTGACACACAGTTCAGCGCCACCGAGATCATCGTGGGAGACGGCGGGCCCATAAATCCCCGACTGCCCAGACACCAGAGGCTGAAATATGTCTGAGGCATTTCCCGGAGAGGGGCTGAGAGTTCCAGGCCTCTGCCTGCCATCTCTTCTCTTTCCCACCCAGCGGCCACCCTTTCCTCCCCCTCCACTGCCCCCGCCCCAGCCAGCACTGTGCCCCCCCGCCCACACACACACACACACACACACACACACACACGCAGGCTGATACACCCACACACAGAAAGTCACACCATCTTGGCCTGGAGGGCTGCAGGGGCCCACCAAATGGAGGGGGGGGGGTCACCTCCAGACTTGGTAAAGGCTAAAATCCCAACTCAACCACTGCAAACAACTTTACCTCTCAGAGCTTCAGTTTCCAAAACCGTAAAATGGGTTTAGTTGTGTCCACCTCATGGGATCACCGTGGGGAGCGAGTGAGGCTTTCTTCGCAGTTCTGCCCCCCACCCCCACACACATACTGTCTTTCCCTGTCTTGCTTCTCTGCTTGATTTTCTTTCAGCCCACTCCAACACATCTTTCATTTTACCTATCTATTGCCCCCTTGCCCAACTAGAATGTAAGGTCCAAGAAGGCAGGAAGTTTGGGCTGGTGGGTTGGTTTTTTTCCATTTCTTTTTCTGTGGTGCCAGAATAGTGTCCTGAACATAGTAGGCCATCAAGAAATATTTGTGAAATGGTTGAATGAATTACCTGGCACATGGAAAAGAGATCAGCAAATAGTACCTCTTCTTATGATTAAGAATATCCGTTCATTCATTCATACATTCACTGACCCATTCATTCATTCATTCATTCGCTGACTCACTCATTCATTCATTCAGAATTCAGAATTCACAGCACCTGCCAAGCTCCGAGCCAGGCTGCAACGACAGGAGAAGGCCGGGTACCTGCCCTTGGGAGCTCATAGTCTGATGGAGTTAAACGGAGAAACACACGTGAAACATCCCCATTAGGCTGCATAGGCATCTCCCGACTCTGGGCCTCAGTTTTCCCACACATCATCCTTTGCGTGGGGTCTCAGGGTGGTGGGGGCAGACTTCCTGCCCCTAAGGCCTCCAGCCGCTCCCTCCCTCCGTCCCCAGTTGTGCCCATGAACGTGAGCTGCTCCCGCACGGACTTCCAGATCCTGATCGCCGCACAGGCTCTGGCACCGCTGGAGCGGACCAAGGTCTACCTGGGCAGCCGCAGCTGTGCCGCCCAGGAAGCCGGCGGCACCTTCCGGATCCAGGCCCGCTTTGACACCTGCGGCACCGAGTCTCAGGTAGGGGCTGCGCAGGGGGGGAGGGCAGGCATGAGGGGGCGGGGTCTGACCCCTGCTGAGAGGCACCTGCCATTCCTGAGAATTCAGCTTCTCTTCCTGGCTCAGTGACCCCACAAGCCCGGATGCAGAACTCAACAAACTTGCTCAGTGTAAACATGACAAAGAACTCAAATGGGAGACAGAGAAGGGGGCCCCACTGAATAACCCAGCGACAAACCTATGGAAGGCTCCTCCTGCAAGGCCCTGACCCTGACCATCCTTGGAGGCCTTCCTGCCCTTCCTTCCCTTCTCCCAGGAGCTCCCCACCCCCCAGGCCTCACCCCTTTCACATGCAGAGCTGTTGGAGCCTGGCTGCCTCCAGGGGCCCCTTCCCCAACCTGTGATCCAAATGGTCCCTGTGCTCCACAGAACAAAAGGGCCTTTCAAGTAACAGGATCCACTTCCCCCCAAAGGCAGTGAGGCTTACAAATGAATTCAGGTTTGGGGCCCTTGGAGTCGCTGGGCAGTGGCCCAAGCACCTCAGATGTCTGCATTCTTAGGGGCAGGTTAAAGGGGAAAGGAGAGATGCCCCCCCTTCCAGGGAGAGCTCACCCCCACCCCCAAGCCTTGGTATCCAGGGATGTGCCAGACTGGCTTGGTAGAAATCATGCACTTCCCAGCAAGCCGTACCACCCTGCCCCCCACATTAGCCAAATGTCCACCTGGGGCCCCTCCAGTCCACCCCTCTGCTTCCCCAGCCTCCGGCAACCTCTATCCTTTTGACTTGAGGAGAGAAGTGGGGGCAGTCTTGGCTGCCAAGATGATCTGCCCTCACCCTGACCCCATGCCCTAAGTCCCCCAGGGATTTTCTGTGGACACTCCACAGAGTCATGAAATGACGGGGACAGAGAATCCCAGAGGCAGGGAACCAGGAAACGGAGAACGAGGTATCATGGACACTCAGAGGCTCAGAGGCATGCAACCACCACCATAACTCGGAGCCACAGAATCATAGAATCTTGGGGCTAATACCACAGAAACATAAAAGATGAGAAACTTAGACTCCTGGATTCCTAGTGTCACCGTTATGCATCCTAGATCCTCGAGGACCATCTTTGAGAGCACTGAGCTGCTCTCAAAGATGCACAGCTCGAACAGCCCAAGGCAATGACCACCTTTCTGTGCATCTCTTTAAAAACACTGGAAACTTGATTTCATAACCATAACAGCACATCTTGTGTGGCTGGCTTTTCCCCTTCAAGTCTCTCCCTCATCAAAAACCCCTAAAACTTCCACTTTCTGTGATTTTCTTCCTCCCTTCTTTATCATGTGGACTGACTTTACTGGGTCCCCTTCTACTCACAGGCCCCGTATTTCTTTGTCCAGGGTCTCAATTCTGTATCACAAAAATCCAGGACACCGGTCCTCCTCAGAGGGTTTGGGGGCAGACAGGTTGAGGGCACAAAATCAGAAGCCTCCTTTGGGGGCATGGAATCAGAGCCTTTCGGAAGCCCATTTGAAACTCCCTTTCACAGCCTTCCTCAGAGGGGTGGCCCAGTGTCCAGGGACAGCAGCTTCCTACCGTTCCTGCCTGCCCGCTCTGTCACCTGTGTGTCGTGTGACCTCAGACAAGGGATTTAACTTTTGGGCCTCAGTTTCCTCATCTGTGAAATGGGGATTTTATGGTACCAATAAGAGAGGATCATAGTGAGAATGAAATGAGACAACGCACTTAAAACAGAGCCTGGAACATGGCAGATGGGCCTGCTCTTGCTGTTATTGTCTTTCATAGACCCCGCCTCCTTAAAGCCAGAGCAAACACGGACCCATCAGACATCCCCATAGTGTCCCTTTTACAGGAGGAGACACTGAGTTTCCAAACGGGAAGGGAGTCGGTGGTCAAGCTGGCACTAGAACCCCAGGCTCCTGGGGTTCTGCCCCCTTGGCACAGAGTCCCTACATATCTAGGGGCAAAGGGTCAGCCCCGGCCCCTTCAGGTGTGAGTGAGTGCCCCGTGACCCCCACAGCGGAGGAACAACACCTCAGTGATTGTCAGCATGCTGTACATCGACTTCTCGGCTGGCGGGCAGGAGGACATCCATGAGTATGAGGTCCGTTGTGAGCCACGGCGCAAGGAGGCTTCTGTCCACCTGCTGTCTGGCTCCAACCGGCTTGGGCCCTATGCCGCCACAGCTGAGCATCTTCAGGAAGCGCCACCCAGGGATGAGGTGGAGGCCCTGGAGGGCCCTGTGGCCATGGTGCCTCAGGACACCAGTGACATTGTCTTCCTGGGCCTTTGCATCCTGGCCGGAGTCCTCATGGTCGTTGCCATCGTGGTCCTGATGCTGCTGTGAGGGGGGCAGGGACCTGGGTGTGGGCTTCCCTGGGAGGCAGCTTGGGGTCCCCACAACAGGGGCAGGGCCGGGTGTTGTTGACTCGTTGGTGGCCATGGGCAAGTCATTGTCCCTCTCTGAGTCTCACTTTCCTAGGGAGGATCCGTGTGCCCTCCTTACCTCACAGGGCTGGCTTGAGGCTCAGAGAAGGGCCTGAATGCATAAGAACTTTGTCAACTCTGGCATGTTCTGTGTGTGTGCAATTGTTACTAATTTCAAAGTCTGCTATCGGAAAGAAGTCTCCCGTGTGTGTTACTTGTCAACGTGGATAGCTGTGGTCCCTGGTGACAGAGGGTAAAACTGAAGTTCCCTAAACGCACAAGGGCTTCACCGACTTGGGATAAAAACAAGGGCATCTCTTATTTTTCCAACTAATCGCTTATCACAAGCCTTCATCGGCTGGAAGCTCAGTAACCATCCAGGGGCCTCCACTCTCCAGAACCGACTCAGGAACCCTGAGGACTTTTTCCACAGCGGGCCCGTCCTGCCTCCAAACTCCAGGAACAGAAAGGGTGCTGACACCCTACCTGGTGCCGTCATCCCAGCCTCCGCCAGGTGGTGTCGCTGTTGGCGGCTGGTTGTACGCATCCAGGCGGCTCGGGTCTGAGGAGGGGGCAGCGCTGTGCAGGCCCACACTGTGCTGGGCAGGGAGACTGCAAGCTGAGGACTGGTGCCTCTTTCACGGTGGTGTTTTTCCTTACCTAGATGGGGATCCTTGACTGAAAAGCTGATCGAAGTCCCGTGTGTCTTTGTCCACACCCGCGATGTCTCCCCTCAGATGAGTTCTCTTTGGAGACTGGGGGCCTTCTCCTGCCATTGGACCTCACTCAGAGCTACTCCAGCACCCCCGTGTTTCTCTAAGTTTACACCATGGGGAGCGGGGGTTGGGTTTCCAGTGCTTTCTCGTGAGAAGTGCTCTGGCATCCTCCTAAAGATTGGTCCAGCCCTCCCCAGAGCTCTATGGATCAGGAAGTGGAGCAAACTTGTTAATGAAAAATAAACAACAAAAAATGCAGTTACAGTAACACCACTTTCCCCTGGGCCTTTGCATCCTGGCCGGAGTCCTCATGGTCGTTGCCATCGTGGTCCTGATGCTGCTGTGAGGGGGGGCCAGGACCTGGGTGCAGGCTTCCCAGGGAGGCAGCTTGGGGTCCCCACAACAGGGGACCCCAATATTTGCTAATGAATCCCTCACAATCAATAGAAATCTCCACATGGACCATGCTGACCATTGGTATCACTTAAACAAATTGTAGCCCAATTACAGTTCCTTCAACCACCCAACCAACAGCCACTTGTTTCCAGCTTTGTCCCCACTGTTGTGACAGGCTCCAAGCACGCAGCAGCGAAGAAGTCAAATGAGATTCCTACCTTCAGGATGCTTGCTTACATCCGGTGTAGCAGTGTCAGGGGATGGGAGGCAGACAGTTGGTAACTTGCAGAGAAAACAAGAGAGAAAAACGCCAACAAAGTAAAAAATGAATTAAGCAAGGGAAAAAGAGTTACCTGGACATGAAGAGAACTGAGCTCAAGTCCAAGTTCTTATTAATTGTGTGAACCTGGGCAAGTCACTTTGATTGTATGAGCCTCAATATCTCCATTTGCAAAATGGGACCACTGTTTGTAGCGTGCTGTGAGAACGTAGCAACACGATGAACTAGGGAAGTCTGGCAGGGTGATGTGCCAGCAGGGGCATCTTAACTGACACCCTGGCCTGTTTGGAGCAGAGGCCCCTTCCGCTTTTGCTCCCAGCCACCTTCTCCCTTTCAGATTCCTCCAGCCCCTGAGCTAACTTTGCCAGCCTACCAACCACCTGTGTCTCAGTTTCTCTGGACAGGACTTGTCACACACCAGATCCTCTTTGAGGGCATCCCACGGGGTCTACCTTCCTGCCTGCAAATTGGGGGTGATGGTAATAACACCTGCTTTGTGAGTTCTGTGGGGGGACTACATGAGATCCTGCATGACAGTGCCCGGCTCCTGAGAAGGATTCAACACACCTCAGTGACTACCATTGACTACTGAGGAGTTCATGCAAAAGTTCTGGCCTAGAAACCCAAATTCTCAGCCCAGCTAACTTGCTGTGTGACCTGAGGGAGACCACTCCCTTCTCTGGCCTCAGTTTCTTTTTCTTTCTTTCTTTCTTTCTTTCTTTCTTTCTTTCTTTCTTTCTTTCTTTCTTTCTTTCTTTCTTCCTTCCTTCCTTCCTTCCTTCCTTCCTTCCTTCCTTCCTTCCTTCCTTCCTCTTCCTTCCTTTCTTTTTCTTTTTCTTTCTTTCTTCCTTTCTTTCTTTCTTTCTTTCTTTCTTTCTTTCTTTCTTTCTTTCTTTCTTTCTTTCTTTCTTCTTTTCAGATTTTATTTATTTATTTGACAGAGAGTGAGAGAGGGAACACAAGCAGAGGAGTGGGAGAGGGAGAAGCAGGCTTCCCATGGAGCAGGGAGCCCGATGTGGGGCTCGATCCCAGGACCCTGGGATCATGACCTGAGCCGAAAGCAGATGCTTAACGACTGAGCCACCCAGGCGCCCCTCTGGCCTCAGTTTCTGTTTTTAACATGTGACAAGCATCATTATCACCTCTGGCACCGCCACTGTCATGCCGACTGCCCAGAAACGCCAACTACGTGGCAAGTCAAGTTGTAGATCAGCTCACATAAGCTGCCTGGTGAGGCAGAAAGAATTGCCCCCATTTCACAGATGAGGAAACTGAGGTTTGGGGAGGGAAAACGCCTTACCCAAGGACACAAGGTGATGAAATGCTGGAGCTAGGCTGAGAGGAGGCAGTTCTTCCCTGAGCGGGGGATTGTGCAGTGAGTAGGGGCCTCTTGGGACCCCAGACCCTGCTCTTAAACCCAAGGGCTTTGTCTGGTTGGGAAAGGACTGGAATGGCCGACAGGGAGAAGAGGGGCTTATCTTCACGGCCGTGTCCAGATCCTGCCACTCAGCCCTCTGGGCAGCCGGCATGTTGATTATCCTGCCTGAGCCGTAGGAAATGACAGTCTTTATGACAGTGCAGTGTCTATTAGAAATGAAAGGGCTGAAATGATACCCATTAGCCAACCCGCCCGGCCCTGGAGGAGTGTTTGGGCATGGTGGACATGGCAGGGCTTTCCTGTTCACCTACGAGTGTCCCCTTTGCAGAGAGTGCGGGGATGGAACCCCTGCGCCCTCACCATTGGCTATGTGGCCTTGGGACTGCCTCCCCCCAGCCAGGAACTTTGGGTCCTCTCACCAGCCCGTCCCTGCAGGGCCAAGGTTACTGAAGAGGAGCTCCTCAGCAAAGGGATGTGCTGGCCCTGGGAAAATGCCTTCTCGCCTATGGGTTGGGCAGACCTGGGTTCATTTCCATTCTTTCCCTGACCGTGTGACCTCGTGCAAGTTGCTTTACCTCTCTCAGACTCGGTTTCCTCATGTATGGAACAGGGACACCAAGACCCTCCCCGCGAGGTCATCGTGAGGACTTTGAGAACACAGGGAGAGAGCGTCCACACGGGGCTTCCACCTGCACAACTCAGGATGGGGCTTGCTGGCAGCCCCCGGCCAGCCGAGGGCCCCTTCTCCTAGGAGCCCTCAAATCTCAGAGTTGGGAGGGTCTGCCCGGACGCCCAGCTTCCCTGCTGTTCTTCAAGAGACCAAGGTGTTCCCACCGCCAGCCTTCCTGTCTCCCAGTCCCTCTGTGTGGAATGTCCCCAGAGCATTGCTGGCCTGGCTCCTTCACAGCCCTCTCTGCCCAGTGGCCCCCAGACTGCACTCCACCCCTGTCACTTTGTACGCCTTTGCCTGCCTTCATAGGATGTATTGCCCTCCAAAATGGTGTGAGGTGTGTGTGCGCTTCGCCTGCTTGCACCCAGGCCCATCACCGCGATGCGGGCTCCCCTAGCCCCAGCCCCGCCAGAGCCCGGCCCACGTGCCCTGCAGCGTCTGGGACCGGGCAAGGGGACAAGCTCGTGGACGGATGCCCCAGCTCGACGCCACTCCGTTCGCCAAGTCCCATGTGTGTGGCCGTCTTGGTCCTCTGGGGCGGTCCGAGTCGAAGCATTTCCCGAGCATGTGCTCTGCGCTGCCCTGTGCACAGACACGGCCCTCCCTCAGGAGCCCACCGTCCATGGGGAAGAACCAGGCGTCTCAGGGTCAGGAGACATGCTCCCTGGAGGGACACAGCCTGCCGGGGGACCCCTCCCCCTCCCCCTGCCCTCCAGTCTCCCCGTGGTGCCTCAGGCTGAGCCCAGAAGGACGCGGTGTGTGTGGTCAGTCTCCCCAGGACACAGAGCAGGGTAGAAAAGACAGACAGTGGATCTTGACGGGCGCAGGGGGACCAGCACAGAAATAAACAGTGTTTTCCTCTTGAAGGCTTTTGGGAACAAGACAGGGTTTAAACTGCTGACTCAGGTTGGGTAAGTGAGAAAGGAGCCCAGAGGGATGACTCGTGCTGCCCGGAAGACGGGTCAGGCAGAGGAGAGGGAATGGCATTCCAGGCACGGGGAACAGCATGTACTAATGCAAAGAGATGCAGAAGAGTATGTCACGATAAGGATGGGAAGAGGGCTGGGAGGTGTGTTGGGGTGAAGCTGGGAAGCAGGATGGGAAGTTACTAATTAGGGCACCTGGATGGCACCAGCAGCTTCTCTCAGAACAACAGTGGAAGCAGCCCTCTGTGTCCTTGGCTTCAGAATGAAGACACCTGGCAGGATCCAAGACCTGGCTCCGGCTTTGCCACTAGCTTTCTCTAACCAAGTCTCAGTTTTCTCATCTGTCAACTGGGACAACAGCTGGAACATTTGCTGAAATGTACTCTCTGGCAGGCATTGTTCAAAAAGGGTTTTGTACTTCTGTTCACATTTAATTCTCTAAGCAGTAACAATTATCATTCCCTCTAAGAAACAGTCAAGGTGGGATTCAAACCCAGGCAACAGATCTGGCTGCAGAGCCCAGACCTTATAGTGGAGCAGGTGAGGGGAGTCCATAGAAACAGGTCACAACTGTCACTCACGTTTGTAGCTGTAACAAGAGACGTGTTAGACAATAATACTGAGCACTTCGTTATTCTCAGAATCTAAGCATTTTCCATAAGTTAGTTGATTCAGTCCTTGTAACATTCCTGGGAGGGGAGTACTGTTATGAGTCCCATTTCACAGATGAGGAAACTGAGGCACTGAGAAGTTAAATTGTTTGCTTGAGATCACAGCTAATATCTCCCATTAGGTGAAGGCTAATGCCCAGAGCCAGGGATTACTTTAGACACTTCACATGCGCTCACCTGTTTAGGCCTCACAACGGAGGCCCAGAGGCACAGAGGCTGTGTATCTCACCCGTGGTCATATGGCTACTGAGTGGTGCCATCAGGCCTCTAAACAGGTGGTCTGACTTCAGAGTCCCCGCTCCTAACCAGCGGGCCCCAACACTTCTTGGCACAATGCCTCGCGCTGAGCAGGAGCCTGGTCAAGTATTAACCTGTGTCAGTGTGAAGCTGCAAAATGGGTTGCGGGCTCCTGAGGTCCCAGACAGGCCCCGACGAACTGCGGCCCGTCACAGGTGCCTTGTCAGAGCTCCAGGCTGCTCCCAGCGGAGCCTCCCGGGCCTGTGGCGTCCCGGGCCTGCCTGCCCCAGCCAGGCCAGGCTGCTCTGGACACTGAGCCCCAGAACCTCCCAGGGCCGTTCCACATTCCCCTCCAAAGTTAACGATGTCCTGGCTGACTTCCCTCCTGGAAAATCAGTGGGGCTCACTGCCCTCTGATGGCTTCGTCCCAGCCCACCCAGGCCCTGGGAGCCAGGGGGCACTTCGGGGAAGGCTGCTGCAGGTGTCTCTGCGCCCACCCCTGCCCAGAGCGTCCCTGGCGTAGCCGTGGGGGGCCACCTCACAAAAAGCCCTGATGCCTCTTCCCTTGGAAGTGCTGGTGGAAAGGGAGATCGAGCAGCAAGGGCTGCCAGTCACTGAGCACTCTGGTCCGCAGGCATTTACCCACTCTCACCCTCGGAACCACCCCACTTCACAAATGAGAAAGCCGAGGCTCAGTCAAGCTGACAGGCTTGCCAGAGACCACCCAACTGGGAACTGGTGGAGCGGAGACTTGAGCCCAGTTTCTTCTGGGGGCTCTTTCCGCGAAACCAAAACCACACGGGCTCTTCCAGATGGTCCTCCTGCTCTTTGTGCTGAGGACCTTCGGAGGTATTCATTCATGACTTTCAGTGCCTGGCCCTGAACTGGTAGGTGTTGGGGAAACCGTGGCAATGCAAGGGATGTGGGGAGACCTGCCCATAAACCACCAGTGACACGGAGCAGGTGAGTAGAAGAGGAGCCCCACAGTGCCTGGGAGCGGCCAGGGGTCCTGGAGGTGGTGAAGCCCGGGCAGGGTCCTGGGGGATGAGAAGACGTTAAACAGGACACAGGGGAGAGAGGCAGGGAGGAAGGGCACGTCAGACAGGCAACGGCTGGAGATGAGAGATTTGGGAGACTCGAGGGAACCCCAAGTTCACCGGGTGGCTACAGCACAGAGTGCACAAGAGCGTGGAGGTGACAAGGCTGGGAAGGCAGGTGGGGACAGAGCCTGACTTCGAGAGACGTCCTGCACAGTGGCCAAGTCAGTTCTTGGTCCCCATTTCGTACCCTCAGGAACCCCTGGTATATAAGGGGCTCCCCAAATCGTAAATCCTGTACACTGGCTTTATAGCTGAAGCCTGGAGAGCAGGTGATTAGCCTAAAGTCCCCCAGAGGAGCCAGAATCACACCCGGGTCACCGGATTCCAAGGGACACTCTGTCCCTGCAGCACAATCTCGACGCCCTTCCTCCTTCCTGGGGGTTGAGTTTCCGCCTGATCACTGTGGGGGGCAGTCAGGGCCCACAAACCTCGGGATTCCCCTGGCAACTCTGTTGACCAGGCTCCGCCCACATCACCTGGGCAAGGGAGTTTCCCTGTCTTTGAAATCAAAAACACAAACCCCAAACAGAAGCTGCCCCACACCTGAGCTCCAGGGAAATGCCGCCCGAGCCTGTGGGGTGTATACACACCTTTTGGCTCACACCCAGGAGAAGAAAGGAAGCTGTCTGAATAAAAACTCTCCTGGACAGGTGCCCAGCAATTTACAGTTTGCAAAGTGCTTTCCCCAAACATTCTGTCTTTTGATTCTCACACCTGTCCTGAGAAAAAGGTGCTGCCCATTTTACATAGGGGGAAACTGAGGCCCGAGAGGTGAAGGGTTGTGCTCAGGGTCACAGAGTGATGGCATTCTAGGATCAGAAACAAGTAGCCCCAGAAGGCAGCACGTGCTGGCCACACATCAATTAAATGGCCCATCTCTGATGCACGTAGTGGGTAAAGCCAAGAGTGGAACATAGGCTGAGGCTGAGTCTTTCAAAAACTGCACAGCAGTGAGGAGGCAGGACTTGGGAGGGGGGCTTTCTGGGCAAAGGAAAGCGTGAGCAAAGGTCTGGAGGTAGGAAAGCAGGAGGACTGTTGGGGAACGGGAAATGCTCCAATAGGGCTGGTGCACAGAGTGTGGGGGTACCTGGGGGTGGCACCCCTCCCTTCCCAGCGGCTCTTCTCCCCTCCTTTGTCTCCCAGCTGCCTCTCTCAACATCAGCTCTGCTTTGCTATTGCTGTTTGGATCTGTGTCTCCCATCCTTCTGGATGCTCATGGAGGTCAAGGACCCTGTCCAGTTCAAGGCTGGCCTGACACAGAGCTAGAGCCAGTTAATGGATCAAAATGGACGAATGAATGCATGGGTACCAGTGCCAACTGCGTGATATCAAACAGCAACATGAAGAGGTTTTTGAACACGGGCCATCATGGCCGCCGGATGCTTGGCTAACTACTTTTACGTGCCCTGTGAGGCCTATTATTTCATTTTTATTAGGATCATAATCTCCATTTTTTAAATGAGGAAACTGAGGCACAGAGAGGTAAAGTAACTTGGGTAAAGTCCCAGAGCCCACAGGTGCCTTGCAGATTCCAACTGAAGCCATGGCTCATCTGAGAGACTTTGCACACGCTCTCAGCTGCGTGGGAAGACAGGCTCCTTCAGGGCACACGTGTGTGCACACACACACAGATGCACACAACATGAGCACCCAGGCCGCCGCCCTGTGCTCCTGGACATCCGCTCCTCCCCCGCTTTGCTCACCCCCTTGCGTAGAAAAGGAGCTCGCAGGCCTGGTGGCGGGCTGAGGGCAGGGGTGAGGTGAGAAGGAGCCAGGTAGGCTCTGAGACTGGCCCCCTCCCTTTCTCCTCTGGGATGCAGCTTCCTGTCATTAGGCACCTCCAGCTCTGTCAAGGGTGTAGAAATCCTTTCTTTTATACAGTCTCCCCTTCCATACCATCCCCTCCACAAAATGATTCCCTGACATAAAGGAAGCAAAGATTTTCCATATGCCTCTGGCATGCCACGTCCTGTACCGGGCTCCTTACAAACCCCCGGAAAGGATCCTCGGGGTGCCCGAGGTACCCCAGACTCAGAGGTGGGATGGGAGTTCCAATTTAGGTGGGCCAGACCCCGCAGGCCAGCGGGGCTTACACTGCCCAAGTCTCTCCCCAGGACCCCCAGGACCCCAAAGGTCTGATAGAGGACAATACAGCTTCAGGGAGCAGGGGAGGGACCAGAGAGTGGAAAGCCTTGCCTGAGGTCACAGAGCCGATGGAGCAAGAACTGGAACCAGGGCTGAGGGTGGGAGGGACATGCAGGAGCACATTTCCAGCCAGAGCTGAACTTGAGGCGGGTTGGGGGGGCAGTCTGGAGGTTTGGGGAACCCTGCCTGGGCGCTGAACCTCTAAGCCAGTTCCGTTTCATAGCAAAAGGGAAGGAGGAACCCACTGGGCGACAGGTGTCCGGACCAGGCGTGCAGGTGCGAGCAGCAGGGCAAGGTCTAGTGCCCTGTGTTCCTTGTGCTGCCATTCACATGCACAGCTGTGCATGAGCTCTCTTGTGTGGGGCTGGGGCCGGCGCAAGGGGCTGTATGTTGATGCGTGTGCAGGTGTGTTTGTGAACATTCGTGTGTGTGTCTAATGCACTCCCATGAAACCCCATCTTTTCCAATGTCTTATTTGGCCCCCACCGTAGGACAGTGAGGGAGGCACGGCAGGGGTTGTGGAGAAAGGGAGGCTCTGGGAAGCGGGGGCCTGTGCTCAGCATGAGGGGAAGGATGCCCGGCTTCAGGAGGCAGCTCTGCGCGTGTATTCGTGGACTGATGCTCCTGTGTGTGTGCCTGTGAGGACGCCATCCTAGAGGGGACCGGAAGTAATGACCCCTCAGGCCTGTCCTGGCTCTGCCAAGCATGTGCCTGCAGGGCTGTCAGGGTCAAGGGTATTCGGGGTCTGCGTGGGCAGGAGAGCGTGTCTGAGTATAGGTGTGCCTGGTGAGAGAGAAAGACTGTGTGCACTGTGGGTGCAGCAGGGTGTCTTCTTCCACCAGACCGTTCCTGAGCGCCCAAGGCCGCCGAGGGGGATGGGGGAGCCGGCTCAGAGGGTTGGCCAGAGGCTCTCCAGGTCCCTCTGCCCGCCTGGCAGAGCCCGGGGCTGTCGTTGGGCGCAGCGCCACCTTGTGGGGCCGCAAGGAGGGATCCATGGTGTCTCTGGGAAACTGATGGCTTCTGTGGAAGAAAGAGGGATGACGATGGGGACGAGTGGCCTGGGGGACCCTGGAAGGCCAAACCGCTCCCTGAGCCTGAGCCACCAGATCTGGGGTGCACCAATTTCCTGGGATGAAAAAGACCCAAGATGCTTTCCTGAGGCTTTCTCCCTACCTTCCAAACCAGTCCCTAGCCCCTCCTGGCATCCTTCGCCTTCCTCTGACTCTTAAGTGCTACACCCATTGACTAGGGAAGACAGACACTAACCAAGTCCTTAAAACTGCGATAATTCTCTGCGGTAAGCCACAGGTGGCCGATTGTCCTGGTTTGCCGGGGACTGAGGGGTCCCCAGGATGCAGGACTGTCAGTTTTAAGATCAGGGGAAATACTGGGTACACAGGACTAGTTAGTCACCCTAGATGAGCAAGTGTGGCAACAGGGAAGAAACGGTGCAGGGGAGACAATTTCCCAGGACCTCGGTTGGTCAGAAGGATCAGAGAAGGCCCCTGTGCCCTCACCGTAGCAGGGGTCTTGCTGGCCACAGATGCTTTGGGCAATCTCTTCTATCCTGGGGGTTTTGTTACTATCTTTGTGGGCTTTGGTGACTCCCAGCTGGGTCTCCCTCCAGACCTCTCTCCTCGGTTTGTTGCGCTGCCCTACCCTGAACAACAAGGTCAGGCTGTCCTGCAGGCCCCACAGGCCTCAATGGAATCATTATGTCCCCTGAGCCTCTTCCTTCTCCCGTGTCCCTATCTCAGTGAGTGGCATTTCCACACACCGGTCACCCAGCCAGACATCCGGGCTCCTCTTTGATCCCTCTGTCTCCCTCACCCCCACACCTAGTCTTTCAATTCCAGGGACCCCCATCTCTCCAGTCTGCTCCTTTTTCTCTCATCTCCACTGCCACTACCCAGCCACCACCAGCCTCCCCTGGCCTCCCTCCCTCCACAATTGCCCTGAGTTCATCTAGACCACGCCAGACATGGAGTCTTGTCCCAGCTTAAGGAGGAGTGAGAATGCTGGCTTGGACTTGGTTCCAGGTCTTCAGTCCTGAGAATTCTCTCTCTCTTTTTTTTTTCAGTCCTGAGAATTCTTGCCATGCCAGCCTGGGGACACTCTCTTACCCACCCTGAACTAGAGGAACAGTGAGGGTCCCATTGGCATCTTTCAGGGCCTTTGTCTGGGCAGGCTAGCCATGGCCAGCTCAGGTGACTCTCTACACCATCTCCACACTGCAGCTAAGGGGTCCTTCTGCTCAGGACCCTCCATGGCTCTCCATGGCCCTCAGGAGGAAGTTGGAGCGCCTCAGCCTTGCTCATAAGGTCCCATGTGACTAGTTCCTATTGCTCTTAAAGTTACACTTCTAACCATTGCTCTACCTGTACCCATTGTCTGCTGGTTTCCTGTGTTCTGGTGAGAATGACGATGGGATGTGTGGAATGGTGTGTGTGTGTGAATGGTGTGTATGTGGTGGTGTTTGTGTGTATGTGACAGTTGTGATGGTGTACACATACCATGTGGTGGGGGTTGGTGTGTGTATGGTGGTTGTGACTGTGTGTGACTGGGATGGTGTGTGGTGGTTGGGATAACGTGTATGTGGTGGTTGGGATGGTGTGTTTGTAGTGGCTGGAATGGTGTGTGGTGGTTGGGATGGTGTGTGTGCTGGTTAGGATGGTGTGGGTGTGGTTGGGATGTGTGTTTATAGTGGTTGGGACGGTGTGTGCGTGGTTGGGATGGTGCGTGTGTAGTTGTGATGGTGTGTGTGGTTGGGATGGTTCATGGTGGTTGGGATGGTGTGTGGCTGGGATGCTATGTGTGGTCGAGATGGTGTATATGGTTGGGAAGGTGTGTGGTTGGGAAGGCGTGCAGTTGGGATGGTGTGTGTGTGGTTGGGATGGTGTGTGTGGTTGGGATGGTGTATGGGGTTGGGATGGTGTGTGTGGTTGGGATGGTTCATGGTGGTTGGGCTGGTGTGTGGTGGTTGGGATGGTTTGTGGTGGTTGGGATGGTATGTGTGGTTGGGATGGTTCGTGGTGGTTGGGATGGTTCGTAGTGGTTGGGATGGTGTCTGTGGTTGGGATGGTGTATGGGGTTGGGATGGTGTGTGTGGTTGGGATGGTTCGTGTTGGTTGGGATGGTGTGTGGTAGTTGGGATGGTGGGAGTGTTGGTGGGGGCAGAATAGAGCTTTCAGATCTCTCACATCTTGTTCCACTTGTGTGTTTTTTATGGATTGGGGTTCCTTGTGCCTTTGTTTCTAAAAAGGCTTGTATGGCTTTGGAAATTTTGCAAAGTCATGGCTTGAAGATGACTAGTTGTTTTTCTGCTCCTTCTCCATGCCAAGCAACTGCCTACCACTGTGTCTTTCCCCATGCTTTTCCAGTGACTGCCATCTCCTTCTGGAGAAATGTTGCCCTCTCAAATGCCCACCTCCAAGAAGCTTCTGGGGCTCCGTGTTCTGGACAGCGCTGCCCTCTCGGCTACACACCACCACCCTTCATCTCTGCCTCCTCTGTGCTCTTGTCTTACCCGCCTAGACTAAGAGCTCGGTACTCTCCGTAGTCTCCACGCTACCACTCTTCCCTTCTCCTCTGCTGACTCATGCACGGAGGCGAATGAAGCCTCGTCTGCGGTTTTGGCAGCACACAGCCTGGCAGGAAAGTGCTGTCTACATAGCACTGTGACATCAGTACCACAACAGAGGGGAGCCCACAGCCCCCTGAACTGGGTGCAGGGAGGCAGAAAGAGGCTTCCTAGAGAAAATAATCCCTAAGCATAGTTTTAAAGGCTGAAGTGTGCAGCTGGAGAGGAGGTGGGGAAAAGTGTCCCGGGCAGAAGGAATAGCATGTGTGAAGGCCCACAGCATTAGAGAAAGTGGTTGGCTTGTGTGACAAACTGTCAGTAGCTGAGACTGTGGAGTGAAGACCGTGTATGGGGAGCAGCAGGGCAGAGGGCCTGAGAGGTGGGGGAGCAGGGTCCCGGGGGCTTTGGGTGCCAACCTGTGGAGCTGGAACCTCATCCTAAGAGCAGAGCCATGACAGGGAACTGAGGAGATACTGACAGGGTCCGATTTACTTTGAAACATTTTTTTTTTGTGGGGGAAAATAACAACACTTGAGAGGCACCTGGGTGGCTCAGTCGGTTAAGCGTCTGACTCTTGATTTCGGCTCAGGTCATGATCTCAGGGTCGTGGGATCAAGCTCCGTATCGGGTTCCGTGCTGAGCATGGAGAGTCTGCTTGGGATTCTCTCTCTCCTTCTGCCCCTCCCCCGACATGTGAGCGCACGCGTGCTCTCTCTCAATAAATAAATAAATAAATAAATAAATAAATAAAATCTTAAAGAAAATAAACTACACTAGAACAAAATTTACTCTTGTAAACAAGTGTAAGTGTACAGTTCAGCGGTATTAGATGCACTCACACTGTTGTGCCCCATCAGCACCACGCATCCCAGAGCTCTTCTCATCCTGTAAAACTGCAACTCTGTGCCCACGCAACACTGACTCCCCTCCCCCCATCCTTTGCCAACCCCACTCCAAGGACCTCATTCAAGTGGGATCACATAGCATTCTTCTTTTTGCGCCTGGGTGATTTCACTTAGCATCACGTCCTCAAGGTTCACCCATGTTGTAGCCTATTGCAGAATCTTTCTTTTTTAAGGCTGAATCATATTCCAGTGTGTGTATTTACACCATTATTGTCTATCCATTCACCAGTCAATGGACACATTTTAGCTCTTGTGAATAACACTGCTGTGAATGTGGTCCTACAAGTACCTTTTTGAAATGCTGCTTTTGAGTCTTTGGGTCTTTGGGCTACGGACCTGAAAGTGGAATTGTTCGGTCAGATGGTGTTTCTATTTTTAACTTTTTGAGGAGCTGCCATCCTGTGTCGCAGAGAGGCTGCCCTTGTTCATATTCCCACCAGCGGTGCACAAGAGTTCTGGTTTCTCTGCATTCTTGCCAATACTCCTTTTCTTTTGTTTGGCCTTTTGTTTGTGTGTTTGTTTTGGGTAGGAGCTTTCCTAATGAGTATGAGGTGGTGTTTAAAAAAAAAAATGAATCATTGAGGTGAGATTAGTAAAATTAGCCACTTTAAAGTGAACAATTTAGTGGCATTTAGTACATGCACGGTGTTGGGCAACCATCACCTTTATGTAGCGACGAAACATTTTCATTACTCAAAGTAAAACCCCTTCCCTGCGAAGTAGTTTCTCCCCAGTGCCCCTCCCCATAGCTCCTGGCAGCCATCAATCCCGCCTTTATGGATCGATCCATTCTGGATGTTTCACATAAATGAAAGCATGCACCACATGACCTTTCGTATCTGGCTGTCTTCACTTGGCTTCGTGTTTTTGAGGTTCGCCAGTGCTGTAGCACGTACCAGCACTTCATTGCTTTTTAAGGATGAGTAATAATATTATAATATTCCACTGCGTGGGTATACTGCAAATTGTTGATTCGTTTATCCACTGACAGGCACGGGGCTGTTCAGCCTTAATTTCGATCCCTCTGGCTGTGTCCATGCAATGGTTTGGAGGGAACAAGCTGGACGAGGAAGAGGGGCTGGGGCCGTGCCCGTGATGCAGGCCTAGAGCGCTGGCCGTGGGAAGGAAAGAGGAGTGCGTTCTTTAGGGGGCAGATGGTTGTGAAGTGCTATAAGGAAGGGTGAAAAGTATCTCCCCAGTTTGTGAGACAAGCCATAGGGGACAGGAGGCTGGAGAAGATGATCATGAGTTTGGTGGGGACCTTGCAAGTTTGAGTTGTTTGTGGACCATCCAGATGGAAATGTTCCCCACACAGTAAGAGATGCGGGTCTGGAGGAAGTTCTGGGCAGAGCATGGGGCTTGGCGGTCATAAGTGTGTTGCTGAGATGATCAGGAGCGCGCAGGGAGGAAGGGCATGGGAGGGGCTCAGAACAGGACCCCGAGGGCCCTCGTACACTGTGTACTCTATAACGCAGGTCCTGACCATCTTGCTCACCACCGATTGCCAGACCCAACCACAATGACCAAGGACCAACACTTAAAAACAGCCACTTACATCCTGGTGGGATGAATGAAGGAGTTCACAAAAGCCTAAGACCCAGGAGGAGAAAACAGAAAAATGTGATGCTGGAAAAACCGAGAGGAATGAATTTCAAGGACGAAGTGGCCCAGCTGTTCTTGCATCCATCAGTTTGGATGGCAATGGACAGCCCCGATTTATATGTGGGAATGGAGAGAGCCCTGGTGGCCCAGGCCAGTGACGTGTGAAAGGGGAGGCCAGGGTCAGTGCCCAGTGAGCAGGAGGTCAGATTTGCAGAATGGTGCCAAGTCAGGGTAAGCCTGAGAGCCCCTGCAGGAGAAATGTGTGCAGTGGAGACCAGAAGACCTCATCTGGTCAGCCTCGGTGGGTTAGGAAGCCAGGATTCAACTGAGTGACATTGGCTGAGTACCTCTTTTCTCAGGTATTCGAATGGCTGCTCTTGAGGGGCCTACAGTGACTCAAGTGCCTCCTTCAGTAGAGGGTGCCTTCGATGACCCTCCCCAGGACCAGCCCCCGCTTGGTGCCGTGACCTAGGCCCTTTGGCTCTGCAGAGGGAAGGGCTCCTTACCTCAGGGAAACTTTCTTTCTTTTCTTTCTTTCTTTCTTTCTTTCTCTTTCTTTCTCTTTCTTTTTTTCTTTCTTTCTTTCTTTCTTTCTTTCTTTCTTTCTTTCTTTCTTTCTTTCTTTCTTTCTTTCTTTTTCTTTCTTTTTTTTCTTTCTTTCTTCTTTCTTTTTCTTTCTTTCTTTCTTTCTTTCTTTCTTTCTTTCTTTCTTTCTTTCTTTCTTTCTTTCTTTCTTTCTTTCTTTCTTTCTTTCTTTCTTTCTTTCTTTCTTTCTTTCTTTCTTTCTTTAAGATTTTATTTATTTATTTGAGAGAGAGAGTGAGAGAGCGCAGAAGCAGTGGGATGGGCGGGAGGGGCAGATGGGGAGGGAGAAGCAAGCTCCCTGATGAGCAGGGAGCCCAACACAGGGCTCGACCCCAGGACCCAGAGATTATAACTTGGGCCAAAGGCAGACACTTAACCAACTGAGCCACCCAGGTGTCCAACCTTGGGGAAACGTTCTAAGTAGCCTTAGGAAGTAGCTAGGTGGGGAAGGCATAACTAGAAACTTCTGGCTGTTATGCCGGAGTTTCCAAGACTCCAAAATAGTTTTCTTTCCTTTCCCCAAAGTTGAGCTTTTTCATAAGCCCCAGGCAGAGCAGAGAAGGGAGAAGCATCTAGGGAAAGCTGAGGGACACTAGAGACCTAGTGTCAGAGGGAATGTTGGCCTTGCATCCACATGGCTCAGAAGACCCCCATCCCTACCTTAGCACTAGCCCAGAGCTGACACTCATCAGTGGTGCGGAGCTCTGAGGTAAGAGGAGGGACACCAGAACCTTGGGTCTGGCTTGCTCACTTCCTTGCTGGGGGACCTCAGGCCAGGGGCTCCTCTCCTCTAGGACTATTTCTCGTCTACCATGGATGCACTTGACTGCCTAATGCCCTCATGTACTAGGGCTCCAAACTGCCATACGGAAACTAATAATAGCAGACACAGCACAGCATAAAAGTTCCCCTGGAGATGCAGCAACCAGAAATGGGTGTGGGGCTTACAGATTTCCTTGCTATTTATTAAGCACAGGGCACTATGCCAACCACAGATGTGCAGCCTGGAGGTAGGAACTCAGATTCTAGTCCCATTTTTGCCTTTAACTCCCTGTATGGCCTAGCCTCAAACATGAGCATGCACAGGAGTAGAATCACCGGGAAGTGGCACGGATGTTTGGCCCTACCCCCCTAATTTCCGATTTAGTAGGTTTAGCCTGCGGCCGAAGAATTTGCATTTCTAACAAGTGCGCAGGTGACACTGAGGTTGCAGGTGGAGAGAATGCACTTTGAGAACTGCCAGCCTAGCCACTCCCCTCGGCTGAGTCTGAATTTCCTTGGCCCTTGACAGGGAGAATCACACCAGCCCTGCTTACCCCCTGCCAAAGGGTGCTGTGAGGTGCAAATCAAAAAGCCAGGTGAATTGTGGAACTTCTGAGAGCTGGTTGGGACCTCGAGATCCATCTGCTTTGAACTCCCGACTTGACAGGAGAAGAAACTGAGGACCAGAGATGGCACAGAACAAGGTCACAGTCGATTTGAAGGTGACAGAGCTGGAATGAGAACCCACATAGCCTCCACCCTTCTCCCAGGTTCCCCTAGCCTGAAGGAGATGCTTTTAGCATCTTTCTTTTAAGATGAAGTGACGCTACATGGTGTTTGTAGCAGGTGTTCTGAGTATCTACCCGTGTTCCTTGGTGTCACCATGTCTGCGCACGCCGACCCAATAGCTTCCAAGTGCCAGCCCCAGGGACTCTCCCTGGGGATTTTCTCTGGCCTTGGAGCCCACTCTGCCTGGCCTGCACGCATGCAAGAAAGTTGTCAGGAACACAACATCTACTTCCCCCGAGCAGCTCTCAGCCAATGATGTGAAGATACGTACCCCAGCTCCCTCACGCCTTGATTGGGACAACTTTGAGGCACATTCTACGCCATCACCCAGAATTCCGCAGTGGAACTGAGCACTGGCTGGTTACAGCAGAAACTTGCAGCAGAGACTTGCTTGCTAGTACACGCTTTGCTTCTTTCCCTTCCTTGTCTCGCTTTCTAACAACACCTCTGCAGAGGCATCCTCTGATTACCTCTCAAATAAACTATTTGTTTCAAATGCTTGTTTCAGGGTCTGTTCCTGGGGGAACCCAGTCTCAGACTGTATAATAATAATAATAATAATAATAATAATAATAATAATAATGGTAACTTCCATTTATTGAGCACCTACTATATATATCAGGTCTCATGCACATATGACCTTGTGTGATTCTCATGACAACATTCTTATCACCTCTAGGTAACTGGTGAGACAGTTCAGGTTCAGAGGCCTGACCAAGGACTGTCGGCTGGTAAGCTTTCAGTAGGATAGGGTGCCAAGGGACCTGGGTCCCTTCCAGGAGGCCCAGCCCTACTGGGTGGTCACACCCAGAGAAAAGGCAGTCAGGGGCACTTTTAAGCCCTGACACTGTCCCCACAACAGGCACTATTCACAGTGGCAGCAATGGGACTCCTTCTAAGGGCCTCATTAGTTGAGGATATTGATGAAGAAGGAGACAGCCAGAGAGGAATAACAGGCAAATACTTGATGGTCGTGACTGCAATCGACACGGGTTTGTGACTACTCTTGGAGATTCCCAGGAATAACTGGAAGACACTTTGAGAAGGATCATTTCCTGCCTATGTAGGAGGGGGCTCAGGGCTGTTGTCTGTGGACGAAAACGGGACTCCATTTTGTAATCCCAGGTGGGTGAAGCCGGGAAATGCTTAGGCTACACCGAATACATTCCTAGTGTGTTTGTGTGGACAGTATAAGGTCTTTGTTTCTGGAAGTGCAATGTTTCGCTTTAGGTTTAAGGTTCAAAGCATGTTTCCATAGTAAATATTTTTGTTATATAAAAAGAAAGCTATTTTGGTAATAATAAAGTCATATACTCATGTACAGTGAAATAAGCTCCCTAGATGGTACTCGCGGGCCTGCATTAGACTTCACACTGGGCCCATTTTCCCTGGAGGGAGCTTTGAGTGTGTCTTCCCGTTTCTGGCCTCAGTTTCCTCACGTGTCCCAAGTGAGGCGGCTGAAGGGGCCCCCACGTTTCCGAGGTCCCAGGTCTGGCAGGGCCCGTGGCTCTTCCCTGGGGCCGCTTGGCAAATGCAGGCAGCTTGCTGCCCCAGTCTAGCCTGGAAGCAGATCTGTAATTGAGCCTGCAGGGTCCCTGTGACAGGCACAGCCTGTAAATCTCAGCTGGGGAGGCAGCCCTGGGAGATAAATGGTACTGCAGCTGACTCTCCTTGCACTCTGGGAGCAGCCTATCTCTGGGGTTAACATGGAGAGAAGGGAGAGCAGATAAAGCCATTCCCCATGGATAAGACACTCAACAGGGTGTGTGTGGGGAGTGGGGGGTGGTACGAGGACACAGGCCACCCCTGGCAGGGAAGGGGTGGTTGCAGAGGGGTGTTTGCTCCTGAACATGGGCACAGGAGGATTTAAGCAACACGGTGACATGGTCAGAATGAATGCATTGTCATGGAGTATTTATATGCCTCCCTCCTCGCTCGGGCTCTGAGCCCGGACACCGTGTCTGAGTCAGCTCAGTGTGCCCAGCACCAGGACTGGGAGAGGATAGGCATCAGTGAATACAAATAATAGAAAATAATCATGATCGCTAATGAGAACAGTGATAGCTAATGATAGCTAATGCTCAGTCTGTGCCAGGCCCGAGGCTTCCTGTTCTGCATGTAATCCTAGAAGGCACATCTCCATGACACAGAGATGTCAAGTAACTTGTCCATGAGCACTCAGCTAGTAAGTGGCTGAGCCAGGATTTAAACCCACGTAGCTTGGCTCTGGAGCCTGGGCGCCGATTCACTCTACAAAATGATCAATACAGTAGTGACAACAACAACAATGAAAATTCACTCTGTCAGCGTCTGTCACGGTGACTGTGGGAGGAATGCATGAAGGATGGGCAGGCATCCACGGGGCAGCCTGGCAGAGGGAAGCAAGGGACAAGGGCTGAGAGAGGTCACTGCCTGTCTGAGGAATGATGAGACGCTTGGAAAGACCGGAGCATAAAGGGGCAAGGACAGAGATGAATCCGGGGAGGGAGGCAGGGGCCAGATCCCCATGAGCCTCAGGTGCCAGGCTAGGGAGCTCAGGCTCAGTCACATGGGCGAGGGCAGGCCAGGTATGAGGACCACACCATCTCCCACTAGCTCTGTGACCTTGGGCAAGGCACTTCCCCCTCCTGGAACCTCAGCTTTCTCATCTGTAAACTGATAATCTCACTCCCTGCCTCACAGGGCTTGGGCAAAGATTAACGAGGCGACAGACAGAAAGGATTTTGTAGATTGTAAAAGATTTCACAGATGCAGATTGGGGGCTGGGGATGGAAAGAAGTGAAGGGACAGCAGCTGTGAATTTAGCCAACTGCTTTTTACATAGAGCCTATAACTTCACTCCAACTTTTCCTGTTATTAAGAGTAATGCCATTTGCATGTGGCGTTCCTACTTGCCATTTGGCCTTTATTACCTCACTTGAGGATCCTCAAACCTTGAAGTGAGATGTAATTATTCCTGCCTTAGAAGCCAAGACACCGAGACACGGAGAGGTGGCACGACCCACCCCAGCTGTGCAGGCCAGGGCGGGGAGTTGAGGCAGGGCCTAGGTTTACAGCTGCACTGTCGGGTCTTTCTTTCTTTCTCTCTTTCTTTATTTTTTTTAAAAAGATTTATCTATTTGAGAGAGAGAGAGAGAGAATGTGAGTGGGGGGAGGGGTGGAGGGAGAGGGAGAGAAATCCCAAAGCAGACTCCCCACTGAGCATGGAGCCCCGATGCAGATGCAGGGCCCATCCCAGGATCCTGAGATCATGACCTGGGCTGAAATCAAGAGTCAGACACTTAACCCACTGAGCCACCCAGGCGCCCCTGCACAGTTGTGTTCTTTCTATTCGGTCTCACAAAACCTGATTGATATTGAGCAGCTTGTCAGAGCTGACACCTCCAAAGGGCAAACTAAGGGCACAAAGGCGCCAGACAGCCAGATACAGCAAGAACTGTTGACTAGCGTATTCGGGATTGGAATACTTGAGGTCTTGGCTATTGGTCAATAACCTCGACGGTCTGTGACAGGTCATTATTTGTCATTTTACGGAGGCCCAAATTTGAATTCTTCGTTGCAAGACCGGTATGCGGAGACAAAGCCTGCCTGGCCTACACGTCTCAGCTCAACTTACGGTTTTCTCCTCTTTGGGAGAGGCAGGGTGGTCCGGGGTGAGAATGCACACGGGCTTGCAGGCAGTCCGTCTGGGGAGCAATCCCAGCTCTGCCACCCAAAGCCATGTGACCTTGAGTGAGTGGCCTCCTGTGTCTGAACTTCAGTTTCCTGGTTTGTAATACAAGGATGGTAATACCTCCCTCAAAGTCCTTTAAGGATTAATGAGCTCACAGTGGTTCACAGACCCCGCAGGAAGCCCAGGGAACAGGTCACGGTGTGGGCTCTGAGAGAGGAGAGGGGAGACAGGAGCCTTACTTTACACTATGAACCTTTTTGTAATCTCTTGTTTCTCAATCATGGTGGGGGGGGGGCTGTTCAATATAATGTGCATAAAGCACTTAACACAGTCTTGACAGAATATTCCATAAATGTTAGCTTTTATTGTTATGATACACATTATTATTATAAATCAGTTTTTAAGAACTCTGTTTCTTTGTGGAAAATGACTCCCCCCACCCTCAAAACAAAATGCTTCCTGATGGAGCTAAATGGAAGACGCTAAAGCAAGTGATGCTTCTTAGCCAATGCCCAGAGAATAGCAGTTTCCTGGGGCCACCACCTGCCTTTGACTGGGCTCCTTGCTGAGTCAGGTGAGGCTGACACCTGAGCACCTGGAGGAACATGGCAGCTTCGCTGAGAGAAAGGCTGGCCCACTCAGGAAGGGCCTCAAATGCCTGTCAATCAGTCCACAGCCCTGGGCCTGGCACCTGTCTTTGTGGCTCGCTGGCTGAGCAACCCTGGGCAGGTCACTGAATCTCTCTGAGCCATCAGATTTTCACTTGACGAATGGGGACAACGATACTCCCGGGCCTTGTTGGGCTGCTGGGAGGCTTTGAGAGTTACGTGGCAGCTACCGTGATCACATCTTCATCTCCATCGTTAGAAGGCACCTGGGCTTCATCGGGGCAATGCAGACCAGGACAAGGCTTCCTGCTTGCTGCGCTAAGGTTGGACTCTAGCGGTTAGGTCACTCCAGAGGCCAGTGTGGAGCAGGGACTGGGAGGGACTAAGAAGGACTGTGTGTGTGACCCTCCCACTCCCACCCCATTTGGCCTCCCTGGACCACACCTTTAGCTATGAATTGAACTCACCCAGCAAAAGGATGGTTCTGGATTGCAACAGGGAAACAAAATCTGAACGTTAACTAACAGAGCTTTCCCTTATCCACTTGCCCGGGATGGTATTTATGCTAATCCTGTTCCAAGCAAAAGCAACTCAGACTAATAACAGCCACGCCTCGGCTCTGGGTTCCACACCATCTGTTGGCCCACACGTTCTGGATTAGGGTTTCCTGTGCGGCGCAGACAGGGCTGCTTGGCTGTGTGGGGACTCATGGGCCAGCTCGGAGGTGTGGCGGGGGGCACTCATTCAGCACACATGTACCTCCTCGGCCCCTGCTAGGGGCCGAGCCCTGCGCCAGGCACTGGAGACCCAGAGGAGGGACGGACAAGGTCGCTGTTCCCATGAAGTGTGTGCTCTGGTGGGAGTACACCAGAAAAAAGAAACAATAAATGAGTAGAGTAAGTAAGTAAGTTGAGATGGGCTTAAATGCTATGAAGATGTATCAGGGAACAGCTTGGGGGTCAGGGCCTAATTAGGGTGGTCAGGGAAGAGCTCTCTGAGGAGGTAAGGCCTGCATGACAAGGAGTCGCCGCGGGGCGGTCCAAGGGTGCCAGGCAGAGGGAAGAGTGGATGCAAACACCCCAACAAAGGGCCACAGTTGATGAGTTTCAGGGACAAAAGGCCAGAGTGGCTGGAACCAGGGGTAGGAGACAAGATGGCAACGGGGCCAGAGGCCAGGACCTTGGGGACCTCATAGACCTCTGTACGGGATGTGTGATGGGAGCCACCGAGGGCTTTGCGCAGAGGAGTGACATGACCTGCAAGTCTGTTCTAGATGCTCACTCGGGCTGCTGGGTGGAGAACCGATTACAGGGGGGTCGAGGGCGCCCCCGAGGAGACAAGGGCAGAGGCTCTGGCAGTGGGGTGTAGAGAAGAATAAGGGTGGAGGTTACCTTTTGGAGGCAACAAGGAGAGGAAGAGGCGGAGTGTAGAGTACCCAGCACAGTCTCGTGTGCAGCAGGAGAGCACTATGTGGTGGCTGGGGTTGTGATGATGTGATTCTCTACCACACGGCCTCTCCGGAATAATAACGTTGAAAAGTCCTGATATTTGATCAGCTCAAGGACTGGGCCGGAGGCCCCCATGATAATGCCCGATGCATTTCCCCTTGTGGGCTGTCCTCAAATAATGAACCCCATGGCCACGTGGGCTGCTTGCCTCTGAAGGGAACCTCCCACGGGCCATGCGTTTTCAGGGTCTGAAGCAATCCAAGCCAGAGTGCTTCCTCGGGGAGCTCTGCCCTCTGCATCAGGCACGTACAGAGACGCACCGACACAGCACGAACCGCAGAACCACGGGAAACTCAGGGCCGAGGGCGGGCTTGGCCCCTCTCCTGCATGGTGCGATCCGGAGCAGGACCTCCCCTGGTCTCCCAACGCCCTCGTTCAGTGCGTGTACGCCGAGCTGCTGCTCTGTACCAGACTCTGTCGGGGACACGGGAATGAATCAGACCCAGTCCCTGCCCTGAAGCTCACGTGAAGGGGGAGGGCCCGATGTGCCACAGGTGCTCAGGATTTGCTGATTAACAGTCACCTGAGTACTCAGCCCCTGATACTGTTCCTCTGCTTTTCCTTAAGTATTTCCTCATCTCAAAAATCGTAAAAATCTCCCAAGTAGAAATTTCCAGCCCACAATTCGGGCCTTCACAGACTCATTCCCACCCCTCATTCTCCACTCTCACCTGGGGCCATTCTTCGTCTTTCTGCACTTGGGCTCCGGCCACATGACGCACATTATTGTTCCCCGTTCTTTGGCATTTCTCTGCCGTGCATATACCTTTCCTTGTACCTGGAACACCACTTGTCCCACTCACTCCCTGATAAGCTCCTAGATACCCGTCAAAGCCCGGCTCCAGAGTTAGCGTTTTTGCAAAGCCTTTCTGATTCTCTCCAGACGGGGCCCCTCCACAGGCATGGTCAGGCCCTCGCTCCATGATGCTCCCACAGCCCACCACCCATTCCTCTCTAGGATAGGTTGCTATGGACTGATGACTCGGCCCCCCCGCCCCCCCCCTCCAGAAGACGAACTAGGACACAGAGCCCCTGTCAGTTCTGCTCATCTCAGGGCCTGGCATAGAAGAGTGAGATACTCGGTTAAGCATTTTCGTTCATGGGGGTGGACAGGGTGTCAGCGTGGCCGTAGTAAAGATAGATGAGAGGCGTAAACATGAGGCCAGAGAGGTCAGCAGGCTCCGGGGCAGATTTCGGGCACTGGAGAAAAGGCCGCGGGAGAAGATGAAGACCAGATCCCACCCAGAGAGGTGAAGCGGTAGGACAAACTATTTGGGGGTGTGATGGGGCTATAAATACGGACGGTGTTTACATGATGTCTCAAGGGCCGTTAGCTCTGGGCTCATTTTCCAACATAAATAAGAGAAGATAACCCTTGCCATTAAGGACTTAAGGTCTCTTAATAGGAAACAAAATACCTGTACCTACAAACATCATCCCCTTCTTCACCTCGAGACTGTTTCGTGATACACTCTCTTATTCAGATGTGGGGATTGAGACCCGGAGGGTTGAAGTTGCTTGTCTAAAGTTGACAGTTGAACAGCAATGAGCCAACGATTATCCTACTCAAAGGCAGTTGTGAAGAGCTATGGAGGAAAAAGTCTTGCCAATCGCAGAATTTGTATCTCACACAGCATGGTTGTTTGTATGTTTTCTGCATTAAAACATTACAATAGATGAATTTATATTCACTGTGAAAAAACAATCTGATTGGATTATAACCCAAACTATAAAATAGATATACGTGAGTCCATACTGATAGGTAGGCAGGTAGGTAGGTAGGTAGGTAGATGGGAGAGAATGGACAAATCTTCCTTAGGGAAGAATTCCAAATAATACAAGGAGATACTCCACCCATGAGGTGGAATTTAATCATGACCACCTTTGAGTAGGGTCTGGTGACTTCCCCCAAAGAATAGAGGATAGAAAGGGAAAAAGTAACATTACAGTGGAGCAACTGGGCAGACACTACCTTAACCAAGCCAGGGAGGTTAACATCCCCAGCGATAACTTCAGGGAATATCATTTGCCCCTGATGCACTGTGACAGGAGGGGCAGCTCACGCCCGTGGTACTCTTCCCCACGACCCATAACCCCAGTTCAGTCAGGAGGACTTCTTCCGACAAACTCAGACTTAGGAACATTCTACAAAATACCTGGCCAGCCCTGCTCAAGACTGTCAAGGTCATAGGAAACAAGGGAAGACTGGGAAACCGGTCAGAGAGAGGAGAAGACTGGAGAGGCATAATGACTAAATGCAGTTCAATCCCAGAATGAATCCTGGAACAGAAAAGGGATGTTAGTGGAAAAGCTGGTGAAGGCCTAATGAAGTCCGGAGTGTAGTTTGAAGTAACGTAACAATGGTGGAGTTCTCATTTTGACAAATGTCCCACACCACTGCACCATGGTGACAACAGGGGAAACCAGGTGAGGGCCGTATAGGAGCTCCCTGTATTATCTTTGTCACTCTTTTGTAAGTCTAAAATTAGCCCCAAATAAAAAGTTTATTTTAAAAAATCAGGTATGGAGAGGGCGAGTCCCTCCTCCAGCACTCCACCCAAAGCCCCTGTCTAAATTGGGTACACACGCATACACATCCTCTTCAGTATGTTCCTGCAGCTTTTTCCCCCTTACATAAGTGGTTCCTCCAGTACCTACTGTTCAGTAACTTCCCTTTTTCACTGGACAATGTGCATCAGTGCTGCCTCCGCGTCAGCAGATTTTCAGGACAGATCTGTGCTGTCCCATACAGTAGCCGCTAGCCACATGCAGCTATCGAACACCAGACTGCAAAAACTTAGTACAAAAAAAGAAAGCAAAATATCTCTGTTATGCTAATTACATGTTAACGTGATAATATCTTCAATGTATAGAGCTCAAGTATATGATTAATTTCATCCGTTTCTCTTGACAGTATTTCACGTGGCCCCTGGGAAATGTACAACTACATATGTGGCTGGCTCGTGCTGTATTTCTATCGGGACAGTGCTGTTATAGACATCTAAACTCATCCTTATCTAACCTGCTGCATAGCGTTCCAAAATCTGTAAGTACCACAGTTTATTCAACCTTTCCTTTTCTAATGGAAATTGAGATTACTTTTAAATTTTATTACAGACCATGATGCAATTAAATCTTTGTAATGCCTACTTTGTGCACTCGTAAAAATCTTTCTCTAGAGTAGGGGCCGGCCAACCAAGGCCATGACCAAACGCCACCTACCACACGCTTCTGTCAAGTTTCACCGGAACACAGCCCCACTCGTTCGTTTCTGTATTGTCTCTGGCTGCCTTTGTACTCCAGCCCTGGAGCTGAGTGGTTGGGAGAGGCCATGTGGCCTGCCAGGCCTAAAATACTCACAGTGTCCCTTTATAGAAAAGTTTGCTGGCACCTGATCTAAGAGTTGTTACCAACAATTCGGAGAGCCATGTTGCAGGTCCAGCTCCCCGGAGAGGAGACTGTGAGATGGAGATGAGCAGACAGGAAGTTTGTTAGGGATTGTGTGGCCTTATGATGTGGTGGATTTGATAGGCTCCAGCTGACCACGAGCAGCTTTGGCTGCACGGTCAAAGCCATGGGTTCTGCCAGATCATATGGTTCACACAGCGTGGCTACTTGTATTTGTTTAGTGCTTCTCCCCTGGTAGACACTGTCTGGTGGGTGTAAACACAGAATACAATGAACTTCACACTTGCTGTCCACTCTCACAGTACATCCACACGCCTGTACCCCAGATCTCTTTGTCCCCGATTCTCCGATCTTATCCTTCCAGACCCCTACTAACTAACCAGCCAAGCCATTCACCACTGCCTATCAGATCCATGTCTATTCTAACCATGGGCCCCTCTTTCTTTCCACAAAACGTGGATGACTGAGTGTACCAATCAGAGCTTGTCCACTGGAAGGATTTCCTCCTCTACCGTCTTGCTTCTTTTTTTTTTTTTATTTTTAAAGATTTTATTTATTTGAGAGAGAGAAGGAGCGGGGCCAGGAGCAGCAGAGGGAGAGAGAGAAGCAGACTTTCTACTGAGCAGGGAGCCTGATGTGGGGCTCGATCCCAGGACCCTGAGATCGTGACCTGCACTGAAGGCAGCTGCTTAACTGACTGAGCCACCCAGGCACCTTTTTTCCCCCCTCTACCATCTTTCAAGGACACTGCAGTGGGGCCTGTAGTATAGCAACAGTCTATTTTTGGCTTGCTTACACATACTGAGCTGACCCACCCGTGAACAAAGCTTGGCTTTTTTTTTTCTCCTCCTGCTGGATAAAAGGAGCTCCTCAGGCAGCCATAGGTGATCTGAGGGAGAGGCACTGGGGCAAAGATGGAGGACGACATAAATGTCTGGGCCACCTGCTCATGCAGCTGTCTTTTGCCCTTTGGCCCTGCTGTGCCCAATCCCAGTTGTACCATGTCTATTGTGATAAATTGCTGCTGGCCTTGTGTGCCCTTATGACTTGGTGGATCTGATAGAATCCAACTTACGATGAGCAGCTTTAGCTGTATGGTCAACTTGATGATCTGCAGTCAGATGATCTGTCTCTACCAGAACCCTTAGCAAGTCAGAAGCTATTTTTTGAAAAGTGTGTCATTCCTGACTACAGATGACATGGCCCTGCTCTAGAACCCCAGGGGTCTATACCGTCTCCTACTAGGCCTTGTCATAAACTCTTTAAGTATCTTTTTCCACTACAGATACCTCAAATACCATGGGTTCTGCCAGGTCATATGGCTACTTGTACCATAGCCTGGATCTGCTGCTGAGCCCCTTCCCTCTCTGGGCCACCATCAAAACTGGCAGCCTTCTGTGTCACCCAGTATAAGAGACGGAGCAGTATTCCCAGGTGTGAAATACGCTGCCTCCAAAACCCAACGGGGCCTCCTCCCTGGCCTTGTGCTTCCTTCTTAATGGGGGAGTGGGGGCTGCAGTCGCTGTCTTTTCCTTTGAAGGATACGTCCCTGGAACGTCCCGGACTACTGGTCCCTACAAATTTCACCCAGCTGTCAGGCCTCTGACTCTTCTTAGTGTCTTCTTCCACTCTCTGCAATGGATGCATCTCGCTAAGGCTTCCAATATACGTATCCTTCATTGTCCATCTGGCCCAATTTGATGTTCTGCAAGGTATCTAGGCAGGATAGGTCTTCTCAGACTAGGTTGTGGGAGGGCAGGAAGGTTAACAGCCCTGGGGCAAGGTTGTTGCAAGCGAATATGAACTCTTTCTTTCTGATAGGGAAGGACAGTGAAAAATGCTCCCCAGGCCGATAGCTACCCACCACGTACCTGAGGACGCGTTAATGTGCTCTAGGAAAGATACCATGTGCGGCACAGTGGCTGCAAACAGAACTACCACTTGGTTGATTCCGCTGTAGTCCATGGTCACCTTCCAGGATCCCTTTGATTTGTGCAGGGACGGGACTGGTGAGTGGAACAGAGATAATGAGATCACTGTCCCTGCATCCTTCAGGTCTTCAAGGATGGCATTAATCCTTGCCATTCCCCACTTATTAGTAAGGTCGAGCATCTTCTAATATGTTTATTGGCTTATTTCCTTTTCTTTGAATCCCCATAATTCATAATCATTTGTCTGTCTCTTTCATTAGACTGAGCTTCTTGGGGCCAGAGACAACGTCCCATGTATCCCCGTGACCCGTGGGCCTGGCTCGTAAGAGCTCAACAAATATGCACTGAATGAACATTTTAACAGGATGAACAAGCAGCATTTGATTGGACATCCTGAGCTCCTTGGATCTTGAAACTAAGCTCCTTAGCTGATGGGTAAGCCTGTCCCTGACAGCAATTTTATCATTTTGGTTGATTTAAAAGAAAACACAATGTCATCCAATCAAACCATCTCTCTTTTGAAACCAAGGCAGTGTCACCGACCTAATCGAAGCTCCCAAAGCCTTGTTTTCTGGATGGACTCCCTTTGATAGCAATAATGGGCAGTAACAAGCTGAGCCCCCACCCCATCTGGCTGTGATAAACACATCCAAAACACATTACAAATCTCAGAGTGAAGCTCTGGGGCCTGAGGCTGCAGCAAAAGAAAACCAAGGTTGACAAGCACAAGTTTAAGAACCTGATATTATATAAATGAAAAAAGGCCAGCTGCCTATTCCTTCACCACTGAACAAAGTAAATGCATTATCTGAGCTTCCTGCCATTTTTCAAAACCTGGGACTCTCTAATGATATCCGTTTGGTCAACTCTAAACTTCATTTGTCAAAAAAAAAAAGAAAAAAAAAGAAAAGGAAGATCTCTGGTTGACTGAATCTCAAGTGTATCTTTCCTTTGCCTTAAATTTTTGGGTTTAATTTTTTTTTAATTTTCTTAAATATGCTTACGTAGGAACATTTTTTATCTTCGTAAAACACACATCTTATTAAGTCCCTCAGCTCCTCAAAAACTTCTCATGCCTCCCATCATCTGAAGGCCAACATCCAACTCCTGCACAAGGCCTCCGAGGTGCTGGCTACTTTTTTTTCCCCCCAATTCTTAAGAACTTTCTACTCCCACCACACATTACTTGCCTCTACTGAAACAAGCCACGCCCTTTACACCTGACAGTGCTCCCTCTGTGAAGAGCTCCTACCTATCTTTTGAGAGTTAGTTCAAACGTTAACTCTCTGTGAAGACTCTCCTTCCCCTAGAATGGTGTTAATCATTCCTCTTCCCAGTTTCTCAACACATTAGATAAATATCTACAGTAAATACCTTCTATCTTATACTATAATTATTTACCTATGTGTCTGTCTCCCCACCAGACTAAGAGCTCCCTGAGGGTAGAAATTGTATCTCATATGTTAGTTTCCCCAGGGCCAGTGCAGTCCTGGGCACACAGCAGATGGGCACCATTTGTTTGCTCAGTGAATGAATGAAAAGACCCAGGCCCTACCCAGGGGCCCAGAACCTCCAATCTAACCACAAGGAAAGGACCAATAAGCTAGTGGAGTGGACTTTAATGGTGCTTAATTTCCCAATTTCCTCTAGCAACTGAACACACCAAGAAGACATACTCATGCCTAGACTTACAGGTAACTCAGAGGTCCTAGGAACCTCTTAGCCCAGTTCAGGATCAGGAGCTGACCCTTTCACTGTGAACAGGCTGGAGCTCAGAGGTGCTTCTTCGTGGGTGGGTAAGCTTACGTGGGAGTCTGTGAGCCTCCTTCCCTTTGGCAAGCACTCAGAATAGCTCCATTAACGTGCATGGAAATTCTGCACATGCATCAAGGAGAAAACAGCCACAAATAACATAGCCTGTTTTCCAAATCTCCAAAGCACATCTCTGCAATCATTTCACTCTCTAACTATCACCACTGAAGCCTTTCAGCCAGACAGCAATTTGTTTTCAACTTACTCTGGGTTCCTAAGTTAGCAGAACTCTTTGGATGTTTATAAATGAAGCTTCCTCCTTCCTGTCCCTCTCCCTACTCCAGGCTTCTCTTCCACACAGCCTGGTAATAAGAAACTAACCAGTTCCTGCTTGCAATCAGTCCAGACTCCTTCACTTTGTCCTCAAGACCCTTCAGATTTGTCCTGGTCCTTACCTTTCTCTCCAGCCTCATCTCCAGGTACTCTCCTGCAGATGTCCTCCACTCCAGCCATCCCAATCACCTCCCAGCTATCACAGTTCTGGGGCTTGCCATACACCTCAACCACCCAATTACCTATTTCTGCCCTTTCAGACTGCACACAGGTTATCGCCTCCTCCAGGAAGCATTCCCCGATTGGATTAGATGCCTTCTCTGTATGTCTACAACTGGTCATTCAACTATTCAATAAATAGTTATGAAGACCTTGCTTGTGCCAGGCTCTGTTCTAGGTGCTGGACATACAGCAGGAACAAAACAAAGACTCTGCTATCAAGAAGCTTAAATTCTTGGGCGCCTGGGTGGCTCAGTTGGTTGAGCCTTCGGCTCGGGTCATGATCCTGGAGTCTCGGGATCGAGTCCCGCGTCGGGCTCCCTGCTCAGCGGGGAGTCTGCTTCTCCCTCTGACCCTCTTCCCTCTCGTGCTCTCTCTCATTCTCTCCCTCTCAAATAAATGAAATCTTTAAAAATAAAAAAAGAAGCTTAAATTCTTAAAGGAGGTGGTGGTGATAGGCAATGAAGAAATAATGAACTGTGTCAAATGGGGAATAAATACTCTGAAGAAAAATAAAGCAGGGTAGCGTATTAACTAATGAGTGGGAGGGACGGCTGTTTTATTTAGGGTAGTCAGCAAAGGCCTATCTGATAAGGCAAACAGCAACCTGAATCGAGGGAAGACAGGAACATGCAGATATCCACGGAAAGAGCACTGTGATCGGGGGAAGAGTTAAGCGCAAAGGCCACAAAGCAGGAACGTGTCTGGTGTGTGTTGTTTGGAAGTAAGGGAGCCAGTGGGACCATACAGGTGTGAGAAAGGGAGAGACTTTTAGGAAATGAGGTCAAAGAGGCAGCCAGGAGCTAGATCATGTCGGGCCTTGTAGGACATGGTAAGGGATTAGGATTTTGCTCTGAGATGGAAGGCACTAGAAGGTTTTGAGCGGAGAAAAGCTAGGATTTGTTTTACATTTTAAGAGGTTTGTTCCAGCTACTGTGTTGATACTAGATGATAAGGGGAACAAGGGTGGAGGCAAAAAAGGCACAGACACATGGATATCCATTAATTCCACAGATATGTACTGGGTACTGCTATGGGACAAGCACTCAGCTAAGGACTGAAGGTACCCAGATGAGTAAGACAGGATTTCTGAATTTTGGCAGGATTTCTGAGGGAAGTTACAATCGAGTGGGGAGAGAATCAAGAGCGTAACCACAGAACATGTGGGTATGTACAGAACAGTATACAGGGTATTACGGTAGGGACAGGGGAGGGAATTAGGTAGACAGTAGCATTCCAGAGAGAGAAAACAACACGTAAAAAGGCTCAGAGTGGGGGGTGACATGATGGGCTTTCCAGTTTTGATATGTCACTCTGTCTCTAGCACAGAGAAGTCAGTTTGACGACGTTAAGACTGGAGGCAGAAGGACCAGTTAGGAGGCCACATGGTCATCTGGACAAGAGAGGATAAAGTCCTGAAGTTGTACTAGAGATGGAGAGGAGACAAGAGATTCTAGATCTATGTGAGAAGTGAAACCATAAGGACTTGGTTGGGTTGGGGGGGGGAGGCAATGAAAAGCCTAGGCTGACCCCCAGGTTTTTAGCTAAAGTGCCAGTATTACCAAGTGAAAGAAGAGAGGTCACATTTGAGATGCCCGAGAACTCTAGGAGACATTGTCTGAAACTCAGGGAACAGGTATAGGCTGAAGGTACAGACTGGAGCGTCATCGGCATGTACGCGATGCCTAAGAGCATGAATGGACGAAATCAACCGGGAAGACTGTATACGTCAAATAGACGAGTTTTAAATGGTAAAGCTGCCACTCACCATCTGTGTGACTCTGTGAGCCTCACCTTCCTCATCTTTTTTTTTTTTAAGATTTTATTTATTTATTCATGAGAGACAGAGGGTGAGAGAGAGGGGAAGAGGGGGAGAGAGAGAGAGAGAGAGAGAGAAGCAGAGGGAGAAGCAGGCTCCCAAGGAGCAGGGAGCCTGATGCAGGACTTGATCCCAGGACCCTGGGATCATGACCTGAGACGAAGGCAGA